>NC_081252.1:23390627-24640627 GCF_030490865.1 Poecile atricapillus
AGCAGAAGACTGTAGCCATCAGGCAGACTTTGATCTATCTTTTGAAACAGGAATAGAAGCAGGTTCAAAGATACAAAGTTAGAAGAGGACAGTTAAAACCAGAGAATAGTTAAAAACATTGCAGAAAGAGGTAGTCAAGGGTTGGTGTATGAATTTGTTGCTCAACGCATAGGGTAGGCTTGTAAGACTTTTTAACATTGCTCAGATCAGATGAGGAGTTAGATGAAAAATTCTCTTCTGTGCTGATCAGAAAAACTTCCTGTTTACTGAAGACAGAGAACATATGAGACAGAGAACATATGGCAAGACATAGATCTGTAAAAGGAGATTTCATTGAAGAATTTAAACATAAGGAAGGTCTTGATGCCCACCTAAGAGTGGAAGTGAGAATGAAGAATCATGCAGCTTCTGAAGCTCAGCAGGAAGGCCATCAACAGGAGCAGCACAACTGAGGCTGGGTGGGTCTGAACAGTGTGCTGGCTTTCTTACTGGGAAGAACTGAGTTAAGCTGGGGCCATCTGGGGCACCTGGGGCCATCTCAGGTGCTACTGTGCCATCTTCAAGTGTTAGAGGAAAACTGGGTATAGGTATGTAACCAGCCTAACCCCAGCTGGTGCTTTGGTGTGTATCTACAGAGCTTCCCTTGGCTTATGAGCACTGATAGAAATACACTCATGGAGTGAAGTGTCTATCTCATGTCAAATTACCTGGATGTCAGCTGCCTGCAATTCTGAGTACTCTTGCAATAACTTACTGTGGAAAAAGATTGAATCCTTATCTGAAGGAGAACTGCTCAGTTGAATTTAAGCCAAGTAATTACAAAATATTTGTTTAAGAAAATAGTGAGACTACATTTTGCATTTAAAAATCCCAAGATATACTTAAACACTACAGCAGAAGATGTCCAACATCTCTTTTCAGTATAAGTTTTTCAGTGTAAATTTGAGGGAAGATAAAAATGCAGAGTTGGTTTTGCAGCAGCCCTTTAGTTCTGCTAACAGCATTGAACGTGCAGAAGGGAGGAGAGCAATTCCTCCTGAATACAGAGAGCAGTGCTAGTGGCAGTATTATTGTGGCAATTCTTTTTTAAATCTCAGGCTTAGGAGGTTATAGCAATAAGTATCAAGCTGTGTGTGTGTCAGTCCTCCTACCTGATGGAATAGAGCTACATGGAGAATCACGTGCACAGCAAGTACTCTGCTGCAAGAATATAGAGAAATATTTGACAGAAGTAAATTAACACAACAGGCATATAAAATGTTGAAGTAACAAAGAAGAATGCCTGACAGCATTAACAGGTTGAGGGCCAGGCTCCTGCTCAAGATTTTTGCCAGTCTCCTGTTGTGTCTGTACCTTTTGGTCCTCAGGCCAATCTAAGGTGTGCTTGTGAGCCTCAGAGCCTGCAACCAGAGTGCATTTTAAGAACAGCAAAAATCTGTTTGCCATCTCTGGAGAATATCACCAAACCAGTGAGGACTGGTACCTTGTCAAAGCCACTGTGAGAGTTAGGGTGGGTTGCTGATCTCAGGATGAATTGAAGGCTATAACCATTTATGGAGGTGTCTTTGTAAATTTGATAGATCTTGCTTCACAACTACTGACTAAAATATTGATGTCTGGTGGGAAAAGGTCTTTCCTGGAGTAGTCTTTCATCACCATCTGGTTTACTACTTCTCTTTACACAATTATTTTCCAAAGTGCCAGCAATGACAACTCCTTTCCAGCAATCATCTTTAATGAGAAATTTTTGTTTGACTTTTGGTCTTCCCTCAGCATGGTGGCTCTCCTCTGCAGAGTTACAGCAGCAGCCCTGCACTTGTGCGTGCTGAGAACAGCGTGCTGCACGCACTGATGATGTTGGTCTTGTCTCTCAAACCTGACAGGACTGATCACAGCAATTCACCTCTCAAGTGGTCAATACTTCTGCAACATTTCAATCTTGCTGTAGTGAATCCCATACAGTTTAATGCTTTTAACTTACTTTTATTTCCTGCCAGTTGACTCCAGACACACCGGAGACTCACTGGGGCTCAATTTTTACATCCATGCTGTTTTGAGTTTTTACATTTCTTTGGAGCAGGCAACATGTAATATATTTTCCACCATCATTGTTATGCTGATGATTCACTGTTTTATCTACCAAGTACTTGCTTTGGGAATTTGCATTCAAATCCGATTACTTCCATAATCCTGGAGTGTTAAAGAAATTGCCTTGGGAACAGCATCGTTCTTTCCCACCTCAGTACACCTCTGTGTTTGGTTTTCAGGAGGTGTGTGTTGTGCTCTCTGATCTGCTTTGTCTCATGAACTTTAAAAACATGGCTGGTTCTAATGCAGCTCTTTAGGGTCTGGTCTGGGCATTTACCACTTTGGTTTCTCCCAGAAAACTCATTCAGGTGGGCTTTAAAAAATTAAACTCTTCTTTAGAGGTAGCTTCCCTTCAAGGCTGCACTTCAATACATTTCCCTTCCCTGTTTCTCAGGCACTTGTGTCTCTTTCTGTGACAAGGGTTGCAATTGAAAATTTCAGGCTTTCCTGCCTGGCCTGGGGACAACTGACTTGAGAGCAGGGTTTTACATGGAACAAAAAAATGCCACAAACACCCACAGCTGAGAATAAATGAGTAAGTGCTGCGTCTCTCAGCATAAAAAAATAATTTCAATAAAAACTACACTTTCTGGTAACTGCAGAAGCTTTAGCTCCTTATTTGGCATCATACATGACTTCATTCATTCTGATGGTGAAAAGTAATTTAAAATATATTGATTGATTCTGTTTTACCCTCCTCCTGGGATGACTTTGATGTCCAATACTTTCTTCTTGGAGAGGGACTATTTGTCACAGCATTTCAAACAGTTAGCTTGGAAATATGTGCTCTTCTGGAGTCCCCAAAACACTTGAAGCGAAGCACTTCAGAATTCAAAAAGAATTTGCTGAAGTATGTAGATACAAAAATGTTTTCACACAAACTGTTGCAACCCTTTTTAAAGTCCCCTCTGACTCATGCCCTGTTTCATTATGAGACTAACTCTCCTTTCAGCTGGCAGATCAAAATGGCACAGTTTGAAGTCACAAAGATTTCCCATATTCTCCTAGGAGCTGAGAACCCATTTTTCCACAAAACTATTCAGACTGTTGAGCTGTTATATTCTTTCAGAAAATAATGACATTTTGCTTTGAGAGCTTACTCTTATTTAACTGTATGTTGTCAGTATTACCTGAATTACCAGATATTCCTCCCAACCTAGAATCCTCCTAATTAAATTTCTTTATTTCCCATGTCCTCATGATCCTTTTATCCAAACATATGGAATGAGTACTGATGGCAACTAATTTGATAATTATTGTATTTTGCAGATGTACAGAAGGGTAAAAATTCAAGTCTTAAAGACAAACCAAATGAAAAAAAAAAAAGGAAAGCATCTTGCTTTGTCTGGCCTCTCCTTCCTTGCTACCAATACTCTCTAGAACAGTTTTCCCCATAAAGATTAAAACAAGCCAGCTTGATTCTTGAGGATAGCAATTATTTTTGAGTGCTCTAGTGAGTATAATTACACTGTCAGGAGTTCACTTATGTTCTGCTGGTAACCACGTGGCTCTGTTTCAGATTTCCAATCTCTCTCCTACAGGATCTACATCCCTTGAATGGTTTTAATGCTGTACCAGTCCAACACATTTGTGTGTGTGCCGTAGTGAGTGGCACACCACCTGCCCACAGCCATAATATCACTGAGCAGAGAAACATTGTAGTCCAGTCCCCAGAGGCTCCTGTTTTCTGCTTTCCAACAATGGGCTGCACAACAGGATCCAATCCTGGGAATGTCACCAGAAAATGAAAGTGGGAGAGGGAGAAAAGGAGGAACTGTTTTGAGAATATGCAACCCTGAAAAGCCTAGGTGTGAGATGAGTCCTGATAACAATGACAGGGATTATATTCCTGGAGTGAGAGAAGTCAGCACTAGGGAAATACCTCATGGGGAAAGGGGACATGTACTGTGACATGAAGGCTGCCATGCTGCTGAAGAGCATCCAAAACTGGAAAGCAGCAAGAAATAAAGGAACAGAGGTATTTGACAAGAGACATACTGAAGCAGCAGGATTAAGAACAAAAGAAAATACAAGGGTAAAATAACAGTAGGCAGTGATTCATTAGTTAACACTCAAGGGGTCTCTGTGATTTCCAGAGGGCTGAAACTCTGCTCATGGTATGCTTCAGAATAGATTCAGATCTCCTCAAGGAAGGCAGAATGAATCCATCTGATGAGCAAGATAAAAAAAGAGCAGGAGAGACAATGAGAAAGTATTTTTGTCCTACTACTGATTTTCTTTCTGTGTGACTCAAGCATTTCAGGTAGGCAGCGCCATTGTACCCAGTCAGCCGACCCCCTTGACCAAAATTCAGCATTTATATAAGGTTTGATGGTTTAATACCAAATGCCATATGTGGAAGAACAAAAAGATTTTTATGATGAGCAGAGCATGTTTTCATACACTACTGCTCTTTTAAACTGGATCAATTTGTGATTGTGCTGTTCTGCAGAAATCTATTACAAATTGCTACTGCTTGGTTTCTTCCCCACCAATATATGTTATTATAGCTTTTGTTAAATGAATTAGGGATGGGAGAGACAAAGTAAATCTTGGGGGATTCAGAATGGAAAACGGATGAGCTTTCTTTAAAGGTAAAGCTTGAAAAGAGATGAAACACCTTGGGGCCCATGACAGTTTTTCTGAAAAAGTGCCTTGACTCAAATAGGAAAACTTGGTAAGAGGATAAGGCCACCTGCTCTGCTTTGTCCCCTCCAATTTGCCATTTCCAAGGAAAGAACATCCCTTTGCTGGGGAGATGTGGGGGAGACTGACTGTTGATTAGGAATCAAGAACACTTTCTTGCTGCTTTGGAAGGAAGAGTTGATATTCTTTTTGGAGCTCAGAGTTGTCTGATCTCTCTCCACCTCTGCTGTAAAACGAAAATCTGTCTGAGAAACCCTAAAACCAGCAAAGGAAACGTGAAGACCTAGTTAGAGCATGTCCTGCTCCCTGTTCCAAAGGGACAGGAAAGCCCCTGCTCAGGAGGTTCGGGAATGTTTGGCCTGGGAAGGAGACAGTGGCTGACATGCCCTGGGAAAGCACCTGCTGTCAGTGTATTAGTGTTGAGAGATCCCTGGAGCCACAACTTGGCTATGGGTATGTTGACTTTAATTGTTAAAGATATGGAAGGAATAGACAGGGCACAGGGATGAACACAATATGTGTTTTGGACCATTTTTTTCATTTTGGTTTTTATCCCTTTTGTTGGTTGTCACTGTTGTTGCCACCTGCAATTTGTGGCTTAATATTTTCCTGTGTGAAATTTTCTCTTTGTGCTCTGATTTAATTTTGTAATTTGTATTTTTATTGGTGCTACGATTGTCAACTATATAATGAATCCTTTTCTGCCGTATCTCCCAAAATCTCAAGAAAGCATCAGATGGTCTGAGTTGGCACTGCTCCACTGAATTCTAAACAGGTGAAGCAAAGCTGGCTTGAAGGGCTGATATTAGAGTGCAGTGAAGGGAAGAGGAATTTCTCCCTAACATTACCACACAAAATTAATAGTGATAGATATTATTCTGTTTCTCATTTTTTGACCAATGCTGTAGAATGAGAATAGATATTATAAAAGCTTTCCATTTTGCAGTCTCCTGTGATATGGCACTTTGTTGACAGAAAGATAATTTATTTGCTTTTCGAGTATCTCTGCACAGCTCATGCTAGTCACATGGTGGCAAGCCTTCCTGATTGTTTGGGTCTCTGAGAAATATGCATCTCCTCTTCTTGTTTCTTATAAGATCAATACATGGGTTCCTTCCAATTTGAGATATTCTATGATTCTATTCCTTCCCTCCACTCCAGTACAAGCGATACAGGATAAGCATGGGATTAAGGATTAAAACAAACAAGTGGAAACATATGTTTATTGATTGCCTGGTTGTGGTGACAAAAATCTTCTCAGACTCACTGTATAAGTGCAGAGGTTGAAGCAAGGTGCATCCTCTGTGGATTTGGCTTGTCATGGGCAGCACAAGGGTGGAGTAAGTTTCATCTGATTTTATCCGTTTAAGCCAGAACCAAAGGAAGATGCAAAAGTCAGTGGGAAATTAAGGTGCATGTATGACTGCTTTTCCTTGTCAATTGTTGATTTAAAGCTGACAAACCAGTTCCTGCCTGTGATTTGACTCATTTCAGGAAATTGCTTTCACATTCAGGTGAGAATTCTCATGGGTTAGAAAATGAATTGCACTTGCATAAAAATCATTAAGCCCCAAGCTAATTCATGGCTTTTTCATGGGGATTTTGTTTGCCTGATTTTCTGACTCCCAGTTATTTTGGCCAAAAAATCAGGGAGAGAAAAGCGTGTGGAGTGGATTGGTGGGAAATGTCAGTTTTGAGTAAATGTCAAGATTTTCATGTAAACCCTTGTTTTATGATCTGGATCTTCAAAAAAGGTCCTGTGAGACTGCTGGGAGTTTAACAGTGTGTTTACTTTTACTGGACGTCAGGTTCATGTTTCACATCTGGTGAGTTGTGATCTATATAAGCCATGTCTCAAATAGGCTTTCCCATGTTTCTTTGCTTGACACAGCATTCACAATTGTCCTGTTGCTATTTAGTACGAGTGCAACAATTATCTATTATGAAAATCAGGGATATAGCAACAATAAATCATCAGAAGAACCGGTAAGTGTTCATGTGCAAATAATCATGTGCCACTTTTGTTACTGGAATTTAAGTACTCAAAGCCCAGTGCTGTATCCCACCCAGCTAACACTTTACATTTAAATGTAACTCACAGTTAGTGACAGATGCTGAAATAAATATACAAATAGGGAGGTGAGGTTATTAGATTATATACAGTCATTTATCTTCTGATAGCATGAGCAAAGCTGAAGTCAGATATAGTTAAATGAACTGAAACTTTAACAGTGCCTCTTGAGCTGCTTGAATTAACAAAATCAATCCTCATAAATTAAACTATCATTGATCTATGATACAATTAAGTTCTATAATCAAAATACACTATTGGTGCATGCAGCGTAACCATACTTGCTCCAACGCTGAATTTTAACCACTGCTGGCTAACTGCTCCTGCCATATTCTGTAAGGCTCCCATCTGGCATGGGAGATGCTAACATTATGATACAGTATTTCTTTTCCATCTTTCAATTTAGGCTGACATCTGCTGGTCTCCGCAAATGGCAGGCAACCCTGCTGAATGCAAACCAATTTGAGGCTGCAGCTTTTCGTGTTTTCCCTTTGTCATTTTTCCAGAGCCAGGAATGGCAACCAAGCCACTTAATTACAAAGGAAATTCATGCAGAATAATAACTCTGTGGAAGAAGAAAGGCAGGGACAATACCATGTAGAAGAAAATGAGTTTGACATGATAAATTACATGCATGCATGCCCAGCACACTGTGCAAGCACTCAGAGGAGCCAATGGCAGCCACTCTATATTGGCCAATTAGACCCAAACAAAAAAGGTGCTATTTAAGGGCACCACACTGCGGGCTGTAATGAGGAGGCTGTGGATAGGAGTTCTCTCTTTTACACACCCAATGAGGCTAAAGAGAGGGGGAGTGGAGCGGTATTGGGCAATCAGCACTTGATGTCTGCCCAGGCAGATGGCAGTGGTCACAAGGAGCTGGGCATTGGAGGGCGTGAGACATTCCAACAGGAGCTACTGGCACTCCAGGTGATGAGACACACACACCCGGCCAGAAGCAGTAAGAAATAAGAGGCTGCTCTATAATTAAATAAAACAAGAGGCACCTCCACATTCCCTGATGGCTGTATATATTGTAGCTCTGTTTTTTTAGGAAAACAAGTCTTACATTGACTGTAGCACCCCTCACCCTGACAGCTAGCTGCAAGACCATTCAGGGCTATCTCCAGTGATCCAGCTTCCACCTGCATGGACTTTCAGTTCAGTTGTTACCCAGCTGTTATTTTGGACAGGAATCCACTCACAACCACTTCTTTCCCACTGGGATTTTGAAGCCCTGAGTAAAACCAGTTACCTCTGAGTGAGCTGTGAATCTGTGGGGGTACTGATGCATGAGCTACAATGCAGCTTTGGATACTGACTCCCCTGTGGTGGCTTGTCATGCCCTTTGAAGTACAATTTGTAAAATTTTTGCTCTTGCCACTTTTCATTTCCTTTTGGTCCAGCTCTTTGTTTGAAACAGCTGGTGTGCCCGCTTACCTCAGCAGCAGTATTTCCCACTTCAGCTGCACCACTTTGTCTTTCCCAAGATACTTTGTGAGCAAACGGAAGAGAGAAGGGAAGCATTAATTATGTGATGGCAAAGGTACTCCTCTAACTTCAGGGTGTTTCAGGCCCAGGTTGCTGACAGCGGGTGTTGTCCATGCCTCCCACAGGCTGCAGCCCTTCAGCATGATGCATGAGAGTTGGAGTATTATCCCACTCTTCCTTGCTTTTCCCATGGTGGCTAACCCTGCTTTTCAGCAGGGTGATGACATTGTGTTGGCTGTCTGAGCTGACATGCTGAGACATTTCAACACTTAAGTCATTGCACAGGGCAGAATCACTTTAAATCCTGCACTGCAGATCCCTGTGTTGTTTGGGGTTTTTTTTATAGGGTGTTGAAAATACTTGATGCTGGTTGTGATAACTCATGATGATGACATTTATCCTAGGGAAACTGGGTTGAAGTTTCTGCTGTAGCTTGGAGGAGCCAAGAAAGCCTGAGCCAGTGATAAAGGAGAGCACCTACAAAGTTGCCACCTCTGTGAGCTGCCATGACTGGTGCTGAGGTGCAGCCTTTACAGCCCACAAAGAAAGAAAGAACGGGTGGATAAGATCTAGGTCCTTACATCTCATGAGCACTAAGGATCTTCCAGCTGATCCTGCCCAGAAAAGCAGAAAGCCTCGCTGTTTTGGGGAGTAAGGAGTAGTGAAATGTGTGCAGTTTATACATGCTTCTAGTATTTCAGCCAGGAATCTGAAGTCAAATTGGGCTTTGGCACAGGTTTAGTGGTGTTTACCAATTACAATTAACTGTTATTGTCTGTTGAGTGCTGACAGACATGAAAGGAGGCAGTGCCACCCCCAAGCACGAAAACAATGAAATGAATCAGCAATTGTTACCAATAATCCTCATCCCCAGGTGCTAAGGTGCAGCTGAGTTACAGATTTGGGCTTGATGAAGATCCTACAGATGGTGCTTGGTTAGTGTTGATGGGATGTAGGGGTCAGGAGAGTCCCTCATGTTCTTTTGATAATACTAATATTACTAATAATAATATTTCTGCAGCACCTGTAAGAATAAATTACTCTTTCAAAGTAATTTAGCCCTTTGGATCCTCACTAGAAATGTATTCAGGAAGATAGGCAAGCCTGCTAGCAAGGCGAGTTTCCTCTTAGACCTTCAAATCATACCAGTTACATGAAGTAGAAAACTACAGTACTGAAACTGACATAAAAGTTTGTCTTTTCTAACATAGATCATATGGGGTTTTATCTGGTTGTTTGATTTTGTTTTGTAGGTTTTTTCCTGAATTTAGGCTATTGTTTAGAGTTTTGAATCTTTATAAAAATTTTATCAAAAATATTAGCAAACTGTAAAGTAAGTGCCGTGGCAACATCAGTGTAACTATCAAGAAAATCCTTAAAATACCTTAAGCCCTTAAATGACTTGTTACAAAGCAGTTTGGACAGTTATGTAAGTAACTGTAGTGACATTTGGTGCTTCTTCAGGTTAAAGCCCTCTGAATGCTCCCAACAGCCCTGAACTGCAGTTCAGCTGGCTCTGTGTAGCTGCTTCCCAGTGAAAACACAGGCAATTACCACTGAATTGCTTTTTAAGTGCTGGTGTTCATTTCTCACTCTCCAATTCTGCAGACACCCTGTTTCTCTCAGGTGTCTAATAGTGACATTAATATACTGACTGATACACCCAGCCATGTTGCAATTTACTGGAGCTGATGGGGAAATGTTCTCAGAGCTACACTTGCAAAATGGAGTTGTTTCATAACTTTTGTGATTGCTGTTCTTGAAAACTTCACCTCTCTGAGAGTGCTGATAGACAATTTTCCCTTCCATTCATTCCTCTGCTTATTGTAATAGATACTTTAAGCACAGATCAGTGAACTGTAAATCTGAACAGACTCCTCAGCATTTCATACAGTAGGAGAGAAGCACCAGAGAATTCATGTTTGTTACAAAGCTAAAATAAATTATCGCACAGATATCTTGCTAGGATGGATTTCAAGTTCCAGATCTTCAAGATCAGAGCCAAAAAAAATGAAGGCCAAGTTTCCTATCTGCCTGCTGCTATGCTTTGTGTAATAGACTTTAAATGGAGCGATACACTAGATGGCTGAATGGACCTGTGAAAGCTTCATTTAAATGAATTCCTGTAAATGCAGAGTGAAGTTTAGTGGGTTGTGTATCCTGGATTCAGATAATGGCAGAGGGTATAATCACCGCGTGTGTACAAACTGAACATTTTTGTAGGTATAAGGCACATCAGACTAAAGGTGTACCCAGAATGTGCTCAGAATTCAGCCAAAAGCCAAACTGGCTATCCCTCAGCCATGTCACATCTTAGATAATTAACGAGAGACTTTATTGTGGCTTTGACTTTGCTGAAGTTTCAAGGCACAGAGCAAGATACACTTAAGACAGGGCTATGGTGAGTGGTCTTTTACTATTAGTTCACTGCTTTTTTTTGTACTAGCCACTTTTGCAATTTGATGATATGGCAGCAATGGCTTTTAGTGTGAAAGTGAAGGCAGGTAATTTTGTACTTGTGAAAACTGTATAGTACTGCGTAAGTGTTTAGGATATGCTGTGATAACATCTAATTTTGTGTCATTGCAGGCATTCAACTTGCATATGTGCTGCGCCCCTTTCACAATTTCTTTGACAATGGCATCACTGCTAATGAACAAGGCCTGCAGATGATAATTTTCCTGAACTTTTTGTGTAATCAGGTCTAGAGGATTTCAGTTCATCAGGTTCTCATTTGAACTGGTGGGTACTTTTACACCCTGGAGTCTTACAGAAATGAGCACAGACATGATCCAGAACTGCAGCAGTTCAGCTGTGTTGGGCTTTTTTTAGCTATTCAGTTGACAAGAAGAATCATCTTTGTCATTTTAGTATTTCCTTATGAGACAATAATTTTTTTCTTCTTGGAGCTCATTAGCAGAAACCTTCACTGGTCTGAACTGAAGGTAATAGTATCTGAAGGCTTTTCAAATTGCTGAGACAAGTAGAGTTGGTAACCCCTGAACCTGAAAAATGACAGATTGGAATTCCTGGACCCAACCACCTAGATGACCTTTCAGTCAAGTCAGAGAAAACTCTTTGAAGAGTTTGGGGAGAGGAAGGGAAAGTTCATATTTCACAGCAGTGTCATGAATAGAAGAGGTTCCAAAGCAGTAGTGTGATTTCCTGCCTCTGAGTTCTTTTTTACAGACAATATAATCCTCTGGAGCAGCTTCTAACCACTTTAAAACTCCTGATCTAATTTCCTGCTGCCTTCTGCTTTGTGCCTTCGTGCCAGTAGAAGTAGCAGGGAGACGTTTTAGAAGAGCTCCCATGGTCACACTTCATGCCCAGTTTGCCTCTGGTGGAATTTAATGTAGAGGCAACTGGTCACAAACCATCAGAGATTGAAATATTGACCTGAAAGAGGGATCCCAGAGGGGCAGCTGTAGCAGAGAGCAAGGTGAGGGCCTCTTTGCACAACAGAGCTCAGGGCAGCACAGGCCATGTGAAGCCACTCCTGAGGCATCCAGCTGTGAGACAAGAGTGGGATGTAAATTGGTGGAGCTGGTCCAAGTTGTACTGGGATAGCTGATCGCAGACTGCCTGGCTCAGGGGATTTGGGGGCTGCAGGGTGCATACAAATCCTCTGTAAGACTCAGCAGTGAAGAGCTCAGGCCAAAAAGCTTCAGGGCTGCTCTATCGTCTCTGCCTCTGTCCTCATTCAGCTCCCTCAAGAGTGCTTAAGCAGCAAAGCTTAAGCTTAATCGAGTTATGTGATCCAATAAACTTCACTGCATTTCTTATTGCCCTACCACCTATATATGCTTCTATAATATTTTGTTTAAAATCAAGGCAAGGTTTTTTACAGATTTCTTCCAGCACAGTCTCTCCTCCTCACCTCCTGAACTTGCTGCTCTGCAGCTCAGGTGGACTCAGGATTGCCTGGTGTGCATGTCTGTGAGGAACATTATGAACTGCACAGCTTTCACTTGACCTCAGGCTTCAGAAGGAACATCAGGATCAGACTCTGAATATCTGAATTAAAGGCTTAACTTTGAAAAGCGCACCGTCAAAGTGGTCAGAAGGTCTGTGGGGTGCACAAAGCAGGCAATTGTGCACTTAGACCCCTGTGCTAGCCTTCCATCTGTTGCCAGCAACCAAGGCTGAAAGAAAGCGCTTGTGTTGTAGGTAATGGCATGACAAATAATTGTTCTTGTTAAAGTTCAGTTTTGCAGAAGCTGGCCTTTCTACCTCTTCCACCCAGCTTCACAGTGATGAGGGAAACAGCGAGTTCTTCCCCTCATGATAACTGAGCTCACCCAGTTTCCTCCCTGTTGCAGTGTCTGCAATCCTTGCTGTATTTTAAAAGCCACTGCAAAGTCTTGAGAGGCAGGGCTTCCATTCTGTGGACACTAGTGACATTTTCAGGGGTGCATCTCTCTTGATCCCAGCACATGCTTCCCACCTCCTGGTGAGCACAGGAGGAGCGGCTCGTGTCTCAAGGTGATGCAGCTCCCAGGCATCTTTCTTCATAATTCACATAGAAATTTTTAATTTATAGAACTGACATATTAACTCCAGTGGCCTAAAAGAATAAATGAGTAATGCTGTGGGGTCTTCCATTCAACAGCGGGAATGTTTTCCCCAAGATCTCCTGTTAATTGAAGCTATTTGTCATTTTGAATGTAGAATGTATTCATTAGAAAGCGGCACCTTGGAGGGGGCTAGAGAGCTCAGGAGATTAGTAACAGGGTACAAAGCCTTTTGCCTCCAGGTTGCCAGTTTCAAATCTGGCCATGTCACTATTGATCAGAAGAAGTCATTACAGGCTGACAGATGTTTGGCTGCTTATATAGAAGTGACCTTGTCAGATTAGTTCAATTCTTTGTTAAGAGATACATCCCTGCTCTCACACACACACAAAAATCCTCATTAGCACCTTGCTGGTAGTGCTCACAGCATCAGTAAGGACAGGGCATGCTTGTTTATGCAAAATCAGAACAGAGGGATTTTTAAGCTATGTGAGGGTTGATTGAAGCATTTTCAAAGCATCTCATGATGCACTTTGAAATTTCCAAGTTGATTCTGTGCTGCATAATTTAAAATGAACCCTTCTTAGAATATTTGCAGTGCTTTGATCAATAAAAAAATTATTTTTTTAGGAGTCTGGGAACTGCGTTTTTTCTATAGCATCAGCAATATGTGTATTAGCAGTAAAGCATATTCTTAGCAAAATAAAAGGGGGGGGGGGAATCTGAAATATGTGGAAAGGAAAAAGAGAATGGCAATACTCCATCCATTTTATTCAGTAACCTTCCGACTAAGGCTGAAAATACTTCTAGTCCTGTGATGTATTTTGGAGACTGATACTTAGGGAACAGAAGAATATTACAAAATTACCCCAGACACTTCAGTCCAGCCTGCAGTAACTCATATCTCTAGTTTGGATTAAACTCTTGCTCCATGGACCACAGTGGCCACCTATGGTGACACCAGACATCTCCTTTCACAAGGCTCTCCTTGTCTTGAGCATAACCCATGGTTTTCAAAATCACCTAGGACAGGCCCTTGGGAGTGTGCACACGCAGATTTTCAAACACAGGCTCTTAAAGAGGTCCCTTTCCTGTGTCCCTTTAAAGACCCCATGAGGAAGACAATTCAACTTGGTATGAGGCTTCCTCCATGGACCCCCAGCTGGGACTCAAGGGAAATTTACCCAAGTGAAGGGGCTCTGACAGAGATGAAAACCTCTACACAAATAACCTGTATGGGAGACCCCAATTCTTCTCTGAAACAGAGGGAAGAAAATGCCAGAAATCCAGTGGGAGCTCAGTTTGCCATAGGGAAGAAAAAAATTACATTTTTGTCAGCTTTGCAGACCATGTTGCAAATTGAGTTTGAGAGAGAAAAAAAATGCTTTGATGTGTTCATATTTTTTTACGTCACTAGCAATAAATATTAAAGCTGGGCTGATAATGTTGGTGTGAAAAGTGCAGATGACTTTGGTCTGTATTGTGAACAGAACAGGTAAAGTGTGTCTTGATTAGTGAGGTTGGTAGGCGACAGTTTGTAATGCTGTGTTTTTGATTCCAGTCCAAATTCTCCTTTTTAGAAGACTAAATCAAATTTTTACCTGAGCTGAATTTGCCTCTAATACAGGTGTTTTTAAAACAATTATAATCTCTCTGCAAAGGGAGGGCGAAGGGATTATAGGGTGTGAAAGCAATAAATAATAGCTTTGGGCTGGTCTCAGTTGTTCTGAGAAATGCCAAATGACTGGCACACCTTATTATATCTTTTAAGCAACCACAGCATGTGACTCCTGCTCTTTCTGTGTCAAGAACATTTGTTTTTTAATGCCGTAAGGATATGGGAAGGTGTGCCAAGGTTTCTGTGCACCTTCAGTTGTTCTCAAGGTGATGACTTAAAAATGTCAATTTAGCCTTTGCAGAGCACAGAACAGCACATGCCATTCAAGTCTTGGGCAAAAAGATAAGATAAAATGTTGTATTTTAGAGTTGAGGATTATGAAATGGTGGGTGAGGGGAAGGGTGAACACTTCATTTACCAAACTTGGCTGATGCGATTTTTCTTATCAGTGAGGAGATTTAACCTGCCCGATGCACCATTTCTTTAAGGGCTAAGTAATATTGGTTCTGCAAGAAGTAATATTTCAGTACATGCAGCTTAAAACCTGGTGTGCCTTAAGGTCACATCAGCCATAAGTAATACACACTGAGTACTCAGGACCCCACAAATGTGACCTTCTACTTGTGTCCCAGTAAGGCAGAAGACACCAGCCCAGAGCAGGTCTATGGATTTCATAGGCATAGGAAAATAAAAAGTCAGATGCTTCTAGGTATTGTAAGGGGGGTGGGGAGGCAGAATCAACAAGAAGCTCTAAATTAGTTATTGTGGTGATGAATGCTGTCTTATGGACCTGCATGTGTGCCTCAGGCTTTTATGGGCTTGTAATTATATTAGGAGATATTGCTTTGACCTCAACATAGCTGTACAGGTTATTTACTACTATTCTTTTGCTTGAGAGAAATAAAACACAATACAAACTCTTTCAAATACTGTATGCCACACATACATATGACAACATATAGAATAGATTCCCTGAAGAGAAAAGGAAGTAAAATGGCAGTAGAAATCCATTTCAGGGTGGATCAGTGAATGGGAATATTGATAGTTTCATGAAGGTAATTTAACTTGTCTTTCTGTGATGGTGTAGCTAAACTGAAGTTGGTTCTACCACTCTCTGTCACCACTCTTCCCAGGGGCAGCATGTCCTGATGGACTAAGGGAATGTGGCCTATTTCAAGATAATGGGACAAATTAAGTTGAATCACCACTGAAGGCATTTTAGAACAATCTGGCTAACTTTTCTCTGTAGCCTCAAAGCCTTCACACAGGCCTAGAAAAGCTGCTTAGCTGGGAGGTGGCAATAAAGCACTGTTCTAAAATAATCATGAATGTTCATAAAGCAGATGAAAGCTTCCAAGTAGTACAGCCAAGCTGTATCAAAGACTAAAGTAACAAGACACATGATTTGCTTAAGACTCTCCCTCTATTTGCACTATTTTTTGTCTTTCTTGCTTAAAAAATGGAAAAAAACCAACTTTAAAACCAAAGGCTAAGAATTTTCCAAGGTCAAAGTTAAGGACTTTAAAAGTCTTGCAAAAGTGTAATATTACTGCTACAAAACACACATAGAAACAGTGGATATCAGGATAAAAGTTTTAAAACATAAGGAGTTAACAATACATCCTTTTTAATATAGTTTCAGTAAAGGTAGCCATGCAGCAAATTAAAAAACAATGGATATGAAGGATTCCAATTTCCAGGAAGAAAATATGAAACCTGTAGCACGTCCTGGAAAGCACAGCAATTAAAGCAGAGAGACTTTCTGAAGCCACAGGTATATGCTATTCTTTAGGAGACACTGACACAAAGAAGGGAAAACTAAACTTTTTTTTTTTTTTTTTTTTTAAAAAAAGGGGGGTGAAACCCCCAAAACCAATTGAGAATTTATGCAGTGGGTGGCTTTACTTGCATTTCTCATTTTTTTTCCCATCAGGTTTTTCTTTAATATCAATATATACTCTCCATATCCAAAGTGTAAAGGCCCGTATTTTTTTTCTTGGTGATTTCTTTGCATTGCTGCAAGGTTTCCAAGCAGTGAGCAAGATGTAAAGTCTCTGTAGCATGAACTACAGCTTCTTGAGGCATTGAAAGTTGTCAGTACAGCCAAGCTGGACTTGGCAGGGCAAGCAAAGGGAGAGGAAAAGAAAGTAATTATTGTGCCATTGCTGTAGTACTTGCTGTGTACTGCTGCTTTGGGCAGTGCTGGTTTAGTCTGTTTCTACTCCAGCTGCTCCCAAGAGCCTGTAGTGTCCCAGGGAAGCTGCCCCCTTTGTCACATGCTGTCCCTACTCCTCCAGCCTTCCCAGGGGGAAGTCAACAAAAAAGCTTGGGCTGGTTGTCTCTAGGACCTGAATGCTGAAGTGCTCTTTGCACACACAAACACTTTCTTGAACCATGGCTGTGAACAACTAATCGCTCTTTAATCCTACTAACCTCTTTGCCTCAGCCGTATGGTGGGGTTAAAATTCCTGCTGATAAGATTAAGTGCTGTCTTGGATTGGGGCCTACATAAATAATAATGCTATTTCCACCATTGCACTCATTAGAATGAAATCTAAGAAAGGATGTTGGTCTTCCTGCTGAGGGATGTCAGCCAGCTGCTAATTGTGATCAGAAAGAAGTTCTCTTCTTGTTGTCCTTTAGGGGCCTATGTGTGTTGATATAATCGAGTTTTACACTTGCACTGAACTCAAGTGTGTTCATCTACAGTGTTTGAACTAGAATTTTATCTTTAAAACACTGGATAGCTGTATGTAAGTCTAAGTTTTATTAACCACAGGTTTTGTCTTCAGTTTTCTTATAAGGTTGTGTTTTTAATCTGAGTGGTATCTACAGTAGAATCCTTTTCAGTGGTCAAGACAGGAACACCTCAGATTTAATCCCCTTGTTATAAAGCTGGCATGTTTTCCCCATTGTCAGACCAGTTGTGACTCACTGCTCCATTCTGCTAACAATAAATCCATTATATTAAGGTGAATTTGAGAACTACAATGACATTATTCCAGTAATCTTTTTATTTTAAAAATTCATCAGCAAACACCACAGAAACAGAGTGGCTAAGTCTGTTATTTTACTGAACAATCTAAAGAGAAGCAGCTGTTAGAGCCTGAACGATGGATCTGTGGCTTTAATATTTAGAGGTGCTCTGTGCCCTGCCAGAAAAAAAAAAAGCACAAATATATAATATAATATTAAACATGTAATATAATAATATATAATATAGGCACAAAAACCATGAAACATAATCCTAAATTTAGGCACACCTGCAGTTCTTCTGGAGTGACCGAATGCTTTGGTTGCATTAGCTGTATTTTGGAAGACCAAGGAGACCTTTGGATACAACCAGCAAAGTCTGAAAAATCCTCTAAAGCAAATCATGTATCAAGACAAAACAATCACTCATGCAGTATTTAAAAACTAAATGTTGAAACAAACTCATCTGTTTTCTCTTGAAAAAAATAAGGGACACAAGAAAGACCAAAGAGTAGCTTTCCACCTAGCAAGCACCTCGTGTAGAATAATACAGTTGAAACGTGGCTGAAACTACTCTTGACATAAAGTGTACAATAATGTGTGTGATGGGAATATGTTGACATTCCCAGCACTTTTTTTCTGAATGCTTATTTTGAGAAAAATCTATTTCCTTGCAAATATCTCTGCTGAGGGGGTTGGAGAGTGTGGAGGGTAGGAGCACTGATATCTCCCGTTTTGCTAGACGTGTGTGGAGATGTCTTTGAAAATGTGAGCTGAATGGCTCTTATCACAAGAGGAATCAGGCTGGCTGGGGAGCAGTGCTTTGCCAAAGGAGCTATGTAGGGCACTCCTGCATATATGTCAAATAACACTTGTCTGTGATGCCGTTCCCCGCTGCGTGTGTCAGGAGTTATCTTCGCTCTTCCTCAGTCTCGCACTGTTAAGAGGGAAATGCAAATTTCCTCATGTCTTCTGGAGGGCTATGGAAGGAAGAAAGTGAGGAAGGGAATCAAAGGGAATATATTACTGGTGACAGCAAGTGTACCAAGCGAGAAATGGAAGCAGAAACTGAAGATGTGGTTAACGAGGGCATGTGAGGGGAGGCAGCCCACCACACACGCTAAACCCACAACAGGGGGAAGGCTGGGGGGAGACACTGAGGGAAAAGGACAAAACAGAGCTTTTCTGCTGATAGTTCTGATACTGCAACCCTGCCCTTCCAAGAAAGCAGCACCCATCTGATGGCATAGTCAGAAACCCTCTAATCTGTTCCTCTTGATACATTCCCCATCTAGAGCAGAGGCTCTTTGTCCCTTTCTCAAACCTCTGCTACCCTCCTGTTCTCCAATACTGATACTAAAAGAAGCAAAGCTTGGTACCGTTTTGACATTGCAAAATGAATTGCTTATAGATGCAATGACTTCAGTCAGTTCTTTATTATGGTATATTTTAATATTTTCAGAATTAAATGCCTTTGGTTTTCAAAAAAAAAGGATTTCCAAGTAAAATAATCGTCTTCCCAGAATGTTTCTTTCCCAGAGATTTCGAAGCCACCGTGTTTCATTATAACTCATCTTGAAACCAAGGCAGATCTTGAATTATATTTAGACTTTGAAAAATAATATTTTCATCGTTTTTCCAGGAGTAGTGGTTTAGGTTCACCAATTTGAGTCTCCCGGCCAATGCACCAATAACCTGGTCTGGCTTAGACTTTTAGCAGGACAGCAGCAGGACAGACCTTGTATTATACATTCATCCCTATCACTCTTACACAAGACTTGTAAACACGAGCATGTGTCCTCATCTTGACCTGTACCTTCACTTTGCTGATGGTTTAGTTTATTTTTGTTGCATTGTTATCCCAGCCCTGCTTTTTCTCTTTCCCTAGAGGCACAAAAAGCACACAGAAGCAGCACAATATCACAATTCTGCAATTCTTATGGTAGGTACTTTTGGAAATGCTTGCTCCCGCTGCTCTACAGTTACTATCACACTAATGCAGAATTTCCAGACCTCTTGATTTATATATTTATGCAATATATATACAAAAGCACACACATTACCCCAATCATTCTTTGAATTTAACTAGTATTGGCATTCTTTCATCTACGATTAAGATGATCTTTCATGATCAATACAGTCTCTAGTGAACATTTTACACACACTGTCTTATTAGCGTCTCTCCTCAGAGGTCATGCCGTTGTATTCCCTACTCCATTGCATTTAGGACTCCTTCTGAAATTGTAAGATGTCCAACCTAGATTGCCAAAATTATCTTCATAAGAATTATTATCATGATGAAGATGGAAAGCTAGATGTATAGCACCCAGTACTTTTCTTATGTATTAGAAATACTGCTTTAAATTTTGTATTCTTTACAGAAATGTTGATGTTTGAATATCCTGAATGTATCACAAAGAAGGAGGACTCAAATATTTTAGAATCAGGACAGAAGCAATGCCTGGACGTAGGGATTTTCCAAAACATGAATGGAAGTACCACATTCAGGGATGCTTTAGTTGTTGTTGAGTGGTATGTGCAAAGTGTCAAGGCCTGTTCTCCTCCTTGTACCACCCCACTAGTGAGGGGCTGGGGTGCACAAGGAGCTGGGATGGGAGATATCCAGGACAGCTGACCCAAACTGACCCAAGGGATGCTCCATCCCATATGGTGTCATTCCAGTATATAAAGCTGGAGGAAGAAGGAAGGGGGTGATGTTTGGAGTGATGACTTTTGTTTTCCCATCACCACTGGATGTGATGGGGCCCCGCCTTCCAGGGATGACTGAACACCTGCTCGCCCACGGGAAGTGGTGACTGAATGCCTTATTTTGCTTTGCTTGTGCACACAGCTTTTGCTTTATCTATTTGTCTTTATGTCAACCCATGAGTTTTCCCACTTTTATTCTTACAGTTCTTTCCCCCATCCCACCAGTGGGACAGTGAGCAAGTGGCTGTCTGGTGCTCAGTTGCCATCTGGTGTTAAACCACAACAGTGTTGAGAAGAGTCAAATACATAAATCCTCTTTATATTTTATTTTAAAAATATCTAGTGACACTTTGCTTTCAGATCAGGTAGCATATGTCAGTGAAAGCTCTTTATTTTTTTCCCCCTCTAGTAAGAAAAGTAATTTCTGAGATTGTGTTTGACAGCACTTCTGACAAAAAAAGAAGACAGGTCAGATGAAATGAGTTAGTATTTCAACAGAGAAATAATACAATCATTTTATCAGGAGACTGAAAAATAGAAGGCATGTTGAGAAGGAAGGAGTAACTGCTTAGATGAACAGATTTTTGAAGAGCAATCTTTCATTTGAAATATTACAGATTTAAATAAGCACACTTCTCTTAGTCTGATAAGAAATGAGTTAGTGCTTTGTAACATTTTTAACACATACAGAATGAAATGATTATATTATTTTTCAAAAAGGCTCAAGTAAAAAGAACTACATAATTTTTATCCACTTGTCCAATCCTAGAGAGTTCATATCTCACATAAAGCTAAGTTTAAACTAACCTGAGATTTCTAGGAGGATGAAATCTGTTTTCATAAGCACCCTCCTGCATTACAGGAAAATCCACACTTTAGGAAAAGCCAAAATCCAAAGACAAACCACCCTCCAATTCTAGCAGCCTTATCCTGCTGGGGGCACATGGTACCTACATACACTTTCTTCCCTGTAAACACATAACTGGATTAGAAGGACTGTGAGGGTGATGATTTGATTTGCCTCTTGCCAACAGCAGAATGTCTTGCTGCCCTACTTTTAATAAAGTTTCTAAAAGAAAAAGCACTTATACAAATAATTTTCCAGGCAGCACATAAAAATATTTTAAATTTAAATATTGAGATGCTAGGATATATGATTGCTAACTGGAACATTAAAAAGTTAATAATTTTTTAGTCCTCTTTTAATGCAGAAATACATGAATTTGAATAGAAATGTCTTCCTAACTAAGGAATTGGCCCCTTTCTAATTAGCAATCACAAATCTGTCTATCAATTCTACATGTATTTATCAAGTTAGAAAGCAGACTTTTCATTCCCACTTTCATTTGTGCATTTCTAATTTCAATGCAGAAATCCCTTTGTGTGAAAACGCCTTAAACCAGTATCAACATATTTTCTTTTTTTTACACAGTATAAACCTATGCCCACAGAAACTGCAGCTTTTGGAATTCACTGATGATGTGTGTCAAGAACTGCAGCTGTTTTGCAGACTATTACTAAAAGAAATGATTACCAGTCACTTTCTACTTCTTTTACTGTGTTTTACCTTGATCAGAAGTTAATGGCTTCCACTGTGGACACAGGGGAGGATAACCCCGCTTCAAAAGAAATAGCACTCATTTTAATTCTTCTGTTGTAACAACATATTTATGGATCTAGTTCATTCCTTCCCTTGTGGGAAATGCATGTTGCAAAACAGGGCAGCTCCTGCGCATTGGGTACCACCAAGTTCCAACTGCAGAGCTTGGAAAGGTGGAAACACCAAATTCAGAAGGGGTCAGTCTTAAAAACTGCAGAGTGATACAGTCCAGGCTGAGCAAAGCAAGTGCTTAACTAGGAGCAACTTCAGAATCACATGGCAGATAAGACAGCAACTTCTGTACTTTAAATTTTACTGCCTATTGAAGCAATTTTTTTTACAAAGTCCAGAGTCTCTCCACTTTGCACGACTAAGCACCCCACATGACCTGTTCAGATTTGAATCCAAGCCCATAAAGGACAAGAAAACAGTGTCTGAGTGTTTATGGACACTGTTATCTGCATCAGCCCTTAAATAGGGCCCTGGCATAGCAGCAATTTTTTTAGCTTTACTGAAAATTTTGTAGCTCAAATTTGAACAGCTATGGAGATTTCAACACACTTTTATTATTCCTATCACTTAACTAAAATGTCTTCCTAAAGTTTCCACAGCATTATTCCATTACTTGTCAACTTGTTTCTTCCCTATTGTCTAGGTCTTCATTAATGCGTAGTGTCTCATACCTCTTTATCATTTTCCTCTTCTGGGTGACTTATAAAAGACAGCAGGTCATTAACCTCACTATTATAAAATTCTTTGCTTTTCAGTGCTGGTCCCTGGTTCTTCTTTTATGCCTGCTCCATTAAATAGGTGTTTATTATCACCCTTAGCTTTGTAATCTAGCAATAGCCCATTGCCTTTCTCCACCTTGTCTCATTCACTGCTGGTTATTTTCTGCTCTGTTCTTGTTTTCCCTCCCGTTTCAGGACTTTCTCTTCCTTGCAACTCTCTATGAAGCAATAGCACGTGTATGTTTTTAGACACCCACATATGGTTTGGTGGTTCTTTCCCTTTCTTTGGTGGTTCTGAAAGTATGAAGAGATGAAGTGTGCCCATGACACATTCCTCTGCAGCTCTCCCTCGCTCTCCCACCTCTCCCTTCGGAGAGGTCCAGGGCACTTTAGCTTCAGGAGTAAGCTGTTTCTACTTTTGACAAAATATGTACTCAATTCATTATTTCTGCTGAAAATTAGTTTGTGTCACAAATCAACCACTGCAAAGATGAGACTTCAGAAGAGGTGCATTTATGCTGGAAGGAGGAAAGAAGAAATTCCCATCAGTATCCTGTCACTTCTTTTGGCACATCGTGTTTGGTGGCATATTTCATGCTGCTGCACAAGTTTCTTCTACAAAACACCTGCTTCTCATTCAAGTTAATTTGCAAAACTGCCATTAGTTTCAATGTGACAGGAAGGCCTTGTGAGCTTTGCTGCTGGTGAAGTCACCACTGTGCTCTTCCTGAAGCTCTGCCACCACACCATCAAACAGGTACAAGGTTCTGTTTTCCTGCACCCTGTAATTTCACACACTTCCTTTGTAAGTGCATGCTTGAATTTTTGGCTTCCAATATGCTTTAACTGACTACCAATGACAGGTGCTGCGTAACACACATGGTGCAGAACTGCAGCTGCCAAAGCTTCCCGCCAGATTGGTCCCTTCAGTGCTGCTAATTCTTTGCTGTTAACCTGAGTGATCAGACTGAAATCTGGAAAAGGAGCCCAGCCTACATCACTCAAAAGAAATCTCCTTTACCCTCCCCTGGACTCCTACATCTGAAAGATTTCCAGCCAAGGTACTGCCATCTGTGCTCACAAGAGGGAGGAGATTCTGTAGCTTACCATCTTTTGTATTCTTTCATGTAATCTCTATTTATGTGACCAAAACACTAGGATTAGAAGAAATACACAAAAGCATTCCCAAAAGAAATGGCATAAGCAATTTGATTGCTTATTTCCCAGGAGCTCTCATCATGTTAAAACCTCCCAGTCTCTAAAATTGTTAGCTGGGGAAGAACAGATCATAAAAGAGCGAACTAAGAAAAAAACCCACAACAGAAATGGAAGAAAAACCCACAATCAGCTGTATCAGCTGGATTTGTGCTCCAGATCAGCCTCTACTACTTAAATATGTATTACTGGCAAAGATTTCTTAGTGTTGTATTTATTCAGAGTTCCTCTTAGTCAAATTACTGGCTAAAATCCAAATAGGTAAATTCTGGTTCCTTTAACTCTTGAATTTCATTCACCATTTCAAAGCGCTTATTCTACTTTCTACTGTAGTTTTCTCTGTTAATTAATACCTTTCTATGACAAGACCCTGAAAATCCAAAATGTACCATACAACAAAATAAAAATCCACAGTTTACAGTCCTTGGCTCCAGGCCATGCCATCCCTCCATACAGATCCAGACAGGCACAGGTGTCCACCTTCACACACGTTGGGTTGTAACCTAAACCGAGGGAAGATTGCAAGAGGTTTTGACAAATTATATAAAAATGTAATTTGGAGCTTGGGATTAATGATAAATAAACAAAGATCAGTTGCCTAAACTGAGGCAAGGATGCTACATGGATTTGTAGCTGACATCTCATGAAGCAGAATACAGGAAAGTATTGGCAAACACAGATTTACCTGATCTGTGGGTATGTGGATTGTAGAGGACAAGGAGCCACCCAGTTTTTCTCTCTAAATCTGTACACCTGGAAGAAGACATAGGAAACATGGCAACAATCTCCCAACCATACTCTGTCTCTTCTAAATGTTTCCATGCTGATGGCTGGAAACACAGAGCAAAGACACTTAATTACACCTGGACTTTTCTTCACTGCAACAACTGCACATTTGCCTCCATCTGTTCAAGGATGCTGCAGTGAAACATGCACAAAATAAAGAATACACCTCTCCCAAAACTTGAAAACACCCAGAAGTTGATGTTTCTGTACTATTTGTGTTCATCATTTACAGAGTACCATGATCAGAAGAGTAACCTGGACTACACAGACAGCTCATTAGCATGCTAGTTGTCATGGGGAACATAATTCTAGTTCCCATTTCTGGAAAATTAAATTTTATAATTAGTTATGCTCTTCAACACCCATCAGAATGCTCTTCAACGTCCATCAGAATCAGATGATAATTTTGTTTTGTATAGTCTTGTTAGTAGACCTCAACCATAAAGAGAAATTCTGTGTAGTGAAAAATTTAGAGAAAATAAACTCCATAGAACACTGAACAGTTTTAGAGAAACTTTCCATATGAAAGATTTTGACCCAGAGCTCCCACACTCTGTTGTCTCTTACCAGAAACATGTCCTGCTCTTAATTTTTCTGCAGAGTACCGCAAACTATGACATGGCTTCTCCTTGCTTATAACAGGATCATTATTTGCTTAATCCTCTCAGCGTGAATTTGTTCCCCATTTCATTTTTTTTTTAAAGGAGATTTTATTTGAAAATACAAGGTTTGAGGTTTCCTCTCAGACCTATTAACTACTCCCACATTGCTCCTTGACTTTCTTTCTCAGCATGAGTCTTAATCTGACCTAAGATACCGTATCTTGCCCTCATAGATAGGTGGTTAATAAGCAATAACAACCTAGATATTTTAAGAGTTATGTATTGCTTCTGAACAGATGTGACAAGATAATATTTAATCACTGTAGCATTCTTGACATGCACTGGGCTAAATGTCTAAACCCCACTGCTCGTATCAGAAATGCATGATTGCAAAAGGAAAAGGGAAATAAAAAGATTATTTGCCTTTTCCTTTGACTGCTGTGGAAACAGACATGCAGCTGCTCTTTTTCGTTAGTGTATAGCAGACTGAGCAGAATATTCATTGTTGAGTAAAATAATTGCAGGAAAAAAGGAGAGATGAAGAGAGAAGAAAGACTTGCTTAATGAAGATAATTTGTTTGGAACTGAGGAATCTGTAATCCTTCCATCCATGCTTATTGTTCACTTGTGCTATATTTGCTTCCCCATAGCTGAGAATAATCTTACAGGTTTTTTATTCTTTTTATAGGAGAAAACTGGAATTTTTATTAATTTTGCTTATATGGTGCCCCCTCTCTTCTTCTGTGCCCCCTCTCAGATGGCATTGGTGTGTAACTTGACTACTAAGAAGCAATATCTGACACAGAAATGGAGTGGGGGCAGGGCAGACAATTGACTTTTTCAGTCCCTGACCATGCAACCACATCTGGAATTGTGGGATATCTACAGTAAATCCCATCTTCTTATCCTGCATATGAAATATAACTCAACTAATGACCATATGGAGCAGACTAAAGCAAGCAGTCTAATTTACTAAAGTCGGGAGGGGGGGGGGGGGAAGGAAATTTCTTGCTTAATTAACAGGGGCAGAAATACAGCAACAGACAGTGTAACAGGAGGACCATACTTGAGGCACCTCCAATCAAATGTTTTAATGGCATATAAGACCCAAGGGAGCTCTAAAAATGCCTGGCACTGCTAATGTACTTGTAACATGGTTTTGGTTTTAAAAGCACTTGGGGTAACAGTTTTGAAAATGATCAGTTATTAGGAATATCTTGATTTTCCTGTCTGTCCAATTTGCAGTGCCTACAAAGGGGATGACATTTATGACTCTGTAAAGCAATTACATAATTATGGCAAGGCAGAGCAAGATACACTGAAAAAATCAAGGCACCCTGGCCTTGATTGGCGGAAGATACTGCATGAGCCGAAGGACAAGGCAAATGCAGGGTCTGCTTGTTCCCGAGTGACACTCAAGAAACATTATCTCACCTGGGACAGCAGTCTGTCATCATCTTAGCAGCTGTAAAAGCAACTTTCAAACATCATCCTTGGCCTGTGTGGGCAGTGCTCCATCATGTACTGAGCGTCCTTGCTTTTGATTCCCTATCCAACCCAGGCAATTCCTTTGATTATGACTGCAGCCCTCAGAAGCCTTTTGTTTTCTCATATATTCAAATTAGTCCCGCGGATGACTACTGCATGAAAGGCTATGGAGTGTGCTTTTCCTGTTAAAGCAATAGTTTTTAACTGATTATTTTTCCACAGCTGCTGTGAACCTTGTGAAGGATGCAGTACAGACACATAAGAAAAGGCATTTCTTTTTCAGAGAAAGCTTTCTGTCTGAGTATCAAAGCAGGAGAAAAGTGATTTGTATAAACCTAGAAAGACAGTGAATATAAAGAGTTTAAGATATTTTAGATTTGAAGGGCTGTTTGCTGATTTTTTTTTTATTTACAGTGTAACAATGGGAAATTAGTGAAACCTAAAACACTTCTGATTTTTCATTTTGTTTTTACCTATGACCCTTGAATCTTTCAAAATGCAGGAAACAACACACTGTATTTCTTTGTATTCCTGACAGCCTTCCCTCAGCCTTACTGCCATCCCAGCTTCCAAACCATTTTCTATGTTGTCACACATACAACCCTGGATGGCTTGGATTATGTGTAGCAAAATGTAATTAAAGACACATATTGCACGGGAGAGGTAGAGTCACCAAGGAAAAGAAGATTTGCCAACCCTGAAATGGGGATTAAGGAAGAAGGAGGTTTGCAGAGACTTGAATACATTAATTTTCGCAACAGCTTACATAGCAATTCAGTGACTTCTATTGTGCAGAGTGTAGTTAGCACCTTCCCTGACCTGAAATCGAGAAGAAAGGACGTACCTGTGTGGAGTCAGATGAAAGAATATGGTATTGCAGAGTCAAAGAACAAATATCCTAGTCTTGAAAAGAAAAGCTGAAAGATTGTAGCCAAGGATTAAAGTGGCTATGTCCCTGAGGACAAAACCATTCCATCTCATCCTTTGAGACTGTAGTTAAGTGACAATTAAATGGTCAAGGAGATTACTTTCCCAAATCACGTTGTTTCGCAGTGCTTGTTTGACTTTTCTTGCCTTGGACTCATGATGAACTAGATCTGGAAATAAGATAGAAATACCACTCCAGTGTTACTTCCGAGCTGTTCAGTCTCAGCCCTAAAACCAGCCTCAGTGGTTGTGAAAACAAAAACATTCTGTGTGAACATCTGTAACAGAAGAAAATTATGATTTAGGAGTTATTCTGGAATAGGAAGGTATGTTCTCTGTTATTCTCTGTTATTCTCCATTGTATGTGCCTGTCCATCAGTTTGCATATTTTATAAATCTTTTGAACTTCTGTGTTTGTGTTATGCCATAGACAGTAGGATAATGAAATACATGCAAAGGCACAAAAAATCACATCACTACAACGTGATGATTTTAATTATCTTAAGGATTAATTATTTACATCTCTGTTGCTTTACTTACAGTTATATTAAACCTGTGAACAAAAAACCAGGAGCAGAGATGACACTCTGATTAGAAGATTGTGTGGCAGTACAAACATTTACCCCAGCCCAGAAGCTAATGAGCATACGATATTGTTGAGCAACAGATACACAGAACAAGGCACAGACCACCATAAAATTGTGATATCTGCAATGGGGAACACTGTATTCCCCTCTGAGACCACAAAGACTTTGCTCTTATCAAATAAATACATAATCCAGCACAAAAAGGGCTCCAAAAGACAGGTGACCTGTGGTAGAACTTCAGGATCTTGAAACACTGATGTGGTTCGTTGGAATCGACTTCATTTAGTTTTAATACTATAGGATTATTTCTTTGCAGCTGTGTTTCCCCAGACAGGCACAAATCTGCTTCCAGCTCTGGCAGGAGGCTCTGCACACCCTCAGAGGGCTGATTCCTTCTGAAGCCTTTCCTGTGCTGCCTTCCCAAGAGCTGCCCAGGCCTTTCCCCATCTGCTCTTGATCAGTGGGGAGTAGCTGTCCCAGTGGGGTGGGTACAGAATTTCCTGCCAGTCACACAAAACAGCCCACAGTGGTTGTTCATGTGTTAAATACAAGCAGTTTGTGTTGCATTGCTCAAGTGTCTCAGTCACAGGCCAGGTGTGTTTTCTACATGCCAAAAATCCTTGTCTTGATTCCATAGGAACCTGTGTGATATAACACTGTTCCTCCTGGATATGGTAAAGTTTATCTGTAGAGCCTAAGGAAGGAAAAAGAAGTAAGTGCAGCCAGATTGAAGTTCAATGAAACTTCCATTTTATCCTGTCAATTGTGCATGCATAAGGGATTACCTCTTGAATAATGATTAAGGGTTTTTCAAATTCACTGATTATTATGAGGGCTGAGCTTGCTTTCAGCATGCTGTTTGCTGGGAAAGAGAGAAATTCCCTCTAAACTTTGCACCCTGCTGTACAGCCCACATGGACTCATTTAATCTGATTCTAGAAACACAGGTCAGTGGGAGAGAATAGATTTCTCCTTTTCCTTTTTTTTTTTTCCCCCTGAAGTTTTCAGTAGTGCTGGTGGGACAGTAACGTTTGACTCCACAGAAGGAAAAGCAATTGATTTAGCCAGAATTTCTGGTGTGGCCCGTGAGATATCTTCCTCTCAGCTTTGGCCCTCTCCCAAGAAATAGCCCTGCACCTGAAGTTTGATCCTACTCTGGGATGCTGCAGGCGCTGGGGAGTTTGGTGGTGCTCCCCAGACCTTGTACACTAACACTGGGCTCTTTTGCAGCAAGGGCTGAGGCTGCTCTCCTGTGCCACTCACACCCCCAACCTCACAGGGCAAAAGGTTCCTCTCTAGAACCAAGAAACTTGGGTCCTCCTGTTTTTGACTGTCTAATAGGAGAGATACCCAGGACAGCCTTGCATGCAACAAACCTTTCCAACACCTTTCTTTTCTCCACTGGCAGTTTTACCCTGACACACAGTCCTGTGGTCAAGCAGTTTAGAATGCGTAGCTTTAACCTATGACACAGGTTTAAAGAGCGTAAGTATGGACTATACTGGAAACTGCAGCATGTCTTTGCTGAACTGAATAGCCTGGGTGTCTTGATAGTCCAGGAGATCATTATGCCTGGCTTATCAGAATAATTGCACTATCAATGACCTTGACTAAGAAGGTCAGATCCTTTCTGCTTATCTCCCAATTTAGCGGTTATCTTCTTCATACACCTTACGCTGGCACTTAAGTAATCCATACAATGCAATTAGCAGGGAATGGCCATGAGTTTTACCTTCAGAAGTAGGGGAAAAAGGTAGGATTTCTCTAGTATTCTTGACTATTGACTATTCACTATTGACTATTCACTAATTAGCTCCTGTTGTATCATTAACATCAGATATGGGTCTCAGGAAATGAAGAGTAGCTGACACTGAAAATAGACCACTCCACATTAATTCCCATACACACACCAATGCTAACTGCAAAGGTTTCTATCTGTTCTTATAAAGATTTATTATATAAAGTGCTAATAATCTCAGGTGTTACAGAAACTATGAGGGGATTCTTAAATTATTATTGTTGTTGTTATTTTTTTAACCCTCTACTATTAACTGTTAATTCACAATTCATACTCTAGAATGAGAATGCTAAGAACATACTGTTTCAAAGAGCTGACTGATGATGCTGTACTTGTTTTTTTTAGAGAAATTGTGTGGAAGTGCTGAACTTTAATCATGCCAAGTGCTATGTAACACTGTATGCTCTGAAACATCATGTTCTACAGCAATCAAACCAGATCGCCACGATGAAGATGTCTGTGTTTCAGTTCCTTTCTGTAGAACAGAGATACTATCATCCCCTCAACTCACAAAAAATGCAATGAAAATTAATTAATTTTTTCAATGCACCCAGGTATTGGCATAATGAGATTCTAGTCCTCACCCCCTCAGCTTGCTGTAATATCTGATTCTTTTCCCTTTTACTTATTCCTATTTTGATCTTAGAATTCACCCCTTTTAAAAAAAGGCATTTGTTCAAATGTCTTGACAAAAATTAAGAATAAATGTGTTGTCTAATATAGAACAATTCTTTTATGCAGAATAAAGATTTTCACTTTCAGCTTAGTTAGCCATTTTTGTAAATGAAATGAACATGCTATATCCATTTTAAATTGTATGAAAATTTCCATGTTTTCTAAACAACTTCTCCTTTTCAACTTTACAGCAAATTATGTTAAATTCAGCTTCACGGGAAAAAACCCACACCTGAAATACACTAAAAATGGTCACTGCTGAGTAGGCAACCCTGCTTGGTAATAAAAATAAAAGCCCTTTTAAATCAGTTCAGCTGGGAGATTTAAACAGGGTCCTGCTTCAGGTGAGAAGAAGCCCCTGGGGCCTGCTTTTGGGCATAGAAGAATTTATATTTTACCATTCAAGGGCTCCTGTGGCCTCACCAAAGGAAAACAAGGAAAGGCTTGTTATTTTCTTTTTTTCTCTTTGTCTGCAGGTGCAGTTATACTATTTTTTCTGTTTAAAATGTGGAGAAAATGTCTGGCTAAGTAGAACAGCTCTGGCATTTATTGTCCTGTGCTTGTTAAGTCCTGTAACAAATCTCAGGTGGAATGAAACAGAATGATGAGTCTTGGAAGAAATACACCACCTTTTTTTAGCTTGAGATGCCTGGAAAAAGTCAGGAGATCAGTTTGATTTCAGTTTATAATGAGATTAGTTTTCTGATTTGTCTTCTGTTATTTTTTAATGGAAATTGAGTTTTAGTATTGTTTCTTTAAGGGCCTTTACCAGCAACACATGTCTACATCACAAGTTTCTAACAATATATGCCAGCCAAAAGAGATCTTCCTCTTCTTCATTGCCTCGTATCCTAAACAAGAGAGGTGCCTTATGTGAGTTGTATGGTGAATAGTCAGAGCAGGTACTTCTATTCACATGTGTTTGTGCCCTCTGCAAATGAGGTCCAAGGAGGAAATATAAGAGAACTGGGAAAAGGCCCCCTTGACTGCTCTCAGCATCCAGAAACTACAACTCCAAGCAGCCAAGTGCTTTGTCTCCCTGGTCTCAAAGTGTTTCTTTCAAAGGCTAAAGCAGCAGTGCAAAGGTAAGTCTAGAGTGATGAAGAGAAAATAGCTTCTTCAGCTGAGCAGAAAGGGAATAAGGGAGAGATGCTGAGTTTCGCTGTTTTGCCTGGACTGGATTGTAACTGCAACAAAATGATTACAGCAAATAGTCTTCCTGAAAGACAATTTTGCATTTATTTATCTGTGTAAAATTGTTTTCAGTTTGCAGCATTTGCACAGTTGATATGCAGTGACTGACTAGCAGTTCAATTGGTAGACTGGAGAGAAATGAAATTTCACGGTATATTCTTAACTAGATCCATAATATGCTTGTTATCATAATATCTAATTAGGAAAATACAAAATTAAAATGCATTCTTATCTAGGAGGACTGAAACAAGAACACAAAAGCAAACTAGAAAAGAACCAGTGGGAAGTGTTGTCTCTTAACATCCTAGCCCTACAAACTGCTTTTGAAATACAAGAGATAAATCTAGGTATTGGAAAGTCAGCTTAGAGAACAGCTGTGCATTAAGAGATGTCTAAGCTCCTTTCTCTGCAGAAGCAATTAGAAGCCTTTCCCATGTAGTTAATACTATTAATATAGCTATAGTAGATTTCAAAGTCTAGATCTAGAAGATGAAGTGCTTTGTGTCTATGCAGCACTTGTTGAGCAAACAAATATTCCCAAGAATTTGTTCCCCACAAAATAGTGGGGAATTCATATGTTTTGGATCACAGGTATTTTAACTGTTCTCATACCCTATAATGCAAAGGAATGAGAAGATAGCTATTCTTTGATTCAAATGTGTACCTATACAAAATATGTTTGCTGTGTACAATATATGTATGTGTAGATTCTTGTATTTATTTATATGCATCAATAGACACACTATTCAAGCAAGGGTTTTTGCCCCAGGGTCTCCTTACCTAACTTGTCACTCCTTCCAGCAGAAGAGCTCTCCCAGCATTCAGGGGTTTGATGGATTTCCTTTCCCTTGCATGCTTCATTTGTTCTCCTTCCCCAGGGTGTATGCAGTGGGTGATGAAGTCTAAAATGAAGGATGTGCATGGCTTTCTGAACATGCTTGTGCAGAAAACTGACAATGAGAGGATGTTTGCTAGCTCTCTCTAAAACTTCCTCCTTACTGTTCCATATTTCAGATGTGCAATGCTACCACCTATTAAGCTTTGTTTTAAAGATAGATTGTTTTGTTATATATATATATATATATATCACACCCAGGGTAAAAAGGTGTGATTTTGGCTGAGATATGTGTATCCTATGATAGTGATAAATTCTTATTTAGCAGATTCCACTTCTAGTAATGAAGGGGTCACTATTATCTATTATGTCTTTCCAGGAAATTATTGCTCTCTTCCAAGATTACTTCTGCAGAGATATTGTGAAATATAACTTACTGCCAAAGCAAAAACTGAACTTACAGAACACATGAAAACAGTTCCTCTGTGTCAGTGCTTACTAGAAGGTGCCAACATTTTTCTTTCCAAGGATAGATGAGGTCCAAGAAGTCAGCAAATAAAGGGTCACAGTGCATGTCTTCCCATATTCTGCCAAGGAGTCCTCAGATTTCAGAATTGTTGTATTGCTGTGCTGTTGTTGCTCAAAGGCAAGGTTGCACTAGACCCTACCAGGCAGAGAAGCTGGATTTTCTTTATTTTTCCTAGTGGTTTAAATTTTAGCTTATGAGCTGCTGCAGGAAATACTAACTTACCTAAAAATTCTGGGTAAGTTACTGTGTATGATGTTACCCACTTGCACCTTTGTGCTACAGTCTACTTTCTACAGAAAAGTTTCTTCAGCCTAACAGATTGATTGATGATTGACAATTAAATATATACATGTGGGTATAATTATTTCTTATCAATATTTTAAGGTCAATTTCATGAGATGACATCTTCATTGTAAAGAAAATATAGAGTTAAAAAAAAGAGACCAGTTGTTTTATTGTCTTCATTTGAAGCCTGTGAATCCACAGTCAGAAACAAAAAAAAGTAAACCAATATATCAGGTATATCAGAGAGGTACCTAGGAAGTGATTACTTCAGCGCTCCTGAAAATGAGGGCTTGCCACAGGAATCCAAGGGGTTTCTGATACCAGTAAACTTGCCTCTCTGCCCCTCAGAGCACAGGGGACAGACATTGCCACTGTTGCCAAGTTGTCCTTTTGGAGGCTGGAAGGGAATTTAGGTAGGAGCTAAGCAGCAAATGTGAGATTTTCCTACCAGGTGGCTGGGCATTTTGATGATGCTGGCTCTAAAAATCAAACTCTCTGTTTCAGGTGATAAACAGTTCATAAAACTGAGTATCAAATATCTGTCTGTGATAGTGATGTGTTAGGGTAATATGTGAGAAGATATTCTCTGCAGGTACAGGAAAAGAGGAAATAAATGGTTAGAAAATGCTGGACTTGATTTATGGCTGTGAATGTATTTTGTGTATTCTGTATATTAAGAGCAAGAGTCTTTTGCCAATCTTAATGTAAAGCTTTGACCTGGAGTGAATGTAAGTGGATCTTGGGAGACCCTCTATGCAATCTATGAAACTATCACTGAAATGGGTTAAAGCTTTTCTTTAGACTCTGCTTAGATACTTTGTCCTTTGACTTGATAAGTCAACATAGAAAGATTTAAGCATTAAAAATAAGATCCCATTATCAACTAGACTTAATTGGTACAATTAATGAGCTCAGTGGAGCTCTCTAGGTTTTTACATTGTGAAAATTTTTCCATTCAGTGACGAATCTCTGTTTTCCTGGGGTTTTCTCATTTCCATCTCCTTTCTCCTGCAGAAATCATAGATTTCTTTCCCTCTCTAGCCCCCTGCCTATTGCTTATTAAATGTAACATGAAAAATGAATAACATAAAGGTCAAAGTATTCTGAGTAATCAAGAAAGCTAATTATGAATTTTAGTATTTACTTTTAAGAGCAATTAGTCATTAGAACAAAAATGCCTGGAGAGAAAAAAAAAATTTCCTTCATTTGACATCTTTAGATCTGGATATATGTTTTACGCTTCAAGCAAAAGCTAATTCTAATGTAGGCATCTCTAGATTAGGTTTTAATCTGGTCTAGTCAAGTAAGTGAGCTCATACAAGGTATTTATAACAACACCTCTTATGTAGTGAATTTAGACCTATCAGTGGTAACATTTTGCTCTTTGATCAGTGAAGGTAACCACCAGATTGCACTCTTGGAGAAGGATTAAATGCTGTTTCCTGTTCTAATGAAAATAGTTGTCAGAAAGATGTAGTCATCTACTGTGGTCAGGAAAATCTCATAAAAACCAATTATCTGTACTCAAGATTCAACAGGAAAAAGTATCATGTGAGATGGCTTTGGCTAATGCAGGAGGCTTTCCTGAGCTTGGGAACTAAAGGCTTTGTAACAAACTCTGCATTATGTTTTGCAGTTCAGAAAGGTTGATTTAACTGTGTTGCCTAGTTGAAATATTTTACTTTTTCTGGACCCCATTTGGGCAATTTTTTTATTTTTATTTTTTTATTGTTATGAAATCCTGCTCATCAGTGAGTACCTGATGGCTCAGATGGGGTGACAGGAATTTTAAAGATACTTGGTGTTTGTCCCTGTGGAATGAGATGCAAAATCTCCTTTGTGTTATGTCAGCACTGCTGTGTGTCACGCTGTCACTATTTCATGTGCTGTTGACCTCTCTGAGAGCTGGCAGAGGAGATTCAGTGTTGAAATTCCCCATGTCCTCCAGTCTGTGCCAGTGCTGTGACAGCTTTGTGGAGAGGGAGGACTTGGGGAGTCGATCTTAAGCTACAGGATGTGAAAATTATTTAGTTTTCTTTTGTGTAGACAAAATGCTCAGTTTCTCTGCACATTTCTATCCAGCAATGCAGCCAGGCTCAGGGTGATTATTTTTGTGCTTTTATTCCTGTACTGAATACCATCTGCTCCTGAATGAACTGTATTAAGGAAATTTTTGGTTTATCATATGTTTGTCTGATAGCATCTATAGTTAGAGCTGACATGGTTCTTTGACCGGTAGATTGATTTCTGAATGTATCAGGTGAAATAAATCCAAGCCACGTAAATGCATATCCAGTGAGAGCTGGAAAAAAGTGACTATTCCTGTGTGATAGTCTGGAGCAGATTTGGGAAGAAGCTGAGTGTACTTTGGCAGAAGGGATGTAGCAGGTGCCTAGAGCACTTCTTCCTTTTTGATCGGGTTCCCTGCAGCAGAGAATTATCTCAAGCACAACATAGGTTCTCACTGATGAAGCAGCTTGCCACTGGACCCAGGCATTTCTTACAAACCCAGTTCTTCCCTGTTCCATGTATCTCATCTGCAGACATAAAGCATCATCCCAAACCAATCCTCCCAGCTTTGGTCTCTCATACGAACAGGACTTCTATAAAGCAAACAAAAACTTATGCTTCTGTAAACATTGCTAATGGGTGTTATCAGAATTACCTATGTGTGGGTACAGTGATTACAGCAAGAAGCAAGAAATGCTGCAGACTTGCATCTTCAGTGTCCAACCTCCTCCAATGCAGAGGGCTCCCTTGCAGCCTCCCAGCACCTTGTGCTGACAGTCTGTCTGCCAGTGTCTGTCTGTGTCTCTTTCAAGGTGCCTCATTGCTGGAGATCTGAGGGACAGCCTCTGGCTATGCCAGGGGTCATGCTTGAGGCAGAGCTGTTGTACAGTCTCCAAGCTTGGTCTCTGGGAGAGCCCTGGGGAAGTCTGATGGGCTAAAGATGCAGTTTTAATTTATCTTTTTTTTAATCTCCTTGGAGAGTGCTGGGAGTCAGCTTGCCCTGGGAAGTTCATGAATGACTGACATTGCTAAAGAGGAGAGTTCTGTTCATAATGTGAGGTTTTCTAGGCTCACTGTGATGTTCCCAGGCTGCTCTTGGGTAAGTATAGAGTCAGGCAGCTCAGCTTACCCTGAGCTTGTTCCTGTGGGTCAGTACTTTATCCAGCTCTCTGCATCTGACAGTGCAGTTGTTCACTTTGGTTTCCCCTACCAAACTGTCTTATAGCAGAGGCGGAGTAAGCACATGCAGAATTATCTCTTGTTAATGGGTACAGTGACTTCCAGACCTCTTATGTCTTCTTTTGATAGATAAAAAAGAAACTGCTCAGTAGTTCTCAATAGACAAAAATAAACCGGGGAAAAAGCCAAATTAGACTCCATTTCTCATCTTCCAGCTCCTTGTAATGCTTTAAAAGTGTTTTTGTACCATTTCTTCAACTTGTTCAGTCTGTATAGTGGGATATTTGCAACCCATGAGCGTGTGGGACTACCCGAGTTAGTAACCTTGGCTGATTTTCTTTTATGCAATTTCCCACCCAAAAAGAGAAAAACTGGAGGAATTTTGACTTTTTTTTGCTGCTACTTTAATTCAATCAATGCAAAATTGCCTGCCAGAGAAGTATGTTCAAATGTGAGGCAGTATTTTTGACCAACTATAAACGTAGGTATGAGTACCCCCAGTCCATGAAAACCACTGACAGTCCAGACCTCTGGACCGTTTTTTGTGCTTGTAACCACAAATCACCCTGCAGCCGTCTCTACACATCAGCTCATTTTTATAAGTATAAAATAGAGTGTAAATGGGTTAAGTGAGATGCAGGCCCATCTTCTTATGTGCTTGAAATAACAATAGAAGCAGTTGACTGCATTTTCTGTGGATACTTGGTCTCATTTGTGTGCATTCTCTATTGGCAATTGCTGCTCTGCTTTGCTAAAAAGATGAAATACAAAAATGCTCTGTCGAGTGCCGTCTGATTTGCAATGGATAGTTCATGAACAAAGACAAACTGGGCTTTATGAAAAGCAGAATATTGAGTGGAATGAATCCCAAGGATAAGCACTTATTTGTTTTGTGAATTTTATATCTAAATCATAAATAAGGCATAACAATTTAAATCCCCTTTCTGAATTAATCTGATATGGCTCTGTAACAGTACTAGTAGTTATGATCTTTTTCTTTCCCTTCAGTGCCTACATGAGCGCTGTCATTATAGCCCTTTGTGCTGTGCAATTATCTAGTGGCATTAATCACTGCACTTTCAAATAGTTTACCATGAATTCACACATCCTGTGATTTGCTTATGTGGTAAATCCATACACAGCTACAAGAAATATCTGAGTCTGTTTATGAGCCCTCAAGTGCACACAGCTATTGACAGTATATTTTAATGCAGATATTACTGTTGCTGTTTATTCTATTACATTGTAATTAGGTTCCACAATTAATTTTAATTATTACTGACCTTACATTAACTTTCTAAATACCTCAGATATTTGCAATAGATACATATGGATGGATAGCAACCTGGAAAAAAATTAAGGATTGAGCTTTCAGCAAAGTGTCTTGAGAGGAATTATGGAAACACCTCCTCCTTCCCTTTTTAAAAAAAAAAACAAACTAATGTGTGTGCAACATTTTACTACTGAACAGACATGCAGATTAAAAAGAAAATCCTGGCACAAGGTACAGCCTTGCTCATCATGAGCTGGTATTTGCAAGACTTTTTTTTTTTTTTTTTAAATGTGGACAAAACACTAGATAGAAGCAGCAGCTATTTAAGATTATTTGAAGTTGGCTGAGCAATAAAGTTCACAGGGAAAGGACTGATGTTAAGTTGTAAGAAAAATATGTCTGGTACTTGAACTTTGCTAATGATGCAGTTGTCTAAAGTGTGGAGCAAAAGCAGCAGCAAATTGGGAAAGAAGATGGAAAAAAAAACCAAGGCATTTAGCACAGCTTCTGTAAGTCAGAATACAAAGCAGGTCCTACTTTGCTCGGGAATGGGAGGAGATGCCAGGGGTTTGTTTTTTCTGCAGTTATTCCTTCTTGTTCCAGGCAGGCATAAAAGATACTTCAGTGGGCTGGGAGTTGGTATGGGTAGAAATCACACAGATTCTGAAACAACCATCAGCTCCCAGGACCTGCAGTAGAAACCAAGGGCAGGTTTGTCTCTGAGAGCCTCAAATATCAGGGGAAACTGAAGGGAGGATGTCATCTCTCTTGCTCCTTCTAAGCACCAGCTGAGTCAGTCCAATTGGTACAGCATTGAAGGCACTGAAAATAATCCCTGTTGTTTAAGTTATTCTTGTATAGGCTGAGGAAGCCCATGTATAATGTAATCATGCTGATGATTTAAAAAAAAGAAAAAGATGAAACACTGTTCTGAGACTCTTCTTACATCTGCCTGAGCATTCTTCTTCAAAAAAATTCTGCGGTGTATTTCTTAATTTCCTCAAGCTTCTTAATTTGCATGTCAAATAAAACCTCCCTGACTGATTTTGATGACACTGCAAGCGTTTAGCTCCGAAGACAATCAGTGTAAATTGTCACACGTTATCAGATAACCACTGAAAAACTACCTAACCATGTGCCTCACAGCCTAATGTGTAATGATTTTTCTCATGAAATTAGGGAAAATCAAGATCACTACAAAACTGTGTCTTTTGTTTGGGAACACATTATGTGCAGTGCTGGAAAATGAGAGTCAGGTCAGGGAATGTGACTGAGCTTCCTTTTCCCTCTGCCCCTAAGGCCTATTTAGCCTTGAGACATTTACCATATGCCACAGATTATTTTAACCATGAGTGCTCCATATCTTTATGGATATGGAGCTACCAATGGGCTTTCACTGTCACTGGACTTTCAAGGTTATTTTTCTGAACCAGTCAAACAATTATGCTGATATTGCAGACATGTCAATCCTGATCTTAGCATTGTTTTTCTTTTTTTTTTTTTTTTCACCAAGAATAAATTTATGTGTCTATGAACAGCCATTTGTTACCTTGCAGTGTGAACTTGAGGCAGAGTGAGCAGAATGTGTGCATGTATATATTGCCTGGCAGGGGGTATGTCCTCCTTTAAACTATGGGGAATGTAGATATTGCAATTTCATATTAGGCACATTGAGCTTTAGAGCTTAGTTCCCAGTCAGTTATCCTACTTGGTGAGGTGAAGTGATCCATACTAAAGGTATTTTTTCTGCAATATCTTCGTGAATGTCATAGAAACCTCTTTATTGTTGGTAATTATTTTTCCCAGTGGAATGACATCCCAGTCTTATATGACAAAACAATAGGAAGGTGCAAAATTGGCCTTGTCAACTGTGATAGACTTGATTGAATGCACAGCAACAAAGAATAACTAAATATATATGCTTTCCTTTCCTAGGATATTTTTTGTTTGTATGATAAGACATAATTTTCTCCACATTGTGGTTAGCAGAAAGAAGGAAATATCTCAGATGTGCAATGCTATTATTAAAGGTCACCTATAAACATGGGTTTGCATTAGTTTGATGTGCTGATATAGTATTTGTTAGGAATTTTTTTTCTCCTAAGAAAGACACAGTCAGGAAGAACTTTTATTTCATAAATTGGATTTGTGGGTGCGTGTTCTATATCATTTAACAAGGAATGAGAAGATGAAAGGTCATGTACAAGTTTTACTTCATTTGAAAGGTAAGCTTGAACTGCTTAAGTTTTGTTAACAAAAAAACTACCAGAGCGAGAGTTTTTTCTCTGGCCTGCTCCCAGGATTTTCTGAAGGGCCTCCTTGTCTCGCTCTTCACTTCTCTGAGTGTGGGGTCACTTCCCCATGGCTGGAGGACTTGTGGAGAGCCCATCACATGTGGCAGGAATGTTCCCCATTCATCCAGCTTCAGTACTCAGAGGGCCTTGTGGCCTTTATTCCTCAGCTGCTAAGAAGCCAGGGAACAACTGAAAAAATAGAGTAAAATGTTTGCCAACACACTGCTGTCACAGTGCGAAGAGAATGTTTTCATGATGTACACACACCACTTCTCCCTGCTGATAAGAAATTATTTGGGTGCTAGCAATGTGCTGGCTGGCTGGTGTGAGAGCGCTGCTTACCAGCTCCTACCTGCAGATGCTGGATTTGTGCCTTTTCCTTGGATGCAAATACACTTGAAATACTGCAGAGGACCACTGTGAAATTTTGTTTGGAGGGCTTGCCTCAGGTCCTGTCCTCAACCTGCGCCTCGGGGTTAAGGAAGAAGCGGGACAGTGAGAAACCGTGCTCAGCCTGTGTCAGATGGGTGCTTAGAGGAGAGCAAACACTGGGAGTCCATCAGGGCAAAGCAGCCCCTTGGGCTGAGCAGGACCCTTCTCTCCTCTCCCCAAGCACCTGGCTGTGCACTCAGCCTGGCCTCTCCCACGGGGATGGGAGGCGCGCCAGCCAGAGGGCTGGTGTTCGCTTTCCCAGCAGGTGGACAGACTTGAATGTCTGGTTCTGCCCTGGTTCACACGGTCTGTGTGCTAAAGAGATCAAAGCATGTTTATTTCTGGCACAAGACTTGATAGAGATTCCTGTGGCTGTATGTCAGCAGGGCATGGATGGGCGCTCTGACCATCGCAATAACCCCAGATCCACCCAGATGTCAACAACCCTCACCATACCTTTTGGGAAAAGAGTCTTTCTTTTATCTAGCAGACCAGCTTTCTCTACCAATTAGTTTGTAATGATCAAAGACATCTAATTCTCTTGAATATTTGTTATTTTTGAGGTTTTATGGATTAAATAATCTCAGATTTTCAGGCATCCATGTGAAATAGTAGTGAAACAAGATGATCAACTGACTCATGTAATGTTATGCCATACAGCATGGCTTGATTAAACTTCGAATTTTAGCTGTGTCTAGCTGTAGTTATAACTGAGAGGTGAATCACTACCCCTTGGTCATTGACCCTTTTGGTGTTGTTTAGGATCTCTGACTAGAAAAGCAAGGTTTGTTAAAGTTAGAATTTTCCTGTTGCTTGGTCCTAACCCATTGTAGTTAATTTTCTGTGTACCTACCATTTTAATGTTCAAATAGTTTTATTTGTTCATTTTTCTTACTTTCCTAAGAATTTTTGCCAGCTTGTGAAGAGGCTGGTTAGTACACAGCCTATCCCCCACAGCTCTCTACCACATCACAAGCTCTGTCATGTGTTAGGGTGACTGGCACTGAGTCATACTTTCTTTTACTGTACCTGTACTGTATTTTTTCTTCCATAATCAACTTTACTCATATGATTTTCTGCCTTTTCTTTATTCAGGTAATAATTCACATGCTAATGGGATTTTGTTTGAGCCTGTTTCTAGAAGAGTAGCTCTTAGCTGAAGTTTGTCTATACTTTCCATTGTAAAGATCTTTTTAGATTTGAGATTTTATTTTTTTTCCAATAGCTGACATGGATAATCAGCAAGCAGTGGGCTTCTTAAAATCCCTTGTGAAAAACTGAGTAGGATGCCTGTACTATTTGCAGTAGTTTGCCAGAGATAAAAGCAATGTTAGAGCTCTCATGTTAAAGCCATTTTCCTCTCCATTGCCTTGTGATTTTATCAGGCTATCCCTCTTTGGCAGGGGCTGATTTGATATTTTAGAGGGTCCACAGACAAATGTCTGTCAGAGTAAAGATGTTCCAGGGTGCTGCAGGGCTTGCAGAGTAGCCAGGGCTCCCAGCACCATCATCTCATCAGGATTTTCCACCTGTGTCTGAACTATTTCCACCATGTATTCAGCATTCAGGCCTCAGCTGGGCATCTGGGCTCCTTGGAGAAAAGGTTAAGAAGTCAGAGAAAGGAGTCCTCTCAAAGCAGGAAAACCCATACTGCTTGTAACAGCTAAGAAGTGAATATTAAAAGGAAGAACTGGAGTTTATGTATGTGCCACCCTCCTCTTCCTTTGGGGTCCCAAGTGTGACCCTTTTCTGGGGGTTTATTCCAAATGTGGCATTAGTTAAATGCATCTTTTAACAGCCCTGCTTCGAGCAGGGTTTGTACCAGGTGTCTTTCTGAGGTCACTTCTGAACTAAATAATTCCTGCCCAGGAGGAACTGGGTGGAGGGGCACACAACAACACTGCCCTGCTTCCCATGGCTTGTGATTAAAGCAGTGGCATGTGAGAGACCCAAGTTCATAGTCCTGTCCTGCCTGTTTCACGAAAACACGAATCCCTCTGTTCTACTCCTTGAGGGGCTATCCTGACAAACAGGTTAATAGATACTCCGGAGAGCTCAGGTCTCCTTTGGTTTCTTTGGAGGAGTTTACCTCGACAAAGAGACAGCTGGTTGTTGGCTCCATAGGTTACTGTAATTTCCTGCAGACGCAAAAGGCTGGGTCAGTAAATATGGAGTCATTAATGAAGTGTACACAGCGAAGAACAGACAATAGCTTTCTGGTTAGCATGCTTACCTGAATCAAGCAGCTGGGTTGAGGGGCACCTGGATGTGGCTCGCTGGCTTCACTGCACTAGTAGATCTTTTGGTATTTGCTACACCTTCAAAAGCTCTCTAGCGCTTTAGGGAACATCCCTATATCTGCTGAAAACTGCTTATCAATGTCAAAACCATGTTTGCAAACCACGGTAGCAGCCATCCCAGCACCGAGGGATAGAAGCAATCCCTGAGTGAAGCTAAAAAGTGCCCTCCTTTTTCCTGGCAAATCTCACCCTTGGCATGACCACCATGAGGTCTAGGAGGACTTCTGCCTGTTTTTATTTTGTTTTGTTTTGGTTTTTTTCAAGAAAGAAAGTCTAACTCTATGGTATTAGGAGACTCCCTTCTATAAATACTGCAGTTATGGACACAAATGTGTTTTATGACCAGTGCTGAACATAAAATCTTTTCTTTAAGTGCTGGATAAATACTAGAATCTGATTTTCTAGAAATGTATGCTGCAGTAGGTGAGAGCATATTCCCACAATATGGCAATATCGATCCAAATAATGCTATGTAAAACTCTGAATTTCTAGACACATGCATACATAAAATTCCATTGATGTAATGGATTTTCTACAGCAAAGGAAAATGTTTGGTTTGGGCTTTTTCCCCCTCTGGTTTTCAGGAGTAAAATGCTTCAGTATGCATTAAGAAGTATGCACTTTAATTGTAAATCAATTTACTAGTTTATATGAAAGGTAAAAACAATATTTTCCGGAATTTCATTACAATAAAAAGAACTCTTCTGCAAGAGCAGCTTCAGCCCTCAGCCCGACTCACATGCTTAGCCAGATTAATATGAGTGGAATTCAAATAAGTGAATCTGGATCAAGTCCAAGTCAAAATTAGACTGCAGTGAGCCCAATGTTGAAGTCAAAGGTAATTTTCCAATTGATTTTGGTCAATACAGGATGTTAGAGCCAAGAAAGATGCTGAAAAACCTGATTTATATTAATCGTGCTGTGCTGAGGGTATACCTGCTTCAGGCACCTATTTTCTGCGCAGGGCACGGGGAAGGAGCAGGCAGCAGGCTGGAAGAAAATGGTTGAACCCAGGATTTAAGGGCTAAAACTCTAAAGCAGCATTCTCTTTGTAGGCTAGTTAAGGAATTCAAGACTCTAGAGCCAAACTGGCTTCTCTAGGAATACACTCTTAAATATCTGATCACTCTTCTGATGAAACAACCTCGGTATTTCTACACTAGAGAGCATCCAGTGGCATTATTTCCCTCACTGTGAAGAGAACCTGTGAGGTCCTTTTAGATAATTGGGTTGCTGGGCTTTTTCACACTAATTAAACAGAAAATGTTTTGAAGTGAAGTCAGTCACTCTCCCTGGCACGTTGCCATGTGGAATGGCGCAGGGACAGACGCGCTCACAGCTCTTCACTGGCTACAACGCACAGAAATTGGTAGGAAAGAGACTCAGTGCAAAATGGCCTGTTCTGTGGAGAGATAAGTAATAGCAACATTAGACCAATAAAATTCGACAGTGTGATTCTTATGTGCAGCTGTAATTATTTCCCACTAAAGGAGGTGCGGGGGAAGCACAAAGCCCGCGATTCCCATTGCTAGCAGCCTGCCTAGCAGAACGCTGCCTCCTCCTCACTGCCTCTCACAGACACACATCAAACAATTGCATTAGCACTTCTGCTGCCTTTCTTCTCCCACCCTCTTTTTTCACACTATTTAAGAGCTAAAGCAGAGTGGTGTTGATAGTTGAGCCTAACAGTGAGTTTTGTTTGAACACAGCTTATCCTATCAATGATAATTCAGAAATTTCTGCATGCATTTTGATGGCAAGTTTAAGTAATTTTTAAAGATGTGTTTCTCCATTCGCAAATAGTAAATAATTTGTTCTGTTTAGTGCTTCTGAAAGTGTGTCCTTGTGGAAAAGCTTGCTGTGGAAAGTTGCAATAGGATAAAATTCCGCCTCTAATCACAGAAATGGGCTCTATGTATTTGTAGATTTAGAATACATAGAGTTCTAAAAGACATTTTTTATTTATTTTATTTTAAAGACATTTTATTATCTTTTATGCCTTTTTTAAAATTAAAAGGCCAACATTACAGAAGAACAAATTTTAATAAGTCATCTTTATTGCCACATTCACTACTGTGGGAGCAATTTGAAGGAACGGCAGCTCAGTAACTCTAGGTGCTTTCTGCAGACAACTGTTTTTTTTTTCCTTGACATGTTTTCAACAGTTTTTGGATCAGGCCCCAAAATATGTGTAATTAGCTTTTTATAAAAGCTATTAAAGTGTAATCATCCTCCCATCTGGATTTTATATTCTAGCTATTAATGCTACGGATGCTTTAAAATATACAGCTCCAAGCCCTGCTCTGATCCTATTAGCTAAGGCCTAAATTCCATTTTATTTTCAAAGAGGCATGGGGAAATTCTTGGGATTTTAAAAATGTACTCACCTTTTAAAAATGTACTCACCTTACATAGGGGATGTGTTTAGTACTGTAGTTACAGATAATTCACCTAGTGATATGACTCCAGTGCTACTCCTACAAAAATTATTAGGACCTTTGCTATCATGTTCAGCATATGCATAAGTTTGTGTTCTCCACTTGGGTATTTGCAAAATACATGAATGTTTGCTTATCAGCTTCCCTAGCAAGCTTTCTCTTTGTCTTTCAAGTGTTGTGGTCTTACATAATCAGATGATGATGATAATTTCTAACTAAAATCTGTGGGCATAATTTTATTTTGAGCAGTCCCACTTTTGCAAGAGGAAATACAGACTTAAAACAAAGTGTAGTCTTGAAAAGAACATTCATTTCAGATGGAATATTTGTGGAAGTCTGTGGGAGTTAGTATCCTGGTATTTTAATAAGATTTAGGTCCTTAGCTCCTATATGCTCTCCAGAATCTCTGACTTATTTATTCCCCAAGATTTGCAATGAAGACCAGAATCCTGCTGGGCTAAACCACAGACCCAGTTAGAGTTTCTGCCTGAAAGAATCCTCTATATATTACTTCAAAGGTAGGGTCCGGTCAAAGCACAGAAACCACAGGATTGTGTTAAAAATGTCCTACATTTACATTCTAGAAAAAGATATTTTGTCCTTCTATAGTGTTTTGGTTTATTTAATTCCTCATTTAATTAATTAATTAAATGAATTACCTAATACATTTTTTATTCAAAGATTAATTCAGTATCTTGGAATTAGCTAAAGGACATATGATTCCTCAAGTTTCATGGCAGGTACACAAATGTTTATTGAAGAGAGAAGCATTTAGGGACATAAATCCATGCTGCTTGTTGAGGCGTAACTTACTGTTGCCCTTGGGAGGGAAAAACACACTGCACTTCTGTGTGTATGTGTTAATGAACACATATTTAATATACTTGCATGTTTTACTTGCAACACTCAGGTTTTCGTTTTCCATTTTTATTTAATGCCAGCTCCAGTGGCACTAAAATGTCTATGGCCTAGGTACTGATGTGTTAAAGTAATCTGAAAACCTGATAATGAAGTAGAGCTAGTGATAAATATCTGTGTCTATTTCATAACTATTCTCTACGTGTATCTCAGAAGGATCCTATTTATTGTCTGGATATGCTTTGAAGATTGTCTTGATAAATATAGAAATATATTCAGGGAAGAGTAAATAGGGACATGAAGGTCATAAAACATGCTGTGTGAATTATTGTCATTATATATTAGTGAAACAAGTTTTGTGTTTTAAACAGTTTTTCTTAATTATTGGCTTGTGAAGAGTATCTATTTGGTAATCTTTGGGCTCTACTGAACTCCACCAATTTCTGGTACCTTCCTCCATGCATCTGCTATGCTTCTGCATTTGCTAAAGATTTTGAAATCCACACTACTGAAAATGTGTCTGTTTAATGGCAGTTATCACTTTTATGTGACTATAAATAGCATAAATTAAGAAATTACCCAGGGTAATGTCAACGGACCTTGCTGGTGTCATCCTTCAGGTCATTTAAACCCATCACCAACTGAACAGGAACTTCCCTGGGAGAAGTGCAGCAGGGAGCTGGTGCCTTTCTCTGAACACCAGACTTGTCCTGTTAACATAGATCATCTTTTCCAGATGCATGTTTCCTAGGAAGGGATATGTGCTTTAGGGACCTGAGCCAAAATACGAGCCTGTTCAAATATTCAGTGCATGAGGCAACACTCAGCATTTCTATATTTGGGGAAGTGTGCTGATTTTTTTTTCTTACAGACTAGGGTAGAGCTATACATCACAGGTATTTGTGATGTTCATCAAAATAATACTGTGTAATAATAGAGTATGCAATGGAGTAATAAATATCCACTAGGATTTAAGGCAAAGCCTAATAAATTCATTAAGCAGACTAGATTTCCAGCCCCTAGCAGCAGACCTTGCACTTACATCAAAATCACAACATGCATTTGTCTTTGATGGAGACTTGGAAACAGACTTTAAAATGAGATGTCTGAATAAAGAAAATGCCCTTGCTTTCATAAATACTAAATATGAAGCTAGGTATAATAGACATGAATGTGGGAATGGAGGCATCTTAGCGTGTCTTTGTGCCTCAGTCTGATTGCACATTGTGAGGCCCGGTGGCTCGATGCCTTCTCTCCTTGAGCCTTGTGATCACACAAGCCACTGCAGTGGCAGATGAGGCAAACCCATCCCTGCTGTAATAGGAACCTGAAGTGAAATGCAGGGCACTAACCTCTCTTAGACTTTGGTGCTGATTTGGAAATTTCCATGCAAATGGTGCTCTGTAAAAATGCAATTTCACATTTACATAGACCTGCCTCAGACCGCAGTGTGCATTGCAGCAAATACCAAGTAAGGGTGGTGCTGTGGAAAGGGCAATGAGGCCAGGCTGAGAAGGTATTTTTGTTTGGTGTTTGTTTTTTGTTTGTTTTTTTTTTTTGTTGTTGTTGTTTTGTTTTTTATTTGGGTTTTTTGTGGGGTTTTTCATTTGGGGGGTGGGGTGTGTGTGTGTGTGTTTTTCTCTAGCCCCAATTCAGCAAGGGACTGCCAATGCAATACTCTCAGTTCTTTTAGTCCCATAAGTCCATTCTCTAGCTGCAGCCTCAGACAGGACTCAGGAAAGTGCATGCTGATTATCCAGGCACACCATAGTGCAATAGTTCACAAACAATATTTCTGCTGGATAAAAAAAAAATCAAGGTTTTGGTTAAGTCTAAAATGCTTTAATTTTAACTTGGGCGTATCTTTACTGTTGTATTACCATTTGAGGCCTACTACAGGTTGGTTTGTGTGACTACTAAAGATGTAAAAACTGTTTTTTCCTGTGCTTGGGGAAATATGGAGCTGGTGTTTTATGCAAAGACCAAATCCTTTGCCTCCCTGAAAAAACAATGGTGACCATCCAAGTTCAGATTTCTGAATTCTTGCTCATGTGACAACTGCATGGTAGCTACAATGCATGATAGAACCTAGAAGTTATTGCGTATCTATTTCTAGTCTTATTTTTTAGGTAGATTCCTATTCCTGAACACCAGGCTGAAAGGCTTCATGGAAGAACATGAGTAAGTGAATGAGCTTACACATTTTTCTGGGTGTTGCCAAGAGGCTGGTTATTGATCATACAAGCCAGTTGAATAATATAGGATTCATGACATGTTCTTCTGATTTTGACATTAATTCTTATTAATGTTTGAAGGCTATCTAGAGGTTCTTACTAGGAGACAATTTTAATTTTTTTTTAATTTACTAAGCTAAAGGAGTAGATGAATGTTTTCTGTGAAGTCTGGATCAGTTGATAGGCTGATGAAGAATATGGACATTTCAGGAGAGAAGTTAAAAGTACAGCAGGAGAAGTAAAAGGGAGAATTTGGGATGTTTGTGCTGGAAAGCTGGCTTTGCTCTGCATGGGTGAATGGTACTGAGCAAATCCTGTGGAATGGATTGTCTGTAACAGCTGCAACAATAGAAGCCCACCTGTTTTGGAAGCCTTTCCAGTAACTGGCCTTTTAGGTGTTACTCTACATAATATATATGTGCACCTTATATGTTTTGGTGTATTAATTTTTACAGCTGGGTATTCTACATTTTTCTACATAATCTCATATGATGCCTACCTGATTTTTTCCTGGGTTTTTTGTCTGTAATCTTTCGTCTGCAGAGAAGGTGCTTCTCACTAAACACACAAGGAAAACTTTAATAATTCCGTGCCAAATGAACAACTTGAGGTGCTATTTTGGCCCAAGGCAAAACAAATTAATGAGACTTAAATGCAGAATTTTCTCAGCCCCCCCAGGTTCACTGATACTGAAGAAAGCTCCTGCTGTGATGATGTATTGGAGTCACAGACACCATAAAATACAGCACATATTATTCTTTTTTAATCCTCTATTTTCTGGTACAGAATACCACCCTCAGACAATGTTTTCAATGCTAGCACTCAATCTATTACAAACAGAAATATAGTTATTCCTTTCAGCAGATTTCCTTCCTTTTCCTATTTTGTACAATGGATAAATTACAAGGCAGAAAAGAATGCTTGATAACTTCAGTTTTGCCAAACATGTTAATGTTATAAAAAATAATCACAAAAAAAAGAATTCCTAGGCAAACCAAAATATTTCCACAATTTAAGTAAGATTAGAAAGATGAACAGATAATTTACAAATAAACCCTGGTAGCCTGCAGAACCAAAATATTTTGTCATGGGGATCCTCCAAGTGGAAGAGTTCAGAATGAAAAGTAAAACTGCATTCATGCAGACTTCCTTTGTTCAAATAAAAAGGCACAGAAACACACAAGGCAGCTATTGGAGGCTTTTATTAGCTGCTGTTTGTGAAAATACAATGCTCAAGTCCTTTGGAATCCTTCAGGTTTGTGTATCCATGTGGAGCTTTGGGGATTACAGTGAAGAAACAGAAGTTTGCTCACCTACTTCAGGATTAGATCCTCAGCCAGTGTACACAGATTTTACTGGGGAACTACACCTCTGAGTTAGAAGCATTATTTTCTTCACCAAGACAGTTTTGCCAGTGAAACACTGAATTAAATAAACAAAATTTTGTTCTCCAGTTATGGCATGTTTCTCTATGGACTTGTAAACAAACTTTACCACTAATCTAATTTATATGAATATCAAAACTAATAAGATTTTTATGCTTTTGATTATACTGATAACAGTAAAGAAACTTTCATACTGGGTGTTTGAAATCAGATTAACTAGAAAAATATATTCACAAAGCTGTTTTGTTAAAGGGAAGCATTTTTACTGTTCTTCTATGGTGGTTATATATTCCTTGGCATCACAATTTCCAGCAATGAGCAATGATGATATCTGCATTAACTGAAAGGACAAAGTAAAGCCAAAATAGATGAGCTGTTCTAACAGACTAAACATGGAGAAAAGTACAGGTATGGGGATTGATCCTTTTTTAATGCCAAACTGGAGATTTTTCATCAAAGATAAATCCATGTCAGTTCTCTCACAACTGGGAGTCAAATAACCTTTCTTTGTTCAATTTACTAAACTGAATTTTGAAGTGTAAGGAGCATTTATCTTTTTGCATGAATAGAAATTCTATCTTTTCTAGTTGTAACTGCTCTTTCTGGCTTCAGTAGTGAAGATGGTTATAGTTCTAGAAAGTGGTGTCTTTTTTGCCATTGGCGATGAGGGAGCCAAGAGTCAGAGTATAAATCAATTTACAGCCTGTTTAAAAGCAGGGAAAAAAAATGCATGAACCTTAATTCAAAAACTGCCTTTGTATTATTATTATTTCATGATTAACTAAAGTGAACTTCAACTTCCTTTGAGGTTTCAGTGGTAGCATGATATTAACAAACTAGCTGGTTCCAGAATTCATTCAGTACGTTATACATACGCATACAACATACAATACAATAAGGGGAAGGTCACTCAATTAATCCTTGCTCCAAAGGTGTAAGTGGATATGATCATATGCAATACAAAACCAATACATATTGATTAGTGTCACAATGCTTCACTGAACAGATGTCTCTTGAAAGGAGAGCGGAAGCAATTTGGTACGGGAGGCTTCCTTTCTCCTTTGATGGTAAGGTAAACCAGGACCTGACCAGAGTGCTCCATGCTCACCATGGTATGACAACACCCCTAATGCCAACCTGGCTCAAACAGTACTGTGAGAGAAAAACATTTAATGAAACCCATATGTCCCCTAGACTCCCAAGATTGTCTGTGTACCCCAGTGCCAAGGTCAGGTCGCTCTCCCAGCCTGTGGTCATGAAGCACTGTTTGGCATACTTAGCTGTCCTCCAAAACTGGTTCCTTTCAGGGTCATAAAATGTTCCTACAAAACAGAAATCAATCTGTTTTACCCCCACGGACTGTTTATAGCTCTGGCCAGACTCAAAATTTGTGCAATTAGGATCACTTAGGCAGACAACCACTGCATGTCTGGTCGACTGAACAAGACAGACTAATGCTACTCTGTGCCTCAAGACTTCTCTCAAGAATAAAAAGGTGAAGGGCTGAGACCTTGAAGAAGTTCACACAGGGATACATGTTCAACCCTGATGGACACAGCTTTTGAAACCAATTTGATCTTACATATTTCAGCTTCCCCTGTGCCTGTCTATGCTGGATCCACACATGTGGAAACAAAACCACAAAGGGATAAAAGTGCGAAAAACATGAATTCCTCTTATTTTTTGGAAAGAGACAGCATCAAGCACAGGGATTATGTGAAATCCTTGCTCATGCAACAAGAAATGAATGCCAGAAGAGAAAATACAAAGTCCAGACAAATGATGCAAGGGAATTAGATGCATCAGCTGTATTGACTTTCACAACACCTATCTCAATGAGAATGTCTTGATCCTGGTGAATCACCAGGAACCTGCACCTCTCAATCTGATAATTTCTTTTAAGGCTTCCTTGTGCTAGCAAAACCTAATGAAGATTTTGGTGAAACACCCTGTCCTAGCCTCCTAGAGAGGCTTTCTGCTGAAGTCACCAGGGCCACACCAGAAGGAAACTGGAGGGAAAAGAGAATTAGGTTACACATGCTTGTAGAGATTTGGGGTGTGGTGACCACAAGTGTTCCTCCTCCAGTAACCCCCATAGCTATCTGCTGGGGCCTCAGGTAGTAAATCTATTTCAGAACAGTTATTATATGCTCAAGGCTTAAGTTTAGGACCACTTTAGGCATTTTTTTGTCCCTCCTAATCCCTAGAATTTGGAAAAGGTGACAGTGTCCCATACAACTTCTAGCTGCTGTCTCTGCTGTTTGTCTGTATGTGACACTGGACTGATCAAAGCCTTGACAGCTTCACTAGAAGCATCACTTGTGAGTGTGTCTGGAAATTCTGGTTAATCACAGGGGCTTTTTTACCCTTTCAGGGCAACGGCAGGAAAGAGAACTGACAGAAACCGGAGAGGCAGAGTTAACCATTAGAAGGCTCTGTGAATCTTCTGCTGAGTACAAGGATGAAGGAGGGTGGGGAGATGGAGTTCAAAAATCATGCAACACTCTCAGGAGCAAAACACAGATACCTCTGCCTCTACAGTCAAGGCTGACTCAGCTTAACAAAGCGGCTAAGTAGGCCTATAATTTTACTTGTGACAAATACCCTCATCTTCATTGAGACAGCTCATGCCCATGCAGTTGCTTGAACATTTTGCAGGTGAAAATACTTTGTAAACCACCTCTCAGTAAAGTCATCAAGTTACTGCATACTCTGGTTTGAAATTCCCAAATTGTGAAGATAGGTACTTTCAATAATGAACACTCTTGGGGCTGTGTCACATGAGATCTTTTGCATTTTAAATGCAGATGACAGGTTACTAAAAATAGTTCTCTCCACATAGCATTTTTTGTGCTACTGCTTTGTGCTGCATATGCCAAATCTTCCTCTGTGACTGTAAAATATTTTATGTGGTTTAGGTTTATTTTCCTGCCCAAGAAGAAACAGAAATGCCTTCAGATTTGGTTATCACATTTCATTGAAAAATCTTGTGAACGTGTTGAACAGATTGAAAGTGATATTTAAAAATAATTAGGTTTGGTGAACTCATTTGTTTGAAAGTTTAGTTTTGTAAAGACATTTATAAGCATTCAGTTTCTTGATACTTTCATATCAAGTATGACACTGAGTTCTGCACTCTCACACAATTCTTATTCAGAATTTCAGTGGAACCACATTGTTGCTGTTAAGTTGTAGCTGCATTTTGTCAAAATCTGTTTTACTCAAAATTCTTCAAAACTCTCTTTGACTCCATTCTGGATCCATTTTTTCTGTAGCGTAACAGTTGAAAGTTCTTTGGGTTGCAGTTGCATCACGAGCACTAATGTTACAGAATGAACACATTTTACTCCTGTTCAGAATGAAGTCTGCAAAGTCAATGAGTTTCTTCAGTACCAGGAGTTTTATGCTTGTTATTTTTTGGCGTAAGAGGACACGGCACATATCTGCAGCCTGTCACTTTTGAGTCATCACTCATTTTACTCAATTGTTTTTAATGAGGCAAAGTAGCTCACTTTGGTGGGTGATACAGGAGAGATCTTGTATACACTGGCCAAAAAAACACTGGGTATGAAAACTCATATTCCTTAAGTATTAGTTACTGAGAACACGGCTATTTCTCTGCTTTCCCTTATCCTTCTGAATTAAATAAGGAACTTAATTCATTACATCTAAACGCCATGTAATTGACCTCTGCCCTCACCGGATATTCCAGGGAAATCATTCCTGATCCTAGACCGCTGCAGCCGAGAACTGTCCTTGGTGTGGAGCTGCTTCTTAAGTCTCCTTTCCTTTTTCCCTGCCTAGGACCAGCAATGCACCGGGATGGCCACGGAACAATTGGGAAATAATTACAAAACACATGTCTGGAAAAGAGGACGAGGAAGTGAAACCAGAGGGCTCCGCCGCCCTTCGGGAAAGGGAAAAATAAGTAAGAACCCCATAGCAGATGGTGAGTGTAAGCACACCGGAGCGGAGCTGAGTTCCTCCCGCGGGGCACTGGGACTTTCTTCTCTCCGCTGCTCGCCTCTCGCCCGAGGAGGCCGGGGAAGCTGCTCCAGCTGGGGGCACACGGACACGGACAGACCCGGCGCAGCGCACACAGCGGCCCACCCGCACAGGCGGGCACACGCTCATCATCCCTTGCACACGCAAACACCGAGGCAGCCCCGCTCCCGCCGCGGAACACGCGCCCCGCACCGGCACACGCGCGAAGCGCCGCCCCGGACCGCCCCCGCATCCCTCCCTCCTCCTGCCGCCCTCCCTCCTCCCTGCCCGCCGCGCACACACACACCGGCCGCAACATGACGGGCGGGCGGACAGACTGACAGACCGGGGCACCGCCGCTCCGCACGGATTATCCTCCCCGCGCCGGCCGGACGCAGCGACCCAGCGGGGCGGGGGCGGTGCCGGTGCGGCGCTGCCAGGAGGGTCCCAGCCCCCGCCGGCGAACGGCGAGCGCGTCGGGCGCTGGAGGAGCCCGGCCAGGTAACGCGTCCCTTGCGGGGCGGTATCGCCGGGCAGAGCCGGGCCAGGCCGCGGGGCGCCGCCGGGTCCCCGGCGTGCGGGTGCCCCGGGGTGGCGGGGCCGCCTCGCCCCGCTCGGCAGGTGCCGAGGTGCCCCGGCGGGTGTCGCCCCGGGGCGCGGGCGGCCCCCCCTGCCTTGGCCTCGCCTTCTCCGCCGGCGGGGCGGCGGCCGCCGGGCGCCCTGCGCCGACCCGCGGCTGCGGCGGTGGGGGCGGCGGAGGATCGGGGCTGCCGGTGCCGCAGCTCCGCGCTGATCCCCGGCAGCAGCGCTCCGGTAGCGCCGGGGATTTGCGAGCGAGGGCGGGCGGCGCGGGGCCAGCGGCACCGGCGTCTTTGTGGCGGGGCGGCCGGGGCTCCGCGCCCGCAGGTGTCACCCGGGGGCCGGCCCAGCCCGGGGCACGGGCAGCGCCAGCGGGGCCGCGGTGCTGCCGGGCTGGCCTGAGGGCATCGCGGGGCTCGTCGGGCCCGGCCTGGGGGGGCACGGCACGGGCAGCCGGCGGCTGAACCTCGCTGGCCATCGCTCTGGCCTCGCTGCTGCAGGTGACAGGGAAGAAATCGCATGCTTTTTTTGTTTATTTTTTGGCGTTTGTTCTTTCCGTTTCCCCCGCTTTTCCTCCGTGTGTGTTAGACAGACAATCTGCAGTTAACCTGTGAAAACGATGAGAAGTGGTTTCAGAAATGGGAACGGGTAGGGCCCGGCCACTGGCGGTCATGTGTGACCTTTGCCATGGATTTGGAGGCAGGAGCTGGAGGATGCTGCGTGTGCTTTCCAAAATCGCATGGCAAGCTTAAAAAGTGGAGCAGATGGTGAGGGTAGTGCTTATATTATGGAAGAGGTTCATGGAAATCCTTTATTTCCTCTAGTTAGTTTTTGTGTTGCTTCTCCTAGCTAAGGAGGTTGTCTTTGACTTTTGGCAAGGAAAGGATGCTGCTGCAAGTTGTCTTGCAAAGGAACGGGGTTATTTTGCTCTTCCACAGGGAAGGGATCCCCCCTCCCTCCCACCTCTATGTCTCTGTCTCTCCTTTGGGATTGAAAGCACTAAGTGTCTTGGCATATACAAACTGCAGCGTGCTTTATTTTCTTACTACACACCTTTCTAGTTGAATGTAACTAGAAAGGAGACTCAGAGTATTCTCTTATCCGTCTCTATGCCAGATGTGTTTTTCTATCTAGTATATATTGCAATTGAAGTGTTAAACTCTCGGGGGGCACGGAGGTGGGGATGTGAGGCAAGGTCTACTAGTTACTTCAAACAATCCTCCTTGCTCATACTTAAGAAGGAGAGAAAGAAACATGTTGTAAAAGCGGCTGAGGAATATATAAAAGTGAAATATTAATGAACTGAAAAAGCTCAGATAGCAAAGACATTGTGCCTAATCATTCAGGAGGGTTCTTGTCCTCTTTACAGCTCTTGTTGTATGTGTGCCTGTACTACAAATGCAGTTGGTATAAAGGATTTAACGTTTGTATTTAGCTGTAAGTAGCAGTAGAACATTTGGGATTTTTTTGGCATTAATGATGATCTCTGGAGTAGCTTCCTTTAGCTGCGATTATAAAGGATTTATTTCAGAAACAGTAAAAACAGTAAAAAAATATTTCAAGAATGCTTTCTTGGAAATATAAATGGAAAGGGCTGACTCAGACCTGGAATAACCCAGAGGAATAACTAGTCTTGGAAGGTCCTCTTAGGAACATCATGATGACGACTGAGATATTATTCATTGTTTGCATCCCAGAGAGCAACATCCCATAAAGAGGCAGCACTGGCTCAGGAGAAGGTAATAATACCCAGCTGTCCAGTATCTGCTGAAACAGAGACAGAGAAGCAAGGGGTATTTTCTGCAAACTGAGGTTCCTTTACCTCTTTGAGTCTGGAGTGCAGTGCTCCCCATAGTGTAACTTCCCCAGTTTGGCTTGTAAGAAAAGTAAGTACAGCAGCTTTCTGCCATAGTTTGGTGAGGGAATTTAGTTCAGTGGGAAAGCCAGCCCACAGGGTGAAGTCTTGTAACCCTGGCTCTAATCCTTGGCTCTATTCCTTTTTGGAGTAGCTGGTGGCTTGAGTGTGGCCTGCCTTCTGGAAAGCTCAGTGCAGGCCTGAGTAGGGCAACTGATATGGGGAGCTGTACCAGCAGGATGACCTGAAACAGCACATAGGGCACGTACCATGTCTGATGGGTTAATGTTTGGTTTTTAAGTCTGTTAGTCACAGAAGACGCATCTTGTATCCTCAGGTCTGTGCATGTGGTTGTGTGAGAGCACAATCTCTTGTGCTGTGTAAGCTGTGTGTGGCTGGATTTCTCCTTTTTGATTCAAACCTAAGTCACATGAGCCTTTGAAGAAGTTAGATTTGGCAGTGTTTTGGAGCTTATTTTGCTAGTGTTTCATAAATCGAAAAAGAGATGTAGAGAAGTTGCTCCATGGGGAAAAATTCTCACTCTTCCATGAAAGTTCATGGACGATACTATGGCTTTGTTGGATTAGCCCATCTGGAGTACTAGCAAGAATAATGCCACTGCATTTTTTATGATGTTGGGAATTACAGAGATACAAGTAAGTTACTGAGAAGAGCGTTTGTAAATTTGTAAAGAGCATTTAATTTGTAAAATTAAACTCAATGATAGTTTTTAAAAATTGTAACTCTCTCTACATATTCTAGAACCATGATACTTTAATTGGATTGTTTTCACTGTACTTTTGGAGGCCTCCTAATAAAAGGAGGCTGCATGTTTACCTTCCCTTGAGGCAAGGGAAGAAGTGAATGTTGCACTTGGTTGCACGTGATTTGTCTGAAGTTGATTGATACTAGTAAAGCAAGACATGAAATAACTTAACATGTGTCAGAGAACATATCAATGTAAAAGAAATCTTTATGAACACTTAGTCAAATTAAATAGCTACTAGCTTGTTGTGATGAGGAACTGAACTTTATCTTCTATCTTGCAGAATTTACTCTTGATTATAAGAGTCAGTGCCTCAGGTCTTCCCCTTGAGAATAGTTTTGCTGTAGTTGGAGGGGCTCATCACCAGGTGGGAGGGAGGGAAACAAAAGGAAATGCAGGCATAAATAATGGCAAGTAGGGGCTGTGTTTGTTTCTTGAAAAATGACTGCAGTTTTGTTAGGTTTTTCCTCTCAGTATTGCCTCTGGCAGTTTTCTGCAGTGACAGTAAACTGGGTTACCTTGATAAAGTAAATAAGGGGTTACTTTGATAAAGTGCTTTTGTATTACACTTTACTGTTGAGCATACTGGCTGTGTGAGAGGCCACAGGACAGATGGCATGTAAAATAACAGAACTTGCAAGTACCTAAAATATGTATTGTCATTTGTACTGGTAAGATTTCTTACACATTCCTGTGCTTTAGCAAGGGCCTGTTACTTTAACAGTATGGAAGATTCAGCTGTGTATTTTACAGGCATCAGTATTAAACCTCTATAGCTGTTTGCTAGTTAAATATGTGGTTACTTTTACTTACTGCTTCATGACTTGTTCTCACTCTACTACATCATGGTGTATGTCATTTAGATAATACAAACTTACTCCATGACTGAAGGTTGTAGTGTAATTTCTCTCTTGTATGGCAGTGAAATGATAATACTAGTAATGATAATAATAATAGTAGTAGTAATAAGGTTGTCTGTGAAGTCTGCTGCTTTTACCTGAAATGTGACTGTCCTATAGAGGATAGTTGGTTTATAGTAAGGGAAAAGAAGCTACAGACAGGCAATAAGTAAGAGTAGTAAAGTCCTAGATGTGGAAGAAGCAAGATTTTTGTTAAATGCACACTGCAGACTTGTTGCGTGTGTTTTGTAATTCTGCGAAAACTAAAACCTAAAAATTAAAACCACACTGTTAAGAGGGATTTCCACATCTGAGTGATGATGGTTTTGTATGCAAGCACTGTATGTTGCCTATACATGGTGCTATTTTTTCGCCCTGATTATTGCTTTGAAGGCCTACATGAGTGTTGAGGTATGGACGTGTAGTTCTTTTCCTCATACATGGGACATTGAAGCAGTGATATGGGGGAATCACACAGCTGATTTGTGATAAAGGCAGCTGAACGTCTGACAGTCTTAATGGATTAACTGTGTTTATATAGTTTGTTTGGTAACTTGGCATAGATGTGGAAACTTCTTACAGATCCAATTACAGGATTGTGTGTAAAGTTATGCAGCATTTTCTCAACATAGAGTAATTACTGTCAGATGACTTTTTTCAGTCTAGGCAAAAGAGCTTTTCCTGGATTTCATTGTGTTGTTAAGTTTGAGAGAAAGCAGTTCTGCACTCGTAGAATGTAGTGATGCTTTTACATTATTTAAGGAAATACCACTTAATTTTTTATAATCATCTAGCATATCAGGAATTTGAGATCCAGCTCAGTCAGTAATGCTTCTGAGGACCATAGCTGTTTTCCAGTGTAAAAAAACCAGTTGTGATGGTGGGAAGCTTTTAAAATCACTTCTTTATAAATTTTGGTAGTGCAAATCATTGCTTCTGAAAGTAAATTGGTTCCATTACATATTCAGCTCTCATTTTTTTTTGCTGATTTCATGCTTATTTTGGACCCCTTTACTGATCCTACTTTGTGCCATCTTTATGTGATCTCTTTAAACATTTTAGTAAGAAAATAACAGCTCTAAGTGATGTACTGATTTTGTATAGTACAGTGGGATTTAGATTTGGGTGAGAGTACAGAGGTCCTGAACAGGTTTTTCAACTGTGTGTTGCTTGTGGTGTAGTCCAAACCTTGTCATTTACCTAAGAAGCAATGACATCTGTTCAGATGTCACTTCCCAATGATGTTAAACTGTCACTGTGCCATGCCAGCCAGATCTCATACTGGGAGAAAGATGGAGTCACCCAGTACATCTGAAATGTGGTCAGAGAGGTATGCTGAGCTCAGGTGGCAGTGGCAGTCTCTGCCTACTCTGCCAATATCCCAATACACCAGCAGTTTGTGCTTTGTATTTTGTACAATTAAAAAGGAATTAGTAACTGTGTGCTGGGTACTAATTCCAAATTCTACAGTGTCTCCTAGCTTTAATTTAGTGCAGTGCCAATTTGTGGGGCTATATTTCAGAACTGCCCTGGCTCTTTTTTTTATTAATCTAAAGTGTTTTGTCTTACTTTTTTTTTTTACTAAATGACTGGCAAGGAGAGAGGAGATGAGCAAAGTTTTACCATCTATCCTTGAAGAAGTATTGGCCAGTGGCAGAATTGCTACTGATTGGAATAGGAGCCTTGATAACTGTTTTGTCAGGTTTTATGACATTAAAATATGCTGGCTAGATTCTTGATGACCAACTGAACGTGTTGTGGCACAGAGGCAATGGAAATAGAGTTACAGTCCTGACAAGAATAGATTGCCTTTCATATTTTTTTATTAGTTGTCACCACACTTATTACTTTATTCTGTGCAAGAATATTTATTTTCTTGTTAACACGGAAACTTTAAATAAGAATATAGTGTATATATTGGAAGGATGAAAACGCTAAGAAGCTAATTTCATTTGGAGTATTCAGAAATATTAATAAACTGCCTTCAAAAGCAAATTCTGCAATAATATATTCATTTTTTTTCTCTTGATTTTGCTGAAGGGACGTGAGTGGGAGAAAATGGCAATAGGAAAAATGATGTGGCTTTCTCCATATTTGTTTAAAGGGATGTTGCAAGATGATGTACGTTCTTTCACATTCATTGAGACCTCTCAAATGCTTTGAGTGCAGATCATGTCTTCAGCTGTGAGTGTAAGGTGTAAATTGTGCTTAAAGTGGCATGTTAAGCTTTTAATATTTCTTGATACTTAAACCAAGTATTTTTTAAATTGGGCCACACAGCATCTGCAGGAAATGGCATGTCCAAGTTGATGTCAATTTGCGTGTGGAAGCACAAGCATCGTAGTATAATAGAATCATAGAGTCATTACGGTTGGAAATGATCTCCAAGATTGAGTCCAACCTTTTGTCAAATACCAAAATGCCCACTAAACCATATCACAAAGTGCCGTGTCTAATTTTTTTAATACTTCCAGGGACTGTGACTCCACCACTTTCCTGGGCAGACTGTTCCAATGCTTAACCACTCTTCCAGTGAAGAATTTTTTCTTAATATCCAGTCTGAACTTCCCTTGGTGCAACTTCAGTCTGTCTCAACTTTGTCCTGCTCCCAGTTGCCTGGGAGAAGAGGCTGACCCACAGCCTCATTTTAGGTACTTGTGGAGAGTGAAAAGGTCTCTCCTGAGACTCATTTTCCCCAACCTGTATAACCCTCAGTCTCTCCTCATAGGTTTTATGTTCCAGACCCTTTACTTGTGGCTGTTTCGAAAACAGCCCACCCAGCATGTGAAGGCACACCTGCATGTCTTCCAGAGGCAGCCTTTAAAGGCATTCCAGTTGATTTCTTCTGTTGGAGGTTAATAAGCTGTCAGGGATCCTGGGCTGGGAGAGCCATATACGTATCTTCTGTTTTCTTCTGGTTTTGCTGTTTCCCTATGTCAAAGTAGTTGTGGTATAAGGAATGTGATAGCAGGCTCAGCCATCTCTGTGAATAGCCAAATAAAATGGTTTTGTTTTATGGAAATGTAAATTTTGAATTATGTAACTATGTAGTGTTTTTTATCTAGTTAGTACAGAGATTATACTGGGAGTAGGACTCTCAAGCATCCTGATTTGTTACAGTTTTGAACCCATTTTTTCAATATAGTGGCTGCAAGCTCAGAGACAAATGTTGGCCCTGTAGCCCAGTGGCAAAACTGCTACTGGTTTTAATGAGGCCTTGATTATACCCTTAAATAGTATTTTATTGTCTGTCTGTTTGCTTTGTACAACATTTATTTTTATCAAGGACTGATTTTGAAAAGTTACTGAGCTTGTACTGTTTTGATGTTTTTTGTTACATCATTAAATTCTTAGTACTTCTAAAAATTAGGTTATAAGAATGTTTCTTACACTAAGTCCAAAAGAACAGGAATTTTAGAATGTTTAAGACTGCAAATACAAGTGATGTGAATAAGTTCAATGTCTGAAAACAAATGGCTTTGTAGCTGTAGGTACCTATTTTATACTAATGGTGATTATGCAAGGGGACAACACATGGCATTTTTAATTTTTATGAAGTCGAGCTGGAGCAGAGATTCAAAAGACTAGGGTAGTTAAAATGTTTGCCTAGATTTAAAATTTTCATAAATAGAGGAATAATGGGAATGTAGAAGTAAGAATAAAAGATTTGGGAAAGCTATTTCAAAATAATATTGTCTGGAGAGTTGTGAAAAACATGCATATGGAGTAGATAAGGAGGAAATAAAAGAAATATGAAGAAATTAGTTTGTCAAATGATAAGAGCTGACACCACAAATGACTTCTTTTTATCTGCTGATCTTTATTTTATAGCTAGCAAACTCTGAGGCATTTGCTGAGATGGGAAAGAAAAAGACATAGAGTAGAGGTGGTAGGGAATTAAGGGAAGATCAGTAGTTCTGTTCTTCCATGTCTGCCTCAACCACGGAAAGCGTATTAGAAGAAATTTAGGGATTAGTCACATGAGCTGCAAGGTAATCTCTATTGTCTCTAAATCCTTGTCCCAGCATCCTGATCTTGGTCAATTATGGTTTTGGTGTCTGCCTCTGGAAGCATTTCAGCAAGTTTTACACTAGTCTTTAGTACTTGCTCATTAATACATATTACATATTACAATAATACATGTTACAATGTTAGTACATTACTCCTTAATAAGGGAGTAATGTACAGTTTTCTGTTAATGATAGGTTTTGTTACAGATTTAAACTTTTTACAAGCAGAAATCAGAACCAGAAGCTACAAGGCTGTTTTACACTGTTAATAGTTTTGCTAGTTAGCTCTTTTCATTTAGTATTTGGCATGAGCTAAGAACCTGCAAATAACCACCTTACATGGCTTAGCTAAAGGCATAATAACTTACACATCTAAATCCTCTTTGTCAAGAGATGCATATCATTTTTACCTGTAATAGTTTCGATGTCAGGGTGTTAGCAGGTGAAGAAGACTAGGATGTTAATATGCTTTTAATGAAGTTTTTAGCTAACCCATCCTGTGAGTTGCTTACAGGAATATGTAGTATTCCTGAGGCACTGTGAAGATAAATTTTCTGGGGTGTATACTGCATATGTGTGTGTGTGTATAAAATACAAATTTTTCAAAGGAAGATGGTCATCAGTGGTGGTTTCAGTTGAAAGCTACACTGTTTTTAATATGGAAGAGAGAATGGTTCAGAAAAAAAAAGGGATTTCTTTCATTTATTGCTTTAGGAACAGCAAAATTGGAATAGAAGTCCACTCTCAGATATCCAAGTAGTTAATAACTGGGGGCAGGGGTAGGCAGAAAATAACAAAAGCAAATAAAATGCTACTTATCCTGGTTTTAAGGAGTTTATTTTGTTGTGGGTGAGATGCTTCTCAAAGCTCTATTATTGCAATATACACGTTATTTGTAGCCTTGATTTGAGACGGCCTTAGGATGGATGGTACTGTTTATTAAAGAAGGTGAGCAAGAAGTTACGGTTGGAAAAGGGTGTGAAAATTTTAGATTTTTGTCTTTTTTCTCATGCTTTTATTTGAATTTTTTTATGTTCTGCATTTTAAATATTTCATTGTGATTCTGTGTGCTTTGAAAATAGTTTAAGGGGGGAAAAAATGTATGTATAAAAGAAGCAATTCCCTAATCACAGTAACGATTCTTATAGTTTGCATAGGACAATGCATGTGACTTCCAAAATGCTGAATTTGAATACCAGAGAAACTGTACAACACTTCCACAGCACTATATCTTCTTCAGCATTTTCTAAATATAGACTAAATCCTTGTCATAAAGAGTTTGTATAGTTAAAACAAAACAAGACTTGACATGACACAGAACAGCTTGAGAGAGGCATGAGATCTATAGGTGAGGAACTGTGAGAAATTAAACAACTGTTTCAAGTGAAGGATTTTTGGAAGGCTTGGAAGGACAGTGAAGATGCCTACCCCCTTCAGTCAAAAAAAAAAAAGGGAGTTTAAACCCCTTTTGTTGCCAAGTTTTTTATTAGTAGGTTTTTAGAAACCACTATTTCTTTGTAATTTAGATAATAAAAACAGTAGCTATATGAAATCTACAGAAGATTTTTTGGTAATAAATAAGAAAGGAATTTAAAGCTGTTGTTAAATGTACTTGTGGTTCTTGATCTTCAGCTACTGCTACAGAACTGCTTCCTTCAATGGAGCTCAACACATATATTGCTTGTAGCTCCTATTTTTATTTATTAGGCTGAGCAGTGGCTGCTGATGGCAGTGTAAGAAGGATGGAGTAGGCAGAAAATGCAATAGCTTTTGATCTGCAGTGCCTCTAGCATCCCTTCCTTGGTATGTTGTTGGTTCTCCTCTGTTCCTCTTGAAACTGGTTTTCTGTCCTAGTAGTTAAAAATGAAGCTTGCAAACCTTAGGTAAATTATGCTGCTTGGACAAAAAATGAAAACACATTACAGAGAAAACAATTTATCCTCATTTTCTATGGAAACAATACTTGTTTATCCTACCTTCCAAGGATCCTACTGCACAAGCTGCACCAGATGTTTTTGAACTTCCTAGTTGCTTTCAGCAGTATTTGACAAAAGATTGTAAGTATCAAAAATTAATTCAGGTTTTATTAAGTTTTGAGAGATTGGAGGAGAGACACTCATGTAAATTCTCTGGCTGATAGAAGGGCTGCATTTTATGATCAGTGTCAAAGAGTCTACCTAGGAGAGGAGTCTTGTGTATGTCCCAGCTGGCTGCTCAGAGCTTCTTAGACATTGAAATGAACCAACCACAACATGCAAATCTGTAGGCAACTAGGCCTTGTTAGGTCTGGCATTCATAATGGCATATGACGAAAAAAAAAATTGGAGTGCTTTTCTGAAGTTGTTGTTCGTTTGGGGCTTGATTTGTTTTTTCTTAATGGTCTTCCTCCCTTCCTCTGGGTTATTTTATATCACCTTTTTTGAAAGTATGGGGTGGAGCACTTATTCAGGGTGTTGGACTGACGCCTGCTTGATGAGAATTGATTTGTTTAAGCCCTTATGTTGTATCCATTTACAACACCTGAAGATTAGCTTCTCATTTTTTTTAATTACTTACTTAACCTGAAGTCCTCAAGCAAGCACATTACAGCCATGAACCTTTTGTTTTATTCAGCTTTTGACTGGAAAGATAGCACGTATTGTGTGTTTTTAATTGTTCTGTTCACATTGACACTCAGCTCATCTATTGGCAGAAGCAAAGAAGGCCAGTCTTGGTTTTGTTCTGTGGTGTCAGAAAAGAATGGAAAGCCCAAACAAACCCCACTGTGAAGAAGGTGCAGTTGAATTGGTTTTGCTTTGAACTAACGTGAGTGCTTGAAAGAACGGACAGAATCTGTGCCTGCTTAGTGAAGTGAGTATTGGGCTGGCTGACCACAGTGTAATTGAGGGAAAGATCCCAGTTAGAGATACACACCTGAAGGTGGAAAACCAGTAATTTATGCTCTGTTGCCATTCAGCTTCTCTCTGGTACCTCTGGTTTGAGAAGGTTTGTTAAAAATAGGGAAGTAGGAGAAAACTTCAGAGGCATCTGTTTTTCTGTGCAATAGCAAAAATGCTTAGCAATTGGTTGTGAATGCAGAATCCAGATATTTGTATTCAAATAGAGTGCATTCCTACTGAGGTGTTTTAAGTAGTTTGTGAAAATGAGCTTAGAAAGAAAGCAAGGGAGTTTTTGTGTCATAAGAAACTTAAGGGAATGTTACCTTTCAGTACTTCAGTCTTTATGCTAAGATTTAGAAAGCATATTACTTTTCTGAACTATACCTGAGCACAAATTATGGTGAAGAACGCACAGAAAAATGTTGTAGATAGTGACTATGAAAAATAATGATATTGTGTAAGTGTTTGGCACAGTAACAACATCAAAACCCCCTTCATGTGTTTGTTTATTTTGGAAAGCAGGGCAATACTGTGATTATTCAAGTCATGTTCAGATATAAAATGAGCTTGGTTTGCTCTGTCAGGCAGGTGTTTCTGCGTTCAAGTAAAAAAACATTTACTGAGCTTGTGTGCAAAAAATGCACCTGTTTATGGGAATGACAATTTCAGCTGAGATAAACTGCTATGAAGGGTACAGTAAAGTGACTCAAGGGTGAGCCATTCTATTTTAAGCTGGGATTCTTCCTTTGGCACTGTGATAGTTCTGCTTTTGCTCCTGTTAGTTGTGCTTCAGACAGTGCTGGTTGGACTTAAGTCAAGCTCTGGTTACTCTGTGTGTCTGTTAAAAAGACCTTTTGTATTTTATCTATTATGTATGATGGTTATTGAAGAAAGTTATTTCATGGGCTACTTTATTATCTTGAATACAGCAGCTTGTAATACTTATGGATTTACCAGAGGGATTTAATGAATCTGTGACAATAGAAACAATTACAGGGGTGGTAGAAAGAATCCTTGACTGTATTATTTTTATTTCCCTGGGGTTAATCTTCACATATCAAAATAAATTAACCAGAATATGCTGCATGGATGTCTTCTGGATTCCCAAGTCAAAAGCTATTATGAGCAAAATGTGATTCTCTTTATTTCCCGTCCTTCAATCCTTTCTCAAAGTATTCTCCTAGTGAAGTCTGTATAAGTGAACAAAGTAATATTCTGCATATGTTCATGGCATTAAGGGAAGTCACTGGGATATGTACAGGTAAAATTATTTCAGGGGTATTTTTGCTTTTCTTCCTCAGTCTTAGGCTCCTGCTACCCTGTGTCTCCATCCAGCTGGCTGGTGTCACCCGTCTTCATGCTCTTTGTTATCCCAAGGGTTGGCAGTTCATGGCCTCTTGTCTGGGTTTCCAGCCAGACCTCAATCTGCATTTCAATCTTGCAGCTTGCAAGCCGAGCTACCTGCACCAGGTGTATTCCTCAATGCTACAACAGAGTGTTTGCATGCCTCACTTTGTCCCTTATAATGCCCTGAGGGATTGCCAGTGGAGTGGGATTTACTGAAGAGGTCAGGTTTGATGGAAGATGAAAGCATAACCTGGCTGGAGATGAAATGGAATATGTTTTGTGTTTGTTTATTTGCTTAGGAGTAGATACATGCAGAGATGAATTTCAGTGTGTAATCCTCAAACTGTGTACAATGTTGTACTAAGCTGTTCAGCTACATCTGATTACAAAAGAAAAAAAGGCCTCTGGTAGGCTTTAAAAGTTTCTGCCATCTGTCCTGGTGCTTACCGTTCGTTTACCATAAGGATGTATTGTGAGAGGCTAGACAGCCTCCCCGTGTGAGGTTAGCAGCCTCTTAGGGTGATTTTACCTTCTGTCTCTCTTTTGGACTCTGTTCAAATGGAGCAGCATCTGGGTCTTCTGTTTTACCGGAACAATGCAGATCCTCATATCCTATGCTTCAGTTGTTTAACCTAGCAGCTTTGAATTTGGGACCTTCTTTTTATTGTGTACCTCTTGACAACAGCTTGCAGTGGAGTTATCACAAGGAAGAGATCTTCTAGGTCTTTTCTAGCAAGAGGAACAGTGTGTTTTCCTGCTCCTTCATCCTTGGGATTTTAGTGCCTGTGGAATGGTTTTACACAGAATCTTCTTGTTAGCTGAGTGCATCTCCAGATCCCCACCATGTAAATGACTGCACCCTTTGGGCACATTGCATCAGGCTCATCCTTTGTCCTCACCTGACACTTCACTGTTTCTGTCTGTGGGGGAGATCTGCCTGGATTTGAAACCGCAGAAGGAGGGGGATAGCATATACTTCTAGCAGGACAATAGCTTTCCTGCAGCTCCTAGCCTGCTTTCTGGTGTGCATGAGTTAGTGCAGTTGAAAGGAATATGATTGCTTGTGATTGTCTGGAGGAACAGACTGATGTCTCTGGGAGAGCTGAGGAGGGTGCACGATTTACAATGATGTTGTTCATGCTGAAGTACTTCATTCATCTAAATCACATTTTATCCATGCACTGAGTGTAATAAACTTCATGTTATTAAACACTATGTTATTAAAAGCTAGTAACAACCACCATGGCTTTTGAGGAGATACTGTCATTGCTGAAAAGCTGGGTCAAATTCTCCCTAAATCCAAAAGTAATTCAGGCTGCTAATGGGGTTTCAAGACTCTTCCCTAGAAAGCGCAGACCAGGAAAATGATGGAGATCAGGAAAATAATATACAGATACCAAATTTGAGAGCGAATCTCTGTATTTTTAAACATTCAATGAATAATTTAGCAAAATATTTTAAATATTTAAAGTGTATTTAAAACACCATTTCAGTGATTCCCTCATTTTAGGATTTTTCTTTCTAATCTTTTTGGGTTATGATAGAGGTTTCAGGTATGCTGTTATTTCTACTCCTTAGGCTATAATGAAATTAAGTATTACTTCAAGATATGAAATTGTTGATGTCACTGCTTGGATACAATTAGGCATGGAGACCTAAAAGATTTTAATTTTATGATGAAAATCCATTATAATAAAGTTGTGGCTTTCAGAGAAAAGGCTGGGCTTTGGAGTTATTCACACAGCTTAAAGGTAGGAAAGAGTGCTCTTAGGAAATATAATCATCAAGTTTTAAAGATTTTTGGCTTAAATAATTTTTGCCTCCACAATGTATACATTCTCTGGATCAGCTGTGGTGTGAAAAATGGTATTGGTAATGTTTTTTTATGCTTAAAATACATTATTTTTGTTTATTGTTTATCACTGGCTGTGGCAAATGAAAGTAGCTGTAGCCAGTTTAAAAAAAATGAATTTTTTTCATTTTTACACACCCTCCTTCATGCGGAGGGTGTGTAAACTTGAAGCTTCATGCCAAAATGTGTGTTGATTTTTAAAAGCCTATGTGTTCTAAAGGGAATGCAGGACAAGTTGATGTGAAGTCCAGTTGGTGTTACCAAGTATGCAGAAATTCTGGCATGAAAATGGTAGGAAGAATACTTTAGGGGGGGTTGGTATCTTACATTATTCCTGAGGAGAAGATTTTGCATGTGTGTGGCCTGGCTGCATTGTAGGAATGGCTGCACCAGATTCAAGTTCTGCCTTCACAACGCATCCTCAAAAGTGTGTAAAATTGTAGAAATTAAGAACTGAAAGTCTCCATGAGAGCTGGTTATGTCTGCAGTGCCCAAGGTAATGCAAATTGCATGAGCTGACAGTCTTATTCTGTGAGCTCAGGGAATGCTGCTGATATTTTTGTTTTTTGAACTTTGATAATCCACTGTCCCACGTGGCTAAACAAGGGAGAGAGATCTTGTTTTCTACGTATCTAATGATAGCAGCAATTTCTTGGCAGCTGAATTAATTTCAGATTCTGTAACATGACTTCAGATTAACATTAGATTTCTCATAGCTAATGATATTTTAGCTTCTCAGCTCTATTCACAGGAAGAAAAAAATCCTCACTCTAGAGGTCTTTGTGTTTTACATCTGATCTCCCTTACTTTCTTATATAGTGTGTGTGTCACACATCCACTTTAATACGTTTTTTTGACCCTTTAATAGATAGAGGTGTGAAGAGCACTGCGGTCATGACTGGCATCGCTTCTTTTCAAAAATTAGTTCTTAAACTTTGAGATTCTACGTGAACAGAAAGGTTGTTGGTGTATACATAATAAGAGGAATTCAATTGCAGAGTGATCTGTGCTGCATAATAAGATGAGCTCACTTGTACAGGGTTCATTTTAATAAGCTAAATGAAACATTGAACGAATAGGAAGCAAAGATTTAGGTCACTCTTAAACTACATTAGAAAAGCAGTGACTCACTGGAGTAGTGGGTTACCAATCCCCTTGTCATACAGGAGATGAGGCTGCAGTGTGTCTCTGCATGGGCAACTACTGAGCAGAAATAAAGGAGGTGGTTTTTGTGGTGTGTGTTTTGTTGGCGAGGCTTGCTGGAACAAGTCAGTTTGGTGTCTTACATTGAAAAATAGGATGTCCTTTTGTGGAGGATTTAAAGAAAAATGAGGGAAGCTTATTCAAAAATGAGAAAATGTTCTACCCTGAGGGGTTAAAAAAGGTCTGCTTGTTTGATTTAACAGGAGGAAAAAGAACTTGATGAATACAAATATGGAAGTACAAGTGTAGGTGAGAGGAAGGTTCCTGAAATAGAATGGTTTTTAGGAGTTGGAGTACAAAAAGTGCTTCTATAAAACCTGGAATATGAATATGAAGGAACTAATTTGTGTATACTGTTAGATCAGAGGTCAGAAGCAATCCTCATTTTGGCTACTTCATCCTTAAAATCTGAGAATAATAGAACTATTGCTGGGATGCACACAATCACATGGTAAATTTTATTTTAAGACTCTGTGATGGATGGATTAAAAAAGTAATTATTTTAGGAGAGCCCAGGCATTTTCTGTTGAAAATATTTTAAAAATGGAAGCAGTTTTCACTCTACATGCTGATTACTCTGTCCGTTAATTTATTTTTTTTTACAGCTTAGAGTAGGGAAATGATCTAGCCTCTTCAATCTTCATGTTCTTACACATGAGGACAGACTTAATAGAAAATTTGATGGAGAGAGGTTAATTAATTTAATTGGTTTCCATGGGAGTTATAAAAATAAATATGGATACAGCTAATTTTCTCATAGAAGGCTGTTTTCTATAAGCCTAATAGAGTGAGTTGAATTTGGCTTAAAATCTGTTTGGAGGAGTTTACTTTGATGTGGCCTAAGGGATAGGATGGCTCGTGTTTTTGGGACCTGGAAAGTGTTTTGGACCTGAAAAGTTTGGGATGTGTTTTGAACCTGAAAAGTGCTTTCCTCCATCCTTGGCAGCAAATGTTATCCCCAGACCACTGCACAAGTGGCACCCATGTCGTGTGCCAGACCGTGCTGGAGAGGAGGTGTTCAGCTGCTATGTGTGTGATCACTGAGCAGCTGTTCCATGTCTCCTGCAGGTGACAGGCCAGATGGAAATGTCTCCTGTGCCTGGTGTAGCCCACAGGCTGTTCTCTGGATGGTTCACATGGCTGGCCAGTGCTCATGGTGGCTTCTCCTGCTGGCATGAGTGGGTTTTCTAAAAGCTTACAATGCTGTTGGGGATGAGCAACTTAAAAGCCTTGCTTTGCTGAGCGTGCTGAATGAAAAAGATCAGGTATCTTTCTAACTTAGAAACTGACTGATTATGGATTTTTCTAACCAGAAACGTGTGTTTCTTCTCCCCCACTCATAACCAACTTGTTTCCACGTTATCTGCCGGATTTTTGCCTTTTACATCTGTGGGTGCGTGCAGTTAGTCAGTCTCTATCCCACATTAGCATTCTGTGCCGGGAGGAGCCCTTGGAGACCATGGCTTAGCTCTGCTTAGGCTTTGCTGTACAAGCTTGTTGTTAGACAAAGCTTCACATTGAATTCACATTTTCATTATGAAAATGTGCATCTAATTGGTTCTTTCAGCTAACTGAAATGAAAGATGGGTGGCATCTGTTTAATAAAGTCCATTATCATCTGGAGATTAAGGAGGGAAATATTTATACTTTGTTGTATATTAGTGTATTGACTCTGTTTCTGCAGGGGGGTTCAGTGCTGACCTGGAGTTTCATAAGAAACTTCATGCAGTCAGTACATGTCTTGAAACTGTTACGAACATTGATATAGTATGTTATGACATATTGATATTTTCTTGGACTCTAGTGAATATCTAGTTGCGGTACCTGTAAATCTGAATCCACGGAAAATGAAAGTGTGCATTACCAGTCTTTTATCTGAGCCATCCCATACATACACCCTAATTTAACCAGGTCTCTTTAATTTATTTCCACCATGATCCACTGTATTTTTAGAAATTTAGCATATGATATGTTTTCTTTATTTATTTCTTCATACTTTGAAAGAAATATTTGTGCTGAGAGTTATTGTCAAACATATTGACACAAACTGAAAAAGCAGGTACTCGACAAATACTGTACGTTGTCATCAACTTTGCTGCAGCTGCGTATTTCAGAAGCTTGTAATGGAAGCATTTCATGGGGTAAAGTTATGGAGGACATATGGCATGTTTGTTGGCAGACTGTGGACTTGTGATGTTCTTGTGTATCAGCAAAGACATAATGCTTGCTTTATATAGGTGATGCATGTTTGTGTGTGTGAATGTGTATATAAATATAGATGAGAGCTGATTTTATGCTACACTATTGCACAGTAAGTGGCGTAAGGTATAATTAGATAAGCTATCATTAAACTACTACTGAGTTATGTAGTTTAGGATTATACATGATTTCATTTTGGATTGAGGCCATTTCTCTCATGTGGTTTCCATGTCTGATTTCTTGTTCTTCAGAATACAATTAAAGACTCAGCAGACATATACAGCTAATGACATAGAGAGAAATTCACTGTTTTAATGACTTGAAGTGTAAAGCGCCATCCATTTATTTATTAAAATATTATTTAATACTTAATCTGTGCTCATGAAATATGACAAAGACAAAACCACAAAATACAGCATCTGTGGCAAAGCTGAGCCTGAGATGTTTAGGAAATTTTAAGTAAAGGGTGTATTTAAAGGCTGCCTTTTGTGCATCAGCTAAAACTGCTGTTACACTGTGATAGCAAGAGACTATAGAGTGGGAGCACTGGTTTCTGGTTAAGAGGTTGCTTGTAATTGTTTGACTGAGGGATTTTGGTGGGGTTCCCCTGCTCCAAGGACTGTCCTTGTTTCTGCCCAGTCAGCTGCAGTGGATAAATTCCGGGACTGGTGTGGATCATCCTCTTTAATACCATAGCTCAGGTTATAGCAAAAGAGGAATTCTCAGGACATTGGTGGTGCCTGTGAGAGAAATGGAAATGTGCCCTTATGGAAAAGTGTGGACAATGAGTGATATAGCTAGAGAGGGACAGAATTAAAGGGCTTGTGAGAAGGAAATGGAGCAATTGGCCTCAAGGGAAGAGAGATGTTTTGGGTGTACGTGTACAGGTTGTGTGCTAGGAGCTTGGTATTGTCTTTAGGGCATGACAGTAGAACTGCTGACCTTGGATTATGCTCCTTTTGCCACATCACAGCTGGACAGCTGTAGCTCTTCAAAATTAACCAGTTAAGCTGGACACCAGCAGAGGCTTTTGTAGAAAAGGCAGTGTCAGATGGATAGCTGACAGTGAATGTTGCTTCCCTTCTCTTTTTATCAGGGAAAAATTCTGAACAAACATAACTCACGCTGTGTTTGTGCATATATGCTGTGCAAAATGTACATATTTACATAAGCTTCACTCCTTTTTCATAAATGATTTCTATGATAAAGATATTCATTACTGCCTGGTGAAAATTTTATGTTCAGTTTGAATAAATGTTTTTGTCAGGATTTCTGCAGTGGTGATCTTAGAAATAGTTGGGTTTTTTTAAATTTACTTTTCTCTGTGAACTGTGGTCTAGTTAAAGGTGGCTTAAAACTTAAGAACAAGTACCTGTTCTGCTATAAGAATAAATAATGCTGTATTAAAAGAAAAAAACATACATTTTTAAGCTGTTTAAATAATTTCCCATCTCCTTACCATAGGATATAAGTTCTTTTTAGTGCTTACACAGTGCTTGACTTTTCCAGAAGCACTTTACATATATTAATTAATTGTTTTCCTCTCTTGGAAAAGCTGCACTGTGCAGACATGTGGGTGGGAGCAGTTGGGGACAGCCAGACCAGCAGAGCTGTGTGTCCTGCTACACCTCATTATTTCCTGGTGTAAAGATGGTGTCAGCCACCTTTCATTGTCCTTCCGTCTTGACAGCTCTTATCTGGAGAAGTCCACCCTGTATATTTCTTAATTAATCTCTCCTCTGAGAATACACCTTGAAGTCTTGCATCATGTATCATTTTAGGCCCACTAAGATTTTCACTGGAAAACATTTAGTACTGCTATATTTACATAGTGTTTCTCAAATGAGCAGTGATTAGCATTTACGTGGTGCTTTCCAAATAGTGATTCGAGGAGTCTAATGAAGTTGACATTTCCCTATTTTGGAGATGTAAAAAAAAAATTAAAGTTCAGAGAAGACAGAATTGGAAATAACATATTGGACTTCTGGCAAATAGCTTCTCTTTAAGTGAATGAATAAGATTGTCTTAATATGGAAAACAGAAGTGCTTTGAATTATGAAAAAGAGTAAGATAACAGGAGTTAAGAGATGGAATATATTTCACATCCCACGCTTAAGTCAGAGAAAAGGAAAAGCCAATATCCATGCATGTTGAATTGGGTTCTCAGTCAGATAGTGAGTGCATACACCTGAGAACTTTTGTGGAAATTAATTGCTATTTAGTTTCCTTAATAGATTAATTAGCAATGGCCTGGTAAGTTAACTGAGCAGCAACAGCCAAAACTATTGTCTCAGACCACACCCATGTACTGCAGTGGACTGTGTGTTGCATTTTGGCTGCAGAGGAGTCAGCACAAATCTCTTTAAATCCCAGTTTGTTACCAAGCACGTTAACCTGTGTTCCTTCTGAGCACTTCAGAAGCGCTGAAATGCGTCTTTCCAGTGCTCTTTTTTCACTGGTACATCAAAAGCAGGACTGCTGCTGCTAGAGTCTCCTCACCTGCAGCTGCCAGTTACAGGCATAGCCTTGCTGTTGTGTTTCTGTGTGTTTGGTGAGGTGTGGTTATTACGTGTGCCGTGGGTTCCCTCTGATCTGCCTTAGTTGCCTGGACTGCATCTTGCAGGATTGAGTGTGCTGGTTTTGTTTGTGTCTTACCCCATCCTGTCCAAGAACAGGATGTCGTTTCCAGTGATCCCACAGGAATGCGGAGTTAAAAGATTGGGTAGGAAAAGGAAGAAGGTGCCAAGAAAGGAGGAAATTAATTCAGATGAACTAATGGAACTAAGGGAAGGCAATTAATATTCAAATGAGGCAGAGTTTTTTTTTTTTTTTTTTTTTTTAATCTTGTATTAATGTGCTACTGGCTACAGGTAGTTTTTTTTTGTAGGAGAATGTTTGCTACAGATTCAGGAAATGGTATTGGCATTTAAACAAAAAATTGCTTGGCTTCCTATTTAAAGACAATTTTTCTTGATCTTTTAGAAACAGAAATTTGATAAGCTGATAATTATGACAAATGATTATTTATCGAGAATCATCTGAAATGGTCACAGGGTAATAGAATACCAGGTTGTAAGGGACCTCAAGGATAATCTGATTCAATCTTTTCTTATCAAAAGCACAGTCCAGGCAGGATGACCTAGCACCTGGTCCAGCTGATTCTTGGAAGTGTCCAATGTTGCATAGCTGTCCACTTCCCTTGGGAGGTTATTCTGGGGGCTGATGGTTCTCATTGTGAAAAATTTTCCAATTGTGTCCAATGAGAATCTCCCTAGGCGTCCTCTGGTTCTTGAGAGGCAGCTAATGACCATTCATTGCTGCTCTTGTGGGCCTGGCGTATTCCCCAGTTGGGTGCACTGGCATGAGTATTGCCAGTTTGGGCCCTGCTCCCTGAGCCCACCAGTTTAGAGCCTGCCTCTCCAAGTTGGCCAGCCTGCTGCCAAACATTCCCTTGCTTTTCCTAGTCAGATGGATCCCATTCTTTCCTAATAGGCTGTAGTCATTGAAGGTAACTATTGATGATAATTACTATTGATTACAAAATCATAGAGTTGGTCAGGTTGCAAGGGTCAACAGTGTGGTCATCTAGTCCAACCTCCCTGCTCAGGCAGGGTCATCTTAGAGCACATGGCACAGGATTGCATCCAGGTGGTTCTTGGATATCTGCACCAAGGGAGACTCCTGAGCCTCTCTGGGCGATCTGTTCCAGTGCACAGTCACACACATTAAAGAAGCTCTTCCTTGTGTTCAAATGGAACTTTCTGTGCCTCAGTTTCTGCCCATTGCCTTTTGCTCAGCACAACTTAGAAGGGCCTAGATCCATCCTCTTGATGTCCTCTCTTCAGATACTCACAGACATTGATATAGTTCCCTCTTAGCTGTCTCTTCTCAAGGCTTAACAGGCCCAGCTTCCCTTGGCCTTGCAAAAAAGATGCTCCAACCCCTTAATCATCCTTGTCACTCTCTGCTGGGCCTGCTTCAGGAGCATTTGTCCCTTTGTGCAAGTCATAAATGACTTGCTAAAGGCCCTGAAAGTTGAGATTTAACATATTTGGGCAGGATGTTGGCATTAAAGACTCCAGCCATCAGCATTTTCTTCTTGGAGTTAAACACAATTTTTGTTTCATTCTGAATTCTGTCCTTTACAGCTGGTAATGGGCCAGCAGGTATCTGCAATTCTTCGTACTCTCAAGAAATGGGAGTTGGGGACATAAATCACTGTGTTGTGAAGTACCTAAAAGTGTGTTAAAATCCAGTAGAACTGCAGACTTTGATCATTGTGTGCAGCAAAATGCTGACCTTTAAATGACAGTGGGATTTTTTTTTTTTTCAGTTGAAAAAGGCAGCTAGACTCTAAACACCATAATTAGCACAGATTATCTTCAGTGTTGGTGTGTTTGTGCTTTTATTTCAAGGGGCACTTAAGGCTGGATGAATATTTGTTAGAGGCACCTTGTTGTAGTAAAGCCGTAACCAACTGGAAAGTTAACGTATAGATACACAAGTTACTTGGAGATAAAAGCTCACTTTGCTTTTTAGATTTTAGTTTTAGTACTCCTCTTTCCTTAATGATGCTCTCCAGTTCTCTTCAAGTCCTCTCCATTTTTATGTGCATAGCCTTCTCTACCATAGTACATACTAATATTTAGTATTTTTTTTTTGGAAGAAAGCTGAAGTAGCTAATAATTTTTTTTTTAAAAAAGACTGGTCCCAGTAGGTGTAATTAAACACCCAGTTTGTCACCTCCATAGGCAGCAATTCTACTCTTGTTCTGGTATCTTATTGCACTGTGTCTGGTCACAGTTGGTTACATGTTATCTGAACGTTTTATCTCATCTGAGCAGTGAGCTGGTGAAGTTCTTAAGTAGATATTTGGATTACAAAGTTCATGCATTGCTTATATGAATATAAGCAGAGCATTGTTACACATAGGCCTATACTTCTGGTCTTAATTCAGAGAAATAACTCTGCTTTGTTTTCTATCTACTTACACTGAAAAACTTACCTTTGGAACATAGGATTTTCTCTTTGTTTTAGCAGGTGAGGTTCTTGCAAGAATGGTGAATCTTGTGATCAGGGAAGGAATGCTGAAGTTTTTTTTACATGTGAGGTTCTAATTGCTGCTTATTAAGAAGGCTGAATTTCCATATTAGCTAGGAGTAATTAAAAAAAAAATTGACATTATGCTGAAGTCTCTTATTTGCAATCCTAAGCTTTTTAATTTCCTGAATATCAGATCCTATTTGTTTGTACAATTTTTTGGAAAATTACCAGAATAGTGTTGTGCATAGTAACCCTAGAAGATTAACAGAAGTTAAAACATCTCTGCAGCCTAGAAATATACATAATATACATCCCAGGATAGTAGATTGAGTATCAGATATCTCAAAAAACATGTTTGGGCTATTGCATATACAAGTCATATTATGATTTCTAGGATCAAAGTAGGTACAATGTGGTTGATCAATGGTCAGTCAGGGCTTGGAACACCTCAGGTAGTGGGAATACTGATAATGGGTGGAATTTGATCTCAAATTTAGGCTGACCCTGTGGTAACTGGAAAGGACAGTAGGGTTTTTCTGTGTTTATGTCCAAACAGATGATTATCCAATTATTTCAGTAAAAGACTAGAAACCATTGAACTGAAAGATGATTGGCTTTATCAAGCATGTTGATGTTCATGGTTAAGTACTAAAACATGAATGAATATAGGACAAAAAAGAGTGATAAGAACAGCCAGTTTTTTCTAGCTGTCTGGATGTTACTATGAGCTTAATGGTGAGATAGTGAGATGGGTGTTTTTGCATCTGTACTGGGACATTCCTTGTGGAAGCACTGAGCATAAACACTGCATACCCAGGCAATTTTTGCAATTTAAATCGTGGGATGTTTTCTAGCAGGAAATGTCATTGCACACGGCCTGCTTGAGGTCAGTGAGTTAAGTATGGGAGTTGGATTCTAGCAGGGCTGGATAATTTAATACCCCATAACAGCATTAGCAGTTAGGCATGCAAAGATAATCATGCTTTGCTGTATAAGCTGATTCCAGTGGGGACCTGTGGGGTCTCTTCCCTGCTCACTTTAGAGCAGCACAAGAGCTGCTCTCTTAGAGCTGAATCACCTTTGTAAAAAGAGAAATAGTAGATTTAAAAGTTCAGTGATCTCAGCTTATAGAGTGGATGTTGCATCATTCTATCTATTCCAGTGAGATGCTTGAAATGCAGAGATGTTGCAAGAGGGTTGGTGCAGCACCATGGAGAGATAAAGTGCTCTGGTGACTATTGTCCACAACATTATTTAGGGTAAAGGAATAGGAGCAGCTTCGTATGAGTTAGAGAATTTACAAGTGGATTAAGAACTCTTAATCTCCATGTCAGTACAGATGGATACCTCGATAGAGGGAATCTGGTAAGCTTTTTGGAAAAGGTGGGTAGAACTGAGACTATTACAGGAGCAAATCAGAGCTGAACAGCTTTAATCTGTTTGTTTACTGAAAAAGTTCATACAAGGAAGCATAGAATAAAAATTGAACTTTAAAGTGAGTAAAATGTTTATTGTTTGTTGCTTTATCATACTTTTTAGATAAAATTTGCAGTCAGTGATATGAGAGGAGGCAGGGTACATGCACCTTGGGAGTCAGCTTGGGAGAAAAAAACATTCTACTTCTTAATATCTCCTTATTCAGGATTGGCTGCAATTTTTACGCATCTTCTCTGTTGATCTAGACTTTAGGAAAGACTACTGAGCAGAAGGTACCATGTTCTTTGGAAATTAATTGGTGCTGGAACACACTGATCCAGCAGCTGAGTATGTGCTGAAATGTGTTTTACTCTTATAACCAGTCTTGGTATATAGAGGATTTCCTTATAGTTAGGTTTTGAATGCTTAAGGGGAGAGCTGTTGGCCTAGAATATGGTTAGCTTGTCACTCAAAATACTTAATCTCCTTATCTGTTCCTCTCCTCACATTTTTCTGGGAGTCTGTTTTCTTCTTTACATTTCCTTTTTTCTTCACATTTCCGTAATTGATGGGGTGATGAAGGAATATTGGAGGTGTTGAATATTTGTTTACTGTGTACTGACCTTGCAGTAAACTGAAATATGGGCTTTTTACTAAACCAAACAAAAACAATAATCAAAGGAACCCAACTATATTCTGTCTCAAGCCATTTAGAATTGAACTTTATCCCTCATTGCAAATTTAACTGTAAAATTGGAACCTGCCTAGGCTGAGATGCTTTATTGAAGACAATACTCTGCCATTTGTGGGCTATTGCTCTGCAGCATGTGTTGTAATCATTTGGTGCATTGAGGCTACAGGCCCACCTAACATTACTCACTGTCCTGATCAAGAGATAATTCAAGGAGACTTGATGTGTGAATAGGATAAGCTTTAATGCTCTGCACATTTAATGGTTAAGTGGAAAAAAATGCATAGTTTTTTTGTTTCATTTTACAGAAGACTAATGATTTAGATTGCAGAGGATTGCAGAGGACTTAGGGTTCCCCCTCTTTCCACCTCTTTTTGATCTTGTAGTCACAAAATAAGAGCTGGGGATGTGCAGATGTCTTAAGCTTGCCTGTAAGAGGGATTCCCTCCCTTCTTTTCAACTTTAAGCTGCAGAGGAAAAAACAATCCACTTATTTAATTGAGTATCTAACTCCTTTTTCATGCTGGTGGTTACTGTAATTCTCATGTGAAATTGGTCTAGCAGTCTGTTATGGGACACAGTAAATGACTTCTTATATAGCTGTGATTGAGCTCTCAGAGAGTATGTAGTTTGTCTGGTGCCGATGTGAAATGTCAGGAACGCTGCACAGAAATCAGCATTTCAGCAAGGTTTTTACCTAAGTCTTAGAAATTGCAGAGACCTTTTAAATTTGATTTCTTAGATTAGAGGCATAGGAGACAGAAGGAATTCTTGGTTTTGAGTGTGACTGCATTTCTACACGCCATCCTCTGATACTATAAATATTATAGATACTATAAATATTTGCACTTTTATTCTCTTTAATTGTGAGAGCTAGTTGGAAATGATGATTAAAAAGATGGCTTTAAAAATTGAAAAGTCTTTCATGCTCATTATGGCTCCTCAGGAAGGGAGAAACTGATTTATCCAGGAACAGTGAAGTTACTCTGACAAAAGTATGGCATAGCTTTGGAAAGAGCAAAAGACAGGTGTATTTATGTATTTATGAAAATGTAACTCCTAAGTGTGCATCTTTTGCTCTTGCAGCTATGGTATTAATATTGGAAAATACGAAGTAGAACTTCTGTTAGTTATTGCAATGGGTGATGACATTCTCATTGTTTATGCCAAATATTCTTCCATAAAGAAGATTTAATCCAGTGTCTTAGGTACAGACTTGTGCAAGAGAAGTTTATTTCAAGACTATGCAAGTTGCAAGAGTAGTAACTATCGGCAGTTTATTTAGAATTTGCTGAGGATGATTACTAAGCTTCTTATGTAAATTTTCCCTTGGAAATTATATTGGTGGCACATGGGCTAGAAGGTTCTCATCTCTTCTAACCTGACCAGGGATTAAAATGCAGGCGTGGTTGCCTCACTTAGAAGCCAGCCTAGTGTTCAAACAGTAAAACCTGTAATGCTTTTTTAAGTTCATTGCCAGGAAGGACTACCTGCTTTATAGTGGTTTGTATGATACATTAATTTAATCTACAGGAATTACCATTTCTGAAGAAAGAAACTGGCTTCTAGAAATGTGTACAGCTGGTAAAAACTGTCAATTACTAGCTCAGAGTCAACATGTAAGTTATAGTATGAACATCAGTTTGAAAAAAATCTTTGTTAGCTTGTGCTTCAGGTGAAATAAAAATAACACACCAACTTTTCCCCTTTTCCTTTCGTCTTAAAGTATCTGCTGCTATGTTTTTCATTTAAATAAACTCAAAAAAATCAAGTGAAATTGTTGCTTGAAAATTGACATGAAGTTCATTGTGTGTCATTTACACAGAAACAGCCCTGGAATGGAAACCTTACCATTTTCTACCAAGGAATTCTATTTCCTTGTGTTTCTAAAGTTGTTAATTTAAATGTTCTGGCAGTAGCAATGTTTCATTTTAAAAACCTTACTGAGAATACTTTGTGTGGGCAACAATTCCAAACTTTGCTGCAATGGACTATATTTCATTACATTTTTGCAAATTGGATTTTTTTTTTTTTTCTTTTTTCATTTGAGACTGTGGTTTAATTTTTCCTATTGATTAAGAACAGATGGTTAGCTTAATGCCAACTAAGCTTAATATGACCAAACTGGTTAATTTGCTGGGTTTAATCTTCTAATATGCATCGGGAAAACTTTGGAGTATTTTCTGCTACCCTCAAAATATGGTGGACTGTATTTGTAAGATTTCTAAGGTAACCTCTGCATAGCATTGCATTGTAGATAATAAATAATTTGACATTAGTTGAACATGCTCCTGGAAGTGATGTTTTCTCCATAACCCTTCCTAATCTCCCGTGTCAGTAAATAGAGGCTCTGAGCTTGCACCTCTCCAGGGCCGTGGTGCTTTATTACAGCATTATCACAGCAATGGCAGTGAGATTGCTGGTGGTGTTTTAGCTTTATTGGACTAAAACCAAGTGACTTCAGACAATGTTTGTGGAGAAGAGGGGGCTTCTTGTTGTCTCTGCTGCATGTTGGGGCCCATGTGAAGTGAGGAACAGGTCAGAATGGCATTTCTGCCAGTGGTACTAGTGAGACATGAGTGTAGATAGTATAAAACTTATCCTGTCTTACCTGCTTGGAGAAGAAAGCAGGGTTTAATGTGACAACTGCTGTCTTGGCTTACAAGCCAGTGAGTGAACTGGTCTGTGGGTTATTTACAGTGTTTCAGAGCAGAATTGTGTACCTGCAATTGCCACAGGTCCCGTTAGCACTGATAGCAGTGGGGGATGCAACACCAGTTGGTTTCTTCTTCAGGGGAAGTGAGATGTGACATAGGGATTCATGTTTTCAAGATGTGTCTTCAGTTTTGCTAATCAAGCAGTAAGAGTTATATTTCAGAATGTGTTTTGATTGTCAAGGTATGAATTTTTGAGGGGAAGAAGCATCCACATCTTCTAACTTCAGCCACATAACTGAGATTCTTATATTAAAAGTCTGTTCTTTCTCTGTGGTTAGTGAACACTGAGAGTCTTGTCTGTAAAGCAATTCAGAACATTTAAATTGGATTACTTCCTTGATTTGTTCTGGAGCCCACTGTACTTTGCAGAGGATGCTTAGGGAAGCTAAAGTCATGATATACTTTCTCAGGTATGGTGGAAATCCTCTACCCAATTTCACTAATATTTGCATTACGTGGTGGAAAACCGCCTGGAATTTGGTATCATTCCTTTACATTTTAGACAAACTTTTCCATAAAAGATTGGTGATAAAGAGCAAATATTGCAATTACTATGAAATGGTATTTTCAAAATGTGTTATATATGTCTTGGAAAGTGACAAACTCCAGATGCTTTCAAACATCTCATTCAAGATGGGATAATAAAGTATTGTGGTACACGCTTAAAAAAATTTATTACAATGCGGGGGGGGTGGGTGGGTGACAAAAATAACTTTGTTGTAATGAATCTGTGATTTTTTCTCTGCAAAAATAGTCTTAATGCTGTCTGGGAAATTTCAATTTTGGACGTTTCACAAATGAGAAGTTTGGAGTTATGATCGGAGATAGTTTTTTAAGTATTATACATGTGCTTGGGGGTTGATACAAAGTAATTAGTTGAGCGACTTTGTGTAAAACTTCTCTTGTGTGTGGCACAAGTGTTTGGAGTTATCTGACTTACTAATACATTAAAATGGTAACAATTGCAATGTGCAGAAGTACTGCTTTTGGATCTCCATCACTGACCTGCAGAACTGGCACGCAATTGCAGGAATAATTGTGAGCAATCAAGCTTTTTCTATGGCTGACATGCAGATTTTTTAAATGGCTTGGTGAGAGCTGCATTAGGATCACTTTGTGTACTTGAAGTTAATCATTGGCAAAGTGCTTTGTTGGATCAGGGTCAGCGTTCACTTCCTCAAGGGATCCCATCTCGACTCACCATTATCTGTTTTTCTGACTTTGTATAATTTTCAATTCAAGGGGGGCTTGCTTTGTTGTTTGGTTTGGTTTTTTTGTTGTATTCTTTTTGTTTGTTTTCAAAAAGAAAAATCAGAAATAATTTATTAGCAAATGCCTGGCAATGAGGCGACTTCTCTCAAGTCTATGTTCCTTAAAGTACAAACAGCAAGTTCCTAGTCCTTGGGACTTTCAGCCTGATAGGAGGCCATGGGAACCAGGGAGACAGTGTTCAGTTGGCCAGGCCTGGGAAAGGAGCCCAAAGGTTGCTGCAGTGAGATCATAAAGTTGCTCAATTTATGAATATTTGCATCTTGATTCAGTTCCCTTGGTGTAAGAAATGAGTTTCTCACTCAGCTGAAATAAAACATACTGAAATGCAAAAATACATTCTTGGAGCTTCTTGCTTCAGTGATTTTCATATGAAAAAAGAAATGTTAAAAAGTAGTCCCAAGCTGACAGTGTTTATGTACTGTCTGTTGTTTCTATCTCTTGCAGTAGCATATTCTTAGTGTTCTTGATCAAACAGGGTGTTTTCATGCAAAAGAAATGTGCCATGCCAAGCAGCAGAATGGCCAAAGACACTTTGGCTGACATTAGAAGAGAACAGTATCAAATGAGAAAATGTTTAAAATGATGTTGTTGGTTTGAAATATGTATACATATCGCTTTATAATCCCATAATGAAAGTAAAATCAAACATATAAATCTGAGAGTGCTACATTCAGTTGACAAGTCAAGCTTGTCAGAAAGGACATAAACCAGAAAAATATTTTAATGATCTATAACTCTTTCTGGGGAATATTTGGGATTACAGTAAAGGCAAACATAAATAAAATAGTCTTAGAATAATTTATATGATGCCAGGCTAGTGAGTGCAGTGGACTTGCAAGGCTTCATCCCTTTTGAGAATAATAAATACATAAATCTGGAGATAAAAATACAGTATCTCAATGACTAAATTTAAGAGCTGTTCCATTGTCAGAAGCACAGATTTGCAAATGTAGGGAATTCAAACCAGGAAAGCTGCTGTCTGTGTTAGAGGATGGAGTTAATTACAGACTGCACAGGCTTTAGCATTGTTCTTTGCATCCTTCCAGTCTGTGAAATAACTTGACACCAAAAAAATGAGCTCAGAGAGCAGCATGGCAGTGACTTGTGGCATCCTCAGAGCTGGTGGGAGAGCCCTGCAGTGGGAGTGGGGCTTTATCTGGACCTCAGTGCTCAGGGAGGCAGCAATGCCCCTGCGAGCTCAGCACAGCCTTGCTTGGCTCCATTTAGGGTTCAGCTCCAGCTGCTGTGGCTTCTATGTGCTGCTTCCCACAGTCATGGCAGCAGCTGTTAAAATGTCACAAAAACATGTCTTTTTTCAATGACTTGATAATAGAATTTGCTGTATTGAAACATGGAACAGGGTACAAGTTTGGGTTGCAGTGGTGTCTTTGTACAGAGTGTTTTGATGGAATCTATGTATTTTTTTTTTTTTTGACAAAAAGTTTTATGGATATTTTCATCTTTTACTTGAAAATAAATTACTTTAGATTAAAATGAAAAACTGTTGTTTTAATAGAAATGAAGGCAGACTAGCAGCCGTCTCTGTCTTTAGAGTGTCAGTTTAAAACACTAGTATTTGCTTAGGAACAGGTATTTTCTGCAAATAATTATATTTTGACTTTGAAACTCATTACTTTGAGAATATTTAAGTGGAAAATTTTATCCCACATGTGGAATATTATTTCCTGCTCATTATGAAAACATAGTCAGTCCATTTAAGATTGAATCATATAGACTGCTTCTTATTTTGTGCCAGTCTCTGAAGACAGAACAGGGAACAACAGGGGTAATTATATTCTGTCATGCTTAGTCATACACATATACTTCTGTTTTCAAGAGTAAAAATCAAACTGTTATACGTGCCTCTCATTGCAATCAATAAAGATATATTTTCTTAAATGTGTGCCAGAAATACTTGGGACATTAAAAAAAAAATCACAAGTAAAAATGAATTGCAAAGTCACCCAAGTTTCTCACTTGATTCTGTCTGTGGCAACTCTAAAAGGAAAAAGCTGGGAGGATGAAAAGAGTTCAAGCTTTTTTATTGCTTTTAGTTTGAAGATCAGAGAGTTTTGAAAAGCTGATGGTTTTTTTTTTTTTAAATAAGAGTGTCACAATTTATAAGAAAGCATAATATTTTTATTGTATTATAGATTAGCTGTCAATAAGATTTTGGAATGCCTGGTTGACTGTTAATATTCACTGGTAGAGATATTGCTTGCCTACAAAGTTGATGATTAGCAGAATTAATTACATCTAACTGGATGATCATATCCTGGTGCTGTGTCTTGAGTTCAACACATTTTTACTGAACAAGCTGCTGAACAAATGTTTGCCCTCATGGAAGTTTTTTAATCCTTTCCTCCTCTGTGTGAGTATGCTATGTAAAGCCTCTGAACCATAGAGAGACAGGCAGTGAGATGAGTCCGATCTCTACAAGCATGTTCTCTCTGCAGTGCAGGACCAGACCTTCCCAAAGCAATAGCTAGATTCTGATAAAGCCTAAATTAGACTCAATGTGAATGTTTGTACCCTGAGGGCATCTGTCCCCTGCTTGAAGTGGCATATCAGATCACATCTGTGAACATATGTAGCCACTGTTGAGATTGAGAGAATTTAAAATGCAATTGAAAGTGATTTGTAATCCCCTTACTGGAATTATTTCTGAGTTTTTCTCATATTCATTTAGTTTAAAGCTGTGTCTATTAAATTAAGTTGCCTTTTCTTCAATGCTTTCTTTCTCAGCTTCTCAAGAAAATGAGTGAAAAACTAATGTCATGTTGTGACCTTCTAGATTTCTGTTTAGTGCTCCCAATCAATCACAAAGATGTATATGTTACAGCAATTTAACATGCAGTCTGAACACAGAGGTGTGATGATGAAACGGTCCAGAATCAATAAAAGTCAGCTCCAGACTTAGCTGTTCAGCTGCATTGTGTTTCAGCACTACAGGCAGAGAAAGCTCAGGTGCTGCCTTTCAAAGGAGAGGTGCTGCTAGCATGGGAGCTGTTGAAACATTGCTTCTGCAGAGCCCAGCTTGTTTTAAATATTCTGTTCAGTCCCTGTAACTCCAAACCCATTCCTTTGCAGGATTCTTTCCCCCTCAAGAAGCATTTGCATCAAGTGATGTCAGTTCTGTTTGGTACACCACAGTGAGGTGTGGGGGTTGATCAAATGTAGCTAATGACACACATTTTATAGCCACTTGGTGGGAGCACCAGGCTTCTCAAACATCACTCTAATATGTTTATTTCACTGAAATTTCTTGACACAATTGAAAGGTGTTTGTTTGAAAGCAGGATCCTCCAATTAGTGCAATTCTTTGGTGGGGTTAAACCAACTCTCAGTTTCCAGCTTCACAGAAAATGCCATTGTGACAGACACTTCAGTCACAGGGCTACGAACTCTCCCTCAGAAAGAAGGTGAATGCTAAAATTAAAGGCACTGTCACAGTAGATGCTGCTTTTCTGTACAAAGAAAGAGTCTCAGGATGGAGTACTGTTAATTTGATATTGAAAACATTAATTTTAATTGATACATATTTTTAGAGGCATTCACGGATCTTATTTTATTATTCTGACAACTGGTGCCTTCCTGCATTCCCTGTTCAGAGGGAAATAGCTTCAAGTGCGATAAATTTATGTCTTCTTACAGCTAGAAAAAGGAACTCCTAAGTAAGATAGAACATGCCTAAAGAAAAATTTACAAGGATCTTACATTTTATTGCAAACCTTGCATGGATTTAGAATTAAAAAAAATAAAAGGAAAAGAAAGACATGGGAAAAAAAAAAGGGCAATGCATTAAAGAGATGGTTGTAGGGCTTGGAATTGTCTTTGGTTTGGTTCTGTTGCTCTAATTTATTGAAAGTAGCGTGGAAAGAAGTATTCAAACCAATAAGTGTAAATATAAACAGTAAATAAACTGATTATCCTTAGAGATTCAGTAAAACTGTAGAGAAGTTCTGTTAGAACTTCTTACTTCTATTAGTAGCAATAGAACAGGAGGAGAAAGATGCATCCTCAGGATATTTTCTTTCAATTCTGGAGCATTTTTTTGCCTTGCTTCTAACAGTAATGTGATAAAAGTTTCCAGAAATCTGTTTGACACAGATCTTTCTTTTGCCATCTTCCTGCCATCCTCAGCATCATCCAAGGGGAGCTGAAGCTCTGACAAGAACAGGTTTCCTCCCCGCCTCCCCTACTTTCTCTGGCACATGGCCCTCAAGAAAATAGCGTTCATTTGTACTTTGGACCCAGAGCCAGGACATAATTAATCAAATATATCTCTTATCAAAGCTCAGTGGAAGGTTGAGAAGGAGGGAATTGTATTTTGGAATACGTGTAAGCAAATGTTGTTTTTCTTTGTGGTGCCTCTTTTTCTCTAGAGAACTGATTTTCCTGGAGCACAAAAGTGGTTGTTTTGGAAAACTAACTGGTATAATGTAATAAACCAGCTTCTTCATCTGTTCTGACTAGTGGAAATTGCTGTTGCAAGATACAAAAATGAAGGCTATGGATGGCTTAAAATTAGAGGCTGTAGAGGAATGAACTTCCCTAAAAGCTTTCCAGAAATATACGTTCTTTTATGAAATTATATCTAGCATTAGACAATATGTATCTCTTTCCTTCAAATCCGGGGAGCGGAACTGCTCTGGAGAGTCCTTCAGTTTCTTTCCATAGAGGGATCACAAGAAATGAGGCACAAAATCAGACTTGGAAGGTGGAAATTTGTCCTGTGTTCATCCCTGAAGGATAGAAGACATGTAATAATTATCACAAACCCTCATACATTGGTTCTTAACACTGTGTGTAAGGGAATACTGTTCTCTTGAGGTGGCATGAGAAGATACTGGCCTAAATAGGAAATGATGTGAAAATCTGTGAAGTCTTCCCCCTCCTTGGAACTAGTCAGAATGCTATTGAGGGTGCAAGGTGAATGTAGGATAGATTTGACAGCAGCTCAGATTAGGATGCTTGAGAAGTGGGAGGATGTGCGCGTCCTAGGTTTGGCTGGTGCTGGCTGTACAGTTATTGTACCTGTAACACTATTTGTGGTGACAGGGCAGTCTTCCTGTCTGCAGAGAAGTTCTCTTGGCAAACCAGCATAGAATAGCTTGCAAAAGTCTCTCTGCTGCAGAATACATGTGAAGGAGAAGAGAGGTCTTTGTTCAGCCTTATGGTTACAGGAAGGAGATGGTGAGAGCAGTGCGAAAGCTTCCTGCAAAAATTTGGAAATGTGTAAAGGTTAAAATGTTATCCTTTAGTCAGCTCACAGGAGAACAAATTTTAGCCACTCATTCAGAAAGGAAGGAAGGAATAATTTGTTTGAAACTCAGCGGAAATGGTAGAGTTCCCTTACATGTACGCAGGTGTTTCCTGGATGGAATGTGAGCTATCCATATATTAGGGTATAGGTTTGCATATCTTTGGGCATTTTCTGGGGCCAAATAGGAAAATGAGCTTTTCTTGGGCTTGAAGTTGGAGAAGTAATGATCACCTTTTAATCTATAGTGAATGATTTCTGACATTAGCATTATTAGTTTTCTTACAAAACTTTTCTTGGTCACTGGCTTAAGATGGAGCAGGATGCATTCTATAAGGGTAGCAAATTAGAAGCAAAGAATACTGATGGTTAGTGCTTTTGACAAAGCCTTACTTTACCCCTAGAGGATCAGGGTGAACAAACCATTTGAGACATGTTGTAAAATTAAACTTTGCAAAAGTATATCAAGACAGTGTACTGCCACTTCATTTTTGACTGCTAAACATTATTACATGTTGCAGCTATGGTTAGAATTACTTAAATTCCTCAGATGTCCATGCTGCCACCATAAGGATAATTCTACCATTGTTTTTGTCCCAGGCCTTAGCATTCATTGTGTGTCTGTTCTTCATCATAACAGCATCATAATTAAGCTTATGGAGAAATCACTCTGCTTGTGTCTGATTAGATTTCAATGGTTAAATTCTCTAACTTGATCTATTCTGTGCTCTAACTGCACCCATCCCTGGAGGAAAGGGTGATGGTGCAGTGAGTCCCAGCTGAGTGGGAGAGGAAGTCAGAGCCTATTTGCAATGGGAAGATGGTTTGAAGTGTCTCTCAGCTGTTTGTGGGGTAATTTGACAGGTGTGAAAACAAAAAAAACCAAAACCAACCAACCAAACAAAAAATCAAAATAACTACGAAGGAGGAAAATTAAAGAAAAAATGCATTTCTTCCAATACTGAGAACAAAGATGAAATTTGTAGTGCTAGATTTGGTCTGCAATTACTATCCTTTTACTTTTGAATATTGCTGGGATACACACATTTATGATGGAGAGCTATCTCGATGGAAATCAGCATGTCCAGACAGCAGTGTGACAGCCAGGAGGAATTTCCAGCTGCTGCTGGATGTGCTGGTGCAGCAGCCAAGCAGCTTGAATTGCTTAGGATGCAGGTTGCACCTCCTGCCCCAGATGTTGTTCTGACTCCTTCTGCAATTCAGACTGGACTGCACTTTCTACATGTCGGTCTTTATACCCCCTCCCTCAGCTGCTCTTGTGTGAAGGATGGCAGGGGATTTTGTGAGGCTCCATGGGGAATTTCCTTTCTTAACACCTAAGGGCCTGTCTGACCTGTGCTTTTGTGTTTTAGAGCATTGCCGAGGGCATGACTGTTCTGTGTGGCCAGTGCATTGCTGACAGGTAGAATTCCCATTGCTTCGTTTGAGAATTCTTTCCACAACCCAGTGAAGTTGTGTAAAATGTATTTAACACTTGGTAAACAAGTCCTTGAGCTAGCTCTTGTATTTTTCCAGTTAATGTATTACTTTACAAAGCATAGCTACACTGTCCCATCTCTCCATCTGGTGTGTATTCTTTGTCTTTTTCTATCCATACACATTTGAAAATTGTTTTGCTAATTACAGTTCAGTAGTTCAGACCTACTGCATGTTGAGATCACCCTTATTAAATTCTCAGAATGTGCATTAAGCTTGGTGGTGATGCTTATGAATTTTTTTTTCATTAAAATTGCTACCTCTTGTCTCATCCATGGAAATGCTTTCTCTCTGAAACACAGCTGCATTATGATTTTCTGTGATTAATGTTAATTGATAAATGATAGTTGGAGTCTCTTGTTTCACCCTTATTAGAGATTCCAAATTAAAACTCAGAAAGCATGTTCCTGAATGCATGAATGGTAAAAGGAATGAGGAAAAATAGCTTTTGGAAAACATGTAAAAGATTGCATAAATGGATAGGTAAAACTCTTAATGTCATTTTTTTAGCACTTGGATGATTCTTAGATTAATCACTAAAGTGAATGCTAAAGTTCCTCCTTTTCTAATAGATTCAAATGATTCACTTAAGAATATGTATTTCTTGTTTGTTGATGTATGAAAAAATCTTTGTTTCCAGCTTTTGTGAATATATCTAGGAAGGAGGTGATTTATGCTCCTGCTACATGCAGTTTTATTGTAACCGAAAGCTGCAGCTGCCGTGTAAATTCAGCAAACAAAATCTCTTAAGATTAAAAGCAGTTTACATCTTTGGAAATAGAGGAATTTCTAAACTGGGAGAAATCTAGGTCCTGATTTTAGAGAGCAAATCTCAAAATCATAACACTTTAGTCAGAAGTGGGATCTCTCTGAAGTAGATTTCTGGTTGTATTCTATATGTTAGCTAATATGTGTAATTTTGTTTTCGACAGGATGATGTAGCTGATGAATGTGAGGTTCATCCTGTCTCCCAGACAGATCTTTACATGTACATTTCCTTAGGAGCCTTGTAGTGGGAGTACAGTTTGCACCATGATCAATTTGAAGACTTACAAAATTATATAGCACTTCTGAGATGTCAGTCCCCAGTTCATGATTTGTTTTCAGTGCAAGGTCTGCTGGATTAGTGTGAAGGTGTATTTTGAAGCCACATTTATTTAGGAAGGGTAGGAAGGTACATTTGTACATACGTATATTGAAACTCTCCTGGTGCCAGACTCTTCTGTTCATTTAACTTACTTTAATTCATTAGAACCAGCTTCACGGTTACACATACATTATGTGATACTTGTACTGAGAAATGGAAAAGATTGAGGATTGTTTTCTGTTTCTTTAATATGTGTACAGTACAAACAGTTTTGCTAATCTCAGTATCTATGTACATGTGACTAATTTAAGATTACCATATTTGTCACATGAACATCTAACACTCTGCATATTGCAGCTGGTTGATTTAAGTGTAATTGCATATAAAAACATCATGTGGCCCTTTCCACTTAATTTTATTTGAGATTTTTTCTCCTTTCTAGAAAACATTATTGCAGTAGAAAGGGAGTTTTATCCCAGCCTGTGTTACAGCAATGCTGTTTTCTGTTTAATAGGACTGCACTTACTAAGTCTAATTTAGAATGTAATGTGTGTATTTTTACGAATGTTGACAGTGCTTGTGTGTAATGAGCATTGTGTATTTTAAAAATTGTACAAGAGGACTGGTAGGTTTTAAGAATGAAGTGGAATTGTTTCTGTTACCATTTGGTGCAGCAATGTTGCTTATACTTCTTTACACTTCTTGGGTAATTGTGTCTACCTGTTCTCTTTTAATTTATTATAGAATGTCCTTCTTGCAAAAATGCCTAAATCAAATAAAAAAAAAAAAATTAATGGGCTGTTACACAGGTGGAGGGTTTTCAAATTATTGATCTTTGGTTTCTAGATTCTTAATCCTTGAAAGCTATAGAAGTTGTACTGAGGTACTAAAAGGCTGAGATCTGAAATTTTTTGAGGTTTAGTTTGGAGGCTGAATTATAAAGTAAATTTAAAAAAAAAATCATTAGCTAGTCAAGATTATTGCTCCATTATATGGCAGACTGAAGTAAACCAGGAAAAATTGTTTTAAGACAGAAAAAGTACTATTTTATTATGATTCTTGACCACATTTGAGTAGAAAGAAAAGATTTAAGGTTCCCGGGGTTTGCAGGAAAAAAAAATAGGACTGTTGATACTTTTCTTCTCTCTCAGGTGTCCTGATTTGACTTTTGCGAGATAGGTGACTCTGGGATCACTCACTTCACTTTCTTTCTTTTCTCCTGCTGAGTGCATATTTGTATTTGGTGCAAAATGGAATTGGTTTGACAGGAGAGACTGATGTAGAGAGTCCCCAGGATCACTACACCCTGTCAGAGTGATAGTGCTTGGAAAACAGTCCTTGGTTCACATGTCTGTTCGGATTCATGCAGAGAGGGAAACTGTGGCCTTGCTTTTCTCTGTCCCTGGCAGCTGGATTTGGCTCATGTTCATGGAAGGCACTTGGAACCTTGCCAAGGGCCAGCTGGTCCTTCACCCTGTCCCAACACCTTTCTGCCTCCTTCTGTTACCTGAGCAGCTACACCTGCAGGGTGACTGCATCCACCACAGATGATGCTGTGGGAAAAGCAAGAGGGAAGGGGTAGGAGGCTCAACACAGACTGTGGGTGAATTTTTATTGGTGTTGAAGAAAGTGGAAAATCTGTGAGGTGAGCAGTGCTTCCTGTTTTCCCTGCGAGGCAGTGGACAAGTTTTAAAAAAGGAATTTTGATCTGATTTTACTTTAAAAGATTACAACCTCCACAGCCATGCAGTTGCTGGTAGAAGAGTCATGTCCAGAAGACCACTCAGAATATGAAATTAAAGGACATAGGAATGAAAGACTAATAAAAGCTATTGGGCTGTGGGGGTGTAGGCTTGTGATGAAGGGGAGGAAATGGGTATATGTAGCAAGTGAACAGGGAAGAGGTTGATGATACAGAATTATGAAGTAAGGTTACACTGTTTTAATAATGTTTTAATACAGTTTTAGTAATGCCTTTCATGTCCCTAAAATTGATCAATTTACTGTGCCATTTAGAAAATTAATCAGGCTTCATTTCTTTGGTCTAATGTGCCCAGATGCAAAAGTGCAGTGTTCAGTTAAATTAGTGCAAGCTCCATGTAAGTCCTGGGATCTGTGCACAGACAGCTGAAATGAGGCAGAGTGAAGATAGCTGAGCTTCCAAAAATAGAACGAGGGAACCGAAATTCTGCCTCTGCACTTCTCTTAGCAGTAAGGTTGGTTTTTTTTTTCCATCTCTCAAATGTCATAGTCTTTGTCTCTTCTGACATTCCTCACTCTCCTCTTTGTAAGCTCACTTTCATCTACAAAACTTATTTTCCCTTATCTTTTCCCAAGTCTTCTTCTTTTCCTCAGGGTTCTTGTAGAATTCTTAGCTGTAACCTTTCTTGCTAACTCTGCTGTTTTTTTGCCTGCTGACTTGTGATCGATGACTGTGCTTCAGATGCTTACCCTTCAATTTCTACAAACTTATCTGGCACCACCCAGAAGTACCTTTGAATGTCTGGAGCTAAAACCTGGATGAACAGTTCTTAGCCTGCTTGCCTTAGGGTGGCCATAAAGAGAACACTGCTGGTGCATCTTGTTCATGAAATGCTGTATTTCATTGTAAAAAACCTATAAGAAATGAAGTGTGTGAACCGGAAATGCAGTAGCATAACTTTCCATGTCTTGCTTCTTCATTTATTTATATATTTAAAATTACATTTAAATTTAAAACCAATTATAGGAATTTTTCTCCCCATGACTATTGTTTAGATTCCAGTTAATTTACTTCATATATGATCCTGTTCTGCTGAATTTTGCAGTGAATCCTATGACAGACAGTATGCTTAAGAAGTAAGGCCATGTAGTTCAAAAGTTATTTCCTTGTCTCACAAGACTTTTTAATTTTTAAGGGTATCATATGACAGTATTTTCAGTAAATCTTTGGGGGCCTTTGCTCTTTTTCTTATTTGAGGCAGAGTAAAATTTTGCTGTACAAAATTGGCTTCTTTGGGACAGTTGAGTAGTTACCATTTGTGGAATTGTGCAGCTTACACATCTGTGTATTTACTAAGAGAGAGTGAAGCAGCGTACAAAATTTAGCAGCTGACTAATGCCAGTTACAACTCATTCTGCAAATAATTGGTTTATGTTCTTTCAGGCAAAAAATGAAGATGTAGTAATTTTTCACCTGGTTAAATCAACAGGGTATTAACTTTCTTTGCTGGTATGGATTTTCTTTGTCAATATTGATTTTGGAGAGATAAACCTCTTACCTTATTTGCTTATGGAAAAGGCAAAGCAGCACATATTGACTCATTTCTTCATTCCAACTGCAGTTGTAATTTCGTAGTGAAGTTTGTAAGAGTAAAGGAGCTGTCTGAACTTTGCGCACCCTCAGTAGGATTGAGAAGACTCTTACCTTTTCTTAGAAGAAGGAAGGTACTGAAAAATGGAGATTTTAATGTACTTCGCTGTACAAGGAACAGATTTATTTGGAGGTCTACACAGACACGTACACATACTCTTAATTTAACAATGAACAAATTTCATTCTAAAAACTACCATGTTTGTGGGTTTTGATACTTGACTGTCAGTGAGAGCCTTGTATCCTTTGTCTGTGTTATCCTTCTGTAATGTCACTGTGTGTAAGATGGGTGTGTGGCTTAGACAACACCTACAAACCACGGTATTTGTATGAAAAGATTGAGAGGTCTTTAAATGGATGAGGATTTTACAATGTAGTTGTAAAAGCAGCAGTTTGAGGTTTGAGGGTGGTGTTTTTGTTGATTTTGTTTGTTTCTTCTGTATTTTTAATTTCTCTCTTCCTGAAACAGTATTTAAAACTGTGATAAAATGTGCTCCTGACCTCGCACAGTTACTTCTAGGTAGGTTTTCTTGGTAGTAGTTTTTCTTGGAGGTTATTTGGTGCTTGCCAACTTTTTTCTGCATCTAATTTCAGTTGTAAAATGTGAAACCTTTTTTTGTGGCTGTAAATTGCTGTGTCATCTTGTTTGATTATAATATGGGCTCCAGCGTTTGGTAAACTGGGTAAGCTAACTGCATTAGAGCAGGTAGAGAGAGACAGACAGGCTGTTGGTACAGGCTCCTTGTGGACTAGACCTTTGGGAGTTGCTCTTCCTGTTCCTCTTCAGTGCTGGGTAAAGTGCTGAAGAGGCTCAAACAAGGTAACAGCCTCCCAGGTACTGCACTGCAGTTCACACAATCTAATTCTCATGATTGAAATTCCAAGTCTTTTCATACGGTCCTACTGACATCATTAGCGATGTCAGCAAGAAATTAATGTTGATGGTTTGAAATTGTGTTGGTGCCACTTACCTGCAGGAAAACAAGGCCTTTTTTTTTTTTTCTTATTTGGGTTTAGTTGAAGGAATAATATAATTCTTGTAGTGATACAAGGGCAATTTTTAATGTTCCCTCAAGTTAAAACCAATACTGTTAAAAACAAATACTGTGCTTTTATATCTAAAGAGAGAACATGTGTACATTTTAAGTGGTACCGGTACAATGAAGTGTTAATTTCAGCTATTTCACGTGTTCTGATTTCTGCTGTCATTTAGCTCATGCCTTAACTACTTATGGTGCAGCTTTTTTAATGTTTTTAAGGGTGCTATTATAGTCTTAGAGAAGTAGCATTGGAAGTATTAAATGATTGTGAACGTAGTGTCAGAGGATTAAAGCCTAAAGCTCATTTTCCCTGTACAGCTATAACAGTACTTTATTCTGGTCAGTATTATGCCATGGATAGTGATACCACAATCCTCAATGACTGTGAATCAAGTCAAGCAGAGAAAATACAATATTGAAGAGACTGACAACTGCAATATCTCTGTTTGCAAACTGCTTTGAAATTCTATTGATGGCATCACTTGCAGCATCAGACTTGATGTCTCTTGCTGTGAATCCTTCTGTTTAAAAAACATCAGGGAAGAGATGTACCCATGCCTAGTAGAGTTAATTTGTTCAGAGTTTTGAAAGTAGGGCAGTTCTTCTAATGGTACTACTTCCAAAAGCTGTTCTGGTGTTGATTTACCTTTCACATATGAGAGATTCTGCTTTTGAGAGGTTCTTTAGAGTTCAAAAATATGAGTTTTTATAACACAGATTTCTGATCAGGTATATGGAGGGAGATGGCAAAAGGTAATACCATCAGTAATAAGTGTTAAAATCTTGGAGTAAGCTAAAGCTTCATTCACATTTTTTCCTGGTTGATTATACAGCTTAGAAAAAATTTCTGTGTAGAGTAAATTAAGTGGGTACTTACAAGCAGTTAGGCTATTGTAGTATGCATGATAAGCTCTCTGGACTCCTGCAGTTAAGCCTTCAACTTTCAGGTGTAGTCAGGATCTTGAAACTCTGATATTAGCCCTAACTGATTATATGGGGACAAGTGTATTTATGAAATTGGCATCAGATGTTCATAGGTGGTCTGACTTGTTGCGTGCACAGGATCTGTGTGGATCCATGTGAAGGAAGAATATAAAGTTTGCAGCTGTACAAGGGTCAGCAGTCATGTATTATGTTAAAATAGACATGTCAGCTACACAGCGCGTTCCTGAGGTTTCAATGAGTGCATTTCATGTGCAGATCATTATGCCCATTATTCTCCTTCCAGAGACAGGGAAGGTGAAGCACAGAGACATTACCTGTCTAAAGACACAAGTGTGTCCACTGGCTGGACTCCGTATCTCATAAACCTCTGTCTTATGGCCACAGACCAAAATAAGACATTTTTATTGAATAATTTTCTTTAAAGTCTCTGGGAGGGCTTCTCTGTTGTTACAGGCACTGTATTTCAGAATGCTTTTAAATGTTTTTAGGCATTATAATTCTCCGTATTCAGAGAAAAGTGGAAAAATCACAGACCCTTTTTTTTCCTTCATGGAATGAGAAAGGCATTCATACCTAGATGCAATATTCCATCCCAAAGCAGATTTTACAGCTCAATTATTAACCCCTGGATAAGAATTCATAATGAAAGTGCTGTCAGTTCTTTAATTACAGTGATTATAATAGAACCTGTAATAATAAGGCAGCATCCAAGTTTTTGAGCTGCTGTGTCAGCTGTTGAACCCAAGCTCACAAAAATCCCTTTCTGAGTGGAAATGTGATGTAATGCTGTTCAAGGGGGACTTGCATCTGCTCTTTTCAATGAGCACATTAGCTAATGTATGAAATTGTCTTCCTATCATTACAGCTGCACAGAAAGTATGTCTTAGTGCATTTGCAGTTATTTCTGCCTCTTTAAAACAAAAAAAGCATTTCATTCTTAGACTAGAGAAAAACCACTGTTGTTCATGGCAATTGAGGAAGTATTAGCACTGTTAAGAATAGTAATTACTATTTTTTTGCTAAAAATATCTTTTTAGCACTTAGAAGCATTGGCATTTCATTTATGCATAGGTTATAGCAGCAAAGTCTTCCTAGCAATACTTGCCCACACAGCATATGGAGTACGATGCACCAATGACCCAATTTATCGAGATCCACCCATTTTCTGTTTTACTGTCAGTACAAAAACACTTTCTCAACTTGCTTACTTCAGACTACAGAAAACAGTTCATAAAGTTTAACTTGTTGAGAACAAGGGCCATGAACTGGCATTGAATATCCAGTGCTGACAGTTGATCTGTGGAAGAAATCCTTTCCCAGGTGAACAGCCTAGGAGTGAGCACTGGGTCACACCGTAGGTAGATGAACCACGGTTGAGTCTCCAGCAATTGCCCGTAATTGGAGATTTTTTTCTGGCTCATGAATATGTTGCCAGTACAATACCTGATAATTAGCATGCATATTTCTGAATTATGTTTTTTAGCACTTAAAAATGTATTCATGAGCAACTGGTACTTTTGTATATGATTATTAGCTATTCTGTTTCTCTGTTTTTCTGTTTCTAAAAATATTTCATGTTGGGCTACTGATGAAACTTCAATTGTCATTGTCCATCTCAAAGTTGATTTAATTGGGCTTTAACTGTCAGGCTCATCTGTAACATGACTTTCAGATTAGAAAAAAGATGAAAAAGATTGCTGATGAACACAAACTTATTTTTTGATTGTCTGTGTTTTTTTTAAAAACATACTTTCAATATGGTATGAAAATCTACCTTTTTGAATAATTTTGTACGGTAAAGGAATTTGAGATAAATCATGATAGTGTTTTGTGTGTGTTCAATTCTCTTAAAAATAACAGCTTTTCAGAAAAGTCTTCAACTGGTCATATTGATCACTTTGCTACTGAGATGTATACTGTGCTTCAGTAACACTTGGGGTAAGTCATCATAAAATTAACTTCAGTTTTATTTTCAAGTATTGTAGTGTCAGCAAGAATAAAGAAGTCTTAAGCAGTATTATAAAAAATCAGTTTTATTATTCAGTAATTATAAGATTTTAATTTACATTACTTCATTAGTTAAAACCAAAGAAATAAAATTCTCTTTATTTTCTGAAAGTAAGCAGATAAGTGCTAACTGAAACAATTTCTTTGGCTTTCTTGGAGGGGAAAGGAACTCATTGTTTTTTGCCGGTGGATTCATAAACGTGGCTCTAATGCCGCATAATGCAGTCTCCTCTTTGTTACAAAATGAGAAGAAGGCCACTGTCTGGTTTTGATGCTACCACCTGTCATCTGCTGCTGACATTTGTTTGGGAGGAATAATGACTGGAAAATGCTTAATAAAGGTGCAAGGCCTGAAGTCATAGGCCGCATTCTCATAGACAGCTGCTTCTTCAGGTCAAGTCCTTGAGGAGCCCTCTGAAGTATCCACAAGCTGCCTTTGACTCGCATCCATATTTATGCTGTTACAAAAAACAGTGGGAAAGCAGTGGTTACCCTGGAGTCTGGCCTGGGGGCACAGTATGCAGCTCCTTGTTGCTAACCTAAATAACAGTACTGGTTTTTAGGTGCTAGGGGCTGTGGGTGCCTGCTCCATTTGATAGCAGTCAGTCATTTTTAGTGGTTTGATACCAATGCCACCAAAATAACAGTTCCGAAAGAGACATCGAAGTGAAAGCTGTGATGTGTCCTATATCCACTAACAGACAAGTGCTGTGTAGTTTTCTTACTGTTCCTGTGTTTGTCCTGTGTTGATGACTGCGATGGGTGCTATTTGCAGCTTACTGATAAAACCAGCATTAAACAAAGATGTTGCAGAAACCCACTTCTTCTCTTACCTAATCAGCAGACAGGCTGTTGTGGTAATGGATAATGAACATCTGTGTTTCAGGTGGAGTCCAGTAAAGCCTGGACACAAAATAAAACTTTTCCAGATTTTGAAGTAGCAGTGATATAATAACACATTAACATTAAATTAAGTGGGTAGATGGGCAAGCAAGATATAATTGGGTATAATCTGTCCTTCTTTTTCTAATGTAGTATGAGTTGTGCACTGTTATTGTGGGACCTGTTGTGCCTTGGGCAGTTCTGATTGTGAGCTGTGTACTGTGTTTACAGGTGAAGCTTCACAGGACCCTTGCAGCTGAATCCTGTCAGGTTGATGTCATTTAGGCTGATGTGAGATGTCACCTTCTTGTGACTCAGCTGTGGCCGTCGTCTCCTGGGAGCATTGTAGCTGTTTATATCATTGTGCCATCACTGCACCTGGCTTGTTATGCTCAGACATTTATCAGGACAATAAATGTTTCTTCCTTCCTCATAGTGGGAAGGAGGAAATACATTCTCAGAAGTTGAATTGACTGTTTAGTGACCAAATCAATTAAACCCTTTCAGTTGGCTTTTCCCATGCACTTTAAAGTGAGTTTATCAAATGGGAGCTTGTCTTTGGGTTTTTATTTCTCTCAAGTATTTCTGTCTCCCTCAAATAAAAACACAAAATAATTAATGTAGCCCAAAAGAGAGCATCAGGGAATTGTTTCCAGCTACTCTTCCAGTTTTTACTTTGGAAATGTTTCCTGTTTGGTATTGTACTCCTGTATAGCTCATTCCTAAATGGGGGAATGACTCAAGTATGCATTCCTGACCAACCTTGCAAGCCTTTTCTTCTCTCATTCAACATTGCCTTTTACTTATGTCTGGGAACAGTAGCCTTTGAAACTATTAAATGGTCTTAGTTGTGTAAAAAGATGGAGGAGACATTTTATAAAATCTAACTCTTTCAGTGGATCTGCCTTAAGTATTTCAGCACTCTTGTTCACAGCATTGAGACTTGATATTCTCATAAGCTCCAGAGGAGTGACACAAGCATGACATAATGTTATGTTATAATGCTGTCATCTGTACATAGTACACACTGCCCTGGAATTTGTGTCTCGAGGCATTGCTTTTGCCTTGGTACAGCACATTCTGCATTTACTGCTTTTCCAGAAGCTCACTGTGCTGCCTGGTATTCTCAGTTTTGGAAACTGCAGAGGGAAACCCGGATTTGTGCTCTTTGATCAGTTCTTCTGTCTTTTCTATTTGTCAGAGCTTGAGGATAATAGCTGTCACTTTGGCTATTCACTTGGGAAGCTTTTGGAGGTCTTTTAGATGTTACAGGCTGAAGTTGGGGAATTTTGGAACAGGTCCCTGGGCAAGTTGTGAGAGTTCTGCTGGAGCCATGGACAGGTGTCAGGGCCAGACCAGGGGCAGCCATGCAGGTACGTGCCTTGTGCTGATGTCCCCAGCTTGGAACCTTTACACAACACAAGCTACTATCCTAAAGAGAATAAGGCCAGAGCAGGAGTTGTGGGAACAGAGAATGAAAAAGAATACGGATTCACCTCTTCTTTCAAACAAGTTTATTCTTTCACAACATCTTTAGTGTTTGCAGATGACACATAAGAACTGGGTGATCAGGGGCAGGGTTAGCACTCAATGATTTGCTCTTTTCATATAACTTCAGCTGGTCTGGATTAAAGAACAAATTCATGTATTGCAAGTACATATACATACATATAATAGCTTAAAATTAGCTGTAGTAAGGCTGGCATTAGGCTTCTGGATTTTTTTTGTCAGTGTCTTTGGTGTGGATATTCTTAATAATCCTTCGTTTTTTGTGGACTGAAAGTTTTGTGTTGGGCTGTAATGTGCTATCTGTAGTACTTTCTTCTATTAAATGACTATAATTACATTTTCATTACAATCTGAATTGTCTGTCCACACCTATCTGCTGTGTATCTTTAGTACTTTGAGAGTTTGGATCCACCTCCATTTTTAGTTAATATGTGCCTAAATCTCACTTTCCTTGTATTTTCTGTTTACAATTCCTATGCGTTTTGTTCCTTGTATTCAAACAGCCATTTTCCTGATCAAAGTTTAAAGACTGAATCATTAGCTGTTGTCTTCATTTCATGGGTGTGTCAGCATTTTGTTTGTAATTTTCTTCAGATCCTCCTTATAAATGGAGACTCTTAAAGCTGCAGTCAGAATCCATAAAGATGAGACCATAAATGGTTAATATATTGGCCTGAATATTGCAAATACTTGTTTGTGTATGGTATCCTCAAACCAGCCAGGAATGAGTGTGTGAAAGTGCCGTGTGCACTGCATGCCTGTGAAGTATTTGTGTAAGAATGCAAATAGCTTTAAACAGGCACACCAGCATTTGAGCTTTGATCTGTTAATGACTTCCTCATACAATAAAGTATAGAATGCCAAATCCATGTGCTTGGCAAATTCAGACTGCTAATTTGTCAAAGCTGAATAAGAGGAAAGCGCATTTTACAATTCATCGTAAGAATGTAAGGAAAACAGAAGTCTTAGTAAAAGGAGCAGTAAGATGTTGAATATCCCTTTTATCTGTTGAAAGCAGATGAAAGACAGCAGGACTAATCCATAGTGTCCAATATTTACACTCTCCTTTGTGTCAAATTAGGCAATTCATCTGCTCAAATACACACAGGAGTGTTTTGCTTGGTGAAGAGTAGGTGGTGCTCCAGAACTGGAGTAATAACAAGTTCAAGTGAATATGAAATTGTTTACATTTACCTATACATTTTAAATTAGTTAATCTAACAGAAATTAGAAGGCTTTTGATGGGCTTATTTTACATATAGAAATTGTTGTAAACTTCCAGAACAGATTGTAAGTCTGATGCTGTCACCTGGAGACTCTTTAAAAAAAATAATTACTGAAACAAAGATAATTCTGAAACTACTTTTTTTCTCCAGAGTTTAGCTTGACTGAGGTGAGAGATATTCTTTACTTTTGAATTATTTAATCTATTGAGTGACTTTGTCCCAGGTACATATTTAGAAAAAAAAAAAAAAAAATAGATACATAATATGTATCAAACTCAAAATTCAAAACAAGGCCATGCAAACATGTGCCCTAATCCTGATATGCAATGAGTGGAGAATGGTCTGAGAGCAGCCCTGAAAGGAAAGATTTTGGGGTGCTGGTGCATGAGAGATTGGGCATGACCTGTCAGTGTGTGCTTGAAACACACAACTGGACTGTATCACAAACAGTGTAACCAGGTGGGTGAAGGAGAGGATTCTGCCCCTCTGCTCTGGTGAGACCCCACCTGCAGTGCTGCATCAGCTCTGGGGCCTCAAACACCAGAGACCTGGTCCTGTTAAAACATGTTCAAAGGAGGCCACAAAGGTGATCAGGGGGCTGGAGCTCCTCTCCTTCTCAGGCTGAGTAAGCTGGGGGTTGCTCGGGCTGGAGGAGAGAAGGCTCTGATTAGATGATAGACCACCTTCCAATATCTTGTAGGGAACTACAAGAAAGCCAGAGAGGGACTTCTTACAAAGGCATGTAGGGGTAGGACAAGGGGGAAAAAAATGGCTTTAAACTGAAAGAGAGTAGCATTAGATTAGATACTAGGAAGAAATCCTTCAATGTGAAGGTTGTGAGGCACTCTGCAGAAAGCTGAGCGGTTGTGGATGTGCCCCATCCCTGGAAATGTTCGAGGCCCGGCTGGCTGGGGCTCTGAGCAGCCTGGCTAGTGGAAGGTGTCCCTGCCATGGCAGAGGGTTGGAAGTAGATGACGTAAAAAGGTGTTGTTTAATGCCATTCTATGGCTTTATGAATAGCAGAGGAGTTTCTATGTGGTTAGTGAAAGATGAACAATGAAAGTGCTTCCAAATAAAGTGTTGTATTCCCTTAGACAGCAGTTCCATTAAAATTGCACCATATGCTCTCCACAAGCAGCAGATGTACAGTCTAACATTTAGCAATGGAACTTTCCCATTTGAACGTTTGGGATAATACTAAAATAATGAATAATCAATCTTTGGCATTTCTAAGGCAGTTTCTTTTTTTTGCTGTTTTTCCCTACTGTGCTGTGCTTATTTGTTTCAGAAGGTCTTGTCACTTAAAGATTTTAGAACTCTAATGTAGACATTTTCTTATAACTATCCAATAACCCTGAAGGCATTATCCATTTTAATGCTTGGATGAGTAGGTGGCTTCCCCAAGATCACACCAGGCACCACAGAAATGCAGGGGGCACCACTGGTGTCTTCAAGACTGATGTTTCTGACAAGACAGCCACAGCTGGAGGGTCGATGGGGAGCAGCCAAGAGCATGGCATCTGGTGAATGACAAAGTGCCACCTTGAAGGCAGTGCTCAAAGACATTGTCTCCTCACTCTCTTTACCTCTTTTGAATACTTTATATTTCATTAATAAAGGGAATTACATAAGCTGGATGGTAATTCTAGTATTCTCTACTCATAGAAGGAGCTTGCTTTCTAATACTGTGGAAGGTAGGTATAAAGTTATGTTGGACCAGGGTGCAAGACAATTAAACCAGAGGAAAATACCAAGTTTGCACTGCAAGTTTTGATAGGTCAGTTTATGCTTTGAGTAGAATATAATCTGAATTAAAAGTTCACTAAATCAGCCTTGCTTTGGGAAGTGGAAGGGGATTGTCTGGCTGTAATAGGATATATTTTTTTAAAGTGTCAGTTAAAATTGTTCCTGTCTGGTCATGTTCTTTAAGAGTGGTCTTGTGTTGTTTGTTGTGAGTAGTATGTTAACCTTTATAGCCTCCTGAGAAATGTATTGATTTACTTCCTTTTTTAAATTCAGCCTTACAGTTCTATGAAAAAATATCCAATATGAGTATAATGTGTAGAAATGTGTATAATATTTCCTTCATTGGAAAACTAATGATCTTGTAACCTTCTTGCATTGCCCTTGGCTAGAGAGACATGTAGTCTTATGGGACTTTGGTTCTTAAGTTCTTGAAAATAGCTGCAAAGCTGTAAGGAAAGCAGAACACTTAGTTTTTATTGACTATTTTTTATTACATTTAAAAGCATTTTAGTACTTTTGTCAAGTGTGAAACTTGATCTGTTCCCTATGAAGTGTTGTTGTATCTTTCTACGGTTTATTTACAGCTCATTACAAGTTCATGACCTATTTTGTTGTTTGTTTTTTTTTCCTTTAATTCTGCTTAAGCCAATCAATAATTGTCAGATCCTGTCTTAGTAGTAATTTTGCAGGCTGATGTTAGATCTCCATCCCTTATCTAATTGAGGATGAGTCAAAGCTGAAGACTCATTTCTTTGTTATGCAGAAAGTTATGAAGAGTGCAGTAAATGGGGGAAAATGGGAAGTGTTTTGTATACAGACAAACTTGTAATAGATTTATTTGTTGCCATTTGAATTATTTTGCCTTATTGGGTCACTACATTATTCAAAGTGTCTTTGGAGGGTAAAATACAAGGAAAAAAAAATCCGTCCATTGTTCAGTGATATTTCTTAATGATCTGGATGAGTGATCAGAAAAGTGAGCTAGTTGCATTAATATTCTTTTCTTTCCTGGGATATGGACTGTAGTTCTGGTGGTGAATATTTGGTATTATTTTCTCTATGAAGACAGTCATTAAATTTAGCATTCAGCACATCTTGTCAGTTGGACTTACTTTTTCTAATGGAGCTGAAGAAGCAGCCTCTCAATCACTTTCAGTTTGTTGTAGTTCCTGACACCATTCCAGATCTTTTCCAAAGGAAATACCATGCTGTTAGCTTTTTTTGCCCTGGACCTTCCTGAAACTGCCTCTAGGGATGTTGACCTCATTTTTGAGTTGTCCAGTTATAAGATTCACCTAAATTAAGGGATTTTTTTCTTCACTACCTCTGTTTTTCTACAGTTTTCTACAGCTGCATTCATAGAATGATAATTTTTTTGCTTCTGGAAAGGTTGGTTTTTTTTTTTTTCCTTGTCCAACCTCTCTGATTTTCCTCTAGGAGTTAAAAGTGCAGGAAATATACAAGCAATGTGCTGCTGCTCTAAGCTGACTTTCTATTAGGTGCAAACATGAAATCCTGGCCCTGCAGAGGTTTCAGTCTGACTGTTAATAGAAATGAATGGAGTTTAATGAAGGTCTGTTTTGTTAAAAATTAAGGTGTTGTGAGGGTGAGAAAGTTGCTGTGTCATTAACTTTCCTCTCTCCTAAAGACACATGGTGTGATTCTTGGTCCCGTGCAGGCCAGGACCCATGGACTGCTGATCCTTTGGATTCTTTCAAATTTAGGATATTCCATGACTTTATGACAGGCATCAGTTCACTTTCGTCTTGTTCTATGTTTTTGCAGGATAGTCAGCTGTGGCTCTGGAACACATCTCTTTTTCTTCCATGTCTTTTCTTCTGAGTCTAAATCACTTTATTTGATGAAAAAGTGAAACTCCCAGGCTTCAAATTTGAAAATTATCAGCTCTCTTACCAGTATGAAACCATTTCTCGTTAAAGCTGTTTATTGAAGAACGGCATCCCATCTTTTCAGCAGGAGTAACCAGCTTTCATATACTTGAGTACTTTGCTTTCCTTATTATTAGCACAATATACTTTCCAAAACAGTTGGAAACTGTTTCCAAAACTTTTCAAAACAGTTTCTCTGGCAGTATTTCTTCATTTGGAGTATAGCAGGCCTCAGATCCTCTGTGCTCCTGACTCCAAATCACTAGCTGCTGACCTCAGGGCTCCCCTGGTGCTTTCTGCCAGGGCCTCCAATAAGGTTGGCTCTCCATGGCTGTTTTGTTTGTTTTTTATATCTTGTCCTGTCTAAACTGGTCTGTGGGCTGCTGCATGAGCTGTCACCTGTTTGATTTATTTGAAGGCTTGCTGTTGCTCAGAGCCCCGTGTGAAATTGTTCTTCTGGATCACTTGATAGAGAGAGCTGGCAATCAGTCATTTGGAATGTGTGTTCTCCAGAAACATACAGTGCCTAAGAAAGCTTGTGTGTGTTTCTTAGTAATTGGTGGATATGCAGGTGTGGTATTGTTGATCACACCCACTGGGGTCTAGTGAACTCTGTCTTACCATTTCATTCCTGTGCAGGTCGCTTGACCTTACTTTGTATAACAGCAAAACCAACTTTCAGAAATATTTGAGGTATTTTTTCTGTTTCTCAAAAGCTTCTTCAGCTGTATTATTCCACAACTGTCATCAGTTTACTGCAGGTGTTCCTGAGCTTCTCCTTGTTCCAATGCAGCCTGGATTGGTCCATGACAGATGGTAGAGCTGTGTCCCTCCCCCAGGGGTGGGGGATTCCAGGGCACCTCTCCAAGTGCAAGTGAGCTCTCTTGCCAAAGGGATTGAGAAAAACACATTAGTGGTACCAGTTTTTATATACCACTGGGCTGCCTTTGACTCAATTAAGGTTGAAGCATATCTAGTATAGCAGCAGGTTGATTTCAGTCATGTCACGATAGTCTGCTGTTAATTGCCATTCTCAGACTTTCCCATTGGCCATATGGGGCTGTTAACGAGTGAGCAGTTCCTACTAATGACTCTGGTGATCCAGTTGGTGACTTAGTTTGTGGATGAGAAGCATGGGGTCTTGGTAGATGTGACATTGCTGCTCGTGCACTGTTAATGGTAATGATCAGTACCTGTGGTCCTTCAGCCTTCAGGAATCCCATGAGAGGAGGGTCCTCGAGAGACCAGGCAAGATGGACAGCTGTTTAATTTCCTTTGTCAGCTGTACAAGGCCACGGCATAGTTCAATGCCATCAGGGTACCCTTTGTACTGGTATCTGCTAGAGCCTTGTACTCCTGTGTTTCTGATGTTCCAAGCCACTGGATCCACACAGTCCAGTAAATCCAGTTGTCCCTTGTTGTAGTCAGCCACTGCAGGATCATATCCAGGGAAGCTACGGTTACTGAGAACCAGCATGGGACATGAAGGAGAAGGCCCTCTGTTCATGAAATCTTTTATTCAGCATTGGAACAAACTCCTTCAGAGACAGAGAGCCTCGAACAAAGGCAGGTGATGGGTTTTGAGGGACAGAACTAGGATGGAGTTCAGGGTCAGGGACCACTAGGAACACAGCAAAGAAGAAACCCCCAGGGACTCAAACCCAATCAGAATTCCTGGGCTGCCCTTCACAAGGGGTTTGGGGTGGGTCAACTTCATCCAGAGTTCACACGCCCATCCCCCAAAGCAGGAGGTCAAAATTCACTAGCTTGGCTTACAGCCATGCCTCCCACGTTAACAATGCTTATCTGAAACTAAATCCTTGCCTCCCAGAGGCACCTCACAACAGTCCCTCATATCCTCTTGGCTGGAGGCAAGACCCCTCTAATACTCATTGTAGGATGCTTCACTTATATCTTAAATAATTTCTTTCCATAGGATCAAGAGTAAAGTCAGCTTTACCTCTGTGCCTGGGAGATTGCCTCCTGCAGACTGCAGCAGCAGCAGCTTTCCTGAAGGAACTCCCATTTGTGGTTGTTTTTCCTTGCAATTCATGTACCTTTGTCTCTAGGGTTGAGAAATTTTCCATCCCGGTTGCTCACATCTTCTCCGTGGTCTCACAGGTAAAACCATAGGGTATCTTGTGGTTATAACTTCTCTATCCTCTGTCTTGAGCAGAAGTTGGATTAGTTTTCCTTATTCGCAATGGGAAGTCTCAGTGACGGGTTCCCACATCCCTGCGTTGATTCATAGCAATACTTAAATTGGCAAGAATTGGTCAAAGACACAGTTATAGTAACTGTGATGTTGCCTGCAGTATCTTTCCCCCCCCAAGCCTTGCTGTGAATGTATGTCAAGTAGACAAATGTCTCTTTCTCTTCCAAGCCTTCCCATTGTTTGTTTTTTTTCCTATGGAGAATGTCTCCCTGCAGGTAGCAATGGTGCAGATGCCTTAGGTACCTCTTCATCAAGTCAGGGTTTTCATAAAGCCAGCAGATAGCTCATAGTTCTTGCAGGAGCAGTCATCCTTGCAGCATGTTCCTGGAGAAGCTGAGGGTGTCTGGCCCATCTCATAGAAGGCACAAGGAAGGGATCAAAATGCAAGGGGCAGTGTGGTCTCAAGGGGCTGAGAGCTCTCTATCTGGGCTTGGCCTCTCTGGGACAAACTCAGGCCTCGCTGGGCTGTCCCATGTGGAAAAGGCTTCAGGCAGGCTCTGTCTTGTTCCCCTTGTTTGTCAGCCTATCCTGGTTTCCTCTGCAGCAGCTGAGACCCACCTCTACCTCCTGGGACTGGGCAAAGGAGGCAGAGCAGCTTTGGTGCCTGCCCAAGCTTTTCCTCCCCGTGGGCTCTCAGCCCTTGCCCTGCATGTTGTTGGCCCAAGGCTGGGGCGGGTCCTGGCTCGCAGCTGCCTGGCACCGTCCCACCTGGCTGAGCCCCATCGCTCAGCGCTCTCGAGTGTCTCCTGGCTTTCCTGCAAGGGCAGGGAGGAGCCAAACCTCACTGAGCTGCTCCAGCAGGCCACCTGCCAGGACCTCCTGGTGACAGCCAGCTGGGCACAGCAGGACTGGCTCCCTGTGTCCGGGCCTTGCCGCTGCAGGTCCCGGCGAGGCGCGTCCTACGTGAGCGTGACCCAGGCGGGACAGCTGCAGAGGTCAGAGCTGCTGGGAAGAGAGTGGCCATGGAGAGGGCTGTCCGTCTTACCTGACTTGTGCATGTCGTACCTGCCTGTTTTACCTTCTGTTGTGAAGAACTCATAGAGTTCTGAGTCAAGGATGAGATAGAGCACAAAAGCAGTCAGCTGGAGTCTGGACATGAGAAAAGCCTGCCCCATTGCTTTAAATCAGAGATAAATCTAAGAGAGAAATTGAGCTTGACCGTAGGAATCTAAGAAAATACATAGATTTGGTATTTCAGCAGGATGAAGAATTGTGGGGTTATGTTTATGCCAGGTACATAATGAAGGTAAAGTAACTCATGAGGCTGCTGTTGGATTTTACTGAAGCGACACCCATTTTTTAGCTGGCTGTGTCCTCTGAAATTGTTTGTGATAGGATCCAAAAAAGACACTGGAAGAGAATACACCGTAATATTTTGCAGGGCGGCCTTTGGCTCACAGCCAAAAAATGTTATAACCCTTGACATAATTATTAGAGTAGTAATGACTTTAAATGGTAATAGAGGGTGCAATCTATGCTCTTTTTGATGGGAATTTAGGACTAAAGGAGAGATGTTAATTTTACTGATATCTGTTAATAATATATTAATATTATAATATTAATAATATAATAATAATAATATACTGATATTAACTGATGTTAATATACTGATATTAAGGGAAAAGTAATGCAGCCACTGTGTAATTTTCCATATGGGATGAAAATTAAAGAACTCCATCCTCTTTGCAGCTGGAGAGAGAAGACAGAAAGAGAGAGAGGCGCAGATATGATACATGATCTTTCAAAAACATTAATAAAAATTTAAAATTTCATAAGTGTGAAACAACTACAATAATTTTTTAAAATTGATTTGATAATTGGGCATTAAATTAGCAGCATAGAACCAATTTCTACTGATTTCCATCAGAGGTCTATGTAATGTGTAATCCATATTTTTAAGACTAATTTAGAACCATAGGAGAAAACTTTATACTATGACAAAATGACCAGTTTCTATACTGTCCTTTAAATTTCATCCTTCACCTTTGCATATTTAGATTTGTTTTGTATTTGAATTTGAAGCTGAGTGAAGTATTGACCATATTTTCTTAAATGTGGGTATGAGTAAATAAATAGGGTGACTGAGACAGGACCTACAAGCATTGATCTAGTCAAAATAATACATGGCTTCTGAAGTAAGGAGCTCCTTTTATTCTTAATACAAGGTATTTTTATCAGTTGAAGTAGAAAAACTATCTTGAAGCTTCTTGTAGCAGCATTTTCTTTTTAAAAAAAGACTTCATTTCTATTCAGTGTTTTACTCTACTAAAGTTGCACTGTCTGGTTGCTGTCAGATGCTGGAAGATTATTGCCTCGTTTCGTAGACATCTCCTGCATGTGGTACTTGCCTTTGAGACATATGTTCTTGACAGAAGAAAATGAGGGAGATTTGCTGTTGTCATCGTCTGTCATCACTGAACATAAAGACATTGGATGTAACAGTCAGGGAAATTATCTCAAGAAGCTTATGCATTATTTTGCTATTGTCTGTGTAAGCTGTAGTCAGATACAGTAGATTTTTAGAAGTCCTCTTTGTCCCTTTGCGCAGAGTTTTGATTTTTCAAAAGATCTCAGCAAGATTGACTAGTTAAGACTGCTGTGCATCAGATGTTTTGGAACATTTCATCCAAGCTGGTGGATGGCATGGTGCTGTCACTAGTTGAATTTCTTGGTAACACTTTTAAAGTTCTAGAACTTTCATGTAAAATATATCCTGCTCTGCTAAAGGAGAAGGTTTGATGGCACTGAATCTGGCAGTTTGCTGTCCAGGAACAGACCCCTTCTTTATTGCTTCTGATTATATCCCCGCTGTGGACTTTAACTCCATCTCTCTGTGTCATTTTGTTACCAGTGTTTTTACTGTGTGCAGAGACAGTCTGCAAGCAGGATGCTTGCTTAAAGGCATTTAAAAGTGCAAAGTGACTGCCTGTTGTCTAAGAAGAGCTACTAGATTAAGTATTAATATACTCACCATCCTAGTGAGACTTCTAGACAGTGTGTGCTTGCTCTTCATTCATGCTGTCTGTATTTTTGCCTATCTGTATATGCCATCTATGTATATCTTCACAAGAATAACAAGTAGGTGTATTCTACCAGGGTTCAGAACATGCTTTAAGTTTTCAAAATAAGATTTCTTCATCTTACTCCTGCTGTTGGAATTCAGGTGATGTTGCTCTTTTCAGTTTTGTTTGCAGTTCCCATCTTCTCACAGAACATTCCATGTTTGTGTTTAACAAGTAGCAGAGTGTTTTGGTTAGATAATTTTGTCTTTTCTTTTTTTCCTAAAGAAGAATAATCAAGGAACACATACCATTTTTGGAAAATAAATACATGAAAATACAAGGAGAGCAAATATGCAAAGAGATTCACTGTTGCTCGTTTCGTTTTGTAACAAGAGTTCTTATTCATAGAAGTTGGCAATATCAGTGGCTTAAAAGTCCCTTAACCTACCTGTTGGTTCCAGTTTGAAAGCTTCATTATGTAACAAATAAAAAGATCAAGGGAGATGTGAGAATTAGAGTATGTGGCTATCAGTAGATGTTTCTGTAATCAGATGTAAGTGGGCTGTGTTTTGGGAATACATTGACATGTTGTGCTGCAGTGTAGGAGGGCCTGGTTCAGCAGCTGTGTTAAGCAGTTCTAAACAGAAGATGTTTTTCCTCCTGGTGTGCAGAATCTGAATTGTGGTGCAGGCTGTGTTTTTTTTATTTTCATGTTGCTCATTAAAGGACTTTTGTAGCACCACCCATCCCAAAATCACTTCTGAGGTACCTTTGAGGAATTTACCTTTGTCATCAGTATGCAAAGTCTCTTGCTTTAGAAAGTTGTTTTAGCAGGCTTTATGCAGCTGACAACTTTTAGGTGCCTTTCAACACTGCAGCTTTGGCAGTTGGGCACACTCACAGAATGGTTTGGGTTGGATGGGACCTTTAAATATTACCTTGTTTCAACCCCACTGCCATGGGCAGGAATACTTTCCACTCTACCACGTTGTTCAAAGCCCAACCCATCTTGGTCAGCACTTCCAGGAATGGAGCATTTTTGAGCAACTTGCTCCAGTGTCTTACCACTCTTATCATAAAAAGTTTCTTCTTTATGTTTAATCTAAACCAACATAGTTCCACTTTAGAGCTGTTCTTGGTGTCATCCACAGACTTGTGGAGGGTGCACTTGCTTTCACTGTCTTTATTATTTATGAAGATATTCAGTAACACTGGTCCCAGTGCAAACCTTGAGGAACATGAGTGGTTGGTGGTGTCCATGTGGACACTGAGTTATTGACTGTGATAAATCATTTGTTGGCTTCACTTTCAGGTGCAGTAAAGCTTTCTGACTGACATTTTTCACTTGAACAAGATACAACTAAGCAGAAGGAGCTAAAATTATTATGTCAAAGCAAGCCTTTAAAATGGGAAAGGCTAGTCTGTGTAACACCAGCTGCAATAGGAGTAATATTTACAGCCAGGAGTGAGTTTTGTTATCTGATCATTGTGGGCCATGGAGAAAGATGGGTTTTGAATTACTGCTTTTGCGAGCACTGTGAGACTATACATGTGCATTCATAATATGCCCTCTGATACTTGTAGGCAACTTTGAGAGTGTGGCAGTTCTATTTCTATTTAATACTGAAGAGCTTAGATGTGATGGAGTAAGTCATGACTAGACACTGTCATGAGCTAAAACTTAAAGCTGTCCAAAACTTTCAGCTGTGAGCTTGTAATTACACAGTTTTAAGTGCTGATGTAGTCACTGAGATTGCACAGCCTGATTTTCCAAATTTTCTCTTCTGTTATCTCTCCCCTTCAACTTTGTTCAGACTCACCCTGTGCTACTAAAGCAGACAAAATATGCTTGTGTAAAATGAAATATGTGAAAACCGCTCATCTTACTTCCCTCAAAAGACCATAACCAAATCAGCAATATTTCACATTTGTGTGGAATCAGAGGTCAGGGATTGGTATCTCGTAAGTATACATGCAGAAATGAACTAACATGTCCCTCTGAATCCATCTTTTTAAACCTGGTATTATTAGCCTTTAAATAATTACTGTGCAAACTGTTTACTTATTGAGGTAATTGGGAAATATCTGTACTTGTTTTTTTGACACCTCTTTAATACATTCAAGACTGGAGACCTGCTGCATTTAGCTGTCTTTTAATCTGAGTTTTGTGTTCACACACAAGTGTGTGAAATCTGCTCTTATGTCTGATTTTTGGAACTGAGAACCATATGGTATCTTGGTTTTGCATTTCTTAGATCTTCTTAATTGTGCCTGCATAGCAATTAGGCTTGTGCATAAATTTGAAAAAATAATGCATTCATTTGTTCTTAGTATATAAAGTATAGTGAGAATTCATTTCAGCTTTCACAATAGCCATAAAAAGCATTCAGAATAGGACAATTTAGGTTAACGTTACAACGTAGTTAATTTGACCCATTAAGGTTTGTTTTGCATTTTTTTGGTCTTTTATTATGAAATGGCAAGACACAGGATGTCCAATTCATCCAGTGAAGGGGGCTAAATTATGTCTTTGTGCACTGATCCAGCAAAGCGTTCGGCATTGTGCTTATGTCCCATTTGAAGTCAATGGGATCACTTATGTTTTAGAAGAAGTGTGTGCTTTTAAGTGTTTTACTGAATAGGGGTAAGATTATTCTCAAAGTCAAGCATGTGCTTAAGTGCTTGGTAGAACTGAATTAGTTAACATCTATGAGTTAGCACAAGAAAAACTGAACCTTTTTGTACGTTCCAGTTTGAGATTGACTGGCTCTGAGAGAATGTCATTATGCACTAAGTCATATACTGTGATGTAGCTTTCAATGGAATTAAAAAATAAATTGGGATGACTTTAGGACTCGTCCTCATTCAGACATGGTTTTATCATCAAACTTCTCATTTCAATTTTTGTCTCTTGTTAACTTTTGAAATGTATTTTGCATTTCTGACATCTTTTTCTTTACCTCTCTGTTCTAGACATTTATCTTCTCTCTAGGTTGAGAGGTGAGTTGAATTGCTTGCTTGAGTTTCTGAGCAGTTGTGTATCTACATAGGCATCTCTCCTGTTGGGAGACAGGTCTCCAAATTGCTCACTCTAAATTGATATTAGAGGTTATTGCTACCATCATTGATATTGCTCCACTGATAATTGGCATCCTTGCTCACGACATTTCTGTTTCTATCTATTTGTTCATCCTTTGTATATGCTGAAATTGTTGGAGGCAAAATGTGATTTGTGTTGCTTAGATATGAGGGAACATGTTGTAAAGAAATAGACATTTGTCTTCCTACCAAACTTCTAGGCATGGTGTAATTAATCTCTACTTTCTGTCATCCTGACCAGGAGGCAGAAGACAAATGAAACGCACCCCTGTTAAGAAGGTAATTATTTGATTGGACTTCCAGGAATGGCATAAAGCACCCGTTCTTGTAAGAATGCTGTCACTTAATGTCCCTGATGTTTCAAGAAATCAGACTAGCTTTGAGAGTTAGGTTTGGTGATAAAGGGGAGCAAATGATACCAACTTGGACATAATGATGGATTCTGATTAAAATCTTTTGGAAGCTGTACAGTGGTTAACAGTGACCAAGCACACCAGAGATATTCAGGAACATACAGTGAAAAAATTATTGTATCTAAGGACTCTAAAATCTAAACATGAAGTTAAAATACCTATTAGGTTAAAATATTCCTGTTATTCTGATGAGAGGGATATGGGTCCCTTGGTTACTGAGCAGGTGAATTCTAAGTAGGGGAAACACAGCTGATGGCATCCTTTACACTTCCACTTAACACGTGGATATTTATGTAATACCTGGGATATATGGAAACTGGGATATGCTATCTTTTTGTAGACTTTCTGTGTTGAACTTAGGGTTGAATACTAACATTAGTGGAAGTTTGTGTTGAGTTGTGACTACAAGCTGTGAAGTGCCAGATAATTGGGTTCTTAAGCCCAGAGAAACAAACTAAGTGTTCTTTTTTTCTGGAGTTTTTAAAACTTCCATGGTGTTTTTGTTCTCTTTAGGCAGCTCTGAGTTTTCAAGTTGGTTTCTTTTATTTCTTTCTATGCTTGCTTTGTGGGCTCACTTTCATGCTTAGACTTTGTTAACCTTCAGTTTTCAAAACAAAATGCAGGTCTGTACTGTGTTTGTGTGAACTTGTACATGTGGTTCCAGTCATTACTATGGCACTTGGTTATCTTTAAGGTTGCTATACTTAATGCTACAGAAATGTGAGCCATTGTGTTTTAATGTTTAATTAACAACTTCCAATTAGAGTTTGAGTATATGAATATATGGATTTGTCTAGTGTTCTTCTCTTTCACTGTTTTTATTAGCAAGAAGAAAGGTGGAAGTGAGTGTGATAAATTTAATCTAGAAATAATTATAATTTCAATATAACAAAAGGGGTCTTGCCTGAGTCTTTGCTGAGGTTCATGGAAGTCTTAGGTAGAACATAAGTATCATTATTTAGTTCTAAGTGTAGTATGATCGATTCCTAAATATCTGTTCTTCTTACAAGCAGTGTCCAGTGGAGCACATCAGCATATAAATAAATGTAAGCAGTTAGTTTGCAATTAAAATAATGAAATTGCATAGTATTGAGGATGGTAATTATGAATGTATTTAATACTCATCCCCATGAGGCACACATCATATGTGTGGTAAAAACTGCAGGGAGCAGGAATCATGTGGTTCCCATTCATTAGAGCTAGTAAGCTGTGAGTAGCTCGCCTGGAAGTTTTCAGTCAATCTGGATCCTCACTCTGAGTGTTATCAGTTCATTTTGCATCACCAGATTTCTTTCAAGCCATGAGTTGGGAATTGTTCTTTTCTGTTTAGCTTAGAGGAATTTGGAAAAGAGCATTGCTGTTACATTATTTTGTGGTAATGCAGTCAACAGCTGCAACAGTGATATACTGCCATTATCTTTTTATTAATTGAGGACGAGTCTGTAAATTAAATGCCTAGTGTTAGGCAGAGTTTTCACAGTTTATTTCATGAATACTAATAGCCACAGATATGTTGTATTTTTAAAATCACTTCCTTCAAAAGCACATACGTCTTTCAAGACATGAGTGGTCCTATTGACTTCAATGGGACATAATTGCAGTGGATTCTTGTGAGAGTTTTTAGTGCTGTCTTTGTCTGTCTCAGTGCTCTGTTTTTAACACAGCTCTAAGCAGACACATAGGGAAAAGCTGGAATTGGAACAGGAGTATGGCTCTTCAGAACTGCATGATTAATTTGCTAGGGTTTTATTAATTTTCGTTGAAATCCATTAAGGGATTCTGTCCTTGGTCAGCATTAAAAATAAAAAAGAAAAAAAAAAGAAAACAAAAAAAGAAAACAGAGAAATCCCTTCTTCCATCTACTTAAAATACGAGTCTGCACTGGGACTGATTGGATCATGCATGTCCAAGTGTTGCTTTTGCAAGAGTTAATGAAGAATTACAGATGGGGTGATAGAGGCTTATAAGGATGAAAGGCCAAATGGTTTAAATCAGCATGATTCACTTCACTGGAGCCTGTTGAATTTACAGCAGATGAGGATTTGGTCCTTTTTAATGCAGTTAAGGTCACACATTGAACCAGTGACAGGTAATAAATGACCCCAACCCTTGTTGTCACTGTGGTTGCCATATACACAGCAGAGGCAGGCAGCACTTGAGACCGAAAAGGAGCCAGACTGGGAAATGTGCAGGGAGCTTTATCATAAAAAGTGAATTGCTGCTGACATTGGAGCTGTGATTCAGGAAGGTAAGAGGAATAGAGAGAGAGCACTGAACAAAGACTTGGAGCTCTGCTGGGACCGCACAGTGTTGTGAGGTGGTTGCTTGAAGTGAGCAAGAGAGACAGATTTTAGAAGGAGCACATGAAAGCTGAACTTGAATGGACTACTAACTGTGCAAATCAAATGGATTATGCTTTAGAGACCCTTATGATGTCTTGTGGTCTTGTGAGACAGCAGGATTTTTTCAGGAAGCTTGTTTGTTTTTTTGGTGTGTGGTTGTTACTGTGGTGTTTTTTGTGGGGGGAGACAGCACTGATAGAGATGCTTTGAATACCTGTGGGACTAGTAGCCAATATTGGTGCTTTGCTTCACTCTGCCAACAGATTTTATGCACTGAACTGCACAGAGCTAGGGCTGTGTTATTCCTGGTATTTTCCTCTCGAGAATACCAACTGCCTTGTGCAGTAGTGATCTGTTCCACTCGAATTCCAGAGCAAATGTCTGGCAAGAAGTCTCTTCCTCTTTTTATGTCCTGGGCTGAGGCAAATGCTAGATCTGCTGTTTTTCAATGTGCTCTAGTAGGCATCTTACAGCTATTTTTCATGCATGAAAGAAAAAAATACCCTTGATTGTCTGTAGGTTGCTTTTCCCTTTTAGTTAAAATAAAGCACAGCTAGAAGTCAAATTTCTGTCTATATATAAGCACATCTTATGTTTATGACTAAATACTAATATTTAGTGTGAAGTACAAATATAACTATTTTCCTTAAAATATTATTTGAACATGCTTTTCTTCTATCTCTAAGCACTGTAGAGACACAATTATGGGCATCAAGAATGCGGTGAGAGGAGAGAAAGATGTGAGGGAGGAAGGATGACATTTAATCCTATTGAATCCTTCCCAGTCCCCAGACTGCTATCTCTGTCCACCCAAGATGTCTCAAAATTACTCAATTTTTCTTTGTCTCTTCATGGTATAATTCCCATGTATACTTAGGGACCTGTGTAAGTCCCCTTCACTTGTTAAAAGTGAGTAATTCATTGCATGTAAGCATATTTGAGGAAGATAACTGGGGGAGTTGATGCCGTGGCATTCGAATCACAAAGTAAGCTCATGCTCTTTGATGCTTGCATTTCCAGGTTATTACTTATACTTGTAACTGTTTTTAATTAAACTTAAATATTGGGAATACCAGATACTGTAAGAAATCCGTTGTATACTTCTCCAGAATCCATATGAGCAACAGAGATGAGAGAGGTGCTGTTTGTTCTCCATTAGAAAAGCAACACAACACCAAAACATGAATGTGACTGCTTCTTCAATGTGGTATAGTCCTTACCCCATTTCTGTCCTTTTTTATGTCTGATTGTTGAATGTGTGAAAGTGAATTATCTTCCTCATGCAATCAATTATTTGCCAGTAGCTTCTCCCAGCTCTTACTGAAGAGCAGCTGGCTGCTGGGTGTATCTAAAGACTAACAATAAGATTGGTTCACTTCTGTTATTTTGTATATTATACTGAAGTGCTTTGAGATAACCTTAGCTGTGACACAGACATTTGAAATAGGGAGGGGGTGGTTCAAATGTGAGAGAACCGTGCCCTCTAGGTTTCTGAAGATCTGTTACCTTGGTTCTCCTTTAGTACAACTTCATTCACATGGTACAAGTGGGATAAATTTACATACCCAGTGATAATAAATGATAGAATGATTTGTGTGTAACTTGTCCTATGCTAATGTTTGCCTTCTGGCTAATTTAAAGTCAGAAAAAGATACATAGATAACTTATCTACAGTTGTTGTCTTTGAATGATTGTTGCACTTCTAATTTCATCACAACACTGAGAATAGCATTAATGGATATATGAAATCAATGTCTTCAACTGGTACAAGACCAGTCAAAATGAGAGATGGGCTTTTGATGTATTTGTGTGGCTTCAGACTTCTTTATTGCAAATTTATCTGCTTGTATCCTCTCTCATTTCCTGAAAGCACAGAAGTATTTGAAAATAAAGATAGGCCTGGGCTGCAGAATGCAGGAAACTGAAAGAAATCTCATTTCTTGCCTTAGGGTAATTCAGTGTTTGGATTCTGTGTTCATGTTGTTTTGTTTTTTGTTGTTTTTTTTTTTTCCAGATATATAAAAGCTGTTCCTAGATACATAAAAGCTTTCTTTGCCCAATTAGTTTTTCAGTACAGAGGGGAGTAAGAGGGTGGAGTTGTACATGTGTGCATGTATAGACATACATAACTTTTAAAGGTCTGGTGCCCTTTGTTAGGTACTCTACTGTTGCTTATAAAACCTGTTCAGGAAAACTGACCTCCAAGCAGATGTGGACGTGGTAGGAGCTTAGAAAAATTCACTGTGAGAATTGTGACTGTGGCTGCTGTTCCACAGAATAAACTCTCTAGCTCTGTACCGTGCCACAAGGGTTACATGCAGAAGGAAGGAAAAGGGAAGAGTGTTATTCACACAAGCAAGTGGAGCTGTTATGTATTAGAGGGAGTTCCGCTCATTTAATTTGCAAACCCAGATTGTTTCAGGATCACAGTTTCATGATCTCAGTCTCCCCTTTCCTAGCTAGTGCCTTCTGTTGTTCAAGTCTTTGGCTTTGCTGGTGTTTTCAATAAGATCCTATTAATTTGCTTACGTTGTCCTTGGTAACTGTTAAAGCTCTGAGTATTTATCTGGTGTTTATTTGTTTGCTTTTGTTTTAAATGTAAACTGATTTTTAATGGCTTTTTTAGACTCTTACCTTGTCCTCATGGACAGGCTTGATCACACATAGTGATGTCTGGGAGCTGTGTGGGCAAAACCAAGTCACAAATGTACTAGAGAGACAAATATTGCTAGAATTGAACTAGAACTGTATTGAAGGCAGTAATGCTTAAATGCTGAGGACAATACAGTGCTGCAATCCAAAAGATGGAAACAGCAATTTGGGTGGGAACCACAGGCTTTGAGGTTACCCCATGGACCAAAGGACTGCTTCTTACAAGTGTTTCAGCTGCATCAGGACTTCTGTTGATTCAATGACAATTAAAAATACTTATTTTCATGTAGTTTTGTGGGTATTTGCAGTATCCTGGGGCAAATTTAATTTCAATGTAAGGTTGGAGCCAGCTGATCTATAGAGACCGTATCTCCGATGTGGTCCTTGCTTCCTGCTGCGTGGTAATGCTCATGTAGGTAGTGAGGGATGGAATATTCACAGTGCAAATGCACATCTTAGTTCTGTGTGTTCTGCTTTATTGTACGGTTCCCAGTTCTAAGCAATAAAGAAAATGTATCATCATCATTCAGCTATGAGTGAAACCAAACAATCTTCCAGATCCTTATTGATAATTCTGCTCTGATTTAAGGTTTGAGGCCTTTCAGCTATGTGTTACGTCATCTCCCAGTTTAAACTTTGATAGCTAATTCAGTTTTGCTTTTTGTGTGGAAGTTTTTTTGTTTAATATTTCTAGGAAGTGCATTTTTAATGAGAATCTCTTTAGGAAAGCTTTGTTTAGAAAGTGTTGAGAGATAGTAGCAGGTTGGTTTATTTATGGAGTGTTTGCACTCCCCTACACACTACAGCGTTGAAAAAACATATATTATCTTTTGGCATGTACATGTAATTATGATAATGGTAAAGTTCACAAATAAATTCAATTCCTAAATTTCGCCTCAAAGGCAATGAGAAATTTAGTGGGCACAGACTGTTGCTTTTTCATCTTTGCAGTTACTGAGAAAGTAGATCCATGGCTCCATCTGCTGGGGTTCAAAACCAGAAGCACAAGAAATTGCTATTTACTGAAAGCACTGAGTCCTGGCACACTTGTGAGAGTAGCTGCTAGTCAAAAGTTGAAATAAAAAGTACTGCATTTTATTTTTAAGCTGGTGAATTGATAGATTTCTCTGGAAATACTGGTGTAATATTTTGAAAATATTGCCTATTTTAACACTTATGGTTTTCTTCCTGCAGTTACATTCACTGTCTGAAAGTTGAGCAATTTGTCTCTTTTGACAAGATACAATAATATATACAGTACAGAGCTGCTTGTATAATTTTTACCCTATGTGTTTTTTTTAGTCAGACAACTTCTGTAGGCAAGATAAAGGCCTGATATTACAATATTAGCTGAATTGTTCCTCCGAAGATCTCCTGTGGGGAAAGAATAAGGCCAAAGTATAAAAATCTTGACTCCTTGGTTTTCTCTGGCAATTAAACATGTGACATTAAGATATTTTTGAGATTAATTTGCATTTTGCAATATCTTGGCGCAGACCAACATGAAAGGAGGCTATTTCCATCTGGTTAACTTTTTTTAATTTCTTTTGAGAGGGAAAGTATTTTGCTCACACTTGGGTTTCTCAATTCCATTGGTCTGAGCACAGGAGTTCAGAAACTCTGAGCTGTAGCCAAGCTCTTGAGGAAGAGAAGATTCTGAAACAAACCACTATTACTCTGCCTGTAATTGTTTTCAAAGCAGCTTACTCATTTTCTGTCATTATATCAAACTCTGTCTTGTGTAATGCCAGCTGCAAAAATGTGCATCAAAAATCCATTCCATAAAAAGTAAAAATTGTCTTTTTCAGCACTGAGTAAACACTTCAGTTTCAGCAGTAACTGGATTTTAGAATTCAAAAGTATTACAAAGTAATGGTTGTGTATTTGATCAAGATTCAGAACTCCATACAGAATAGTGGGACTGTTTTCTTGAGTATTCTCATTATGTGCTATTATATTTTGTACTAAGAAAGAAGCCTAAACAAAGGTGTCTTTCTCTGCCCTTTTCTTTTTCCTCTGTTGAAGATTTTAAGAGTGATGCCAGTAGGGACAAGGGAAAATCCTATAAATAAAGAAAATTGATGGTTTTGTAGAGAAGATGTAGCTGGAGCTGGAGTGAATTTCACTCTGTAATAAGGGTTACTGCTATAAAGTTGTAGGTACAAATACATTAAATGTGGAGACTGAAAGGAAACACCTCCTATGTTGATAAGTCATATGACAGTTTATAACTCCTCTGCTGTAAGAAAAAAGATTAATGGAAGGTGAGGTTTCATTAGTATCTGAAAGTATTGGTACCTTGAAATACTAGTTATTTTTCCTTGTGTTACAAGTAGAAAAGTTGTCATTTTAACTTTGTGCTAAACTTTGGCAGTTTAAGAATGCAAAATGTATGTGTGTTTTTAAGTGATATATAATTAATTAATTAATATCAAAAATATTATTAGAACGTTTACAACATTCAAACAGTGCACGCACACGGACATGCATATATATACAGGTATATTTGTACAACATTGTATGTTTTAAGACTGTTTTCTGGTGGCAATTGTAGACCTAGGAAGAGCAGTATATCGTGCTTAGTTGATATTTTATGGGTGAGGATTTCTGCTGCTTAGACAATAAGAGGAATGCTGACAGTTTGTTTTCTTCCTTCAAGAGACAGGAAAGGAGGAATCAACCGAATAAATGCCATTTTGTTATCTGCTGTTAAAGGCAATGTATTATATTAAAATTTATTACCACCTGGAAGGCTAAGGCTATGTTTATTCAGGGTCAATCCTTAGGAATAATCTCTTCTTATTTAGACACAGTCTTTGCATTCCCAGTGCTAGTTACATTGGGGTTTTTGCTCTGTTTTTTGTTTCTTTTTGCTCTCAGCTTGGAAAATTTAGTAGTTATAAACTAGGATGACTTGTTCTTCAGTGAAGTGACAATTTAAGCTCTGGGCTGGAGAGAGAACAGTGGCAGCAAATGTTTTATACAACCATAAAATGTGTATAGAAGTTTAATGTATTTCAAAAAACTACTTTATCTACTGCTATTGTTAAACTGCATTATAAAGTCTTTGTTTCAGCAATTATGATCTCTCCTTAAAATACCTTGTGAGGGAAGAACCCTCACAATCTCTAAAAATCTTGTGTGTATGTGCTTATCCATACATACCAGTAAGCCTGCAGATAGAGATTCACAACAGCAAAGAAACCCTGACACAGTTAGGGTCTTGAAGTGGTTATAGAAGCCAGAGAAGGGGAAGGATGAAGAGAGTTTCATGTGGCTTTCAAAAAGGCAATTTTCTTTAGGTAGAGTTACGGAAAGATGAACAAGTTGGGATAACACCAGCTCCTGGGGGAGCTCACAGGGCCTGGGATTTTCTGCGCTGTGCCCCCCTGCAGTGGCTCTTATACAGTGGTCTGAGTGCAAACTTTCACAGCTGTCAGTGGAATGGAGCAGCTGGCTGTGCTTCAGTTCCCAGTGGATGTAAAGTTATTCTGGTAACTCCTGTCCTGTATTGACGGTTTCCCCCCAGTTAGACTGAATTCATGGAGGGGTTTCAATCAAAGAACCTGGGCATTGTCTAGGTCAGGCTTTAGCTTGCCATCAGGGGTCACCAGTGACTTCTAGCAATTAGTAGCTATTCTCCAGCTCTTTTTCTCATCCTAAACTACAAAATTGCTTATTGATTCCTGGTGTTTGTGAATAGTGTGGCTGCTTGGCACTGTATGTTTGGAGTGGAGCTGTACTAGCATTTTATAAAAAATGTCAACTGCAGAAAGTCCAGTCCTATCTCTAGTCAGAAACAGTCTTTGAACTTACTTGTTGCCCTTCCTTTCACAGTTACTTAACATATATGTAGGTTTACTAATAATTAAAAATTCCGTTTCAATTTATATATATATATGTATATGTGTGCATGTATACACTACCTAAATGCATAATACTGCTCACAGATACTTGCTTTAGCCACATAATACATATTAAATTGCTCATTAGATGAATTGCTTTTTTTTGCACTTGACATACAAACATAGTCCAGACAAATGACTTCGGGTTTATTTTTATGTACTGAACACCAGCAGCTCATGAAGTTACATTGGGGCAAAATTCGTACAGCCTCTCGTGTTCTTGTGATTATATATTACACGTTTTTATTGCTCTCTCTCTCTGTGGTCCTGTCTTTCACAGTGGTAGTTTATTGTAACGAGAACAAAAAGGAGATAGAACTGGCATATATTTCATAAAGATTAATATTCTTCCAGTACATCTGCAGTGCTGATCAAAATAAGTTTTGTTTAAATGTTTATAAAAAAACGCCAAGTGCATGTGCGTGGAAGCACTTATCACTAATTTCAAAAAAACATGAAAAATTAGCTAATTATAAGCAAATAAGCTGTGAGAGGATTTCAGAGAAGTGTTCAAAGGAAACATTACAGCTCAAATCTAGAAATATAATCCTGTATTTTGATAGTAAATTCTTTGAACTTACAGTTCTTTAGGAAGATTTTTTGGTGTTGCATATTTTGGCTGGACTGCAATGCCATAATATTCTGTACTGTGAAGTGATACATACAGCCTTTAACAGAAACACATAAAGTAATTAAAATCCAACTGAAAGTTCAGTGAAGGTTGTAAAATTTAAATCCTCTTCTTTCATGCAAAAATCTCAGTATTTAGAAATACAAAATAGTGAGTTGTTCTACTCAGATAATGAAAAATCAACTATTTGCTGAGAGTGCTTACGCTTTATAGTAACTTAAAAACAAGGATGCTTGGGTGATATATTTGTATATCTTTTGGCATTTAGATTTTATACCATTACCCAGTGTAACAGTGTACAATACTGTTGTACAATACCACATATAAAATTGTATCTTTTGTTAGCAGAATATTTTCAGCCACATGTTGCTCAATTCTTAGTGCAGGGTGTTGAACATCGCTTTGAAATGCTGAAAGTCTTCAGTAATGTGTATGCAACAAATTGATGTTGACATCTTGTGTATTCAGGCTGACTGACAAATCTATTTGAGTAGTCTTTGAGGCTGAATAATTTATTTTCTTTCCCTCCTCCCCTTTATTTTTCTCTCATCCCAGATTATTTTATTGGCTGTGAAGAGCCACGGACCCTTTGTGTCCTGATGGGGGACTCGGGATCCAGACGAGCGACTCTTGTGTCTCGGTTGCCAATATTCAGGAGAAGCGTTAGCCGGAGACACGACTCCCTGCCTTCCTCGCCTTCTTCTGCCAATGCCATTGGTGTCCACACCTCCTCTCCATCCAGCACTAACTCCAGCTCAGGGAGCACAGGAAAGCGCCGGAGTATTTTCCGCACTCCTTCCATTAGCTTCCATAACAAGAAAGGCAGTGAGCAGAAGCCTGACTCAGCAAGTCAGAATGTTAACATCTCAAATGGTGCCCAGTCCTCTCTTAGCACTTTTCAAAAACTCAGCTTAGACGAGCACATAAAAAGCAGAGGAAGGCATTCAGTTGGCTTTGGCAGCTCCCGTAACAAGAAGATAACAAGGTCTTTGACAGACGATTTTGAAAAGGGAAAGGAGCCCTCTGCTAATAAGAATGTCTTTATCAACTGCATAAGCTCTGGGAAGAATGAGGGTGATGATTCAGGCTTTGCAGAAGAGCGAAGCCGATATTCCGTCAAACAGTCCACACGAAAACTTCTTACTAAATCATTTTCATCACACTACAAATTTTCCAAACCAGTTCCAGAGAGTCAGTCAGTTTCCTCCGTGCAGCAGCCCAGGTGCTTTCTGGAAGTTAAATCCTACGTGGAAAGCGAACCTGTGATGGCCAAGTCGTCTCCTCCATGCTCGGCTGAGACGACGGAGTGCATGGGCAGCTCCCTGCAGTCCCCGCTGCTCTCGGCTGACCTCACGGCTGCCCAGACCCCCTCAGACTTTGTCGCTCTGACCGAGGACTCTGTTTCAGAGGCTGATGCCCTGCCTAGCAGTGGGCCTGGGGCACTGCTTGCAGAGGATTTTGGCCATGATGTCTCTACCTCTCAGATCTTCTTTAATCCTGCTGCTGCTCCTGCGAGGGAGATGGATACTGTACAAAGTACTGGCCATTCTGCTGGTGTATCTCCTGTGAGTCATGCAAGCTCTTGCAGCGTGGAATCCAGTACCTTATTCAAAACCTCAGTTCCTAATCAAACAAAAGTGCTGTTGCAAGCCAATGGACTACATATAAATGATGCCAGGCACACAGAAAAAATTAACTCAGAAAATGCACATCTAGAAACCTTGACGTTACAGCGTAGTGAAGAACTAGTGACACTCTCTCCAAAGGCACAGACCTTAAGTGAGAGCAGAGATGAAAGCACTCCATCCAAGCACGTGAGAGACGTAATTCCTGTAGTTGAGTCCAGGACTGTTCCATGTTCTGAACCTCAGTCCCTTAAAACCCAACAGGGTTATGAATCAAACCATCCTAAAGGTATGTTTCATGGTCTTTTCATTTTTGAGTTTGGTGGGTTTTGGGGGTCTGGCCTCATTTCTTCTATAATGGTTGTTTTGTCATGAAGTGTTTTTAAGAATTTCAAGTGCTAGCTATGATGTTCAAAAAGTAGAACTTTTTTTTTTATGTGTTAAAGGCAAAGTTTATCAGTCTTTTGAGTTTGTGTTTTAGTGTTTGCAAACACTCATCATTGCTATTTGTGGCTATGCTTTATTTAATAGAAAATTAATTAGGAATGCCAGTATTGACTCCCAGCAAAGCTGTGATTTCTTGAGACATGACTATTTTAGACTTGAACCATGGGGTGGCATAATTTGTGATGGAAGCATCACCAGAGAAACAAACATTCCTGTAATCTGATTATGGGAAATAATGCAATTGAGTTTATATTGGTCTGGGTTTAAACATTTCTAGAGTCTTGCTTTGTCTATTCAACTGATTTTATAGAGTAACTCAGAGTGGATATCTTGTCAAAGTATGAGATACCCTGTTTCTGGCTCCATCTGAAATAAGTGTCCAAATTCTCATTTTGTCATCTATGGAACTGAGGGAGTTAATTACCATCTAAATTTCACACTGAGTCTTTAGTTTATGAAGAGTGATTTGGAAATACTAACAAGATTAAGTGGAAAGACTGTTCCTAGAAATCCCAGTCTATAGAGATACAGATAAATAATGCACCAGGCCCTTGAGTGAAGGACACCTGTCAGAAGACATTTATCTCTGACAGTTTGTTTTCTTGAGCCAGCTTAATGACTGGTGCTTTCTTGCTTAATTCTGAGGCGGTATGTGGTGGGCCAGAATTTGAGGGTTAACAAGACAGTGTTTCTGGTGATTGTATTAGAAGATGAATGATGGTAAGTATAAACTCATATAGATTCACACCCATCATTCTACTTGAATATTTATCAAGGCGTGTAGATTATAAGCAGTCGAAAGCAATCTTGCTTTTTGAATTATTAGTCACTGCTAGGCTTAGTTGCAGATCTTGTACATAAATGGCAATAGAAAGTCAAATTAATCTACTGAATTAGCTTTCACCAGAGGGAACCTCTTTCCCTTGGAACCTCAGTCACTTTGGGGAAAAAAGATATTATTTATCTGTTCTATCCATTTATCTATATTACTGGTCCTGAGCACTCAGTTTGTCTTCCTTGCCACATTTTCTCATCTGTGAATGAGCTCTTATTCAGAATCTGCCTTGCTAGAGTGTACTGCAGAAAAACCAAGTGAGCAGCTTGGGGGGATGTTTAGAAATACACACTGTATTTCAGACTCATGCATTGGCAATTGGATATTTAATCTGTATTTCAGTAAAGCAGCTAAAGGAAGTTGAAATCATGACAAGAGGATTTGTGTAAATTTGATTCATGTTCACAGAAACACTCAAGCTAATACTGCACTATGTAAAAGCTGATGATTAATTGTTCTGGTTTTTTAGTGCTGTTCAAAATACTTTTTGTTTTTCTAGTGTTGTGAAGAATGTGTTCCAAATTAGAAATTGGCCAAGTGTACAAGGGAACCACTGAAAATAAGATAAAATCCTACCATATGAAATGAGTCGAATACAGAAAAAGCTTCCTTTATGGCACTCAGTAAGATATGGTTATAAATACTTACACCTGTTGCAAACAGACTGGTTTGAACATTTGGTTTTCTAAAACAGTATTTAAACCTAGATTTGAACACAAAATATTTCTATGCATTTTCTTTGGTAATAGATATTTTCTCTTCTGTACCTGGTCTCATAGCAGATACCATTATAGATAGCATTGTGAATGTGACGTTAATTTATGAGCAGGTTTGATGTGCCATATATTTCTTAGTATATACCTTTATGCATTTTAATGTGATACAGATTTTTTTTTGAGAACTCTTAGAGAAAATGTCTCTTCTCTTGCAAAAGCCAAAAGAAGATAAGATTTTCTGTATGTGTGACATTTATAATGCTATTATGCTTTTATGTTTCCCCATTTCTAAATCTGCCTTAACATGTCAAAATGTATTTTTTTCTCCTCTTTTCTGATGTTATTCTTTTAACTGGACTGTGATTTTGCCCACTGACTGCAGACTGAGTTTAGAGGGTGCAGGTGTAAGGCTAAACTAGGAATGCTGAACAGAAATGGAAACTGATTTGCATCCCTGTCTTATGCAGAGTTAACAAAGTTGTCACCTGGCCCTTCAAAAGCTGGACTTGCCTTTGGGCATAGGGTAAGGCAGGTTGTTTTTTGGCACCATTGGACAAATTTCTCTGGTAGGTTTTCAGCAATTTGGAAGTATCCATGGTGAGGGGAGAAAGAAAAGGATGGAGCAAAGAGTCCTTCTGGATTCTATGGGGAGTCCTGGAGTGGGCTGTAGTGTGCTGAGCATGCCTGTCATTGGGGCTGAGCAGTGAGCTGAGGGCCCAGGTGACACCTTTATCTAGGTAAGCACGGTCTGCTTTCCACAGAACGTTTCTCATGTGAACTCATTTCAGTGTAATTATTTCAAGCAAAGCAGTGTTCTGATTAGGAAAATATTTGTAGAGAGCAATTCCCTGTAACAATTGCTGGTTGCTTCTCTCTTTGTAGTTGATCTTGCCAATAGTCTCAGTCCGTACCGGGAAGGCAGATTTGTTGAGAAACGGCTGAGGTCCTCTTCAGAAGGTACAGCTGGGGGCAGCCGGCTGATCATAAAACCAAGGGATGGAAATGCAGAAGAGCTTAACAGCCTAAGGAAGCAGAGAGCAAGCTCATCGTCTTCCAAAATGAACAGCATGGTGAGTTTTATTCCCACATGCCTAAGCTGATGTTTTTCTCTGATTGCTGTAGCTATAGTGAGAAGCAGTGACTTCACAGATTTAACAGTAATAAAGAGGGCAGGAGCTGTCTCAGGCTTCCATAATGTGATCTAGGCTCAGCTTCAGGTATTGGAAGCATTTTTTGCAGGATGTGGCGCTGTGAAAAGGTTTGTGTACTTTCTGGGAAGAGTTTCTTGGTGACATGTGTTGGTGATTTGCTTGAGCTATTAAAGCATGGAGCTTTTCACGTTTGTCTGCTTTTGCAGGAAGTTTGCATCCAAATATAAGTGAATTAAATGTAATTTTTTAGAGCCAGGAAGAATGTGATAACCTTTAAAGATGCTGTTTCATGTAGGCATACAAAGCATTACACAAATGCATTTTATGCCCTAAAATACTGGTTAACCGTTGCTCAGGCCTGTGAACCTTTTCTGGCTTGTTAGACCAAAGCTGTTAGGCAGATCTTTGTGTTTATTTAAATACTAGGCTACACTGATGCTGTAGCACTTCATTCTGTTTAGCTCCATATTAATGGTGGAAGTGGGAAGGTGACAATCCAGGAAAAACAGGAAGTAGAGAACGTGTGGATGGGATTAGGTGGTAATCTGATCTCTTCCTTGTGTTTTGTTTATAAAATCTATGAGCTTTTTCCCCCACTGCCATTAGCAAAAAGCAAAATTGTCCACAGATTGACATGATTTGCTCATGCTTATTGGCATTACAGTCACACACCAAGGACTTCTAAAACAGGATTAGAGAGCAGGCTCATAAGTGAAGGTAGAATTATTCTTGCTTTCCCCCCAGTATGTATGGATACTATCTTCTCATCTTAAGAAAAAGGAGATTTTTAGTAAAAAGTGAGGTTTAGGAAGTAAATGAAATGAAACCAAACCTGAAAACACCTTTTCCACCCTTTCCTCCCCACAAACAACCAGAAGACAAAAGAATAAACCAGAGTTTTCTGGAAGCAAAAGAAAAAAAAAAAATACTAATAATTTGAAGGTTCAGAGTAATACGTATTTGAATGGTAAAAGGCCTCTTCAAATACTTGTCACAATCAATTAATGTTTAACACTACAGTAGCAGATTGCTACCAATGAATGATGCTAATGAAGAATAAATATTAGGTAAAGAATCGGTGTTACTACACAAAGTATTGTGAAAAGCCTTAACCTAACTCTCGTACGTGGCTAGAACAGCATGAGTCACATGGCTGTCTGTATTAATTTTGTTCAGTTCTGGAGAAAAATGTATCGCAAACATTTAAGGGATGTCAAATCTCTAGGGAAGAGCCGAGGCCCCTGTGGCAAGGGCAGCATTGCTGCGCGGTTCTGCTCTGTGGCACTGAGTGAGTGGCTGTGGCTGCTGATGCAGGTTTTCTGGCGTCACCCAGGTGTCTTGTTAAGCTGAAGAAACTGTGTACCTGTATATTTTCGCTGGCTTGTATTCTTTTCCTTGTTGGCAGGCAGTGTGAGCTGCTTCTACTTGAGGGACTGGGACTGAGGAGCCAGAATGTCTTGCTGAAGGGATGCAAGATTTTTCACAGGAGACAGGAAGTAAAAAAAAAAGTTAGCATCTGAGAAGCTGTTTTTTATCCTAAACATCTTTCTCAGCAGGGTATGCTTGCATAATTGTCAGGTTTTTTTGAAGATGACAAGTAAAAGTTTGGTTCTCAGACCAATGCTGTTTGTAAATGAAAGTAAGTGAAGAAAAAAATCTTTTGAAATAACTCTGCAAACGTGCCAATTTCGTAATACTGTAAATAATGATGTGGAACAAACACTTGAGGTGTATTGGATTGCCAATTATGTGTTTACAAAGCTGCTCTTCTTGCAGTGGCCGATTTCTGCTACAAGAGGGCACCGTTTCACCAGAAATGGTTTTGGAGAGTGTTTTGGAATGACTCGTCATTCTAATGCTCCAGCAATGAACTCATGATTAAACAAATTGTAATCTTTTGACATAACATATAAACTAGTTAACTATGTCTCAGAAGGTTGGTAGAAGTTGTTTCACCTACTGTTTCTAACTAGGTGATTCTTCTTTTCCAATGTGTAAGAGAGACAAGAAGAAAGAAAAATGCGAATCAGCACAGGCAAAAGACCTGAATGCTCTGAAATATGTAGTCCTGCAAGACCAGTGAAAAGTGTAAACGTGTGTAGTTGACTCAGTGGGAATTAGATTTACCACACTGGAAAAAAAAAACCACCAAAAAACGATCAGACCATCAAGTTTGTTCTTTAACGGGATTAGGAGACAGAACAGCAGGGAAAAAAAACTTGATGTGTAACATTACTTGGTACTAAGAGAAAGTGAGATATGAGTGAGCAACAGAATTATCTATCACTTTTCATAGTAGTGGCCAATATGGAATATCACATTTATCAGTACAGAGACAAAAAGTTAAATTGTTTTTAATGTATGGTAGAGATTTTTAAATGCTAGAAACTTAAAGTCATTAAGACCAGATAGTCATGAAGGATGATATGAATGGAAGTAACTGTGCAGTACGTCAAGTTTAAAAAAACCAAACTTGAGAGCTGTCCTGGGGTGACTTTATGATACTGGTATCCCCAATCGTCTGGTTTATGTTATATATTAAGTTCTGCACCTTTAAGACTGGCTTTGAGGGCAAGAGAGGGGGAAGAAGAAGCGCGCAGTTTGTGTTAAAGAAAAACATCACTCCCACACATCTCGCTCCTGGACTGTGGTGTCTGCAGCACGGACAGACAGCGGCACAGAGCTTCTCTCTGGTTTTTAGTTAGCTTTAGCTAGCTGAGGCAGAGGAGTTCCCTGGACCTTTGTTTTTTTCCTTTTTTTCTTGGATCTGTGCAAGCCTGCTCTGGACTGAACACCCAGCCAAACCCCAGGAGCTCACGCCTGTGGCCCACCGGGGCCTGGGCCTTGGCACTTTCCAGCGCAGGAGGGACTGATAAGAAACTGAGTGAGCCGAGCTACACCACATGAAAAGGACTTTTCTTCCTAGATTTGCCATCCCATCAAACAGCAAGAGGTTTTATTATTTAGTATTATACAATTCCTGTTAAATAAACAGCTTTTTCCACTTCTCTCCAAGGAATTTTTTTCCCTTTCCCGGACCAGTTGGTGGGGAGGGGGCATTTCTCTGGGGAAATCCCCATTTGGAGTTTTCCTCCCTAATTTGCCCTAAACTAGGACAAGAGCATAGTGGGAGCACCTAGATCACACTGCCCAATTTAAAGATGTGAGTTACACTGTGCTGTATGCATACATGTGTTTTCACTCTGCCTAGAAATATGGCTGCATATGTGCAGTGGATCAAGACTGCCCACTTATATTTGGCTCTTGCAGATCTGCCCTTCTGCCTCTCTGCTATTCTTTACAAGAAAAATAGTTATTTGTCTTTACAATTGCACCCTTGCCCACACTTGTCTATCAGCATATGTACCACTTAAAAAACCCCCTTATTTTTCAACTTCTTGTCTCCGTGGGTGAACATTATGTTCTGCAGGACTCTGTTTCTCTGGCCACTCTTTAGCTGTTTTCTCTTCATTTTCTCATACTTGCATCTTTTCTAAGTGTTGTCTATTTCTTGCATCTTAAATTCAGCTTCAACTTTTCACCCTTGCAGGTAAAAACTTTTGTGCTTGCCCTCAGTGCTGCATCATCAGCTTCCTTTGCCTGGAGCAAAGCAGCCTTGCCGCCTGTGCCAGCCCAATTAGAGCAGCACAACTTATTTTTCTGGATTGTTGCTTTGAGTGTGCCATTTCTTTCTTTGATCTTTCCTGTGGTTCCTATCTATTAGATATAAAACCAAGGACTTCTGAGGCCTAAGGACATCCTGGCCTTTTCCCCTTCGGCTTTAAGAGCGGCCCCGTTGCCAAGCTGTCAAATAATTCCATTTGTGTTTTCTTCCATACTGCCTATCATGCACTTGGGTAACTGCAGTTACCACAACATTTGCTTCATTTCCTTTCTCAATTTTTACTTTACTTTTTTGCCTTGCCTAAAGATAAATTTTCAAGGTGCATGCTGGTACTGTGTTATTAAGGTTTTTACTGAGCTTTTTTTGGCTTAGCCATCCAGTGCTGATGCTCAGCCAAAATCCCCCTTTTCTCACACTTGTCCTATGCTTGTTATGTGGGGATGCTCCAAGTACTGAACATCTTGGTAAACGTACTTACAGCATAAATTATGAACAGTGAATGCTAAACCACGTGTCAGAATACAGGACAGTATTTAATGGGCAGGAATGCAATTTGATAATGGAATTAATTGAGTATGTTAGTTAAACATTAAATTAAAAAAATAATAATTTAATAACAGTATTGAGGGGGCCATCTGACATTTTGGGAATATAGAATAAAGGTAAATGATTGACACAGGCATATGCTTGCAAAAGAGAGAATAACTGCAAATATTTGAGACTCCTAGTGTGTTTGGAGGGAGCAGAAAGTCAAAGCAGAGGTCGTTAATGAAAGTATGTTATGGCAAGAACATCTGTGATAATTATCCAATTAGCAGCTGGTGTCTAAATTGTGGCTGGTGTCCTGGATATTGTGTGTGTGTAATGCTACCTCCGTTTTGTTACCTAAGTGATTTGGGGTGACTTAGAAGTTAATAGTCCAGTTTCTAGTTTACTTCAGAAGTAGTACTTGCAATGAACTTGGAGCAATTATCCAAACCTCTGTACTAAAATCTTTCTGTGTTTGATATTCTACCTTATCAGGCTACACCAAAACCTGTAGTTCATGAAAGTGTGTTTATTGCTTCTCACAGATAGATTTATTTTTAATGTTACCTGAGTACCCTTATTTATTATCAAGCACCAGTTTTAATCCAGTGGCTACATCATGACAGAAACAGCAGGATCCTTTGCCCCTATGGACTTCAGTGAATGTACATGAATAAGGGCTAAAATGTTTTTTATGTTCCTCTTGCCCATGCTGAGTTGTATGATATTTTGCTGATGTATTATTAAGCACAGAGTATGAATCAGACTAGGTTGGCTGCTAGTCTAGAGAGAATTGAAGTAATTGTCATATTTGCTTGAGGTTACTTCAACACTGACCTTCTGGAAGCTGTGATTTTTGGAGTGTGTGGCTATTACATGAGGTGGAAGCTGCTGTTGAAAATTCTTGAGTTGAATAAGTTTCAGAGGATGACCAATGAGTAGATTTGAAGGTGGAGTTGAATGTGGCTGTTTTTGTGACCCATAAATGTGACCTGTAATGGCCTGATAAAACCTTGTGGGATATGTTCTTCTTCTACAGGCTGGTGTTAATTATTAATGCCTTAACAGCCTGCCCTGGAAAGGCAGTGAATGAAAGGTTAGAGCGAAGATTTGAGTGCTCAGGGCTTCAGTTCAGGTTGAAAAAAACCCTTAAACAAAACTGCCTTTTTTAGATATGCCAAGACTTTTACAAAAATATGAACTAGATAAGCAAAATGCACACATTTCTTTACTGTCTTCTGTGCAACCTTCTTTAGAACTAGCAATGTTATGTGTGCTCTGAATTGCTGCAACCTGTTTCTTTAACTTGCTATAGGGTGTATTATCTCAGGTATCTGTGGTGTTCATGAAAGCTTTGTCATGGCTAAAATAGATATGCCATTCTTTTTGTGTCACTGAATTACAGTATTTCTGCTTAATTCAGATTCATCTCTGCTATGCTGGGCTTCTTGAGGGAGAATATTTAGGAGCATCAATTGTTGCTGAACTGTTCAAGCAAACCCTGTAAGGCAGTGGTTCACCCTTCATGGAAAGTGGACTTGACAGCATTAATTTATAACTAGATTTGTACTAACATAACAAAATTCCCTTTTTTGCAATGAATTTGGCATTTGGCTCCTCTGTGAAAAGAAACTGTTGAAGCCACTTAAAGCAAGAACTGTCAGGACTACTTTGATACTATAAGGCTGAACAGTGCTATCTAGATAGGAATAAACTGCTGACTATAGGTACTTAGCAATTTGAGCCTTATCTTCCTAATTTAGCGTGGAGCCTTTCACATCCTAATAGGATAAAAAAATGGAAATGGCAGATACGGATTGAAGCATTTTGGCTGTGATTTTTAGGTTGACTCAACTAGAAGCTTTTTGGGTAACTACCCTGTGGGAAATTCATGTCTGTAGTGTAATGTGTGTTTCTTAACAAATGGAGGGCTTGTGAAAATCAGATTGCCGTTGTTAGACACTTTGAATTAATTCTTGAGATCAAGTTACAGAAATTAATTTAGATGTGACTTAATGCTTATGCTGTAATGTTCTGTGATCTTCTTTAAGGACATAATCATGGCCCAGAAAAGGATAAACTGTTACTCTAGCATTGGAGTAATGATTTAAATTGAATTTTATGTATTGTTATGTTAATACGGGTAGAAGGTAGAGCTGTTGGCAATTTTAAATCCAGAATCATCATGGCAGTGGATGGATGTCTTTGTTGAGTAGCAAAAATAGAACAGAATTAGTTCTTCCCGTGCTTTTATGGGTTAACTGCAGTGGGTGAACCGCACTCCTCAGGCACTGCCTAAACTCCCTCTGGCAGGATGAGAAGTGGAAAGGTAAAAGTGTGAAAACTTGCACACTGAGGTAAGGACAATTTAACAGGGAAGGCAAAAGCTGCACACACAAACAAAGCACACAAAGGAGTTAATTTAGTAGTTCCCAGGGGCAGACAGATATGCAGCCATCCGTCCATCCGTCACACCTAGTGGGTACTTTGGAGGATAAACGTCAAGAGTGCAAACATTCCCCCTTCCTTCTTCCTTCCCAACTTGAACTGCTGAACACAGTTCAGCATATGACCAGATCCCTTTGGTCAGGTGGGGTCAGCTGTACCAGCTGTGTCCCCTCCAAGTTCTAGCTCACTCCCAGTCTCTTCGGTGGCAGGGCAATGTGAGGAGCAGAAAAAGCCTTGACAGTTGTGCGAGCCCTGCTCAGCAATACCTAACGCATATATGGCTGTTTTGATAACACTGATTTGGTCACAAATATACAGTACAGCACCATAAAAATGTAATTCAGTTTTTATAATTACAAAAATGGTATTCTGTCTCATCCAAAACCAGTACAAATTTGGTAGCAGATATTTTTTTTAGAAGACTTGCAGGAATATTTGCTCTAAGTGTTGTCTGAACTAATTTACAGGATACTGAACTTGTAAAACTATAGGTGGGTGTCCCCTGTAATGCACTGTGTCTAGTTTTCTGGTTTAATATTTTTCAGAAAAAAACATTTATTTATTTATTGAGACTCAAAATATAAGTGTAAAGTACAGGCAGTTGATGGATTTTTCTAACAAAATGCACTTCTGTGCTAGTCTTGTTGAATCCCCCAAATAGTTTTGCCAGTTAATGTAAAAGATAGCTTGTTCTGAAGCTGCTCATCATTTAGAGTTGATAATATTTTTATGGATTTCTTTTTCCACATGAAGGGAAAGACTTTTCTGCACAGAAATATCTGGTAATATGTTAAAATGCACCCTAGGGATCAATATTGTTTAAATAGAGAGATACAATTGTCAAGCAAAAGCAGCTTGGTAATTTTCCTGTTTTATTATGACTTTTACGTTTTACTTTCCTGTTCATTACTGTGTTTTCCATATGCTCAGTAAAAACCTTCTGAATATAGGTGAGTGCTGCAGCAAAATTGTTATGCAGTCTTCTTGAAGTCAACCCCTCAGTCTGTTTGTGCATGTGGGCTACTAAAATCTTTGTCACCACCTATCATGCCATCACCAAAGAAGTTACTTGTTTGTGGTGAAGATACCTACCTTCTGCTCAGTGCCTGTCACGCTGTGGACCTGTGAAAGAGGTCAGGGATTCACCAAGGATGAATCAATCCTGTGAAAAATCTAATGGATGCTGCCAGCTCTCACGGTACGTTAATCAATATTAGGAGAGAAAGAGTCACTGATGCATGAAGGCACCTTTGAGGATGATCTGGTCCAACACCTCTGCTCAAATTAGGGTCAGGGATGGCATCTCTTCACCCAGGGATGTGTGTAGTTGGATTTAGAGTGTTTCTGAGGGTAGAGGCTCCAGAGCCTCCCTTGGTATCCTGTCCAGGTGTTTATCCAGATTTATGGTTTAAAAAAAGAACAAAGTTATTTCTTGGGTTTTTTTTGTATTTCAGTTTGCTCTTCTCTATTCCCTGGACAGCACTAAGAGGAGTCTGGCTCTGTCTTTAACACCCATGACCACCCTTGTATGTCAGATTCTCAAAGGCCTTGGATACTGAGAAGGGATAAGTCCAGTATTGAAGGATAGGGAGCGAAAAGGAATTCTAAACAGCTCTCTTGACACCCCCCACTGTGCTACAAACTCATTTGCTCTGCCTTTGGGTTCTGCCCAGTCATTCTGCCTGCAAATGTGCTGTGTTGGGCAGAAATTATGAAGTCACAGGAACTGAGATCATAAGAGACACACAGTCTCTTATGTTTCCCCATCCTACTTTGTGGAGCAGGTGTGCCAGAGAAGGAGATGGTTTATAGGGAGTTCCTGTGATATCCAGTGATGGCAGGTGGGAAGTAGAAGTATGAGAGGGTGGAGAGGCCACAAGGACTTTGTCATAGAGTTACTTTACCTTTAAGGAAAGTTGGAGTTGCTGGGGACTGCCTGGAGTCTTTTCTCCTGACCAATTATCCATCATTGCTGAGAATTGACAGCAGTTTTAGCCATTGAAAAGTGGGATCAACTTGTGAACCCCACCTTAAAGTAAAAAACCAGAACTCTCTTGTTCTCTTTGTTTTTTGGCTGTGAAAGGTAACAGAGCTCCGGCTGGCCTCCTGTTCCCTGCCCAGGCCATGCGGGGGCTGGGCTGGGCCTGCCGTTCTCCCGGCCGGGAGATGGGGCCTGCGGGAGCTTGCTCCGGGCTGAGCCGGGTGAGGCCGGTTCCTGGCTTGGCTGCAGGTTTTGCCGTGATGGAATTTACCAGAAAACTGCCGAGTAAAGAAGGAGAGGAGCTCTGAGCTTGCAGCAAGCAGAGACACTGACCACACTCTCCAGAGCAGCTATGAGGAACTTTCCATCGCAGACAGCTCCAGCTCCTGTTCAGCAGAGATCACCGAACCATCTACAAAAGCTTGAGCAGGATTTTAACTCTTTCTTATCCAGATGAGACTTGCGGATTAATCTTTTTATCCAGAGAGAGAAAAGGAGAGTGATCAACATGAAAAAAGACTTTATAAACTACTGGTGGCAAGAAAGAAAAGAAGCTTCAAGAAAGGTAGAAAATTAAGAAGATGCTTTAATTAAGCTGAAATATCTTTCTGTTAAAACTATGGGGATGGACAATAAAGTCCTGAAAAGAACTCCTTTAATTCATGATGGAGTATGGGGAGGAATAGAGTGTTCAAAGTGTAAATTTGAGTAAAAAGTAGAGTAATTATGGTATAGTGAAGTGCTGAGAGATTTGAAGCCTTCAGAGGCAATGAGAAAACTGTTTTCTAGTGAAGCTCACAGAAACAGATGAAGAATACTTTTTGCCTTTGAATAACTTATCCTTAAAAATGCTATCCCCAAACTCATGACCCATAACACATTTCAGAGTGATGTGGAATAGGAGGGGTGGGCTCTGATAACAGCAGCTCTGGGCAGCTGATATCAGGGAAACGGAAAACTATAACAAAAATAGTTTTCTTGTGAGAAACTCCATAAATTAACAGAAAAGAATTTCTGTTTCTCTACAGAGACTGGTGAAGGGACTGTAAAAAGAATTAGGACTGTTTAAACCATCAAAGTTCTAAAGTTTCTGTCTGTTGTCATGTGAACAAAAGAATGGTGAGCAGTAAGAAATGAAAAGGTTTTTCTGGAAGTTTATTCTGGTGTTCTTATTATTGTAATTTGTCAATAAACTTTCTTTATTCCTTTTAAGTTTTATGCCTGTTTTGCTCTTGTTTTAATCCATATCTCACAACAAGAAATAAGTAATTTTTTTTTTCCCCTTTTTGTTAATTACTGGTTTAAAACCACAACAGACTTGAACAAGTGTTTCTGAAAGAATTGTAAGAGGTGGCAAAACCTGATGCAACCTCTGCTTGCATACTGGGATCTCTTCCCTGCAGAAGGACAGAGGTCAGGGGAACATGGAAGTTACCATTGGTGGAGATAGGTTAGAGAGTTGTCTGAACTAGTGTGACTGATCTAATGTTGGTATTTTATTACACTTGATTTTTAAATAAAAGAGGAGCCTTTGTGCAATGAGTAATGCTTAAGTGGAAAAATCTTTCTATCCATTATTGGTAAGAGAAAGTACTTCCTCAGGAAAAGAAAGTAAATTACCTTACTTGAATGTTTGCTATGCCCTAGAAGATTAGTCATGTCTTTAATCTTCGGAGATGCCCTTAGCATGGGCAGTATTTTTGCAGCTGTGGTATATCTTCTTGGGTTAGCATATGCAAGTAATACATGCAGTAGGAAAACTGAAATTTTTAGAGGACTTTTCTAAGGTAGACAGTTAATGGGCAGCTAATTCACTGAACTTGAAATTTATGGCTAGTGTAAAGAAATCAGTATCTTGGGTTTATCATCCTGTAAGTCAGATGATTCATAGATAGTTAGCATTAACTTACTTTTTATGAAAATAAAAATGGAAAATTGCCCTGGCTTTGCTCTTAGAGTGACTTATTTTGCCCTAGTCCTTTCTTATACACATAATTTCCTGCTGTGTGGGTCCCTCAAACAGTGTGTCCATAAACTGGTTATGTAGTGCCAGTTCTGGAATGCTTTTCTTTAAGCTACCTATTTGTATTCTTTTGCTTATGTGAGAATAAACTCAGAATAAATACAGTATTTTTTTTTCCCCAGGCTATAGCAATTCCGGGTTGGGTTATTCTTCCAGGCCTTTGATCCCTTTGATTGATAAAAAGAAGGTAATGGGGTGAGAAATGGAAATTCTGTTGGGTCACTTGTTAGGTCATTTGTATTTGCAGTCCTTGTCTTGCCAGTGTGTTGCTGGAGACAATACTAGATGAACCCTGGATTAGGGATTTGGCAGGGGCTGGAAAATTAGCTGTGGGCCCTGAGGCTTGCCATTTAGAACAGGAGATTTTTCTGGTTTAAAGTCAAGTGCATGCTAGCCCATGAAAGAATCAGGATTGCCCTTTGTGATTTGATACATGGAAATCAGGATTGGGAATGTTTATCTAGATTCCTTCACATTTTAATGAAGGAGTAGGAAAGAGTGTATCATTCAGGAAAGGAATGAGATGCTAAACCACATTTTGTTTCCTCTGAGATAATTTTCTGTATTCATAGCATTCATTCACTAAAACTAATTAAATTAATTGAAAAAACATAGACCTGGTGAATAACTTAGTATCTATCTCGTAAACTTTTCATAGTTGCTGTGTAGATGTTTTCATGAACAAATTGCGTACAACCCCCCAGACAACACAAACCTTCCAAAATTATTACACTTATAATGTATATTTTTTATTTAAATTCTTATAAAGTAACAAACATTCTGTGATTTTGTTCTATGACAGGCTTTTTGGACTTTGAAGGGTATTAGTGCTGGATAAATGTGTAAGATTAATATTTGCATCAACAGTCTGGGTAGCTGTTGTGATTTGGAGCTGACTGGTAATCAGAGGAATGCTGGTACTTGAGAAGTAGTTGTTAGTAATAGGTGGAGCAATTCATTGCATGACACAAAATGCCTTGATACCAAAGAAAACGTGAGGAAGGAAGTTAGGGTATTTAGTAACAGACTGCTTCAGGATTGTCGTGGTTTTAAAGCAGTAACTAAAAAAAAAAAAAATACTTATTTTTTGCTGTGAGATATGGATTAGAACAAGAGCAAAACAGGCTTAAAACTTAAAAGGAATAAAGAAAGTTTGTTAACAAACTATAATAATAAGAACACCAGAATAAACTTCCAGAAAACCCTTTTTATCTCATACTATTCACCATTCCCTTGTTCACATGACAACAGAGACAAAAAACTTTGGAACTTTGGTTTTTAAAAACAATCCCAATTCTTGCTAGAGTCTTTTCATCAACCTTTGTAGAGAAACAGAAGTCTCTTTCTGCTAATCTATGGAGTTTCTCACAAGAAAACTATTTTTGTTAAAGTTTTCTATTTCCCTGATGTCAGCTGCTCAGAAATGCTGGTATCAGAGCTCACTCCTCCCATTTCACATCACTCTGAGGTGTGTATGGGCCATGAGTCTAGGGATGTCATTTTAAGGATGAGTTATTCAAAGGCAAAAGTTTTCTTCATTTGTCTCTGTGGGCTCTACTAGAAAACAGTTTTCTCATTGCCTCTGAAGGCTTCAAATCTTCCAGCACTTCACTGTATCACAATTATTCTACTTTTTACTCAAAATTTACACTTTTAACACTCTATTCCTCCCCATACTCTGTCATGAATTAAAGGAGCTTTTTTAAACTACTATTGTCCATCTCCATAGCTTTAACAGAAAGATATTTCAGCTGTAAAGCATCTCCTTATTCTCTCTTTCCATACTGTCTCTGACAGTCCATAAAGTCCCTTTACATGCTGATCACTCTCTTTTCTTCTCTCCGGATAAAAGGATTAATCTGCAAGTCTCATCTGGGTAATGAAAGGGTTAAAATCTTGCTCAGGTTTTGTAGATGGTTCCGTGACTTCTGCCGGTGCAGGAGCTGGAGCCGTCTGCGATAGAAAATTCCCCATGACTGCTCTGGAGAGTGTAGTCGCTGTCTCAGTTCGCTGCAGGTTCTGAGTTTTTTCTCCTTCTTTACTTGGCAGTCCCTGGTGAACTCCGTCACTGCAGCAGAGCCAGGGACCGGCCTGGCCCGGCCAGAGCCCGGGGCAAGCCCCGCAGGCCCCATCTCCCGGCCGGGAGCCCCTGGGCCCAGCCCAGCCCCCTCCCGGGCCCCATGGCCTGGGCAGGGAACAGGAGGCCAGCCGGAGCTTTGTTACCTTTCACAGCCAGGAAACAAAGAGAACTAAAGTGCCTTGACTTTACATCTTAAGGTAGGGTTCACAAGTTGATCCCACTTTTCAATGGTCAACACTGCTGTCAATTCTCAGTAATGACCAATAATTGGTCAGGAGAAAAGACTCCCGTCAGTCCCAAGCAACTTCAACTTCCTTAGCTCCCAAAACCACCTTAAAGGTAAAGTCACCCCATGACAAGGATCTTGAACATCTGCAACAGGATGGGGAGTTTTAATCAAGTGAAAACTAATAGGAGGTTGTTCACTAAAGTCTCTTTCTGTTGCTTAGACAGATATCTTGGATAGAAAGGGCTTCAGTTTTTCTTTCTTAATTGTTTTTTGTTTATATGTGTTTTAAGTTACTCCCACATACCCACCCTGTTATGTCTGATGCTGTGCAACAGGCAGCACTGTAGTAGAACTCCTGTCTCCTAAAAATGGCTCCTACAAGATTCTTCACTGAATAACTTTTTTTAGGACAACTAAGGAAATGAGGTTAGTTTTGACTGCTCCAAAAATCGGAAGTCTCCTGTCATCTTTTTTTTTTTTTTGGCATCTTTTAGTTGATAGAAGTAAAACCCAGCAGTTTTGACTTAGTCACTCTAACCAAAATGATTAGATTGAAAGTGTTGGGAGTATATTTTGAAGAAACTATCCCAAAATAAGCATTGTGAAACTTGTGTTATGTGAAGCAACATGAGTAAATAGTGGGAGGGAACACTTTGCTAAATGAAATTGTCTTTATAAATCTGTTGCCTTGGCAGACAGTTATCCTGGAAGACTTTCATCTTTCTAAATTTGCCAACTTTGGAAATCTGTCTCCTTACTGGAGTGGAGGAAGTACAATAGGGAAAATGAGAACCTGATCCAGAGAGAAGCAAGGAGGATAAAGGGCAGGACATAACTGAGACTGGGCTGTGTTCCCATTAGAAAATGGGTGGGATTATGAAGTGCTGATAAGAAAGGAAGAGTTAAATATAAGAAAATTGTCATTAAGAATGGGATGGACTTCACTGCCAGTGCTATGGAAAAGGAAGAGGTGAAGCATTAGGAAGGAAAAAAGTTCATGAGAAATTTTTGTCGAGGAGATCTGAAAGTTAAGAGGATGGGAAGTAGTTCAGTTTAAGAAGCTGGAAAGATGGGAGAGGTTATCTATATTTTTATTAATCCGTTGGGAATTGAGGGAGAAGCTGGGAGCTAAGGAGGTCAAGAGCTTACAGAACTGGTTGTCAAGAGAAATTTGTAATCCTTCTGTTACCTGAAACATTGAAATTCAGTAGTTTTATCTTCTTGGAATATTCCCTATAGGGGATGATACTCAGAAGAAAATACAGCAGCATCTAAAATATGCATTGTTGGCACAAAGCTGTCAGGCATTTCAGCTAGAAGAGGGAAGTAATGCAGTTTTCCTGCAGAAAGTGTGGCAGTATGCACAATAGTTTAAGTATTTTCATTAGCCACATTTCAGCTGAGCTTTTCCTCCAGATGAGAATAAAAAGTTGTCATATTTGTCTTTATTCTTTAAGGACATATGTGACGCGGTGAAAGCAATTTGATATTATTATCAAAACTCTGTCTTTCCTCTGTCTTTGCCTTCTCTCAGCCTGTAGAAAAAAAGAAAAAAAAGGAAAAGGAATATTTTTGCATCTTTATGAATAAAAATTAACGCATGTAACTTCCGTTCATGTTGTCTCTGGTTAAAGTTAAATCACAAAGTTTTTCTGAGATGCCTGAGTAACATGCCTTGTTCACACCTGCACTAGTCATCACAGATATAGAATCAGGACAATTTTTCCCTGTGTCTGAGATAAGGTAGCTTCTGCTTTCCTTATAGTTTGCGATATCCTTTGTATTCCCCATTCCTAGGCTAGAGGAAGTGTGTGCAATCATTAAAGATTATGCAGAAAGAAAAATGAATAAAGGAACATAAGAAGAAATCATCATGGGGCTTCAGATATTGCTTGCTCCTGGGCACATGTTAAGGGTGTGGTTTGATGTTGTAAAATGCCCAACTAAAGTTAGTTCTCAGTCTATCAAATTATGCATAGGTTAACTTGTTTTTACACTGAGTCGCTTCTAAAGTTTTTAAAAACAAAAAAAGGATTATTTTCTGTGATATGATCACAGTGGGAAAATTTCTATATCTTTGAAACAAACCCAAATAATCATCAGTGACAGAGAACTATCTCTATAGACAAGCTGTCAAGCTATTCATACTGCTTTCCAGGTTCTAAGAACAGAAGGGATGCAGAAATAAAGTTAATTCCTCAAAGCAGTAGTTTAGTAAGAAGATATGACCAGATCTCATAAAAGAATGTTAATAATAAATAATAGTACAAAAGTAAAATGTCCTTCTTACTTTACTGTGCCCAGACACAAAATCAAGAATAAAATATTCCATTGAGAAGCAACCAACAAAGCTTATTTGTGCAAATGAAATTGTCAGAACAGACAGATTTAGAATGGGAGTTGTGGATGTCAGATACTTCATTGCCACTATTAGGCACTGATAAGATGAGACATTGAATCTCAGCGTGTTGGTGTCTTTGTGAGGTTTTTATTTCAAAGAGATACAGATACATGAATAAAAATCTTGAACCTAAGTGAAAGGAATAGTCAACCACTCAGCCATGGTTCATGAATCACAGTAGTTCGTTTTAATAACTTCAGTTGGGAAAGTGGATGCCAAACTATTCTATCTGGATTCTTCAAGTGGACTCAGCTGTCTACTGGAAGGACCTACAGGTGGAAGAGAATAGGACTGAATAAGGGATGCTATGCTGGCTAACACAAGAAAGAAAAGCCCTGTGAATGCATGGTTTTGCTCTCAGATAGCATTCACCCGTCTATACAGTCTGCATAACAAAAGCAATTGTGGCATTATTAAATGGTATGAAGAAATGGTATGAAGACTGATTTCTTGGGGCATATTTATTGCTGCTCAGTGGGAGGCCTGTAAGGTCTATTAACCAGAGGAGTTCAAAGATATCTCTTGTTGTTCAATATTTATTTTTTAAAAAACTCCATGCAGCAGGGTGTCAGTTAAAAAGGTTTTAGGATGCTTTGTTGTCCCTCTAATATGCATTTCAGTTTGTTTAATGGAGCTCTCCATTTTGGAGCTAGCACATGAAACTGCCAAAATGAAATTGTTTGTGAGCCTGGTTGTTGTTGTAAAGAAAGAAAAGCCAATGTTCCTAATGGTAAATAAAAACTTTTTCACGATCAGATACTTTGATCATTGTTGCATATTATAATAGGTGGTGAGCAAACTTAACACTTCTTTTCTGCCTCTGTGCTGTGATGGAAACTATCTATTTTCCAAAAATAGTGCTAACCATGCAGAATCCGTCAAGGGCTTTGTTTATGATTAGAATTGTTTGGCAAATAAAATAAATTTCAATTTTCATACATTCTGCATATTCTGCATAAGGTAGAGAGAGAACATTTTTGCATTGATGTATTGCAAGCTATTTTCGTACTCAAGGTGACCAGAAGGGTTTAGCAGATCCTAACATGAATTAGGATTTCATTTAAGATCAGAGTTCCATTTTGATACTCTGTTGCTGCATACAAGGTTTTCCCACTAGCATTACAAAAGCCAATTAGCCTATTAATGTTAGTAGGTATTTATAGGGAATAGCCATAGGTCAAATACATCCATGAATATTGCCTAAGAAACCTTTTATTTTTGCTTTTTTTCCCCCTTAGACTCACTGTTGGAAATTATTTTACTAACACTATTTCTGGACCAAAAGCAGGCCATTTTGTTTTCTGTACTTGTTTTTAAGTAGAGTGCTGATGGTAAAGTGGCAGTGCTGTGTCCAAGCACTGTGTCCTCTGTGTGTTGAATTAAAAGAGATGTTGGGATCACAGAGTAGAGGAGAACAGAGCATTTGCTTGGCTGTGTGTGGATATCAAAGAAATGTCTGGCCTGTATGTGCCCACAGGTTTCAACAGGAAAAAAAGGTTGCTAACTTTTTAGAACTGGAAAGGACCATTCTCTGGTAGACCTTTTGTATGGGACTCGGCATAAAAGGCTACCAGTTACCTCTGGGTCAAGGACAATGAGTTCTGTTGGAATAAGGAATGAAAAATAGGAAGAGATGGAATAAATGGGCTTCACTTGGTAGGTTATTTCAAAGATGTGAGATTTAAAAAAAAAAACAACAAAACAAACTAAACAACAGCCAATGGACCAAACCACCAAAAACAGACTGTGAGAAAACCACGCCTGATTCCTAAATTAATGGTAGCTGTGTTTTTACTTCCATTAGGCTTCAGTTTGTCTTCTGTGTCTAGACTTAACTCCATCTTTTAGTAAGTGGAATATTTCTGTCCATTAAAGCTACTTGTAAATGATAAAGCTACCTCCTTGGTATTTTCTTCTTTGTATTTGAGCAGATTGAGATCTTTACATATCTTACTTTGCAAAACATTTTGAGTAATTTTATGGGTTTTATGATTTTTACTTGGCTTCATAAATTTTTTTAAGGAGGGTAGGTTAAGCAGAAGGAAAAAAAATAAACCCTACTATTTGATTCTAAAAAAATAAATATTTGTGAAAATAAACTGGTACAGAAAGACAAAATTCACCATCTCATTCCTGTCCTACTCATTTGCATAGTCAATAGCTACATTAGCAATAAATATCTTAATTTTGCACCTCCCAAGAAGATAAATTTGTTTGCTGCAAGGTGTATTGACTTCACCTGGATGTTAGCTCATGCAAATGATATGAATATCTAGTCCCTCATAAAGCATTTTGCTCTGTAAAGAAAATGGCTCTTTGTAAATTTGTGCAGAGCTGATAATTTTCCACTGCTGTTTCCTGTGAGGGTGATGCAACTATATATGCATTTAAGAAAACAAAGTATAGGCAGTAACACACATTTTGTGTTATCAGTTGTATTCATTGAAGCAAGAGTCCTGTTGTAGCTCAGTAGGATGACGTAGGGAATTATTCCAGTGTGCTATAGGAAATAATTTGCTTTGGATTTTCTTTGTTGCTGTTGTTCTTAATGGTTTTTATTTGCCTGAGGACTACATATATTTTTTTATGGAAGGGCTGCTGATCATAACTGCTTATGTCTGTCAGCCTTTAGGTGACTATTCTTCATCTGTCATCCACTTGCACTGAATTCCGCAGATGCTGTGAAGGGATATTTTTTTTTGTCAGGAGATGTGCTGTATCATGGTGCAGAAAGACGTGAGCAGTACAAGTAATGTAATTTATTAGTCTAATTGAAACAGGAAAAAAAATGAACAAGCTTTTGTTACAGAAATCCTTTTTCAGGGCCAGTTCCTTAGGTAATAAGTAATTATCTTGGAAGAAGTGTTTGTGTCTAGGGAATACGTCTATTTTTTTCTAGCTGTAAAACTGGCCTGGTAAAAGATACTGTTTCTTCTAGTAAACCTTGGTTTTCTTAGTTTTTCAGTCAGTCATGCTTGCAACAATTCTGCTAATGTAGCTTTTCAGCAGCCCATCTCCCTGGTATTAGGTGCTTTCAACCAACACAAGCAGAATGTAAGCTATCTGTCATTCAGACATTGAAAAGTCTGGAAAAGTAGTAATAGATCAGAAAAATTAAAAATATATATGTGGTTTATCCACTTTTTCTGTATAGCTGCTTTTTATAAAGGTGATGCTGTTGCTTATCTCCCACTGCAGCTATTCACTGCAAACTCCTATTTCTTTGTAGTTATTTTCTGGATTTAAAAGAAATAGAAAATGGAGCATTTCTTAATTTGTCAGCTTTCATCATTTACATTTGTAGGTGAAAGCTGCCAAGCCCTATTAGGGGGTTAAGCTCACCAGGGGGATACTTGTGTCATTTCCACCCGCTTGTCATGTTATTTTCTCTACACTTGTTAACTGGAACTGTCAACCTGTAAAGTGCTCTTACAACATTTGCTCATGAGGTGCTGCAGGAGGTGACATAAGCTAATAGAAGGAGTTGATGGTAACAGAAAATCTCATTTGTACGTAGTGGAAGTGATGAGCTCAGGGACTTGCACTTTGATTGCATTGTAATTAACGATGCTTTGTATATCTTAGTGTGATAGCTGCAGAGACTGCTGCTGTCTCCTTGGTCCTTTCTGACAGGGTTGTTTCTCCTAAGAGAAGTGGACAGGAGAGAACAACTGAGAGGTGTGTGATATAGCTGGACTGATTGCAAGTTTCTCTGCTAATCACAAGCCCATCCCTCATGATTAAGAAAGCCAGTCTTCAGCCTTATGTCCCAGTTGTGGATGTGATGGCTGCAGAACTGTATTTTGAAAACATTTCTTTTATTTATCGACAGCTGAAAGCTTATGTAGATATCCACAGGAATAAATGCTAAGGAAATGGAATGAAGAAATGTAGTTACCTGATAGTGCCATGTAAAAGGATGGCAAGAAAAACTCCTGATGCTGAAGCTCCTGAAGATTAAGCTTTCTGCACCTGATGTTGTTGAGAATCTGTGGGCTGTTTGGTTTCCTTGTGCTGTTTCTGATTACCTCTATAGAGAACAAAGACATTATCAACTGAATTTCTTATTGTGCTGGGTTGCCATCCTTCCTTTCCTTAGAAAAAAGAGCTTGTGAAGGGGATGAGTAGAGCTGTCCCTGTCTGGTAGCTGCCGTAATCTGGAACTTGCTTTGGTTTGTCCTGGTGGCAGATTGGCTTAGTTCTCTCTTTGTGAGTTCAGAGGGGTCCCCACTTTTAAGATAAATACATTTGTGAACGCACAAGCCTGTTTAAGAGGGAGCCTATTTGCCATCGCTTCAAGTCTGTGTTGGCCCCACATATTTTCCTTCTGACTTCTAAATATCACTAACTACTGGTTCTTCCATGCTGAAGGACTGCTCATGCTTTTAACTTCTTGCAGGGCTTCAGACATTCAGTATTTCCCTGTCTGCTTTTCACTTGTCTTTTCTGAAGACTTAGTGAATCTGGCCTTGACCAAGTGTTTTGAGGAATGGGCATGAGCAGCTTTATTCCTTCTGGGCCATCTTGCAGTTTGCAAGCAAAGTTGATCATATTTTGCCTAACTGCCCAACATTTATCATTTATATACTGAAGATTTTTTAAAATATTTTAAAAGATCTGTTTTCTTACAGAGAAAGTATTTGAGGCTAGAGCTAAAGAAAGAGAAGCTTCAGCTAGCTCTTGAGAATGTTTTGTATTTACTCTAGTGTAATAAATGAATTACTTACCTATTGCCTTATTTTGACTGCATATCTCATCTCTCTACACTGGACATTTGTTCCCTGTAATCTTGTATAGCAAGTACCTGTAGGACCTATTTGTAAAACTTTTATTGGATGATTTATATTGGAGGTGGATTTTGTAGTCAGTGGAGAAAAAGGCTCCTCTAGGAGGTAAGGTAAGATTAGCTAATGTTAACCTCCTTTCTAAACCATGTGAAGATTTCCTCACTGCTCTCCCTTGCTGACTGTTGAGAGGACCTCCAGAGATTAACATCATTGGGCTGGTTCACTACTAAAGCATTTGACTCAGTTTGGCTGCTCTTTTTTTCTCTGTGCTAACAAATCCTCTGCTGTGTGGATCCAGCCAACAGTTACCCATTTCAGCTGATAGATTTGTCCCTTTGTCTCTCTGTCATGTTGGGTTAGCTAGATTCTTAAATATCTGCAGGGGCTTTTGGTTAAGTTTTTAACTTGATTCGATCTGAGCTAGTTGATATCATTTAAAGTACCACTTGAGATTCTGTACACTGGTAGTTCCCTTTTCATTAAGTAGGAATTGGTTTAATGTAGCTAAATAAATACTCTGTCAGATTTTACAGTGGCCTTTTTCTTACACATACTGACTGGTACTGGTATGTATAATAGATGTGAGCCAGCATTTTTTTATGCTGCCCTGCTTTGGATTTGTGTTTTCTTTGGAAATGTGTTCAGAACAGTTTTTCCATGTTTTTGTTTGTTTGTGTTTGTCTTAGCCTTGTTGTTAAATAAAAAAAATAAATAAATCCAGAAATCTTGGCTACAAGGGTATCAGAGGGCATCCCTAACAGTTGCAGCAAATCAGGGAAAAGAATTCATTTGAGGTTTTGTTTTAATTTGCTGCACTTAGAAGTCTTTTGGTAAAGGGATTGACTTAGGGGGAGGAGATGGAAGACAAATTTACTAAGGAGCAGATTTCATCCAGATATTCTTGTGTCCAGCAGTAGGGTGTTATTCATCATTAACAGAAATGGTAGAAACATGATTTGGCTTAACCTTCAGCACAAATACTATAAGCCATGAAACAAACCACCAAGTTACAGCAGTTTTTTTAAGTACAGCTTTCCTCCCTTAACTCAGTGTTCCTTGAAGTCAAGAAACCATATTCATACCTGAAAATGCATTTGAATATAATAGTCTGGGCAGTCTGTGGTTACTACACATTTACATACTTTTCATCCTGGCCTCACCCATGTCAGTCAATCTCAGAGATAAATACTTTGTTTCAGGCTTGCAAGATGAAACTGAGACTGACTTCTACAGCTATTGCTCTGAAATTCTTAGATTTGATTAGCATTTTTTTAATAACACTTCAAACTGCATGCCGAGGAGATTTAGTTCTTAGTGTTATCTGAAATAAGATTCTTATTACCTTGGGAAAAAATATATCCTCCCTCTTTAATTTCCTAGAACATCAGTGTATACAGAGTCCCTGACATTTTGTCTTATGATTGTATTTTTTATTAGACTAGAAGAAATGTATTGGGGAACTTCTAATAAAAATCAATTGAAATTTTGCATGAGGAAAGATATGGTGTAAATGGTTGGATATAGCCAAGATCATACCATTATTCTTCATGGCATTAAAATATAAACTGCATTGTCAAAAAGTGGAAGATACCTGAAGTTTAGATTGCTTACTTTAGGATCCATTTAAACCCCTTTCTCAGTATGGCATTTTCATTTGAAGTCTGGAAAAAAAATAGTACAAATTTAGTAAAAGGCTTCTTTGTAATGAAGTTACATTTTTATGAATTCTTACAAGAATTGACGTGATACCATACTCTCTTATTTTATGATCCTGGAATTGAAGACCTGAGAAATGAGTGAAGGAGCACACTAGATTTTCTGGTGAGCAAATAAACCTTTAATATCATCAACACAGAAATGTCAATCACCAAGCAAGTAGTCTACTTTTTGCCTGAGAAAATAAAAACATGCTTTCAAAACAGTACTTCAAGTCCCTTTTTTCTTAACCCACTATCTTGGAAAACATGGTCACAAAAAACAAAAAGTAACATTGCTCTCAAAACTGCCTGTGGTAGTACAAGAATTTTCTCTTCTCATTTTTGCAAAAAGACTGACAAGTACTTGTTACAGTAAATGCACCTACTGCTGGAGAAAAAAAACAAACTGAGATGAAAAATGCTTGCTGTGTCAATGCCCCCTCATAGAGAGTTGAAAAAGCGTGCAACAAGAATAGGAAAGGGATTACTGGGTTGTAAACAGGTATTAAAATATCCTAGTAGGGTAAAGCAAATTTTAATCTGAGTTTAGCCGATAAGTTGACAATAGAGATGGAGGTAGAAACAATGAATATGAAAATAAAAGATCAGAGATAACAGGTTAAGATTTCAAGAGCAGATAATGCTCTTGCATTACCTGCTTCCCTCTGTTGATTGATGTATTATGGTAGTTTGGTTTGCTGCTCTCTTTGGGATTTATTTCTAAATGCATGCATATTACATAGCACTTTATCATCTACTTCAGTTCTCCTGCTTACTGATTCCAGGGTAAAATCTGCTTTAGGCTTGATGCACTACATTTCACTCATTACATTCCTAAGAAAGAAAAATGGTTGTAGGCCTTTGCATGTTGACAACTCATATAAATAGGACCTTTAGGGATTAGAGGCTTCTTCCTTCTGTCCTTCCTTGCAATGATAGAAGCACTGTGTAAGAACAGTAGAAGGATCAACAGTGCGTTGTAATGACAAATAATGAAAAATAAACATACATTGATGGTTGTTGTGCATAGCTGGTTCCCCCAGTAATACTCAGAGCATTGTGTGCAGTCACACTTCAATGTTATGTGCAGGCATTTAGCTCTTTAACACAAATACATATGTTATAAATAGGGAGCTTAACATTATGATAGAAAGTTATAGCCTGATCATTATATTGTCCCATTTCTTTCTGGAAAATCCTGCAGTCACTGTGACCTTGAATTCTTCCTATTCAGTCTTCTTGCTTGGAACCCTCCATCATGGTTATTAACGGCTATCATCAGTCATGTTGGTTTTCCATTTCAGTTTTTTTTGTGTCCAGGACTGTTGGAGAGCTCCATGTGTCTGATCTGTTTAACTTGAATACTCTTTATAGTCACAGCTTTACTGTTATCTCTGTACAAAGCTTGTGGTATGCTTGGAATGCTGTACAAACTTGAAAATATCTGTGATAATTTCATCCAGATCTTTGGGTAGTACAGGTTTGTTTGCCATAATAGAGAGTATTTCCTGTTAGTTATACCCTTTGTACATAAGGTGGAATATAGCATGAATGTATCTTGTTTTTCTCAGATAACACAGTGAAGGGATATAAAAGGGGTAGTAAAAGCTGAACAGTTTTTTTTGAGTTTTATTTTTTGGAAAAGAACTTTGATTTGTGGTGCCTAGCTGTAAAAAGATGAGGAGATGGTAACTGTGAGGCTTTGTCACAGGCTCACTGCATAGCCTGAGCTAAGTTACCTTATTTTTTCCCCAACTGGAAAAAAAATACACTCATCTTGCTGGCTGTGAAGATGCTGATGTAATGAGGGGTTATCTTCCCTAGGTGCATAAAAGATATTTTACTGAAGGGTTTTGCTATCTCCTAATCTGTGCTTTTCAGTGTAGTGTCTGAATGTATGGCAGCGCTAAAGGCCTGTGTGAGCCCTGGATTTTGCTGTAATGAATAGCGTTGAAAGCAGCTGTGCATATATGCATGACAAAAGAAAGATAAAGATTTATGCTTGTAATTGTGAGGTAGCTACTTAATGTTATATTCTCCAGTTTATTATTGCTATAATTCCACTGGTGGTTTTGGGGCTGGAAATAGACTTTAAAATGTTGACTTAACTAACAAGTTGCTATTATTTTGTTCAGAATTAATTTTCAATTCATTAAAAATGTCACAGGTAAAGTTATAGGTATCAATCTGTTTTATGGGGCTATTGACATTTCAGCCTTGTGATATTTGTCAAGAGGAAAGTAATTTCTTTTTTCCTGTTAGCATTACAAGCAGTAAGCAAAAATCACCCTTTTATGTCAGTAAAACATTTATTTCAAGAACTACTATTCACATGGGAAAAGGAGATACTTTGATGACATGCTTAAGGAAAATCTTAGATTTCCTTAATCTGGGAAGAAGGTTAACTTTGTGTCCTTCCTATTGCACTTAAAAATCAACCAGCTATCTCCCCAGCCAACCTGTTCTCCTGTTTTTTACTGTAGTGCAAACCTCCATTAACTTCCCTGCCTTTATTGCGTTTATATTACTAGAGGAAAAAAATGAGGTTTGTGGTGCATTGACTGGCCAAGCGCATCCAATCTTAGGTTGAAAATGAAAACTCTGACTGCAGTTAGCCTGCAAGCATGGCTGAGCTGTTACGATGAACCTAAGCTGTTTATCTGGAGCAGAAAATTACATGTATGTAGAATACATTTGATAAGAGAGACCTGTAAGGGAAATTCAGCAAAATATTGTGCAGGTAAACTAATAATCTATTTGTTTGGCAATTAGAGGCTTTCATACTTGTGACAGAGGTACCCTTTGTGAGGGCACTAGCCCTTTGGTTTTTAGAACTACCTCCTATTAGGTTTTGCATTTCTTTTTCTCTGGATAAACATAGTGCTAAAATTTGCCATTAATTCTCCAAGTGCTATAGAGGCACATGGTGGTCACCTTAGAGTATACAACAATTTGGATGCAAAAAACCTCAGCATAAGAATGAGTATTCTGAAAAAGAATATTGAAAATTGAAAACTGGGCCTTACCAGAATGCTTCAAATTGTTTCTCTTGAGAAACAATTTGAAGGGTGCATCTGAAGCTTACTGCATTTTAAACTTAAGATGTGTTTTGACTGCAGTTCACTGAGACACTAGGAACTGTGATCCTCAATGGAATTGTTGGGAGTATGCAGTCAGACTTGGTTAAAGTATGAGTTTTGCTTTTCTGGAAACCTTGGAGTGTTACTTTGTATGTCAAGTAGGAGTAGGAAAGCAGCTATCCATGGTAGAAGTCTAAAACTGTATTGCTTTATTAATGTAACTAGAAAACAAATTGCCCTCCACTTTCACTTTTGAACTTTTTAGTAGCCTGTGTGAAAAATGCTGAATTTAGGCTGACTTGATTCTCTGGGTTCCAAGTGGAAGAGTGATTTTCTCCAGACTTTTTTGGATAAAACCGTTTCTCCTTTTGACTTGTGACCAGTAGTGATCCTGTTGCAAGCAGTACTTCAGTGGCGAGTACAGGTGGTGGGTTTTGCTTTTTCCTTTTGAAATACTGTATTTCATTTGTTTGTCTTTTGGTAATTTTACCTATGGACATGAAATAATGATGTCTAAATCATACTGTAAGGACAGTTAGGCAGAACGAAGCATTTAACTTTCTTATTGTATTGAATGTAAATATTTCATCTGCTGTGTACAGATACCCGTGGGTTGGTGTTCTTGATTTTTATGTATTTATTTATAAAAGGAAAGTGCATAAAATGTTAAAATAGAGGGGAAAAAAAAAAATCCCTTGAAGTTTTCTGTGGAGGAATGAGGAATAATCTGATGTTAATTCTGTGCATTCACTGAGATAAGCAATTTTATATTTTACTTGCTGTTGTGTGTTCATACGCTGTTTTTATTGATATGGTTGCCCATAGTAATACATTTTAGGAGTATGAGTGTCTCTGCAAGAGCTGCAACAGGCAGTGATTTACAGGTTTACTTAATGCTTTAATACAACCCTTGATCAAGTTAACAAAATTCTGTATCACCAGGGGAGCAATCGTCCCTGGCTGGGCTCTGCTCTAATCTTACAGATCAGCTCAGCCTGCAGAACTGGGGATGAGAAACCCAAGTTTGAATTTGCAGTGCTGAGAGTACATTATACAGTGAGGTAGCTGGTCTCTCACTCACCAGCACGATAATAAAACACACTTTTATAGATTAAGAGATACTGATGCTGAGCTCCATATAGCCTGTCGTGGATAAATAAAGTGCTACAAAAATATTGCTGCTTCAGGCTCAAGGCATGAAATAGTGTTTTTTAGAACACAATTTTTCAGTTATATTAAACTTGGCCCAGCAGAAAAAAACACATTGCTGGTGGGCAGTCTGAGCCATTGGAGGTTGTCTCCTCCACTGGAGGAGAAATTGTCCTGAATTTATATTCAGGAGAAGAGTCTGAAAAGCCAGGGCCAACTCTGCTTCTTGCATAAGGGGAAGAGAGCGGTGGAAATAAGAAATAAGCTCCTCTGCTGGTATGTCCACCTGCATGCACTGCAGTCTCCTTTTGTATTGAAATATATATGAGTTTTTACATATTAATTTGTGTTCATTAGTGGTAGCATTCTTCCAAAACTAATGAGCTGGTTTGGTGTGTTATGCTAACTTGGGAAGAACTGCCTGTGCCTATGAAAGGCATGGGCAAGTACTAGTGACGGGATAAAAGAGTTTAAAATGCAAGTAGTTGAAATTCAGCTTTCTCTAGTGTTGTTCATGTTACAGTTGTGATACAGATTCATAGGTGGCAGCCCAGAAATACCCAGCAGGAGGCATATAATTGGCCACCTTTCCATGGCTTTTTCCTTATGCATCTGGAACTTGTCTTTACCTTCCCCTTAATACCTCCATTTTAACTTAAGTGTACTCTAGCACATCTGGTTATTGGTGCCTTTGTTTCTTGATGAGGTTCCTCTTGATATTAATTTGATTTGCATTAAGGAAGGACAAGGGAAGTGTATTAGGAAATGGTTTCTGATGGTAAGGGTGGTAAAAACCAGATAGTCTGAATAATAAATGTATTGTGGAATCTACATCACTGTGAATCTCTCTAAGAACATTTTAGATGAGCAGTGGATAGAAAGCACTATTAGATCACCATTAACTGAAGGTATTTTTTGTGTTTGGTCTGTTAACTGGATCCGTATCTTGTATCTGAGAGAGGTTCTGGAGGGCATATCTGTGTGTGACATTAATTGTTCTGAACTGGCTCGTGTGTGCATATGTATGTGTAAGTACAGGAATTTGTCATGAGTTCAAATGTCCAGAAACTCACAGGATGTGTTTCTTTGCATCACAATCACTCTGAAAAACTACATTACAAATGTCTTAAAGGTTTTTTTTTTACTTTGGCAACCAGGATATTTCTATGAACATTTCTACAGTGACATGTTGCAAAATTCCTTTGGTTACACATTCCAAGGAATGCTGGCATATCAGCAAGCTGCTGGAAGGATAACTGCCCATTTTGTCTACCAAACTGATGTAATTCCACTCTCTTTTCCAGGGGCAGCATTTTCTGTTCTGAGTCTTGAGATGTTTGAAGCATTTCAAGGATCAGTCATCTTAAATTCCACTAATTTCTTCTGTCTTTAGTGCTTCCTGTTGGCTACTGCAGATCCTTGAGACAAACAGCAACAGCAAATACTTGGTAGAGTGACTTAGATGGAATTAAAGCAATCTGAAACCGAGACTGTGTATGAAAATATTCTTATATAGTTATATTAATGAGGGGAAAAGGGATAACTTGTCCTGTGTTCGAAAGTAGAATTGGCATTATTTTTCTTCCCCAAAAACAATGGGCAAACTTTTCAGGGAATGGAGTATTGTTTTAAACCCTCCCACCCGACCCTACACAAAAAATTGCTGTGGTAGGTCATTCTCTTTATGTCACAGAATTGTCTGAAATTCCTGCAGCAATTAATTTATCCTGTAACTTACATTTTATGTAGTTAAAATGATATCTTAGTATTCACTGAATATATTAACTGTAGTTCAGAAGAAAAATATTCAGTATTTTAAGATAGAAGATAGCTCTGCTAAGGGTGTCCCGTCATTTTCCCCATTTACCACTTCATTTTCTATTCCCTTTCTCTTTCTACCCTTGATTAAATACTGTGCTATGGTGCTCATGAGAATAATTGGGATGAGCAGAAGCATTACTAACAGGAAAAAATTGCAGCCTCCAGCAAGTACTTTTTCTTATTAGTCAATGTGCCACCTTATAAGAATGTGATTAATTTCAGATGAGAACTGCACTTTAATGATGTGCTGATGTAATACTGTATGTAGGTCATTTGTTCTTCCAGCCCCCAAAAATCTGCTGGGCATTGAGGTAGTCCCTGTCTTATGTTTATATCTGTGATGACCACTGATGAAAGAATAATTTTTTATACTTATTCTGTGTCTTCACTGGAGGATTTATCTTGGTCTGAAGCCTAACACTACAGAATTAGTACTAATACAGTAGTTGGAGGTTTTACTTTATTGAAATAAAGAATTGCTGGTAGGCCCATTTTGATAGAACTGTACTCATGTGGAGAATTGGCTGCAGCACAGGAATGGTGACTGCATTTCTTTTTTAATTGTGTGATGTCAGTAAGACATTTGAGAAATGCAGTTTTTGCCTAGCTGTTAATTGTAGTCCATGTGCTGAATTATCTTGGATCCTGAGATGAGAAATGAAGGAAGAGCAAAGCATTGATGCTTGCTAAGCTTGGCTTTGGTCAGGAGTGTTGATGATTTGGTACTAGGTTTGGATGGTAATAAAACCAGCTGAATCAAAACTGTAACTTTTGTGAATTATTCCATATGGTCAAATTATACTTGTGAAAATTATAAGGCAGCTATATCTCTCTGCAACAACCTTGGACACTGCTAAAAAGGTCAAAATTTCTGATTCCTAATAATACGGAATTGGTTTGTGTTCATGCAAGATTTGTCTAGTATTTCCATGATTTCTCCTGTAATTTTATCAGACTGTCAGGGACCTGGGGAAAGAAGGGCTGAAGGTCCAGCTAAAGTGAAATGTAGGTAGGAGGTTTCAAGATTTTGTTTGTTTTAAAAGAAATTATATTTCACTGAATTTACATACTTTAAGCTTCTGGGACTTTATTAGAAGCATTAATTAGTGCTTCTTTCACAAAAAAAATCTCTTTTGCTAAGCTTTTAAAATTTTTTTTAATTTAAATTCCAAAGAATGAGAAGAGCATTTTGGCTTGCACGGCTGGCAAAACTATTAAACAGCACTCCCATTCCATGTCAACCCATGTGAAGCCAAGGAACAGACTAAAACAGTAAGTAAAGGGCCCAGGTGAAACATCTAGGAGAGGCAGTGATGCTAAGATGCTCAGTTACAGGCTTGCTTCAGAATAAGCACTTTGAAATAATCTCACTCATGCCCAGCTGTTAGTCACGCATTTCTGCTCACTTGCTCCTTAAAAGGTAGAAGTGTTTTTCACTGCAGACTGCACTGTTGGGGAAATAATTTCATTCATAAGTGAACAAATTCAGAAGTGCCGTTTCTTGGTCTTGTTCCTGGCTGCTTTTATTCAATGCTTAGCTTTGCATTTCAAGCTGGTAGAATGTAACCCTTTTTTCTGAGAACAGCTTATGTCTAAAGGAGTATGAGATAAGGAATAGTTCAAAATGTTCTTAGGGTGGTGTTTGATTAATTTGCAAGTCTGTGGGATAGAAGGACAGTCCGAGGGACAAAGCATATAAACTCATGGCTGCTTTGTTGTTTTTGCCAACCAGCTGATTCCATGAGGTATCACCTTTGGATAAAGGTGATATGCTTTGAACTTACTGTGCTGCTATGCTGTGAACTTATTGTGGTGTGAGCTCTGAGTACACATGTGGACAGACCTCATGTTACTTAGATTTCGCATGGAGTTTTGCTGCTCATTAGAGTTTACTGTTCAGAGACTCAAATTAAGCATCAAAATTAATTACAAAAACCTATCTTTAATTGCTAACTTTTATTATTAAAATTTGGCAGTAGTAATGACTGCCTTATCTGTCAGAACAAAACATAATCCTCTGATATTGTATCAGCAGATGCAAATGACTTAGAAATTTTTCTTCAGCAGTACTATAATAAGAAACTGTGGTGTCATACAGTAATTTCATAACTCAAAAATTTGGAGTCTGATTCAGAAGGGGAGACTGTTTTTACACAACCATAGAAAAATATTCAGTGCATGAAATAGCCACAGAATGGAGAAGATGCTTTGGTTGCAGATTTGAATGCTGTGTGAATTAACCTCTCCTTCTGTACCATGTCCTCGGGGAAATAGTTATCATTTGTATTTATAATTGCTGTTGGTTGACCCCCAGCCATGAGCTGGGAACCAAGAACATTCACCAGCTGCCTGACTAGAAGTCAAGCTTTTACAGGATTTACACATAAGTAGAAAAGGAATGGCTTCTCTTAAATGTAAACACAATATGTGACTGATCAGTAAAAGAGAAGTGTAACATAAGGAGTCTGGTGAGTGAAAGAATAGGATGAAATTTGATGTGCCAAAGATTGCAAATTCTTGGAGATCATTGAAAGTACTATGTTATTTCATAAGAAATCTCATTTAATTTGCCCTAATAAATTCCAGAAAAGTCTCAGGGTTTCTACAAATGGGAACCTCTTCTGTTACATGTATTTAATGTGAGAGTTGTCTGAGAAAAAAACTCTAGTTTTATCACCTTATCACTCCTGGAATATGATCATGTCAGAAACAGCAATATAACGTCAAGCAGTAACCATTGATGAAGGAATAGCGTTTTGTACTAATACTGTCATTCAGGCTGGAAGGGACCTTATGAGGTCTCTAGTCTGACCCCCTGCTCACAGCAGGGCCACATATGAGAGCAGATCAAGTTGTTCCAGGCTTGGTCCAGCTGGGTCTTGGAAGTCTTCAAAGCTGAGACCACACAGCCTCAAGGAAGTGTTTCAGTACCTGTCTGCTTTCCTGTGGAATGTGTTTCTCCATATGTCAGGTCTAAACTTCATTTCAGTTTATGTCTCTCTTGTCCTCTGGGCCATGCAGTACTGTGAAAAGCCTATTTCTGTCTTCTCCTTGACCTTCCCAACACTAATGATGGCTGCTTTTAGTTCCATTTGTATCACATTGTGTTAAAGGCTGTATTATCGGCTAAAGCGGCAAAGATTATTAGTTATAGTGTAGAGATTAAATTAATAGCTCTTTTCTGAGTGCACAGACAATCTATGAATAGATTTATCTTGATATGGAATTGCACCACCACCCAGTATTCAAAAAGAAATGTAGTCTTTAGCAGCTTTTCTTCTTGCACGTTGCTGACTTAGAGTACAGTAAGAATGCGTATGTCAGAGGCTGTTATTTTCTCTGACCTGAGTAGAGGCAGTTTCAGATGTACAGAAATAAACCTAAAAAACATAATTTTTTCTTTGTGCTTGGGTTAAAAGCATCAACTAGTTGTGTATATCACATGGAACAGGAAACAGTGTTTACTACCCTGAACAGTTATTTTTATTGACAATGGAACAGAGAAATTAAGAATATCTACATGGTGTAATGTATTACATGATATGTAATGTGATTTATATGGATACAGAAAGCTGGTATGATTATTATATTAGGTTGATTATTATACTAGAGCTTTTTTAAATGTCAGTAAGAAAAAATAACAAGTTGCCACTGAAGAACTTGTACCATGTTTTGTAGTTATTCAAATCACCAGCAGTGGGCCAGAGTCCCATAACAAGATTATACTCAGTTTAAGAACTCCCATGAAGAAATAAGGAGTGTGACAGATGATTGTCTATCACTACTTGAAGTTTGGTTTTTTTTAAGGGGAACTTTCTTTGCAGGATTTAAAAAAAACACCTGTTTGACATAACTTTCCTTCAATTCACTTTTTAGAAACTCTTTTTTTTTTTTTGCAGTGAAATTTTGAAGTATAAAGTTCATATACATCAAGGGAAAAGGCAGTGAGTACTAAATTATCATGGTTTTAGTTTAAAAGGAAAAGCATATGTGTGGCTGGTTGGAATACAAGTGTAACAGAGAATGCACTTGTATCTTCTGCACCCAGAGTTAATTTTACAGGGTGCCAGCAAGTTATCAGGTCTGCCACTGATAACAGCAATTATGTTGTACTTCTTACGTTCTGAGTAGCATTAATATTTAAATGTATAAACCTTTCCATTATACTCTAAATTTACAATCTAGAACTCTGATGCAAAAACTGAAGGCAATTATTCTGTCGTGTCAGTAGCCCATTTGTCTCATTCACAGATCCATGAAGTTGTCTGTTGACTGTTTTGCCTAGAAATTAATTTTTGATTACCTGATTTTCTCAACACAAACTGACTGCCAACTGCAATTCTAAGTCGTTCTTTTGGGAAATGTGTCTGCTTTCTGCAGATACAGTGCATTTTACCCAGGAGCTAATTTTTCCACTCAGCCACTTGGTGGCACTAGGCTTCTTCAGAATGATGTAAAGCTGCTGTAAAACTTGCCGGGCTTCAGAGTAGAAGGCTGCTCGATTTCTTGTGTAGTCTGATAGCTAAGCCTTTTGATTAAAACATGGTTTATGTTTTCCTTATTTTATACAAATAGCAGTCAGATAATATTTGGAGAGCATTTAGGAGCAGTGTGCCACTCTGCAGTGTAGAAAACCCTGTTGAGGCTTTGGGAAGAGAGCAAGCAGGGTTCTTTTGATTTCTCGGCAGGTAAGGCCCTCGGCAAGGAAACCTCTTTGAGCTTTTTATTTCTGATGGTGCCACTGTCATAACCAGGGAGCTGTAACCCTGCAGTGCTAAGAAACTGGCAGTGCCTTGTCCTTGGGGTTGGGAAGGGTATGGGATCTTTGAGGAGTAAAGAATCCTGACAAATAGAAGAATACCATGGCAAGTGACATCCTTATGCTGGAGCTCGGCAAGGTCACTTCAACTTCAGAGTTCCGTGGTGTTGCCTAAGGGGAAGAGATGCTTAAAGGCATTGGGCAGCTGGCAGGCTAAGGCGTTTTCTTGTGATGTGGAGGAGAGCTTTCAGTGAGGTGATGGACAGGCCAGCTCAGCATGCTTTTACTCTGCCTCTGTAAACATCAACTAGCTGTAAAACAAATTTTGAGCTTTTTGAGTAGCAGAGTGAGAGTATCTAATTGTTCAGAGCTGTTGCTTAGTAGAAATGCAGGTATTGTATGGAGAGGAAAATAAAATCCTACTGAATCGATGCATAAGAGACTTCAGACTTGGTTTCCTTTTCACTATACATTGTCTCAAGACATTTCAGAAAAGGATCATTTAGTAATAGGCACTGTACCCAAATGAAAAAACTAAATTTCATGCAATATGACATAATGGAAAAAAATATACTGTGTGAATTTTCTCTGTTTAACCCTACATAGAGATACCAATTAAAAGACACCTTTGTCATTCTGCATAGGCCCAGGATGCTGCAACTGAAGGAAGCCATTATGGTGCTTGTATCTTACTCTTCCAAATATCTGCTGTAGCTCAGCTTCTGCATTATGCCTTTGAGACTGTCACTTTCCAATTTAGTGAATGTTAGTAAAGAGGTTCAAAATTTCCCAGGGAAAGGTAAAAAAAAAAAGTGCTTAGACAATAGGATGGCATCATCCTTATTCTTTAGGAAAGTAGGCTAATAAGTTGTTGCTTGTAAATTTCCTGTACTCTTTCACTGCAGACCTGGAAATAATAGTACTGCATAGTACTGAACTCCAGAACGGTCTTTACGTGTGCTGGCTTCTTTTTACAATGATTGTGTTTACGACTCCAGTAAGTGGAAAGGAAACAAAACCTAATTTTTGCTTAATATGGTCTATACATACAGAATTAAGGCTGCAGAAGGGATGGGCATTGATATTTGATCAGATTTTTTTGCTCAGCACATTTAGTAGTATCTAGTCTGTGTGTAGCTTCTGCTGCCTATTTCTGGAACCTCTTTACCTCTATGCTTTTATTTTGCACTAAAAGCAGCAGCAGCTAGGAGAAGAAGCTTAGACACAGAAAATCATCTTAAAAATAGGTATGCTGACGAAGAAGCAACATGCCACTTTATTTTGGATGTCTGAAGATGTCTGCTAATCCTTGTAAAAAGTGGTGTTGGACTGAAGCGAGGTTCGAATCTGGTTGAGTAAGTAATTCTAACATGAGTAGTAGTGATATAGTGCAATACTCCAGAGTAAGATACTCAAAAGTATAGTACGAGTAGACTTCCTCAGTCTAGTAAACGTTTGAAAGTAATGGCAGTCTGTCAATTCTAAGACAGAAAATATTTCTGTTTAAAACATCAGCTTATTGTCTAGTAAGTCCTGACTATATAGACATGGAAGACTGGTCTCACTCACTTAAGAGACTAAGTTCTTTTCAGTATAAATTTAAAAATTGTTATATGCTGAATAAGGTTTTGTGGCAAGTATTTTCTAAATAAGTTCATTGTGATGGACCTACTGAAGCTTTGTCCATGAGGATTCATGTCATTCATATTATGGGATAAAAACCTGACCAGCACTGAGCAAGTCTGGGGTTTTTTGTGGTGTTGCCTACTCAGAGTGGGAATGAAACAGAAACAGTTTGTTATCTGAACCTGTAAATGCCACTACCTCATTCAAATCAGAAGACTCTGTTTTACTTAGTTCTGAAAGAAAATTGTAGCTTACCTTGTGATCCTCTTAAAATCCAGACTATTGACCAGGAGGCTGCCTTTTTTTAGGCTTCTTAACAATTTGCCCTGAGCTCCTAGCTCTTAACAAATAATAAGAACATTGATTCGATGAAAGAAAAAAAAAAACAAACTGGAGCACATTAGACTATTAAATTAAAAATTTATTCCAATTAGTACTGGGGGGACTGCTTTCTACCATACTAAATTAGGCAGCTGGGAATGAATGGCAAGTAAAAATCATTATAATGACAGTCTTTTTTGGTTGAGATTTGAGAAAGTTTCTGCCAGTGTCACTATGACCTCAAAGAATTTAAATTGCTCTCTAGACTGAAGATGCATAAATGTTGATTAGTGAAAAATGTCTTTGGAGTACTTCCTAGCAGAGCTGAGCCTTTCTAGACTGTCTGAGGTCTAACTTGTCAGTGTAATAAGCCACCCATCTCCATTTGTTCAAACACCATGCTTGTCACATGCTCAGGATGAACAATTCTGTGATTTCATGTATGATATTTAATAGCAAACCAGAGACCTTTAAATATAGAGTTGCTGATTCAGTGACTACATTTTTTCACTCACTGCCCTTCTAAGCCAAAAATGTGCTATTTCTTTGCTATTCTATATTGTATGCACATTATTTCTGTTACATTTATTGGAAGAATGGGAATTGTCAAAGAATAATAATCTGTCAAAAGCAGATATCATTTAAAAAAACAGACAGCTAATGGAAAGAAATGGAAACAGAATTGGGGGTAAAAGACCTGTAAGCAGAGTGAAGAACGAGTTTTTTGCTTTGCTTTGTGATAAATCATATACCTAATGTTTTAGAATGTTGTGCTCTTCTGATCCAGATGCTGATCCAATCTCTACAATATTTGTATGACATTTGTGCTCCATATGCATATATATATAACACATATGTTTCATGTGACATTAAATTTGAATTATTGGAATACATCAGCAACTACATTTTCTCAGTCTGATAAGCCTGACATCAGTCTGATTTTAAATCTGCTGTGTTGACTCAAATTACTGAAGGATTGAATGTCCTGCAAACATGTAACAGTGTGGTGAGGCAATTAGCATTGCTGAGGGTTATGTTGTACTTAAAATGAACTAAGGTCATTGCCTTATGAAGAGGATCTTCTTCAGCCTCGTCTTTAGGCTCTGAAGCAGTGATAAAACTAGCGCTGTTTTATCACTGGACAGGCAGGGGTGCCCAAAAGCTTTAAGCTAGCCTAATTAGCTTCCCTGGCTCAAGATATGTTATACCTCTGCAAGAGTGTTGTGTTCTCAGGCCTTTCCCCTTTGCTCTGTCAAGGAGATCACCCTCTTAATTGCACAATGACTTCATCAACACACATATTTTTGGGGAGGCGAATGCTGCGACACAGCCAGATTCTGTTTGTTGTCCCTTGTTGTGGTTGGCAAGGTGAGTGGCAGCTTTGGTAAAGTTTTGGTCATCTCTGAATTCAGACATAACAGCCAGGTGAACTCTGATACCCACATACAGTGTTCTGTTCTTAAGCTGGGATGCCTGGCATGCCAGATTTTTCTGTGCAGGTGAAGTACCTGTGTAAATCATGGGAACAAATTGGACACTGTTTCATGGATATTGATGCTGTTCTTCCATTCTGTGGTCTAGAGCCAAATATTTGTTAGAAGATGATGCAGATGTGGATGCTGAAAGAGATTGGTGTCTTAAGCATGAAATAGTTTTGAAAGTACAGGGGAGAAATAACAAAGCCAGTCAAATGGCTGCAATGTAGGATTTCTAGCAAGTGGTTATGGTTTCTGTCTTTGTGATTTTGATAACTCTCCAAGATGGGATGTTGGATTTTGTATTGCTGGTGTTAGTCAAAGCTTGTACAAGTTTGCCTTTCTTCAAGTTCCCAATTCACTGCCCACTCAACTGTGATAATAATTTAAAAAAAACCCCAAAAACTACAACAATTTTCTTCTGGACCAATAATTGACATTACACTTTTTCTTCCAATAAAAAAGAAATCTAAACAAAAATTAAACCGAAGAAAGTGGAGACAAGTTTGCAGTAGTGGTAAAGTGCCATTTGAGCAGAAGAATTTCTCAAAGAACGCTCTAAATCCCTGTTTACCAGAGCAGCCGTAGGCCAAAGTTGCCATGGAAACAGAAAGAATTCAAATAATATTAGCCATAGCGTATTGATTATATATTGCATTAATGACACTATACCAAAGGCTCACTTGTGGATCCGTTTACAAGCCTCGCTTTTCAGTGATTATCTACCAATATTGGAGGCTAGAATTTAAAATTAGAAATGGAAGGTTCAGCCTTAATTGGCTTATAATAGTATTGGGAAGGAAAAAAATATTTATTTAATCATATGTCTAAACAAGTTTTGGGTTTTTGATATGCAGAAAGTTCTTAGTCTTTTCTTAAAAATAAAATTATGCTCAAGCCATAAAAGAGATTATCCTCATTTGGCATCCAAAAGTGCTGACTCCAACAGCATTCCTGATATAACTAGAACTGGAACATCCTTTTATTTGCAAGAAAAATCAATCAGTTCTTCCGCTTGGTATGTACCTGGTTGGGGAAAGGAGTTTGAATTCAACTGTGTCTGCCAGATTACTGTGGCTGGTGCTGGATTGCAACAATAGGTGAATTGTTCTGATGTAGTTTGTCAGAACAATGATATTGTTTAGATAAGAGTTTCACACAGGAGTGGTAGGGGTTTGTCATGACTGTAAATACTGAGGTTCTCCCTCTTGTATCCCCGGTAATAAATTTTTCTTGTTATGGCACTCAGGTTCTCACTAGTTCTACAGTTATTATTTTTTCTTCCCTTTTCTGTACTACTGGTTGAGAAAAGGCAAAAACAGAATTCAAGATTCCTTAGAAGTCATAAAGCAAATTTGGATCCTTTAAATGTTGGCTAGAAGCACTGACTTGGGTGTTTTCAGGACATGGACGAAGAAGTTTCAGTTGACAGAAGGTTTAGATCTTAGTTATGTTTGTGATTTGAGTGGTTTTGGAAAAAAACAACTGAGCAATCCATGTGTTGAATAACCTGTTGGACACTGTTTAGATGAACTCACATCTCTAAGATATATACAAATGAGCTTCACAGACTGGTCTAAATTATATCCTATATAAATGCAGGAGAGAGATGCTCAAGGAGCTTTTTCTGTGTTTGGCAGAAAAATCTGGCAAGAGAATAGAAAAAATTTCCCAAAGCTGTGTGCTGATAATGACTGCGCTAGAATGCTTGCATAACGCTTTGCCTATTACAAAAGCTGTAAAAACATTAACTAATCCACAAAGCAGATTACATGTTGCAGATGTATCCCTCTTCTGGGAGGAAAGCATATGTGTGTCTGAGTAAGGAGAAAAAAAAAAAAAATCTGTTTAAGGAGGCTTTATTTGGTCCCTTTAAGCTTTATTACATTTCTTTAACTGTATTTTCATACTTTCTTAAGAGTGGTTTTTTGTTTTTTTTTTTCCCTAGGATTCTGTTAATGAAATTGCAGATTGATGTATGAAAAATGTATGTACCTTTTTGAACACACAAAATCCCATTTTCTTGATTCTGTTTACAACCAAAATGAATCTCAACACTCTAAAATTATTTGTAACAGTGGCAACCATTCAGCAGAGCACCTCTCTGTCTGAGAGTTTTTCCTTTTTTTCACAGATACAGTCCTTAGGCTTTCTGCTGCACAGAAGCTTTGGCACATTTTCAGGGTGGGTTTTAATTTAAAATTCTTGACAAATAGTGAATTCAGGATTAGGTGACTGCTGTCTTTTATCAGGTCTGTCAAGAGCTGATCCTCATCTAGGGTTGACTTGACCATGGATTTAGAATGCTTAAAATATAGATAGATGCTTATAAGTAATTAATAATAACAAATAAATATGGATGCTTAAAAATTGTTTAAATTTGTTTAAAATTGTTTAAAACTAAAACTTAAATGCTGAAGCCACCTGTTGCCTCCCAGCTCTCTCCAGAGCTGTTTCTCTGTGCCTGTGTTGCAAGTGGCTGTGTGCACGTACACACGTGTATGAATTAAAGACAGCTGCTGAACTAAAAACAGGACTGTTTAGGAGATAAGGAGCAAGGCTAGTCTTGCTGGGCTGGTCCTTGCCATTGCCCTCACTGGGTCTGTGGAGGCCAGGCTCTGTTCTCTCAAGTACTGGAAGCTGGATCCGAAGTGTGCTACTTCCTTCCTCATCTTTGCACACCCATCCTTGATGGCTTTGTTCTTACCAGCCTCCACCCCAAAAAGGAAAGGGAGGGGACTTTATCCACCTCTCCTATAGGTTATCTAATTTTTGGAATGCGGACTAGTTCTGATTCCATCACTTGTCTCTCTCTTGCTTGTCACACCTCCTTTGTTATCATATTTCTGAGGTTTTTTGTGTGTTTTCCTACACATGGTTGGTGCAAATATAGCACTATTCTCTGTTTGAGTCTTTGGAACAGCCTGTTATTCATATTCCTGTGCTTAGCAGGAATACTTTTGTCTTGTTACCAGTTATACTATTGGTGGCTTTCCTGTGCTACCAAAACACTGGCTATTGTCCCTCTATTTTTGAGTGACTCTGTGGCAGGACAGGAGCCATGGGCAGGTCCTGTTCCTGCCCCCAGCAGGGCTTGGGCTTGTCTGTATTCCCCTTGTGTGGCTCCAGGGAGCTGGCTGGATCTGTGGCACAATGAGCCCTGCGTGGGTGAGTGCCAGCTTGAGTCCTGTTGGGAGAATCCATTAGTTATAATCACTCAGGCAAGAGGGGCATCATTGCAGACATCGATTTAATGCACAGAGAGAATCGAAAGGGCAGAAGCAGCAATCACATGGAAAGTACTGCTCTTCCCTTACGTGGCTGAAAGAGTGCATGCAGAAAATATTTTGAAGAATAGTATGATGGGTCTGAGCTCTGTAGTTAGACTGTTCCCTCCACTGCTAATTTTCTGGTTTTGGTTCTTAAGGGCACATTAATTGATTATATAACTGGATTTTCACATTCTAGCTACAGAAGATATTCTTACCAACCATGGCAACATTTACTTTTCCTTTTCAAAAATCTTCCATTTATTCGTGTAGGGAATAATACACTTTTTGGGTGGTGGCTTTCAGGAAAAAAAAAGTTTTAAGCTGCTGTTGGTATACGAAAGTAATCCATAAGCTTTACATTTGATGCAAAGATTTTGAGGCTGTTGGCAGAGATTCTATGTTTTTAAAGTTTTTCTGTTTGCTGGATTTCATGTACTTTCATTTTCCCTTTGAAGTGTGTGGGAGAGAGCAGAAGGGGAAATACTTCATTATGTCCATGAATTATTCAGGTACAGTTCTAGCAGCTAACATTACTTTAAATAGCTCAAGGTCTTTCTTTTTCCTTGAGTATGTCTCAGTTTTCATTCTTATGCTGATTGTATGCCATGTTCCTTTGTTGAATACAATTTTGATGAAGTACTACTATCCTTTGGCAATCTTTAGAAATCATTTCAGTCTTGAAATAAGTATTTAATTCTGTTCTTCTCCAGCATCAGATATTCAGTGACCCTCAGTTGATACAGGTGAATTTTCATACATGTGACTTTACAAAAAATAAATTATTCTCCCTAGAGTGTGTTTTCTATATACTCTTGCAAAGGCATTGATCTCAAATGGCCTCCTACATATATTTCTACAGTGAAGGAAAAAAGGAATCTATAATATTAAATATTAACATACTGTTATACTCTGAGAGGAATTTTACAAACCACATTTAGTACATCATTTCAATGGGGAGGCACAAACATTAAATCCTTACATTTTGGAAATGTTCTTCCCTCTCCTACTAATAATATATGAAAATCTGTATTTAGAAAATAGTTAAGAGCAGTAACACAGAGAAGGACAATTAGAAAGATGTCTAGAGGCCAGTATGAGAGGAAAGGAAAGCAAAATTGAACTCACTTGAGTTCAATTTAGAACTACTTCTTGTAGTTCTAAAAATATCTTTGAAAATCCAGTGATCACTGTATAAGCATGCAAATGAGACCCTTGCTCTTATTTCTGGGGAAAAAATTATTCCCCTGATGTTTAGGGCTTACCTGACACAGTCTAAAGAGGCAGTGGGGCAGAATTACAGACAGGAAAAATATCTGTGTGTGTGAGTGTGTGTACAAGATGCAGGTTTCCAAGAGGGATGCCCATGACCAAATCTCATCTGCTCAGTTTAAGTTGCAGCAGCAGTGAGAATTTTGCAAGGCAAGCATCAGAGTAACTGCAGTGACAAAAGTGTGTCAAACAGTGCAAAGCTTGACCAAAAGATCCATTAAAGATTGAAACGTAGTTGATATGTTCATGTTCGTGACAGTAAGGTTATAGCAATGTATTTATAACAAGAATTAACTTGTGTATATTTTCTTCAGTCATGGATGTGTTTCAGGGAAATATTTTTGAACTGAGTAATTGCAAACATTCCAATGCTTAAGTCTCGTAGTTTAAGTTTCCTGGGTCTCAGGTTTGCAAAGCCCTTGAACAATCTCTGAGCAAGATTTTGTTGCAGTAACACAATACAGCAATGAAATGGAAATCTCAATCTGTGTGAAAAAACCTGGAAATCAACCTGTGTGTGGTAACCAAAAACACTAGGCAGAAAAAAAAAATTGCACCCCCTTGCTCAGCAAAGCAAGATTTATCAGGGCTGAATCTCTCTCAAGATTACCACTATAGCACTTGAAAAATATACCAAAGTTGTTTGAATATCGTATTGACCAGGGACTGCATGCTAATTAGAATAAAAATTACAAAATAACAGATAAAACATTACAAAAATGCTGGTTATGACAGGGAATCTGTGTCTGCAGCCTTTGGGATCTGGCTGTTACTTGGTTTAGAAGAGCAAGAAGTATAGAATAAAGTTGTGTGAAAACATGAAGAAATTAATCTTTTGATTGGTGCCACTGATTACTGGCTGGTTCAAATGGGGAGATTTGTTACCTAAACCAAATTATTAAACTTGGTTTTATCTATTAGTTGTAAATACTCAATTCTGCATGGGTTTAGCCTGCTTGGCATATATATATTACGCAATTAATAGAGTTTTGCTTGGTCCATGTGGAATTGAATATCATTGCTTAACAAAATAATATACATTAGTGTATTTGCATATTCATATGTGTGTTTTATTGCCATTTTTGAAGAGCAGAGTAGTCAATTTTTAGAGGACTATGCTGTAATTGCATAAACAGTAATTTGACTAGGTATTTATATGTATAAGCTAGTTACCTGGAATAATTAGAAAAAAAACCCTATAGTAAAGAAGTCTTCATAAAGAGAAGTTATTTACTTTTTATTACTTAATACTCAATGGTAAGTTTGAGACCTGTTATCTTAGACATTTTATATTTACTGCTGAAGCTGTTATTTATTTCAGCTTTCAAACTCATTTTTAGTGCTGTCCTCTGAACTGAACAGCAATAAAAATAATTAAATACTTTGTTATTCTGGAAAGGGACAAAAATTATGTATTATGCACTAGATTTCTTTTGAATTTCTGTTCTTAGGAAGGGAAACTGGGAAGAGAGAAAGGAGATAGGGAGGGAGCTAAGGTGTAGGAAGGAAATCCCCTTCAACAAGCCTGACTAAACTTCCTGGCTGGGGGAACTGTGTGCCTGGTACATCTTTATTACTAAAAGCTTTCAGCTGTTTCTGAACTTTTCCCATGTAAATCACTGGGTACCTTTTGATACTAAAACTATTTATAGGTCATTTTTCTTAAGAATGTTAAGGAAGTTGTGACTAGGCCCAGACTAAGTTGGGTGCCATTGAATTCAGTGAGTCTGGTATAAGATACCCAGTTGGATGAAAATAGCAGTTTGTACTTCTTGTGGTTGCTGAAAGAATTTTATATAGGAAATTTGTTAATAAGAATTTACTGATGCCTTGAAATAGTCTTAGATTAGCAAGCTGTTCTGCTTATAGACATTATTGGTTATCAAACACATCCTGAGAAATTGTATGAATTGCTGTTGTTCATTCTGTGTTTGTAATGTTTAAATTATTATTGCTGAATCATTGTGTGAATAGAAACTTCTTAAAATAACTGTGGTAGTCTGCCAAGTCAGAGGTGGAAAGTATGGCTGGAAAACGAATTTATTAGTTCTTAAACTATTTGCAGGCTGTGTTGACCTGGAAAATCTGAGATGTGTGGGTAAATGATTGATTGGGTTAACATGTTCTTGTCAGGGCTTACGATCAACTTGCAGATTGATTAGAAGAAAAAAACCACCATCATATTAATTTTGAGTCTGTTCTAAAGTCAAAATGGTAGTAGAAGTCAAGCAGACCCTGGAAGTAGGAAGTTTGTCTTAAGGCTTCTGTAGGGCTATGACAGGCTCAATAAAGAGGTTTTTGCTGCAAAGTTGTGCCTTAACTAAATGGTTTGCCTCCTAAAATAAGTAAAAGCTATGCTGCCCTAAATAGACAACCAATGGTTCCTTAAGACCTTGATGGAAGATTTAATTTCTTTTTTGTTTATGTAGAAAAGCCTCGAAATTATTCACTTGGAATGCTCTTTAGGGCTCGATCTCTCTCTTATTTTATTTTTTTAATATTTAATTGTGTTATTCTTCAAAGACTGCTGTGGCAGTGGTGAGGGGAAGAATGGGCAAAGGGTCAAGAGATATTAAACTTTAAAGGAAATTAAATTTTTCGCTAATTGTCATAGCAACAGAGGAGTAATGAATCCTGGTGAGGAGGCAGAGGGGTGGAGGATGTTGGTGTGTACTCGCAGCAGTATCTCTGAGCTGTGCTGTGACATTAGGCAGGTCAGTCGGGGAGCTTGGCTCTCTTATTTTCTAATTATATGTTTTCAGAAAATATTGCTTACTTGGAATAGCCCTGGGAATCTAACTGATGCTCTCTGCTTGGGTGGGCTTTTATGCATTCATGAGTTCATTTGTGTTTTGTGTCCATGGAAGAACACTGCCCACAGGTGAGCTGGCAGAGCAGAGAATCAGCTGGACACTGCCATCATTAACATCCTTGGAGGTGGAGCAATCCTATCAAACCCTGGTTCTTGCCATGATGGACAGTAGCTGCTCTGATTTGTTTGGTCCCAGTCCTATGATTTGTCCCTTTATAAAGTCAATTCTTGGGAGCAGAGGGAGACTGTTTCCCTGGAGGAGGTACTTAGGAAAGAATAAACACAGAGTGGCTTTTCTTTGTCATTTTAGGTTGCCTGCTGTTGTTGGTGCAGTTGAAGAGGCTGTAGGAAAGGGAAGGCAAGGGGATCACAGGTGTTTTGGGAGAGCAGCTGGTAGAGCCCTGAGCTCAGGTGGACAAGAAGAGATGTTGCTGCGTGGAGCAGGATGTACATCAGCCTTGCAGCACAGAGAGGATAGACAGACCATGGTTTGCCTCCACTTGGAGAGTTACTCAGGTAGTGAACATCTTCCCAAAAAGCAGTAATAAGCAGGAGAAGAGTTGAATACAGACTTTTTCTTTTGGTCCCTCTTACACAGTTCTTCAGCTCTTCAGTTCAGAAAGTTCTGTTTGTGTTTGTTAATTCCAAATCAAATGGAATTTGTTTCTTGATGAAGACTGTGAGTCACTATGTTTTTGCAGGCAATCTCCCAGGATTTCAGACCACACATAAATTTCTGCACAAGATGTAGGAGATGGTCAGCATGAATTCATTGCTCCTTGCTAATTTAGCTTATCAAAGGATGCTCAGCATTGATATCAATGTGATTCAGTTGGTCAGCTCTAGAATAGACAAAAATTTTAGGGTAAAGAACAAACCTGTGTACTCCAACATTTTTACCTTTTGCCTCTACTGGCATGAAAAACTCCCAGCTATTGCTCAAAAATTGCAGGGATTGTTCTGGATATTTTCACCAATTTTTATTTTTTATTTTTTTAATTTTTTTTTTTTTTGTTACATTGTAAAAACAATACATAAACAAAATATGTTTTACATTCTCTGAGTTTACCATTTGATTCAGCTTGCCTGCATAATAGCATCTAAATTTAAAAGGGAGCAAAAAATATCGTAACAGCCTGAGCAAGGGGTTCTGTATGTCATGAAAGGTTTCTTGTGCTGATGGTAAGTCAGGGAAAGAATGCAAGAAAAAGTCCTTGTGTTGCCTAATCCTTTGCTTGTGTGAAAGAGAAGAAAACAGGGTTTGAAGAAATAATTATTCCGAAGGGTTGAATAGGTACAAGTGGTGAGTAGGAATGAGAGGTGACATCTATTGTGGTGGGAAAAAACTTTAAAGAATTAGAAGGAACCTAAAAAAATAAGGTTGGAACTGAAGTCAAGAAGGGCTTTTACTAGTTTAATGTATACTACTGTGGTATTTCACTACTTTCTATAGAGCAGATTGCCATGCAGGGATCTCCCAGACAGTTCAATGCTTTGAGACAATAACCTGGCCTTTTTTACTGTGATTTGTTATGTTGCATTAGTGTTGGGAGCATGTGCAGTGGTGGGTGCCAGCATCCATCCCATGCAGCCTCTTGCCTGTGGAGGGACTGAAGAATTGAGCCCTGCTTGTTGAGCAGCAAACAAAATGCCAGCTGGACAAGGAATTAAATTAGCTTGGATTATGTGTTGGTGACTGTGGAGAAAATCAATGTATTAGTACCAGGTCAAAATAAATGACCACAGAATAAAATACACATGGGAAGAAAATGGAGAATTATTACTATCCCTGTCTGTAAACCTGCCTTATCTGTCTGTGGTTAAGACTTGGCAAACAAAGGTAATGGGGTCATAAGCAGCTACATTTAAGAGTCAGAATTCTCTGTCTATGTAAGCCTTTGCCACAAAAATTCACAAGTTGATAATTCATGCCTGAATTTCGTGTTCATGCTAAATTTGTGTGTCTTTATTCTTTGGATCAATAGAACAGTCAATCTCTCTTCAAAGTATATTGGAAAGAGCAGGCAGCGTTTAGAATTCCAAAATTTAATAAAAAACACTCACTGATACTGTTGTGCTAAAAATAACATTTTTATTCTTCATAAAAAGTTCTGGTTAAGCTTACAAAGGCACAAAACCATCACTGAACAGTGAAAAAAAAAAAAAAAGGTAGGTGGTATTAGTTGTACTTCTAGGGTTTGTTGTTAAATATTTGATACCCTCTAAAAAGACAACAGTGACACACGTTTCAGGTTAGGCAGTTGTTTCATACTGTTTCTCACTGGTCTAAAGTTAGAAGAAAAATTTTCTGCAGCTCCTCCTTAAACATATTTTCCAAATGTGATTAGAAATCATTTTGTGCTGAGCAATTTGTCTAAAAGATCTGTCTAAATGCTTCTAATGCTTCTTTTCCTTTTTTAATCTGTACTAGGATGTTTTGAATAACTTGGGTTCCTGTGAGTTGGATGAAGATGACCTAATGCTTGACTTGGAGTTCCTGGAAGAGCAACATCACCATCGTTCTGGTAAGTCAGATAAATGCTGTCTGTCTTCAGTGATGTATTGTTGTTCTAGAAATATAAAGCAAATATGTTCAGTGCAATTACTTGGAAATAAAAAGAAGTAATTTTCTTGGAAGGAGGAGAGTGGTATGGTATTCCTTTTTTAGAGTTATTTCTGGATGTGTTTGTAATTAATCAGAAAAATGCTATTTACACAGCACTTGGACTTCATATGGTCAGTTATGAAATGGAAGTGATTTTTACAGCTACAGAATTTCAGTACCAAGGGCAGACCCATCTGTTTTTCTAAATACTTAAAATGACTGCTGCCTACCCCAGGCACTTAACAAAAGAGCATTGGTGAAATAATTGTGATCACATTTTGTGTGTGCTAGAATAATATTCTTCAAATAAAGAAGGTTTGGTTTGAAGCAGGAGTGTAACTTGATGGTTTCTGTCATGGTTGGTTAAAGTCTTATTGCACTACTTTGATTAATAGCAGTAAACTATTGCTATGTATTGTGTTTATGGCCATTTTATAATTGGGTTATGTGAGGTAAGTTGTGGAACCTGCAGTGAGGAATGCTGCAGTCTCTCTGGCTGGGATGTGGAACAGCAGGGGTCTGTGAATTGAAGTCCTGCTAACTCAGCAGGGTTTGGAGAGTCTTCAAACCTATATGGGACTTGTGCTTGATCCCAGGTAGAGTTCTGAGTTTGTTCTCTGCTCTGATGCTCTATTCTGACAGTGCTATGCATTTAAGCAGAGTAATTCTCACCTTTTCTTTTATCTGCTGTTCCCTGATCTGTTTCTCCATTTGCCCACGTAGGTGCACATAGTGCACATCCTTGCAAACTCGTGTGGAAGTGGGGTTTTGGAGACATGTTCTGTCTAGTGTGGATCATCTTCAGTTCTGATCCCTTCATAGATGCAAATTTAGCAATGGCTACAGAGAAACTTCTTGAACTGTGCTCCTGTTTGATATTTTCTATGTATGATTATTCTGTGAACATATCTGAATTATCTCTGATAATTCTGTGTAACCATCGTATTGTGCTTTTTAAACCTGTTTGCATATCTACTTTTAGGATAGAACACCTATTTTCTTCGGTAGAGAGTATGGAGGGTTGCAGCAGAAATATGTGCATGATTATAATTTTCTAAATTATTGGAAGCTGGGATGCGGTAAATGAACTGCAGAGAAAAGGCCCTTTCAAACCCGTTCTGAATAGTGCTGTTAACAGTTAACAGAAAGTTAAATGATGGATAAAGAAATGTGGTTTCAAAAAGCTTCAAAAACAAACACTGCATTTTATAAGAAATCATATGAGGTTCAGACTTGTTTATTCCCTGGACTGGTTAGAAATACATTAACTGGCAGAACTGCTTTCCATAAATAAACTCTGATGTGTTGCACTTTGCCTGACCTTTGTTTTCCTTCTTTTTTTTTTTGCAAATTACTGAATTAACACTGAAAAAAATGTTATGTCCAGCATCCTGGAAACTTCTGAAGGGATGCCTCTAGAAAGCAGATGCAAGTGGCCTCTCCCCCAGCTGGTTTGGGAAGATTTCTTTGGAGAAAAGTGGAAAAAAAAGGTGTAGTGTCGTTCTAATTGGGAACGGCGGAAAGAACGACACGGACTCTCAAGGGAGTCAGAACAGGAGAGAATCTCTAGTTTATTGTTACAGTCATGTTATATAGACTAGTTCGTGAAGAGTACAGAAAGGAAACTCTTATTGGTTAGTAAAGTGCTACATTACCATCATTGGTCAGTGGGGTTCACCACCCCCTGACCTTCTCCTGCAAGGAAAACACGGGAATCAGAAAACAGCACCTGCAGGCTGTTTTCTGTCTTTGAGGATTGTTTTGAATCCTCCCATGAATTTCCCAGGCTAGCTTCTCAGGCAGGCTGACAGGCCATGGGCCTACAGCCTGCTCCAAAGCTAGCCTCCATAGTGTAGAACTTAATATCCAGCATAAATAGAACAGATGATTGGGGATACAAGCATCATAAAGTCACCCTAGGACATGTATGTGATTACAAAGATTTTGTAGCAGCTTCTAGAACAGCTAAAGTCATAAAGTCTGAATGACATACTTGATAGAGAAGTAATTAAGATGGAGATGTGAAATGACACATAATCTTCCCACTCTTGGCTCATTATCCAGAGCAAATGAGATGCTACATTGTCCTGTGAAGAATGGTGACCAGTTGTATTCTGAGTAATAATGTAAAGACACATAGTGCAGTATGCACATTGTCTTTAAACACAAATGTGTTTATTTTAGTAATATTTGCTCTTTGGTTTTATTTGTTTGGTGGTAAATCTAGCTGAAAAAAATGTAGGCTTTTCCTAGCTGTCACTGTTTTTTTAAGTCATTCACTTGGAAGAAAGATTTGGAAGGACAGAGTCACAGTATGGAGTTGACTCAATTTCACCAAATAAAGCTGATGTCTTTATATTGCATGAGGATCTGGCACAAAATGGTTAATATGGTTGTAAGTCATCATCTTAGTTTGCATTAAGATATTGAGGTAGTATGCATGACTTTTATTGATTTAGCATTTAAATACCACCGAACTTCATAAAAGCCTTGAACTAGATACTGACATCTAAACACTTTCAACAACAACATTTCTGATTCCTCTGGAAAGTTTAAGTTGTGGCCAGCTTCCAGGATTTAAGACTTTACAACAAAAATTCTTTTCAGTAATTCCAAATCAATCCATTCTTTGTTTTCACTTCTGGGCTTGCTTGTTTTTTAGTTTTTTTTCCAGGAGGCATCTCGGTTCATACCTAAATAGAACTCTTCTAAATTTCTTCAATTAAATTATATTACCAAATATTTTTGATGCAATTTTTTCTTCAGGCACCAGAATACAGAATTGATCAGGTGATCATGTTGAAGACATACAGTTAATTTAATGAAGAACTTTACACTTTCATAAACTCATGAGATTGAAATTGGTCATATTTCTGGGCATACACATATTGCTGCAGAATATATTATTCTAATAGATTTTGAATTAAACTGAAGGACTGTTTAGTTCTCAAGTATATGACTGCTTGAAAAGTAGATGATTTTCTGTAATTTTTTGCCAGTTACAGGTAAAGGCTTCTTTGAAGTGATGGACTTGAGAGTTTACCTATGGCTCGCTTCAGTAAAATTCGGTCAAGACAATTGCAGATGTACAGATTTGTGAGCCTCCTTTAGTTGGAGGTTAGATGTGCTGTCTCTTCTATAGAAGATTCAGCCCTGTGTTATGTCAGCTTTACATATTTAATCCATTTTATTGTAGTATTTGTTTACCTTCCTAACAAGTTCCTCATGTTTCTCTAAAGCTTGCAGGGGATCTGTGTATCTGACATTCACACGTGTGTCATACTGAAGTCAACTGAGAGTTAATGCATGTGTTCTTAGTTTGTTATCAAAATAAAGGCATTCATGAGTATAAAAATACTGCTCAAAATGCTGCTTTTTGAATGGAAACATTAAAATTATGCTCCTCCAGAAGTCAAAGGTATTAGCAGTACTGTGACTATTTGTAGTACAGTAAAAATCCTGTTGATGTCCTATTTGTTGATGCTGATTACAGCATTTGTTTGGTTAAAGCCATCAGTCCTAGAGCCATATTGGCATTCACTTATGCCCCATTTGGCTCTTGATAAACAATTCTGTGGGGGATTACTGTGGGGAGAAATGTTCCAAGAGAACCTCTGTTCAGTATTTTAACAAATAGATTGAATATGAAGAGGTATAATTGGAAAATTATTCAGTTCTTTCTTCAGTTGTTACAGAGGGATAACTAAGGAATAGCTAGAAATAACTATTCTTTAAAAAACTATGAACATTTCTAATGGCAAATTACATGAGTACAAGGGCTAACATCACGTTTCTACCATGAATATCAAAAATTATACCTTTTTGGTGAGGAGGCTGTATACATCAAGCTGTATTATTTAGACATAACAATTCTGAAGGGTACTGCCCCAATTAATAAACACTCTTGATGAGCCGATTAATGGCAAATGGAGAAATTCTCTTAAATGCCATTAGGTGCTCCAGGGTTTTAGAGATTTGATAGTTAAGACATTATTTACCATAGTCTCTGCTTTTAGCTGCCATACTTTTAAAGAACAATATTTGTTAGTGTGAGGATATGTCTCCGACTTTGTACTGAAGCTTACAATACAATACTAATTTAACAAATAATTGTATTACAGTGATCTACCATTGTTTTAGTGACCATTTATGAATAGAAAATAAGATTATATTGGAAAGATTTCTGGGAGAATTTGCTATTAAGAAGCTTTCAAGAGGAGCTACAAGCCAGTTGGTAGGAAAGGAGACGTTTCAGAAAGTGGTCTGCTGTGTTAATTAAAATAGAGAGGTAGAAAGGAGAAAGAGACAAAGATCTGTTACCTCTTTTTGTTATATGTGGTGGTTTTAATTTATTTATTTATTACTCCAACTAATTTTTCACTTGTGTCCTTGTTCTGTCCTCTCAGATTTTCCCTAATGAGCTGGTTGCCCTCCAGCAGCATCCTCATGAAATGAGGTTCCTCCAAAAAGATGCTGTAAATGCTTTTGAGTACTAGGGAATTGAAAAATATCCCTACCTTTTTCTCCCACCATACAACAGAAGATAGGAGACATCTGCAAACCTCTGGCAGATGCTTCTACTTTGGACATAGATGTCTGTGCTTTGCTGGTCTTAGCACAGCTTTAGAAGTCTGGAATTCTCTCATTCCCAACTTTTTCCTCCATATGCAAATTTATGAGTTTACTACTTTTGCTTCTGTTTTAAAGGCTGTATTGTTGAGATAAAGGATGTAAGACAGAGACATTTTATTGTCCCACCTAACACAATTGCTTTGAAATTTAATAAAATAATATTTATATAGTACTTTGTGAGTGCAGTGCGCTGCTGCATACAAATTCAAAGTATTAATCAATGTGATTTGCAGAGAGTTTTGCACACTGTTCTTAAGCTGGAATGCTTAAAACAAAGCATAATATGACATAAATGATGAGTCTTGAGGGTGCCTTTTTATTAATCTGAGTAAATTAGGCTTTTAAAATATGCTGCATCTTTGATTTCCAGCTGTAAAATAATGAAGTCAGTGGTTTCTATAGTGGGAAATCATTGCAGGTTTATAGAAAGTGACAGCATTAATTTAACCTCATTCATTTTCCTTTTCCCTCATGAAATGCAGTGTATTTGATTCCAAGTATTGATTAGTCAAATGTATGAGGAAGACCTTATATTCAGTGATACAAGCAGTGGGGAATTTATTCAAGTAATGCACATTAATGTGCGTGTGTTGTGTGCTGGTGTTGTGCCATAGCCTCTTGAAAAACAAATGGTTTTATGTGGTTGTCATTAAATCAGGACTGCAGTAAATAGTAGCCTTTTCTGAAAGTTCAGTGAAGCACAGCTATCCAAGGGCTTTGGTAATTCCTTAACTATTTGCCATGGGTGGCATAAACAGGTGTAAAAGATGTGTGTGTGTAGCTGGGATTTGGAGCAAGTGGTCTGGCTGGAAGTTGGGGGCCTGCTCCTGGTGCTGAATATTAAGCACATGCTCCTGTCTCTTCCCCATCAGGTTACACACTGCACACTGACTATTCATGGGTTTGATATTGATTAGCTGTGTACCCGTACCGGCCCGTGCATCCATCATGTTGCTGCTGGAATGCTTGCTGAATAGTTTTGAATAATGTAACTTGCTAAAATTTTTAGGAGAGATTTGTCTTCGGCTGGTGCTTTAGCCATTTTGGATTAAATGCCTCAGCCTCACCTGAAAAGCTGTGACCCAGTGTATACATGAAGCATAGTTACTTCACCCAGCATATTTCAGAAGTGAAATTATTTATCTAAATTGATGGGAACAAAAAAGTGGAAATATGAAAATTTATATGAATATGAAACTTTACAATCCATCCAAATTCATCAGAATATCTTTTAGCTCTTAAAAAAACACACACTTTTAGAGATGGAATGGATTTTGATCAAACCTAAGTTAAGATTATGTCTGTTAGAAGCATTTTAAGTGTGTTCTAAATGCTGTGGTAATGCATGTTTTGATTCTCGCTCAAGGTTTATGAATGAAATGATGGATTACAGCATGGGTTTTGCAGACTGAGGGGAAGGCAGAAAGGGTTTGAGGTGTACACATGAGAATACTTACATAAGTATCAAATTAGAGTCATTCATTATATCAGAATATGGTCTTTTAGTAACATCACTGCATTAGATATTAGCAGCCTCACCAACAAAATCACAGTGTACTTGTTTTTTTAGGAAGCAGAAGGTCTGGCATTTGTGTTGTGTTTCTTTTAAATCCAGCTAACCTGAAGATCAATTGCCATCAGTACCCAAACTGAACTGTTGTGTAATGACCCAGTGATATTAATTAGGTAGTTGCTGAGGTATTTTGAATGTGATGAATAAACTGTGTGAAAATTCTGTGGTGAGTTTGGAGTTCCTCCTGTGTCTTATTAATTCAATGTATTAATTATTTTTATTAATTTTTTAGTAGGCGGTAGGAGTGCTGAGCTGTGATGAAACTCCTTTGGTCTTTTGGTGGGTTTTTTTTGACCATAAGTTTGTCAGTGCAAGGAAAGAAAATTTTTCAAAGGTTCCAATTTGCTTTTAAATAGATAATAGGAAAAAAAGACCGTAACTATGCACTTTTATCAAACTAGATAAAACTTAGAACTAGAGAAGAAATACTTAAGTAATTTGAATGTATTGCTTTGCTCATGAATGTGTTTTTGGCAACAGATTATGTTTCTGTGTTTACAAACAATGACCTATTTTGATTTTTAACTGTAGCTGGACACAGCTCCTTGAGCATTTCTGAAACCCTCATCATTGCCAAATGCCATCTTTTAGAGTTGTATGTGTTACAGATCAGACTAAACTAGAGGAGCATTTCTTTAGATTTCTGTTTGAAATGTGTAATAAGCAGTTTGGTTTGTACTTAAAGGTTTTGAACAGAATAAAAATTGTGACAGTAAAGTGGTGGAGAACTCTGTATCTCTGCCAAAGAGCAGGTTTAAAGATTATTTAGCTAACTAGCATCTTGCCTTGTCACTACACATTTTGGATAATAAGGTAACGAAAAAGTACACAGTGCTAATAATGAACAAAAGAAAAAGTGATGTGTGACTTCACTGAATTAATTATACCACTAAACATCTATTCTAACACCGGTTAAAAGGGAAAGTTCATGTTAGTTTTCAGTTTTGCAAGAGAAGAAGTCTTGCTGAATGAATGCCTGCCATTCCTCCATCAAACTTCTGCGTGGATTTGAAATATAGAGTAGAAAGTCACATGCCACTATACATATATATTCCATATATATATATATATATATATATATATATATATAGGAAAAGTTATAAGAGAGGGCTTTTTTTATAGTTTCAGCATGACCTGTTCTACTAAGCTGCATGTTTTCTCCTGAAGCATTGTTTAATAAATACTGCCCAGTAATGGAGTAACCTAAGGTCTCCAGGGAACAAAATAAAAGTTGGCCTCTTCTAAACTCTTCTAACCATGATCTACAGCTTCTGAAAGAGTTCTGAGCATGGAGGAAAGGGATTTTTGCTGGGTTTGCAAGTGGAAGTATGTGTGGCAGTATCAAATAAAAAGAGCATATTTGTGTTAGTTGCAAATAACCATTGCACACTTGTGGCTAGGCTTGCCTTAGGATACTAGAAGTGTAAACTGTTGAGAGTAAGAAGGAGAAGAAATAGTGAAGTTAGTATTAAAGTGGAATGGAACTAGTTAGAAATCCTAGGCTAATGTAAGTTTAGACTTCCAGCATCCTCGAGCACCCTTGTCCATATTCTTGAAAACAAATACTCCATTGAATGCACTGTTTCTGTTCCCTTATTTATGTAAATGAATTGTGCAATCTTATTTCAGTTTTCATTGAGAAAATCAAAACACAGCCTAGAATTGCTACCAAATTAACTTTATCCTCAATCTCTTTTAGATTTTACTTTAAAAGTTGAACTGTAACCAAACCTAGTTGATGAGCCACAGGAAGCATGTAAGACTAGTTTCTAGCTACACTTTCCTCAGAATATGCTTAAAACATGTCTGGGATATAGGTAATCTGCCTGTGTTGTGTGTTCTCAGTGGATCAAGGAAAATACTCAGTTTCCTGAGCAAACTGGTATTTTTAGCTCTTTGTTTTGGTGTGAAGAGTGGTGAAGGAATGAGATATTCAAATGATGTATGGATGTTAGATTCCTATCGTACTGTTACATATTTTTTAGTGATATGTACTTGTAAATCCTACTCAGTTAAGTGGAGCAGTATCACACAGCATCATGTTACAATTTAGATACCAAGAGATCTTTTCCTTAATGGACAAGAAGGGCAAAAGAGCACGGTCACGAACTTCAGGGTCATTAAAGAATACTTGAGTGAGATGCATTTGTATGATTATCATAGAACAGTTAGATTCTGAGTCTGTATCTAAATTTCCTGTTCCTTCATAATTATAGTGTGACATTTAGTTACAAATCCTTATTCATATTGGTATGCTTAACCATCATTTACTGAAAGAACCAGGACAGTAATTAAATTAGGCGGATTGCCTTTCTTCATTCCTTTGATTTTATACATACATTGAGATGAAACATCATCTTTAATAATATCTGCAGGCAGAAAATAAATGCAATAATAAACATTATGACAAATCAAAGCATAGTGGCCTATTTAAAGCAATTCTTCACTTTTAGATGGCAAAGTTTAAGTAGGATGCCAAATACTGCTTTTCGCTCCTGCTTTGTAAATTTACAAAGATCTGGACTGGATGTCTTGCTAAAATGAAAATGTGATGAGAACTTCAGAGGAGTATGGCCTGTCTTCTCACTTTTGTGAGAGATTTAGGAAGCAAGAAAAACAATTATGAGCTTATAATTATTTTACAGAACAGCCATAACTCTGTTTATATAAAAAACAATTGCTCCTTCCATACAACTTCTGCAGTGATCCTACTTCAAGGTCAGACTGAAACTGTGAGTTAGTGATGGCTTTTGACCTTTTGAGATATTTATCTCTGGGATCATTGTAGCTTCACTCTTAGGTAAAGAAAAGAAATAGTCTGTGGTTAAAACTCGAGTGTAAGTCTCCTGGGTTGAGCTGGATTCTCTGATGCTGATTTCCAGTGTTACCATGGGCTCATCACTTAATTTATTTGTAGTACATAAGTGGTACTCCAGTAGTCATGGGGGTTTGGCATTAAAGTCTGAGAGATACTCATGATACCAATGGGATGGAGCTGCTGTAATAACTAGAGTAATTTCAGTCTTTAGAGGCCAATTATGTTCTGGTTTGTGCCTCTTCATGTGTCATTACAGGAAGTGGAACAGACACTGCCACTGCTGTTGCTGGTGTATCACTACTGTTACTGCTCCTGTGATTGTTTTATTTACTTCTGCAGAAAAAATGACAAAGTAAACAAGTTTCTTTATACACCAGGAGGAAAAAATATTACAGAAGCCTGTCATACTAATCAACTAAAGCCTGGGCTCAAATATAAATTACTTTTTAAATCTTCCCAAAATCCATCATTACTCAAAGATTGGGTCAAATCGGTTGTACTGTTTGAAAATATTAGGTGACTTTATTTTTGTATGTCTTTACCTGAATGTCTTGTGATGAGAGAGCCTGTTGTCTCTTCCTTCATCCCTGTGAGTATTCTATCAAATCCTTCATACTGCTTGTATTTTGTTGAATTTCATTTTTGTTTTCACCTCCAACTTCCCTTGAGGGGGAAGGAATTCAGAAATAAATGCTGTGCAGGTAGTAAACCCTGAAATTTATTGCAGCCTAGGTTCGGCTTCAGAAGGGGGGATCAAGAGGTAGCAAATGCTTTGGAGGTTGGTTGGGGATACAGGGTCTTCCTGAGAATGTTTTGTCCTCTCAGGGACTCCTAGAAGAAGGCTGTGCTTTTGGTTTGTATAGCTTAGCTAGTTTTCTGCAGTAAGAAGGACATTGTACACTTTTCTCTGCCAAGGGAACAATTTGACATAAAACTCTAAAAGGTAACCTTGAAGAAATTTTCCAGTTGTACCTTCTCTACTTAGGCTTATGTTAGGAATATTCCATCTGACCCAAAGTGAATAATGCCCAGCAATCTACTTATCACATTCCAGTTCTCAGAATTTTTCCATGCAGTCCTTACTGAAGGGAACAGCTTTACACTGAAAGTTTGTCAAAGCTTCACCGTTAAAGTTTGTCAAAGCAAAGTTTGCCTGCCACTGCTCCAGCAGCTTCATCACAGGACAGTGCATTCCTTGGGCCTCCTGGGGGTCACATCAGTGTTGTGGGGTTTTGGGGGTTCTTTTTCCCTCCTGTTTTTGTAATGTTGTGATGTCTTCAGGAAATAGAGTCTGTTTTCAATTAAAATGTAAAGGGCAGTGTGGTTGCAGTGGGAGGTATTCCGAATGCACTTTCAAGAGCAAAGAAACAAGTGCTCTGTTGCAGGATGGGTGACACATATATGCATGGATCTGCAAATAGCAAGTCATGCACAAACTGTTATTACACATTACATACTGCAGTGTTACTAAAGCTATGGGTATCCCTATAATGATTTTTTTTCCCTTTTTTTTTCGACAAAGGGCTAAGCATTTGTGAGTTTGATATTTGAGGAGTTGCTGAGCCATACACTAAAAAGTGGCTGTGAAAAGCTGATTACTGGAGTCACTGGCCCCGTGCAGCATCCCTCAGCCCACAGTGCTTTGTGTGCATGTACCTAAAACAACCTTTGCATTAATGTCTGTGCCTAAGGACTAGCATGTACACAAACATGGAAGAGACCTGAGAGACCAAAGGCATTCCTCTGAGCTATTTCAGTGTTTAAAATACTTTAATTCCTTACATCCAGGTTTTGATAGTGATGCTTCTTTGTAACATAGTAGATGCTGAATCTGGAATGGTGAGGAAGGAAACAGGAAATTGATGGTAAATAAGTGTAGTGCCTTTTGATTGCAGGATGGATAATGCGCTCATTTTCTCTTCATATGTTTTAGGAAAAAAAAAAGGATTACAGCAATGTCTTTGCAAAGGTTAAGGAAACCAGAGAGGCCCTAAGGCCTGAGAAACTATTATGAAAAAAAAAAAAGTTGGTAGTAAACTTTTTATTATAATAAATTGATTTTGCTGACTGTCAAAAGCCAAGGCACCATGATTAACCTGTTGAAGATCTTCCTGACTTGACCAGTTTTTTCTCACAGAGATTTTTCTTCATAAAAAAAAGCAATTTATTATAAAAATATACTTATTTGGAGGTTGAAAAGCAGGATGTAGATAAAATGAAAGCACAGCTGTGTCGTAATATTATTTTTTGTGCTTTTTCCCAAAGCTGTTAATTTCACAGAAAATAGTTTTGACAAGTCTCTGTATTTCTAATGCATTTTCTTCTTTAATAAAACATGAAATAACTCTATTTCCAAGGTTCAGTTTCATTGTTTTTTCCCTACTTAATCTTTAATTTGTTTGACTCATTTGGAGATTTTTGCAGGATTGGGAGTTCAGGAAAAAGTATTCTTTATGCTACTTAATATAACATTACTGATGTGATGTACTTGTAAATTACAGGGTTTAAGCTAGAATTACATAAATACATTACTTTAACCATCTTATTGTCAGCATGTGCTGGATTAAATGCAAATAGCTCCAGGTTCTGAGCATATTCAGTCAAACCCCTCAGTTTGCAAATACAGCAGATCTGTGTTCACAGATGGGCTGTGCAGAGCTGTGTGAAGCTACATGGAGAAACTGTTGGGTGTGTCATTGAGCATCTGGAAGGGGTGGGTTTGGTTGGGGGATGAGGTTGACCAGGTAAAAGCCATTGCCTTGTAATGAATTTTTGTGGAAACCCACACTGTGATCCTTTGACACTGAATTAACACAGGTAGTAAAGAGTAGAGGTAGGCAGGAAGGGGAAAAGAATAGAGGCAAGAAGGAAAACTGGTGTGGAAAAAGCTCACCTTTAGCTTCTGGGAAAAATAACATGGTTTGGAATGAAGTTTCTCTAAACTTCATCCAGAATAATATAGAACAAGCAGCTTAAATGAATTTTTCAGACTCTCACAGAAGTATAATTCTGTCCCTCTCTTCTGAAAAGAAGTCAAGAGGTTGAAAGAAACCCGGGTGATTTGTGTTTCTCAGGCTGCAGGGGCTCTCTGGAGCACGTGTGTTCCTCCTGCATGTGCTGCTCCCCCTCATCCCCATGGCAAACACAGAGGAAGGAGTGATGGAGAGTTGGATGTTAGCCTGTACATCTAGTTTCACAACAGCCTGCTCTCTTATCTCATCTGCAAGAAAAACTTCTGAGGATCTTTTCCCTTGGAATGCGGGAATAATGAGCTGTTGAATCAGCTCAGTGGGTTGCAAAGGACACGCAGCAAGGCCGGAGGAGGTGACAGGAAAGACTGCACTTTCTTCCAGTGGGAGAATTTATATTTCCCATATTTTCAAATTGTAGGTAAAGAAACACACTTCCAGTTCTGTCACTTTCTTCTTAACTAGAAGTGAGGTTGTTTTGCTTCCCCTTCCACAGTCCCATTTAACACATCTTTTCCTCTCTTACCTGCCAGGCTTTCTGTATTTTCCTGAAATAGTAGGAGCCTATGTCACCTTAGATGGCTTGTGGATTTTTTACGATTTATTACAATTACAGCTTTATAAAATCAGTTACTACTTTTGCAAATTCAGCTCATTTTGGAGTTGTCATGCAAAAAAAAAAAACCATTACTTTTTCATCTTTAGTCCTTCTCTTGGCCAAGTTCTGTTTGCTTTCTATTAAAGAATTGTGGTTTGATGGGCTTTTTCCTACTGTACATTCTTGTTTAAATCTCGTATTGAGGAGTGGGATGCAGACAGCCTCTGTATTTTGTATATTTTCAACCTTTGATTAGTTCTTGATTTCAGTTAAGTTTATTCAGGTAACAGTAATATTTGAAACTGTAGGTTAAAGGTGGTGAGTTTTGCTTACTTTCAGGCTTAGAAGTCCAGACAGCTGAGATAAGTATGACAGATTTTTATAGCTATAATAATGAAGACTTCAGTCTCCCAGTAGACTCTAGATGTAAAATAGAATTACCATGATTATTTAATAATGCTAGTTGTATTTATAAAATACAGTTTAGGCATTCTGGAGTCATCAGAAGTCCTTGGAGATTAGAATACTTTCTAATTACATGTGGGAATAAGTTGTCCTTACACTTACTGCTGCAAAAACATATTTGAAATTCTGATATTTTATCAGGGCTTAGGTCATCGCATTTACTGTTGTGTTCAACTTCTTATCTACAATGAAGGATGATTCAGCATGTTTTACATTTACCACTTACCCCTTTGATCTATCTTTTTAGAGTTCATTATGGATTCAAATGTATTCTGTGTCTTAACTCATTTGTATAAATGCATGTTCTCTATTTTTGGGGAAAAACATTACTAGTGTATCAACGATTTCTAGAAAAAACATGTTTTTCCTTTGGGAAACAGGAATTTTTTTGGTGCTTCAACAATTTGCTGTGAGAATATCTCAGTAGAGAATTGAGTATATTTAGCCTAAGGCATATAGGTAGCTCCACTGAAGGCAGGGGGAACGTAGACTTCTGATTTAAGCTCATTCATGAGTGACCCTGGTCTTAGGAGCCTGGGCTTGGTACATCCAGTGCCTCCCGTGAGACTGATTTTTTTATAGCTACTCAGTTTCTGTCATTTGCCTTAAACACAATCATGCTGTGGCTAAAAGTGTATGTGAGTACAGTATTGCTAACATATGGTAAAAGAGTAAACTGTATTGGAAATTTGTAGTTATAGCTAATGCATGGACGGATTTATTAGCAACAGCAGCATCGTTTAGAGGAACAAAAGGTCATATTGTGGGTAATGATTATTTTTTGGGGGTGCCATGTCTCTTTAATTTCAAATTTTTTCTAGGAATGGATTTGAAAGAAAGATTTGAAGATAGCACAGCATTTTTATTTATATTGCAAGGAAAATTAGAATCGGTAGCAAAGCACAGTGTGCTTCTTTAAATTAAAATGTTAATATCTTTTTGAGAAAAAAAGCCTTCAGAAAATACTCCTCCCTAGCGAGTCTTAGTCCATACAAACTCTGCTATTTTCCCAAAACAATGAGCACATAATTTCTGACTATTTCTTAATCATCCAAGCGCTGTAGAAATAGGTAGTAAGAAGGCTTTCTTCCTAAAGAAAATTTTTATTAAGAAGATTTATTTCTTTTATAAGACTTGGTACACTCAATAGTCTGATCAGACCTTGGAAGCAATTATGAGGAGGAAAAAGAAAACCCACAGCAAAAATAACTTATTCAAGGTTAATTTAGATGATGTTAATTTAAAATCTCAGCATGCCTTTTAACCCACTACAGCCCTGTTTAGAAGTGCTGTGAGACTGGTTCTTTAATATAAAGTAGAAAGAGGTAAGAAGCTGATTAGGTACTTTGCTATCTCTGATCTTAAAATAATTTTGTTCTTTTGCATAAATATGATGCCTTGGTATTTTCCATCTATCAGAAGAAATTATTATTTTACTTGTAGGTAATTTCCACTGTCAGCCTAACAAGTTGAATGGTCTGGGTCTAACTTTGTTTTTCCTGGCAGCCTTGATCACATATGTAGCTTTCTAAAAAACTAAAGGAATAAAAAAAATAATAAATTTGAATATGGGATTCTTAATGAGGATTTTTGATTTTCTTACCTAATCAAAGACCATCATCTCACAGTTTAATTTCTGATTTTTGTATCTTGAGCATGTAGTTTCCAATAGATTTTCCCAGTAGGTGACTAAAATTGCTCTCTTCCACACAAGATTTTTTGAGCACAGGATTTTTATAAGCTTTCCCATCTCTTACATGATATAATGCTAACATCTAGAATACTCCCACTGGGAAAAATTAGTCAAAACCCAGGGAAAGACTTGGAGATTACTTTGTAAGAGTTTTTGTGTTGTGGAATCAAATCACAATTTCAGGAAAAGCGTTTTTTTTCTCAACAAGCAGTGGCTAATTCTAATGTGTTTTAATGGCGTCTTGACTCCTACGTGAGTATGTAGTCTGTGCCATTAAGTGATTTAACCTCTACTCCTTCCCCTGCTGTTCAGGTACCAAGTAATCAAATAATTTATTGAGGTGTTGTGCTCTGATTAAAGTGGTTGTATGGAGTTACGGGGCACTGACAGCTCAAGTATAAGGTGTTACGATTTGGTAAAAATGAAAACTCTGTCCATATTTTCTTTATCTGATTCATTGCATGCATGCAGTGAGTAGGATATGCCTGGATGGAAAAATAAGGGAGGTTAGGTACAGACTGCTTACAGGAAGAAGTTGGTCTATGGAGCCATTGTGTGGTTGTTAATAATGTGGTGAGCTGTAATTTCTCATGTGCTGGTGCAGTGCAACTTGGATTTCTGCTTCTTCGTGATCTCAGTAGTTTTGGTGGCTTGTTTTTGTTTTTCTTCCTTCTTCTATCTTGCAATTCATACAGATTATTCTGTGTAGTATAGCTGTTCAGATTGCAAGAATAAGCTAATAGCTTTTCCTGCATTTAGTGCACCTAATTATTTTAAAGCCGGTGTGCCCTCTGAGCAGAGGATAGGATTTAGAAACTTCTATTTCTTTGGGTTTTTTTCAGTCTTTCACCTTATGGTTTAGTGTATTAGCTTAAAAAGTTGTAATTGTCTTTTCCATAGGAAGCACTGTAATGAGTATTACAATGTACATTACATTGTGCAATGTACAATATACATTGTACAGCTTTGGACTATTTTCTGTGATTTTTTTTCTTTTCTCAAACCCTTTCCCTAAACTAGTACTGTCTGTGAAGATCTAAGCATGTTTGTGTGAGGCAATATTAGAGAAACAGGACTTCCTGCATGCTGAAAATACTTAAAACTCCTTGTTTATTTTCTTAATTTTGACATGGCAGCTACACAATGCTGCTGACTCATTGTTGGGTATTACTTCCACAGTTTTTCACTTGCAAGTGGGAAGAAGCTGTCAGCTGTTCTGGAGGTGACGCAGCAGATGTTGTAAAAAGGGAATTCTCATGGACAGTGTGAGAGTTACAGAGTTTCCAGTGAAGGGTAACTGAAATTCAGTCATTTTTCAAGGAGCAATTCTTTCTGTTAATGTGGCAAATGAGATTTTGCGGTTGTGATCTAGGGACCTCTTCATGCCCTGCAGCACTTTCTCAGTATTTAGGGAATGGTTTGGAAGGGAATGTAATATTCAATATGTTTCTTATGTTAGATTGTTTTTCTCAGCATTTTTGGTAAGATAAAACATTTCTAAGATAGTGATAAACTTCTAGTTGCATATCAGCTTTGAGAACAACAAGTGTTTTCTGTGGTCCCTATAATTTTATAAACAGATTTACTTCAAAAAAAATTTGTGTTAGGAACTTGATTTCAGTTTCCAAATGAATGCAGAGGTTGGCTTTGCTTTTGAAAGTAACCCTAGCAAATTGCTTGGTAAAAATGTAATTTTGCTCCAGTTAAGAAATGCAAACCACCTTGCTTATGTTATGTTTTCAGACTGTCTTCCTTAGTGTTTTATGATGTTAGAGTTGGTTCAGCTCTAAAGAAACTGAGGAGGATGAAGGATAAACCTGAGTTTCGAAGACTCATTTCTTCTAGTGTAGACTTGTTAGCTTCCTTAGAGATACAGTGTGTTTTAAATGCTAAAACAAAGTAAAAGATAGTTGTGATGATTTATTGAATCAAGGACTATTATTTTAAATATTTGACTCTTGAGTCAGATGAAAGAATTTACGACAGTGACTTTGGGGAGAGTGACATTTGAGCAATGATCCTCTTCTCATTTGGACCCAATAGGGAACTGTCTGGTAACAAACCTGAGATCTCGTATATCTTTCACATAATTCAGACGAATTCTAGCAGAGACATCTAACACGCAAGGGTATTGTGCAGATTTGTGCATTCTCTGCAGCTCTTCTGATCCAGAAGTCAATAATTAGGCTGTCACAGAAATGTTGTGGTTTACTTTGTTTGATTTCTGGTATTGGAGAAGGAAAAAAGGAAAGAGTCACTGAGAAGGGAAGAAATGTTTTCCTTCTTAGTTTTGATTTTTATTTTTTTTAATAAACTGTGTACAGGTAAAGGCTGTGTAAACATTAACAAAGAATGAATATATTTTTAAACTAGTTTTACTTTATAAATAACCTAAATCAAACCATCAGTAACTTCCCACTTATCTTTGTATTTTGTATCCTGGACAGTTTTTTTAGGGTATGTTTTATGGCCTTCCCAGAAGCTTTAAAATAATTACAGATGTACTGTGGGCAAGCAAAAATAAATCATATAGCTGACAAGAAAAGTGTGTAGTCTCGCTTCAGGAAATTTGAGATTTGCTTCTGTCTGTGCCACAGGTTGTCTTGTATAATCCTCTACAAGGTACTCTGCTCATCAGTATTTATCTCTCACATAAGGATCCTTTTGGGATGCATTTTTTTTTTCATAGGTTTTCATGTACTGTGATTCCAAGTGCTATAATGTATCCTGAAATTTAATAACTTGCAGTAAGTGTTTTGCAAATAAGATTCTGATACTGACTGGATTGTTTAAGGAATTTCTTTTTACACCTTCTTCTGCTGTAATTTTGCAAGTGAGGTTTACTCTCAACAAAAGAGAAAGTAAATAGCTTTCAAATTGACAGTGATGAAACAAATTGCTCCACAGGGAGCTTAGTGTCTTGATTGACAGTGAATAGAAGCAAACAGGAGATTTTGATGTGGAATATCAGGAATGAAGAGCATCAAGTGCTGCATCCTCAGGCTGTCATAACGAGTCTGTACTGAGGAAGGGGCTGGTCCAAGGGCTCCAGTGCCCTGTGCTGTCACTCTGTCTTTGGCAGATCTATAGGTGTGCTCTCATCATACATAGCCTACCAATATGTGAAGTGTATTTCATTCACAAATATGTTTTCTGTACATGCAGCCATATTTTAACTGAAGCTCTGCATCCTGAAGAATCTCAAATTATTTTATTTCAAAATAACATTTTGAGTTGCATTATGGAATTGTCTCATTAATTGTATTCTTGGTTTAAAGCACAATTTGGAGAACAAACTACAACAAGGCAAAAATACTACGAACCACCTGAGCCATTTTTTTGTAAACTATACTTACCAGAATGCTTCATACCAAATCATAGATGGGATTGTTCTGTGACTTTCTGGATTCTGTGGGTATTAGACCTTCTCTGTACTGTTTTCTTGTATCCACTAGTATTGAGATTTTAGATGCTTCTAGTGTAGAACTTAGTAATTATGATATTTCTAATATCTGTTTATTTGCAGAAGTAGAGAAATGCTTTCTTTCAAAATCAGATGATGAAATTTTGAAAGAACACATAATTGACCATCCATACCCTTGTGAAAATATTTTGACATTGTTCCTCCAGCCAATGAACACAGATTTTATGAGCCGATATGAATTGCTTTAGTTCTGGAAAAAAACCCCAGCAGTTTGGCTTGTGTTAACGAACTAAGCGTCTGTCGATGCTGTAACTGTTAAAAGGCACAGTATGATGTTGTTTGGTACTGGGACAGGGAACTAGTGCTCTTGTTGAAGAAGCAACCCATCCCCAGGACACAGGCGTTTCCTGCTCTTCCAGTGCTTCCTCATCTAAGTGCTGATCAGGTCTGCCTGATGCAGTGTATGTTGTGGCGGGGAGGTTGCTGCCTGGAATATTATGCCTGAAAAATGATCACTTAAATGGAGTCATATCAATTTGCAGGCAAACTGCCTGGTAATTGTTTTTTGTAAGTTTCAAATATCATTGCTCAACAAAAATCATTGGCAGAATGGTGTGGTTTCATACATAATTTAGCATCATGGGCAGAATATTTTAATGCGTTATTCTCTTGGAGGAGGTCTTAGTTTCCTCACTGTGTCATGGACTTTGGTCAGGAAAGCTGAAGTTCAAAGTGCCTACTGAATGTTTTCTGAGCCTCAGGTTGAAGAACCAAATGTGTTTGTTTAAAATATAAACCAATTATTCCTGAATTACACTGATCACCATAGTAACCTATATTCATTGTGTTTTCTATGAAGTAATTTGAAATCACTTAGCTGGAAGAAATAAGTAGTGTCAATTATTGATACATGAATGTAGCCTAATTATATTAATGTGAAACATTTTTGTAGGATGAATATTTCTTCATGCACTGGAGTTTCATGTCATTGTCATAATTAGTGTCAGTCATTTACGCAAACAGGAATTCTGAGATGTTTTTGGTTTTGGGTTTTTTTCTTGGTATGTTTGTATTCCTTCCGCATCCCTCTTACACCATGTGTTATATTCTGCATTTTAAAATTATTTCAGTTGCTTGCTTTTGCTTACACATACAGCTGGATTGTATTTGAGAAGTACCAGATGCCTCTTAGGTTCTGTGGTACAGCTGTAGTCACATACATGCAATTGTGTATCTAGAGAATGTCACCGCTATTATTTATCTTTTATTTATTTTCCTGACAAAACATTATTGATGTGATCTTGTAAAGAGTCTTGAAGTTGCTGGGAAAGTTTACTTGATCCTGATTTTTAATGGCTTTTTGGTTATATACTTGATTAATCAAACTGTTGCTTATTTGTTTAATTAATTAAATGCAGTGGTATTTGAAGGCTCAAAAAACAATGAAGTAAACAATCTGTAATTGACTGAAATGGGAATTCCATTTGAAGAACTGCTGGAGAATCAAGTTCACCATGTAATTTTAAAATGCAGACCACTTCTGTTGTTTATGTATGCAGCTCCTGTTCATTATGCTGAAATTGAGCTGAAAATTGTTTTCTTTTGCTGTCATTAATTTTAGTTTTTAAATTCAAAGCAAATTAAGTTGCTAACTTCAGCAACTCTGGCGATGACTTCCTAAATATGAGATAAACTCAGTCTCCAGCTATGTCTAACAAGCCTCATTTTGCTGGGTTATTTCCAAATACCTGCAGTGAAAGCCAATGTATTTGAAGAAGAATTTGTCGTTATTGCTCCAGCTAGGATAAACTGTCCATTGCCAACAGTAGGCAAATAACCCTCAAGCTTTACTGTTGAAATTTTACATGCCAGTTTTACCTCTTTCACTGCAAATCACCTCACCAGCATTCAGATCACCTAGTAGAGTTTGATAGCACAGAAGTTACAGATGGGAAGAGCTAATTACCTCATCTGGCACATTTGTTTTTGTTGGTTTTTGTTTGTTTTTCTTCTTTCTTTTTTTCTGCCAGTACAGGATTTTTCCTACAGTGTGTTTCCTATCAGCTTTCTGTTATCTCAGTTATGAAACTACAGCCAATTGCCTTGATAGTTTTCCATGTTGTTTTGTTTTTCTTACTTCGATTTTTATTTAGCATTCATAGATCTAAGTGATGTGCTAATCAACTGATAGCTTAAACCTCATTGAAAAAGAGATTGAGTTCAGTCTGTTAACACACACAGAGCTAAAAATACAGTCAGTTACCACATTATATTTGTTTTCATTCATAATTTCCATGAAACAATATGATTTCTTCATTTTGGTAAGGAAAATGTCCAGGTAAATACCATCTTGTTAAGTAAGTTAGCTTCTGTAGCATATTCTTATTCTAATCTGCTCACTTTCTGGCAAAACTGAGTATCTAGACTTGTATGTTGCATTTAATCTTTGAAATAATTAGTGGAAGAAAGAGTATAAAAAGGAAAAAGCCAACTATTTTTCTCTTCTTGTTCCTAATCAACAGGTTTTTCAATCAACAGAACTGTGACTTGCTTTTGATTTTTATTAGCAATGGTTCATTAGCCTAAAAAGAAACCCAGAGGCCATGTTAAGCATTCTGATGTTCCCATGAGGGAAAATAAAAGGTTATGGTAATAAATGGAACATAGTTGCTCTGGAATTATTTTAAGAATAAATGCAGGGCATTGCGAGACTCTGCCACACAGAGTCACGCTGGGGTAATGTTTTCAGTGAGTACATACACCTGTTCCCAAAGTAATACAAATATTCTTGTGTCTGAAACCCTCCAAGAAGGCAAGTGGTTTCACTTCGGTCAGTTGAAGTTGCACTTGAACTTTCAGGTCTGCACTTCATCTTTGTTTGACCATCCATGAATGATTACAAGGTGCCTAATAAATATGGGCTTGAATAGTACCAGTTTCAGTAGATTGATTTTGGTGCTCATGTTGCTCTTGAAAGGTAACTTGTTATTCTCAGCCTGGGTGTCATTAAATGAAGTATATTTCCCAAAATGTTCCTTGTTTACATGAAAAACAAATAACAACAGAACTCAGTTCAGTTCTCAGTTTCTGTGTCTCAGGGTTGAAGAAAAGGTTAGACTCCTGAATATGTTATGACTGAGGAGATCCTGGAAGGTATTAAAGGTAGTGAGCACGCTTCCAGGGTTAAAGGTGAAGATGTGTAGGATGTCAGGATCACACATTCCTCAGCAGCAGCTGCTCATAAGAAACATAAGAAACTTATGTTTCTTTACCATAATCCTTAGTATCTTCTGTTTGGTGTCAGTTGCTCTGAATGAATACAACTGCTATGAAATAATAAAATGATGATCTTTCAAAATAGGAACAAACTCCCTCTGTTTTACACGTTTCTCTTTGTACGATCTTTGTTGTAAAAGAGAACTGGGATGCAGCTTGAAGGATTTACGTTGACAACTATAGTGTGAACAAGCTAAATTTTAGCAAACAAGTAAGATTCCTTTCAGATTATCCAGAGCTGTAGCTTTTAAGAGAGTTCTAGCTTTTAACTGCTTACAAAAAGTTCTTAGTGACAGAAGACTGAAGTTTTATCTGAGGCTCTATCATAAGGCTGTGTATGATAAATTTTACCAGGCAGAATATTCATTTAGAAACTGGAGGAGCATAACTGCTGCATAGATGGACATACAGTTACCTCAGCATAACTTTATTTTAAATTAACTATTAGTTAATTTAAAATAAAGCACTGCTTTATTTTAAATTAACTATTGCTTCTGTTGCTGAAGCTCTTTTTCATATATAAGTGTCAGCACAGTTTTATCCTTTCCTCCCTAGCAAAAGAGGTTGTGACTCCTTTCAATAAACTGCCTGAACAGCACAGTGTGGGTTGATTCTTGTGGTGTTCAGGTCTCCAAAGTCACTAAATTTGAACTGTAAAAGCAGCCTCAGCCATCTAAGACTCTCTAATAGTCTCTGAAAACTTCAGAGTAGCTGGAAAATGAGTGATGTATCTCCACTATGTGCAGCATAAATGATGTTATGACAGTGTTCAGTTGTTTGAGTGAGTACTCAATAGAGCCTCAGAGGCATTGAGGGAAGAGCTCTGGGGGTGTGTGGTCAGCTGCAGGTAGCTGCTTCTGTCGTGCCTGTCTCCGTGAGGTGTCTTCATACACTTTGTTACAGTGCCTTGAATTGGCAGGATGAGTGCGGAGGATGCCAGTCTAATTGGGAGGAGGAAGAAAGTCTCTGAACACTTTCATCTATGACAGTGTCTGTCAGAGAACATGAAAGACTATTCCTGTGGTACTTAATTAAGCCTTGGGTCTTTGCAACGAAAACAGCAAACAATTAATTAATGATTAAAATTAGCTGCGTGTCCTTTGTGTAGTGATTTATGTAGATAATTAATGCTGTAGCATTTTAAGGTGTTAGCTGTCCTTAACTGAGCTGCGTAATAAATGGTGGCTTCAGAGGATGATACTTAAAATTCAAATTAACATTTACTTCAAAAAATTCTCAGTGCTAAGAGGATAACTAGAAGCAGAGCAACCCCACCCCAGCTAATTTTCTATGTGTATGAAGAGACATCAGTCTTACACAGGGACTCCGTTATTGTTCATACCTGCTCCAACTAGCTAGGCTGGCTCTTGCTGGTTCTAGGAAGATTTCAACTGCTTGTGTTCCCAGGCTACCAAAATTACTGATTAGACAGTCCTGTTGAACTACTGATGGACTGTTGAGATCAGACTGAAGCATCCAAAGAGAGCGAGGTGGTGTATTTTGTACTTGTTAAAACTTTTGTATCTACTGAAGCTTGGTTCAGTTAAGTCCTACAGTCTCAGCAAAGCAACATGCACATCTGTGTTAAAAAGCTGTGCCTTAGCTTTACTTTTGTACACAATGGACAGAATGGGAGGCTGAAATTCAGAAAACATGTGCACATTTATCTACTCACAGGAGTTTTGCTGAACTGGTGATGGATTTAGGAATGATGGCCACTTTTTGTTGTGTCCAGCCTCTTCATCTGCACTCCAGTTTTACCTGAAGAAGGTTATTTCAAGGTTCACTCAAAATGTCCAGTTTGACTGTGATACCTTGTACGCCTAACTACTTTTACAAATCCTTAAGCTTAAAATAGTATTTCAAAACAGCTTATTACAATGCAGAGAAATATGCTTTTATGCTCCTGCAAATACAGTTTCAACTATGAGCATTGATTGGAAAATGAAGGTCTAAAGGAAAGCTGTGATTCAGTGGCTGTAAAATGCTTAAATTGAATATGTGAATTAAGGAAGAAGCAATTCACTGGCTATAAAGTGCTTGAAATACCAACATTAAGGCCACATTTGGTAGAAATTGATAATTCTTAATTATTTTATTTCTCACCCTACCTGTGATTGTTGTCTAGCTACATTTGGGATAATAAGGAGTTAGATATAAATAATTCAGTAAAGGGGTGATAATTCATTTCATAAAAATTGATTTGTAAGAACAGGGAATTCCTATATATAGAAAATATTATAAAAAGGCCAGAATAGCATGGTAACTTGGGAGTTTCTGTTCTGGATTAGAACTATGTCTGTTCTCATTCATTCTCCAGTCTTTACCTGTGAGACCTTAATAAAAAAGAATTTAAACTCATCTTTTTGTAGAAAAGATATTGCAGAACTTAATCTATTTCTATTATAACATGGCATATGCTCAAACTTTTTACTCAAAACCAGAAAGAAAATAACAGCACAAAATGCCAAATTCATCTCTTGTTTAATTTTCTGTACCCCAATAGTATTCTTAAGCATTAGGGAAAATTTGTTCAGCTTGATTTTCTAATATATGGGAGAATGTGGAGAAATTATTTTATCCTTCTACATGTCCCGTCTGATCCTTCCACCAAAATTGTTTTTGTATTGTTGTTACAATAATTAACAATTGTTACAAGAAAACAACAATTGTTATTGTATCTGATGCCAGTGAGTTCCAAAACCTGTTGGTGGGACAGTTTGCGGTCCTAAGCTGTGACCTTGGACACAAAGAGTGTTTTATAGGCAGAAGAATTCTGATAGTGTTTATTTGCTCATGTGTCAGTAAATTTAGTCTTTACCTGCATCTTATATAATTGTTTTAAAATCTTATATGACACTAGTAATTTCAGCAGTAATTAGCAACCTGGTGAGAAGGTAATTACATGTGCAGAGACTGTGATCTCACATGTTTAGCAGTCTGCCTAACAAGCCACACCAATGAAAACAAAAAGCAAGAGGAATATTTCATGTAGAGCAATTACAAATTTCCTCTTATCACTGTAAAATCAACACAAGGTACTGAGAATTTGGATGGTAGTCCCTCTCTGTCCAATACCTAATTAATAAAGGTTAATCAGATTCTTAAACAGCAAATCTTTCTACAAAGTATACCTCTGCCATTGTTCCATTAAATATCAGGGTCATGGCCCTGCTTATTCCTTTGCATAAAACCTCCCTGTGGGGTATTTTAACAGTGTAAGGTCTTCATGGTACATGGACTTGCTGTATGAGGAAGGCAGTGGTCTGTATCTGAAGTCCATAACAAATTTAGGCATTGAAAAGGTTTGAAAAGCAGTTGACATTTAAGGCGTGATTGTGTTTTTTCTCTTAGTGAACCAAAGGGCTTTTTGACATTAGCAGTAACTTTGCTGATCAGATACTCTGTCAGCATGAAAATCTTAGAGGGTAGGGCTCTAACCCAGCACCTAGAACCTTCTTCCCTCCCAGAGCATCACTGCAGTGTGTGGTGGAGCCCATGGTCCCTTTCAGTCCTCCTTGTCTTCTGGGATTTCTGCTAGGATAAGTCTGGAGCAGTACAGTGCTGCACCAGGATTGTATCTGGTAGTGTTGCAATCCCTAAACTAGAGGGGGTTTTGCTTTGTTTTGGGGTGTTTTTGTTTTTTTTTTTGTGTGAGTAAACTAACACTATTGAGTCTCTGTGTGAGAGCCTGAATAAATACACTATTCTTGCGAAAGGGAAAAAATACTCCCTTTTTGAGTAAGTGATACTTAATTGGTATTAAGCCCTTAAGAAACAAAACAAAAGAATTCTTTTTTCATACCTTATATTGACTAGCAAACCAGGCAGGTTTGTAAAATTTTTTTTTGTGTTTCCTTTCATTGGCTCTGCAAACAAAACTGTTCTGTTGAGATTTCAAGGTAAGAAGCTGGAGGCTGGAAGGCAGTACTACTGCAGAAATTTCTTGAGTCATGGTTAGCCTATCAAGGGAGCCCTTTCTCTTTCACATCAGTTCATAATCTCTTCAGTTCTATTTGTACTTGTTTAGAAGACATTGTGTAAGTATCGGTGTATGTTACCCAAAAATTCCGACAAGATGGCAGTGTTTTTCCATCTTCCAAGGACATGTCACTGGGGATGTAGCTGTCTGACTGAGTGCCTTCTGATGCTTCTAGTTGTAGTAGTGTCTTGGCCCACAAACTTGTGATGTTTCGTTGTCCTGTGAGAAAGTATAAAACCCCAAATGGTTGTTACTTCCCTTGCTTTCAATGTATCACCACCCAGGAAGAGAGAACAGAGCTCAGTATGTGTCATGATTGTCTGTACAGTCTCTATACATCAGCAGGACCTCATGGATGCTTAAGTGCCACAGCAGGCCCCACATCTTCGTGCTAGTCTTTAACTGAGGTGTGGGAAACTCCTATTCAGAATAGCTACTGGGCACATCAGCTGTATCCCGGATTTTACGTAAGGTTTTAATTTGGATACACTCTGCAGACACCTTTTCACTGCAGTTTTGTTTATTTTTTTTTTTGTTCAGAGGCATAACTGGGTGATTTTAACATAAACCTTTTTCTGAACAAAGAAGCTGAAGTAGAGATTGTATCAACTCACAGTTTCTTTCTGGTTTGCTAACTCCTTCTAGTTTACAAACAGTTCTCTTGCTCTCAACTGGATTCTTCAGAGCTGTGTTCTTCAAAGCTATGTCAACAGAAAAAACGAAAAGGGTAACGTAAGTGTTGAGAGCCCCAGAACTGATAGAAACTTCCTGCCCCACAGGTTTTAGCTGCTAAGTCAGACACCAGGCTGAGGACTGTTAGTTCTTCTGGCTGACAGAGCCAGAAATCCTGATTTCCACCATCCTGAAAATACACCACTTGCTGACTTTTTTTTTTATAAATAGTTTAAATTAGTTATCTAAGAAAGAAACTTTCATGTATCCCACAGTAATGTGTGTCTTTGAGATCTCCATGGTCAGCCTTGATCCCACAGTCATCCTGACTCCTCTTTTTTTTTTTTCAGCCTTTTGCTACTTGTGACTTGAATTCCAAGGGATTGAGGAGTGCTGTTCCTCTCTCATTCTTGACCTTTCTTGTGGGATGAGGGGCTTCACATATCCTGTGTGAAGCTGCAGTGAACCCATACCTTGCTGTGCAACCTTCACTTCCTGCTCTATCAGAAGGAACGATGGCTATGTAAAGAAATCACTCTTTCCTTTCATGTTTTATGTTTTGGCATCATTAATACTGACAGTACAGCTCTAGGAATCATTTGCTAGTTAGATTGAACAGTCTTTCTGCTGTCTCAGCATTGACAGGTTGCAAAATGTTTAGTGTATTGCTTCATCTAATAAACACATTTCGGTAACAAATCCATTAGCAGATCTAAAAATCAAACTAGATGCTGGGAATTCAGAAGTAGGATCAATCAAAAATTTTAATTTATTGGTCTTCCTTAGCATTTTCATATGTGGGTAGCAGTTCTGTACATAATCATTGCCATCCATAGTGCTGGAGCACTGGTATAGAGGCTGACAGGGAGAGGTACTCAAATGAAACCTTGGTCATGTGTTTAATCCCAGGGGATTGCAGCTATTTCATAACAGTACTTTATGTTTTATGTAGACTAGGCAGTACCTCTGATATCAAAGCCATTATTAAAGAGATAGTGAATACATGAAGAAAAAGTAAAAGCATACAGTGAGAAATCTTTGCTGGGTAGAAAATGTGTTGCCCACTTCTTAGATCTAAATGGGTGCTTTAGCACATTTTATGCATGACTTCCCACATCAGAGTACAGGAATTCCTTTTTCAAATGCAATAAAGATAATTTAGATAGCTGATTTCTCATATTTTTTATGCTGTTGAGTGTATAAAGCATCTAGCTACTTCAAATGCCACTGGTGGATAAAAATTAATGGTATAGTACAATTATAAGGGGTGTTTTTAAGGAAGATGATGTGTTAAGTGTGTTTCCTTCACCTTTTGGATCTTTGTATTTTGGGTATTTTTGTAGATTAACTGCAGTACATAACATTTATATTGAAGATTTTCTCAGAAGTGAAGTTTTATTTTGATTAATACATATGATATTTCAAATATTGGGTGACTTCCAAATAATTCTTGTTTTTAAATTTGAGGGCTTCTAGCAAATGTCAAGTGTTAATCTTAGGCTTGCTCTTAAATTCTAATCAGCTAAGAGCATAATTGTTCAGTAGAGAGTGAAGTAAATTAACCTTCTTGTATTGCATGGCTTAGAGAAGTGGTGGGAAGGAACTTCCAGAATTGGTGGCCATGTGCTCCGAAGTGCAAGGAAGCGCTCTGCATGCTGAATATCCCATTAGTCACCCTCCCTTTGAAGAGACAAGGGTAACCTTTGCGCCCTGGTGTCTGGAGTATTCTTGAAGTTAGTGGGACTCCTTCCAGTGAGTGCCAGGATTTTAAATTGCGTCGTGCAGGGGATGGCTGTTGACATTTGGATGAGAATGGAGCAGTGTCATTGAGTGCTCCACATTTTAGAAACTTTGGAGCCCATTTGTTCTGATTCTCTGTGTAGGTTACAACTTTTCTGGAGCCTGGACCTCTTTGTGCATGTGTTGTTTCTGTGTGCCACCCTTTAGGAGCCAGCTGCATAAATGTGCAGTAGAGTCTTGTCTCCCTTGAAAGCAAGCAGTGAAGGCTGATGGATATAGCTGAGTTTTTATGAGGCTACATCTCCTGAGATGCAGTTGTATATAAAAAAATCACTCCAGAATCACTGTGGATTAGGAAAAAAAAGTGGTTTGTCTTAATTTTTAGCTACCTCTAGAAATCTGGTCCACTTGCACTCAGCTAACTTTCAGCAGGATCTGTTGTACTTGACTGGTTCCTTGGATGCCTCTGGCATGACATCTGAAGTAAAGATCGAAGATTTCTCAAGGGAAAGTGAACGTGGGGCTGTGAATGTGTTGTCACTATTTAAATAGTCATTAGGCCAGATTTTGCTGGATTCACAGATGCCCAACCAGTCTTCCATATTCATGAACGCTTCAGCTGCTTTGACAAATGGTGCTATTTGAGAATTGAGCTTTCTTCTTTTTGCTTCTATTTAACCAGTTCACCTTGGGTTCAGAAATTCTGGTGTTGGTGAATCCAGAGAAAGGTCCCAGTGAATCTGGCAATTTTATTTTTATCTTCAGCTGGAGTGTTATTCAGTGAAAATCAGTAATGTAGATTTTACTCCTATTTTCTGTACATCTTTTGCTGGTTTAGAACATAATGACTTTTTCTGTGGAACAGGTTTTTGAGTTACCTTCCTGCCAGCTCTTACAGGATTTCCCAGTATCCTTTTCTGTATTCATAAAATTTAGAGTTTTGTTTGTCACCTGGTGGAATGCAGGAGGAAAAGTGTGTAGTTCTTTGCTCTTGAGGGAGACAAGGCAAAAAGATTTAGTGCAGGTTCTAAATCATGCTTTGAATAAAACATCATACTTCTCAAAAAAACATTTACAGTATTTCCTCAAGTAAAAATAACAGTATTAGTGACTGTGCCAATGCTCAGCATTTGCAATTTCCATGCTAATATTGTCAGTGTGCACTACTGCATTCAGTTTAGAAAGTGCAGCAAATCTACCTGACCACTGAATGGCACTATTTCCTTTTCAGAACCAAAACCAGAGGAAAGGTGTTTAAATCAAAGTTGAGGAATAATACGCAAATGTTTATTTTCTTATTATCTAGTCTCCAAATTGTTGTTTGTCACTAACAGAAAACTGACTTATTTGTTCATTCTTTGCTTTGCATTTGGTATGACTGGTAGAATCTGAACAGAAGCTGATGAATTTGTAATGGCTTGGCTCTATCTGTTGCATTGCTTCAAAGGTTTGTATGACTCCTTCTGTGGAGAACTTCACCCATAGCATGAAGAGAAGCAACTGAATTTCTTTGCAAGTTAAATTTTTATTTGATTCATGTTAGGAATTTGAATTACTCTTTGTTAATTTTTTTTGATGTTTAATGAGGTTAGAGCAAATCTAATACGAACCTGGGTGGTTGCCACTGAATTCTGGTTATTCTTTTTGCAGCATCAGTCTGTATGAATGATGCATTGTTGTCCTGTGGTGGTCTGCTCTCAGGTTTTTCAGACTTTTTCGTGTGGTTGTGTCAGTACGTGGTCACTTAACAGACATCTTCATGTTATTACCTATTCAGAGGAAAATATTTTTTGAAGAAATTAACCCTATGTAGTTTTATATCTCATTTCCTAATATGTGATTTTTCTTTTCCTCCATTGAGTTCTGTGGGGCTGCAATGTAAATATCAATGTCAGATTTGAAAATTAGGGCTAGGGGAAAATGGTTTAGATAATTTTCTTAAAGAAAACAGCCTCCAAAATGCTTCTATATATGCTAAGGCTATTTGGCTTGCCATGACTGCTTGTATAATTAAAAACACCAGGTTTTAAAGGTCAGTACAACTGGAGCATCTATGTCACACCCTTGAAGTGTGACTTGGACCAGCCAACTTTTGTGACTCTAACAGAGGGAGACCTCAGTTCATCAAGTCTAATCTCCCAAATAGCAAGGTGATTATACTTTGCCAAGTTGTGCTGTGCAACTTCAAAATACATACTTGACAAACACACATCTTGGTTTTAATCTTTAAATATGTCTAGACAGACAGTCACCGATTTTGAGTGTGTGTGGGTTTTTTTTCCCCAATAATTTAATTACTTTTAATCCTCCAGTTTGACTTCAGCTTATTTAGGGAGGACTGGAATTTCCACCCATGCTGGATCACATACAGTGTAGTGTATCTTTCAGTCATCTTTTTGAGAAGTTAAAATGGTAACCAAGTTGAGCATGACTTCAGTGACTTTGGTTCACCAGTTCCATCTTTGTATAGCCAGTGCTTATGTTGGACATTTTTGCAGTGGCAGCACACCGAGTTTGCTCTGAACCAAAGCTGTACTTCAGAGGCATAGTGATGATAGTCTGCACTCTTTCTTTCTGTAATCCTGCACTGGGCTCCATTTAAACAGTATTTGTTATAATTATCTGGTTTAATGGCTCTTCAAGATTGCTGAGCTTGTCTCACATTCCTGTCAGTTTGATCCTGACCATTTTTGCCAAACACAGTCTATTCCTATTGCAATTTATTTGTCTTTAAGGTAAAATATATTGCTCTCAAAACTTGGTTGGATTTCAGGCCCTAGTGAATTTAGTTTGTTTTTTTTTTTTTTAGAATAATTGAAACTTTTAGAGAAAGTGTGAGAAGGCATCAGCATAATGATTGATTGTTTTATTGCTTTTCAGAAAGATGCATATATATTACTTGGCATATGCTTTATCTGCAGCATAGATGTATGGCTAGAAGTCTGTACTTCTGCAGATCAATTGGAAAAATTGCACTCTTATTTTGACCATTAATTGGAAGAACTCCTCAGATCATTCACAAGCCTGGCATAGCAGTGACCTGTACTCTTCAAAGTTTTGCATCAGCACTGTAATATTGAACTTTTAGAACCACCGGATGTGCCTGTCCCACATGTCAGATCAGATGATCCCAGTAGTTTCATTTGGCCTTGAAGTCTAGTAAATCATATGCAGTAAGTACAAAGCATAGCAAAATCTGCAAGCTGTGCAAATGGGTAGACTTTTAAAACTGCAGGTACATCAAATAGTATTCTCTTCCCCAGTCTTCTTTGTGGCATGGGATGCTTTGTATCATTGTACAACTGCCACTAACCTTTCTTGTCACCTAGCCAACCTGTGAAGGTGATTTCCCTGGTATTGCATGAAAAGCTGTGTGAACAGCCTAGGAAATTGCCGTACTGATTATCTTCTGGAGTCCATCCCTTGCTTGCTGTCACAACCTACCTGTGAAGAGCCTTTACTTGGCCGCTCTTTGAACATCCAAGTGTTCTTCCTTCACACCCAGGTTTGGTGGGTGCCTGCCATAGGTGCCCACAGGAAGAAGGTATTATGTATTCTCTATATACCCCATCATTTAACCTTCTCTTCCTTTAAACCTCTCCATTTCCCCTCTTGCTTCAGAGGTCTATCACTAGGTGCTCCTGCTGGCCCGTCCCTTTGCTGTGGGAGTGCTGAGTGGTAAGACTGTGGGTGATAACCCACCTACTTTCCTCATTTCTCCCCTGCTTTGTGGTTACCCTGGAGCAGTAGCCAGCCGCTTGCTTATGCATGCTGGTTTACAGGATTGTTAAATGACTGCAGAGACACTTGGGCTGAATTTGCTTTCCTGTATGAGTGTATCACCTTAAAGAGAGCAAAGATACAAAATAAATGGCTTGTATTTTATAACAAATATGGAAAATATCTCCCCTGAGAAAAGAGTGAGATCTTCTTTGTTACGGATCCTCTATTCGTTTCAATGTCTGGTGTAAATTTCTAATAGTTGTTATGTGAGTGACTTCTGAGAAGGCAGGAATGAGTCTGGAATGGCTGTGACCAATGTGCTGCTGTAGGGACTGAATTGCTTGTCACTGGGGTTGACAAAAGCTGTCATTCTACAGCTGGAATGATGTACAGCTCTCCTGGCAGCTGTACCTGGTGCTCCTGCTAGTGACTGCCAGCATGGCTGTAATAGAAAACCCAGTAGCCTCATACTCCTGCAAAACAAAAATACCTTGTGTAATTTTCCTAGTGAGCTTTTCGAATAGGCAAGGAAACTTCATGTTGTGATTTTATTTAATAATTTCTCTTGGGAAACTGTACTTTTGGAGGCTTATCTGTGTATTAATTGTTTAAGTAAATGTCTTTTGACTACAGCCATTCAGTACAAACCACAATAAATTAATCTTGCTTGCCTGTCAGTCTTTATTTCAGCTAGGCCAGGAATAATATTTGAAGCCAGGAGACTGTGCTCTTGAAAACACTTGCTATTGAGTTTTGACAGTTTCACTTGCAGTGAGTGACAGTCGAGGATATTGTTGTTAGAGTAGTCATTCCTTCAGGGGATTGTATTATGCCTGCAGAAATGCCCTGCAGGCCTTTTCATATTCCTTCGTTTAAGATGCCAGTGTCACAGTCACTCCTTTTTCTCTCCTTTTCTTGAAGGCATCACATAACATAAATAGAAACCCAAATGTGATCAAAAGCAGAACTAAAACTATTATTCTTCTCTTGGCTGAAAAAGGAGCTTTGAGGCAGATGGCTCTTGCAGCTGGTGGCATCCCTGTTGGGATTTCCTCCATGCCCTGTGGGAAGAGACAAAGGCTTCCCAGTTTATGGTACCTTCTGGCTATTGCCAGGGCATGGCTTTAGGCTTGCACCTGAAACTGGCACTTTCAGCACTACCTTTTCCATTCTTACTGGAAAGCTGGAATTTTGGGCTGTTCTGTTTCCTTCTATCACCCAGGACCTGTGGTGTTTTTCTTTCTTATTACCCAGTGAGGCAGCCTTGCCAAGAATGGCAGAGGCTACGAGAACGGGAGGTCTGGGTGAGCCTTGTTTCCCCCATGAACCAACCTGCAGCTGCACTGTATGATAAATTAATTTAATGAATTTAACCGGTTGTCTTCAAAGGCTCTTTGGGAAGAAATGAATGCACTTGGTTGGGCCACATGGTGATGAGCACCACGCATCCTAGACTAAATGACTAAGCCTCTACTTCTTACTCTAATAGATGTTCATATTATGAGACTTCCTGGAATTAGAATGAATTAGAATTTGGCAGAATTAGATATGATTGGTAGGATTCAGATCATTAGTCTTTCATTATAACCTTTCCCTCACAGCATTATGTATTTATGCACACAGTTCTTATTCATGCTTTTGTCACAAAACAAGTCATAGGCTAGAGGGCTAAAAATACAAGCCTGTGACATCATCCTGACTGATAGTGTTGCCAAAAGCTAATGAAACTTAGTAGTCATTTTAAAAGTTCTATTATTAACTGTAAGCCAATGCTTTTTGACATTGAGAAGCGAGATCTACCTACTGGATATAGAATATGCCTTTATTTTTAAAGGTTGATTTTTCAATTCCTGTGTAGGCTGCTTGGAACAATATTTGTTTTAAGTACTTCACTGTGAATAAAAAAGTATCTCAGAAGCAGCCTCAAGCACAAATAGATGTACTTAGAATGTTTTAGGTGTACAGTAGTTACAGTGGAAAAACTAACCCACTTAATTTTCTGCAAATGCAGTTAGAGTTTCTCCTGGCCTTGCTACAGTGATCCATCATTGCAGGAACTGCAGCAAGGAATGGTTGGTTTTGAAGAGGTCAGCAAGGTGACCAGATTTATGGAACAGGTTTTAAATAGGAACAAATGCAGATAATGAAGCCTGTAAAAGAAATGGCTGGCTAAGTATCCAGAAGAAGTCTGAAAAATGCAGAGCAGAAGATGAAGGGGTATTTGTGCATTGTCCTCTCCAAGACTTAAACTGGGGGAGTCAGATGAAAGAAGCTGGTGGCAAGTTCAAAGTGGACTGGTGGGAGTATTTCTTCACATAACATATATTCAGCTTTGGAGGTTTACAGGACATTGTGGATGCTACAAATTTATGCTAGAACATAAGTAACTGAACAAATTCATAAAATCCCTGAGGGATTAGTAAATACAGGCACAACCACGTTGTAGAAGAAAGTCTGCAAGTCACTGTAAGCTGGGGGAGGCTGCTTGAGAAGTCTGATCAGGAGTTGAGGTGCCTGTGTCATCTTTCTGTCTCAGGAGAAACCAAACTGCAGTCGATCTCTCAATACAGTGAAGCTAACAGGAAATATGCAAGAAGTGGGTCATCAGTTTTGTCATTGAGATTATTTTAGGAATTGGTGTTTCTATCACTTGCTGTGTCCGTAGAATAGGTCCTTAGGTGATCAGGGCATACCCTTTCATTCAGCATTCCATTATGCATGAACGTTGAAAAATTACAGTTTAATTTCTTATACATGAAGTACAAGTCACCAGACCCAGATTTCACTTGTGGCTCTTACTGTATTATCACAGTGACTTGTGACAACAAACAAACTTAGGATACAAAAGCAAGGGTACAGACAATCACTGCAGAACTGCTAGTGTGTTAGAGAAATTCCCTAGTTCCTGCTTAATGCTGCATTTTGTACCCCTCGTGTTTGTGTGCCAGTGTAGATAGCACAAAGCAAATATGTGTGTGCAGCCTTTGTATAAAAGAGCCATGAAACATAAGAACCTGATAGAAAGTAATTCATTTGCCCATAATGGGCTTGTAATTGTTGCTATTACAAAATTTCTGATTGTGACTATGTTGTGTTTAAGAACCAGGCCTGTGGTTTTATTGCAGAATTATTACAGCAAACCCTTTGGGGACTGTGAGCATATACACTCATTCTCTTAAGTATTCACTTGGCCAATATTGTGAAATGTAGCTGTTTCTAGGGAACAAGAGGCCTAGAATAACTGTTGAACTAATAAAAAATAGAGATCCATTTAGTTTCTTTTTTTCTCCAAAGACCATAATCAAATCTAGGATCAAGCAGCAGGAAAATTAGGCCTTGTTATTATTATTTTTTAATATTGAGCTTTTTTTTAATATAAGTAGATGGGCAAAAATAGCTTTCACATAAAGTACCTTGACCTTTTGTGTTGCTTTAAAGAGACCAAAAGTCTCCTTGGGCTTTAGGGTTTAATAACAAAGTAGAAAAAGACTGTTGTGTTTCTGGATCTGAGAAAGAGGGTATGGAACTGAATTCCTACACTTGGTTGTGCTGCAGTGTTTCATGCAGGGTTGATGGAGTAACAAGTCAGAACACTGGTTCTTTTCTGGGCCCTCTGAGTGGCCCAGGACTATCAGAGGCTGTATCTGTGCAGTCAGGAAGGGATTAACTTGCTGGTTAGTCACAGTTCTTCCTGGACATACCAGAATTAATAGACTGGATTTCAAGATCCTCTCTTATTTGCTATTGCTAATGTCAGCAGCTCTCCTGGCAAAATAACTTGAGTTGCATATTATAAGTGTTCTTTTTCTTTCCTCAGCTCTTCACTTGTTCTAATATACTGAAGGAATTTACAGTGTATCCACTCTTCCTCTTTGGTTGGTTGGTGTGTTTGTGGTTTGGGTTTAGTTTATTTGTTTGTTTTAGCAAAAGCTCTGTTTTAAGTGTAACAGTTCTTGGTCCTGAATTTCCCTTGTCTGAAGAACCTGTTACATATTACATATGGTTACATATTTTTTAGCTCTTTCTTGTCCTTTGTTCAGAGCTATTCAGAGGTTGACTCATTTCCTGAGCCTTTTAATGGCAGAAAGGTATTTAGGAAACCATGTGCCAGAATGTTCTCAGTGCCTGCAAGGAGAATTGGTGTTCAGGAGTTATTAAAACATAACATCTGGCCTTCAGTAGTAAAAGGGATGTGGGGTTGGATACTTGGGACCCAGATGTTGCTCCCTCATGCTCTAGTTGCCTGTCTCCTACAGTGGCAGCTGACTGATCTTTCAGAGTAATGCATTTAGGTGCCTTCCATGCTCCTGGCTCCTTGCCTAGTTTTTTACCAAAGCAGAAGGATTTTTGGTATAAAACAGCGTCTGTTTCCAGACTTGATCTGTCTCTTGAATGATGAGAGCTGATAATTTTAAACTTCATAGGCATAAATGTAAATACTTTGGATTGTCAGGATAAGTGCCCAGCTTTCTGAAATCCAGAAATACTTCACTGTTTTTGTGTCCCTGTGTCATGATTCCCTTATGCTTCATTGCACACTGCATATGAACATTTCCCTTCTGTTTTCTCTAAGCAGGTAGTACTTGTTGCTAATTTCATCTTGCATCTTGTGTCAAGGGAGACTTATTTTGATATCAAGAAATGATAACCAGGTTTTCTTTCTCCTCAGTTAAAAAAAGGAGGGGGGGGAGGAAGTGTGTACAATTGAGTGTTTGAAATATATGATGTAAATGACATCCCTAGAGCTTAAAAATCATTTTATTCTCTGGAGAAACACATTCTGTTCTGTAGCTCTTGAAGGCTTCCTATTGTTCTACTATTTGGGGAATTAAAAATTTTTCACTGATTGGTTCAAAGTAGAAGAAAAATGTTTAATTAGTCACTTTCATTGTTCTTGAAAGAAATGGCAAGGAAAAAAAACAGAACCTAATGTTTTTCTTCTCCAGATGTAAAGATCTGTTTTGATAGTGAATAATGTTCTGGGATTGCCTAAACCAGCTAGGGTAAATCCAAGCCAGCACTCCTAGTGATAAATATATGGGGTACTTTTAAAACACTTGGCAATGGAAGAAAACAAGCTGCAAGCATCATTAAACTGAAGGATCTGGGGAGAAACCATGCAGCTTCAAAAGTAGTACAGATCTTTTATAATAGTAGTCTATGAAGTTAAGACTGTTTTCCCTTTCTGTAGAGTTCTCCTTTACATGACTTGTAATTTGTAGGTAGTATCTTTTGTTTCACTAAGAAAAATACGTTTCTTTAATGATAACATGTAGATGTTCCTCTGGTTGTGTTATTTCATTACAATTGTTAGCTTGTTGGTGTAATGGTTGAATTGTGAATAAAGGACTGAAAAATACCATCTCACTTGCATTCAAATTGCTTTTTTTTTTCCTGCAGATATTCAGTATAACTCATTCTGAGATACTAAAGATACTAGTTTCTTAAAGAAACTGCTACAAGAAGTATAAAATTGGCTGATTGTTCCCCTTGTTGTTGATAACTTGTACAGTTTTTTCTACCATTCTGCATGTGTGCATCAGGAATAATGTTGTAGGCTGAGACAGCTGATTACATTGATGGCTTTCCCAAACACTAACTCAGATGACTGAAAATACTGCTTTCCTTACCAGTTGATGTGGGAAGGCTAAATTTTTAAGTTTTTGCTGGATGTTAAGAAGCAAGTGTGATGTGTGAGAGGATTTATGATTAAAAGGAGCGATCCCTTGGAGTAATTGTGATATTTTGAGGCTTGAACAGATTTCAGTTCATGAAGAGTACAGTGTGTGGTCGTCGTGAATGATCTTTTTTGGGGTAATGCTAGCCATTTGTAGATTAAAAAATGAAGTTGTAGAAATGAAGCTACACTTACGAGTTGAGTTTGGAATGTAAAATGGAAACAATCTTAAGTGAACACGGCCCATCCCCATCAGTATTAAAGTTGAGAGTCCACATTCAAGCAGGTTCTCATTACTTCAGTGCAAGTTATGAACAGATAGTAAGAGCATTCACTCCAGTAGATGAAAATTACTTGCTGCTGTGCCATCTCCATTTCATGACATTTTAGTTAATTATACTGTCCAATAATGACTTACGACTGTGCACAGAGAATTGAGATAAAAAGGAGGAATTGTAGTGATTTTCAAAAGCAAGACCAAAGAGTATTGCTGCCTAAAATGGGGGGATAATACATTCCATGAGCTCCAATCACTGGATGACCACTGGGTTTTTCTTCAGCTGTAAATTAGGGGATTATACAACTCCTGTATAGCATTAATTATTAAATAAAAGCAATTTCACAGTTTTATTCATTCATGAAATTCCTGTAAAGAGTGAGAGATTTGCAGTGTCTTCTTTGTTACTTGTGATTACCTCTTTTATTTTTCTTTGTAACTGCTCTGATGGATGGTGCCTGATCTAGGGCAAACTCTCCCCTGTGATGCTTGCCATCAGACCTTTTACGAGTTCTAAAGTAATAACTTGATATTCTAGTAATAAGACAGGTCTTCTGAAGAAAAATATGTGTTTGCTTCATCCTTTATGCTCCCCTGTTTTATCAGTGTTTCTGGTTAAAATTCAGGTACTGAATATCACTGGTGCATTATGACAAGCCTATTTTTTTTTCAATTCTTTGACTGTAAATAAAGAGACAAAGAGACATAAATGTTCTTATTTGCACATACTCAGTTGCTGGTTGTAATGAGAAAATACTGTTTCGTAAATTACTTGGTGCCTACCATGCAGAATCGTGCTCGTAGATGGTCGGTCTGCTGGTTGTACATAATACAGTAGGATGTAAAATCACCTAAAATTCTATTTTTTCTTATATTGTCTCTTTAGTTCAATGTATCTTGCATTAGTTTCATCTTAATCTGTTGTGCATCAAGCTATAACATAAATCCTACTTGCCTGCCTGCAGTCAATATAGCAAGTTCTCTTTGTGTATGACTATCTGTTGGAGACGTGTGTCTATGATAGGGACAAAATACTGAGTAATGCTGGTTCCAAAGGAAAAAAAGTAAGGCTTCAATACCAAGCATCTTAGGTGGCTTAGTCATTTAGCACAGTGTGTACATTAATATTTAAAATAAGAACATGAACAATGCTGGACAACATCAGATGAATTCAATGCAATTACAAGCACTCCATGAAAGGTTTCCTTCCTGATAGAGCTGCCGTGCTCCAGCCATTTGTGCTGCTTGCTGAGTGGCTCAGAACTGCTCAGAAAGCAAGAAGAGACCTTTGCAGAAATACCCAGTCCCCACCTGACCTGTTCCTGTTAGTGTTTCAGGCTGTTTGTGGAGCACCAGCGCGTCCTGTTGGTCTCTGCTGAGTTTGGGCTGAAGGTAATTCATGCCCTTGGGGTAAAATGGCACAATTAGCTGTTCTTGACCCAGTCAGGTCAGTATGGGTGAAATTTTACTCCAGTTTTGCTTCTTTTCTAAGGGGAGTATAGGCTGTGCCAAAGGTGTGTTATCTGTGAGCAATAAGGATATGATAAGGGCATGATTGTGAAAAATTGAATAATAATAAATAAAAGTCGCAGTTCAACTTTCCCAGTTCCAATCTTGCATGATTGTGTGTACTTGTGAAATGTGTTTGAATTGCTGAGAATTTGCCACAGTCATTCTGGTTTTACAGGCTATGTTATTGGGTCTGTGAGCATGTGTTCACTGTCATGAAAGGGTTCTGTATGTTATAAAATATTGTGTGTCTTTCTGTTTAAACATTTCTTCTTGATTATATGTAATACATTACCAAATGTAAAATAAGAAGCTGCCATGCTTTGTGCTATGAAATTAACTCTTGATTTCAGCTTTCATTTGTTTCAGAAAGATGTGCCTTAGCTGTAAAGGAAATCCATAGCTTCAAAATCAGTAGGAGTGGTTGCTACTAAAAGCTGAATTACTAGTGACACTTAAAATTTAGAATTTAAGAATGTTTATGACTGGTAACATATATAATTGTCTGTTCAGAGGTCAGAAACTTTGGATATTCATTTATTAGTGCTGAGCCAAATGCTCAGCTCAAATGTGTGATCATTTTTCTGGCTCTAAACACTGTCTTAAATTGTAACATTCAGCACAGCAATACAGATACAGTTTTTATTAAAAGAAAGCATGAGTCAATATATCAGATACCACTTCTAGACTTTCTGAGTAAAGTGAGTCATAACAGTTAAAGGTGAAAAGTAATCACTAATTAGATTTTCTTAAATCTATTTTCTTACAAAGTGTGAAATTTTTGAAGGTGCGAGTTTTGCCCTGAAAGAGTCCATTATTTTCACCCTTATTTTCAGTCTGTGATGAAAAAGAACTAGGAAGTGAATCAAACTCTGATGTCATTTATGAAATACAAATTTTTATAGGACTCAGCCACACCAATGAGCTAGAGCAGACTGACAACAGATCCTATGCCAGGTAAAACTTAGTGAATGATCAGTCAATGGTAAAAACATGCAAAGTGAGCCCATTAGGAAATGTGAAAAACAATGGCATTTTCATTGCATGTAGCCACAGTAAAGCCTGATTAATTATCTGCATTTGTGTTTATCACAGTATGAATATTTTTATTTTTTTCCCCCTTTCAAGTGGAAACTGAGTTCACTGTTTAACACTGATGCTTTTTATCTTTGCAGTGTGCCGGGAGGACTCATACCAGTCAATAGTGTCATGTGCTGCTGTAGTACTTACCCCTGTGGAGACGACAGTGGATACAAGGAAAAAAGAGCAGATGATAATGCCTGATGTGTCCAAACAGTGAGTTATTCAAATAACATGATCTTTTACCAGTGCAATTTAAACACCAGGCCAGATTCCTTCTCATGGATATGTATATACACCCTCCTTTCTCTTTCATCAGGGCTTTCATAGGTGTTTCCAAAAGTAGAAACTGGCCTGAGGCTAAGCTGCTGCTTTTGTTCATTAGCCTACATTTTTTCCCAAGACTTTTGGTAATGACATTTATAGAGGGAATATTGAGGGCCTTTATATGCCAAGAAACTGACTTTTTAACAGATTTGATAAGGTGATTCTTTTTGTTTGAATAGTCCTTTCATTCTTGCAAGTAGTTGATTTTTATAGAGGAGGTGATTGATAAATACTCAGCTCATCTGATATATTTCAGTATTTTTCAGGGACCATTTTACCTCTGTGATGCGAGATACAATGACATCTTCAAAAGTGTGGTAGTGTGTTCTTCCAGGGAAATTCTGTCTACTTAATTACAGTGTATTTTGGTGTTTTGCATTAAATAAAGATCATAACCACAGAGTGTACAGTAACATGTGCCTTGCAATACCAGGCAGGATGGTTATTTCTTAATGATTGAGTCTTTGGGAAATAAAGGTAGTTTTGTTTACATGAAAAGAAAGAAAACACAATTGTAAGGCTTTTCCACAACACAGACTTGAGGTCTGTACTTTTTAAAGTGTGGAAGGTATTAAAAAACATGACAATGTATAACATCACTTGTGTATTTACCATTTCTGTTTAGTTTTCTGCTTCCCTTGGTATATACAAGTTTAAAATAATCCGTGGAGTCCTGGCTTGCATGCCAATTACTGTAAGAAAATTAAAACATTCCCTCACTTCCCCAAAATCCCTGAAACATCCAAAACACCACTGGTGGATTAGAGTAGATTAGGTAGGTTGTGATCTTGCTACAGATCTATGACTTAAGTCTGTATCTGGCTGTGGTATCTTTTTCAAGGTGGTGATAAACCCTTTTCATCTCAATTACCTGTACTTAAAATTTAACACTGTGCATTACCTGTTATCCAGGTGTTACTGCCATGGCCTTGTGTTTAAAGTGCTGTGAGCATCTAATTGTTGTAGTGCTTCCCTTGTGTGGCGCTCTGAATGCCAAGAGATTGGAAAGGCAATGGGCTGTAAAATACTGTGCTGATATCCTGAATCATCTTTCTGGTTAGTTCAAAGCAGCATAGAACATTTTTTCTTGTCTTCACTAAAAGGGAAACCTGCACTGCTGTTTGATTGGCTTTTTTGTCTACTATGATGAGATTCAGCATTTAATAATCTCTTATGAATTCAAATTAGGAAATTGATATCTGGTTAGCATGTGCTGAATGAAGCCATCTCCCAGATTTTTGGCATGTTTGGGTTTTTATTTTTTCTTTACAGCCTGATTAGTGTTATCTTCTAAGAACACAGACATAACTTTTCATAAGCACTCAGAGGTCTCAGAAACATGCTCTAACCTCTGTTACTCTTCCAATACTCATGTTTAAAAATACAACCTGTGCCTCTGGAATTCTTTAAACTAGAAATAAGTTTGTGCTTAAACAGATTAAACCTATTTGAACTTCTCCGTATGAAACTGTATCAGTGTATAAGTGTCCTTAAGCCAACATTTCTGACAAGTATATTTGAAATTAAAAAGAACCATCTTGCTGGAAAAGGTTTGCAACTGGAATTTGGTAAATTTTGTAGAAACCTTAAGAGTAATTGTAGGGAGGTGAAAGGATGCAGCGTCAAGAAAATCTTCATCATTATGAATGAAACATCAGCATACTGATCTTGCATTTCACCCTGTGCTTTCTACATGCAGATAGTTTTCTTCATATCCAGTTAATGGAAGCATAACAGATCCTAATTCCCATGTCTAAGCATCCCAGTGTCATCTGTCTCCAATACAGACGTGCCCTTGGCGTTTGTTGAATTCCATTGACTGGAATGCAGACTCCATGTATGAGCTGGTGTGCATGTGTGGATTATAGTTATTGGTATTCAATTCATGTGGAAAACAACATTGATGCTTTGATTTTTATTCTTATCTTTGTGTATCTACATGGTTTTGACTTGCATGTCCAAAAATTGTGCATATCACAGAGGGCTGAGCAGTAGCCAGCCATCCAGGTCCTGTAGGGAGAAGTTTCTGCCTTCATGCCCTACAGGGACAGACTATGTTTAGGATAACTAATGCTTTCTAAAGCTACATGAGAGAGTGTGTAATCCAAACCAGATAAAATGCATATTAATGATAATAAAATGTTAAACAGTTACAAATAGCTAAAAATAATTATCTTGTGTGCCACAGTAAAATTACATCCAAGACATTCAGGACACAAGCTGTGAAGACTGGTCAGAAAAAAAAAATAAAAGCTTTCAATGCTACTTGTATAATATTTGATTAATAATGTTATTTTGTCCTAGAAAGAAACTGTTTAGTGGCTTTAAATAATGTATTTGCTTAATGTATTTTTTTTGTAAGCAGCAAATGGTGCCAGAAGTGGTAGCAGCAAATCTTAACGAGACTTTAAGTGTCCATGATTAGATCGTATCAGGACTGCAGGAGTAAAGGGCCAATTTTTTTTTTCCCCTCTGTATTTCTTCTTGGAAGCTCAAACCATTTCATCAGGGAGTAATTTCATAGTGATGCTCAGGTAATTGCTGACTCATTGCTTGGGCACTGACCAAAATCCCTACCTCAGTTATTCACCAGGAATGAATTTGGCAAGAGGAAGAGTGTGCCTTTTCACTTTTTGTCTTTCCACTCCACGGAGGCAGTGAAATGCATGGTCAGTGTGAGGTTGGGGTGAAAAACAGGAAATGTGAGCTCTCCCTTATTTTGTCTTCTCGGTCTTCTACTTTGTCTAGGATGTTGCATTAGCTTTGCTATATTTTGTAGAAATACAAGTCTTAAAAACCTCTTGCTGTCTTAATAGTTCAAGTTATAGAGGCCTCTTTGTGTTGCCATAGTGATACATCAGTCAGTTGTTCTCAAAGGTGCCCAGATGCTAAAACAATTGGAACATTTTGAGCAGTGAATTCTGCTTGGAGTCCCAGTTTTGATCCTTCCTATCTGAATTCAAATATAAATAAATCAGCTGCTGGCACAGAGCAATGGCATGAGGAATTCTCACTTCTATTTGAAGTTCTTAGGAGGCAGCATGGGAGAGGAAGCATGGCCCAGGGAACTGTATTTTATGCTCTAAATCAACTTAGCTTCAGCTTCACTGGGCAAACTCCTGGCTGAAAGGTCAGCCTACGAGGGGCAGTGTGGAAAAGAAGTGTCTAAAGACACATGAGTCCTGGAGCAGACAGTGTTCTGCTGCTCTGTGATGCTCATAGGTAAACACAGAAAACCATTCATGTGCTATTGGTGCATGAAGAAAGTATGATGAAATTCAGGTGCATCATTTTTTAATCAGATTTAATGTTAAGCTGATAATTGTATGTTTCATTTGATGTGTTTCTTTGGGTATGACTGCCCAGCAGTTCAGAGTGGTGATTGCAGCCATCTGAGCTGGCTGATTTAAAGGTGATTCGTGCATTAGTACTCCAACTGCTGTCATATTTCTGATTTTGATTTTTACTTAAAGATATTATTTGCTGTTGAAGTGCTCTTAGAGCTACAGTTCTTGTTATGTCATGAAGCAGACACAGTAATTTGACAGCTCTTTTTCGTGTCAGAAATATTTTCCTGAGTTTTAGATGAGATTTACAGATGAAGATCCTAGAAAAATGATAGGACGAGTGGTAATGTTTTTAAACTGAAAGAAGGTGAATTCAGACTGGATCTAAGGAAGAAGGCTTTTACAGTGAGGGTGCTGAAACACTGGAACATGCTGCCCAGAGAAGTCACGGATTCCCCATCCCTGGAAACATTCAAGGGATGTTGGACGGGGCTCTGAGCAAACTGATCCAGCTGAAGGTGTCCCTGCTTATTGCAGTAGGATTGGATAAGGTGGCCTTTAAAGGTCCCTTCAAACTCAGATGTATTCTGTGATTTTATTTTAAGATTCTAAATGTCACAGATCATTTGACAGCTCTTCAGGCTCTTAAGATCAAATCAGATTTTTTCTGATAAATGCCTGAATGAGCCTATGTAGTGAGTCTTTTTAATATTCTGTCTGTGCCAAAGCTGTTTCACTTGTACCTTGCAACTTGTACTTACCTGAGCAAGATTCTTAAGTGTGAGCTCAAATACATGAGAAAACTTCTTGAAATCACTGTGTGCTTGCTGATGGAAACAGATTGCTAAGGGGGAGAGTTACAGCTCTAACGCCATTTTGCACAGCACTGATTAGTGCAGATGCTAACCCAGGACTTTGGTACCGATCCAGATTGGAATCTATGAAGATTTTGGTGCATATATAGACTAAATTTATTAGCTGCAGAAAGCATACTCCAAAATATAGGAGCTTTTTTTCCTCTCTCAGAGTTTCAAGTTGTAAATGTGTAATTGTTACATCAGAAGACTGGTAATCCTTTTTGACTCCTTCAGTCCTGCCTAATTCCTTTCAAAAGAAGTTCAAACCAAGCTGATTGTGTATTATTCTTCACTTATTCAGTTGTGGATTCTCTTTTCATTTTTTTCCCTATGATTTTTTTTTTCATTTTTGATAAATCCCTAGGAAGATTTTTTCCTCTTGAAGCAGCAGTGATGTTATTTTACCTCTGTACTTTTTGATGCTTCTGTTATGATCCTGTTATTGAGAGATGCCTCTGCCCGAATTAAGGTGTAAACAAAGGGTTGAGGTGATAACAGCAATATGTGTACAAGCAGTTGCTGCTCCACAGTTTCCACAGAAGTGGGAACCCTTGTCTGGAAGTATTACCTAGGATGAGCCAGGCCAGCCTGCAACTCCATCCCGTGCTTATCTCATGGCAAAATGCTTCTGTGGTGTTAAAATCACATTTCCCTGTCTCAAACAGTGTTTAAGTCCTTACAGCCCCTCAGTGGTGATGTGAAGTGTGGTCTCTAAAACAGCCAGGTTGTCAGGTGGTGGTGTCCACATCACAATTCATGTCTGCTCTAACATCCCTTTCAAAAGGCTTCTTTCAGTAATGTGAAACAGGAAGGGTTTTCACACTTGTTTGGAAAAGTGGATAAAAGATGGTTGTACTGTTTCAGTTTCTGGATGATTGGGCAATGGGCTATAGACCATGTTTTGAAAGCTGTGGTTCCAGCTCAGCTGAAAAACTCGAGACATCAGCTAGATTGCAGTATACTCGCTGCTACTACATTTTAGTGATGACAGATAGGAGAGGTAGCATTTATATCCATTTCTTTAAAGCAGATACTTTGAAATGGAGTAAACATAAGCAAAGCATTTATGCTGTCAGTGGTCTACTTCTACATTCTTTTATCTATTTTGCTAGTTAGTCTTTAAGCTCTATTTAGCAACTTCAAGGGGAACTGAAAATTTCTATTTTCTGTGTTGTCTGTCAGGTGGTCTCCTTGTACATCCTGTATTGCTTTTTGCACATAATGGAAAAACAAGTTATTTTGATGTACTTCTATCTCTTTTGAAATGGGAATCTTTTCAGAAAATAGTAAAAATACTATACTTACACTTCTTCTATTGGCTGCTAACTAGCTGAAACTCCTACCTGACATTGCCTCTTGTCTAAGCTGCCCAAACAGCTTCTTTCTTCTTGCTTTGAGGAAAAAAACCCACTAAACCAGACTCAGTTGTTTCTATTTTTTCCCTGTGTCCAGCCACTTCAAAAATGAGAATGAGTTTGTAAAATCAGTTATAAGTAACAGTTATGCAAAGGAAATAAAATTGCACTGCAAAGTGAGTATAGAAGAAACCTTATATCTGGTTATAGAACAGGAGTATTATCAGTTCTCATGTTCCTTCTCAGTCACTGTAACCATGAATTTATAGGAGAGATTGACAGGAAAGCAATCTACATAACGTAATTTAAATATTTTAGGCAATTGTTTGCAGCCAAGGGATTAAGCAGTTTTTTACAGCTTAATTTGATCATGAGTTGCAAATGTTGAATAAGCTGGTTTTTGAGAGCCACTAAATAATTGCAGTTACTGCACTTACTGTTTTCAATATTTTGTAGTTCAACTCCTATCTTTTCCTCCTGTGTGGTGGTGAATAATGCAGGAGGCAGAGGAATGATGGCAGCTGTCCTGTGGAGGAAGGGTGCCATGTAGATTTATCTATAGCCCTACCAAGGAAGCTTTGACACTTTGCAAGTATAGTCATTGTTTGGAAAGCTTCCTCTTTCCTATGAGAGGAGATTTGGTTTCTAATACACAATCAACTATGAATGCTTCAATCATTTCCCTTAAAGTATTACTGATGTGACTGAACTCAACTTGATAAAAAGATACAGGGATGGAATCTTAAGCAAGGTAATTAATGAGGCCACTTTGAATCAAAATGTGGAGGATCAAGAAAACTACATAATTTTCTAGCTGAGATAATTGTAACTTCAAAATAAGGTGAGTGCATTGTATCATTGTGTAGCTGGTCTTTATTAATAAAAGAAAACTGAGGAAATAAAAATATATAGGAATAATACAGCTTTGCTGCTGATGTTTCTGAGCACCAGATGGTGAAAATTTGGATAGAACTTTTCGAGTCAAAATAGTTATTGTAATGTACATTGGCAGAGTGTGGCCAAAGCTGATTTGAAACACTGAGCTGCACAAACAAAGGACAGCGCAGTTATGGTAATTGGGAATACAAATTTCCTCTGCCTCAACAGCAAGCACTGGACAACATAACTGCATCTACAACTACAGTTTCTGAACTAGATCTCAGTTGTCATAAGAAAAAACATTGTCACCAAATCACAGTGACATTTAGAAAACAGCTTTGCCTACAGCAAGATCACTTTGTTTCTTTGACATGCGTTAAATTGTATACCTTTATGATACCATAACGTCATTCTGGTTTTGGCCATCACCCTAAAAAGAATGTTATTTGGAGTAAGATGATCAATTTATTTATCAGATCTGAGAAATTTTTTTAATTTGTAAATTAAATTAAAATCTGTGCCTTCCCTTGCATCCTTCTATAAATCATCATGTTTTCCACTGGGCGTTTCTGCAATAGAGGAAGTTTTAATTACATGACTTGCTTCTCCTTCATGTCTGCAAATTTCCCCAAAAGAAATACGTCAATATAAGTAATTTTACACTATTCAGTTATAGAGATTATTTAAAAATATGCCTTTCTTACATACATATATGGCCAGGTGCTTAAGGTAGACTTGGTTCCAGAGTGCAGATTTTATCCTGTATGCACTGCAGTGTCTGGAGGTGTCTGCTTTATTTGCATAACTGAAAATTATGAGTCAGACCACCAATAGCAACTTAATTCCAAAGTGGCAATCTCAGACTTGGCAACTAAGAACTCTTCTAAACTGATAGCCTTGAGTAATCATTGCAAAATATTCTTGGCAAGTACATTTTAATTAGAAGAATGAACCATAAGACACAGTTTTGAATATTAATTTTGGGCTGAGATTTTTGCTGTGCAATGAAATAGAAATTATTTTTTATATATATCAAAACTCCATCATGTCAGTAACAATTCTAAAAGGAGATGTAGTTGAAGTAAATAAAATCTTATCTGATTCAATTACTGTAGGTAATGCAAGCAGACACATGCTTAGGAAATTGAAAATAAATTATTTTATCTGGACATCTCCATCTGAAGAGCCGCTGTTCTAAGTTGTAGTGCTGGTCACTCACAACCTTTGTTATTCTAATAAAATTAGAGAATTTTGCATTATCTCATGTGGCAGCTGCCTAAGCTCTGAAGAGCACACCCATCATCTGCTGGGATGACTGCAAAGCCACCCCAGCATGATGTTCTTCAGAGACAGGGCTGGGGTGGGACACGTGGAAAATGACTTACTCATTTACTTCAGATTTAAAAGAAAAAACAGACTTCAATTTCATCCAGCCTAAATTCATGTCCAGTGTAGACACTCAGAACAAGAATTATTGTTACGCTCTCAGTTTCAGGTGTTAAAGGAGATCCACGGTTTTTATTTACCAGGTACATATTTAAGGGGCTGAAGGCACTTGATTCTGGGGCAGCACGAAGAATCCTCAAAATAATGGCTTTACTGGACTTTGCTTCATTTCAAAAAAGAAATTTTTTAGATAGGCTTAGAAAGTTAGATCATATAGCAGTTTCTGAATTTGTGTTTCAATAACCAGTCCTTGTAACATCCTCTATCAGCTGGGAGGGCAGTGTTAGATTCTGTTGTTAATCAAGATGCCTGGTGTTGCCTAATGAGAATTTACAGTTGCTGTGAAGCTTCACCAAGGGAAGATGCTTTTAAAGTACAGAACCAAAGATTTGGGAGCAAGCCCACTTCACTCAAATAAGGAGAGAAGTACTAGCTGTGCCCATTTTATTCCTTTTTCTTGTACGTCCAAAATCTTGAAAGTATACAGAAATTATTTTGCTGTAAAATTTGGACAAATATAGTTGTTAAACTTCTTTTACTCAACCTTTCACTAACTTAAGTGGAAGTGCTCAGTCTTGGGAACCACTCAAGAAACAGAATTCTATTCTAGTCTGTAAAAGCATAGGTTGTTGCTAAGCTGTAACTGAAGTTCTGTTTGAGACCAGTGGCTGTATTTTATCATCCTTCAAGGAAATTAAGGCAGTCTGTATACCTTTGTGCAGCAGAAACATCGATCTGGGGCAGAATTACCTAAATGTTGAGGAGATGAGGGTGGGGTGGTGGGGGAGGAGGCACCAGGGGATCGTTTGGTTTTTAATTTAGAAGCCTGTGGTGTTTGTATTAAAGTGCAGCCTCAATTCTTACAAATTAGATTTCAAAACATAATTGCAACATCAAATATAAAAATTAATCAACTATGTTATTACTTGTGAACAATTAAAGCACCGTAAAAAGAAAAAATACGAAGAAAATACACTTGTACATGTAATGCTAGGATTGCAAAGTACTTTATTTGGTTAGACAAATGTATTGTAGATTAAAACCAGAAAAAACAATTCAAGTGCATAGCAGAAATGTATTTGTTTCACTTTCACAGTAATTTAATAATTTCTCTGAAGCATAACAAAGAACAGCATTTGTTATTTCTTACTGTCACTGGAAGGTGGGAAAAGAAGGGATGTCACGGAAAAACTAGGTAGATTTGCATTTATAATTGCATGGTGTAACTATTGGACTATTTGTGTTTCAAAGCTCATTGTATGATTCCTGTGAAAGCATTATCAGGTATTCTTTTGAATCTGATGGGTGAAAAAGAATGGTATTATTGTGGAATCATTACTGGCTTATTGAGGGGTTTTCTAAACCAGGTATTTTGCAGAACATTCCTGAAAACCATCATCCTGTGCAGTAACTGTATTAGAGTTAGCTTTGTTAGAAAATATACTACTCCTGAGTCATATTATCGTGACTTAAATAGGAATACCACTGCAGCAAATGAAAGTTCAATCAGCATACTGCTTAAAAATATATAGAGTGCTTCCTGGTGCTTAAGGTTGAGAGATTACCAGCATCCTAGAGGGAATGAATTATGTGAAAAAATATCTGTACCTTCATGCTATGTTTCACATACTATCAGGAGGAGTTTTCTTTTTATTTAGCACAATTAAATGCAGAGGGATGCTCCGGAAGTGTGCATAATCTGAATATTAGTATTTTGAAGAGCAAGATTTGGTCTGTTTTACAGAGTAAAAAAGTGATATTAGAGAAGGACAGAAATAATTTTAAAAACAATCTCCTTAGCCCCACCTCTAGCTCAAGTTTGTTCTGTTCTTACTTTTTTTTTCCTGGAAGTAACAAAGAAATAGAGGCAATATTCCTCTTTCTCTACAATGTACATTTTTCTGTATATCTGTGAATAGTCATTGGAGCAGTAATTTTAATAACCTATCAAAAACTATGTTTCAGTGAGTACTGAATACATTATTTTTACTTGCATGGATTTACTGATAGCAGAAGTGAAACACTATATCTAAAAAAGGAGAAGTAGTACTATTGCTCTTTCTTTATCTTGACTTCACCCTCCTGTTTTTTACCAGTCAATACATTGGCTGCATTGGCCACCATATGGGATATATAAAACACCTACAGCATAAAAAACCCAATGAAAAGTAAGATGGGAAATGGGGAGGTGGGAAGCAGAGGAAATAAAAGTGAAAAGACTGTGCATCATCACACTAGGACACAGGCAGCTTTGGTGCAGTTGGATTAAGACATAAATTTGCAATTACATTGCGGTAGAGTTAAGCCATAAAGACAAAATATTGTACCAAATAAGAGTGAATTTAAAAAAGCCAAATGCTGCAAAAACTATTTGTATAGTTATGAAGTGAGTACAAATGTAAGTTCTTCCTCCTGTGCTCCAGGAGAAGGATTAAGCTCTGTTAAACTGAGGACATCACTTTGCCCAGCTGCTTTTTATCAGCAATAGCTGCGGTAGCCACCATCTGAAAAGATGTTGGTGAGGGAAGAATACTTTTTGGTTTTCTTTTCCTGTGCTGAAGCTCAAAATATTTCATGTGCTTCCAGGTCCATTTACTAATTCTTTGTGGATGTGTTAGGATTTCACTCCAATTGTTTTGTTTTTGATATTTTAATCCTCTCTTAATCATTACATAAAGGAGTAGTATGTAGCTTTTGTTTCACATCAGAAAATACTCACTGCTAATACATTGAATAAATGTGTAGCAGCATGTATTCCAGATATATCCACCTAATATTAGTAATAATCCAGATTTAGAGCTTTCATCGCAGCAGCCCACAACATCAGCTTGTGTACAGCTTTTATAAATGTTTTCAAAAAATAGAAGTGGGGAAAGAAAGAGACCAATGCTTTCATCGTATATGTGAGCTAGTGTTTTCAAAAGCAAGCAGATATACATCAAAATATGATAGGTTACAACCCCTTTTTTCTCCCAGATCAGCTGTTTTGTGTGTTCAGTACATCCTCCTAATACCAAGAGAGTTCCTGTGATGAGCAATACAAGTAGGAGAGAGGAATACATATAGGAGGTTACCAGGAGTGAACTACTGGGAAAAACCAAGGGAAGCACAGGTGGGGAGAAAAGTGAGGTAGCTTTGAGGTAAACATCTCCATGTTTTAATTAGTCATGCTTATAAACTACACTCTTGATAAAACTCTTCTTCTATCTGTCGATTTGTTCATGCAGAAAGCCTATAGAGTATTCATCCAAAAATATGGTAATGTTGCTCTAATTTTTGTACTGATCTACTGCTCTATCCCCAACGCTTCATTCAAACTTTTTAATACTGATTTTTCAGGAACATTCCAGCCTCACTTCCAGTTATTATGACCTTTTGTAAAATTGACATATTTGCATACAATTTTAATATATGCTCAGATTGCTGCTTTAGAACATATGAAGTTGAGCAGGGCTCATCTCTCCTTGCAGCCATAGGTGCAAAATGACAGAGACCTCAAGTCAGAGCCACAAAGCAACCTGGAATAAACATTATGAGAACCAGCAATGAAAAACATCCTTTTATTTTAGAATACATTTCTTGGTGTTTTAATTACATCTATCTAAAAGGTCACATGCACACAGTTTAAAGGCAGAGCAGAAGAAACAATTCATTTTTAACAGATGAACTAAATGGTAAGGTGGTGTCAAGTTATTTTGTCCTACAAGAGCCCTCCATTAACAGGGCTGCCTTTTAGGCCCTTTCTTCGTAATCCCTTTTAAAACTTAATCTAATGTTGCAATCTTATTTTTGTATTCTTTATCTAGACCTGTGTAAATAGAAGCTATTGATACTTTTGACTGGAAAAATTTAAATGTTCTGTATAAACATTTTCAGAGCTACAGTCTAGATAAACATTTCTATATTGATTATTTGTTGTTAGTTCTGACAAAGTGTGCTTCAGCACAAATGGGTAAATAAAACCCCCCTCATTTTCTTGTCCAAGGAACAGTGCACTCTATTTGGGATAATTTATGGAGGAGATAGAAAATAACATTTATAGTTCAGTGAGAAAGCACAGGTGTTCAGAATTAAGATTACCTATTATTTTCTAAAGCCTGTGCTGGTGTTGTCAGAACAAATATACATAAAACCAGTGTTTGATACCAGATGGACTTGAAATGGAACAATGCAACTAAGGTGTGTAGTAGTAGTAACAAATGCTATCTGAAAGTTCTCTACTCTTAACTGTGCTGTAGATTCAAGCCAGAGAATAAATACAGTGCCAACACAAAACATTAAATTTAAGAAAACATAAGCAGGCAAATCATCATTCTGTGATTTATTCTCCGGGAAATTACTTCTATTTTTCGAAGATGTCACCCAAAACCAGGCATACATTCACAGGGCTTGGAATTCAGTCCATATATGTAACAGGAATGAATCACAAAGCTGAGCCACAGTTCAAAAAGGAGTCGTATCTCTATTCAGGTAGGGAATTTTGATATGAGCTTTAGCAAGTTTTGGTTTTCCTCGTATTTGAAGTTGAACTTACTAAAATTCACCTGTTCAAAACAATATTTGATGCTTCCAGCTTTGTGCTGTATCTGCATTCTTCCTGAATTATTTTATTAGTGTAATACTTCATACTTAAATGTAGTAAGTGCCTTAAATTTCAAATTAATGAAAGCAAACCTGAATTTATAATGAATGCCTGATTGACTTCAGGGAATCCATAATTTAGATGACAAAAGAACACACTGATTCTAGCTACAAAAACAGATAATATTTGAAAAGGCAACAATTAAATACAAAGAATGGTTTGGGTTACTATGGGAACAGATAAAGAAAGGTTTTTCAGTATTGCAAGCGACTGTGTGTATACAAGAGAAATTATGTTCTTCTGAATCCAAGAAGCTATGAAAGCTTTTCAAGGAAAAGGCTAAATAATAAGAAATATTTAAAACAAAAGCTGTAAAATATCTCTATATAATATGTTGGTGGTTTTGTATTCTCTCTTCCTGCTTTTTCCCCGTTTTTCTGCCACTAATTTTTTTGAGTTAGAGGTTTTTTGAGTTGTGCAGCAAAAAGTGCTTTGCAAAGAGGATTAGTGAAAGAAAGAGCAACGTGGATGTGTTATTCTATTTCTGGGTCTATTTATAAGAGATTTAATCCTTTTTCATAAATTTGCCTAGGTGAAGGCATTTGTACTATAGTTTCACACTTTCTCTCACGTATTTTCTGTTTATTCTCGTAATCTGGAAGTAATGAAGACACAAGTTAGACGAGGAAAAAGTGGGGAAAATTATCAACTCTGTATTTCACTAAAGCTGGAGTGCTTTCTAATGGAGTTGCACAGTCATGTTATGTATGCTGTACTTAATATTCTTGCTCAGGCAGGTGTTAACACTTTTCTGTTTTGCCTTTTTTTTTATTAGTTATTATTGTTTCATCAGTTTTTTGTATTTGCTAAAATAAAAGAATATCAGACAGGTACTAATTACAGCATCAACTTTGCAGTAGACCAAATGTTAAAATATACAATATTTATTTATAATATAATTTAGATATTATTTATATATAATATAATTTAGATATTTTATACTTGATCTAAATCAGAGGGTGTGTTTATCTATTGGTGAAACTTTAAAAGGTTAATAATCAGGAATGCTCAGCCCTGCATGGAAGCTGGCATAATCTGCAAGGCTGGGAATCATCTGAAATGTGGTCCCTTGGAATAAAATAAATAGTAGCTCAAGTGAATGAGCATATTTATTTTCATGACATGGCAGTCAGTTTAACATGGAGAAGGTTCTTTGATTTCTTTTAAAAGAAATAAGCTGTCTGAAAGCTGTGTTATCAGCTATTATTTAAATATGTTTTAAACAATACTGTGCTATTTCTGTGTATCTTTCAAACTTCAGATGTGGGAATATGCTGACATTGAACTACAATCCAGCAGTTACATAAATTATGCTAAATTTGTCATCTAATTTTCTGTGCTTTACTTCTGAGTGCCTACCTTGTGATGCTAAGTACCATACAGCTCTTTTATTTTTAATACTGAAGCAAGAGTACTATATTTTGAGAAAAACATGTTTAGGGGCACTAAGGAGATACACTAAAAGTCGTGACTCTTTTTGGATGCAATATTTATTATGAGGTTGATGCACAGTATTTTTCACAGCTGTATATGAAAAAGAAAAAGACTTTATTGTTGCAGGAAGTCAGTCCTTCTGTATCCCGATTGAGAGACCTGGCAGTAACTGACATCTGTGTGTACAGTCATAGGTGAGGGGAAAGTCTCTACATTTAGACCCATTTTTGTTTGTTTGAGACCTTTATTTTGCTTGTGTATACAGGTGTTGTTTTCTTACAAGTCATCATTAAAAAGGAAGGATGTGTTCTATATCTTGCAACACATTTCATTTACAAAATGAACCTTTCTGGATTCTGCATTTGGGGAAAACATATCTCTTCATAACTGATTTTCACTTTCACCCTCATTTGTCTAGATCATTTAATAACCTGTAACTTCAAATTGTTGTCAGGAACAAGAGAATAGAAAACTACTAGGGTGAGGTAATGCTGGGTAGCTCAGTGACCTTCTCAACTTCCCAGATATTCATTGGCCTTGACATCCTCCTCCATGAAGAAGGAGGCCAGGAAGTTGTGTTTCTGATGGTTTTGTGCTGACCTCTGTCAGTAGTCCTCTGTGGAATTCCCACTGAACCCCACTGTGGGGGGGCATAGGCTCCAAATGTGTAGCTGCCACAATATTCATGTGCTGCTCTCCTGCCATCCTGAGCCTTTTCAAAGCCATATTGAAAAGGGGATGAAATTGCTTTTAATGGGGACTGAGACAAATCTGTTGTGCTGTCTGCAGAGAAATTGTTGCCAGGACTGAAGTGAGTTTGGTGCTCAGCAGTACCTGTTTGAAATCCTTGCCTGAGCTGTGTTTCCCATCATCTAGGCTGGTGGTAATTCTGATAACCAAGGAAAAGAGCAGTGAAAGCAGGCACAGCCTGTACATGGCTGGAAGGGGCACGGATGGGCTCCTCCGGCTGGGCAATAAGTTCTGTGCCACTGACACAAGGCAGGGGCTGTTTATCTTGGCTTGTTGACGGCTGCTCCAAAGATGACCTCAGACCGTGTCAGGAAAAGTAATAAAAGACAGACAAGAAGCCTGGCTTTAGACAAGGAGAGGTAATGAGTATATTTTTATAGATTGCTTCCCTCACCTGGGCTGGAGGAAGCTGACTCAAGACTAGCCACTGCTAAGGCTTCATAAGTAGTCTTACAGGTGCTCTGTATTCGTATTTGGGGCAGTCAATACTTCATAAAATGATAAGTTTCTTTTCGATGAAGTAAGAGAGACCTTGTATCCCTTAATCTTACAGGTGGCATTGGCCTGATTTGCTACATTTATGTGTTTTATTAAATAACCTTTGCAAAGTTAGCAAAGGGCAAAATGGATCATTCAGAAAGCTTTCTTTTGTGCCCTGTTTCTGCTGGCACTGGCTATAAAGAAAGCATAGTTCTGTGGAAAGTTTGGTAGAGTCATTCTTAATGGTCCAGGTAATTAATTTATTCTTTAAAATCTTGTCTTTAAAATAGTTATTTATGATTATCATACATGTTCTTGAGGGATAGGGCTACTTTTCTATGCTGCAATTTGCCTAAAGTTAGGTGAAGTAGGCAGTGTTCTTTAATTTCAAACTAATTTTCCCTAGGCTTTGAATAATTTCTAGTATATTTTCCAAATATAGCTTCCTTATTATATATAATGAAATAAAGTCAGTAGTAAACAGTCAAATGTAAGAGCAGAGATTATAAATGAGTTTACTTAATAATACATCACACTACCCTGTGATCATCCTCAGAGCACTAGCTTTTGGAGGCAGTAAGAATTTCAAATCTACAGGGAAGATACATAGGCAGTGCATCTTTGGGGGTCTTTAATTGACCATATGTGAGATTCATAAAGGTCAGTTGTGTTGCCTACTTATTCTTTATATCAAGGCAAAACCAGGATAAAGATACAGGCTTAGGGAACCCCTGGTAATGCAGAAAGAATTTTATTTACTTGTTAGCTGCAGTTTTGTTGGGGTGAATGGGGAGAAATACTTCACGTGCAATGGGATGCCTGTGCCATCTGCATTAGATTCATACGTACCTTGCCAATAAATCAGGCTGTCCAAGGCACTTCCACTGCTTATCCTCAGAGGTGTCTTGTCTCATAACAGGGAAGCTGCACAGATATTTCTTGAATAACTATATGCAATTATGCCTGTAGGTGTCAGTGGTTCAATACAATGCCACGACAAGAAGCCTAAAACAGGTGAGCAACCTTCCTTGGATTGCAGAAACAAGAGTTAACTTAATTTCTTCTTCACTTGTTAGCTTTACTGAAACATGGACCATTGTACCTTGAATCAAATGCTACCTAAAGTGATTGGAGTATGTCCAGTAGTGATATACTGTCAACTAGCTGCCTGGAAATAATCACGGATCAATTATTTTTAACAATTTATTTTTTGTTTGATAGAATAAATCAGTGTAAGAAATGGTTTTGGCAAGTATGGTTTAGATTTTTTTTTTTTTTTAATTTTTTTTTCCTTTTTTTTGTAACTTTGTAGATTCTGTAAGAAAGAACTTGATAGTTTATAGTATATATAGATAGAACTAGATAGTTTATCTGTCATACTGAGTCATGTATCATGTCAACGCTCTTCATTGGTGGCGGTGAACAGAAAAACAAATGTTAATCTTTGTTCAGTCTTGCTTTTTTACAAGAGGAATTAGCATTTGATCATTTTGATAGAGCTGTTGTGTTTTGTGAGGCATCTAATCTTGAATCTGTACTTGCTTGCATCAGGACATTGTTTTCTAACAATGCTGTGTATAATATGGTCAGGAGTGCTGCTGGAAACATGCAGTTCAGCCCTGTGCATCCTATGAATGCCGATGAGCAGGAAGCAGGTTTGCTGTCTTGCTGTCTGCTCCTCAGGTTTCTTGGGGCTGTGAATCCCATTGTAGATTGATGACACAGGGATAAACTTGTTCATTCAAGCACACCTATGAAAAATTCATGTTTGTTCTAAAGATCTGTCACTTTGGATGCCTGTTGGTGGCTGTGTGAGCACATCACATCATGTATTGGTCAAAGGCTGTGGTTCTTAGAAGTTTATTCAGAATGACTTTATCCATCTACCAAAACAGAAATGAAGGAAAACCTTTGGTCAGCCAAAATTTATTAGGAAAGTTTGATTCAAGAAGATCATGCCTGTAATGAAGTTGCTACTTCCTCCAGATAGTGATGAATTAAGATATTTAAAAGTAGGAACTTTAAACCATGAATTAAATAGCTGCATAAATATAAATGTGGCAGCTGCTTTGCTGTCTTCAAAAGACTAATTACAATCTCCCTTTTCCTATATTAATGCACATACAGTGGTAAAGCAGTTGAATAGTTGAGATTTACTATGTAAAATTTAATTTCCTGACATTAAAAGGTTTATGTATTTAATGCTAAAATGCCGGATACTGCCTTATGCTGGATGATTTTGCCCAGTAATTTTTACTGGCCAGGAGTAGTGCTGCTGCTCTGCAAAAAACCAGCAGAGAACTTACCCTTATATGCATATGTGCTTGTAAAATGGGGGCCTTCAGCATGTTTGAATAGCACCTTTAGAAATCAAGTAGCTATTGATTTTTATTCTCTTTGTGGAAATAGCAGAGGTTGTTTTGTTGGGTTTTGTTTGGGTTTTTTGTTTGTTTGTTTGTTTTTGCTGAAATACAGCGGCTCTGTGTGTTAGAACATTGTGAAATCAACAAAGTTCATGAGAATCTGTCAGGTTCATATGCATGATTCAATGCTCAAACCCCCCACTGGCAAGACAGAAGTATAGGAGATGATTTGAAAATTCTTTTCTTATTACTTCTGTGTCTGAAAGTCATAGGTTCTGATGTATTAAGTTTTGCAGAACCCAACTAACTTAGCACAAATGCACTTTTATTGGAAGTCTGAAACTGTCATAATGAAGTTAATATATGTTAAAAATTCAGCTACAGTACTGTGAAGATCTGCATAGTTATTCAAATTTAAGCAAATGACTGGTCCATTGAAATTTAAGCCTGTGCATAAGTCTTTGTGGCAAGCTTGTGCTGTTTTATCCAATGTTCTTTCATTCAGCAAAGTAGCTGGGATGATATATGTCTGTGAAATGTAAATGTAAGTACATTTGCATGGCAATATTTAAAGAACTTTAGGAAAATAAGTACTGAAACACAGAAATTAGAGATAAAAGCATTCTTATTTCTAACAGAACTAGTCAGAAATTTTCAGCTATGGGAAAATACAAAGGACAAATTCAAACAGATGAAGGTAGTGCCCTTGTAAAGAGTGGACTCTTTTCATTTTGAATATTTTAAACCATTTCTTTCTTTTGAGGTGAACATTGTAGAGTGATAAAATCTCTTGTACCGTTTTGACCATTAAAAAGAAATTTGGTGATGTCTTACCTTTTCTGTCCTTCATTACATGTACATTTAAAATTCACTTTTGATATTAATCATACTTAGAATTCAATTTGCTACCCGTAGTGATTTCACTAGGGAAGACTCAAATCTTTCAGGGTAATGGAGTTCTAAGTAAGTATTAGTTATTAGGTACTTAAGATCCTACTTTTTCCAGATGGTGATGCTTAATCTAGATCTTACACACTCCTGATGGATAAAGGTTCCAAATCATGTTCTGAAAAAGTCAAGAAGTTATTCCCATAGTCCAGTTAAATCAGGTGGTAGCTCTACACCTTGCACAGAAGCTTTCCCAAGCGTCACCTTCTGCAGGCTCCAAATGTTGTTCATGGTGATCGGCACTGCAGTGAAACCTTCCAGGAGTGAGGGAGTCTTAACCTGCAATCTTACCCCTGAGCAGTTAGGTAGAGGTTTCTACATAGTGGCACAATTTGCTTGAACTGGAAATTGAAAACCGTCAGCAGTGTTCTGAGTTCATGCAGCATTGGCTTAGGCCATAGTTACTCTCAGCTATGGATCATAAAAAGTAAAGTTCATGCCTGCCTTATTGCAGCATGTCCTTCATCCCAGACCCACTTAGAAATTAGGTGGGGCTGGGATGAGCACCTGCCTGCTTGCTTCAGCATCACTTGAGAGCAGAAACCCAAAACAGACAACTGAGGGAGAGGAATGAATGTCTGGAGAAAATTTAGTGTGCTGCAGTAGATATTAACAGAAGTGGGACTTTTTGTAAAACCCATCCCAGTGAAAGTCCCTGCCCTCGAATAACAAAATAGAATATCCAGTAGAGTGTACCGCTTTTCACATATTTTCTTTATACTTGCTATGTAAAACTAATCCTTCTGTGACAATCATTGAAACAAATAGCAACTCATTAGGAACAACCATTAAAATAAATCTTAACTATGAACAAATCTCAATACTCATTAAAATAGGTCTCAGCTCATTAGGATTTTTAGTATACAGGTTGAAAACAGAAGATGAGGTAATTTTTTTAAAAGAAAAATCAGGCATCAAAACCTTTCCTGTTTCTCTTACTTCCTCAGCATTGAGGGGACTGAGGGTGCACAAGGAGCTGGGATAGGACACAGCCAGGACAGGTGACCCCAACTGACCAAGGGGGTATCCCAGACCATATGGTTTCTGCTCAGTCTGTACAGCTGGGGGAAGAACGAGGGATGTTTGGACCATGATGGCATTTGTCTTCCCAAGTGACTGTTGCATATGATGGAGCCCCGCTCTTCTGGGAATGACTGAACACCTGCCTGCCCATGGGGAGCACTGAATGAATTCCTTGCTTTGCTTGCATGTGCAGCTTTTGCTTTACCCATTGAAGTGTTATGTGAACCCACGAGTTTTGTAGCTTTTGCTGTTCTGATTCTGTCGCCAGTCCCACTAGCAGGGCAGTGAGTGAGCAGCTGTGTGGTGCTTACTTGACAGCTGGGGTTAAACCACGATAGTCCTGTGGGAACTGCTGATAACACAGCTGTCCGTGAACACTGTGCCTTAGCTGATTTTCCATGATGCTGTTTGAAAGAGAACTGAGAAGTGTGAAGTCATACCAAAATCTTGGTGTACAGCTACAGGTCCGTACAGTGGAAACTTTGAGCTACATGTGTATTGTGCAGTTATAGTGACAAATGTTTGTCTTTTCTATTCAAAAAAGATACTGATGCTGACATAGTTTAGAGGTACATCTTTTATGACAGAAAATTCTTCACTTAAAAAAAAAATTCTGTTGCATCAAAATCCTAAAGCATCTTGTAGTCACTCTGGATCGAATTCTCAGAAGCAGTGTTCGTATTCACTGTGTGTCATATTCCTTCACTTCTGCCTCATATGGACTTGTTCTTTGGTCATTGTTTTGTTCTTCAAATTAAAGGAAATTGATCAATGGGAGTTGAAATCAGTGGCTCAGCTGAATAGGAGTTACCCATGCATACCCGAGGTCTGAGTATGAGCCATTTATGTTTAATTAAATGCAGTGGTCTGAGTGCAAACCACATCTAATCTCTGTTTGTTAAAATGCAAGAATGAGCAAATCTAGTTAAATAAAAGAATAGCAGCACTCTGTTGGATGTCAGGGGCCGGAGGCATTGATAGATGTCTAACCCTGGCTCTTTATCTACACCTGGAATAGACTGTATAGAAGACTTCAATTAATGCTGACTTGTAGTTTCTGGTACTAATGAATTTCTAAAATTAATATAATACTGTTGTAGGAAAGAACAGCCCTGTTCAAAAAGTGTCAGCCAAAGACAGCATGCCTTTCTATTAACTAAGTTTTTAGATAGGCATTTGAAGCTATTCCAAATATTTCTAAGGTTTTAAAAGCTTGATATCTTCCTTTTAATATTTATCACACTTTGTTGTGAGATTTTCTTGGAAACTCACTCATTTGTGAGTACACTTATAAAAGTATGATACGTGGACTGTCTTTCTAAGGGATGCAACAGGGAATGTAATGCCATCTTTCTCTCTAAAAGTTATAGTGGTACCATTTAACCCAAATAATGCAGCCTTTTTGAGCTGGTTCAAGGCTGATTTTTTCTTCCAGAATAAAATCCAGATTTTATTCTGAAATCTAATGGTCTGTATTCGGCATAGCCTAAGAACAGAACCTGAGGGAGTGTTTATTCCTACTGAGCTCAGAGCATATGGAAACTAATCTGCACCCTTAATGTTAGGGACAATCCTTCCACATTTCCTCCAAAGACTCTTCTATGGAATCCTGTTAGGCAGATAATAAAATACCAAATTTTTATCAGTCAAAACTATTTTGAGATTATTAAATATGCTTTTTTTAGAAAAAAAACAAAGGTTGCTAAAAAGTCGCATTCAGTAGTTTCAAAATTCATAAATCTTCATTTGCCTAGTGTAGTATATTTGACAAGACACAGATAAAAGCAGAAAACAATCTCAGAAGAGATGATTTGTTACTAGGGCAGAGACTTCTCCCTGCCCCCTTAGTTGTTCAGCCATTGGTTGCTTTCATTTACTGAACTCCATAGTGTATTTGATTTATACAAATAACTGCTCTGATTTATACAACTAACTCTAACACTGAAAAATCAGTGTAATAGCATCTTGGGATTTTGCAAGGGTGAGGTATGGCTGCCTTTTCTCTCAGCCTCCTGTGCAATGTATTTCACGCAAGTCTGCATTTCCACTTGTAAAATACCACTGGTTACAGGAGCTGTAGCTGTTACATTGTCTTTGCTTAGTGAAGGGTAGACCTCTCACTCTTATTAATGTTTCTTCTGTAGAGGTTCATTTGTGACAGCCTGGTCAAAGCTCCCGGTGATGTCCAGTGTTCCTGGAAGCAATTGAACAAGTAGAGTTTCTTAAAATATCACTGCACAAGGAGATAGAAATGTATAGTTCTGTTTATAGAATTGAAATGTGGTTGGGGAAAAGAAAAATACAAGAACATTGATTGTACAGGTCAGTTTTTTGTTTTTTTTTTTTAAATACTGTGATCGCCATCTAAAAATGAATGTGGGCTTTTGGGTTTGTTTGTTTTTGTTTGTTTGTTTTTTAATCCGAATTTATGAAGTGCTTGCTAAAGCAAAGTGATTAGGTTAAGATATTTTTTCTGCTTGTTCCAGTGAACTCATGCTGTTTGAAGCCAAACAATATTGCTTTAAATCTCAATTTTCTCACTGTTGCAAACATTTTATTATAAACACATTGAAGAAAAAGAATCTTACTTGAATTATATCATCATGCAAGAGGAGATGTTAAAATGTTCCTTTGAAAGATATTAGTGTTGTTAGTACTGTGTAAGATCTGAGGAGCAGAGAAGTCATTTACCAAATGTAGCAAAATATAAAAAACTTCATTAGTTTTGCACAAGATTTTTAGATGGTGTATGATACATATAAAAATGATGTATTGGAAAAAATGCTTTTGGATACTTTTTGTGCTCTCCGTCCCTCCACTGGAAGCTGGTTCTCATAATGCAATGCCTTTAGCTTGCTTACCTGCTTACATGAGGATTTTGTGCATTTGCTTTAGGGTTTGGTAATCTGAAATGCTCAGCTGTATAATCTAATCAAGTTCCAGAGAAAAATCTTGTCCTTTATCAAGAATTCTTTGTTTTCATTCTGAGCAGGGCAGACTATATTTAGGGTGTTCAAAGCCAATGTGGCAATGAGCAGTGTAAGCAGATGGAATCCATGGAAAACTGAAAATGTTCTGTTCTGATTTGCAACATCTAATGCAAGATTAAAATTTTCAGGTTTGTATATCTTGAATTTAGAAGTTGTGGGTGTATGATGAGAAGATACATCATGTGAAGAATGGCCTCTGCCTTTGGTCAGGCATGCACAGATACCTACACAGATAAAACTCCTTGGTGTAATATCCTTTGTTTGGATATATACAATGCCTTGTAAACTGTTGAAGATTCACTTGAATGATTGAGAATTTGAAATGGGCCTCCTTTTTTCCTCCTTATGAAAATAATGTAAAAGATCATCTCTTGTGCAATATTATGGTTTCATATAAAAACATAAGCTTGCATGGATATATTTGACCTTAGGGAATATCAACAAATATTAACATCACAGAAGATAAATAAACCATTACTTTTTTGCTGTCAAATCTGTGATTTGGCAAGAAGTCTTATTTTATTACTGAAACATTTTATTGCTCTTAAATTTGTATTTGTATCATATATTATGCTGCATTCTCATGTTGCCTCTGTATTTCAATAGTACTGCAAAGTTCTATAAATAAAAAAATATGAGATTTCCAGGCAATTTCATATTACTTTAATGGATTATAGTGCAAATTGCCATGTGCAATTGATAATAGTTGCTATAGTGAAGCTAAAATGAATGAAAAATCCCAATCTTTATCATAAAATATATCACTGAGCCCTCAATATCCATCTCTAACATGGCTAATTGCAAGCTGCCTTCTCACTGCAAATACACAGCTGGATCTTTATCTCCAGGTGGTAAAACCTTACTGAAGATGAGAATCAACTTGATTTCCCATTGACTAGGTTTCTCCTGTTTCTCATGATTACTTTGGCCCTAGTTCCTGCCCACAGCCCTCTTTCTTGAAGATTCAGCCAGTTCTAGATGCAAGCTCTGTGTTTTTCCTCTTATGGCTGTGCTAAACCGGAGTTTTGCCACCACACCACATAACTCACAACAGATGTAATTTGTGTGAACTCCTTGCTCACACCTTTGCCTACTCACATCCAGAGTAACCAAAACCATTGCTGCCAGCCACCAACCCCATGTTTAAAATCCAGTTTTAGAAGCCCGGCAGTCTCAGGTGCCAAGCAACCTTACACAGTTGAGTACTTACACAGTTGAGTACATACACAGTTGAGTATTGCCTTTGCCCAGCTTCACTGTCCCAGCCCTGCCTCTCAGCTCCTCCCCATCTGGCCAGGTCATATTGCTGATATTTAAGACTCTGAAATTAGTTTATTCCCAAAAGGGAATGAGGAAGACTTAGCTTGTGCAGGTCATCTTCATTTCACTGGACATAAAAGGTGTTACTGTACGTGTTGGAGTGTGAAGGGTGGAAGTGAAGCCCACACATCAAACCTGTGCTTTTGTTCTGGTAGAATCCTCCTTGGGACAGCAGCACCTTACCAGAGCTTCTGCCTTGGTGGGTGCCTGAAGGAGGCTGATGCTATGAAATTGCACCAACTGTTGTTATGTTTGCACTGAGGACCCCGGTTTCTAAAAGGATTATGACTGTAGAATTTTTACCATTGATATTTATATGATATTTTTTATACACTGATGTTTATGATTTGTAATGGCAATTAAATGTAATCCTTATTTACAGATATCTATTTTCCCAACTTTGAAAAAACACTACCAATGCTGTTTAGCTTGAGGATCAACATATAGTGACTTTTGTATTTCAGATCATTCTGTATGAAAGCGTGAACTCTATTCCCTGCACTGTAATCTTGAGTCATGTTAGGAGTCAGATGGAAAGCAGCATTCCTTGCCAAGTGACAGGATGGTTTCCCAGAGAAGCCTAGGAAATTAATTATACTGGGCAGCAGCCATCCGTATGGTGCATGGAAGCTGAATGTAGCAAATGCTGAAGGGTGGATGCTGTGGACGAGTAGACAAGAGCAGCTGCAGTAGCTGAATGTGGTGATGTGGGAGATGTGTGGGGACAGCTCAGCTGGGGGTGGTGGCACAGTAGGCACACGGGCAGGCCTTGGGGAGTGGTCTTGATACCCTGAAAATCCTAAATATGTTGACTTGAACATACTGGATTGTGTTTCTCAGTGATCATTTCTGTTGCAATTATTTTGAAATAGAACAAAACTACACTGTACAGGTGGGGTAGCATTTCAGGAAACAGCAGTTACTTTTGAAGTCAAACATTGATGCCACCCCTTTCCCCCATATAAAATGAAGTATTTTGTCTATATCTTTACCAAATATGTTTTTGTAGGCTTTGCCAAAAGGAATTAATACTCTGCATCTGCAGTAATGTCACATCTCTATGGTTTATTAATCTCACAGTAGGCTGGAATTTAAACAGTTTTCTTACGGTTCTATCCTTGTTGCCATGTAGTTCTTAATAGTAGGGAAGAAAGCGACAGTCTTTTAGTCTGGAAGGAAAAGCATATCGAAGGCCTCTGTTGTGTTTGTTTTAAGTACACTCTTCAGTTACATGAGCCTGACAAAAGGAAGGAGTAACAAAAATTATCTCAAAATCTGGGGAAGGCCCACAATTTAGCATTTCGTTCATCATTATTGTTCACTTGAACTGATGAACTTTGAACTTTTGTAAATTATGTGCAGTCAGTCAACAGCTGGAGGGGCAAATCTGGAGTGAAATCTGGTTAGTGTAGCTTTTTAAATCCCACTGTCCTGTCTCTTCACATGATACTATGTTGTGTTTTATTCAGCACTTTGCATGATGAAACACCAGTTTCGTGTCTGAGTTGCTGGCTGTGGTTATTCTTGTTCCTATCCCCATGTCATTCCTGGCACTGGCTGTATATCAGCAATAGTTACATTTTTTTCTTGCTTCTACATCTAAAATACACCCATAAAATAGAATGAAGAATGCAAAAAACCAGCCAAGCAAACCAGAACATGGGCAAAAAAGGGGAAAACTTTTGTTAATAGGGAGTTCTTTAAAAGTATGTGTCTTGGAGAATGAGAGTGCAGACTAGCTAACTTTGTTTTCTGCATGAATTAATGAGCAGTGGCTATGCCAACTGAGGTGCTACAGAAAGTATTGATACTTTCTAATGTGTTCACAAGTGTATTTGTATATATTGCTTCAAACTATTTGGTGTTCACATTCAAATTTCTGTGCCAAGTATGTCACAGGAATGATGTGCTGAGTATAGATAGAGTTTGGAATGCCAGTTCATCAGTTAATGTTCCTTCAGCTGTCTTGTCAGGATGAGTGTGATACTGAAATTCTGCAAAAAGGGCGTTCTAGTTTACTCCAGTGCTGCTCTTGAAAGCCTCCACTGTGTACTGGAGTATACAGTGATCATGGGGAAAGTATTTTGTCTTTATTAATGATGAGACAGCAAATTAAGATTTAGGAACCTGTCTCTCCTGGGAAATTGCCTGATGCCATCCTTTCAGAACAGGCTTTGGAGCTTCATGACGTGCATCCAAGATTACTCTCCAGCGATGGCCTGTCAAAGAATCGTACTGCATTTCAGAGAGGGAGGGAGGAAAAAAAGCTCCCAGACAATTACAATGGAGAGGATCCTGTTTTCATGATTTTTTATTTTTTAATCAGATGACTAATTTTTTAGACCAATATATGCTGCATTCACTTAGTTGCATAGAGAATAGTCAGAGTTAGTAATCAGAGTGCAGGTCGAGAGGTAAAAAGCCAGAAGTCAGTTTCTGGCTTTTGGTTCCCTGAATGACATAGATTTTCACCATACTTAGGGGAAATAATGGAGGCTTCAGGCCTGTCATGTCTATGTTGACTTTTCTTATTGTATCCTTTGATAGAAGAAGTTAGGAAAGCTTTTGGGGTTTTCTGAAAATTCAGAATACAGAATGAGAATAAAACACTGATATTACCACATTTCTTGCATTTTCTCCACAGAAATAAGTGTGATGGGTGTTTTTTTAATGGTCCTTAGATATTGCTTAGGCTAATGCATTCTTGAATATGTCTTCGTGGTGTAAGTGAGAGACTCATTAAACCTATCTATTTGCAGTTGCACACAAAAACCAGTCCTTAATTGCCTCCCTGGGTATGGACAAGAGCTTAAAAAGAAGCAAAATATAAAAGATTAAAAGAGCATAATGACATCTTCAAAAGATGAAAGATATGATCTAAATGTTAGAGGAAAAAAAAAAAAAGAGGAGAAAAGCTTGAAACCTCTTTGTGTTTCCCCAAGTAGGAAAACTTTGAAGATGACAGTAATTTTCCATTGTGTTTCATCTTTTTCATACTAACATATTTTGAAATCTGGAATGACGGTATCACCTAATAGTGTTTTTTTAGGGGTAGATAAGTTGTGGTATGAAACACAATATGAGCAAGATTTTCTTCTACTTTTTGCCACAATAACTACAGATACTATGATGTATGTTTTTAAATAATTCTGATTAGATGCATTCTTGGGTGAGGCATTCCTAAAGAAAAAGGAGATTGATGCTGGTGATTTATCAGGTGTTGTTCTGAACTTGATTGCAAACTCAGATCTTAAGGGATCAAAGTAATGAGGTCTTGTTTTTGAATAAAGTGTAAAAACATGATTCTAACCATTTGTGGCCATGAAAGATCCCACGGTGCTTTTGGGGATATACCCTCATGTCCTGGCCAAATTCAGTTTTTGTTAGTTGCATGGTGATTACTTCATTCTCACTGGAGTTTTGGTTAGATGTGACATTCCTTGTTTCCCATTCTGAATCCCTGGTATGAGTTGCTTTGATGTTGCTCAGCCCATAGTTTTCAGCCTGAAGGAGATTGCTGTTCAGCACAGAGCTAAGTTGTTTGCTAGTTAGGTCAGAAGTTTCTGGATTCATCTGGAAAAGGATGCTTTTGCTAGGTAGAGATTACAGTTTCAGCATCAACACAGGCAGTGTGAATTTACATATGCTGGACAAATGTCTGGCCTGTTGTAATAAACACTGATGATGTATGCAATAATGTGGTGATGGTGACTGGTGATGTATGTAATAATCTCTGTCAAGGAGATGAAAAGGGATTGCATTTTCCAAATGCCACAAGTTGCTGGAAAATTCCTGACTAATGGTTCAAAACCATTTGTGTTCAGTTTTTGTATCTGAACAAAGAAGTGTAGATTTCTTGTGTAACAAATGCCAATGTTTATACGTGTGCCCACGTGCATAAAGAGATTGGTGTGCTATGTCTGTAGTAAATAGAATTACTACTTCTGTTTAGAATATAACAAGAGGTCCCCTGATTTTAGAACAAGGAATCTGAAGTTTTCCATTGATTTTGGCATTGTCTCTTTGTGACAATGTAGTTTGTTTAATATTCCTGTGCATTATTTGAAAGGGGTGAATGTGACTAGCATACCCGATGATCAAGATTCTCAACTCATTTGCAGAAAATTTCTTCCTGGGTGAAGAGATGCCAGATTATTCAACAGTGGAGTGAAACATTTCCATTATAGCTTCAGAGTCACACTTATGTGTCAGATGGACTTTTATGGCATTTAACAGAGAGAGTTTATGTATGGGTGCTTTGTATTTGCAAGAATATTTTTGCTGTACCTCTTACAGGAAAATAATACATTTTTGCAGTAAAATTGTGTATATTTGGGGTGAATGGCTTTTGGTATGGAGTAGAAACCCTTTTTCTTGATACTGCGTCAATATGAGGAGCTTCAATCAACAGCCTTGTATTTATAGCTTGCTTAGAAGGCCCCTAGAAACCATCAGTCAATAACCTTTCCTAGTTATTAGGCGTGATTTTGTAATGCATGCTGTTGTGTGTTTGTGTGCGCATAGGAATGCCTGCATTAATATTGCATGCTGAATTTTTTGTGGAGTGATTTATATGTGATTTTGTGTCTGTCCTTGTAAACATGCAGACAATGATGGATCTGCTTGTTTTCAAGGAGTTTGGTGACAGCGCTAATTTGGCCTTGGCAGGAAGAGCCTGAGCTTCATCTCACAGCCTGTGTCTAGGCAGTGGGGTGGAATAAAGTACAGTCCCTTGGCCATCACAACTGAAGACTGAAAGCTGGAGTCCATCCTAGCAGGTTCCAGCCATTGCATTGCTTTGCTTTCTGTGGAGACCTGGCTACAGCAGGTACATGGGATAGAAGGCAGCTATAAAGTCTGTCACACAACACTCACACCAAAGGTGGTTTTGATAAATATGTCTCATTCATGTCTGAGAAGACAAAATGTTCTTTACCATTCTGTTCTTGCACAGGTGGGCTTAAAGATGGGGAGAAGTGATTTGCTGTCTTGGGAACACTGCCTTTATCTGACTTAGGGTGAAGTCAAATGGTTGACTCAGCAAGAGGTCAAGGGAGGAAAAGAATTTGCCTTATTGTGAACTGGCAATTTTTGAGAGTTTAAGGATTCTTCCTAAGTTATGACACCATAGGACTTCAAACAAGATGTTCAGAATCCCCTCCTTGTAAATGGCATCTCTGTTTATGGCAAGCTAGGGAGCACAGGCACCTGTCTTGGACCATCTGAACTGTGCCCATATGGGATCCCCAAACTCAATCCTGAGTCTCTGGCTTGCAGGAGGAGGCTGTAAGAGTGCAGCCTGAGCTGAGGGAACGTGCCCAACGCTCCTGAGAGAGATTTCCATTTAAGGAATTTGAAGGATGAACTTTAAACATGAGATTTTTGGGGCTGGTGTTTAAATTGCCTGTGATGGATAAGGTGTAGTGTGCTTCGTTCTCTGCATATCCTGTGATCTGTCTCAGGTTCCAGCTGACCTTCTTGCATGTTGGGTGTGTGACATTTCACTGGACAGCCCAGTCCCTTCTGTCTTCCTCATGGACTCCAGCTGGACTCCAGTAAGATGAAAGCTAGGAGAAAGTTTGTGCATTAAAAAAAATCAGGCTTTAAATGAGGAGTGAGCTTAAATCTTATCTTTGTCCAATGCACTTATCTTTGACCATCATGCTACAGAAGAGGAGCAAAGGCTTTGTGTCTCTAACAGTATTTCTGGCATGAGTTTCTTTTATCGATTTCATTAGCATCCCAATACAACTCTGCTTTTAAAGACACAGTGCTTGACTTATAAAGATTTTAACAAAACAGAAGATGAAAAATCCCACATTTAATTATATTGTTCTGCTCTGTTCAGTTCTGCTGAACTGTTCAGCTCTTTTTTGCTCTCACATGGACCTTTAACCTCTGTCTTAAACAAAAATAACTGCAGGTCTTCTGAAATGAGTTACATGAAGAAGTCATTATTATTTCATTCAGATGTTTAGAAGCCAGATTTTAGATGCTGTTTGAGGTGCTGACATGAGCACTTTCAGTGAGCTACAGCAGCTGTTGTGCAGTTACTGCTCCTTAGCTAATGCTCTGCGACCAGCAGATTATTTATATTTCATTAACATTTAATTAGCTCACTGTACCTATGCCTGAATAATGACAGATGGATACAGTGAACTTGAGGACTACATGGCTTTTTAAAGTTTATAATTTGAAACCTTTTTTTTTTCTTTCTTCTTGCCTTCCTTTCACCAATCTGGCATTATGTCGATTTTATTTTATTTTAATCAACCTTTGGATACTTAAACTTGGAGAGGGAAGTAAGCCTCATCATAGCACCAGCAATCACAGAATGCTGTGAGAGTGTGGCAATTTCATGTTCCTTAAAAGAACGTTTCAGAAACCCCTTTTCCAACAGATTATGGTATGGATACACACAGAATCATTTGAAGGACAGGAAATGCAAAAACAGTGTCATCCATTTCAAAGGGATTGCTCCAAACATCAGGTTATCCTTGAACTACTGAAAAAAAATCTGATCACTGTACTTGTTTAAAGGACTATTTTAGTTATTTCTGTAGTCCTTTAATGGCATGACAAACCTTTATGCTTTTGTGAGGATGAGTTTTAATTTTTTTCCTCTAAATAACATTGAATTGAAGTTACAGAAAATTATATAGACTCTGCTTCTTTACATGGACCCTGTGCTGGAATATTAAAATGCAGAAAATGGCTACAGCATTAAATTCAGAAATACTAAAATACTTTCTACCATTTAGAGAGAAGTAGTGGAAAGGAAAAATAAAGGAAAACTTAATAAGGAAATAAAATAAGGAAAAACTGGTTATTGTTCTGAAATGCAACTGGTTTGATGTGAGACTTCACTGATTTTAGTATGGAAAAGTAACAGGGCACATTTCTTTCTTGTAATTCTCAGGAATCTAGTAAATATCCAGAAAACTAAAAAAACAAAAGCAACAAACAGTATTATTGACATCTGTCCACTTTTGGCTCTTTTCCTTGAGTCTTTTGTTCTCAGAGGAAAGTCTGGTTTTAATCTGCATTAAAAAATACTTGTTGTGACTCCTGGATAGATGTAACCAGAAATACTAAACTTTGCTTACAGAGTCGAGAACAGAATTGAAAGCACTGTTCCTCAGTGTGCCAGGAAAATCTCTGGTAAATGTGCATTATATCCGCACATATTCTGTTCACTTACTGTTCAGGTCTGTGAAGTCAGATAAGCCCAATGGGAATCATACTCGTTACCACAAATGCCTAAATACTAAATCTGATAGGATTTACAGGGACAATGAAAAAGAGGAGCTGTTGTAACATTTAATTTTTATTTTCAAGGCCTTGCTCAAGTTTATATTGGTGCCATCAATAAAAAACACCAATAAATTCAACTGTAAAAGATTACCTCTTCAGATAGGGTCAGTGGTATCTGCTTGGTTGAAGTGATGACTGGTGACTCCTTTGTGATGAAAACCTATCCAGAGTCAGGTCAATATATCTTTCTCGGCATAACAGGAACACTGACCCTATCTGTGGAAGGAAGAAAATTTGTCAAAGAAAGAAGTTGGCTAAGAACTCTCTATCCTGTAAAGTTGAGGGATGCTGGAAGGACAAAAAGCAGTTTGAGCAAGTAAAGGTTGGGAAGACATATGTTGCCCTTACCTCTGCCTGTTGGGATCTGTCAGTCAGTTCATTTAATGTTCTTCTTTCATGACTGAAATGGTTCACCTGGGAAGTTAGTAGTGAAAATGTCCTCATAAAGCCAGAGTCTGCCTGGCTGCCCTCTGCCATACATCACCTCCAGGCTGTGGGAAGGGAGAGTTTGTCTGAAGTGAAGGAAGGCATTGCAAGAAAAGCTGGTTTATAAACCTGCATCAGGTATAAAACATTACTGACAGTGAAGGTTTACACCAAAACCAGTTGTCTGTCATTTCCAAGTGCAGGTGTAAAAACCAGGTGTGAGATTTGGGAAATGATATTTGAAAAGAAGCTAACATAAAATAGCCATTTTAACCACCCCAGAATTCCCACCTGGAGCAGCACAGGACATCACTGGTGTTTGTGTCTGCCATGGCAGCATTGAACTATCTTAATTTCTAAGTATGAAGCCAGACACAAAAACTTGTGTTTTGGAAAGATGAATATTTTCATTCTCCACAGCAGACCATTTTATTTGTTGAAAAATCAAAAGTAACATTTGTGGTTGAAAATTTCTGTTTTCAACCATCAGAAAAGAGAGGAAATGAAGATGAATACATTCTGGATTAAATTTTTGTTTTCTTTTGTGTACATTTTTAAAAGGATGAGCTCTATTTCTTTGTGAGACTCTTACTATTCTTCTATCTTCTAAAATATCATTATGCAAACTGATGACTGCATACCCCTGGGGATATTGTAATATAAAAATTCTGGTTTTGTGAAACTAATCTCTGTAAAATTGGATAGAAAACATAAGCAGCAAAGCTCTTGAAGAAAATCTGTTGATTTTAGCAATTACATATGCCATTTCAATGCTGCCAGAGGGTGATCACAACTCAAAGGTATTGTTTACCCGTAGAAATATATCATTCCCTCTGTTTAAAACTCTTGATCAACACAATATCTTTGTATATTTGTGTTTGGTAACCACTATCTGAAGGGCTCCTTTTCCTGTTTGCAATTTTCATTTCTTACTGTAATGAGTTTTGCACAGTTTTACTTTAAAAAGTATTTTTAGATTTAAAAATTTTATTATTTAGGGAGATGGAAAAAATACCAGATTCTCCACTTCCAGTTCCTGCCATCCTTCGTGATGTCATGGGAGAATGTAGAAGTGGAACTGTAGACAACTGAGCAAGACTTAATTTCTTACATTCAAATCTTATATATTCTGTCTGTCTAATTTTTACCCCTCAAATTTGCCATTCACACAATAGTCTTTGCAGTTAATACTACTGTGATATTAGATGTGAATTCAGGAGTTCTTATGGCTCTGACAGAATTTTTGTTTTCAGGTACTCAGAGTAAAATCCATTAGGCTGATCTCTGTGATATTTCAAATGATGACATATTCAGCTTTGAATGCTAATTCTAATAAAATTATGAGAGACTGATTTTGTGATTCTACTTTAAACAATTTTAAAACATCCTGATAATAGACATTATTTCCAAACTAATTTTTTGTGCTAAGTATGAGCGGGGAGAAGAAACTTTATGAAGTTATTTGTATCAAAGTTTGCAAAGAGATTATTATACATATATTACAATAAATTGGTGTCATTATTTGGACATGAACTAAGAAATAAAAGCACAACGCTTTTGAAACAGGTACACAAAATTACATAACTGCTCTAGAAAGTAAATCACACTTGTTTTCATGTATTTCTTTTTCACCATATTAAATCTCCTTTCTGACAGCTAAAAGGAAATTACCGTGATTTAGGGAGTGAATCTTTATCAGTAGCTGACAGGTAGGAAAAAAATGTTAAGTCCATATAAACAGTTATTTATAATAGCATTTAGCTGGAAAATGAAAATCACTGAGCATTTGATTTATGTAATTTTCCAGGACAGTAGAAATACCTTCTGCAGTCCACCAGTCACTTTTTAAGAGCCTGACGCATGGAACTCTGCCTGCTTACTCCAGAGGGAACAAGATAAATGCAAAACTTGATACCATTGTGTACCAGATAATGCATTTACAGATTCTTGTCCTGCTTAGAAATAATAATTCCTTAATAAAGTCAAGTTGGTATTTTACCATTTTGGCTGTTTTTTTTTTGTAGTGCACACAGTGCCCAAACTGTGCCTGCAGAGTTTAGTCTGCTACAATAAATGGCAGCTTGGCACAGCCATTGAGGATTTGCTGGTAGAGCCAGACTAGTGGTATGAACTTCACTCTATTTTCCACTGCTTTTTGTGTTTCTACTGTTCCAGAGGATAAATGCTTTGTCATGTCACTAGATGCTTAGCTGGTGCTCAGGGTGGAGGGATGAGTCTCCTATCTATGTCATATGTTACTGAGAAACATTGGTAAAACTGATTATTTGAAGATTCTAAAACTGCTCTGTGCTCTGCTATGTTGCTTTCTTGGACAGGATGACAATTGCAAAAGCCAAAATGTGGTGAGGCTGTATTTTCTTTTTGTTGATGTTCCTGCCAAATACTGAGACAGAAAACACCAATGTGAGTCTTTACTAGAAATTCATCTTATGACGGAACTTTATGGTTTTGGAAAGATCGGAATAAGCAGCTATGTGTTTTCAGATTCAGCTAAAGAAACTGCGATGCTTTGGGATCACCTCAGTTCTCTTTAGTTCCTCTCAGTTTGAATGTGACTGCACAAAACTAGTATTTTGCTCATGCTGTGCTTTTCCAGCTGTAGAACAAAACTGCTTCATTTTGCAGGTATCCAGTCAAAAGTGGGTGGACCAGGCAAATCTCTGGGTTTCTGGAGAGCTGTCAGAATTCACCCAGGATTACAGCAAACACATGGCTAGGGAATTCTCTAAGGGGAAAATGTTTCAATGTTGATAGAATACAGTTTCAAATCCCATGATGGTGTGAATACACACAAGTCAGAGAGATGATTTCAAACTAATTCATGGAGGAGCTGTCCTGACCAGGATTAAATCCCTTTGAAAGAATTGATGAAAGTTGAAAACAAAAATTAATCATTCAGTGATCATAGCCAAAGATGAATCATTAGGAATTAGTTTTTCTGTCATCAAACCTGTTTCCCATTTTTTCCTGCAAGTTTGTGCCCTCCACCAACTGCTTTTGTCCATGAGCAGTGCCTTATAAAGTAGTGGTGAATTCATGTTGCCCAGAAAGGCTCATTGAAGAAGACAGCCTTTGCTTGAGACCTTAGGTCAGCCTTATTATGCCCTACAAGTAAACAGTAGCATCCTAAAAATCAATTGTTATTGCTGCATTAAGACTACAGGAGAAAATTGTATTTGACCTGTGCATGCAGATCTTGACGAAAAGTGGTAGCTCTGATTGCAGGTTTCTTTTGTCTGTTTGTTAAAGCCTTCCTCTGCTGTGCTATTGCAGTTGATGATTTTACAGTGCTTTCTCTAGCAAGCACCAGTTAATCATAAGGTGCTTAGATTTTTTCCTTAAGTCTCAGTACAGAAATTTAATAGGGTTTTCAGTGCTTCAAGGAAGAAAAGTTAAGTAGTCTGCTAGCTGAGCTTCCTCATTATATTACCTTATGCTTAGCTGCTCAGATGAAATGAATAATAATTTTCTTCCTTGGCAGGATTAGCTCTACAGAAGCACCATAAGCATCCAGTCAGGCAATTCTGCATGTTGAACTGTTTTTAACTCATCCATTTGAATACCAGTTTAATGCGGTTTACTGTGATTCTGCCATCACACATAAAATGGCATATCTTTTATCAATTTTTTTAAAATTAATTTTGAGCTCACTGTGTGTTAGGGTGTATATATGTAACTAATGATTCGTGGAGGTGTACATCTCTGTTGCACAATATGCATCGGTTGTTTGAGTAATTAGATAGAGGCGCAGAATGTGGACTATGAAATAGAAATACTCAAGCGGGAATCCTAATCTGCCACAATAATTTAATGAAAAGGTTTGTCATTGCCTCTTGTAAGTCTTGAACAGACTGTTATCTCACAAAGCCACAACAGCATAAAATTTAGCTTAGTGAAATAGAGGTGCTTTTTTAATATCCTAGGGTTCATCAGCTATGGAAATAAGCATTTGGAAATAATATATAAAAAGCACTGAAATTTTAATAATGGAGATGAGTTTTGTGTGAAATGGGTGGTGTTTTAAGTAGAGGGTTAAAGAGATCTAGCAGCTAGGTAATAAGGTGGCAAAGTAGGAAATGCTGGGTCATTGGCAGTGCAGAAGATTTAGTATGCATAAAAATAATGAGGGGAAAAAAAAAGATAGCTCCTCTTATTCTGCACACCTGTCACAATGTATTTCCTACCTCTCACTTACATGACTTCTCTGAGAATTAATTTTTCAAGATTTTTCAAGATATTTTTTCATCTAACAGTTCAGTGTCACATTTTGGCTTTAGCAGCCGTAGCTCAGAAAACAGAACTATCTGGACTGGTGGAACAAACTCGTCCCATTGGGTCAAAACTGCGGAACTTTTTCATGTAAGTTATTTTTGATCCCAGTGCAGAGTTGTGGGTGCACAGCCATGTGCTGGAGGCAATGTCCCTGTTTTTGTCATCAGTATGAGCTGACTCTGTAGCTATATTCTGTTTTCCATATTAATAGGTTATATCTTGTGCAAGATCATGATTGAGTTCCTTTGGACTTGAGACAGAGGGAAGCGTTTGTCATTTCTTAACTTCTTAGCATGTTACTGTGTGCTCGTCTCGTCTCATGGCATCCTGTGACGGGATGGTGAAGATCAAACATTGCTTGTCAGAGCCATGTGACAAACCAGTGCTAAATTATTGAGTCTCAGCTGACAGCAGTTAGTGGTGGAAAAGGTCTTTGAGTCATCAATTTGAAAACCTAAAGGTGTTAAAAGAAGGCATTCCTTGCTGGGGAAAACTGAAATAAATCCCTTTGTAGACTCAGCTGGCTTTTGTGGCATGTTGATTTGCTCTTCTGCCTCTTCCCCTCCCCCTGCCACCCACCCCCTTTTTATGAGGATTTATTTAATTTATCAGTACTGTACCATTCTCAGATGAGTGTAAGTAAATTATCATGATAAAAACAGCATGATTCTTTCCAAGATTCTAATGCCTGCAATTACTGGTTTCCTTTCCTGTGATCAAAAGTCATGGTGGAAGGAGCTAAGTTAATAAATTACAGGATTTATAGGTGATAGAAGAATCTAGGTTTGTGTCTCTTGAATGCTTTTGTGAGCTTGGTAGGGTTTTCAGTACCTGTTGGAGAATGGCAAGGGATGTTGATTTTTGATTTGTGGAGTTTATAATGGTGTGTTTCAGTTGTTCCTCTTCTATATTTGGCTGTGTTAACATGGTATAATCTTACTTTCTCTGAATTTCCTAAATATTTACTGGTTTTGTTGAGTAGTCTTGTCATTAAACTCACTTGGAAGGAGATTTGGGAGAAACAACTGCATGGAGTATGCAGAGAAAAGCAAAGGGAGTTATGGTTTTATTTTCTGTTTGTTTCTTTCTATTTTTATGTATGTTGTGAAAGAATTTAAGATATGCCCCTGGGCTGGGAAAGCATTTTGTTTCTCTGAATGGGAGCAGTTGCTTGGAATCAGTGAGAGCTCTGTCATTGATACCAGCTGGAGCATTAGTCAACTTGTTGCAAGATTTGCCAACAAAACCTGGCCATGTTAAAATAAAATTTATATATCCAAATATTTCAGGTCTACAACTTGTCACATATATTTTTCAGTTCATACTGTTCATTTTTTGCTACTGTTTGAGAGCTACAGATTCACTTCACAGATTTTTTTCCAAAATGCTGTAGCTTGATTATTTATCTCTTCCTTGGGATGATATATTAAACTAATTTCTCCAAAAGCCTAAGCATTTTATTTTTTTAATTTAGTATTTTATCAAGGTTATGAAACAACACTGTAGATAAATAATTCAATTTTTCACATTGAGAATATTACTACTACATTGTATCTCTCTTAAACACATCCAGTATTTATCTGGCAGTTAGTTTTTTCCTAAGATAAGAATGAAATTGTATTGGCACGTAGAATTTCAAACCTGTAAAACAAATTAAGTATTACCTTATATATTTTATTACTTATTTTCTTTTGGAAAGGATTCAGGTAATTGCAGATTTAGAAACCACAAACTAGGAAGCTTTATTCAGTTAGGTTTTTATGTCTTTGCTTTATTATATCTCTGTTATTATTTTAAGAGCGAGAACAGGAATATTTTTCCAACCTAGCGGTATTTCAGTGGTGTGTAAATTAATCTTTTTTTGGCAGTCTAAACTTAGTTTGAGTGTCATATTTTAGGAGTTGTCTGGGATTCTTAACGTGTTTACATATGGTGTATATGTTCCTATTAATCAGTAAGCCAATCAAAATGATTCAGTGAATATTCACTGTTAGCAACTCTGTACCATATACAAACTATTGAGTGGTTAGCCCTTAATTTTTATCTGCTTTTATGTGCTCCCACAGTAGAAATCCTTAGAGGCACAAGGAAGTAAGGAAGACATGCTCTGACCACTCTTCACTTGTCCACCAGGAGTCTGAAGTTCTTTTGTGCAAAGCAGTTTTTTATCTTGTCTGTGCCCATGCTGTGTTGGTGCCCGGTGTAATCTTGGGGACAGGAAAACAGCTCCATCCTTGCTTCCTTCTTCTGGCTTGCACTCATTTGGTAAAATAAGGGTGGAGCATGTTCTCATGGCTTAGATGCCTAAACACAATAAACAAAATCTGAGTCTCAGTCTGACGATTGTAATCTGTAACAGAGCAGGTGTTGGACAACGCAGGTTACAATTTTCCAGTTTGGGATGTCTCTGACATCCACTTTAGTCATTGTAAATTGAAAAGATTTAAGAAGGTCTTCTGTGAATATTTCTTGTGGATTGTTTACGTGTTTCTGTTCTGAGCCTGTTCTACTTTTAGGCAACTTCTCTACCCACTTTACAGTAACTTTAGGTGCCCAAGTTAGGGCTGTGCTTTCTGCTCCAAGGAGCTGGGTTCTCAGCATCTGTTGCCTTGTTCAGTGTCACAACCTTTAAGTGTCTTTTGTATCTTGCCACAAGTGACTGGATCACTCTGCATAATTTACTTGACATATTTAGCTTGTTTTTTCTGGTTTAATGCTTGTGAAGAGAGTACGTGTTAAATGAAGTATCTGAATAGCCCCAAAGAACGGCTTTGTCAAATATTTTTAAAATCACAGTCTTAATTGCATGAAATTCATACCTCAGATTCAAAATATATGCTATATCATCAAGTTGATCTTACTCCTTTTGTCATACCTTTTATTCTTTTTCCTGCATTGAAGTACTTCCTATGATAGCAAGCTGAAAATCACAATCTATCATAGCGTATTTCCTGTGAGATTTGGCTGACTCTTCATGAGAGTAAATAATTCTTTCTCTCTAGCAGGACAAGTTAGTGCCCATTATTCCTCACAAATATATGTCACCTATTTGTTTGCACATATAGCTGGATATTTTTTGTTCTTTACAATGATGTCAATGTGCAAGTGCATATGTAGAGCTGTCAAAGGAAAATAAATACATTTAGAACCCAGTCATTGCCATTGCTAGTAGAAAATAAGACAAAGCTGACTGGCAGACTAATAAACTGATGTGATAAGAATTATTGTGCTTTTTAGATACTGACAAGTTAGATTGGATCACTATTTATGTGAATAAACTTTGACTACCTTAGATCAGGTTTGTTGGTGTGTTTGGTTTTTTTTTCTGTTGTTTCCTGTTTAGAGTTACAGTGTCTCCATAATCTGTGTAAGTGCCAAGGTTATAGTTATGAACAGATAATAGAAAACAGATTTTGTAGGCACCTTGTTAGACCCTTCTTTTGCTGGGCATACTGAAATGTTGTGCTTTGCATTTTAAAATCTTGACTTTCAGATGATTTTTTGTTAGGACTTCACTTTTTTCTTTTTATTTTTTTTTTCTTTGATATAAGCAAAGTGTTAGAATAGATCCAAAACAGGAGCCATTAATTGCCCTCATTTTCTAGTGCTAGAATGGGCTGAAGTACAAAAGGATCTCCAAGATTAATTTGGTTTAGGGAGTAGAGGAATAAGCAGAAGCAGTCTTCTGTGTAAAGAGAAAGGAAGAGTGTAGTATTAAGATCGAGTTTCTTAAAGAAGAAATAATGAAAAAATACATGAACAGTTACTGCTTCTCTTGTCCTCTAGAGCACAACCTAAACCAGATAAAGCCCTGAGGGAATGAAAAGCCTTTCAGCAACAAATGCCAAGAGGAGTGGTGTTATCTAAGCAGTCCCTGTTTTGAGTGTAATAGGCAACCCAGGCTTCTCAAAATGTCAGAATCCACGCCCAAGGGAGAGTCAAAGGTGAATGTTGGGGTTAGCTTGTGGAGGGAAGAAAGTTGTGCTTAAAAAAAGGCGCTTTCCTGGGAAGGCTGCTCTCCAGCTGTGTCAGCTGTGTACACATCACCCCTGTCCTCCTGAATGTGCCGTGGTTTTTGTGGAAATCAAACCTAAGCACAAATGCTGGAGTGGTCCAGGACTGACTGCAAATGGCATCTGGGCTGCTATTTACTTGTGACCTGTGCATCTCAGAGCAAACCTGAATGGCTTCCAGTTAGGATATAGTTCATATATCGGCTCCAGAATGCATTTGGTCTATTTCTATGATTTATTTCCATCTTTGGCTGCAGATTAAATGTATCACTGTGAACAATCTGAAAAAAATAATTAAAAGGAGGTAGTCTAGCAAATCTGGAGGTCTACACAGGTAAACTATTAATCTGGCAACAGGCAAGATGTCTTACCTTATAGTGGAGACTGAACCTCATTCACAAGAGTTTGCTCAATGCAAATGCCACCCTTTCTTGTGCCATAGCTTTTCTAAAAAACTTTAAGCAATGCTGTTTCATAATGCTGTCTACCAGGTCTTTTACGAACAAAAGAATTTATGAAGTTGGTGTGTTTTGTTGTGACAGATCCTAGCAGGATTGGCATTAATTGAAACAAATCTTTTGAAGAGGAGTGTTCAAAACTGGTAACCACAGGAAAATATTTTGATGAACATGTAACCTAGGTAAGAAAGACTGATTATAGTAGTAAAGTTGCTTGTTACATGATATTAGTGAAAATGGTGTTTGGTTTGTAGATCTCTTCCTAGTCTTCATAGTCTGGCCTTAGATATGTGTTACATGCAAGTATTACATGCAAACTCCCTGTTATTAGTATCAGCCAGCTTTGTCTTTTCTGTATTACTAGCATTTTGTCCAAAAGAGAGTTGTGATTTCAAAATCAAATGCAGAAAGGTTTGATGTAAGAACCTCTTCCAAAAAGCTGATGTTAAAAATCCCTCTAATTTTCAAAAATACTACTAAAATAAGATGTTGAAATAAAAGGATAAAATGTATATTACATTTGCTAGAAGGAACTGTTTTCCGAAGTGTCTGTAAGTGCAAAGCACATCAAATGTTTCTGCTACAAAAACTCAAGCTCTTAGGTTTCACTGCACCCAGTGAAGTGTACAGTGCACAGATAGCCTAGATGACAGCTGACTGTAATTCTTCAATTACAAGAAAGTTTGGAATACGTATGATTAGGGTGCATACTAGCATGAACGTGTGTTGTGGCTGAATGGGAGGTTACAAAAGACCCAAGCTTCTAGGTGTGTGGAGATTCTGTTTACTACCCAACTTGAGTACTTTTGGAAACAGAAGATCTGTTTTCAAAGTTTTTAAAGTTTGATTGTCCAGTCAGTCTTATTGAAACTTTGTGGAATTTTGATTGATAAAAAGGCAAACTTCTAAAGAAAGAATAGGATTTTTTAAATGCTATCTTTTGCTGTTTTGATTGTGGGCAAAGAATTAGAATAATTGTTAGATTTTTACCTGGGATCTCTCTTATTTTAGACACCTTATATGAATGCCTAAAATTTTTAAAATGTTTTTATTATATTTATTATATTATTCAGCAAATATATATAAGGTTGTTCTAAGCCAGAGGAGACTTTGTGTCAACCACTTGACCTTTGCTCTTTGAGCAGTTGATGTTTGTGGCTGCAGTGTTCAAATGGAGCAATGTCTGTCACTGCGCTCCACACTCCTTGAAGGGCTTTTGTCTCGATTCTGAAAACAAAAGCCTGTGAAATTGAAGGCTGGGCATATTCAGTAGAAATTTTTGGTTGATGAGTTCATTCAAGCCCCAGGTGGTTTAGGGGGAAGTGATTCTAGCGTGCCATGGAGGGCACAGTGTTTAGAGGCATTTGTGTGGCATCTTGCTCAATGATCTCTTCATGGGACAGTGAGACTCCTGTCTGTAAATGTACTCTGAGCTTGAGAAAGGGGCCTGATAATTCCTCATCGCAGCAGAAATATCAATTCTATAGGAATTCCATAGGATGGATCTCAAGAAAGACTGCAGAACGTATCAAGCAGCCTTTTCAGTAAATGCTTACATTATGTATTAGATTTGAAAACAATGTTTTGGGTTGGAAGAAACCTTAAAGGCCATCCAGTTCCAACCCTCCTGCTGTGGGCAGGGACACCTTCCATTAGACCAGGGCCCCATCCAACCTGGCCTTGACCACTTCCAGGGATGGGGCAGCCACAGCTTCTCTGGGCGGTCTGCTCCAGTGTCTCAGCAGTCTCAGTGATGATTTTCTTCCTAGTATCTAACCTAAACCTACTCTTTCAGTCTGAAGCCATTGCCCCTTGTCCTGTCACTGCCTGCCCTTATACAAAACCCTTCTCTGGCTTTCTTATAGGCTCCCTTTAACTACTGGAAGGCCACAAAAAGGTCTTCCTGTAGCCTTCTCTTCTCCACACTGAATAACCCCAGCTCTCTCAGCCTGTCTTTGTGGGAGAGTTGCTTCAGCCCTATAAAACTTCCTCAAAATATGATAGATAATGTAGTGTCTGTGGACTTTCTCTTGCTCCCCTTTTTTATATAGTGACACAATTTAAGATTGGCTGTCAGATCACATTCAGTTCTCTGAAATATTCTGTAGTTTAGATGAAAACAAATCTTCACACAAGAAAGTGAGAAGAGCATCTATGCCAGTCAAGTTTATAGACATTGCTCTTTCTCTCACAAATTGTTTCCCCTTTTTTCTCCCTATTGCTGGTAACAATTGCATCAATCATAGAATAGCTATCAAGTTAAGCTTCATGCACCCTAGTTAAGTTGTTTTTATGCAAGTATGGTTCACCTGTTTTAGTTTCTCATTTGAGAGAATTTTTAGTAGGAAACCTGATAAATCAAAACTGGAAAGCAAGTGGGTAGAGCAAGATAAAAAAAAAACAAAAACAGAGCTCCTTCTTGAATAATGGCCTTGGGGATTAATCTTTTTTTTTTCAATTTAAAGGGCACTGATTAAGTTTAGAGTAACATAATTTTGTAACTGTAGTTTAAATGAAACCTGAAATGCTTCAGGATCACCAGCTATACTGGCGTGGTTCAATTGAAGCACAGGCAACTGGACAGACTTCCCCCACAGCTCCTCCTGGGCATTTCCTTTGAAGCCAAGCAGTGCCCTCAGGGTTACCCTTGATAAATTTGGAACATTACATTTGTTCAGCAGAGGGGGGGTGTTTCTTTGCATCTCTCTGCTTGCTTGCATGTTCCCCTAAAAGCCTTTGTCTTAACAGGACAGTTTCTATTACTTTAGAGAGAAATTTGCAGATACCAAATGGTAGTTTCAGCAAACAGAGCAGTGGGGCCATAGGGACAGACTCTGAGAAAATGGGGAAAAGACCTACTAGCTGGCTGGCACCATCAGATCTTTTAATAGTTAAGTCTGACTTCTTACAATAATTTCTATGTGCCTATAGGTTTACATTTTCTGATAAAGATGGTTTTAACAACATGTAGAAAGACAGTAAACTTCAACATATTCTGTAAAACACCAACGCTTGGCACAGTTCTAACAAGGAGCTTCCAGTGGTTTCTTTTCCAGCTTCACACCCATTTAAAGCTAAACTTTCATTTTTCATAGTTGCGTTTGTAAAATGTTTCATTTCTGCCCAGGAAGCTGTAATGGGCTCAGGCATGTGATTCTGCACTTCTGAAGAATACAAATATTAACTCTTATGTATGCAGGTCAGCAGTACTTAATGGTGAATTGATGGCTGACTTCTTACAGTTAAAAGTTTTGGCTAGAGAAAAGGTATAGAAAACCCAGTTATCAGTGAAAATAAGCTTTTCAAGTTCTTAGTGGGTGGTATTTCTTAATTAAATTGAAGAAAGAGTCTGAGAATCACAGAGTAAATCGGCTCTGCTATTTTATATTGCAAATCACACAGTGCTAAAGTCTGTGTCAGCAACGTGATGGACCCTCATATCACTATATGCATTTGTCTGTTGGGCATGGAAGAAATTGTTTCTGTGTGTGTAAGTGGTCAGATTTGGCCTCTGCATCTGGAGAAGTTTCAGTGAAGATGGTATTGGAAAGGGTACTGGCTGGCCAAACACTCAGACCTGTTTTCCAGTAAAAGCTCTTGTTAGGTTCTGAAGATGGAGAAATCCCTTCTGCTTGTATCTTTAACCCTATTTAAATCCAGAATCTTAGCGTTTTGCATTCTTTGCATTAATAAAAATGACATCACTCTGTTACTTTGTGCCTGTCAGTTTTAAAAGCAGAACAGCAGTGTGGACAGCACTCTGATGAAGACAGATGAGAAGAGGCTAACATTTTATTAACACTGAGCACTTTCTGTTTTAACCAGTAACCTGACAGGTTGTTTAGTTCTTTTTCTAGTTCTATGCTGCATTAAAAGTTAGTATAAATTTAAATTTGCCTCTATTTGCCTTCATTGCCTATTCTTAGACTGAGAGAGCCCATAAGTGATGTTTTCCTGTAACTAATACAATTTTGTAACTTCCATATGATGAGCTGATATGTAGCTTGATTTGAACAACGATCTCAAATTTATTTTCACTTTAAGATCTTTAAATACTCAAGTTACCCAAATCTCATTGTTTTCTACAACATTCGGTGTTCTTCATAGTCAGCTTGTAGGGTTTGAATAAGCAATTCAGAAAGCCTGAGTATAATGCAATTGCATTATTATGCTTTGGTTACTCGGCAGTTTAAAACTATTTTCTTCCAATTTGGAATTAAAGCCTTTATTGGCAAATGTGCAACTGAATATAAGCTGGATAGCCTCAAAATATTTTGCTCTGTTTCAAACTTTTAATGGTTTCTCTTGGCCTTTTTAAAAATAAAATGCTATTTTAGTAACAAGATTTCCTTCCAACTGAAAATTGCATATTTTTTTAAATTATAAGGACTAACTATTTCTATTTTTTCAAAGAATTTCCAATAAAATTTGCTTGGAGCTGTAATTCTTTTTCCGTTCGATAGAATCCATTTTGCGTTCATGTAAAACTAGAGCAGTTTCTTTGCCCTTTAATTTTTTGTTTTTAATGAAGGCTGAGGAGGTAAATTGAGTAGGCAAAGAATGTTTTCCTTGCAGTAGCTTTACAGTCTGCATCAAAGAGCCAAAATTCTGGCTCCTCTGTATGTTTAGAATGCCTAGATTTCATGTTCCTCCTTGGAATGTGTATGTGTGTAGGCTTATCCATCTCTGTAACTTACTTGGTTACATGGTCCTTTTCTGGACATTGTACTCGCTGCAGGAGTTTTGCCATGAGTTCCTGGCCCCAGAGCAATCCCTCTTCTTGCATCAACCTGCTCAGTTATTTGTGGTTACCTGCAGTAGCAATGGAAGCAATCATTGCACGCTCCTGTGGTGCTGTTAGAGCTGCAGCAGCTCCCCTGCCTATTCCATCTTTTTTTGTTTGAGGAAGTTGTAGGCAGCTCTTAGAAAAATGGAGAAATTTCAAATTTTCCATGTGTTTCCTTTACTAGACTTTCCTTTGACTTGTGAATCTGGGAAGTGATTACACAGTAACCTGGGAGGGACCTTCTACAATGAATCCCACAATGTATTTCTGCATAATTTCAAGTTTCTAAAGGAGGAACTAGCATGTCTCACTGGAGACACAAATACCTGTTGCTTTGTGAACAGGTGTCATCTCCTGAAATTGTGATGTGTGTTAATAACTACTTGACTCAACAAAGTGAAAACTTCCTCCTTTCCCTGTTTCTGGATGACTCAATATTTACGCTTTATCAATAAAGTCCAGTGCTTGAACATTTTATTCCATATTATCCTAGAGAGAGAGAACAACTCTACATAATACAAACATCTATACTGGATTAATTTGTGAAGCCCATTGATAGCTCTGGGCTGAGACCAGACCCAGTGGTAATCAATTGCCTTGGGTTAATACTAAGTTTGTGACTGACTCTAAATCCCATCATGTGGTGTTTCAACTGCTGGAGAAAATAAAATATTGAATGTGACATTCTTTACAGCAGTGAAAGCGTGAGGCTTCTTTTGATGAATTCAGCATTCTGTAAGAACATATCAACTCTAGTCAAGAGACATCTTTCTTAAGATTTTTGATTGTTTTTTTTTTTTTAATTTTAAATATTTTACTACTCAGCACTCTCACTTACTTATTGCTGTGTCTTTTCTACCAATATATACCATTTCTCAGACAGACTACTTTGTAAGATCTTGTAGGGTTTATTAGCAGTGGATCTGCTGATGAATAGAGTTCATCTGAACATGGGTTTGAAACGTTGATTACGTTTAAAATCTTACATTTTCTTTGCAGAAGAAAAAATGTTGAATGTTTTGGGCTTTTTTTAAATTTCTACTTATTATTTAAAGTTCAGAGTGATGAATAAGCTTACAGAATTTCATGCTAGAAGGAGATAATTATTGAAATTAGTTTATAGAATTAAAAACCTGCTTGTACTGAATCATTGTTTTGCATACTAGAACTTCCATTGCTCTTTTGCATTTGACATGGAAGATTTCACATCTCTGCTCAAAGACTGCTGCTGTAAAAACTCGCTTTCCAAAAGTGCACCTTGTCTGCCCCTAAATTCTGTTGTCTGGCATTGGAGGGCATCGTCTGTCCTACTTGAGTACTGTGGGTCTTCTGTGCTCTGCACAAAATCCACATACCCTGATTTATTTTGGTCAATAGTCCAGAAATCCTGGCCATGTTACCTTCATCACCCAAACACCTCTGCCACTCAAAAACTGAGTTTTCAATAGGGAAAAGAGGGATTATGTGCATTTGTTCAAGGTGGATTAATGTATAAGATGGGAAACAGAACAAAAACCCTGCTTGCTGAGGGGCTTTTCTCCCTCTCCTATTACTCATTCTCACAGAAGTCAGCACAAGTTGTACAGATTTTTTTTGTGAAGAGAAAGAAAATCCTTGAAAGTTATGATTAAAGTCTTAAATAGAGCGAAGTATTATGAAATTTATAAAATAGCTGTCATGTAAATCTGTAATTCAGTAGAAATAATGTCAAAATCTTATTGTATTCAATAAAGCCAGACTTCTAAACACTTTATGAAAACTTTCAAATGGAATTTTTGGCTTGAATTCAAAGAAATTGATTTAATGTATATATGCTTGAGTTAATGTACATATTTAAAACAGATTTTAAAACTGAATTACAAATTCCAAGTACATATACCACAGAACTGCATTTTTATCCTTTTTATGAATCTGGATTTTCTCCCTGTTCCTGGAACCAAGTCATAGTACCAGGCCATCAGTCAGCCAGGAAAAAATGTCTTAGGAGAATTATTTTCACAGAAGAGCTGCTGTTGCTCAATCCACCAGACACAGCCCACTGTCAGAAAATCCCTTCATCTGTTTTTTCTTTTGTTACGGTATAAAGAAAGTAAAGGTATATAAAAAAGATGAATTTAGCAACCTTTTTTTTCCCCCTAAGGCTTCGGTAATTATTGTTGTTAATTCATTATTACAGAAGATTCTGTAATGTCTTGAAGCAGGGATTGTCCTCATGTGTGGTGAGGTCAGCCATAGCAGTCTTTTAGTTGACACACCACCAGCAGTAGCAGTAACTATTACTTAATTAAGTAATTATTAATTAATGTGTTCAATGCAGTGTTTGTACTCTTCAGTGTTATTACACACATGTACATTATGGTCCACATTTATTAAGATGCAAATTTGAGGTGGGGGGGAAGGAGAACACCATAATGTTCTATGAAGTTTAAATCTAGAAGAAATTTAAAGAACATCACTGAGAGAATATTTCAGTAAAAATTTAGATGTAGTATCTCTTGGGGAGGATTAGTTGGTAAATGTGACTTTTGATCTCCCTCTGGCCTTTGCCCTGAGTCTTCAGTTGGCTATTGTTAAATTTAGATTTAAAGAATTGCAGTTTGCTTAAAAATGGCAGTATTTGTCTTTGTCAACTGGTAGACAAGGACCAACTTATTTCATAAGTGAATTATTTATTACATTTATGTGAAGGGCAAAAGTTCAATTAAATTTGTTGGAAGATCTTTTCACTGTTCATTCATCTGAACTAGATCATATGAGAGAAACAAGAATTGTGTGATGTAAGATGCATTAGGCTACAGTAACATAAAGTAAAATAGTGCCTTATTTTTTATTTTACTTAGAGGCTTTTTTTAGGCATGGTGGCTCACAGGTTAATGTTGAACAAAAAGATGATATCTGGTTGATAAAGCACAAGAGAATGAGTATGACTTCAGTACCACTCAAAAGGTGGGAGGATATAATTCTCTTGGAATATTGAAGTTACCCACACAGAAAAAAAAAGTTAAAATTAATACAAAAGTCAGACACAAGCAAGAAAACCGATTACGACTGACTATTAAAAGAGATGGGGAACATATTTGAAAGTAATTGCATGCAGAATAGAACTTATTCTGACATACCATATTAAACATGGTGCTTTGCCTAAACTAGAGATGATACATCACCCACTCTTTATGAAATAACAGTAGGCATGCTTGAAATAGTCAGGAATGGTAGGATGTTTATATAGGCAGTTTGAAATGAGGAAAAGTCAATACTGTAATGGATTATGTAAATAAAGAACTATAGATAGTGTTTGAATATAGAGGGAGACTAAATCAGCCTAACAATCATAAAATGGTATTGATTTTCTTTGCAAAAGGACAGGTTTGAAAGGGAATCCTTCTTAGTTTGCTATATATGGTGGCTCTTGAGTTGATAGTTCTGTGGATTCTTCTTATATCAACCGAGTTCCAATAAAGCTGTAAAATTTATACCCCCATTTTTATTTTTAGCAGTGTACATAATAGCATTGGTACTTTAGTCCTTATATAACAAGCTCTTTTATAAATACAAGGATGGAGGAAATAATTCTTGTATTTTAATAAAGTGAGACTGATTACCTCATCAAAGTTACTTTTGACAAACTAGTTTTCACTTGAAAGCTATAACGAGGAAAATTGATGTCATCCATTTCTGCTTTCTGACCCGTCAGCTTCCCTGTAATGCTGAATTTCTTGAAGACTTTGGAATCCAATATCAATACCGACAGTACTCTTCTCAAAAATTTGATATCAGGCTTGGTTTTTGGGATCAGGTTGCTGGTCACTGATAAATTGGTGGTTAATAGGTTATGCTGGACTAGAACTCAAGTGCATAGGTGTATCCGTAGTGCAGGGAATGGTTGCACACCTGTATCTTCTTGCCATGGATTTATAGATGTCTGAGACCTATACCAGTGAGGGGAAGACCTGGCAGGCACACACACAATACTGTGTACTCCAGCTGTCCTATGAGGACTTCTAGGTTCATATTTGGTTGTCACAGTTCACAAAAGGCTGTTTATAGCCCCATGCTGCTGAGAGCTTAGTGATCCCCTACTACTTGTAATATTAGGAACTCTCAGCCACATTGATTTGCAGCTTCCAGTTCTCTTTGCTGAGGAGTAATCCTTGAGACTTTATAGTTGCACTGCAAGAAATACTCACGTTGTTGTGCTGTCAGTTTGCTTTCTTTTATCTAAATAGTGAAAGACAGGCTGTGAGTACAGACTAGAATGTAAAATTCCCAGTGCACTAGAGTGAGGCCAAATACAAATGTGAGTCATTGGCTTGAGGGGAATTTGCCAAAGTTGCAAATAAGATCTGCTAGAAATGAAGTATTTCCTGTTGAAAAGATCTGTAGCTTTTTGCAGATGTCGATGATGGCTGCAAGCAGTGAATGTACTGGGATTCAATCAAAATATCTTAATAAATATGTCTTAGAGCAAAGGAAATTGTGAGAAGAATGAACTTCCCTTACTATTTTAATTCTCATAAAACTGTCTGTCTAACTAAATATCAATAGGAGGGCACACTTCCTGTTTATATTTCTGCATCTTTTCTAGAACTAAGAAATTAGTTTTATGAAGCATGATAGGGATTTAGTTTTATCAGTAAGTCAGTTCACATAATTTTCAGTCAAAAGTCTTGGTTAGATCTTGTAGGTCAAGAGGAAGCTGTTCTATTTTTTTTTTTATGCTATCCTGTCTGCTCTATCAGAAGAACACAAATAGAGAAATCTTGACTAGATGAAGCCTCTTTGGAGATTTCTCACGCACACCCCACACCCTCTATGTGAATACACAAGATTAATGAATATTGATGAGATTTTAAGTTCTAGGTTATGACCTCAAATTACAGCAGGATTTAATTCCTGCTTAGAAACCTGGCATCTGACCTGTTTGCTTTCCAGTGTACAGATTTTTGTTTCATTATGTTACTGCTCATGCCAGTATAAACCCCTGATACCTTGAGTTTCATTCTTATGTATTTGGCATAAATAAACCAAGGCCAACCGTAGAACTTGTAAAAAATATGAATTCTGATCATACAGTAAAGATAGTAAATAATTCATAGATTCCCCTAGCTGGTTGGGATCAGCAGGTCCTCATGTGTGACCTCTTCCTTCAAATAAAAACAAGAATTTCATTCAAGTACTAAGAATATTATAGCAAGGTATACTTATAACTAAGTTCAATGGATTTGCTAGTCCAGTGAAAGTGGATCTAGTCACTTTCCCTTATGTAAGGATGTTTTATGTGAGACAGACAGGAGTTTATTTCAACCATCACGGAACTTTAAACTGTGAGTTGGGTAACATATAGAGGGCCTGAGGAAGGCAAGAAAATTAGCAGTACCTTGGTTGAGGCAGAAAGAGTTAGTAGAGGTCACAGATAGGTAGTAACAGCATAAAGGGTCATAATTTCTGAAACCTGGAATTAAAACTTTTGGTTTCAGATATAGGTTGTATATTTCATATTTTAGAAGTAATGATTCATGTTTTAGAAGCAGTCATTAGTGAAGTTTAGGGTAAGTATCTATTTGCCTTAAATTACAGAACATAGGAAAATTTTTTACTTCAAATAGCTTCTTAATTTCTCCCATTGTTTCTTACAGCCTCTTCTCTGGGAATCTTGAACATCATAAGTGATCAGCTCCTCTGTTTATTGAAATGAAAAGGATAGAGAGTAAAAGTGTTCTTGAATTTTATTGTAGTGGTTCTGGCCTCTTCCCAGCCCCCCAACAATTTTTCACCATTTCATGGGCAGCAAAGTGCTTTTCTATATTTCTGTATAAACTACAAGAGAAAACAGAAAGTTCAGAGTGGTGTTTTTTAAATATTGTGACTAGCACAGCCTCAGTTATTATTTTCTGGCTTGTACCCTCTAGGTTTAGCAAATGCAGTATTTTCATCCCGTCCCACTCATGCCTGTTTCCTGCCTGTCCCAAAGAAAGGCTGAAGAACACACCTTTTGGAGTCTGATGGCTTCATTCCTGTGTTAACATCAACGAAGCAGCTATGGAATTTTCAAACTTTTTTGATAAGAAGGAGCTTTTGGGACTTAAGGATATTAAAAGCCAACACGGTTATCTTTTCATAGGTGATTAAATGCAAAGAAAAGTTCTTTATTGTGGAAAGTAAAAAGTAAACAAGGAGATAATATGGAGAAACCCCTCATATAAGAAGTGCTTCTGCAACTTCTCTGTTTCTATATTTACTTCCCAGACTGAATTACTCCATGAATGTAGTTCTGACTCCAGGTGACCTGGTTTGGGTTGCCTCTCTGTGTCAGTGCCGTTAAGAATATCCTTGACTATTCTCAGTAACTCTCTTTTCTGAACAGATCCAAGGGTAAGGGCTTCACAGCATAAATTCATTCCCTCATGTATCAACGACTTAATTTTGCAGCACAGGTCTTTCATCCTTGTATTTTTCAAAAATCTACTGCTAGCTAGAACTTATTTACTGTACTGACATGCTCTGGAGATAAGGGAAGCAGCAAGCACTATTTAGATCCTTAGTTTTGGTATGCTTCTATTCAGACATGAACATTTTTTTCTGCTCTATATGATCAGTGCTTCATGTTTTTGGAGGCAATAAGGAGACCAGGCATCTGACAACAGTGAATAACACCACAAGTTGGATGCAGAATCCTGGAAAATCAGAGTGCATATGAATTATAATTTGTTACTTAATTTTGAGTTGATACTGTAAATAAGTATTTTAACTTTGTCCTATAGCTCCTCTTACCAATTTTTCTTCAATTATTTATGAAGCTATTATTTTAATATCTCACTTGTTTCATTGCTGTTCTTCAGTACTCTGTATTTCCTTTTCTTATTTTTTATTTTTTTTTTTGAGATACAGTTAATTCTTGTGTCTTCTGGCCTATATTTCCAACAAAGCCCTTTGATTTTCATTACTGTGAACATAGGGTTTAAGACAGTGCACTTATTGATCTCATAGAGCAGGGGCTAAGACTTTTTGTACCAGAAATAATGACTGAAGCAGTCATCCCTTTTTTGATGGGTATTAGATTTCATCTTGGGCTATGATTACATGAACAAATAATGCTAGTAGTAGGTAACCATTTTCTTCATACGTAAGCAAATAGTCCCTGTGTATGCAAAACGTATTTTTTTTAAATTTTTCCTGTGAAAAGCTAGAATACATAAGATAGCCGTGATGTGTTCATATATTTTAGTGTTTATTCTCTCTACCCTCAACCTTATTTTCCTTGTTGTTACTCCTCTGTGGTGTGCGTGCATTCAGTCCTTAATCCCATTGATTCAACAACTATTCTTTATTTACTTGTTTGGTTCCAGCCACATTTATATGTATTAAGAGCCATGTATGCCTAAAAATACAGCAATAATATCGTCTGTACTGCCACACAGGTTAGAAAGGATAACATTGCACTGCCTGTTGCCTGTCACCTCTGTAAAATATTGTTCTGCCAGTAGCCATTGATTTTTGTGAATCATTCAGGGTTTATGGAGAGTAGTGATTTGGGAAATGTCAAGACACCAATCACAAGGTGTTATGGAATAGTTTTGTTCACAACTAGTAATCATTTTTACCAGTAAAACATTTTTATTGTGTAGTCCTATACTCCTGTCAGCTGTTGAAAAGTGTGACTGTGGAACACAGGTCTGAATGTAGCCTGAGCACTCTGTGTCAGCAAGCCTGCACCTGCCACCACGTGGATTGTTGGGATTTTTCCTTTGAAAGGACCTACACTGTACATTATGCATTTAAAAAGGCTGATGAAAATCTGGGAGCAAGTGAAGAAAGAATATAAAGGATAATGCTGACATTTCAGTAGGTAATACAAATTTGAATTGTTGTGATACTGCTATTGACTTCATCCCAGCAATGTGAGCTTTAAGGACAGAGTGCTAAAGCATCATTAGTCCAGGAAAAAAAGAAACCACACTCATCATAGCATTGTGACACTACTTTTAAAGAAGCAAGAATGCAGTATAATTTGTGAGTTAATAATTCTTACTATACATTTTTCCTTTGTATTTAATTTCTTTTTTTTTGTGTGGTATTTACATATTTTAAAGTGAGTGGTATTAAAGCAGAGTTCTAGGTATCTGAGGCCACTCTGCAGCACCTCTTTGCTCTGTAAGTGCTATTGGCAGTATAAAATTACTTGTTCAAGCCCTCAAAGGAGACAGTGCTTAGTGGAACAATCCCTATAGCAAAAGTGGATCACACTCAACCCTACTAGACTCATCATCTTGCATAGAGCTGTGAAAGAAATTAGCTTAATTTGTGGTTCTCTAGACAGTATTAATTAGCTGATTGTTACTTTTTAATTGAATATTGTGATATGGAGAAGATCAGTAAGTGATTTCCCTAAAACCATTTAGAATTTAAGTTCTTCAAGAGGAAACTGCATTTTTGAGTCCTAATTTTGTATGTAGGGTTGTACTGTGTGTTTAAGAGGAAATGCTACCGGAGGTTTAATTTCTCTGTTTCTATTTCCAGGAGACAAAGAGCATAGAAACAGAAGGGTAGACAGGGAATAAAGATAATACTAACTTCATCGTTTGTATGTATCCAGGAAAACACAGAAATCAATGGTGGAAGTTAAAATCAGGATATCATTTGTTATTTATGAGTGTTAATATTGTAGAAGTATTTTTAAATCCCCATATTATTAGTAGGTGTCTGGGGAAGTCATACAGTTTCATCTTTGAGCAAAAGAATTTGGTGTCTAAAGGTAACAGAAGCCTGAATAAGATAAGAGGGAGAAGTACTTGGCAATTAAATCAAAAGTGAGGTGGAATACATTTGCAATGAAGTGAATTAGTTGTTGCTAAGGGTTTTCTGAATGCTGGAAACAACTCTTTTACAAGCACAGTATTTTCTGAATGTCTTTGAAAATCTCTTTTGGAACTTGACAACTCATTTGGTAGATGTCAGCTTCAAGGTTCAAAAAGCTTGGCATATAAAATTCAGCTTGGAATGGAAAATCTAGAGCAGCTTTCCTGGCAGATGCTCCCAGCAGCATCACAGAAACCTTCCACAGTATAGGTGATGGGGTTTTAACACAGTTGTCTTAGTGCTAGATTAATTTGTAGACACTGTTCCATAGTTACTTGGCATTAGGGCAAGTTAATAAAGGAAGAATCAAGTTCATGTGAAGAGGTGTGTAAATCTTGACAAAAGCAGCTAAGTTAGAGCAGACACAGCACGAACCTATTTGTGCAGCAGCAATCTGGGCTGTTTTCTTGAGAAGAATATAGAGCTCTGTTGATTTTTAGCAGATAACCTCTTTTTTTCCTTTTTGTGAGGTGAAAGCTGTTGGAAACAACTGTATGACTGTGTATGTCATTAAATCAATGATAATTTTTAGATAGAGATAAAAATGTTCAATTTTGATTATTCTCGTGGAGTGTTCCAGCCATTAGTGGAAGTAGAAAGCAAGGATTATGTGCCTTGTTCTTAATCTGAATCTCTCAGAGGCAGTTAATTATTCTAGATATATATCTTAAATGTTACAGAGAATGAAAATACCTGATGGTTGTTTAAATGGAAATGTGTATGGCTTTTTAAAACTTTGCTTAACTTTTCCCACTGATTTCCAGTGTTCTTTATATGCTGACAGACCATTTGTCTCAGTGCTGCTATCTGTAATATCATGTAATATTACGAGAGGGAAGCAGTTTGTTGTTTTTTTTTTCTGTAGGACATAAGTTACTGAATTTCATGTTTGACTTTTTGTCTCTTTCTATGCTCCTGAAAAGAAGATACAAGATCTCTGCTGCTGCTCTCACTTCTAAATTGTGATTTGAAATTCTTTTGGTCTGTCTTGGACAATTTTTATTGTCTTTGTACCGCAAGAGGTCTCGCTGAGAACTCCTTATCAGAGATATTAGGACTCAAGCTGTGCTGACATGATACAAGCATGCAAGATAAAGGTAGGGCACATCACTTAAAGAGTTTGCAGTGGATATATGTGTGTGTCTGTATTCTGTGGCTGGGATAACTGCAGACTGCTCCTTTTGGTGGCTGTACCTGTGTAGCTACCACACCCGGATTCTTATGGGAAGAGGAGGGGCAGCTGTGCCCTGGGGGCATCAGGCACAGCATGGCCGGCTGGGCAAGGGAGGGGATTGTCCTGCTCTGCTCTGCACTGGGGCAGCCTCACCTCCAGTGCTGGGGGCAGTTTTGGTTGCCACAATGCAAGACATTAAGTTATTAGACAGCATCCAAAGGAGAGATAAAAAGGTAGTGCAAGTTGTTGAAGGGGAAGCCTTACAAGAAGAGGATGAGGTGACTTGGACTGTTCAGCTTGGAGAAGAGAAGGCTGAGGGGAGACCTCACTGCAGTTACAGCTTCTCATGAGGGGAAGAGGAGGGGAAGGCACTGATTTTGTTTCTGTGGTCACCAGTGGCAGGACCTGAGGGAATAGTCTGAAGTTGTGTCAGGGGAGGTTTAGGTTAGATATTAGGAAAAGGTTCTTTACCCAGAGGGTGTTTGGGCACTGCTCCCCAGGGCAGTGGTCACAGCACCAAACCTGCCAGCCTTCAAGAAGCTTTTAGACAACAGATGTGGTTATGGCTGTGTGTGCACAGCCCGGAGCTGGACTTCAATATCCTTTCCGTTTGTTTCCAATTCAGGATGTTCTGTGGCTCTGATTCTGCACAGCTATTTCATTACGCATTCATGGAAATTCCCATTGAAACGTTTATGTTAGTTGAACAGTACATGTGATATATTCCTGCCATGCTTCTTCTAAGAGAAGTGATTTTCTGAACATAGTGGCAAAGGATTAAAACTCCTCTAAATTGGCCTACATGACAATGGAGGCAACATGCATTTCAGTCTTTTCAGGCTTTGAATTGAGAAGCCTGTAGATATTTGTGCAATATTAGATATATAATTAAGTAAAAATATTGCAAAATCTGTTACAAATCTACTGATAATATTTTTAAAGAATGTTTAACATCTTGTACATTTGGGTGCATAATTCTGCAGAATTCAGACAAGCGCTACGGCTTTCCTACAGAATTAAAAAAACACCCATAGAACTAAATAATGTTTTTTGCAATATCAAAGTCAGAAATAAATGTATAGAAAGAAGTCCACTTGAGACAGTGGCTAGGGAAATATAGGTAACCTAATAGCTTTAAAAATGTAAGTAAGAACTTCCAGACACTTTCACTATTCACAAAATCTTTATGTAATTTGTGGTTACCAAGTGTATGCCTCTAGATATGCTCAAAGTCAGTTTATCTTGACTTCTGCCTCCTTTTTTCATCTCCTTTGGGATTCATAGAATAGGCATTGCCCTGACTTCTTCACCTGTGGAACCAGATGTTAGAAGGATGCTAACAGTGTTCTTTCAAAAAGCCACTGAAAACACATGGAGGAGCAGTTTCTGGTTTTATCAACTCTCTCACATAAACCTCTTTTAGCTTGACAAAAGTATTTCTACCAGTTTCTCAGTGATTTGATTCTCATGTGTTTCTCCACTTGAACACTGTTTTTGTGCTGGAAAAGAAAAACCTAGCTGGCGTGACAGGAAATTTTGGAACAGGTGAATCAGACTTCTGCTTTATCCAGTAGGTCAGTGTCTTGAAAATTGGACTATATTTGAGAAGACTCTATTTCAGTCTTTCTAGCATAGAAGACACGAAGCCCTAGAACCAAGTAGAGCTCCTGAATTAAGTTAGTATTCTGAGGATATTTCCATCAGTTTTGCTGGAGCTCTCCTGTTTAAATTGGTCAGAAAATCAGTGAAGCATTCAACACTTCCTGAAAAACTCCCTGTAGTTTTGTGGTTGAAATATGAGGAGGAGTAGAAACATGTAGGTCAAAAGTCCCTGAGGCAGATGAGGGATTTGAGTCCAGGACATCTGAATGTTCTCCCAGATTCTTATTATCAGGCTGTGGAATAAAGAGGCTTAGCAGCTCATGGTTTCGTTTTCTGCTAATGTGTAAGAGTAGTTACCCTAATGTTTCTCTAATGCTTTTAAGGGCTTTCTACCTTAGCATGCTTTTCACTAAAGAAGCCATTGAAATGAGTGTTTTCCCAATAGAAGGAAGTGATTTTTACTGTTGCTGTGATATGTGCAACTTAGGATCACCATCTGCACTCCATTTCTACCTCACATAAATTACTGGTTGTTTAATTTAGCTTTTCTCTCATGTAATTTATTTTCACATACGGAGGTAGCAGCTTTACCAGTAGATAATAGGAAGTTATTAACTTGTTTCACCTTACATTCCCACAACCACATGCTGCTATTTCTTATAATAACCTTGGCTTCAGTAATGTGGCCCTTTGTGGGATCTTTCGAGAGTGCTGTGTAATTATATTGTGACTACCGAATGAATGCAGGCTGTCATTCCATTACCCTACTAATCTAATATGGTGATAGAGGTGTTGTTTGTATGATACTTTCCCACTTGTCTCATCTGATAAAATTCTGCTTGAAATTAACTGTTTCCTTTTTGTGCAACACTGATGTGTTCTGCTCCACAGTTCAGTGGAGGAGTGAGGAAGTATCTGTGAAAAACTGAATTGGTAAAATTGATGGAAATAATACTGATTTCCATGTTTTGCATTGCCAGCAGAAGACTCAACAAAATTTAAACTGTTTCTGGGGTTTTTTTCAGTGGTTTTAATGGAGAAGCGTAGAATATTTTTTTTCTGAAATGTTTTAACCTGAAACAAATAATACTTGTCAGCACTGCAAAAGAAAATAAATACGTTTGTTGCATATTGCTTTCTGTTTTCTTGTCATTGCAGTTTTTCTTTGTAAGTTACTAAGTAAAATAAATAGAGCATAAATAACTTAAAAATGTAAGGGTGAGAGAGGCTGAGACTCTAAAACTAGGGAATATATTCTCTGTGGGCATTTAAATTCTTGTTATCATTTAGTGCTGAGTTTGGCTCCTTTCGAGAATATTCCTGCAATTGGCAGACTGTGGGACTCTCTGCAAGATGATGTCTGGAAATACAGTTTCCCATCTGTGGGCAATTTTTTTTTTGTGGCAGCATACCTGTATCAAGAATGGTTGTTTATCATCATGCTGTGTTTTGAATTTAGTATCCAAATTTTTTAGTACTGCAGACCAGCCTCTTCAGATGAAAATTGACAGAGTTTAGATAATTAAACCATGTGAGGTCTGACCCTGTTTTTCAAGATGTCCCCTATTGTTTATAAAACGACACATTGGTAATTTTTAAGAAGGACATGTTAGTGATTGTTAAAAATAAATGAATTTCTGGAAGGTGAGAAGTTCAAAATATAAGCTCTAGTTCCATTAACAGATGGAGACCTCTAAGTAGATACTAACTTTCTGATAACTGCAGTGGATGACAAGTAATGCATGGCCCCCACTCTGGTTTCCAGTATTTGACTGAAGTGGTTACAAATTCTTTGGTATGTCTTAGAAAAGGTCATCATGTGGATTTCTTCCTGCTGCAAAGAGACACATTTCATACAGTGAAAAAAACATCCTTGATCTGCCCTCTCCTATGTTGTTTTTCAGTGAAATGAAGATTGTTTCTGTTGGAGATGAAGAGGATAATTTGTGGATCATTGTAATAGATTAATTGGTTTATGAACCCGAAGTTCTTTAGAGGATGGCACAAATATTTATGACGTCCTTGAGCTTTACACCAGATCTGTAAATTAGCTGAAAGATGTGTAAAAATTCATACAGTCAGACAGCTCCCTCCTGGCAACGCACATGAAGTGGCTTGGGAGCATAAATTATTCCTGCTGAGGTCAATCATAATTTATGCTATTTTGCTTCTGCATCTGCTATTCTGAGAAAGAAGAATATAAAGAACATCTGTATTTGAAGAAAGATTTCCCTCTTTGCATCAAACTTCATTCACTTTGGGAAATCTTCTGGTACAAATGATAATCTGAAGAGCTGCAGTTTGAATTGGCAGGTCACAAGGGAAGAGTGCTTCAGACTGTATTTATGAAAAAGCTGAAAACATCACCAAGCCTGGACAGTTGAACCTCAGAGATCTGTAGAGATGTTGTCAGTGAGGATGCATTCAGTCACATGCATGTAAAAGCAGAATAATCCTTTAAAAAACTATGTCAGACCAACACAAATTTCTGTTCTATAGCAGGTAGGTGAAACCTGGATTTCATGTTATCGATGTGTTTTGTAGGAAAGAATTGGTTCTGTGTTTGTGGTGACAGTGACCACATTTAAAACTTGGCTGTCTCCTTAGTTTCACATTTTATGTGTCCTTAGCTCCTTAAACATACTTTTTGTAATACACCTGAAGTATATTTTCTAGAGAAAACCTGAAGTAGTTTTAGTACATATATTGATGATACCTTCCACAGATTAAAGGCTTTGATGGGGGTAATAATATCAGTAGCTTGTTACCTGTAATTCTTTGGCTAACTGTCCTTATTTTATTTGGGTGTGTAAAGCTTTGGTTTTTAGATGTCTAAAATGAATAAAACTAGCAGGTAAGAGTTATAGCAATGAAGGTAGAAGTCAACAAAGTGAAGTAAGAGAGTCAGACTATTCCTACAAAATAGTATTTCCTGTCTTTGTCTTCTGCATCTTTATGACAGTGCTATCTGAAATTCCATGCACTGCATGCTACACATAATAGTAAATTAAAAATCAAACTGTGAATTAATTTAAGCATTTTTCTTAATTTCCTAATCTCTCTGATATATCTCAGTAAATAAAGGTTGACTCCACAGCCATTATGAGGAAAAAAAATCAAATTTTTCTTTATGTCACTTCCAAACAAAAGGTATGTCTGTGAACAAAGTGATCGATTTAGGCAAGTATGAACAGGTTATTTGCAAGACCTAGTGGTTGTCTTATCTCCAGCCCTTTTTTGGGGAAAAAGAAAAGAACAGGATGAAAAAATAATGTATCAGCTTACATTATTAAAGTTCACCCTTTCTGAGACACAGTAATACTGGTGGTTTATATTAGAAATGGGCCTTGCAAGTTGGAATTCACTATGAGATATATTTGTGTTATATTGCCATTTAATTATCTAGCTCTAAAAGCGTATTTAATTTCATTCTAAGAAGGAAAAAATTAGACTTTAGCTTCCCCCCCCTTACTTATGTTAAGCTCATTTTTTCCAATCTAGTTAGGTATCATAGGCAGCATATACCATATTTCATTTTCAAAACTATATTTGATCACGCTTCCTCTAGATTGTTGGGAAGCAAAATGAATAACAACAACTTTTGTGATATTCATTTTGCTGGGCAGATGTGCTGTCTCAGGGTAAGAAAAACTAGAACAGAGAACACGAACTGTTGGAAAGGCATCAGGATGCCAGTAATTTAATCTGTAATGAGCAGGAATGAATGAATCAGTCTATATTTTTAATTTTGTATTTATAAATTGTTTCATATTAATACCTATTAGAGTCTCCCCTGCAGATAGGCTGAGTGAGCTGGGAGGAGATAAAGCTCCAGGGAGAACTTAGAGCAGCCTTTCAGTTCCTAATGGGGGCTTACATGACTGTCAGAGAGGGATTTCACAAGGGCATGTAGGCATTCAAGGGGGAGTTGCTTTAACTGGCACAGGGTAGGTTTAGGTTAGATATCAGGAAGAAATTCTTTACTGTGAGGGTGGGGAGGCACTAGAACAGGCTGCCCAGAGGAGCTGGGAGTGCTTCATCCCTGGAAGTATTCCAGTTGGATCCAGGTTGGATGGGGCTCTTAGCAACTTCGTCTAGTGGAAGGTGTCCCTGCCCATGGCAAAGGTTTGGAACAAAATGATCTTTAAGATTCCCTTCCAACCCAAACCATTCTCTGAAATTCAGTGATAATCCTTAGTATGAGACACTGTGCCTAGTGCTTAATCTCCTTTTATGAAAAGTCAGGCAGCCTGACACCAACACTGCAAAGTGCTAAACAACTCCAAGAAATTCTAAACTCCTTAAGCTGCAAAAACAAGCAGTGGTATAATTATCATTTCTGATGCCAGTACCATCTCTAATGAAGGATGTTTTTGTGCTGAGATATAAAAAATTTGCATTTAAAATTCTTCTCTGTTTTATTTTTAAAAGACAGTTTATATCTGAAGAAGTGTCATTTACTGCAGAACACCAAAACAAAAACATGCAAATGACACCAGAGTTTACCATTTTCATCATGAATGTTGTTACTGCTTGTAGAATGAAGATTTTGCTCCTATTTGCACTCTTTGTTATGTATATTTGTCATGTTCAGCGTGTTTGATCCTGGTTTTCTTCCAAATTTCATTTTCTTCCACCATAAATAATAAGCAATGATAATGAAGCAAAGTGCCCTTTCTATCCTGTTCTCTAATTGATTATAGCATACGATAACATCTTTTACAATATATTACAGGAACTGCTTCAAATCATAAATACTGTATTTCACTGTTTCAAGAGATGTTTCAAGGAATAAGTCGTGTGTGCTACTAGCTTTAGGCTCTTCTATTTAATTTTTGGGGGAAAAAAAAGTAAAAAACATCCATTTGAATAGTGCTGCCTGGAATAAGTTTTGCATTTTTCTTGCTACTTAGAGAAGAGAATTTAATTCACAAATGTAAATTGTCACTTGCTTTTATTACGCTGCCTTAATTATAAGTTTTGATTTTGTTCTTGAGGGTTTCAGCTCTTAGTATTCAGTCTCTATCTGCATCATATTGATGCATTTCCTATTCTGAAGCTCAACCAAAATGGAATTCTAAGGACAAATGTATTTTATTATCTTCTATTGACAAGATTACTTATACACCAAATACCAAAACCAAGTAGATTTTACTTTGGAATTGCCTTTTTCTGTTAAAATGCTCTAGTACTTGCAGAAATTTAATAAAAGGCAAAAGAAGGAAAATTTGAGGGGTTTTGGAAGATTATTTCAGAGTAACCATGGCATGTGACAACTTCTGTTATTTTTAAACATTTTCAATCATGTAGGCCTACATTTCACAATAAGATAAAAAAACCCAAAACCCCTCAGTCAGTCTTTTTGACAATTCATAGTTGATGATTTTTTTATTTTTTAATTATTTTTTTTTTTAACTAGGGAATGCCAAAATCCATATGGTGCTTTCCAGGCTGTTAATACTTCAAACTTGGAATGCGAAATGTGTTCTCTTTTAATTCACCCCAGGACAGATGGAGCAGAGTGATTCCAGCTTTGCAAAGCCATCATTTTTTATCATTTCTTTGAATGGTTGTTTCTTAGGTACTTTCCTAAAGCAATAATTTTACTAATAGCAACTGAAAATTACTGTATAATTTTAGCATTACATTTTGTGACCTTTTTAGTTGATCACACAGGAATTGTGGTACAGCGTCTTCTGCACAGTAGATTATCACATTACTGCCTGTGGTATTGGTCTCTTCCAATACCATTCCTCTTAGGATCATTGCTATCCAAGTCTCATTTACCCCACGGCTTGTCAGCTCTACGAGGGGCTCAGTTACTGTTGGAAGTGGTAGGAGGCTGAGATATTTCCCAGTAGCTGTGGAGGCTTTTCTGAAGGGTTCAAAAGCTGCACTGTACATCCTGTAACTTGGGATCAGGTGAAACCTCTTGCATCCATAAAGTTGGGCTGGGAGCAGAAAGACGGGGCTTTACCAGAGGTCTAGCAGAAATCTCTCTTGGCAGATGAAGGGGAAGGAGAATAAATTGACTTCTGGTGAGTACTTATCTGTCAGGAGTGGACCTTGGGGCTGTAGGGCATTCCATGGATCTGATGGTGTCCTCACCCTTCTCACTGCACAACAAAAGAGGAGAGCTTTGGCTCTGGGTATCAAGAGCCAAGCTTCAAAGCACTTGAGCAATGTGAGCTCTTCCCTTCTTTGTGCCGCAGACATTGGAGTCAGTTGTTATTATGCTGTTCAGTTTTACTAAACCTCATAATACCTTAGTAGTGGCACACAAATGAAGTGTGAAGGCACAGAAGTGAGCACGGAGATGGGGAAATAGTCTCCATAACCCTTCAGGTGCTCCACTCTTCAACTTCTACTGTACATTTTATGGCTGGCCCCACATGTGGGTGAGAAAGGAAGTACATGAAAGTTTTTGAGCCAAAGGAAGTCAGCAGTTATTCAAAAGCCAACAAAAGACTGATTTTCATGGTTCTCAATAGAGGAGGATAGACATTAAAAGCCAAATTGACACTTTATACACGGAGATGTTAATATGGCTGTAGCCTTTTACTGTGCCAATAAAATGATACATGGCCCTAAATTTCTAACTGCGAAACATTTGGCTTTATATCATCATTTGCATGAAGATTTTTGTAAAACAAAAGCCATTTGGTTTAATTCATATTGTTTGACTAAGACTATGAAAAAAATCTAAATTAGATGGGCACTAAGCTTGCTTTTTAAGGGTTTTTGTTGTCACACAGGCATGAGCCCAAAATAGTGTTAGGCAATGCAATTCAAATTTTTGTTGCTTCTTGATAAGCAGCTGAATAATTGAAACTGCTTCTGTAATATTGATTCTCAAGTAACTTTCCAGTGCTGTTTTCTCACAAACTGCTGATACAACTCACTTTATGCTTCTTGCTGTTTAATTTCTTTTCATTGTAGAGAGGCACATTTAAGAAACTAGCAGAGAGATCTGCCAAAAAAAAAGCAGTTGCTGCACTGTGAGGCACTTCACATCAAAATTGAGCACCATAATAAGTATGAGATCCTTCCTAGGTTAATTGATTTCCCCTGTGAGATGCAGTGTAATGAATTTTCTGTAGCTGAATTCTATTCTCAGTGCTAGTGGCTAGTAAACCTTTTCTATTTTCTATCAATAGATTGGTATGTAGACAATCAATATTTGAACCTACTTTTTCTCCTGTTCATAGAAAACAAAAGGAAGCAACTCCTCCCTGCCATCGTCAGTATTATAAATAAATAAATAAATAAACAGCCTTTTCAAAACCTTCATAAAATTACATACCTTACCTAGGTGTGCTGAATGAATGGCAATTCATACCATGTTTGATTTGCTCTTGGAAGCATTCTCCAGCTTCACAACCGTATTAGCTGAGGTGAATGCTTCACAGAAAATAAATATGCGGCCTACAGCCTGGGGCCTAGGCATTGATAAACCACTTTACGTAGACAAGACTGTCTGGCTGTCTGAAACCCCTGTTTTTTTACTGGTGACAGGGAGCAGATTGTGCTGATAATCCATGATGAAAGAGTTTCCTGTGCACACATTTTGAGCTGTGCCTGTTAACCGGTGCACAAAACATAATGTTAAAATAATGCCGCATGCCATGTCAGTAATTATGGACCCTGATACAGTAACTGTGGAACCCAGCACAGCAAGATGTTAATTGCACTGCAGACCAGTGGTCTGCTAACATTAAAGCTCTCATCAGAAAGAAGCATAGCATTTGGATCTTAAAGGAGCTGCAGATTCTCTGTTCAAGAAATTTTGGAACAGGAGGTTCTTAGCAGAGTTGCTTTGCCAATCACTACATGACACTGTGTCATTCCCTCAGCCTCTTACGGTGCTGTGACAAGATCCTGCTGGTACTTGTTGTCCCCAGATAATTTGAAATTTATGGCACTGATTTTTTGCCAGTTTGCAGATTGCATCCAGAAAATCTATGCCGTACTCTTGTACTTCTTGAGGTGCTTCCTTCTGAGTGGTTGAGCTCTGTAGTGCTGAATTGCAAGCCTGTCATCTTGGAAAATAAAGGTTTTTGGAGAAGCCTTTGGTAAGGAGAGTTTGGTAGTAGGAAAGGTGCAGGTTATCTCTGTAGGTAATTAGGAGGTAGGAGGAAGGTGTTGGTTGGTCACTGCCACATTTGGGGCCTTACCAGGCATAGGGGAGGCTTTTCCCCCCTCACTGATAATTACATTCATGTATACCAGGTGGAAAAGGCAGTGTAGTAAATGGTATACAAAGTCACCAAGTTGTGTTTAAATAATACACATTTTTTGTAGATTTTGGAGTAGCAAAGCATGTGCAGAAGCTGAAGCAAGGAAACTAAATTAAAAGGAATGGGTATGCAACCAAGGCATATCAAGATGCAGAGCAGGAGTTTTTGATTGAGTCTAGAATGGATGCAATGATGAAAGAAGAGGGTTCGAGTTCAAATTGAAAAGTATCTGTAGACTTTAAAGGTGAAAGCTTTAGGTATGAGAAGAACAGCAGCAGAAAGTGAAATTAAAGGTTTCAGAATCACTAAGTGTTACAGATTCAGTCAGGCCTAGGAAAATGTCAGACACCTGATAGGAAGTCTGTAACAAATCAACAAATTTCCATGGTATGTTTTTTTTAAAAGATATCAGATGGCAAAAGATTGGCAATATAAGAGAAAATGCTATGTTTTGTGAGGTGGAGATGAGGAAACGATGAAGGAAGAAATCAAAAGGATATTGATGAAAGTAGACAATGTAGATTTTGTAGAAGAGGAAGGAAACTAAGGTAAAAGAAATAATACCACAAAAGTACTTTAAAGCAGAGGTGATTAGTCCAAACCTAAGGAACTAAGCCTAGAAATGGATTTTGAACTTGGAAAGATAAGGCTAGGGATTAACCTCTTCCCTGGCACAAATTCATCTTATTAATTTCTTCTTCAGAAGCCTCAAAATGGCAAATGGGATGCAACTGATTTGCCACCTCTCACTGGGCATTATTTGGCTACATTCAGCTGTGTTTCTTTCAAACCACTGTCTAATATCTCCTGTGGAAAAAAACCCCAGAATTTTCTTGACAACAGGAGGGGTGGAAAAAAAAAAGTTGTAATTTCAATGCTGTTGTTATGGTTTGTTTTTTAAAAGCACACAAACTCCAAACTTCTCTTTGTAATATTTTCATGTGCATTCACTCATGTAGAAATTTATTTTTTTTTTAAAGTCAATTTTTTTTTCTACCACAAACTAGTACCATAGTCTGGAAGGGAGCTGCTATAAATATGGCATGGAGTTCATAGGTTAACCTTTACTTTCTGGTTTTCTTTCAATACATTTCCCTGCATTGAATCAAACTTTTCAAATTCTCACCCATTAAAAAAAGCATATGGACTGCAAAGTTTACATGCACTGTGCTCTTCCATTTACATAGACTCCTGTACAGGAAAAAATAGTTCAAACAGTTGCAGTCATAAAAAGTCATCTCTCTCTTTTCTCTTGGATTTAATGTTGTATTATCTGTCATTCCGTCTGTGTTTGAGTAAATGTTCAACTTCTTACTTTTCCATTGTTACAAGTCTGAGAAAATTACCCTTCCTGATATGTGATATAAATGGATCCTTATTACTTTTATTGCTGGAGCATCACACATTGTGATGAAACTGCAGTAAGGAGTCCAAGGGCAATCAAAAGAGAAGGCAGGGCCTTGGGATGACTGGTTAAGCGGTAAGGAGCACAAGCAGTAAAGCCTCTGTCCTACCAGCTGCAGAGAGTGATGTTGGAAGGAGCAGGCAGACCCTGCTGACCAGTAACAGGCTTGGTGACTGCTGTCACCAGGAGAATTTTGGGTTCTTTCCTAATGGGTTGGTCTACATGACACCAGGCTGCTGGCAAGAGACAGGGTACACCAGTGTCAAAGGGGCAAAAGGATTTCATGTAAGAGTTAACAGAGCTTACTGAAATAGACTGAAACTAGATTTGAAGGGGGAAGGGGATAAAACCAGGCTTGGTAGTGATAAGCAGTGGGATAGCATGTCACTGATCAAGGGTAAAATACATGACTTTTGAACACTTTTGAGAGTTCTGAAACCAAGAGCAGCAAAATTCACACTGAGAGAGCTAAACTCTTGTCCGAGTGTGAGTGTGTTTCTGAGAGGATTTAGATGCTATAAATGTATAGCCCATGCCATTGACTAAAATTTAGACTGTATGTGCAAACAGCCTCTAAAAATGTACTATCAAAGAGAGAGCTTTCCATTTAGAATATACCAACAGTTTCGTCAAGGAAAGAAAACACAGTCTCACTTTCTGCAACAAGCAGAAAAAAAAAAGCTATGCAAAGAATTTCAAGCTCTGAAGCTGGTTCCTTACTTTGCTTTACAGTAATGGCTTTACTGTAGTCCAAAGCAGAAACTTAGATTACACACTGAAGTTACTGTTTCCATATCACCAGAGCAATGATGATAACAGGACATAGCAGACTCCATTCATGGGTTGCCTTGGACTTTTCAGTGTATGTTTTATTCTGATTCAATACTGAAATTTTTTTCTTTAACATTTCTAGTAAAAAAGAGGCTCATTTCTAGTAAAAAAGTTAGCTCTGTTTGTTTGCAAGTCAAACTGGAATGCTTGCTTTTACAGTGAAAAATTAGTTAATTCAAGTAGAATTAACAGTAGAATTAACAACTGAGCAATAAAAGAAGATCTAGTGTTTAATTTTTCTGTTTCAGGTGTTCTGTATTTAACAGTGGTTCACAATGTCATCCAGAAAGCATACAAAGATAATATTGACCTGACTGATAAAATTGACACAGAGATGAACTATTTATGTGAGAGGTGAACCCTTTTATGTCAGTGTTTTAAGTGCAGCCAGCATGGTAGATTTTTGGAGAGCTGAGGTCTCTCAGAATGTGTTGTGTTGAAAATAGTTGATATAAAGGTGTCTGTTCATGGAGTGTTGCTGAAGGAGGCCAGGAGATCACCTTGAGGAAGCCATTTCTTGTGTTTTTCAAGCAGGTCATCCTGGCCATTGCCCCAGTAACCTTGCTTTGTAAGAATTGCAGCAGCTTTCCCAAGCTTGCCTCAGTTTCTGAGATACCTGCCACACCTGGTAGCTGCAGCAGTAGCTTACCTCATTCTTTGTCTTACTGATTTTCATATTTAAAATGTATTCTATACATCTTAGAGTAACACCAAATTCACATCTGACTTCCTGCTGTTTCCTTTCCCCGTCTGCTTTCCTGTTGGCATAACAAACCCTTCTGGCACGCAATACTGAGAAGGCAATTTAAATGCAGGAGAACAAAGGTTTCACAATTTGAATTTTTCAGTTATGTACTTTATACAGAAGAGCATGTTTGGCACATTTTCCATAGGGAGAGAACCAAAGCCTGCTGCCTGCTGTACATTCTTACAATGGGAAGTGTCCCTTTATGCGATCTTTAATATTTATTTTATAAGCTAACATCATGAAGGCTGAAACTCTGTCATTGCTATTTATACTGTATTCGTGCTTTGGGATAAAAAAGAAAAGCATCTGCATAGAAAAGGCTTATGGGAACATTCATACACGAAGATTTTTCATCCTGGGGTATGAAATGCGTTACATAAAAAGCATCAAGAAATCTTAATCCTGTTTATGCTTCAGAAGTTCCCTCTGGGTTTTAAATTTTTCTGACAGTGGAGATGGAACTCTTTATGAAAACATTAATCGTTAGAAATGATTTTCACATTAAGTGAAATAAATCGTTAGATTTTATTCTGAATGAGATTGTATAGAGTGACTGGATTCACCTATTGCTTTTGTGCACTTTTGCTACAAGGATATAAACATATAGCTGTAAATGTCAGGTCTGCAAAGGAACACTGTGTGGCAGAGAATCTTCCCTTAACTTCTTCATCAGATTAAAATATTTTACTGATCATACAAGTAGAATTGCAGCAGCAATTAGGTAATACTTGAAATTTCTAAGATTATTATTGGGGATGGTCCTTTGCAGGGCCAAGCACTGGAGTCGACAAGTCTTGCAAGTCCCTTTCTACTCAGCATATTTTGTGTTCTATATTTATTTCTTCTCTTCTTTCCCCATATTATTCTATTTTTAAAACTTCTCAGCTGAGCATCTACTTCTCTACTTCTGCCATTTTGCCCCATGTGCAAGAATGATGTGTAACATGTTATTTCTACTGTGTAGGAAGGTATTTAAAGAAAAAAAAAAAAGACTATTTCTAGGTATGAGCTAAAAATACTATATTTAGAAGATTAATGTGATGGCTGTAACTTGAAAAAATTACAGCAAAGGAACATTAGACAAGGAACCAGTCATGCTGAATTTTAAGTCTGTTTTTAATTTTGTTTTCTAGGCTCAAGCTAATATGTTTTGTAATTACTCTAGAATGTGTAGTGAAATCAAATAAATCTGAGAATGATGGTTTCATAAAAGTAATAAATCTGGATAAATTCGTTCTGAATTTCAGGATCTCATCAGGATTTCTTTTTTTCTTTTCTTTTTGTTAATGAAAATGTATTAAAATGCCAGTTAAACTCTCCTTTTGTTTCTGTTCATGCACAAATACAAATGGGCAAAATTTTTGTTAAACAGAGTAACTTGTTTCTCACTGAAATGCTTTGGTTTTTGTTTTGAGATCTGATATAAAAGCTCTTGTGCTGGTTTTGGCTTGGATAGAGTTAGTTTTTTTCTCAGTAGCTGGTTTGGGACTATGTTTTGGATTTGTGCTGGAAAGGGTGAGGAGGTGAGGGTGCACAAGGAGCTGGGAGGGGACACAGCCAGGACAGGTGACCCCAGCTGACCAAGGGGATGTCCCAGACCATATGGCATCTGCTCAGCATATACAGCCAGGGATAGAAGGAGGAAGTGGAGATGTTTGGAGTGATGGCTTTTTTACATGTGATGGAGCCCTGCTCTCCTGGGAATAGCTGAACACCTGCCTGCCCATGTGAAGCACTGAATGAATGCCTTACTTTGTTTTGCTTTGCTTGTGTGCACAGTTCTTGATTTACACATTAAACTGTCTTTAACTCAACCCACAAGGGTTTTTTTTTCACTTCAAATTATTCAATTATCTCTCCTGCCCCACTGGTGGGGGGTTAAGCATGGTACTTAGGTGCCAGTTGGGGTTCAAATATGGCACTGCTTAAGTCAGTTTTGATGAAAAACGTAAATCTATGCCTGAGTTTTTCATCTGTGTGTGGGTGACAGTGATTCTTGGCTGTCAGTCAGGACTTACCTGCAGCTGTATTCTTACCTTATAGTTCATAGTCTGCTTGGAACTATTTAATATCACAGGTGATGCTAAACCAAAGTGGAGCTTGAAATACTTATATTTAGTATTTGTCCCGTTACATGTGCTTAGACTGTGTGACTAGGACATGTAGTTTGTAAAATACAGTTCCCATTCTCTCTTTCTGGATTTTGGGGGTGTCCTGAGTGATTAAGTAAGGTACAACTGTGAGTGTTGTACCAGCTGTGTCTCATCACTGGGTACTCCAGATACTGTACATATTTACACTTTCTTTCTCTTGCTTTTCAGAGCCATCATTCTCTGTGTCAAATTGCACTTACTGTCAATCTCATACTTAGGTATTGATTTTCTCTTTAGAGCTGGTTCATATTGTATTTATTTATTTGTTAGTGCTTCACTGAGACATTTTATTTCAGCTTCTACACTTCACTTCCTTATGAAATGCCTGTCTTGATGTTTATTTGTCTTTCCAATCATTACTTCTACTAGGAAACAGTCATGAGAAGTGGATTGGTAATCTGGTGTGGCTCTTGGGCTTTGATGCTTGGTAGGATTTTCAAAACAGAGCAATAACATTTTGGCAAGAATATCCAGAACAGAAGTTCCTGGATTTTTGCATTCGGGCAGCCAAAAATACTCTTTTGTTGTCCTTCTTTGCTTCCAAGCAGGTCTCCCTAAAGAGCAGGAAAAAATATCACTTAGATCTTCAAACAGTATTCTTATTTTCTTATGACTGTATTGCCTTAAATGAAGTCACTCTGCCTATTTGCAAGGTGTTGTCTCTTGCAAGCAAGTGCAATGGGGGAAGTATAAAGAAATGTTAGAAAACACTAGCAAGGGAAATTGTTCTTGGATGTCTTTGGTAGAATCAAGGAAACAAATGAATAATAAAGCTTTTAGCCAGGTGTCTTCACCTGGAACCACTGAAATTACTCTTTGCCATCTGTCTGGCATTACTGGAATATGTTTGGAAGGATAGGTTGGGGGATTAGCAGCAGAAAATGAGGTGATAATTTTTCTTCTATACCCTCTGCTTTCCCACACAAGTCCTTGAAGAAGGGAGTATTTTTGATTTTATGTCCTTTCTCTCTTGTTCTGCCTGTTTTCACTTGAGCCCCTGCATCAATGCTGTGGCTGGGAGCTTCCTCCCGCTCTCCCCTACTGAAGTGCAGTTTGTTCACCTCTGCTGGGAATCTTGGATCAGTCAAGGGTCAGCATTAATTACACCATGCATTAAATCCAAGTAAATCAACTGAGATAGTTTGGATAAGATTCATACTTTCACATAAATGAAAGTTGTTTTTTCATCTAAAATGTTCCCTTGATCAGCAGTAGCCTTTGCCACATCAGGTAGAGATCAGCATTCTGCTACATGGAGCTCCTTCTTTTACGTATCTAAATCTTCATTCTAATTTCTACAACCACAAAATAGAGGGAGGCAAAATACACTTTTGGTCGTGGTGTTCTGCAGTGTTGGGTTTGGCATTGCCATGTCCATTGTGCCTTTAATACAAGGGTAAAATGGTTGAGCAATACCTGACCAAGCTGACCTGTTCTGGTGATGATGGGCCCTACAGATCCCAGAGCAAGAGCTGCCCCTACTCTTCAGGTTTTTTTAGTAGAAGACTTTTTTCAAAAGTTCCCCTTCTAAACTCTGCTTTGTTACTCAAATACTGACAGCGAGTTACCTGAAAATGGACTTTTTTCCCACTTAGATGTTGGAATTTGAGATGCAGTGGAGAGAGTCAGGAGAGACCACAGCAGAAGTTGCACAAATAGTGTGATAAGCTCTGAAATGCCTCAGCAGAATATGAAAGTGCGTTTGATCTTCCTCTTAGTTGGAACATACACAGAGGTAGACTGCAGGAACACAGGTGAAGTAGCGTCCCCCAGGCTGGGAAGAGGATGTCCTTCAGCAAGTACCTCATCCTTCTATGTTCACTCTACATTATTTTTCTTCCTCTCTGAAAACTTCTCAAGAAATATTTTATGTATTATTACCAGCGTTTGGATGTAGGACTGCCATGAAATGACTTCCTCTGTAGCCAGCAGTGCTAATGAGAGGCTCTGTACTTTCTTCTCTTATTTAAGGAATAGTTTAGTGTGATGATAAAATGTGCCAGCTTAAGCAGTGATATAAAATAGAATTCTTGCCTATGTTATGTTATTAAGATCCCAAATATTTCTCATGTAAGAGTAATAGTCTCAGGCGTTATTTGTAATTGATGCTTCTAAATTTCTGCTTTTAAACTGGACAGTGCGCTGTTCAAAAACTTGAAGAGATTTTTCCTAGTTTAGAAAGAGAAATTTGTATTTCAGTGGCAAATAGGTTTTTATCTTTTAACTTAAGTGTCTGAAATAAGCAGTTAAGTGCACTTATCCAGGGCTGTCATTTTTTTTGCTGTGAATATCAAGAATACAAGAGGGACCATGTACAGATATTCGCAAAACAACAAAACTTCCAGCTACCAGATCTCTCTAATACTCATTTTGCACCTGTTTCTATTGATAACCTTTGGCCTATAAACAAAAGCACTTGTGGTTTGGTTTAGTTGGCTAAATTCCACGAATTTTGTGAATTAAGAACATGTATGCGTTTTCCAAACTTCCACAGTTTTAACTCTTCAGGGATGAAGATAGATTTAAAGAGACAGGTCTAAATATATCACGCAAGGTGTGGAATTGCTATTTTATCGTGTTTGTTATTCCTTGCCTTTTACAATTGTAGTTACCCACTGAGTCTTGACGTACTGGAATTTAAAGCCAATTAAAATGCCAGACTTTTTTTTTTTTTTAAAACTTGTAGCACACAAACAATTGAAAAGAAAGTAATTAAGTATAAAATGCTTGTTGTTTTAGATGATGCTGTGAGGAAACGTGTTGTCTGCACAAATAGCATTACCACTTGTCTCACTTAGTGAGCCAAGCAAGATGAAAACAAAGAATGGTAGAGGCTAATAAAGATACACCATCTAAAACTTTCTTCCTTACAACTTTTATTTGTTTCAGTGGCTGCCTCAACACTTACATTGATACTGCAGTGTCTGCAGTAAATATGCAAGTGAATTCTCTGGCTCATGTTCTGAAGGGATGATCATTTATTCCTGGGTAATTTAATTGTCCTTGTAGGATCCACAGGGTTCCTCCCTGTTGGTAGTGAGATGATCACAGTTTGGAAAATGCAAAGTCTAGTCTCTCACTTGAAGGCGTGAGAATTGCAATTATTTCTTTGGTTGTCCTCACTTCATTTGTTTGGAAAATGAAGTTAATATTCCTGTTGCATCAGCCTTATATTTTTACATTTTCTCTCCTCTTTATTATTGCTGTGTCAAGAGAACATGGCTTGTACCATGCAAGTTTTGCATGTCAAAACCTCTACTAGCTTATGCTAAGGAGGAAGAGTAAAGATCTCCTGCCTTTTGGTGAGAGTTTTACAAATGCCAGTCAGAGGTCCAGTAGGCTTGGATTATTTTGTCTCTGTTTTCTGGCACATGGATAAAAGTGTTAGTCATCTGTCTTTTGGCTTTTGCTGGCATTTAAATGACTTGCTTCACTCATCTCTTAGTCGTTCTTGTGACAGCCTTTATTCAGGAGAACAAAATCTGCTTTAGCTTAATTATTTCTTACTGTATTTTCTGTTTTCTACAAACAATTAGTAATATTACAGGACTTAGAAAGTAATTTAGAAGAGATTTTTGCTTAATCTGTGCTCTGATCTATGCATTTCTGTTTCTTTGTCTTTTCCCAACATCGCATTTGTTCTTGAAAATGAAACAAGAAAACTTGATAAATGATGTTGTGTAAAAGAAATGCTGGCTTCTGCCCACCAGGGCTCATTTAGTCTGAAAAATGACAGTGAAATTTCAAAATTCTGCTTCTAGAACTAATAAAAATGTCTCTAAGGGAAAACTTACTTATTTAATTCTCTGCTGCCAGATTTTGCTGGCAAACTCTGTGTTTTGCCATACGACCCTGGCCAAGCTGAAAATGTATTTCAGCAAAAAATGGACAGTCGTTCTGCTGGGATGGAGAAAAGCTTACGGATTATGCTTGGAGTTCTGTTGAAACCCTCGTGCTACTGATGGTCAACCACCCTGTTGTCAGTGTAGCTTGACTGTGCTCAGTTATGTCAGTTTTTTACGCTGCCTGCATGAAATCTTTCATGGGAAAGCTGGTGGCCTCTTGTGGGTGTGTCAGAGGAGAGAATCTCCTTCCTATGTGGAAACAGCTCCTTAGCAATTTTGAGAGGTTGCTGCCAGATGTTAAGGGTGGGACATGCTGGTACACAGGCTGCAGGCACACGAGCAGACCAACCAGGTGAGATGGAATAAAAAATTTCAAGGACAGCTATCCCTACTCTTCGATATTGCTTCAGAGGAATATGAAAAATTCCTGGCCACTCAAAGAAGTGACTAAAAATAGGCATTCTGCATTTCCATAGGACTTCAGTGCTCTCTTTCCTGTCTGAAGATTTGATCACACTTCACATCAACTTGCTGTTATAACCAGTAAGAACAACTTTGGGTTAGGTGGTAAAAATCTTCATAACTGGCTTGATGCAGACTAAAAGATGACATTCAGATTTTTGGGGCCTAAGAATTGTGTATTTAAGTGAAGGCTACTGGTTTATCTATTTTTTTGCAACATCAAGAGTTCCCTTAAGAGTGGTGGGACAGAATTTTTAGCAGGATCTGTTGTGATAGGACAAGGTTTAATGTTAAATAAAAGGAAGAAGTATTTTAGAATATGGGTGGTGAGGCTCTGAAACAGTTGCCCAGAGGTGATGGATGTCCCATCCCTTGAATAGAAACATTCAGGGTCTGGCTCAGTGAGGCTCTGACTAACCTGATCTAGTTGAAGATGTTCCTGCACGTTGTGGGTAGATAGGTGTAGATGACTATCCAACATTCCTTATAACCCAAAACAATCTATGATTTGATGGCTATTCTCAAAATATTTCATTGAGTGTTCAAATTGATGGTTTTGTTTTTTCCTCAAACAAGCAACCAACCAACCAAAAACCAAACAACCCCCCAAACCTCACAGACAAACAAACCCCCCCAAAATTTAAAAAAACCAAACAACAGCAGCAAAAAAAAAAAAAAAAAAAAAACAACCAAAAAACCCCTGCAGAAAAAGGTATTGAAGTCAAAGAGAAAACCACAACATTCAGGTAATAGCAGGCAAATTCCTGTTCATGCTTCCATTACCACTTGACCATGAATTGTGACTCTTCTCTTCTTGTCTGTCCATGTCTAATTTGTAGTTTTACAACATTTTCCCTATTAATACACTCACATCCTAGCATGTTCTTTAGGTTTGCTGTGTCAGATTTAGGCAACAATAGCCTGGCCAGTAATATGCATGCCAATCCAAGTGGCTGATGGATCTCTGGTCCCTGAAAGCAAAGGTAGGAGAGTGGCCTTGCCACAAAAGGTTCAGACTCATAAGTCAAGCAGTATTGAACCTCAAAGAGGCATATGTGCACAGGTGTATCCTTTGAGTGCTTTGTTTTCTGTGTCCAAAATCTATAGGTTGAGCTTAGATCAAAATGTTATGCTGTATCTGGCAACAGTGTGGGCCAGAAGTTGACATTTTGTGCATTTTATTTTTAAAAATGGAATTTATTCCAAAAGCTGGGCTGGTACTGCGAGGTGCTTTGAAAATAAATGAGGTGGCAAGTTCCATTTTAATCTCAGTCTAGATGGAGCTGCGGACAGCAAGTTTTAACATACGCTCCAACAATTATTAGGGCTGCTCTCCTGACAAATAGTTTGCAAAATCAGTAGCTAAAATTATTAATTATGCTATTATGTAATGTACATTTAGTGTTTCACAGAAGAAATGCTACAAATTCTATTATAAATTAATAATCATACTAAATTTTTAATAACTTCCTTACAGCAACTTTTACAAGTGTGTTTTTTACCATATTTGTTGCAAGCTTTAATAAATTAATGGCACAAGTTACCGCAGTAATGTTAAATTAAGAGAAATTGTGTTCTAAATTTAACTGTCATTTACTGCTTAAAATTTGAAGATGTGCAGTGTAAAAGGATTCAGACATGAGACATCAAACTGAAATCACAGGCTGTGTGCTTTCAGTGAGATGCAGCCTTTCTAGACTTATGTAGTTTTGCACAATATTGCTCTTCATGTTATTCTGAGCCTTAAAGTGCAAACTGGCACTGTAAACTAGAAGCTGCTGCAGTAACCCCAAATATTCAGGTAATTCAAGCAGAATCCCCAAACTAGAGATTGTAGCAGCCAGAGACTAAACAGCTGAAATAAACATTGAATTTTAGTATGACAGTCTCAAAACCCTGTCTTGAAAGACAGCAGAGCTGATGCCCTCAAAGTGAAGAGAGGCAGGAGGCACTGCAGAGAGAATAAAGCTTCTGATGGGACATAGTCTGTAGGCACTTACCTGTCGAACAAAAATATTGTAACCATGAAGAGCTGAGCTACTATTGAAGGTTTAGCATGCTTATTTCCTCCTCTGTGCTGCTGTACAAATAAATATTTGGAGATATTTCAGTATGATTTAGAGATCTGAGCTTAGGTCCTTCATAGTCAACCAAACCAAAAACCATTGTCTTTTTCATGTGTCTCTGGCCTCAGTTTGAGAATTCATTAGATTTCCTTTTTCAGAGCAGGCCCCATTATGGGGGAGAGAAGGGACAAGAAAGTTTTCTTCTGCAAAAGAACAGTATGGAAGCATTACTGCAATGCTGTAGTCAAATGAAATTAAATATTCTCATTGTTTTTAATGAGTTATTTACAATCAAAAATAAAAACACTGAAGACCATACTGGCAAAGTCAAAGAAATCTCTTGTAGGTGGGCTAATTTCACCATATGATAAAATAACATGTTTTTGCTGTGGCACTTAGTGATTGATAACCTCATGTGAGAACAAAGCAATTAGGCTAATTTACACATTAATTAGTTTATTGCTTTCTTTTTGTTTGGTCTCTTAATGCCTTTGTTTAAAAAATTGAGCATGTGCTGTTGCAGGGCTTTCATTTCACTAATTAGGTTCCAAGTGCAGACATTGCAAACACCTGCCTTGTAAGTGAAACTATTCTGAGTTAATTTAAGCCCTCTGGTTGCTTGAGAGGAAATTCCCAAGGAAAGAACACCAGGGGTCCCACAACTTAAAGGTTTTCATTCATGTACGTAGCTGGGAATTTTTCTGAAGTTTTTGGCATCTGTTTGTGTTGGGGGCAGTTTTTGTAAGGTGGTGTCTGGAGCTGTGCAGTGCTCAGGGGAGGAGGAGAGGTTTTTGTGCCTTTGGGAGGTGAGTGGTTCTGGAGAAATCTTGGTGGTTGTGAAGTTCTCAGACTCTTTTATATCAAGATGATGGAGTGTGAGCTGTTTGCACTGAAGCAATAAACTAGCACTGGTACTGGAATTCTTGTGTTGTTTTGTTATTCTTGTGTGGATCAGGCTTCCATAATGTTTCCCAATAACTTCTGAGAAGAACACAATATAACCTTGGGAAAAAAAAATTGCTGGTAGATTGATATCTTCAAGAAAGGATATGTAGTTACATACATGGTCTGGTCATAAATTATGTTCCTGAATCTATTACATGCTTTCATTTATTGGTCATAAAAGAGGATTTAGCATAAAAGCTCTTTTAGTCTTAACATTAGGTTCCAGCTGTTGTATGTGATAATGACAAGGATTTGTTTCAAAGTTGCAGTTTGCTCCTGACATATTTATAAGTTTGCTACATACTATAGATGGATGGTATCCTCTGAATTTAGATGACACTGTTTTCTACTCCTTATTCTAATACTATTAGAGGGCAGTGAGAAGGGATACATTGGTTTAATCTTATATTTTCACCAAAATAAAAGTCCGCTGTGTTGATTCCATTGGAGAGTATTGAAAGGTATTATCACTCAGAAAGCTGTGTTTGTAATTAGTGAGTATTTTGGAGTTAATGTTCTGTTACTGACTTTATATTTCACTATATGAAAATGTAGAGTTAGTGCTAAATTTTAGGGTCACTAGTTGGAATTTCCTGCACACCCACACAGTTCTAACTACTTTATTGTTTTACAGGACATCCCTTAACTGCTCAGCTCCTCTGACATTTTATTCTTCTTTCTTTAAGTCTCCACCATCTAATCCTGTAGGCATGTGCATTTTTGCTAATGGTGGAATGTGTGTGGCTGTGGCATGATAACCTGTAGGATGATTATTTAGATGTCTGTATCTGGTTTTAAGCCCTGCATGGTCAGAAACCTAGATGTTTTTATAATTGAACCCAAACCAGGAAGATTTCCTTAAGTGACCTGATGAGTGGGGAGTCAGGCAGGGTTTGGGATGTAGGGGAAGTTAGCAGAATGCAGAAGGTACTTTAGTAAATGTTAATTAGATGTTTTTAAAATCTGTTATATATCTTAGATGAACCTCTTGGCCAATACGAGGTATAATGAATTGCTTGCTTGCTCCACAGAAGTGTTCTTAATGCTAATAGCTCATCAAAAGATAATATCTTGGGTTAGGCAATAATAATATGATTAGGTGTTTCCCAGGTATTAAAAAAACAATTCAGATAGGTCTTGAAGTGAGTGGCTTGTCTCCTTTATAAAGAATATGAATTTTTCACTTAAGTTTCTGTCTTACTGTAAGTCTATCTTTGTCTGTCTTACCCATGTCTGTGAATTCTGCTTGGCATTAAGCAAATATTCTTGCAGTCCTTTTGTCTTGTAGTGGATTTAACCTTTTCCATTAGCATACCTGTCTTCCCACTAAAGACTGTAGTAGCAGTTCAGTACTTTCTAATTGAGCACAGAAAATTATTTGCCTCTTTTTTCTTCTTTCATTTAAAATACAGATAATTTTGATCAGGACTTCATAAAGTTTTGGTAGCAAAAAATACTACCTGGAGTAGGAAGCATTTGACAATTTATTTTTAAGTAATGAAACCTAGTTTGGTAACTGAATGAAGGGAATGTACTACTTGTGCTTGAAATCCAGTGTCCATTGTGATTTTTCAAGGGGTTTTTTTTATCTAGTAAAAGCTTGAAAGTTTTGTTGCATCTGCACATTTTCTAAAGGAAAGACTGAAGCATTTAGAGCAAACCTGAAGAGAAATGTTGTTCTGATCTAGAAGATGACGGTGACAAAACAGATTTCCCTCGTCATTTTTTTTCCCATTTCCCCCAATAGTATCAAACTTTCTGGACACGTTTCAGTGCCTGACATTAATAGGTTAGATTAAAATGTTGTGGTACTAGTGCCAGATGAGCTGAGTTGATCCCTTCTGTGGAGTGCATTTGGAGTGAGATTCAGAGGGAACACCAAGTGTCTCTATCCTGGTCTGTACCGAGGCAGCAGCCAGTCAGAGATGGGTGGTTTTTACAAACACTGCAGTGTCTGCAGGGGAATGTAGCCTTTGTCCAAATAAAAGAATCACAGGGTTGGAAAGGAGCTTCAAGTTCATCTAGTTCCAACTCCACTGCCATGGACAGGAACAGAAAAGATTGTTTTTGGGTTTTTTTAATATCCTGAACAGAGACATAATGTTAATTAATAGCAATAAAATGGTTTCAAAAATGATCTCCAGCTGACTTGTTTTTTTGGGGGGCGAGGGGGATTTAAAAGACTGAAGCTACCAAAGTCTTAGTGCCAAGCCAGTCTCATTTGCTTTTGCTGGTTTGTCTTTAATGCTTTACTTACTACTGCACTGTTAATATTTGAAAGTGAAAAAGCCCCACTGGTCTTTTCCAAGTAGCTATTTTTTGCACTTTATCTGATTATTCATTGCATAATCTTTTTTTATCACATTTAAATTTTCCTAATAGGTTCCAGGAGGAAGAAAAGAGCTGAAGTTTGAAGTGGTGTGTGATAGATGAGGGGATATAAACAGAGCTCTTAATTCCTGTGGAGTTTGGAGAAAGGAAAGAAATGCTTGACAGGCCCTTAACAGCTGTACTTTACCAGCAGCTGAAAGATCGAGGGCTCTTTTACATTTTTTTAAAAATTTGATTCTGTATTTCTTGATCACCATGTTCTAGCCCAAAGGATGTCTTTGTGATAGAAACCTTGGAAAGAAAAGCAGTTTTAATGAAAAGGGTTGACAGTCTCTTAACTTAGAGCAGCCACAGCCATTAGAGTGTGGGTGGAGAGTTTGATAGTGACAGATACTGGACATAATTTCTCTAAAAGGCTGACCTTGAAAAATCATAACATCAATAAAGGATACACAGCTCTAAAAGCTGTAAGATGTCAAACAGCGTGTACCTTATGACACACTGATGCAGAAGTTTCCAAAATCTTATCCCTACAATTTCTGAAGCACTCTGTTAGGACAGAAGCAATGGTTAGAAATTGTGTGAGACAGAGGTAGAAATTTTGATCACAAAGAATGCTATTATGGGTAATTAGCCAAGTGTTTAAGTTCTGGTTAGCTTTTTATCTTAGTATTGCAAAGCCTGTGTTTTAAGAACTGAGTGAATTTGCCTATTTTTTTGTCCTCCTTGACTAGAGCTTGAGAACATTTAGGCACTGAGTAGGGAATTCTTTTATATGTTCATTGTAATATTTAGGAACGTGCTTTTTCAAGTCTGTGCCTTAATTCTGTTAAATATTATGAGGGGCCTTTCTTTTTTCCAAAAGATGTCCCTGTGTTTCAGTTGTCCACTGTTTGGGATAGAACATGTCTCTTTGCTAGATGAGATTGGTAGAAGATCACTCAGGAATTAAGATTCAGTATGGGATGATAGTAGGGCTTCATGGGTTATGTACTTCATTTAGTGGTGCCACAGAGTGCTTCGAGCTAGATTTTGGGAGTATTTGAGGTAGGCAGCTTTTCCTCTAAAAATCAGAAGCAATTGCTCTTGTGTGTCTTAGGTGGTCCAGCTGGGGGATCTTCATCAGAATAGTAACTAGTTAATTTTCTGATGGAGGAAAATTTATTTACTGTGAAGAAAAATAAATATGACTTGAAGGCTTTCTAGATGAATACGAAATAGCATTTCAGGACATAAAACCTGTATGAAACTAAAACTATTTTTCTTCAAATGTAAAAGGATGGGCCAGGCAATGGACAAATAAGAACTACTTGTTTTTCTGAAAAATTTATGAAGACCAAATTTTTATGAGTTTATATATAAATGTATATGAGTTCTATAACCATACATATATATACAGCTATAAAAATGTGTGTGTATATATATGGTATCTTTATTTATGAATATATATACAGAGAGCTGCATTCTGAAACACTGAAAATTAGAGATTTAAGGCTTTTTCTAAGACCCTGCTTTAGAAGATGAGCCCTCAGGGAAGAAAGGAGGTGTGTTCAGCTCTTCTCATAGAGTCTGGGGTCTTTTGCTCTGCTTTCAGAGCCTTCCTGATGCCAACAGTGTTACACGGGTTCTCCTCTGTTAAGCTGATATCAAGAGAAGCAGACTCAGGGGAACCAATTGTGTTAGTTTAGGCTAATTCTGCTTTAGCAACATCTTGAGCACTGCTGATGAAAACTAAGAAGATTAAAGTCCACATAATCTGGGGATCTTTATGTAAGTGAAGTTCAAATTACCATAAGCTGTTTAAGTCATTGATCTGAGGATCAGTAAGAAGGGAAGAATAACTTAAGCTCAAGCTGCAAATCCATGTCTTTGGGTCCTTTTTTTTTTTTTTTTCTTTTCCCTCCCCCCCCCCCCCCTTTTTTTCCTATTTCTTTTTAATAAAATACTTCAAGAATTCTTTAGTATAAGAAAATTGGCTTTGTTCTACCTTCCTAACGAAAAGGAGCTTTCAAAGGAGCTGCACAACTGTGTCTCTTACTCACTTAACATGTGGTTGCATTGGATTGATGGAGGCTATTAAATGCTGCAAGCCACTGATTGATTATTTTAATGCTAGCATACTATTTCAGTAAAGATGGCTTTTGAAATAGAAATCTGCGTTAATGGCACTACCATTTTACTGACTGTGGATGTTGCAGCTTCTGATTCTTAGTATCAATTAGAAATGGGGAAATAGATTTGTAGTGCTCAGTAGATATGTCCAGATAAATAAGGAACAAGCCAGCAGGCTGGAAATACCTTTGAGTTGCACAAGTTTTCACCCTATTTAATGGTTACAGACTTGTAACAATGTTTTTGTGGATTTTCTGACCATATGATGGCAGTAATTCTACTAACATTGTGTCCCTTTCTCTGTTGCCATTCAGGGCTCCATGACCAGGCTCAGGGATTTGAGGAGACATTTCTATGGGATGGGGTTTCAGTGCTCATCTGCACTACTGACATCCTCCAGAATGGAGTGGTGCCATCCAATTTGCCTGTAGTGATAACCAAACCATGCCAGTGAATCATTGAAAAGAGTGGTCAAACCATTTTAGAAGTGTTTTGAGACTGACTTGCAGTGCTCAGAACATTTTCAGGTATGTTTTTATTAAAGTAGGAATTTAGTCTGAGCATATGGCAGGTGAATTTAGAGCTCAGGCCATAGCCATGTATTTAAAAGTAGCCAAATTGGTTTTCTGAAATACTGGATGTTGATAATATATATTTAATGCTGTCACTCAGATGAAATACATTGGTTTTGGTCATTAAAGTAGACCTTTTGAGGCTTTTTTCCAAGGGCTTAAGTTTGTCACAGATAATATTTGCCTGTGAAATGTTTCTATTACAGTGAATGCATGTTGGGAAGGTGGAGGGTCTGGCCATCTGTAAGGACCTCCTGCACTACCAGCCACGGAACCAGTCCCTACTCCAACTTTGCAGGCTGAGATGTTTTACTAATAAAGTGAAACTTCTAATTTAGGAAGAATGGGGTTTGTTTTTTTCCTTTCTGAATCTTGACTGCTGCTTTGAGATGAATTGCAGTGGATTACCATAATAATAATGTAACAGACCACCTAGATGTTGTTAATAAGGAACTTAATGAAATACTATTTCTGGAATTAATTTTAAATGAGCTTCTTTTTTCTGCAGCATGTAGGATGAGTTGTATCAGGAAGTGCAGAGTTTTTCTGTCATAGATCAGTTAAAGCACCTCTGAACTATCAGGAAGGACTGTATAGTCTGATTACTCTTTGTATACCAACTAACTCTGAGTCACCATTTTCAAGTAGCAATTGAGTCAGCTTTTAAACTCTTAAGACTGTGAGTGGTAATATGTTATTATGGTGCTTTTCATACTTTAGTACAAGATTCTGTGTTTGAAAAGATGGTAATTTTGTGTGTTGAGTGCTGTGATATCAATGTAAAGCCCACTGATGTAACTGAAAATATTTTCTTTATTTGAAATTCAGAATTGCTGTATTTCCAGTACATCTATAGCCTATACATAAACACAGTATCTCTTCCAGAGAGGAGGATAGTTTTCCAAGAATACCACTTATTTCCTCCTCACCGGGGAGCAGGGCATGGCTGGTGATACCAGGTGCTTCTTCCTAATAGTGGGCAGTAAAAGACTTCTTATGGGAGACAGTTCATCTTAAATTGGTCCTTTCTCAGGGTCAGGGTGGGACCCTTACAGGATGCCTGTACCAGGAGTGTGGGGAAGATGAAACTTCAGTGAGACTTACAAAGTGAATGCGCAGAATATTCTAAAGAATAATCCATCTTCTAATATGCAGGCACTGGGTGGGAGAAAAAAGGGAAACTTGTTGTTTCATCTTAATTTAAATAATGTGCTTTTCTGGGTACATAAATCATATGCAAGTGTAGATTCCAATAGTTTGAATATGGCTTCTTTTATAAACCTTTAAAGTGGCCTATGTTATGATACTTCAGTTTCCTAAATTGTTATTTCTTTGCATGATTTATACCTGGGTTTTGTTTAAAGGCTATAAAACAGCAGTGGTTTAATATCCTTCAATCAAAAGGAACTTTAACATCCACCTCATATTTTTATTTTAAAGGATGAAAAATATTCTATGCAAAGATGTTTAAACACATTTTAAAATTAAAACAGACTAATTTTTGTTGTTTTATGAATCTTGAAGAGCCTGAAATTTTAGTTCCGTTGGCCATGATGAGGATCTCTCCATGTGTGTAATCTGTGGTACATTGCTTGATCTAACATGTTTTATTTACTGCATATTGAATAACTTTCAAAATATAAAGATGAACCCTCCATAAAATATAGTATCTTAATTTCCATTTTTTTTTAGTATGGCAGTGGGAATTATTTATCTTAAGAAATCATATTAATCTGGTTTTATCTGTGGATCCTATAAACCAAAGCTAAGGAAAAATTTCATGTGGGAAAATTCTTTGTCCTTCCAAACTATGGCAGAATCAGTTTGTGTTGCATAAAAATTCAAATGGAACAGTAAATTGAAATAATATTTTAAAAGAATAATAATAATAGTTGTGATTTTCTTCACTGCTTATGCTAGCAGCTTTAATTGTACTGAGTTAATTTTGTATGCCTTTCTTCATCATGGGAAAAGTGGTTAGATAACTTGCTCTGATATTAAAGGAAGATAGTATGTATGCAGCAAAATAATGGTCTTTCATTGCCTTTAAAGCCCATCAAAATATTTGTGTCTTTAATGCATTCTCAGCCACAACATACTGTTGTTTTGTTTCATGCTCTGCTTATATAGCTTTAGTAGTAACTAAACCTAAACGTTAGTGCAGTTTAGTTAAATTCCATATTCTCTTTTATATGACAGGTTCATCTTATGTCACTGGGCCAGCCCAGAAGGGAGTCTTCTTTTTTGCAGTTTTCTTTCTGAGTTCTAAGTCAAAGAGCATGGAAGATTGTGATTTGATTTAGCTTCTGAAAGTGCATGACAGATTCTTTTTTTTTGTAAAGCTCAACTGAAATAAAATAGACCTGTAGAAGTTTTGCCCATAGGATATTTTGTTTTAAGAAAATGGCTTTCTTTTGTAGGGTGTGAGCTAGAGCATGGCTTTAATTCCTGTAGAATGTGTTCCCTTTATAAATGCATATTTTATTGCTAACGCCATACGCTACATGTGTGTTTTAAAGGCTGTTCATGCTAGTAGGCTCAAAAAGCAAATGCCTAAGTGTCTAAGCTCAGAGGAATTACCACCCCCCAACTTATTAGTTCCTTTTCATATTTTAGTGTTGACCTTTCTGTTTTCTCTCACAAGGAATCTATCCCTGAAGCTGTCGAAGGAGGTGGAGCAAGGGGAAGCCAGGTACCCTCGTGTCAGCCAGCTGGCTGGCAGCCCATCTGTGGAGTGGCCTTTCACTGGTCTGGAAGAAGGTGGAGGCATTGAGTCTCTGCCCTTCAGATTGATGCTCCAAGACTGCACAGCTGTGAAGACATTGCTTCTGAAAATGAAGAGGGTTCTTCAAGAGGTAATCACCCACTTATTTGTCAGATTAATATATTTAAGCATTAATGAGCTAAGCAGCAGAAAAGGGTCAGTAAAGTTTATGGACTTGATGTCTTTTAATATGTCTTGAATACAAGAAATTGATGCAGAAGTATAAATAGTCATGCCTCAACATGGTGAAGGTTGGAAAGTTTATTCTTCAGCAGAATTTAAATGATCCTGCTATCTTGGTGTCCAGAGTGTAATGCTTTTTTCTTGTGCTTTTACAGAAAAGGGGACAGGGGAGGCCAGCTGCTTCAGGTCAAAATACACTGTATTGTTTTCTTCCAGTATTTCAGAGCTTTTCAATTTTCTTACTACAGTTGTTACGCATTATGAAGTTGCATGCAATTCATTTAGAGGAGAAATGCAGAGATTAAAAAAAACCAAAACAAACTCTTAAGAAACAGTTCTAAAAGGTTACCAGTGTGAGTTTGTAAATGATTGCTGAAATCTGATTTTGTGTGCCATTCACTGGGCCATTCCTAACAATTTCAAGAGTCCTAGCTTGTCCTGTCATGCTATATTCTCTCCTTCTTCCTCTATAGACTGCTGGTGTTGCTTTGAAAATTTTCTTTTGTGTCTGTTTCTAGAATTTTAGAGAAATAAAATTACTTGGAAATTTTTTTTTATACTTTCTAGCTGTGGAGCCTTTACTCAGGTATACACTGTGAACTTTCATCCTTGTTGTTAGCAAATTGCAGTTTGCATTACTTCGATCTACAAGAAAGTTTGTTTTTATATATATAGTTCATAGAAATACAGAATAATTTATGTTCAGAGGACTCTCTGGAGGTCCATCTTCTCTACTCAAAGTAAGGCTGCCTCAGAAGAGGTTGTTCAGATCCTTGTGGACTTAAACTTTTGGTACCTTAATGGGGTCTCCACATCATCTCTGGGTAACCATTCCAGTATGTGACTACATCATTGTAACTTCTTTCCTGAAGATTGAAACAGAATTTCTCCTCTTGAAGCTTCATATAATAAAGACTAAAAATAAATAGGGGGGCTTTTATTGCTCACTTCCTGATGATCTGTATCTAAATTCAACTGACTGTTGTCCTATCTGAAAAGGTTTATCCAAGGTTTACCCATGGTAGCTTGCAATTAATGCTCCTAAACAGCATGTTTTTTGCTCATTGGCGAGCCCCAGGCTTTCCAGTTTCCTTCAGTTCACTGAAGCTTCATCAGAAGCTTGATTTGTGCTGTATGGATCCGTAATGCACTTCTGGGTTACTGAATCCAGGACTGAAATCATTAATTCTCCATTAGTTGCTTTTTATATAATGTGAGAATATAGAGTGAATTTAAAGGATTTGTAACTTAATTTTACTGGAAATAAATAACAAATATTATATGACATAGCAGTTCTAACATTCATGTGGTGATATTGGCAGCATTCTCTATTGCTTCTAGTGTGGATAAGTCTATAATGCTCAGAAAAGGTCTTTCTTACCATGATGGTAAGCGTAAGAATTTTAGTTTTAACTTAGAGTTCCATTAAACTTGTGTAAGAAACTACTGTTATTTTCTGTTTGGAAATACATTGTACCTTTCAGTACTTCATCTTTAAAAACATTCACCAGGTGATCTCCACAAAAGGAACATGAGGTATTTCATGTGACTCATGGGAGTTTCATGTCCAGTTACTAATACCTCCTTATGTAACTCATTGATCTTATTTTTTCATCGCAATCATTCACTCTTTTACTTATTTGTTCATTTGCACTGTATCATTTTCCTCTCCTCAGCTGACTGGGACACAGTGTGTGTCTGTAGTTTTCTTCTCTTGCCCTATGACATCAAAATGGCCTTTTCCTAATCCTACATTTGGATGTCCATATGTGCTGTAACTTACCTCAAAAGAACCCAGGTGGCTACTTTGAACAACCAAGGACATGACCGTAAAATATGTTGGAAATTTATATTGAAATGACATCACTTGATTATCTTCAGAAATTCAGATATTTATACATTTGTCACTTTTAAATTTTTAGTGAAAGATTACAGGAAAATGTAATTCCATAAAACTGAAATATTGCATTGAAGAATCTGATAAATAAGTCATGTGAGCATATTTAGCAGACAGTTTCCATGGAGAGGATCCTTTACTTCCATTGCAACTAGATGTAATTTTTTCATCCAAAAATCACTTCTGCCCCAACCAATATTATAAATCAAACTCAGAACGGTACAGAACAAAAGACATAAAAGAAAAGTTCTTTCCTTACCATGGAATGCTCAGGCATTTTTAGATGTAGTCAAACATAGTCTCTGGCAGTCTCTTATAGAATGGAAGTATTTTATGCTTGCAAGTGTGTAAAATAAGATTATATATTTATAAAAGTAATAATATGTCATGTATTTTCATCCACTTCAAAAATATAAAGCCTACAAACTTCATGGGGAAAATTAAACAGGTTACCAGAAAAAGAAGTTGCACTATTTGTTTTATAGCTGATATTACCTATTGAAGAAGGAATTATAGTAGTGTGTACCTCTTTATTGAAAAATAACATGCTAATTGAGTTAAAATATTAGCCCTGTTATTCAATGTAATCCTTCTTCTTAAGCACTGAGCACTGCTTCTAAGGAATAATTTAATTATGATCTGCCAAAATTTAATACTAGCTAGTAAAATAAGCTTTTTTTTTTGTTGCAGTTGCTTGTAATTGAAGAATCTAAATGGAAAAACTGCATACAATGTATGCTGTACTGTGCTGCAGACTTAGAGGCTTGTTATTAGTCTTATCTTGAAAAGGGAAATAGAAGGCATGGCAGTAACTCTCAAGATTGAGAATGTTATTTAGTAAAAAGCTAATGAATGATCGTTCAATTAAGAGAATTAATTACCATTTCACTTTCAGTGAAAAAGCCTTGAGAATGTCTACTGATAATTCTTTATGGGTTTGGCCATGTAAGGCTCATAAGGCAGATTGTTCCCCAATGTTTTGGAAAACCTCACTGAACAAAGCTGAGCAGTCTGGAGGGCCGTGGCATGTGAGGAAATACAGTCATTTTCCAAGTGCTCTGGAAGATCTCTCTCAATCTCATCTGCAACTTTTTCTCATGGATTTTCCATTTCTGACAGACAAATCTGCAATGAATTGTGTAACCAACACCTGTGGGATGCAGAATTTCACAAACAAGTACTACCAGAGTGTTACCCATATTACCCAGCATGGGCAGCTTGATAGAAGCCACTTCAGCACAACAGACAATGCAAGCTGTTTTGCAGCCTGTCCGTGATGTCTTGGTCTCCCTTTTCTCTGCAGCTCTTGGATGTTTATTTTGACTGTTTGGTTTTTGGTTTTTTCTTTTCTCACAGTCTTTATAGTACTGATCTTTTTGCCAGTAGTAACTCCTCTCATTTGAAAGAGAGAAGACAAGAAAATAAGGAGTTGGATGGATGAAATTTGGGAGCTTTGTCCACTCCTAAGAAATTGATTCTGTACCTTTTGACTTGAGACCGGCCTCTCTGCTCTGAATGCTTCTTCAATTAATCTGTCATTTGTTTTCTCCCCCATTGCAGGAGGAAAGTATCAAGTAATTGATGTTCTATACTTTCTATGTTTTATAATGTTTCTGGTAACTGATTGTGTTCAGCCAATGAGCTTCTGAAAACTAGACTAGCTTCACTCTCACTCATTACTATCAGCAATAATGAGTATATAATGCCTCTTAACCAAGCAATATGTTGGCTTTCCTGTACTCTTCCAGATGAGAATGAAATTATTTCCATCTGTTAACTTTTTTATGGCTTGAGTTATAGCTGGCTTAGGCAATATTGAAGTCTGGGTAATTGAGGGGACATTTAAGGGTTTTGCCTTTTCTAAAATTTTTGGTCGAACGTTTCAGGCACAAACATGTGAGCTAAAACTTGTATGGTTTTGGCTTTGTTCCTTGCAAGAGAAGGTCTTTATGCTGAAATAAACATAATGGAAAAATGTAGTTGTATTGGGAAGGAATCCATTTAGTCAGTGATAATGGGGTTTTGTTCAACCCTTAGTTGTTGAGCTTGTTGATTAATTTTACTGAGCACCATAATAAAAAGAAAATCTTCAGGCTTGTGGAAGGAAATAAGGTCATATTTTCCATGTATTCTTTATGAAATATATAGTTTACCAGCTGCATAATTCTACTTTTAGGGATTTTTATGGGGCTATTGGAAGTGACCTTACTGGTTGCTAATCTAGAAAATTAAGATATGTTGTCTATGTTTGTGTAATTTGGAATATAAATTATTCAGCCCATGCTTTTTTTTGGAGCTCTGCAAAACACCATGCAGGCTATGGAGCTGTAGCTAATTGCTACAATTAGCAATAGGACTAAGTCACTTTGGACATATATTGCATACTGTGTTTTACTAATTAATCATTTATTTTACTGAGAGAAATTGCAGCTGCCTGTGGCTGTCATTAAAAGTTAATGTGTCCAATACAGTGTCTTTAGATTACACTTGGAAAAAAAACCAACCTCAAAAAAAAAAAGAGAAATGTGGAAAATTATGTCAAAATTGCTGTGAGACTGGCCATTAAGGTTGCCTGAGATTAGAGGGGCAGAGTGATACCACTCAGGCTGCAATTAGTCTGTCAGATATCGCTGGCTGCATTACTTCTCCCCATGCATCTTTCACCTCATCAGTAAAATAAGCATAATTATAGAGTCCCCTTTTATACACTTGCAGTCCACTGATGGAAAGTGCTGAGAAAAAGCTAATTGCTGTTAGGATATTTTGTAGTCTGATTGCTGGTCAATATGGACTTGGCCTTAAACTATGGTTTTTACAGGCATTAAGGCATTTCCTTCATGAAATGTATTAGATTTCTAATATTGTGTTAGCCACACTAGGAACCAATAGCAAATTTAATACACTGTAAAATACTGCAGGTTTTCTTCCTTTAAGTAACTTTGTAATTAACCACTGTAGCATTGCTGATTTATTCAACAGCTCTGCATCTAACACAGTCCCTTTTTTCAAGTAATTCATGCTGGAAATTGGTAATTCCTTCATTTCATGGTATGTTGACACTGCATATACTCATAAATTTAACTAACTAATAATAAAAATGTACTAGATTTAGTAATAGGATTTAAATTTATCATGTTAAATTGGCTTTTTCACTCGGAAATATACATTTCCATCCCCATGCCCAGCTGGTTGCAAAGCCACACATGACACCCCATTGTTGCACTTTCTGTGTTTTTTTTTTCCTAGGAGTGTATGCCAGAGTAGTAGAGAATGTTTGGAACAAGTGGATATAATCAGGTATTCACTTTGTTAGTGAAGATGTTTTATTCTAAGATTATCCATTATATTTAATAACAAAGAGCAAACCCAGTTATTTAGTTATTCATCCTTCATGTACAGGAGCAATTCTGTCCATTCCATGTGATGGCACTCAGGTGGATCTGGCACCAAGCTGACAGGCCTGTGGCTGCCTCCTTCCAGCCCTTCTTGTACAAAGGCATCCCATTTGCTACCCTTCAATCAGCTGGGACCTCCCCTGTGAGCCAGGACAGCAGTAAATGACTGAAAATGGCTCAGTGGGCTCTTCCACCAGCTCCCTCAGTACCCTTGGGTGGATCCTGTCTGGCCCCGTAGATGTGTGCATGTCTAGCAGGCTGCTGGCCATTTCCACTTGGATTATGTGGTTTCATTCTGCTCCCCATCCCTGTCTTCCAGCTCTGAGTTGTCTCCTGAGGACAACTTATTTTACTACTAAAGATGGATGATGAAACAGCACTAAATTCCTAATCCTTTGTCACTTTGTTTTCCCCTGCATCCAGTAAAGGATAGAGAGTCTCCTTAACCCTTCTTTTGTTTCTTATGTACTTATAGAAGCTCTTTTTGTTATTTTATATGGCAGCGGACAAATTAAGTTCTACTTGGGTTTTGTCCCTTCTAATTTTCTCCCAGCATAACCTCATGAAGTCTTTTTAGTCCTCCTGAGTTTCTTACCTCTTCTTGCAAAGATCTCAAATTCTCTATTTATTTTTTTTTCCTAAAGTTCTGGTCAAAGCTCGCTGTTCAGCCATGCTGGTTATCTTCCCTGCAGCTTGTCTTTTGGCATATGGGGATGGGCTTCTCCTGTGCCATTAAGATTTCTTTCCTGAAGAATGTACAACCTTCCTGGACTCCTTTTCTCTTAAGGATCTTTGTACCTTAAAACAGATGATCCTGGGCAGTTTATTCATTTGCTGATACTCTGGGTACTTCAGAGTGTGAGCTTACAGGTTGGGATGGGCGCACAGCTCTGGGCCCCTGTGGAGGCACACTGATCCTGGCTCAATAAAAGACCTTTTGAATTGGTTCAGCTCAGTTACCAGTTTGTTGTTGCCCATGCTCACATCGAAGTTCTCTTGAAGGCTACATTCAGAATGTTTTTAATACTCAAAATGGAAAATTTCAGTTCTGTTCGTTCTGCCACTGGTTTAGTGGCTTAGTCTTTGTAGATTACATGTGTGATTATATGAATGTGCTGCAGCCTGGCTCAAACCAGTTTTACCATGAAACAAATTCTCTTCCACATGTAGAGGTGGTGGTGATAGAAGTGTCTACTCCAAATATTCAGAAAGCAAGTGAAGAGTTCTTATTTCTCCTGTGGTTGTCTGAGTGAAACATTTTCATTTGGCAGGGCAGCTTGCTCCAGGTCAGCAAAAATTTGCATAGATTGTGCCCCAGCCTCCTCAAGAAGCCAGGTCTTAGCAGTACCTTGCAGACAGGCATTAAAAATAGTAACCCTGTTAACATGTAATGTCGCTACATCAGCACTTCTGTGCAATTGGCTGTGATTAACCTGTGGCTGAACACCATAAAATTATAACTGTTGCAAAACTGAAACCATTTTCTCATTTAGTACTTCCATGGTTTTGATCAGGTGCTGCAGGTCAGTCAGGTAAATCCCACCAATGGAGCTGATCGCACCAATTGCATTTTGTGATAAATTGGCAAATAGCAAGAAGTGCATTGCACAATGATGAGCAAGCAGGGGAAGAAATCCTGAATGTCTGCAGGAGTCTATAGAAGAAATTGATTATACTAAGTTATTAAGGCTCATGAGTAATTTGAGTTAAATAACAGGAGGTAGATGGAAGAATTTCAGATTAAAAAATGCACAATGCTGCCAGGTCTAAAAAAATTCCCAATCAGTTATCCAATTACCCAGTTTTTTTAAGAGAAAAAAAAAATTAAATAGGACTGGGTTGAAGATGAGTGCATAGCACCAAAGCTTCATTTTAATTTATTTCCCTGCAAATTTATTATTGTTATGAAAATACCAACTCATCAAACTGTTTTGTAATTTATAAAGAGCATTTCATATGAGTTTTGTAGCTGGTGCCATTATCTTCAAGTCCAGTAGGTTAAAACCAAAAATAATTGTCTTCATCTAACTAGTCTCTCAACTTCTGAAGCCATACACGGTATTCCCTCTACATGTTAGGATTTTTTTATTCCTCATGATAGGTTTCAGAGTTTTCCTGACACTGAAAAATGACTGGTTCTGTAGATAAAGCAGTAAAACTGGCAATATGCAGCTGTTGCTGCTGTAAATGGATGTCCAAGAAGAGTAAAAGGTAACAGATAAGAATGTAGGTCTAATACTCAGGCAGTGGAGTGCCAACTGTACATGTAGTTACCCATTTCAATATTTGTGTCCATATATGACCATAAGAATGATTCTGCAGAAATTTAAATTTGATCTCTTAATTATATCTAGTGCCTTGATAATCCAGAATATCTGAAGCAAGTGCTAGTGTAGTCACAGGAGAAATTCTCCCAGTTTGTAGCGCAGCTGGATCCTGGCATTGCTCTGTGCTGTAGGTTTGTTCAATGTTTTCTCTGCACCCTGCATTCTATTACTTTGCAGCCCAGTTATCAGAACAGTCCTGATTATTTTTCTAGTGGAAGAAAGAAAAGATATGAGAAATGCTGATACAGCATGCTTACAACTGAGCACCCTGATCTAGTAGATGTCATCTCTGTCACTGCAGAGCAGTTGGACTGTTATGATTTTATGGTTTTGACAGAAAATAATGGTGCTGATTCTGTGCAGTCTGGTGCCACTTGAATTTATAAAGATGAAATTGTTTGTTTCACGGCTTACATGATGAATCCCAGTGACAGAAAAATAAACATTTTTTGGAAAAGGACTTAGAAATTGCACATCAGGGACATATCCTGCACCTGGTTATGTAATTGTCCAGAGCCAGTTGGTAGACACACGTATTTTTCATGAGCATGTAGTGTATCTAAAGAAATATTCAGTATGTCCAATTGACTGCATTTCACTCCCTTACGTACCTTAATATTGCAGATACAGCAGTTCTCTGCCTCTGGTCAGAGCCTCAGCTGGGTGGAAAATAGCACAGGTACATTTAATCCAGCTGGTACTGGGTGCCTTGTCAGAATGCTGCTCTCTTCATCTTTCTTTCTCCATGCATGTTTGGGTTCATGGTGAGTGTCTTTCTGAGAGACAATAATCATCCACGTAATGAAGAGCTCCTGGATGTTTCATGCAAAGTTACTCATGCTAGGAATTGTTTTTAAATTTTAATTGAAAACTCTCCTCTGTTTTCCCTCCTGGACTCAACAAAAAGTACTGCAGAGTTGTCAGGTAAAAGCAATATCCTCATTTGCAAGCTAAAGAGAAAGATTATTCTTTTCATGAACAGCTCTTGTGTCAGATCTCTGTGAAGATAATCTAAATAGGAACAAATACATGTTCAGAGATAACTGATGTTGCCTCAGTAAAAATTCAGCATGTCATAAAGCAGCCAAGAAAGTTGTCAGACTGTATCCTTACACCTCTTTCAAGCAGAATAAATAGAATAAATGACTAGCCAAAGATCACTTATACCCTAGGAGTTTTATTTCTCTTATGTGGCACAATTTCCCCTGTCCCTTCTGGGCAAATCAGTGTGGTGTTTTTTTTGGTTTTGTTTTTTGGGTTTTTTTTTTTGGGGGGGGGGGGAAGGGCTGTTTACTTTTGTTCTTAAACTCTTTCTTTTGCTTTATTATATGAAGAAAACAAATTTCTGGTCACATCTAAAAACTGCCACTGTGGAAATAGAGGAGCAGTTTCCATTACTTGCCACCCCATGCAGAAATCTCTTCTGAAGATGGTTCTTCACATTTCATTTAAACTATGGTATTAAATTATATCAGTGGTGAAATAAGTTCTTGTATCTCCAGTGTATAGCCATGCCAGCCTTGCTCATTTCTGTAAGACCTCTGCTGCTAATAAACTTCTGATAGTAGGACAGAGAAAGAAGGCAGTGTTTGGGTCAGTCATTTGCTATGAAAATGAGCATTTTCCTCACCAGTCCCCAGCCCCTTTTTGTTTTCTGCCTCTACGCTTTGTGATGCAGCTTTGAATCCGTTGGTGTCTTAAACTTGTGCTCCTACCCTCATGCACAGTACTATGGAACAACAATTGCTTTCAAAATTAAGACTGGCAGGGTGCATGTAGAGACAAACTGTTGAGTGGGTCTGGATGTTTTATAGCTAGCTAAAAGATTTAACCACAATCATCACTTGTAAGTAAGTGTGCAGATCTCCCACGTGAGCAGGACCTTTCCTCATTTGCCCCATCAGAAAGGAGAACTTTTTATTCCTTTTGTGTAGATTGCTTGTATGCTGAAACAGAGATTAGCCTCTTCGGAGTACTCAAACTGATCATTCAAGGTAGAGTTTTAGATAACCCATGATAAAAATATTGTGGATCATACTGACTTCTGTAAAACCAGTCAACTATCATAAGTTTTACTGTCTAGTTTTTTATTTCAGCAAAGCTCTCTTTCAAAGTTCGTTGAGGCAGTGGAGAGCTCTGCTTTGATGTTAGTGAGCTCTGGACCTCCTGAAGGAGTACAACAATGACATTGAAATGGATTCACACTCACAGGTTCTGTTTGCATGTGGTTGTGATTATAATTCGCATTCTGGTGGGCCTGACAGCCTCTTTCATTGTGATTGTATGATGTGTGTATGAGTCTGTGGGTATATAGCTGTGTAGTATTTATACATTTTTACAATAAATTACTCAGGGAGATACATGTGCTTTTTTTTGATGTGTGTAATAACAGTTCTCACAGATATACCTAAAATACACCACTGTCTCTTGCTAGTGACACTGATGGTTGCATTGAATTTGCTGCTAAAAAGTGAATCCATACCAAAAATCTGTTAGGTAACTTCCAGTAGAAAGCATTTTTAAAATATGTTTCTTAGGCTGTTGTTAAGATACTGAGCTTTCCTAACCTGCATCATTCTGTCATTGCATTGTTCTTTCACAAGTGATTTTTTAATGAATATGAACTTTTAATGTATTTCTTTTGACTTTGGTGATTAAGCTTTTTCTAAGTTGTGTCTGTCTTTATTAAGATGCCATTATGTTTTGACAGTGCAAGATTCATCATTATATTTTGTAGGCCATATTCTACCATATGCTGTCGTTTGCTGATACAACACAGTGTTTGGCTCTTGGTTTGTTTATTCATATAATTGATTTTTTTTTTTCCACAACTTAAGCATCTTTCTGATTATCTTGTGTTTATGGCATCTTTTTCTAGCTTACTGAACAATTTATTAGGGTGATTTACTGGCTCAAAATACAATTTGTCACTATTTATATCCCAGCTTTTACGAAAATAGAATTACATAGTATTATTCGGATAAATTATTTTCTCACATTCTAGTCACTTCAGGACTTGTATTATGTGCAGCTTAATTGGCTAGGATTTGTAAGAATTAGTATAAAATAGAATACTAGTATTAGAATTAGTACAGAATATTCTTCTCATTATTTCTTCTCATTATTTTGAAAATTTTGATATTATTCAGTTTCCTTCCCCTATGTATTTGTATCTGAATGCTGCAGAGGATCTTACAGAAGCATTTAAAAATATTTTGACAGTATTTTAAATCATAGAAAAAAATAATTTTTGTATGAACTTTGGTCCTATAATGTTGTCATTGCATAGTGCTGTGTCCTTAGTTTTTAAATGGGTACTGTTTATAAGTGATATTCTGTGGACAGATAAATGAAATGCAGTGTGGTCTTCCAGAGCCTATTGGAAAAAAAAGAGATTTTTAGTAGTTGGATACAGTGTCTTATGGAATGTTTCCATTAGAGTTCAAGAACATGTAGTAGGGTGATAATTTCAAAGCTAGTGCTTACTTTTATTCATGTAGTAGAATCCATGTATAGATAGATATATGGTGAGTCTTCAAGAGCATATTATTCTTGTGCTGATTTTTATTTTTTTAAGATTTCATTTAGTTTTGTCTGTGCCATGGTTCCATTGCAGAACTTTATTCTATTTTTTATGGAATAGAGATAGGAATGAACCTTTTTGGACATGCTGGAAACTGAAAATCCTTTTTCTTATAGAACTGTTTCAATGTGTCAGGATAATAAAAACTTACATACCTTTAAACTACTTTTGCATTCAGATCTTTTGGAGAAATGCAATACTAGCAGTGATAGCTTTACTCCTGTGTGTCATTCAGAAAGGATTCTCTGTGCAAGTTATACCCAAAAAAAAAACTCCTTCATTTATTCCATCTTGGTTTTAATGTCAAATTACAAATTCCTGCCATTATCTGGAATATAGCTGCAAAAGGGAGAGGGAATGAGGCACAGATGCAAAAACAGGAACAGGAGAAAAGTGGCAGAATATGAACTAAATGTAGAAATGCTTTGCTGGGAGCGAGGTGGTTGTTTGAGCTAGTCTGGCACCCTGGCAGGCCTGCTTCTGTGTTTGGTATTTGCTGAAGCAACTCATTTATCCTGACAGTAACTTTGCCAGTACTGCGAGCATCCTATTGCACTAAGGTTAACATTTTGTCTCTTGTTTCTAAGGACAAATATGCTAAATTTCTTGGTTTTGGGTCTTCTTATCATCTGTCTTCTGTGGTTTGTGTGTGTACACTTTAGCAAGTGTTACACATGAAATCCAGAAGTAAGATCAAACAGCTGAGCTCTTTAGCTGTCCTAAGGTGGTGGAGATTTTTTGTTTTGTTTTTTGGTGGTTTTTTTAATTATTTTTGGTGGGGTTTTTTTTGTTGTTGTTGTTGGTTGGTTTGTTCTAGGGCTTTTTTATTTTGTTTTTTTGGTGTGATGGGGGGTTAATACAGTTTGCTGTCACAAGATTATGAGCTCCAACCACAAGGGAAAGTAAGAGGACTAAGGTTTGGGATATCCATTATTCCAGATGGCTTTTGGAGCAGTAGCATAAAATATTCATATATTGTCTGATGAAAGAAATCCTCATGGCTTTGGTCCATGACATTTTTCAGGTTCTTCTTGCTCATTGCCACTATGGTAAGAAGTTCACTCAGCTGCTTTGGAAGGAAAAAACATTAGGAGTGAAAGGACAGAGAAAAAAAAAAGTGTTTATAATTGTATAATGCACAGCATTTATTCTGACTTAGAAGGGTGATGGTAATGAGGTTGTGAGACTTAACTTTTTTATTCCTGTATTAAGGCTTAAGTCAGAGCTTTATTTAGAAAGGTTTCTGCCCAGCAAAAAGCACTGGTAGCTTGTCATACTGGCAGTTTGAGAAGATATATTGAACCCTGGATAGCAGCAAAGAGGGGGCTTGTACCAAAGCACTGTTCAGTTATAGACCGTGATTGGCAAAGTACAATTGAAATTAAAATAATGATATTAATGAAAGCAGGGCTAAATTTTTAAGTCAACTCAAGCATCAACTGTAGTTTGTGTATTTTTCTGGTTTTTATGTGAACTCATTTCAACAGTTTTAATTTTGACTGAGAACAAATCTGAAATCTGCCATTCTTTTCAGTTTCAAGTGCTGATCCTGCTTCAAGTCATAGTCTTGCAGCAGAAATAATCAGATAATCAAAACCTAGCACAGTTTTTGCCATGGGTGCCTGAATTCCAGTTTTCTACTTGACTCCAATGCACAGCAGCTCAGTTGCATCATGATACACAGACCTTGATGAAACACACAAAGTCAGTCTGGCAGCTTGGATTTAAAATAACCTCTACACAGGCACTCCTCATGCACTGACCATCTATAAAGACCCAGCCTGGATCAGCTGTCCATGGATCAGGCAAGTTGACATGAAATAATTGTCATTATTATTGTCATTTGTTGCACAGTGGGCACTTCTAGGGAAAAAAAACCTCCCACTTCTGTTCTTGTAAAGCAAAATGTAGGCACTAAAACTAACTTCTGGAAACAGGCACTTTTTCCTACACAGATTCTGTGTAGAAACTAATGTTTTTAAGCACATCCTTAGATTTCAGTAACACTGAATGGTGGACTTACACTGGTGATTGTGATGCTTCTGTTGCAGTAAAGAAAGTGATGGCAGTATGATTTTGCAGGTACATTTAGGGTTTAGGGGGGAAGCCGTAGGAAGAGAGATTGAGGTCACTTGGTTTGTTCAGCCAGGAGAAGATGAGTATGAGGGGGGAGATCTCATCATGGTCTACAGCTTCCTCATGGAGGGGGGAGCAGGGGGACAGGTACTGATCTCTTCACTCTCCTGACCCAAGGCAGCAACATGAAGCTGTGACTCGAGAGGTTTAATTTGGATATCAGCAAAAGGTTCTTCACCTACAGGGTAAAAAAAAAAAAAAAAAAAAAGAAAGAAAGCACTGAAGAACCTAGTTTAATTTTTGAGAGCCAGGGATCTGAACAGCTTGACAGAGTTTTCACATACAAGGCCTTTGTGGGCACAGAAGAAGCTTCTGTGTCTCTGTGCAGCACAGATGTATCCTGATCAGTGCTAGGTTTGTCACTCCGTTCTTCTGCATACTAACGGGGATTTGTGCAGCCATCAGTTTTATTTTTAACGTCTGCTTATTGCAGTTGTTTTGTCTTTGACTAGGCAGGGAAAAGATTCTTGGCTGTGGAAATTAAAAAGCTTTGTTGTTATTATTGTCATTTGATTGATTGCAGCACAGAAGAGTTACAGTTTAGGTTAGTGCAGGCTAAATCTGTTTACAAAACAATTCTTTACCTGTAACTAGAATAAATATTGTCATGCTTTAATGAAACATTAAGACTTTTTAAAGCCAATTCAATTTCAGAAGTTAGGTGTTAGCAAAGGTGTGTTCATGATTGTTTCACCTGTACCTCCAGTGTGCCATCCCATTCCAGCTAGGAGCTGAAGAAAAGGCTGTTCACACCTACTTCTAGAGAATGGGGATGACACTGTTCCTGATCTGCATTTGTCACTTGTCTTTTAAGCATTTGTGTCCCATGAATGTTGTGAGACACCAGTATTTTCCTTGTTTCTTACTCCATCCAGGAGTAAGCTGATTAATTCATAACAAATTTCTGCTGCTGTCACTGGCCTCTTGCTCCATACATTCATATAACTTTTTCTAATATCCATCTTTGTGTCCATCTGACATACAAAAGGTTAGTTGAATAGGTGCCAATTGAGAAGATATTCCAAGTTTTTCCAGTTCCTTTTAAATAAATTCTGCAGGGTTTGATATGGAAAGATAGGTGTTTGTTAGGGGTTTTTTATCTATCCTCTAAAATTGAATAGATTACTGTACAGTTACTACAGAATTTTTTAGGACCCGAAAGGCCTATTAAAAATTTAATATTTTTTGTGGAACCCTATACATTTGCTTTGTTGTGTTTTCACCTTCATTTGTTAAAAGACAAATATAAATCACTAAGGTCATACAGTTCTCTGTTTAGGGCACATACATGCTTACTACATCTTGTACAGTATTTATGATTTTTAGATTTTGCAAGCCCTGTTGCTGAAATGTTTACATATTTTTGTTATACAAATGTAGTGTTGATGGCTTTCAGAAATGTAACTGAAGTGATTTTGAAATGCATGCATTTTTATATAGATACAAGCTTTTGGAAGTAGAAACAAGGTCATCTTAAGTTCCAGTAAAAGCAGAATAATAGTTTGTAAATATATTCTGAGTCAATACATAGTTTCAAATGAAATCATATGCTCATCATATGCTTATGCTCAATCTTCAAGAATTTTAGTAGCACCTGAAAAATCTGCAGTTATTTGTCTTTGTGTGCGGTAGGGTTTTGGGGTTTTCTTAATAAATAGGGTGGCTTAATCAGATTATCAGAAGCAATAGACCTGGGAAGAAAGGGCAAACACAGCTTTGCAAAGAAGGATTTAAGATTGATGGCATGCAGAGAAAAGCTTTCTTGGGGTACCTGAGATTACCTCTGAACTGTTTCTAGGTGGAAATAGATTTTATTTTTTTTTTATTATTAAATGTGTTTGTGTGGAAGATGAACAAGTTGTTTGGAAAAATTCGAAGAGGCATTTAAAGTAGATAGTTTTACATGCTTAGCAGCTGTTAACAGTGACCACTGTTCAGGGAGCAGAAGCAGACAATTTTTGTCCGTTTTACAGACAATGTATGGAATGGCAAGAACTTAGTGGTGTATTCTGTTTCTTTCCATTTCAAAACCTCTAGCAAATATTTCCAGTAGTCTTAGTTTTTCATTCTGAAAAATGTGATAGAAATCCAGGAGATTTTAATCTGGTGCTTTCTCATTCCCTTATGAGAATGTGCACGGATTGGGGTAGCATCAGTCTTTCAGCACACGTCAGCACCAGGAGCAGCTGGTAACTGCTGCTCTTACTCAGAGGAGGCCAGAGAAGAAATGATGTTTCATTTCCTGCCTTGCTGTTCTTTCAGGCAAGATCAGGAAAGATAAAGGAACTAGTACAGCTCTTCCAAGAGGTCATCTCATTTCCTTCCTCGTGCCTACTCTGCTGCACTGACTACAACTCAGGACAACTAAACCTCTGTGTTCTTTCGATGGACATCTTCAGCACCCCAGTGGTAGGAAGAGAGAGTCCACTGGGCAGTCACCAGGGGAGTCACTAGACCAGAGAAATTTCTGGATAGAAGTAAAGTTGGAGGAGGAGGCAGTTTGTGTGGCTGAGAGCACACTGGTAAATTCTGGCTTCCTTCTGCAGTTTCCATGTACCAAAAAACGCCTGCCTTTATTTTCAAATTAAGCAGTATTTACTGGCGTTTTGCAAACACACAGAGCAAGCAATGAGTTGTTGTGTTTCCTAGTTTACCACTGAATGTGTAATATAAGCATGCACGTGTGTTTTACAATGCCTCTGTGAATGTTCTCATATTTGTCACGTGCAGGTTTACCTTTAAATATTGAAGAATAAATGAGCTTGAACAGAAAACTAACGAGACATTTCTTCCTACAAGGAAGGCTTGCATTTATGAGCCACATATGTCCTACTTATATTTTCAAATGACAAGCCTTATCAAATGGTGAACTTGTTTTCTACCTGATGTTCACAGAGATGTTTTTTGGTATTTAGAAGTACATTTGCAGATTGCAGATCCAAGCCAGTTTCACAGAATGACAGACCAAACTCTAAACACTGTTTCTGAATGTAAGAAAAGATGAAATTATCCTTTTTTAAATTTCTGTCAGTCATTATAAGTGATAGCAAGCTTCAATTTAAAATTGGAATGTAGTGGAATAAAAATAGCTGTGAATAAAATTAAAAGAGAATGCAGTGAATATAACCTCTGCATGGAATGCTGCTTTTAAAAAGCTGTAAGGTAAAACCCAGAGGTGGCAAAAAATATAATTTTCAGTTTCGAAAAAGATTGATAGCCTTAAAATGTGGCTTCTCAGGCCAAAAATAATCTTTATGCTAATGGACATTCCTTATATTACATATAGGTAATTAGAAATTATGAAAGGGGGCAGGAGACCTTGAGTTTACATTAATAAAGAAGTACAGGGAGGAGAGAGAAGGGCTAATGTGTACTGCTGTCTGGAAGACAATGTGAAAGATCATTGAAAGGATATTTAATTTTGATACTTAATCAAAATTGTGGTGAGAAATGGGAGATGAACATTTTCCTAAAAGACCCCAAATATGTAAAATTAGATCTTCATTGACTATTTTTAATGGTAGGTTCAAGAACAGTAAAGGCTGTTGTTGCAGCTGTTACCTCATTGAGAAGAGTCTCCCAAAGATATAAAAGCATTTGGGTGTGGTCTTGAGTATAATACTGTCCCTTTGTCAGACAGACTAGAGAAGAAAATGCAGGTGTGTGTATGTGAGAGGCAAGAGAGTGTTATGGGCCCTGGATATGAGTGGTAAGGTGTGGAAAACAGAAAATTAGATATATCCATCAATAACAGAATATGAGGAAATAGGAGCACACTTCCTGAATCTGTTTGCTAATATGTACACAAGGAAGGATATGAGAATACAAGAATGGAAAGAGATTTCTTTAAAACAGTGTAAAAGTATAATAAGAACCTTGGAAATGCTTGTTTATTTTCAGACATACTACACTGAATTCTGAAGAAGGACAAGATTAGGGGTGGTAGTGTGTGCCATGAAATTTTTTCATACTACTTCTGTAAGTAAAAAGTAGTGTCTTATATAATTGAGTTACAATGGCATTCAGAGTTCATTGGTGAGAAGTGTTGTGCTAATGCCTCTTTCACTATGTGGTCATGCTGGGACTCAGGTTTGGGTGGAATTATCATGGTTTACTGTTAACAAAACCATATAGACTTGAACAAACACCATGGTGGTTTGTTCAGCTGCCTTCAACTTCATCCAGAAAAGCCAGAGAGCCTTCAGTGGCTTGTGGAGTGTAATGTGAGTCTTGCATGAGCCACATGAGATTTTTATGCTGTATTTTCATAATTCCATACATATCAAGAAGTAAAAAAGGAACAGGTGAAGACAAATAATAAATAAATAATTCAATATAAACCTCAGCAAAGATTATTCTTTTGGATAAACTATTCTTAAGGTTCCACTTGAAGGTCAGCAATTTTGATGAGAGCTTCAAAAGTTGCACTTCCTGAAGTGGCAAAACCTCATTTCATGCTCAGGGTATTTTAAGGGGAAGAATCCAGTCTTCCTACAGACATTCTTACAAACTTCTACCTTACTAGGAACTGCACTCTTCCAAGTACACTAGCAAGGCATAAAGTAAATATGTTTAAGTATTGAAGTGCTCATTTCAGTTCCCTTACTGTAAATGTTGAGTGTCAGTGAATATGCTGCATGGTAATCTCATCCAGCTTCTAGCTCCAGCTCTAGGAGGGTCTCCTCCATGTCCTGTGTCATATTTCCTGCCCTCTACTGAAGCACCTTAGGATATTCTCAGAGATACTTACATTTAGGAAACTGACCTGCTCCTGCAACCTCAAATCAGAAACCAAACAGGTTAAAGGAACTGCAACCTACTGGAAGGGATTTTTTACAATGAAGGTGATGGAGCAGGTTGCCCAGAGAGGTGGAGGATGCCCCATCCCTGAAAACATTCAAGGTTAGGTTGGATGGAGCTCTGAGCAACCTGATCTGGATGTAGAAATCATTGCAGGGATTGGACAAGATGACTTTAAAAGTCCCTCCCAACACAAACCATTCTGTGATTCTGTTGTTGCCTTTTTGTAATACTGTAGAGAGCAATAGAATATAAAGCATGAATGATGATAGTTCTAAATGTGTTTGCTATGCTAGGGCTACTCATGTGTGGGGGTGTGCATTCTGTTTTCCCTATTAAAAAATAAGATAAACTGCTTTCATTCTTGCAGCATGTTTTTAAGAACAAGATCATGAACAGGTATGTGAAAAAGCCAACAAAAAGCCCCATACAAAACAAAAAAAATCAATCCACAAGCAGAAACCATTAAATTCGGTTTATGTGGAAGTCTCCTTGCCCTTTAGACAAGAAAACCTAAATCTCCATTTTTCAGCATTGTTAAGCATGCAATGAAATAATGCTGTTACATGACTTAATAGCAGTATCAAGCCCACACAGCTTGGCTCTATCTTTCAGAAGAAACTTTTCATGTGAGGCAAGAACGACACTAAAATAGCACATCTAAGAGTGCCATCAGTGCTTTTCTGCTAGGTTTAATTTCTGAAGTTATGGGCTGTTGCTTTTGAAGCTCAAATTCCAGCTAGAGTGTGTATTAGATTTAGTGAGCTGTTTGATTTCATTATAAGGCAGAGGTCTGCTGCGTTTCTCTGATGGCACAATCCACCTGCCTTTGCTCAGAGCACTCCCGTGGGAATCAGAGTGTTCGTGTGATGATGAAAAATTAAACCTTCCGTTTGATGCTCCTTTTATTGAGGTTCTGCAAGAGGATGTTGAAATGCCTTCTGTGTAATAAGCAGCTGGAGTAAAGTATTATCCATCAGCGTGGGCATAATGATTTATGTGAATACATATTTGTCACTGTATGTGGTGACAAACTCCAGTGAAGCTCAGAGCATTCCTTGCGATTACCCAAGGAGTGTTATTACATTTCCTGTTAGACTTTGATGCTTTTTTTTTGGTTGGTTTATTTTTTTTTTAATCTAGTGCTTGTTTTTTATCAGTTTCTCTGTATGCAAGAGAAGGAGCACTACTCTTGGCTGTTAATCTTTCCCTCTGTTGAGGAGGCTTAACCTCCTCAGAGCACCTCTCTACACATCCCAAAGATACAAACCTGTCTAAGGGAGCTGTCAACACTGAGCTGAAAAAGGAGCAAGCGCAGCAAATATCTGCACTGCAGTGTCTGCAGCTTGTATGGGTAGACTTGGACTAATGTGATGTGGCTGCCACACCATTAATTTCAAATTTCAAAAGCCACTGGTGTCTTTGAGTAAGGCTCTAAAGCTCTTAGTGCTGGTGTGAACTCCAGGCTACTCCAGCTTCCTTGCTGGCAGTTCCCAGTTTAGCTGGTTGAATGCTGGGTGTGGAGGTGTCCTGCTGAGCAGCAGTGATTTTGGTACATCCTTCACTATAGCTTCAATGCTGTATTGGCTTAAGGAACTGCTCTTTTAAATTTTGGAAAGAAATATGAAGGCAAATACTACAAATTCATTGCAGCTGCTTCAATTCTGTTATTTCTTTGTGTTTTGGGTGGTGTTACTTGGAAGGCAGCAGGTGCTTCCCACCTCTCTACCTTTGGTCTGGGTTTCTGCAGAATGTTGTTGTTTCTTCTTCTACTGAAAATACATTTTTTATTTAGTTATTTAGCTATTTATGCAATGAACATTGTCAGGTTTTAACTTGAACAGACTGCTATTAAAAATTTCCTATGTAGTGGTACAAAGATCTTTTTAATGATCTTGTTCATAAACTCTCTGGCCTCTGAAGCTATTAATTCTTTAATGAGCAAATTACCTCATCATTTCTTTCTGAGGTAACAGTGTTGTCCCAGCTGTGTGATCTTTTCAGGGTATTCCCGAAGAGGAAAAAAAAAAATTAGCAACGAGGTCAAAAACCCTGAAGGATTTCCTACTAGCAATTACATTCATCACGTGCAGCTCTCTGGTGGCTTCTTGGCCTCACTAATTGCCTGTAGTGTGAAGTAATTTTATGTCTAAAATAGCTTATGTGCCTCTAGCTTGGGTGAAGGCCAGAAACCAGGCTAAAAACTACAACTGATAAATCAAAACAGAATTCAAGCTATTGAAGAAGTAAATTGGCCTGTCCCATCCTCTGTCTTGTCATAGTTGAGGTCAGGTCCTTTTGCCATTTTTTTTTTTACAGTGAATTAGTGGTTTTAAACCAACCAGTTGGCATTCTGCAAAAGCACTTGGTTTTTCAGCTGCTCTCTGTGAGCTGGGACTGTTTCTGAGCTGTGGTAACATCCAGGGGGCTCCGGGAGACCTTCCCTGCTCCAGCTACTGCAGCTTAGCAAGGAACCATCAGTCTGGGGTGGTTAAAGGAACTGCAGCAATACTGATGTGTTGTCACCAAGAGTCTGAAGACTGGAACATTTCCCATCAAAGTTCTCTTTTCCAGAATGCTCTGCTTTCCAGCTGGAGAGGCAGGCTAGGTTGTGACACAGTGGGGCCATCAGGCAGTGGGAATCCACATCCCATTTCCTGAGTTACATCCATGCATGTGCCCACACGACGTGCTCTGCCACCCCTATTCCATAGGCAATACTGGAACCAAAACTGCTTTTTGGCAGTGATTTTTTACACTGTTTAAAATACTGAAAGAATTTGTGTTCTGGTTTTCATTCTATTTTATTAATAGAGACAAGTAGAGACCACAGTCTTCCGTTCTAGTTTCCTCTTTTCCCTTCTCTTTCCCAGTGCCTGATAGGTACCTAGGAAGAATTAGCAATCTGAGGAGTAACACTTGGAATGATGCAGATCATTGGTTTTCCCTTAATTCGGTTCATCCCCTCTAGAGGTTTTGCTCCTTGCCCTTTTTATTCCCCCCCCCCCCCCCATTCTTGTTAACTAAGTTTGCCTCAAGGCTCATACTATGCATGTAGGCAAGATAGATACCTTGGACAGTTCATTTTTTTAATGTTTCAGGATAGCAGATCCTGGAGGATAATAGACTGTTTCCCCATAAATCAAATTAAATTGGAAGCACTTGGCAACAGTATTTTCTGGTATATGTGTACAGAAAAGCTTTTTCATCCTCCATCTGGATGTTGTGGGTAGAAATTACTATAAATTAGAAGGTGCTGTGTTTCTGTGATGACATCTTTGATTCTTGATCCTGAACAATCAGAATCATTTTCATTCATTTCTGGTGTTATGTTAGGATATCACATTTTCTTCACTAAATAAGGTTTGTTTGCTGAAATGAGGGATTCATTTTATGTTCAGCTTTCCAGAGTGCCCTTTGCTATAATTCAATGTGACACAATAATAGCTTGGATGTCTTTTTCTTTGCCTGTATCATTTTCAGTATGGGAAAATTAAGAAATCATGGCTTTAGTTTTGCTTGTCAGGAAGCCCTGAAACTGTCTCTTACCTTATACCTTCACTTTTCATCTTGTGCAGTTTACTAAAAGAGAGAAAAAGTGGTTTACATTTTGAATGACAATGTGGCATCAAAGAGCACATAGAAAAATGCCAGCAAAGCTTCTCAAATAGAAACATTGTGAAATAATATATACAGTTTTCATGCTAAAGAAGGTTTCTGTCTCAGTTGCCTCCTTAATTATAATTTAGGAGTCTTTAAATTTGGATTCTGAAAGAGCAAACATAGTTCAGTGGTGGTTTGTATTTACTAACCAGGAGGAGGTTTTAACTTTCTTCTGGCTGTATGGAACATGTAGATATAGATTTTCAGCTTCTGTCCATAAACTCACCCTGTGTGCCTCACAGCTTCCTAGCTACCTCTCCTCTTGCGTTGTCTTTTAAATCTCTTTGCTTACTTACTCTTCCTTAATATTCTGCAGAATTGTGAATTCAGACTCTTCTGTTGAAAATATAGTCTATGTAGTGGAGGTTTAAGTACCAAAGACCCTTTTAGTTTGCTTCCTGAATTACTGACAGAGCTGAATGTCATACTGAATTTAACTTACAACAATCTATTTCATTATCTTGTTGGGATGAGAGAATTAAAAGTCAGTGCAGCTGTGATAGTGAGCTAGTCTTGGAATAACTACTCGAACCCTGATTTGTTCTCTTATGTCTTCTCTGGAATTCATGGAGTTATGTAGGGCATGATCTAAATACTACTGAAGTCAGTTAAATGTCCCTTACCAGCTGTATAGCCACATGTATATTCCATGCAATTCTCAAAAAAAAGCTTTTCCTCAAAGTAGCATCTGAGCACATTTTAAGGTATTTTGGAAGTCTGTGGAATGCAAACGCCTGCATAGATTGAATGTATTTGTCTAAAGAGGGAGCAGTGGTAGTGATTTTTTTACTCTTATTCTGAAACAGGGGCCTCAGTTCCTGATTTTGTGCAGGAAAGGCCTGCCTAGAAACCAAGAATCTGTTTATGTGAACATCAATACTGTAAGCATCTCGCTTCAGCTGCAGCCTATAAGGATCAATATAACACAAGGAGGAGAGGAAGGACTGCTTATTGGCCTAATTATCTACCTAGAGTCTCATATTTTCTTTTTCCCTTAGTGTTCAGAAAGTCAGTAGTGAAGCATCTTTTGTGAGAAAACATTGTTTGAAATCAGGGTAAATGTGTTAATACAGGCAAATCTGCCCATATCTAAAAATTCAGCATGCTATCTGAAGATGTGAGAATATGACATTGCAGTTACACCAGTGACTGCAGTTTACTATTAGGAGTTTGTAAGTATAGCATGTGAAGAGGTACCTGATGGAAAATTGATTTGCTTGGAAGTGGAGGGCATTACACATGCATTGTGAAATCCCCCAGAGGAGCAGGAAAAATTTGTACTAGCTGGTCACTCTTTACAACAGTCTTTCTTTCAAGAAAGAAACCAAACCCTATCCTGTCTACCTTGAGCTTAATCTTTGAAGGCAATGAAAGGTATTCTTAATTGTGATGCTAATATTCAGGCTAAAAGTGACTCTTCCTTTTTTAGCCCTGAAATGCTTCTCATTTTTGTTTCTCAAATAACTATTACTTACATCATAGATTAATGACTGTTAAGTAACACCCCTGCAGAAAAGGAGGCAGATTTTAAGGCCTTTCTTTTTTCCCAGAAGTGTGTGAAAGTGATCTTTGCCACCTTGTTCTCTGCAGAGCTTGATGCATCACTCTGTTAATCCAGCCTGGAGAACGCCTTGAGCATGTTGTAGACTACCCTGTGCTCACCTCCTTCTGAACCATCCAGCCAAAACACTGACGGTTCTAAAACCTTTCAAATGAGCCAGGCTGAACTTCCATCAGCTCACAACCAGGTCTCCATACTACTGTGGTGCCCTGTGGTGGCATAGAGATGAAGTTGCCTTGACATGGCCCTCCAGGAGAGTGTCATTTTTGTGAAGTTAGTTTTAGCTGTGGCTTGTATGAATGATATGAGATATGGGAATCATGATGTTCTGATTCCCTCTTATCATTAGAAAGAAGACTTATCTTCATTTCAGGTTTTGTTTTAAAGAATATAGGGTTCAGATCGATCCAGGCTATTGATCACTGATCCACTGATCAGCAAAAGAATAAAGTCAAAATGTGTCTGAAAAAAGTATCACAGAAGTTTGATGCAGGTATGTAAGTGGGTAGTTACTTATTTAAAGGAGTATCTACTGGCATAAGAATAAATTATTTTAATCTAAACTTCTTTCCATCAAATTAAATGCAAAGCACAGAATCTGTCTCTTGAGATATAATTGAGTGACATTCAAAAGAGTTTAACTACATAATTATTGTTGACAAAAAGAAAAAAACAAATGCAATCGAAGTTATTAGATGTAACTTCAAGAGGTATTTCAAGTTTCTGAATTGTGTTAAAATAAAGGAACATGCATTTTTGGCTTATAAATGGCATATATGTTGAAGTATGCAAAACATAGTTTAAGCATGTATGTGTATTCATGTCTGTAAATGTGTGTATTAACATGCATTATCCGTATGTGTGTATGGAAAATTAATCATGTTCTTACAAATTATGGTAAAAAGCAATGTAGTGATGGTTATATTGCTTGTACAGTGGGAATATTAGAAAATCCTATTTTGGCTCTAAGTGTATTACCCATTTTAAGAGGGTAACTTTGCAACTGGGAGCATTACTAAACTTATTTTTATTGCATACTTGTGTTTGGATTATGTAGGCATATTTTGAATCAAGCATGTGCCCTGCCAAATGGCTGGTGCATTTTGCCAGTGATGTGGAAAAGCAAAAATCTCTATTTGATTAGGTGCTGACAGATATTTACATATATATTTCACCATTTTCAAACATGTTCATCTAGTTGTAAGCACTTCTATTTTTATAAAGCTAACTCTTACTGATCATGCAGAACTTTTAATGGTCTGGATTCAAAGAAGCTTCAATCATTTAAAAGTGACTTGGGAATGTTGTTGCTGAAGTGCTAAACTGGAGTCTAGCAAATGCTGTCTATTGTGAGGTTGCCAGAATGCTGTCCTTACTCATATAGAGTCTGGCTCAAGGCTGGGAACTGTCTCTTCATCCACCTGCACTCAAGGGACTCTCTTGTACGTGTTTTTGTGGTTGTGTTTGCTGAATGTCAGTAAAGCCAGGTGTCCTCACCAGTCCCACTGATTTTTAGCAAGCAGACATAGAAAGTGGGAGCAGCAGCACCTCCTTTTTCACAACAGCAGGGTGGGAGGGATGTTGGATTATGTTAGGGAGGGATTACGTTCTTCTTGCACCCAAGTAAATTCAGACCCACTTCTGGCAATTGGGCAAGCAGCTCATGAAGGCAGAAGGTAAATGTTCTCTATTTCTTCTTCCAATATTGTGTCTCTGTGCAGAAATGTATCGAAGATTAATTGTCTTGGGGAGAGAGAAAAAAACAATAATCATTATATATCAGTGAGGGTGATTTTGCATTGGTCTTTGTTCAACACTTGTCTAGGAAGGAAATGTCTTTTTCCCCCCCCCCCCCCCCCCCCCACTGGATCCTGGGAGTATGTCTGTATTTAATGCAGTGCTTTTTGAATGAAAATTCATTCGAGTCATTCTTGGGAATGACTAACATAGCAAGAACAGTTATATAAAAAATGCTGGAGTAATTTAAAGTATTGCAGAAATTATTTTGGATCACTGTGCTAATGTGGAAAGCAGACAGCTGGCTTTAAGTAAAGCATTAATATATTGGTATTATGAATAATATATATTAATATACTGCTATTGGAAGTTAAAAAGCCTTCTTCAGTCAGCTGAATAACAAAAAAGCAAAAAATACCACATAAATCAAATTCTTTGAAGAGCAGTTGTAAGTTCTGAGTTTCCTAAGCAGGGATCTTGGAAAATATTATTTTGGTCTGCCTTGCCTTTTGGTTTTTCCCTTGGCACTTAGCAAACTGCAGGTCATGTATTATGAACATAGTCTAATACCAAAGTCAGGATCTTGGCTTCATTAACTTCCACCTAAGGAGAGATGCCTCTAGCTGATATGCTCATTCATTTGGCAGTTTCATCAATTCTGGGAGAATTACTGTTTTTTCTTCTGGCCTGAAGCATTAAATTGGTCACTGAAATTGAATCTCAGGTTTCTAAAGAAGTGAAAAATATCACATAACGTGCAGTTTCTGTATTAACCAGCAGAAATCTTGTCGTAGGCTTTGTTTTGATGTAATAGTGATATACAGGTTTTAGAAAATGGGCAGCCTACAGGACTAAAGGTTTCAAGACAATTTGAAGAAGATAAAGTAAGGTATGCATACAAATTTATTGAAAAGTATTTTCGCTTTCCCTCACAAGGGAAAGGGAGAATCTGTCATCTATGGACAACTTGGCATTTTCAGGATCAATTCTCCCCTTCTTTGTAATCCACATAAGCTTTTCCTTGATGAAATGTGAATCTCCACAGTTTGGGGAACTTTGTTGCCCAATGCACACTACTTTTGTGGGCAGGTTATATGAAACCCACAAACACTGTCTGCAAACCATCTTGCAATGCATTAACTACAAATGGAGAGACTGCCAGTGGAAATTCCAGGAGTGCTTGGCATCAAGCAGGACTGAAAAGAGCTAGAAAGCCTCCCTTTTACAGTCTGCCTCTGCTAAACCCTGTGATTTGAAGCTCATGATTTGTCTTTCTAAGATGTGTCCTGCCAAGGGAACCTTTATAGTCCGCAATTCCTAGGAGTGCTTTTTATGGAAGTATTTGTTCCTAATTTTATTGATTTCCCCCTCCTATTATAAAGCAGGTAAGTTTTTAGGTAATTTCCTTCATATTTATGTCCCTCAATGCCACTGGCAGCAGCTTGACTCTTTCATTCCTTCCTTTCCTCCCTCACACTCTCCCTCTTTGGTTCCTATAACCTAGAGGCATTTTCTTTTCTATTGTGTAGTTTTCCCCTCTTCTGGCCATCTTTATGTTGTTGATCATGGTTAAGGTCACTGTTCTTCACCAAAAATTAACATGAATAAGTGGGTGTAGATGTCCACTTAAAAAATCCTTATGTGGAAGAAAAAACACTGCATTTTGTTCAGTTGGAAAATTGTGTCTTTCCTCCAAGTAAGTTTCTGGTGAAGAAATAAAGTGTTTTTGTTAAGTGAGTTTGGGAATATTTGGGACATTTGCACAATTAATATTGCTCCATGTTAGAATATGTTTAGATGTCTTTAGAAAAATAACTTAATTATTATTGCATCACTCGCTTCCCAATCTTCTTTGCAGGACATAAGGCTTTAGAATTGACAGCTTAAGAGTCAGAGGGAATGAAAGCTGACCTGCCTAGGACTTGGGCTCTATTGCTAGGACCAGTAAATACTGGGAAGTCTTCCAGGTGTATTGTACTTGAACAGAAAAATCAAAAACAATAACCATAAGCTATATACCCTAAGATAAACAATATGTAGCAGAAGTATGGAATAAGAGATCAATGTGTAGAAGCTGGATTTCAAATGCGCTATGAATGTGGTTATGTGAAAGAAAAATTAACTGGAATTTTCATTATTCTTTTAAGGCAGAGTCAAGGCAATGTCACATTATACAGTAGCTTGGTCCCTTTATTTGTTGGTATATGACTTATGGAAGTTACATGACATGCAGCTTCATTTTGTTATACATTCTGATGTGGTTTTTAACGTTTGTATATACTGTATATATTCTATAAATTCTGTGTAAGATGTAGTTGTCTGAGACTACTTATCTGGGCTTAGACTGTTCTAAAATAGAGATGGTTGTAGTTGCTAATAAAGTTGATGTGGAAAATGCAGGATTATTTTACTCATTATTAAAGCAATGAATTTCTGAAATATGACAATTTAAAAGCCTTCATTCCTTTTTTATCTTTGTGTGCACAGTATTTTAGTTAACTACTTGAGGGCCTGATCTTTTTAGTCCATTATTATAGATTCCTGTAGTAATATTGTGGCTTATTCCTACAGTCAGTCCTTGTTGCCTCTCCAGTGACTCTAACAAAGGAGCCTTATGAACATGCATTTGAGGGTCTGAGTTCTAAAAGTAGTTAGCAAGAGTGGTGTCCTGAAGTATGCTGGTGGAAATGAGTTCTGATTCAGTTGATGAGTTATGAAGGTACACACTTGCACTTGGATTCAAGCTTCATCATTTTAATGTTCAGTTTTCACACATTATGCTTCTTAAATAGTGCCTTTAATTTTCATTTTTCATGAGGAACAGTATCTCAAGTCTTTGAAATTTTATCTGTATTATTTTTATGTTCCTCTTTATGATATCAGGTTGTCAGTCCATTTCACTCATGCATACTTGGCCATCTGTCCAGATAATCTCCCTTGGAAGGATGCTCAATATTGCATCCACTTTGGTCACAGTTCCTTTCAAATATTATTTTGTTGTTATCTACTGTGTAGCTGATGGTGAAAGCAGACACCTGTCATTTGTAGCTTTGTCAAAGAGATTTCCAAATAAAGAGGGCCTCATCTAATCTTTTTACAGCAAATCAGAATTTTTCAACTCTGCAGGTTCTTAATGCTAATGGTTTTGCCATGGTGCATTATTCCTTTGTGTTAACCTTAGCTGACTGCTAATTGCCCACCACCACTCTTGGTGGACCTTCATGGACATGACACAGGGGAGCGATATGCATTGAAAAGCTCATGGATACCATTAAGGGCAAGGAGATTTCTTACTCATTACTGAAGGGGGCAAACCAGGCTTTGCTTGAGAAAATTAATTTAATTGTTTTTATTTCATTGCTAATTAATTGTAATAGAGTAGGATAGAGAAAAACATAGAAAAACTAGGAACACCTTACCCCTACCTTTCCCTTCTTCACAAGCTCAGTCCTCTTATCTCCTCCTGTTCTCCCCTGCAAAAGCCCTGAGTGACGCAGGGAACAGGGAATAGGGGTTGTGTGGTCAGTACATAACACTTCATCTCTGCTGCTCCTTTCTCCCCATGCTCTTCCCTCTCTCCAGCATGGGGTCCATCCTAAAAGATACAAGCTTCACAAAGTTCTCTATCCTGGGTCCTTCTCAGTAGCTGCAGTGCTTCAAGAATTGGCTTCAGTGTGGGTTCTGGTCATAGGGTTCAGTCCTGCAAGAGTGGAGTGCTCAGTGTAGACTTTCCACAGGCTTCAGCTTCCTTCAGGTAACTTCCACATCATCCAGTGTGGACTGCAGGTGCAACTCTTCTCTGATGTGAACCTCCCTGGGCTGCAGGGGGACACTAGCGTCACAGAATCAGAAGGTTGGAAGGGACCTTCAAGATCATAGAATCCAACCCAAGCCCTAATACCTCAACTAAACCATGGCACCAAGTGCCATATCCAGTCTTTTTTTAAACACATCCAGGGATGGTGACTCCCTGGGCAGACAATTCCAATACTTTATCACCCTTTCTGTGAAAAACTTTTTCCTAACATCCAACTTATATTTCCCCTGGCACAGCTTGAGACTGTGTCCTCTTATTCTGTCAGTTGCTGCCTGGTGAAAGAGACTGACCCCACCTGCCCACAGCCAGCTTTCAGGGAGTTGTAGAGAGTGACAAGGTCACCTCTGAGTCTCCTTTTCTCCAGGCTGAACAACCCCAGCTCCCTCAGCCATTCCTCACAGGGTTTGTGTTCCAAGCCCCTCACCAGCCTCGTTGCCTCCTCTGGATGCGCTCAAGTGTCTCAATGTCCTTCCCAAACTGAGGGCCCAGAACTGGACACAGCACTCAGGTGTGGCCTCACCAGTGCTGAATACAGGGGAAGAATGAGCTCCCTGCTCCTGCTGGCCACACTATTCCTGACACAGGCCAGCAGCCACTGGCCTTCTTGGCCCCCAGGGCACACTGCTGGCTCATGTTCAGCTGCTGTCACCAGCACCCCCAGATCCCTTTCTGCCTGGGCCCTGTCCAGCCACACCATCCCCAGCCTGTAACATTGTAGGGGGTTATTGTGGCCAAAATACAGGATTCAACACTTGGATTTATTAAACTTCATCCCATTGGATTCTGCCCATCCATCCAACTGTTCCAGGTCTCTCTGCAGAGCCCTCCTACCCTCCAACAGATCAACACACGCTCCCAGCTTAGTGTCATCTGCAAATTTACTAATGAAAGACTCAATACCTTCATCCATGTCATCAATAAAAATACTGAACAGAGCCCTAGCACAGACACCTGAGGGACACCACTGGTGTCTGGCCCCCAGCTGGATCCAGCACCATTGACCACCACTCTCTGGGCTTGGCCATCCAGCCAGTTCCTAACCCAGCCCAGAGTGCTCCTGTCCAAGCCAAGGGCTGCCAGCTGCTCCAGGAGTGTGCTGTGGGAGACAGTGTCAAAGGCCTTGCTGAAGTCCAGGTACACAATGTCCACAGCCTTTCCTGCATCCACCAGGTGGGTGACCTGGTCATAAAAGGAGACCAGGTTGGTCAAACACAACCTACCCCTCCTAAACCTTCGCCAAGGGCTTTACCAGGAGCTGTAGGGGAATCTCTGCTCCTGCACCTGGAGCATCTCCTGCCCTTCCTTCTGCACTGATGTTGGTGTCTGAAGAGCTGTCTCTCTCAAATGTTCTCACTCCTCTTTCTGCATGCTGCACAGCCTTTTTTACTCTTTCCTAAATCTGTTATCCCAGAGGCGCCTTCATTTCTGATGAGTTCAGCTGTGGGCAGCAGTGGGTCTGTCTGGGAGTTGGCTGGCATTGGCTCTTCTTCCCACAGAAGCCCCCTTAAAGTGCTATTCCCTTCTACTGAAACCTTGCCATCTAATTCCAGTACAAATATTAAAAATTAGGATGATGTAGGGAAATAAAATCTTAATAACAATATGAACAGCTACAAATAGTTGGGAGCCAAGCTGTTTAATTAAAGGAATAAATGCTCTGCTTCCTTCTGGAAGCCTGTGTTTTTGTAAGGAACTTAGCTGCAAGATATAAAATATCTGGAACTTGGTTTCCTTTCTTCTATTCTGCCTTTCTCTTCAGGTCTTTCTCCTCTTCTGTAGCAATTTATTGTAAAGTTTTGCCGTTAAGGACTTCATTCACACTATTTCTCCTGAGCTTGTATCATGAGTATCCCTAAACATGAGACAGGGATGGAATGACTTATGTAAATCAAGAGACTAAGTACTCCCAACTGTGGGGTTTTATTGCATTTGATATGGCACTCCTTGTGTGTTCCTGTATACTGAATTTTATTGCATTTATTCCTGATAAACTAGTGTCACATCTAGAGCAGAAAATTTTGATGAAAGAGAAGTTTATAAATGCCTTTAACATTGCTGAGAAAGGAGTTTTTTAATGAGATATATGTTAAAAATCTGAGAGGAAGCATCTGTCCCAAATATTTGTACTTTAGATTTGCATCAAAGACACCTAAATCCTAAATTGATGTGCCTCTTGGGCCATTCTTGAAATTCAAAACAATAAATGCTTAAGACCAGCACCAGCAATTGAAAGCACTGGAGAGAGAGCCCCTAGGGCATCAGGACTTCCCATAATGAAAGCTATTTGCTTTTATTTTTCCTCTTTGTGTCCTTACATTTTTCAGACCTACTTGTGTTGTGCTAAGAAGTCACTAGAGTTCATGGTTTTTATATAATGTAGTGTGTTTGTGTAAGTCTTTATTTGGGCTTTTTGGGTTGGTTCTGCTCTAATGGTTAAGTACTGTTAGTGTGTAAACAAAGAGGGATTTTAAAAAATCAGAACTGCTTGTGAATAAGGAGAGAGTATGAGAAAAGGCTCTGCTACATCTGTGACACGGAATGCTGGGAACAGGGTTCTGACTGTCTTCAGAGAGAGGAGAACAGGAGTTTTACAATTTACTAGAAACAGGTGCTGGAGAAGAGACTGCCAAGCCCTGGGAGGAACCATGCAGAATGTCATGCCAAAGTCTGACAAAATTGGTGTGTGATTGTGATATTGTGCAATGATAATTTGGAAAGAGCTTAGGCTAACTAATCACCCTTTTCAAATTAAGGCTGCACACTTCATGTTAGCTTTACAAGTATCTGGATTTGCTGAGATGAGAATCAGCATGGTCCTCTTTTACTGTTTGTAGGGTTATGTCTTTTGAGTTTGGAAGCTCAAAATTTGTCATTCTTTAAAACTTCTTCACCATATGTGGTGCAGAAAAATGCAACATATCATTCCCTAACTGCTTGTTGAGCAAGCTGCTTTGTGAGCTGAGCAGGAGATGAAGGGCTTACAGTGCTTTCTAGTCCCTTCCTTTTTGGTTCTTTTTGTTCCATGACAAATCAGGGATAGATATCAGTGATTTAGTTTTTCCACTCAGACAGTGCCAACAATAATTTTAGTTATCACTTTAAAATTTTGAAAATGCAGTAAAAAGCATCCCAATATCTTACAGAAGACTCTGATGCCATGTGGAGATAGTAGGATGTGAAAGTATATTATCATCATAGTGCCTAGTTAACATGTACTGTTTCTGTATTTCTCATTTTTTTCCTCCCAGCTTCGTAGAATTTGTTTCAACTCTCTTTTATTGTTTCTTGATTTAGCCTGTAACCTCTGTGAAATAAGTTGTTTTCAGGAAGAAAGTGTTTTTATTGCAATGATGTGTTTACATTACTCTTATGGTTCATTTTGCTTTGTAAGCTCTTTGTGGTTTGTGAGCAAGTGATTAAAGCCAGTAAGGGTGTAAAAAGATTATGTGGGTGAAGCTCTGATTTGAGACACTGGCAAATATAAGATTAGTACTGCATCAGCAATGGGGTCTTTGATTCTTGGGCCATTTTTTTGCTTTTTGCATGGTAGACCTTTGGCAAAATGAATTCATTTGTATTGGGTTTAATTATCACTGTGATATAACACGGTACATGTCTGTGTTACTGTCTTTGTCCATAGCGGTAAGGGGGGGGGGTGTTGGTTTTGAGTCTGATTTGCAGACACAAATCAGGGAGTGCTGGTTAGCTAAGCAGCAGAATGAAGGTGTTTGCTCAATAAGTTTCAGCTGAAGCAGCTGTTTTTCAGTTTGAGTTGATCTGCACTGATGAGGATAATAACCAGTTTGGCACATCCTCTTTGTTTCCCTGGCACTAGCCAAAAGTGCTTGAATACCATGATTGATACTTGAGTCTAAATCTTATTTTAGCAAATCTGAAAGGCTGCTAGACATGCTGGAGGAATCAGTCAAAAGTAGAGATTTGCAGGTCTTTGGGCTCTGTTTGCTTCTAAACTTGCCACATTTACACTTAATTGTTCGCTGCAATTTTTATAGGCCAAAAATACTAGAGCATCAAAACCTCTTCTGAAACCAGTGATTTGTGTTGGTTCACTTGAGGCTGCTTGCTTTGAAGGCTTACTGTACTAACTTGGATGTTTTTCCCGTTGACCTCTTTTGGTTCTGAAGAAATCCCCAGAACTTCTGAGAAGCATGAAAAAAAAGGAAAAGTTACACATTGCACATACTATAATTTTGATTGCAGACTGCTGTTAATGCTTTCAGTTTCTTTCATTCCCTGTAGTTACCACTACAGGGGAAGTTCATCGGGAATGCTTGTTGCTTAAGTGGAATTGTAATTTTAAGGCAGTGAACTCCCAACTTCAAAAAAATTAACTGAAAAATTGTTGATTAGTATTCTGCACATTTGTTATACAGACCAGCTTACAGACACCTGCACTTAAAAATACATATGCATAAAGGGTGCATATTCTAGTCTAATTTTCACAGGTTCAAGGACGATGGTTTGAGTAGGCAACATGCAGTATTAATCAGATGAAATGCCATTGCCAAAACTGTCCTGGTGCCAATAACCATTTCCTTTGCAGTGAGTGAAGCCATGGCTTTAGCATACCTGTTACACACAGACTCAATGCCTACACGTTGCTGAGTTTGTCTGTGCAAATGAGCATGAAAACCACGTCAGTCTGTGTGGCCTGTCTGTAACAGCCTCCATCCATCTCCATCACTGGTGCAGGCTTCCATTCTGTGCTCCTGTGTCCCTCTTCTCACTGATGCTTCCAGAAAGCTGGTCACTTGAGATGAAAAATGACTGGATCAGGTGAAGCTTGCTTTTCAGCCAGCACAGAGCTGAGTCTCACTCTCTGGCTTCAGATTGACAGACAAGACTTGGTAGCAACCCCTTTCATCTTGAAAAGGAGTCATAGCTAATCTCTTTAGTGTGTTTGAACAGCACAGGAAGAACATTCAGGGTGCTGAATAAACATGCCTGCTAATGACTGCTGAGTAATGTTAAATTGTAATAAGAAAGCTCTATGGTTCTTTTTTGTTTTCATGACATTAATCTAGGTTACGTGAGATCTCTTGAGTCTTTATTTATTTTGCCAGCATTTTGAGACTGAACAACATTATCAGACAGTTGAGGTGTCTGACTTTCAAACACTTTATTTGTGAAATGATGGCCTTGTAGTAGAGCAGGGGCATTAAGACAAAACTGCTCTGTTTGCTGCTGTTGATCTGAGGGTCACCAGTATTAAGGCACAGAGAGCTTCCATGCATGGCTGTCTTTTCCTGGGCTGGCCTTCAAACCGAAGCAACTTGTGTATCTTCCCATGCCAACCTGCAAGGAACTGCTGTAGCACTTCATCTTCAGAGAATTTGCTCCCATGTTCCCAGATGTGCATCAGAAAATATATTATATATCCCACCAGATGAGGACTGGTAATTCTGCTGGCAGATACAGTGGCACATTTTGCTTCCACCGTCCTGTACATGTCATGTGCAATTCTCAGGAACTTCCTGCATCTCCTGCCTGCTCTCACAGCAGCTGCCCACATGTCTGTGATTGTCAGCTACATCAGCAGTCAGGAGGCACAACTGAAATGTAAACAGTTTGACAGTTTGAACCTGATGGAATGACTATCCTGAATAGTTTCCTTGTAAGTAGGTGTTGCATCTGGTATGTGCTACTACAGTTCTAGGTGATAAAGATCACATGTCAAACCATATAATCTCGTGTGGTGTCTTAAAATTTCATTTTAAGGATTTTTTTTGTGTGTGTGTGTCCATAGATTTCACTTTATGGTTCAATTCAAGTGGAAAGTTCTTTATTTCCTGATAGAAACTGGTTTGTATGATACAGCAGATGGGCAGTTTCCTCCCACTGACAGCTCACAGCTATTCCCTTAGGGATTCAGTAGCACACAGTAGTATTTCAATAGTGCAGTGAGCTAAGTTTTTTGATGGGTTAGTGTTTTAGGTAATCTGCCAACATTTTCCCAGGGAATGTGAAAAAAGTGTGGTGAAATGGTACTTTTAAGTGGTTTATACCTCAGCAATATTTCTTGAGACAAAAGTCACTTCTTCAGTTCAAGGCTGTTTTCTGAACTAAATATAAAAGACCTGCAGAGGAGAGTGGTGCATGAAAGCTTTGAAGAAAAGGTCAGAGGAATTCTTTAACATGAAAAACATTTGGCAGGCTGCCTGTAGGTGTCATTACAAGCTGTCTTCTGTGTACCCGGGGGCCTTAATCTCGGAAACAATTAAGTGTTTCCAAGACAGACATTTCTTGAAACTTAACTTAAAACATAACTTAAAACTTAAAACATAACTTTGTGTGCCTGCCAAATCAGTAAGACAAACTGAAATCTTTCAGTATTTGTAAGATCTTTAATTTGCATGCTTCCCCTTCAGGTGTCAGAACAAAACCATCAAAATGAAACATGGGAAGTGGTCTGATATAAGTTTAGTGTTATATTGCAAGACGATGAAGAGTTTTACATGATACTTGTGGGTAGTTTCTTTTTTTGGTGCTCTTACTAGGTTTATTTTGTTAAATACATCAATAACTATCATGGTTTCTGCTTTCCATTTCCTTCGCTGATAGACTTCTTGATCTTAAATTGACATTTCAGTTCCTTTTAGGGTTTCAAGAAAATATTCTGTTCCAGGCCCATATGTGTTACAAACTAGGTGGTTTGCATATAATATCAATGAATTGTCTGAGAATAAAAAACAAATGGTGAGCTCTTCTGGGAAAAGAAGTCAGTCTAATTACATGGTTAATTGCATTTGTATCACACTGTATATTGCACTGGGCACTGTAAAGTATCTCACAAGACATCATAGCTTGTCTATGTTTTCGTGTGTCTTTTAGGGTGCTCCTGCAGGAAAGTAAAAACACTTTTTTTTTTGTTTAAGCATCGTTGGAGAGTGAAGCCTAAGTACTTGAGTAAGTGCATTAAGGATGGATGAATAGGTAGAGACACAACCATAGTATTTTTTTTCTTAGTCAAAAATTGTTAAACAAGGTGACAAACACTTGCATTAATATAGCCTGCTCTAATATAATTTGGTTTGGTTTTCTTTGTAAGCACATGAAATGACTTTATCCTTTTTACTGGCTAGTGTCTCAGACTGATTTTAGTGCTTAATCTTTATTTTGTCACTTTTTTGTTATTTTATTCTATTTTCAGATCTAGCAGTACTATGGTTACATGCAAAAACCATAATACAACACACGCATGAAATGGTACAAGAAATCTGTTACTGGGATAGGAATAGGAAGACTTTTCACTGTGAAACTGAAGAAGAACAAACCAAGTATTGAGGATGCTGTGTTGCTTTATTTCTTTGTGTTTTTTGCCCTCTTTAGAGATAAGAAATTGGGCAATACCTTCTTCTACTATCCTCTTCTGTGGAATTCCTTTCCTTTGTAGCTTCCATTGGGCTGTATGTTGAGGCCGTACCAAGATCCTCACTTGTTCATGCTCTCCAGTCTCCCCACTTGCCCTGGTCAGACCCTGGATTTTGATTAGCTTTCTTCAGGAAACATATTGCAAGTGTATACTCCTACTTGTTCTCCCCAGCCTTATTTGTCACAACACAGGTCTGTTTTAATGTCTTCTGAGGTAACTGCAGGTAACCTTGGGACCACTTTATTGACTTCTTTCAGATTTATGGAGAATCCTGTGCTTAGACTTGTGCTTCTCCTGTCAGCCTTTCCTTAAGTCCTTCCATCATCTCTTTCACTTAAAAACCTTTGCTCCGTCCCCACTATTTTAGAGCTGCCAACTACATATGTCAGGACATTCTTCTTCAAGTCTTGTCCTTTTTGGCGTCACTGGGTGTTTGTCTCTCCTGCTTCTGACTCTTGAGTGGTTTCTGCAGTACAGAATGCCCTGGCTCTCTCACCAGCACACTGTCGGATGCCATCAATCACATCAGTGTCCTTTTCTGCTTCATTCACACCTCACTGAATTATCTCATCTGACTACATTAATCTGTCAAATAAAAGGTTAACTTGGGGATTTCATAATCTTCTACAGCCAGTTCTTGTTTTGTTGAAAACAGATCCGAATGGGCTCAGAGATAAACCCCCTGTATAGCCACATGTAATGTTGTTGATGCCCTGATATCAATCCATCCTAACTTTATCTTGCAACATGCTTCTGAAATTAATTATGTGCACTGTTCTGGAATCAGTGACACCATTAGGATGCCATTGTATTCGGCTTCCTGATTTTTTCATGTTCTTACAAGAATGTGCCAGTAAAATGCTTTAGTTCTCAGTTCTTCTGGGTGATTCTTCATGTCATGAGCAAGCAGTTCAGGTATCAGCTGAACTGATAAAGATATAATAATGACTTTTCTATTAATTTTTGCATTCTGAAACGTATTGTTTGGCTTTCTTAAAATAAAATATGAAAAATGTACAGAATTACTGATGGAAGATACAAAACTTGTTGATGGTATGCCGCTGAGATGTTTTTCAGGAGCTGTCTTATTGACACAATCCTTTAGTAAGCAGCAAAGTCTATTTTTGGCCTGACATACTTTTCATGACAGAAATTATCTTTTGAAGGCTTCCCTTCCCTCCTCCAAGTTTCTCTTGCTCAGTGGAAATTAACTGCAACTGATGTTGCTTTTTATGGCAGTCCCCATATGTGGTGTGCAAGTGGATTTGCACAAAACCTACACATCAGAATGCTGACTGAAACCACTGGAGTAAATTGTCAGACACTGCTGTCCCATTGTTTGTGAAGTCTTTAGTTGTCATTTAACTAGGTGAAAATTATCTCATGTGAGACTTCGGTCATACCAAATGTTTTTACTCTGCATGTATACATTATTAGACAATTGAATAGGTTGTGAATTGCACAACTTGTTGTTCCAAAGAAGTGTTTCAGCCCCTGTATAATCATGCTTATAAGTTTTGGATGTGCTAATGGCAGTATATTCTTTGTAAAGGCCATGGGGATAGATAATTATTGAATATTAAAACCCCTCAGGTACCTCATCCTGCAGGACTGCAGGTCGCTGCAGTCTCACTGAAGGTGAGAAAGAGAAGGAGACATCCGCACATCAGTGAAATTCCTGCTAACGCCATTTTTCAAAAGCAGCGATGATGCACTGTGTGAAAACGGTCTTCTGTATCCCCTGGCAACCAGAAACAAAATGTCTCTGTTCTTGTCTGCTGGCCTTCAAAAAACACATCTGAAGAGTGATTTGTTTTCACAAGGCAATCATGCAGCATTAGAAGCCTGATGCCACCCATTCTTCATAAGGAGTAAACAAAAAGTAGACAATTCATTCTAGCTCTTGATTGAGTTGTAGGGCAGATCTTTTTTTGAGAGGTGTGTGGTTTTTGAGATTTGTTCTGTGACTTTCTTAATGCATGAAAAATAATACTATATTTTATAGAAATTACTGTCAGTATTTAATATACTCCTGGAATCTGACTTTCATCCTCAATTTCTGAAATTTCTATAGCAACTCAGTATTTTATTATTTTCACTCAGCATGCTGTTGAATTTTATTTTTTAGTATGCTTAGCATAAAATACCTCAGACTCCATATTTCACAAAACATGTAAAAATAAGGGAAATTTTCTTTAAACATAATATATTGGATGAGTGGTGTATCTTTGTGTAGGCAGCTGAAATTCAGCAAGTCAAATGCTGAAAAGATTGTGTCAAAATAAGCACAAAAGGCATAAGTTCTCTTTTTTCAGGCTTATTTTTCAGCAATCACACCCTTTTCTCTTTCCTCACAGCATCTAGCAATTGATGCTATTTTTAGAAATTATTCTGATAATAATCACTTGGCAAACCTTAGGCTGAATTGTTAAGAACACTGTACTCTTAGCTGGAGAATTGCATGATGATGTACAAAAGGCTTTGACCTTTTCAGATCTCCAGATTCCCTATTTTGCTTTATAAATGTAAAGCATGGGAGGAAATTGTTTTTTATCCAGAGGAGGTGCTTATTGCGCAGTTACAATTTACATTTACGGAGCAGTGTGTTTCTTCCAGTTTTTAAATAGTTTAGTTGTATTTCACACTGGCAGTTGTGTGAAGAGTTCTCTTGTGGAAAGTTAGATCAGAACAGATCATTCCTTATGTATGTTCATGTCCTGACTAACTGCAGTAGTAGCTCCCTACTTGTGCAGTCTGTGGGGAGAAGATACTTTTGTCCCGGAAGAACTGGCTGGCTTTGACTCATAGATTAATTTAGCCTTGCTTATACAAGTGCTGTAAGATAAAGGTTAAATTTGTGCACCTGAGGCACAGATTTAAATGAGAAGCAGCTGAAGAAAAACATGTTTCTCTTGAAAAGTATTTAAATTATCGTAAGAATTGAAACTTGAATTCATTTTATACTATAAAGCATTAATCAGCTTTATTTATAAATAAATTCAAATTAGACTGCAGAAGTGATCATACTGCTTGAAATAGAAAATAGAAAATAAAGTTATCAATGCTATTTTGATGTTCATGCATTTTTGCATTTTTACATTTTTTTCCTGCATAATTTTTTCCTTGTATTTTTCCACTGCTGTTGATTCCATAAATTGAACTTTTATTCATTATTTCAGGCCCCATTTATACATGACACTCCATGCGGGCAGTACTCTTCATCTGCTTGAAATGGCTTGAAAAACAGGAACATCAGTAACTTAAATTTGTGACTATTGGGCATTAGTCGCTGCTGCAGAAATCTGTTGAAGGCCCACGCTTGCCTTTTTGAACATTTGGAATTCTGTGATATCTTGTGTTCAAGGGAAAAAAAAATATATATATATCAAACCCTTTAAAGGTCATTTAGTCCTGCAATGAGTTGAAGGGACATCTTCCACTAGATCAGGTTGCTCAGAGCCCTGTCCAACCTGACCTTGAATGTTTTCAGGGATGGAGCATCACATCTCAGTGCAGCCTGTTCCAGTTCACTACCTGCACAGTAAGAAACTTCTTCCTTTTATCTAAGCTAAATCGACTTTCTTTTAGTTTAAAACCATTACTCCTGGTACTAGGGCAGCACCCCCTTCCCCCATATTTCTTACAGGCCCCCTTCAAGTCCTGAAAGGCTTCAGTGAGGTCTCCCTGGAGCCTTCTCAAGGGTGAACAAACCCACTTCTCTCAACCTTTCTGTTTTCTGTTGCTTCATCCCCCAGCCTGTGTTGGGGCTGTCCCAGTCCAGGTGCAGCACCTCGCGCGTGGCCTTCTTGAACCGCGGGAGGTTCCCACCTCTCGGGCTTGTCCAGGTCCCTTTGAATGGCATCCTGTCCTTCCAGTGGGTCTGTCACACATTGCAGCTTGGAGCCTAGTGGCATTGTAAAAACACTAGTGACATTGTGAAAACAAACAACTTCTGTTTTAGGAAACTTGAGTAAACAGATGGAAATTAAAAATATTAATGGTGTATTTTGTGTGATTTTGTAGAAATCCTCTGAAAAATATGTACCTGCAAATAGCTTCCTTGAACACAGAATTTTTACTTCAGGTACCTGCCTGAAACCTTTTTAAAGCAATGAGAATCCTATGAGAATTTTCATTTTCCCTCAGGAAAACCATACTTAAATGATGAGGATTTTTCTGTTGGATTTTTGCTTGCATCTATTAAAAAGCTACAACACGGCTTTTTTTTTTTTTTCTTCTTCCTGCATTCAAGCTATGACACACTAATTTGCAGCAAACAAACAAGGAAAAGTAATGTAAAAGTCATTTGTATTCACTGTTACTATCTCAGTTTTAAGAGCTATTAGTAAAAGTTGAAAATTATTTTTAAAAAATATGTATTGATGGGGTTTTGTTTAATGTAAGGCTTTTTCAGAGCTCCTGGCACTAAACTCTGTCTCTCTGCTGAGAGCAAGGATTAAAACTGCTTCTGGGCAGCTGTCCATTGCCCTTTAATGCAAGAGCCATTTAGACTTTATACTACTGAAGAGTAATCAGAACTGAGTGAAAGAAATGGGAGCATTAGACTAGAAAAGATTGAAACATGGCAGCAGAATTTTTGTCTGATCACATGTGGGCAGCTTCCAGACCCTTTGCAATATCCTGGTGCTGCAATATGAGTCCTGTATGTTAAAAAAAGTACTGAGAAGCTTTTAAAGGCCATCATCATGTGCTCTGATTGATGCAGGACTTGGGGCAAAAAAGGTCCATGGCTATTAAATGGAAGTTACAGTGAAATAGATAGGCATGGGTGATATTGCTTTTACTATTTCCTCAATATTGATTTCTTCTGTTGAAAATGCAGTGTTCCACAAGTATGTTTTTGCGTCTTTGGTGTATGTGCTTGAGGTTTCTTATATTTTATCTGTTTCCTGTATTCCAGTGCAAAAATACCCCACTATTCTCAGGGCAACCTCCTCCTTTTCAAGATTCTTCATTGTATGCAGTACCTGATGCAGACATAGTAAATTGGCCCAACTTTAAGAGGCATGAGAAAGCAGACTGGTGAAATTTTTGTACTGAACTTCTCGCTCCTGAAATGTTGAGAGCAGCAGTAGGGTAAGAGATAGAGTTCAACAGGAATAATTGTAAGCCAGCCTTTTCAGGCCAGCTCTGCTGGTGGACATCATTTAAACCCAGGACATTGCTGCTACCTGCCATCTCTCAGGGGATTGTTTTATATACTTTTGGATGTTAGTTTCTTTCCGAGTTCTTGAGGGTTTTAGGAAGAAGAGGGGGGACCAGCTTTTGCTTGCAGGTGGGAGGGCAGCAGTGACAACCACAGGGCCTCCGTGCAGCAGCCAGGAGATGTTAGCACCTGCCATCACCTCTGTGGTGCCGAGCAGGGAAAGATCCAACGACTCTGCCAAGGAAAGCTTCTGTTTTTACCATAACTGAGCCTACAGAGATTCTTGTGTAAGCAGTGGCAGCTGCTGAGAGCTAAAATCATAGTGGTGGAAGGGAAGGGAAAAGGAGCAGATAAAAGTAACTCGCTGGAGCCATGTAGAGAGGCTGCCGTCAGATAAGCCAGAATGCCAATTGCTCCATGGCGTAAAGTGACTATGGATAAACTCCTAGCCTGTAGCATGAGCTTAGGAGTTAACATGTTTCCTCATTTCCTTTGTCTCTTGATGTTTCATTTTTGTAGTTTTACCAAAGCTGTTTCAAGGAATACTGATGTATCACACATTGATGGAGCCAGTACCTTATCCTTGCCTTGTGGAATTACAAAACTAGATAAAATAAAATAAAATACATTAATAAAATAGTGGAGATGCCTGTAACAGTATCTACAAAGAAAATAGACAGTATTATTTTTAAGTTTTTTTTTAATTTGAAAGGCTCTTTATGTTTTATTGTAGTTAAATGAATGCAAAAGGTGAGTTTAATTTTTCTCCTTGGTTTCCCTATTAATGTTGAAGGGTAGGAAGAAATTATGCTCATTTGTATTCCTGGACATAATATAAATGAAAAATGAATATTTTATTGATAATGGCTTTATAAAACACTATTTAGATATCTCAGCAAATTTAGTATATAATTCTGTTGCAAAACATAAAAATGAAAAAAATGCTCAGCTGAGGGCTCTAAAAATAACAATAATGCATTGCCTAAGTACTAGTACAGCAGCTTTGAACTCCTCTGTTTCTTTGCAAATGGTATCAGTTTCTTAAACAGCATAGCTTGGCCTCCCCAGACTTCACAGAGCTTGAGGCTGAGTTGTGTCAAAATTAAGGTTCTCTGTAGCAAAATCCTACAACTTTTTCACACATTTGTTACTTTACCAGCTTCACTGTGTATTTATCTTTTCAGCAGCAAGCTAATTCTATGCCAGCTACATCACAGAAGCTACAGAAAGATTCCTTTAGTCAATTTTGTGTGTATATATATATATACACTGTATATGCTTTAGATATATTAGATGTAGTTTCATATATGTATTAGCCTCCATGCAGACTGAAAGGGACAGGTGTTGGCTGAAGGGAGAAAGGTAGAGAAGGTGGGAATACTTTCAGGTTCAGATGGATGGCACAAGTGGGCTAGTGTTGGTGATGGAATGGGTGCAGGAGTGGGAGAAATGGGAGATGCTGTGCAAGTAAACTAAGAAGTAAGAAGGAGCAGACAGTCTTGAAGATGGTCTTGGGGGTGCTGAGGGATGAGAGGCTGGACATGAGCTGGCAATGGTCACTCCTAGCCCAGAAGGCCAAACATGTCCTGGGCTGCATCCAAAGCAGTGTGGGCAGCAGGGAAGGGAGGGAGGGGATTCTGCCCCTCTGCTCTGCTCTGCTCTGCTCTGCTCTGCTCTGCTCTGCTCTGCTCTGCTCTGCTCTGCTCTGCTCTGCTCTGCTCTGCTCTGGTGGGACCCCACCTGCAGGGCTACACCAGCTCTGGGGTCCCAGCACAAGAAGATATCATTTAGCACTGGAAAGTAAAAAGGAATACAAGTGGAGCTGGAAGGACTGTGGAGAGCTTACTGTACTGTTGACAAAACCTACACTGAACCTTCTGACAGGGTGGGAGTCAAAGTTCGTGTTGTGCCTTACCTTTAACTTTTCCCTTAAGAATGAAAGCTGGTGTGTGAAGACGAAAACTTAGCATATCACATTTTTACAAAATCCAGGAATTTTTGTTCTGCTTTGACCAACTCCACTGTGGAATCTTCTTCTTAAACTAAAAAAGTGGGCTTAGCATTCTAGAAACTGTCTGTGGCAATCAGAATTTCTACATTTCTACATTTCAGAAGATAAATTGCCTTATATATATATATATATATATATATATGCCACATAGATTCAACTTTCGAAAGTCATTGGAGAACATTACTATTGAAAACACGGTGAAGCAAATAACATAGTGCAACTGACTAATTTTTTAGCTTTTACTTCTATCAACATAAGTTGATAGAAGAGCAAGAACAAGTACTGCAGCCAGGAAAAATGTATTTCAAATTGTAAAATGTCACTTGTTTCTTTTCATGTAGCATGGAAAAAACACCCAGCCTGTCTTCCTTGATTTAGTAGCAGATACATACAGATGTTTAAAATGTTTCTTTTAAGCTGTTATTGGGTAATTCAAGACAGTTTTGAGAATGAAGCTACTGCATCTAAATAAGTTTAAATACCCTGTCAGGAGTGGTTCCATACTGAAATTGTAAAAACCCTTCTGAGAACTGATGAAGAAGTGAGAATAATTGCAATCACAACATTTAGGAAGTGCAAAATAGCTTGTTAAAACCTCAATGAAATGCATAGAAATTGAAGTCGTGTGAATATTTTTTGGGAATCACAGAAAAATAAAACATAGCCTCAGATTAAAACACAGTTGTGAAACTCTGGCAAAGTTGTCCATGATGCTTACAAAGTAAAATAAATGTAGGAAACAACTGGACAATTTAGCAGAAAATTATTAATGAAAGTCAGGTTGGCTTCATTATGTTTAAATTTAAAAAATAAGTTTTGTCAATATTATGAAACATTGTCTTCATTTAAATGAAAGCACTGTAAACCAGGGAAACTGTGGTCAGTTAACTGACCAAAATATTGGAGGGGATACCACCCATATCTCTATGTACTTATGGGCAAAGGGATATACTGGACAGTAAAGCATGTGTAGTTTTTGGATGTGAGTTTGATGTATGCTAAAATGTGTGCCTTAAAGAAAGATATTCATTAATAGCAAGTACAAATAGATTCTGTCTTGAAGGAATCGTGTCTTCTGTAGACTAAAAAAAGACATTACACTGGCTGTAAGATCACAAACTTCTTTCAGAGCTTCATGAAGAGCAGTGAATTGTGAGCATAAGAACTGTTGTGCTGAAACTGGCACCTAAATCCATGTCTGGCTTCCAAAAGTGGCTGTCTGTGGGTAATTCAGAGGAACTTTGAGAACAACCTGGTTTGGGGAGCATTTTCTTCCTAACCCATCAAGCCAGTTGCTTCCCCATATCCAGCACCAAATAAATGTATATTCTATTTATATTTTTGTCCTCTTTAATGTAATTATAGGTGCATTTATTGTTTGTATTGGTATCTAATCCTTTTTAGTTCCACCTTGTATCTTGGTCCCAGTATGTTATGTAATGATGCATAACATACCTGTGTGTGGAAGGGAGGGAGAGGAGTCAATTCTTCTCTGCGATTTGACCCTTCTCAGTTTGATTAATTGATTGGTTCTGTTCTAAGTGTTTTATTTGGAAGTGCAGGAAAACAATGGATTTCTGTGCAGGGAAGGTGTAGAATTTGAGGGAGCTGAGAGATTCTCTGCTGATAGTCTCTTCTTTGAGTGGATGCAGACCAGACATTTTCTTTCAGATTCAGATTATGACTGTGCTGTGGAGTATCAGGTGGTTACTGTGAGTGCTGTGATGCAGGCTTTGGAGAAAGAGTCTTTGTGATTAGAGTTAAAAAAAAAACAACACACCGAACCTACTGTGAGAGACAACAGCCATATTTTCTACAAAGCTGAAAGCAGTTTGAGAAAAAAAATGTGTACATTTGAACCTGAAAGATCTCCTGCAAGGAAAGAAAAGCAATTGAAATAGGCAGCCTGCAGATTAAAATCCCAGGAGAGCACTTGGTTCTCTCAATTGCCTGCTGAAAGAGCAGAAAAAGCAGATTTTATAGGATATTATTAGGGAGGAATATACAATAACAAAATGTCAAGGCTGGATAGTACAGTCAATGAAGTATGAGAGAAACAATAGAAACTGAAGAGGGAGTAGAGTTTTGCTTAAGGAAATCAGTTCTCCACTGTGTTGTCAACAAAGCATTTGCATCTTTGAAAGCAACCCCCTGGTTTTCACTAGGATAAAAATGACTGGAGTTGCATTTGATATTGTGTGTCATGGTAGCAGTCCCAACTGAGAGAGTGACAGTCATTGATGATCCCGCAGGTCTCCTCTCTAAGAGATGTTAACCCCAAAGTCATTGTCCAAATTAGTTCTGAAATTGGATTCTGCTTACAGTAGAAGTGAAGGAGGTTTTTAGAGATTAACTTGCAGTGAATTTGCTGTTGGGAAGGTAAAAATGGTTTTCTCCTACATATTAATGGGCCCTTGGTGTAACCTTTCTGTGGCAGGAGGTTGTCTGACAGGGAAACTTGTGCCTCTGTTTATAACAAGTTTTGTGGAGGAAAGCAGGGAGAAAAGGCAGAGTGGGAGGATGAGCAAGATTAAAATCCAGGTGAAAATAAAGAGCAGAAAGGAAGATATATTTGCTGTTAAATAAATGTGTTAGTTATGTAATGACATGTATGTCATCGTCTGTTGTAAGAAATGTGGTATTTCTGTGCTTATAAAAACAGACTTTTCCCCCCACTCTGTATGTACTCAATTGTAAACCAGCAATCTGCCATTCTCAATAGTTCAGCTTTCTACTTCCTTTACAAATTTCAAAATGTTTATGAAGGTGTTGTCCTTGTCCGGCCTACCAACATATTTTTATGTTAAGTAATTTCATATTGCCATTTTAGAAAGTGAAAAACAGATAGTAATTTGTGCTTTGGTGTTCTTACACTTCCACAATTAATATAAGGAGAAGAGGTATAGGTAACTTAGTAAATTTAAATATTTGAGTAAATTAAGTTTATGTTAAATATAAAGCAGTGTGAAAATATAGTCTGAGTCTAAACTATTTCAAACACAATAGCCTTTCAACAAACCATGTACACTTTATTACTTGCTGGGTAAGGGCTTTATAATTGATTTAGCCTAATTAGAAAGTTGAAAGAGCATCTTTTCAGCTATTTTTCCAAATGGAAATAAATATCAGTCAACACAGTTTTCTTCATACTAACCCCTCCTCAGTGGAAGAAAAATAATTGTGCTAAGTATTAGATTTAAAAGACATCCTGAAAACTCAGACTCTCCTAGAGTAAACAGTACTGGACACACAAATACTGCTAAGTGACAGATCAGTATCTTGTCTTTCATGAGGTGAGATTTCCCAGCTTCCCCAGGTGACAGGCTTTGCTTAGATTGTGAGAGGAATCGGGACTAATCTGTGTGCCTGTATACTAATTGCTGATTGAGAATTAGTGAGTAATTGAACCGCTGAAAACCTACTTGGCCATCTGTACCTCATGTAGCATAAAAAGAGGTAGCAAGACACAGTAGCTGTAATTTAGGCTTCACCCCTGGAATGGGAGCTACAATAACTGAGGTCAGATGCAAGACCCATGCAGCCTTCCTAGCTATGGGAGCAGCCAGCTCCAGGCAGATACTGGAAAATAATACTTAAATGTCTCAGCTGTTAATTGCATGCATTAGTAATTAGAATACTTAATTGTATCTTCTAAGGAAGGAGACATGACATGGATTAATAAATAACCACCTAAACTGTATTCATAGATACTGCAAAACACATTTTAAGGAGGCTCTCACTCCATTCTTAGTGAGAGAGATGGGAGATGTTGGGGAGTGTTACTCAAACCTGATGGAGGGTGGAAGTGAAAGCTTTTATTGTGTCTCTACCATATTTTTAAATCTAAACTAGTTTTCACTTTTCTGGCCTCAGTTATTTTATAGAAAATTTATTTGCAGGAAGCATATGTATGATGAAAACCTCCTCATGACATTAAATAATACAGATATTACGGAAATCAGAGCACTCCAAAAGTGTGTAGGAGAGCATTGCACACCCTGGATGAATAACTGGATGATTCTGTCTTTGTTTTTAACCTCCCTTCATAGCTGTGAGCAAATCACTTTTCCTTCTTTTTCACTTTCATGGATAAAATGGGATAATGATATTTAAGTACAATATTTCATAAAGATGCTGTGCAGACCCATTAATAAATCCATTTGCAGGTCTTTGATTACCCTCAGTATATCAAAATGTCACTACTGAGCTTGCTGACTGCACTTATTTAATTTCCTAGTTCTACTCAACTTCTAGATTATAAAATGATATTTTCTGACATAACTTATGATACAACTAAAACTATCACTCTGAAAGTCACTTCAACACTCATCCGCTACCCCTTAGAAAAAGCTATAAAGTACACAGATTGTCTTTTCTTCAGTTATTATAAAGATTTATTGGATCTCTAGCTCTAATATCCACTGAAGGTTTTCTCTGTCAGTATTAACTCCTCAGATCAATAAATTGCTGTACTGATCTCCTGAGTGTGTGCCAGCTACCACTGCCATGTTTACCTGTCGAAAGGCAGTTGTAGCAAATTAAATTGGCTTCTCTTGGTGGATGGTCCTTATTTTATGGCACAGTTAACGAAGGTTGATAGATAGGCCTCTTCCTAAAGAACATCAGATTAAAGGCAAGGGTTTGTAGCAAGAAAAATCTGAATTTAAGAGGTGAATCTGCTTTCATTTATAGAAGAGTTGCTGAAGACTGGAAGATGATTCTTAAAAAAAAAAAAAAGAGTCCTTTTCAAGAGTTTCAGAGTGTTTTTAACACTCTGCACATACCTTCTTGTGGAGAACCACAGACTACATTCTCTAATCTGCTGTTAGACAGTTTCCATTGTAACATAGCTTTGTGAAACGTTCTGCTTTTGAGGAACGTAGAGATGAGTGGAATAAAACAAAACCAAACCTGTAACTACTTTAAAAGAGCTCTAGAAACAGCTGCTTTCATTTTGATCTAGCTCAAATGGTGAGAACTTGTCCTCAAACAAGATCCTGACCTTGGATCTCTAAAATGAATATAGAAATGGGAAAAGTTTGTATTTTTAGACTTGTTTTCTTCCTTCGCCTCATTATCAGGAAGCTTCCTAATCAATGTTTTAACATTGCTCTCCAAGCATAAATGGCCTATCAGTGACTCCAGGGTACCTGTTCAACTGCACAATAAGGATGATGTATATTTAGACTGATTCTAGAAATTAGAATAAGACTCGAGCATTGATCTTTGCAATTATGGAAGAATTATTGACAAAATTCTAATAATGTCAGTTTTCTGGATATTAACAGCCTGTTACAAACAAACAAACAAAAAAAAAATTACCTAGAAGGAAGCACTGAGAGAAAAGCTCACAGGGTTTTTTTTCATGTGGGCAAGACAGTATTTTTCTAAACTGTTGTTCTGAGAAATACTTGAATTGCTTGGTATTCAGATATTTTGAAAATGTAGTTTAGGTGATTAAAGCTGTGCAAATTTTCTGCCCTCTGGTAAACGGAGAGATTTCCAGTGACACATGGAAAAGGCTCAGTCAACAAAACCCAGCTGTGCATTTTGTGCATAAAAAATACATACTAAAATTATAGTTGCACAGCAAAGTACTGCAAAATTAGATGTCCTAATTTTGCCTAATATTTTGAATTAAGATACAAATTATGTTTATTTAGCATTTGCAATGACTTACAAGATATAATTATAGCCTAATGGTATAGCATCTTGTTGTTAATTTATAACCAAAACCTATCAAGTTTATGCTGGACTTGAAGAGAGTGGCTGCTTTTATGAGAACACAATTGGTTTAGACAAGATCAAATAAAAAGTCTCCATTGAGTAAATTCCTCACAGTGATTTCTTTTTTTTTTCTAATATATATATGGGGAGTACATGTATATGTACTTTAGACTGCAAAGTGTGATTATGATAAGCACACCATAGAAAGCAAATTTAAGCAGGGAGTGTGGTGTTGTTTGAAATTGTTAGTATATTGCTTCAGGAGGGCAAGCTATCAACATCTTTCATAGCAGTGATTAGTTTGTAAGGGTTTGGGTTTTTTAATAGCTCGAGAAACAACCCTTTTGGTACTGTCTCACTCAATTCTCCACTATAATAAACTGTGTTAGTGCCACTGGGTTTAATTAATTTACACAGGCACAGATACTGCTCTGCTTTCCTTGGAGAGGAAAATTACTGAAGGTGTTGAAGGGGCCACTGAGAGTATGTACATGTGGATAGCTCTAGGCAGACACAGGCTCTTCTGCCAGTGCTCCTGTCTGGCCAGACTCAAATTATTTTCAGTCCAGAAGCCAGTCTGGTCGTGGTGCCCCTCCTAATGCACACAACCTCCCTCCCCCCTGAGTCCTTTTGGTGCAGTGTGACATCAGAGCTGCACTGGCTCCTGTCCAGCCAGCACAGAAGAGCAGATGCTTTTCTGAGGCCACCCTGTGGATGTGCCCTGAGATGTTCTGTGACAACACCAGCGTCATCCTCAGGGCTGTTAAACCCTCCTTAGACTCCAGCTATCCCTGAACAACGTGCAGCTCATGCTTTGCAGATTTTTGTAGTGATGCTGTTTCAATGCTTAAAGATGGGTCTGCCCTCCTGCACACTTCTCATTACAAATTAGGGCATTCAATTTGGCTTGGAAATCAGATGCTTGATTTTTCTTTCCCATCTTAGTTTGTTTTTGTTTTTTTTTTCCTATTCCATGTAAATTAAAAGGAAAATTTCTGCTGAGCTGCTGGAATTCGTGGCAAAACATTCCCACAGAAGTGTCTAGTTTTGCCTGCACTCTGTATTTAATGTAGAACATCTAAGTTGCACTTCATTTTCTAAATATTATTGGCCAGTTTTCTTGATGATGAGGTGCAGGAGCCCAGGTTAAAATTCGTAATGTTTCTGAATACAGTGGATTCTACAAAGATACTGGCCTTCTGACATGCTGTAATCTCTCTTTATTCCTCAACATCATCTCTGTGTTCTGTAGGTTATAAATTACTTGTCTCTTTCTTAAGATATAATTACCATGATCCCCTTCTTTCTCATTTACTTGCATCCCTATTATTTAGCAAGTAACTGTTGTCTTTTCTTTCAGCTATGGTGTAACTGATAGGTATCTAATTTAATTCACATTTTCTCAGAGGGTGTTAACTTCAAAGTCTCTGTGCCCTGTCTTGGATTTGACACAGAGATTTCGTACCCAAAATTTTGTCTTTTATCATCCCCTACCAGTTGGCTGAGTAAAATGCAGTGTCTGTCCATAAACATCTTCTGATGAATGAGCTGTTAGAAATTACTGAGTGGAGCGGTGCGCTTCACTTGGAGAATTTGCATTTATCAAAGGATTTAGAATTGATTCATAGTTACGCAAAAAGAGGTATTGGATTAGTCAAGTGCACAAGTTGAATTTATTAAATCGTTCTACATTGCAATTGCAAACTTGTTGACTTTTTTTTTTAATATTCTTAATTTCTTTTTTATTTGTGGTCATGGTAGATTTTTTTTCATTTTAGCACTTCGGGACTTTTTTCCACAAGAAGTAGCCTTATTCTAGTTGTCTCTGGAACAATTGTGATATTGTTTATGTTTTTAAACTCCAGATTTTGTTCTTCTGTTATTACCATTCTGTATTGTTAAGAGTCACATACTCGGTTTTAATATGTCACATCTGTAAAAATAATGACTATGCTAACCAATGAGTTACTGAAATATGATCTGAAGAGGGTGGGGGTTCTAGGTCAATCTTTCAGGCATTTTGACTTGACAGATCCATTGAAGTATGCTGAACTATTTTTATTAACTTTGGTCTTCACTGTTTCTTTTCTTGTATTAGTGCTTGTTTGTAAGGTGTATTGACTCATGTGAATAGGACCTTTTTTTAATCATTGAACAGAATATTTTTCTGAAATATATTGCTTTCCTCTTAATTTTTCCTTCTAAATATACTATTGAGCCATCCCAAAAGTAATTTAAAATTTTGTCATACTTTCTTTCGAGAAGAATAAATTTTTCTATATGAACAAATATGAACTGTGTGTTTGTGTACTTGTGCATGTGTTTCCATCTTTGAGTGGGGAGTTAATTCAAAATAAAATGCAAGTACTTACCCATTAGTGAAATACTTGAACTAATTACAAGCAAATAAAGTACAGGTTGCAGTTGTCAGTCTAATTCTATTGAATTTTCAGTGCTGTTTTCAAGCTCTTTCATTCACCTTCCCCCAAAATGTAAAAAAGTTGTCCATAGAACTTGATTGAAAATGCAAACTCCTGTGTGCTTTTCTTTCAGAGTACAGACATGAGTCCAGCCAGTAGCACAACCTCCCTCCCTGTTAGCCCGCTTCCTGAGGAGCCGTTGTTTTTCAAGGTACAGTTAATTAATTTAATCATAAATATTGTCTATTAATCTTGGCTTATCATGTTACCTGCTATACTGTGAACTGCTATTATTCTTCCTTTTCTTAAAATTACTGTGATGTCACAAGATGTTCTGTGTCCATGCAATTTTCAAGAAATACCTAGAATACAATGTTGGTTTTGAATATTTTTCCAGATGACTACAGCTGTGAAGTGTTATTTGTAAGACTGTATTGTTATCCATTATCCCATTTGGATATGTGCATTCCTGTATAAGTGTGTGTCGTCAACAGATTTTCTCTTTATTTTGTATTTCACCTATATCTTTTAACAAAACGATGATTAGTTTCTCCAAGGATTCAGGAGACATTAAAGGTCTGTTAAAGAACAGTTTTGGCATGAGTCAAGTGTAAGCCACAGGCCTGGAGTTTTAGTTAATAATAAATGTTGGGACGATGTCCGCAACTTCATGAGGTTTAAGCTGTGACGAGTGAGTTGCCGTGTGTCACTTTTTCAGCTGACACCATGGTATCCATCCCTGGGACGCAGAATAGCCTTAGGAAAATCCTAACTTGTGGAAGAGGTCTCCTGAGGCCACCCAGGTACTCAGAGCAGTGCTGCATCATCTGGCAAAGAGGTCACCTTGCCAGGTGTTTGCTTAGATAAGGAAGAGGAACTTTGGTTTTCAGCACCATTGACTCAGTAGGTGTCATAAGTTACACTCACAGGTGTGGATGCTAGCTTTGGAACAGGCTGCAGGGAGCTGCAGAAACTGCAGGCCCCATAGCTTTCTCAAGTCCAGCCTGAGAAAGTAGCCTGGGAAGTTTTAAGGAGGAATCAAAACAATTCTTAGAGACAGAAAACAACTGCTAGGTGCTGTTTTCCTGTCTCTTGTTGTCTTTGCAAGAGAAAGTCAGAGGGTGTTATTCACCACTGACCAATGATGGTGATGTAGCAGTTTACTAACCAATAAGAGTTTCCTTTCTGTACTTTCCACGAACTAGTCTATAAAACATAGCTGAAGCAATAAACTAAGGAATTCTCCTGTTCTGACTCCATGAGAGTCTGTGTCATCTCTTTCTGGCCGTTCCTTAATAGAGCAACACACAGGAATATCCCTTTTAAAGTTTTGCCTCTCCCAAGTAAGTTTGCACATTTCGTGTGCATACAATCAGTTGACTGGATTGAGCTTTAGTCGCTTTGTGATGATGCTAAGTTAAAACTGAGTAACTGGAATTAAAGAAGTTTGATGATGGAAAGTCTCTGTGTGCCCTGAACTTCTTCCAGCGCAAAAAATAACAGTGTCCTTCAGACCTGGCCAAGCCCAGGAAAGAAACTCCTTTTTTTCCCCCATATTTTCAGTGTTTGTGCAACAGTTGTACAACCAGCCAGCTGATTCTTGCTATTAGAAGGGTTGAGGATTGTGCTTGCTCACTTGTTTCATCAGTGGAGGTACAGATTGGATATCAGTGATCAGCTATTCACTGATTCTTATTCCTCTTTCGGATTTAACACTCTTAAGACCCATCTCAGTCGGATTTGGCTGAAATTGACCAATTTTGTGCGAAGATACCAGGGTACGCATCTTTATTTCTTTGGAACACCACTTTAAATGTGCATTGAAGTCTGCTCAGCATTCTAAGTCAGATTCAGTAGTTGAATCTCCCAGTGCCTGGAAAACCACTAAGATATGACATGTACAAAGAAATGGGCTGCTCAGCTCAGATAAAGGTGTAAGAGGTAAGAAAATCTAACTTAATAATTCTCACGCTGAGGTAATCAAACATTGCTCTGTTTGTGTTGCGTGCACTACAGTACACTGTAATGCCTTTATTTTTGAAGGAAATGGTGCTCCTATAACCCAAAATGGGTTGAAAATTACTTATTTGAAGCGGAATAGTTGCTCTAACAAAGCAATAAAGATTTTTTTTTAATATTAAAAGTATGGTAGAAATGGTAAAAGAAACAGAAAAATAGGGCAGAGAGCATTACTTAATCTTTCATTTTCAGTCAGTTTTCAAACCAGGAAACATTTTCCTTTGCAATTCAAGTAAAACGCAGGTCAGACCAGGAAAAAGTTAAGTGCATTTCACAGCATTTAGTAGAAATAAAAATAATATAAAACGTAATATTTTCTGTTATTTCTCCTTCACTCATGCCAAGAGGGAGCACTATTGTTCCAGTTGTAATGTGAATGACTGGTTTTACAAGCCATAACCCTCTCCGAATACTGTCAGTCAATAATATTGGCTTTTGATGATGTGATGGTGCATTTCCCTTAGCAACATGATAATAACCTTTCCTACATCCTTGCTGTTGAGAGGGAGAATGAAAAAGAAATTCCATTCTGTGGTTCTGAAAACACAGGTGTAACGAAGCAGGGCCCTATAAACTGCCTCTCTTTGGGACAGCTGAAGTTCTCTGAGCTAATGAGCTTTTATATTAGACTGTGAAATGAAACCAGGCCTGTGTTCTCAATCATATCTCATTTTATACCAAGAAAGGGAACTGTCCTTCCTTGGGTTTTAACAATTCTCCTTCAAAAGAAAGTCTGCATTTCTTCATAAGGAAAGAATGCAAATCCTGTCACTGTAGGCTTTGTGCACATCTAACTTCACCAAAGCAGATGCCTGTCATTTTTAGTCCCACAGGATATGTGCTGGAAAAATATGGAGAACCTAAGCTTGCACAAAACCATTGTAAGATTTTGAATTTAATCTAATGAAAGTTAGAAACCAGATTTCCCTGGAAATACTTGTAAGTTGCATCTCAGCTTTGCTAACACCAACCTCAGCTGCCATTCTTCCAGTATATTGCACGTGCTGTGACTTGTAGCAGAAATATCCAAATCGGATAAGACCCTGCTCAGGAGTGTTTGGAGGAAGATATTTCCCAGTGCAGCAAGAGATAGTCCACGTGAATCCATCATACACCATTACTTTAATTGAATCATTGGGCTTTACTTACATCAGGACAGCACCTTTAAAAGATTATCACTGATACCCAGCAAAAGGAGTACAAAACAATCGGGTAAGAAGTAAAGGTAGCCAACTCCAGAGCTGTGGAATCCTAAACCGACCATGAGAAAATTACCAGATAAACATATAGGTAATGCCATTCAGCAACCTATCCCCTGTAAGTGTAGTAAATGGTAGATTTGGTTTTCCTTGAAGAAGGAACAACTTAGCACAGCAGCCAGTACAGCAAATTTCTGTGTGGCTTTGGGTTCCTTCTCCCTGTGCAGGTAGCAATACCCAGATGTTCAGAGCAGTCTTCCTTAGCTGTGCCCTTCAGAATATTAGGGAAAAATCCAGTTCAGCCATGTACACAGACACTTTTGCAAAACTTTTCTACAACCATTTTTGATAAAGCCATCATAGACATTTCTTTTTAGTGAGCGTTATTTTTATGTCATATTCCAGCTTTCAGTTCTCTGCTCTTTTCCATGGTTAAAACTCTTTAGAAAAGAGTTTAGGAAGATCTTCTCCTATATTGTGGAAGAAGTTTGTTTCTCCTCTCAGAAAAGGACACTGTTGGTGGTTTTGCACTTAAATTTCCATGTAGGTAGGATCTTCTTTTGAACAGAAGTTTTTTTCTTCTGTTCCTTTATAATATTTCTTGAAGAATTATGTCTCTGTCTTGTGGGAAAAAGTTATGTCACAATTTAAATATTTCGGAACGAAGATTTGGAATATAACAGAGAAGAATTGTATTTGTCATGCAACCTTAACTGAAGTGTTATTCTATGTTATAATAGCAAAGTGTAGCTGGCTCAAATGTGAGTGACTTTTAATTATGAGCACTTATATCTGCTCTCATTAACTGGAATTAAAATAATCCTGCCTTTCGTTTAGAAGATAAGTGAAGGAGTGGGTATTTCTAAAAGGTCAACTTACCAAGCAATGTCTCATCCATTTTTTAGAACCTGTTCTTTTCTCCTACTCATTATGCTGTACTTTATTCTAATAGTATTTTATTATTTTTAAGTAACTTTAAAATGTAGTGACAGTCTTTTAAGAAGAGATCTATGACAGCCATTTAGTACATCAAATATCTAATATTAGCTAATTATACATTATCTGTTGTAATGAGCATCAGTCTCACTGGTTATTAGCCACAGCCAAGTTGTAAATAATAACCATAATAGTAATTTATTGTAGTGATGTTTAATTGTGTTTCAGTTCTATGATTAATCTCAACCATGCTTTGCTAATTGGCATTAAATGGAAGAAGAAAATTCTTACATTATTTCCTTTCTCCTTTGAGGGAGCTGAGAATTTCCGTCAGTGTTCACTGTTTCACTGTGTTCTGACTTCTGTAATTAATACCCTTGATGCAAATTCTTTGAGTAAGAAAACAGAAGTGGCAGGTCAAGTAGCAAAAGCTGGCATTCCTCAGTAGTGTTACGACTGGTGTAGGTCTAGTGAAGTGTAATCTATACTAAATAATGTCTATACTTAGAGTTTTGCCATTCATCCTGCAGCTTTACAGGCTCTGGAAATGCAAATCATTGCAGTCACTTATGCACATGACTCTGGCAGCTCATTACATTTGTGCCTACAATTAGCAAGAGATACATTTTCCATTTGCTCTGTAATCACAATTTAATTTTACTGCAGATATTTGGAATAATCAATATGAAAGTCAACATAATGATCACTCATTAGCTCAGGGAACTCATCTTTGAGTGTGACTTTATATTTCTAGGTGTAGAATGAGGTCTTTTCCTGACTTATTCAGCAATGATGGCAGCAAGCTGGGCCTATAGTTCCAAAGGCTTCCTATGCTGCTTGATACAGCCAGCTTATTTACTCTCTCTACTTTAAATGCACTTTTTCCAATATTTGAAGTATTTGCTGACACTTCCTTAAATAAGAAGATTTTAATGCACTGCTTTGTTTTCAGAACAGACTGAAATAATCACATAGGCATTGTGACCCCATGGCAGGTACAGTGGGTTAGGGTTCAGTGATGCTCTTTAGTGGGCTGGAGGCCTCATTAGCTCTTGTCCCTCTCATTCCACCCTCCAGCTGAATTGCTGCTTCTGCTGAGAAGCATCTGAAGCCTCAGTGGTTTTGGCTTTTTGTTTGTTTTGGAGATGTTTTTGATATTTCTAGTAAAGTGAGTAGAGTTGTAGAAGTATGACTCACACAACCCCACCTTTACTGTTCTGCTGCCTCAATCTCCAGGCTATTTTAAACCAGTCTGTCACCATTCTTCAGTGGTTTAATCGATTCCTCCCACTCTGAGTTGTTATTTCCCATGTCAGTATTTCCTTTCTTTGACTCCTTATGTCTTACTGGTATAGCACAGACTTTTAAAAGTCATGTCAGCACAGCAGCTTTCTGCCTTTGGTGCAAGCCTTCCATTTGTCATTTCTCAAAAAAATTAATACATCTGATTTGTTTCACAGTGTTTATCATCATAGGATATGAGATCTTGAAAAGCACTGAATTGATTCTGGAGGAGTGTGAAGTAGGTATTATGGACCCTGTTACAAGAAGCTTCTGTGCATTTATTCACTGTCTTTTCCCTTTTCTCAGTAATTCTATGCACATTTTTCCTAAGAAAAAGAGCTCTGCCAGGAAGTCTGTCTGACTAGAACCACATCACCTGTTTAATGAGTAAATAAAACATTATTTTTATTCTGGAGAGTGTAGGTACAATATCTGTAATTTCTGAATGTCACTGATATATATACTAAATACTAACATATTTACTAATATTTAGTAATGACTGAAAGGATCAGCAATGAGACTGGGAACTACACACGTATTGTCTAATTTCTTTGTGCCTCTGTGCCTTGATCATAGTTTCCTTTCTTTCCAATTTTTTTTGTACAGGCATTTTTTAGTGTATTCACCCTCATTTTATTGAAGCTTTCATCATAGGTTGACCGCTAATGCAGTATTCCAAAATTACAATTCCTATCTTAGGCAAAACTGAGGCTTTTAATGCTATAAATTCAGTTATTTACTTAGTGAGCCACATATAGGAAAATGATTAATGTATGTCTTACCAAAATCTTTAAAAGCGACTAGAAACACAAGTGATGCTTCAACAAAGGCATGCAGAAGGATCATCATCACTTTTTTCAGATAACAGGGTTTCCAATGTAACTTAATGTTTTATATAATCAGCACTGCAAGGGTAAATATTGGGTTCATTCCGGTTCCTTCCCTCAGGCAGACACATGCTCACACAATGAATCCTGATGCGTACCTACAAAGTAAGCTTTTCCTGCTGAGTACTCTATATCCAATATTTAAAAGTCATAAAACTTGTAACATTATAGGTTGCTGACAAGATTTGATCACTAAGACTATGAAAAAAGATTTTCTTGAAACTCCGTGGGAGGATTCTGATAGACCCACTAAGAGCACTTACAGTGCTTATCTAATCATCTCAGTACAGACCGTAAATCCTCCTAATTTCCCTGTCTTGGGACTGATAGGCATCAGTAAATCTGGGGGAGTGCATTGGTGTGTTGAGGAATCCATTCAGTGCAGGCAGCTCAGGGTGCAGCTGCAGGTTCAGCTCTGGGGGCAGCAGCCCAAACCCTGGGCAGGAGACACACAAAGGTCCCTGTTGCCCAGCCAGGGGACCCGGCACTCAGGAGCTGGTGACTCCAGACTTGACTGCACTTAGACTGTGAGGGTGTAAAAGCCCAGGATTTTTTTTGTTTGGGGTTGCTCCTTGGAGGCACCAGCTGGAGCTGTTACTTGTTATTTTGTTATTGCAGCGTGATTAAATGGTATTGAGGGTCTGGAACTCTGAGACTGGTCTGGGAAACCTGGTGGAGGGTGTAGCTGCAAAAGCTCCTAAGTTCCAGCTCAGGTAGTGCCAGAGGGGCACCTGGATGGTCAAACAGGGATGTTTTCTTATCAGGCATTTGTAAAATATGATGAATGGGTTTTATTTTTCACTTGGGTTTTTTTTTTTAGGATTTTTTGGGTTGTTTTTTTTTGTTAGTGAGCAGAATCATTATAAAGTTTTTGGAGTAAAATTTCATCTAAATCAATGGCACAATGCCCACTGACTGTAGTGGCATGTGCCATCAGGCCATGGATGGCGTGGATTATGTCAGAGGCATCAATTAGTTTAGAAGTGAAAATGTTCATCTGTGTTGACCATTTTAACCCTCTCAATTATTTTAAAGGTGAAAATGTAAACCCATTTTGACCATTTCAACCCAAGAGTACTTTCTGCAGTTGTTGTAAATGAGGTAAAATTCAAGTGCTTTCATAAATTATGGTGAGAGAAAATGTAGAACTGTTTGCAATACAGGAGTTTATTTAATAATAATTATTCACTTTGCAGTATGTGTTATGAATGTTTTCTTCCTAGAATAAATTAAACTGGGGACTTGAAAATGGGTTTTATACATCTTAGATATGTATTTTCACTGTAGCAGGTCCTCTCTCTCTCTCTCCTTTTCTGGCCAAGGACTACTGTTTTTTCATCCAGAAAGCCTCTGAAAATCATAGGCGTGGAAACTTGACATGTTTTTTGACCAAAAGTTTTGACTTAGTCAAATTAATGATTTTAAATGGAAAGCATCTGATACTTGACTCTTCCATTAGAACATGTATAAACAACTTTGCTAGTACTGAGTAATGTTAATGACCCAGCCATGTGTTTTCAGACATAATCCATTACAGTACGAAATTGAGGGTTGGCATTTTGAAATCCTTATCAAGTTAAATGTCTCAAAATTATGACACTAAAAATAACTGGATGATTTTGAAAATGTTCACCGAGAGTTTAAAGAAACAGGTATTTTTGTGGGCAATTTAGACAGCCATTAACTGAAATGAAAGGCAAGATCTAATTGCTGACACATAGACACACCTTGAGCCACTTCTGAAAGGTCTATTCTGCCTTTCCTCTGGCTAACTTTCTGGCGGAGCCAAGTGTTGAGAGGTGATGAAAGCTGTTGTGCTGTAGTTTGATTTTTGTTGTGCTCCTGGTTTCTTTTCGTTTAAGTTGGTCACTTGGTCATGCTTTTCCTCTTGGTAAGTTATGAACTCCTTTGTGAACCGCATGTTAATAATGAGCTGTTTAATTTTACTGAGGAACGTGGCTTGTCTGGGAGGCTTTGATTGCCTGGTGCAATGGTGACTTACATTGTTAGGCAGAGACTTCTGAAGTGCTGCTCCTGTTTCCACCAATCTTTGCGTTGTTATATAACATTAAAGCTAATTCTGTTTGGAGAAAAAAAATGCTTTCCCCTGTATTTAAAGATTATAACATCATTATGGTAGTACTGGAGTAAATTTCTTGTTTTTGAAAGGTATTGTGTACTCTGATTTTAAACCATAGTATGTGCATTCAGTTTCTTCTCTGCCCTTCTCCTTGCTCCTATAATGGTTCAATACTTTGATTATTGGTAGTGAAAGGCAGACCAAGGGAAAAAGCACAACTTTTGTGGTTGAAGGAGTGATAAAGGGGGGAAAAGCCCCTCAAAAGACTTAATCACTTCATTTTGTCCTAGTGAGTAATGAGCTAAATATTCAGCAGTTTTTTTAGTTTTGATATTTTCAAGCAGGCCTGAATGCTACGGATGAGAAGGAATAGCAAATTTTTAAGTTGTATAATATTTTCTTAGCATTTTAGACTTGTACAGCTATGTGATACACTGTTATGGGTAGCCTTGTGAAAATTGTATCATTAGAGTTATCATCTGTCGTCAGAGTTCTGAAAGATTAAATTAAGATTAAGGAGGGCGCAGTGGAAAAAAGTTTTCTTTAGGTACATATCTGATTACCATTTGTTATAATCATCACATTGCTGGATGTTGTCAGTAACCAAGAAAGGAATGAACAAGCGGGACTGATTGTTGTTTATTTGGGTTTTTTCTACACAGTTTCATATTTAAGTGAACAGGAGAAGCACATCATCCTCCACATAACTGTACAGAGTAATATTTATTTCTGGTTTTTCTAATGATTTGCCAGTTTATTTCAATAAGTCAGTGAAAAGAGATGAAGTTCGGGGGTGGGGGAAATGTTTCTCTACAGCTGAACCAAGGGAAAATTTAGGAATGAAGATGAGATAGTTTTTACAAGCAACATGAAACAAAGATGTTTCCTGAAGTTTTTTGTTTGCTGTTCAGTAAAATGCCTAAAGCCTTACCATTTTCAGACTGGTATGTCTGCATCAAATTTAAAATGCTTAGGAAACGTAGTCTAAGTGGAAATCTGCAGGGTATAATTATGTATCATAGAAGAACAGCTGCAATGGAAACCAAGGGAAAAAACAAATAAGAAAACTGGTGACAGTGAAGTTTAAAATAGTTTGGCATGCCAGTGTTACTGAATGTAGGAGATTTTCACACACAAAGTATCAATTTTTTAGTACTATGAGAGAAAAAGTTTAAAGCTGTTGAATATTGGTTTCATTCTGGTATTGCAGATGTGAAGTAGGATGAAGTTGGGATACTGTGTGAGTGGAGAACTTGGACAATAAAGTTGACTTTGTTAATATTTCTCAGGGATTGTTTGGATTCCTCTAGGTCAGTTTTCTTTGATCAAAACTTCAGTCTCTTTGGATATAAACGTTTCCTGCCATTGCAAGCCTAATAGGCTGGCATCTTTGTGTAGGCAATTCTGGGTTTGCTACTTTGTCCATAGTGAGCTTTGCTCGCTGAGCAGCACTGGAAAGAGGGATTTTATACAACTTGATCATTTAAATGAGAGTTGTCATATCAATACACAATTAAATTTGGACAAGAAACAGCTTTCCTCTACCATGGAAATGCCAAATATTTCAGGACCTGGAATGAATGCCAGTATTTTCTTGTGGCCTGGAATGACACAGGCAGATCATAATGTGTGTCATTTGGCCAGCCCAGCTCTAAGCAGCAAAGTCTTTAGCTGTGATAGGGAGGTATTTGTCAGGATCAGAAATGGCCAGAATGCTACTTGTGGCTTCTTCTATCTTCAGTATTTTGTTTATGCTTTGCTGTATTCTTGAGGATGATCCTTCAATTGCAAGTTTGTGTATTTGATATTTATTGCCATGGTTATAAATGTTTTGAATTAATAATATATATAGGTTTTTAAGTTATGAATTCTTTAAACCTTTTGCTTTCATCTCCTCTTCTGAATATCTCTGTCCTCTTCCCTTCTACAGCTGCAGAATGGATGATTCCAGTACTCTTCATTTCCATAATTATCCTTAGTGATGTGTGAAGATGAATGCAAATTTGTTAGCAAAATGATAATTCCTTATCATAACAAGAAAAAAATCCCATAGAAATAGCTGTCCATAAATTAAGTCAGCATTATATTGGGTTTAATCTATTTTATAAAGCATTGCTCACCTCTTAGACAGAGAGAGGTCCTTAGAGTAAATGAAATTAATTGGGGAAAAATTAACAAATGTTATGAAGCTGTCATTTTTTTATGTGTCAGTACCACAGTCAAATAAATGCTACTCACATGTTAACTAGATGTCTTCAGTATGCAAATTTGATGGGACTGATCATCATAAATATTAATTAATTCTGAGGTGCAGAGGCTTTTGCAAACACTAATCCTTGTAACACTCCTATAGGGTGGAGAGGTGTTATCTTCCTTTCACAGAAAGAGGCTTCAGGTATTCATATCAGTGATCCTGTGCGCTGTCCTGGTCTTGGGCTGGGGAACTGATCCTGCTTTTCCTGGCTTCAGTTTCCAGTTGTTTGTAATTCCTCACTGACCTGTGTCTTACTCAAAGAGCTAATATTCCCACTCAGAAGAAGAATTCTGCAATTCCTTTGCTGCAGCTCTGGGAAGTGAAGCCCACGCTGCAAACAGATTTTCCCATTCACAGTCCAGCGCAGGGAAAGATAATTTCTCTTTAAATAAAGAAGTGGCATCTGAGGAATATATATTATTTTTTTAGATAGCTTTCATTTCATTACAGCGTTAAACAGAGAAGTCACTGGTATTGTGTGATGCTTCAGTTCTCTGTATTATAATGAAACTTTTTTGCTTATAGGAACAGAAAGGTAACATGAAAAATAATTCGTATATACAAACATACAAACACACAAATACGTAACATATTATTTGATGGGAAATGCAGAGTGTTAAATACTCCTTCATATAGTTCTTTATTTTCTATCTATGGAGTCCTTCTCATCTCATAAAGAAGTGAGTTCCTTTATTTTCTGTTTTAAGTTTTTTTTTCCCCACTGGGTATTTGCATGCCAAGGGCTTGAAGTGTGGAAACATAAATGGCAGACTAAGAATTTAGTGGCTCAAGGAGATGAGGTGTAATTGTTTAATCCCTCTTCTCGTGTATTCATGCGTTTATTTTGTGGCTTATGGAAATCATGGTTACTTGTACATACAAATGTCCTGCAGCCTCTATGAATCATCCAAAGCAAGAGTGCAAGCAGGCTTTGTGCTGCAATTACCTTGAAAGAGGATTCAGAAGGGTCCAAAAAGGCGAAACTGAATCTAAGTAAGTGCTTCCCTCACCAGTTTTAATTTAAATTGGCTTTTGATAGTGATGTTAAGGACATCAGATGTTCTTCTGTGATGCATCTACATTTGACTGCCCAATTGCAGCAGCTTCATCCTTTCAGGCTCTACTGGCAGTTTAAAAAAAAAATAACTAAATGTGGGGATGTGAACTGGAGTGCAGCTGATCACTTTTTCAGGTGCCTTTGTGCCTCTGACTGTGGATAGTTTGTCAGGAGAAAGGTAAGAAAGAGGTGACTGCTAGTAAAGCTGGCATTTAATGGCAGTGTGAGCCTAATGGCAGAGAAAGAAGTAGTCAAGAAACAGTCACTTTACTTAAAGAAAAGGTCAGAAGCAAATGAAGCACCTGCTCTATGTGTCTGGTGATTCTGTAGATTCTTGTGGGCCAGAGTTTGGGGCTTATTATGTCACTCAGCAAGAGTGAAAGGGAGCATGAGCCCTGCAATTCCAGGCTTTCTGAGGTGTCCAGTTAAAAATGGATGAATGGCTGGACAGATGGATGGATAATGTCAGATGGACCATGCCACTTGTCTCCCTGTTAATGAAGGATTAACTCTTCCTCAGGTCCATTCCAAAGCATCCTGTGTGCACATAGAGGACTGACCTATAGTTCAGTCCAGTGACTGCAGTATTAATTTGAAATTACCATCCTAATCAATGTGACTAATACCATTCTTTGTGCCTGCCTTAGTCTAAAGGCAGATTAATGTAGATGAGATACTTGTAACCTGACTTCTCTACATTCCAAAACTTAAAGTGCTGCCAGGGAAATTCATCAAAGGGTTCATCTGGAAAGATACCCCTGCAGGTATATAATGTACATAAGCTGTGCTGTGCTACTTTTTGTACTCTTCAGCCATGCCAGCCTCATCAGTTTTGGGTTTTTTTTTTTGTTTTCTTTTCCAGTTGGGATATAGTTTTCATAAAAAGAAGTTAGGCTTAGGGATGGCTAAAGGAACTTGGGTTAAGGAAGTTCTGTTCCTTTAAATGAATCAAGTAACACCTTCATTTCTCGGTGTGTGGCTGTCATGAGGGTGGAAGAAACCCACCTGACTGTCACACTGTGGTTAATGCAGCATTATATTGTGGAGCAAAACAGCATTTGGCAGGAAAACCAAAATGTTTACAACAATGATGTTTCAAGAACTGGTCAGTTGTTAGGTTCAATCAACAGAAGCCATCTTTCTTTTCCCTGCAAGAGTTCAGTTTATCAAGCAGCTCTTTCCATCTGGTTGCATGATAGTTTGGGTGTTGGTTTTTTTCTTGTTTGTTTCCTTCCTTAAATAACAGCACGTTCATAATTTTGTCTTCTTGAGTCAATTTTTGTCTCTGTGATATCAACTCCTACAGAACAACTCCTACAGAACAACGGTACTGCACAAAATATCACATGGCTAACACTGGAAAAATCTCTCCTCTATAAATATTTTACCTAAGAGAGGGTTCAAATACAGTTAATGTTAATCCTGTTTTTAAATTAAAGTCCTTCTGTGGTACATGATGAGAAACCCTGCTAGTATGAATTGAGGATTCCTCTTGTGCCATTGCAAAAAGATGTGAAAAAGATGAGCATCGTGGGGAAGTTTACTGTGTCAAACAAGCTTCTTGTAGATTGACTCTTACTCCTTCACAGTCCTTTAGGCAATTGAATTTTTAAAAATAAGGATTTGGAGGCTTGTTGGGATTTTTACAGTGAGCTGATTGTATTTCCTACTGTGATTAGGAAATACAGCAGTACAGATTTGTCCCCAGTGGTGTTATTAGGAGCCGCTTGCAGATTAGGTTGATTGCCCCTTGTTACACTGTTGATCAAAGAAGAACTGTCTCAGTGCTCTTAACAAATGGTGATAACCATTTCTGATGTTAAATACATTTGGCATGAAAATTAATGTTTACAGGTATCATGGTGATATAAACAAATGCAATTCAAAGAAACACAGAAATTGCTGACACTTACTTAAGCTACAACTTTAACTGTAAATTGATTTAAAAGCACTGTAAGAGTCTAAATGGTAAAATGACTACAAAATAGATATTAAAAGATCTGAGCTCCTAGTCACTTACTTAAGAATATGATAATGTTGCAGCCTTAGCAGAACAATTTACTTGTAGAGATAATATTGTTTGTATGACAGCTGTCATCTCAGTGAGTCTGTGTAACACTGGATTCTTGGTATTTGAGCAAGGATCCACAGTTTTGTAAAAGGCCTGTGCAGTCTTCCCACAGAGGTGGAATATGGCTACTTTCTTTAATTTTAGAGTTGTGTGAAAAATGCTACAAATTCATAAATAGATGAGAGGATCATGGATCGATTATAATTTCAACTGAGAAAATTTGGTAATACAGAATAGTGTCTGATAATCCAAAATGACCTTGTTTTAACAAAAGAAAGTTGTTCAGAGAAGGGATGGAAAACATATCTGTGTAGCAGATGACCTGCAGAATGAATTGTATGCTTGTCAGTCTTTATTAAATGTGTGAAATTCTTTAAGAGTATTTAAAAACTCACTGCAGCAATGTATCTACAGTGCAGATAGGCTGCCATGCTCTGTTCTGCAGACATGAAATTATTGGGTGGTTTTCTCAAGGTCATAAATCCCCCAGGAGGTGTGAACCTCCCTGGTTCTTTTCTATAAAAAGTTGATTATTATCTTTTTTTTAAAAAAAAAAAAGATTTTTTTCTAATTTAAAGTAAAAATGAGACAGGAAGAGTGCAGCATTGAGCTGTGACTTCAATAAAAAGTTTGTCAGTGACAGATCCAGATCTCATGATCTTCCAGTTTGTTACTGGTTGCTTCTCTGGCTTAATCTCTTTTCAGACTTGGTATAGTGGTAGGTTTCCAGAAGTAGTCACATTCCAGTCTTGCTTCTCTTTTGTCATCACATTTGTATGAGAGATCTCTGTTCTGGTTTTACTCTGCTTGCTTGCATACAGGTGGGAAATGAGGTGGGGTTGAGGAAAGGGCAGAGACCTGGTCTCTTGGCACAGCACACGCTGATTTTGATTAATTATTAATTGAACTATAAGATCAAAACAACTTACTTGCAGTAAGTTCTATAATTAGTTTAATAAAATCAAAACCATAAAGCCAACCAAACCCAAAACCCATGACAACTTTTTTCCTTGTGTAAAAAGCTGGAGCAAAATTATCTGAATGAAACAGCAATCAGTAAATCTATGGGTGACCATGATCTGGTCTGATCAAGAACATGTTAGCTTACAGCTTCAACTAGAATATGCTCCCACTGGAAGGATAACCAGTGTAAATCAAAGGTGCCTGGAATGAGGGCGTAGTTTCTTGGATGGTGGCACTTTGGTTCACAAAGAAGCTCCACAAGACATAGCCAAGATGTGTTACAGATGACAGGAGTGGAATAGAAGAGAGAATTCAATTTTTCATGACTGTGTGCTGGTTTCATCTTGGTGTAAAGTTAATTTTCTTCCCAGTGGCTGGTGTGTGGCTGTGTTTTGGATTTGTGCTGAACATAGGGTTGATAATATAGAGATGTTTGTGTTATTGCTGAGCAGGGCTTGCACAGGGCCAAGGCCTTTTCTGCATTTTGTACTGGTAGGGAATTTAGGGGTGTGTGGGAGGTGGGAGGAGACTGAGCCAGGCCAGGTGACCCAAACTGATCTAAGGATCATATTCCAGACCATATGAGGTCATGCTCAGTGTATAAAATGGAGGGGGAAAGGGGAACATGGAGAAAATTTGGAGTGATGCTGTTTGTCTTCTTAAATAACTGTTATCTGTGATGGGGCCCTGCTGTCCTGGAGATGGCTGAACACCTGCATTGGAAGTGCTGAATAAATTCCTTGTTTTCTTTGCTTGTGTATGTGGATTTTGCTTTCCCTATTAAACTGGTGTTTCTTTCAACCCACAAGTTTTATAGCTTTTTCTCTTGTGATCCTCTCTTTTCTCCTCCTGGTGAGGGACTGAGTGGCTGTGTGTGTGGCTGGGGTAAACCCAGCAACACACAGGTTGCTCTTGTCACAGAGAAAATTCAGTTTAATGACAGAATGTAGAAGGTAGTGGAGTGTTATGGGACATGCTGAAGCCAGGACAAGACAATTCCCATGGCAAAGGGGGGCAGCTGAGGAGTTACTGTGGTTCTCTTCAGCCATCCCTAGAAAACTCAAAACTTTCCTCTGCTTGAAAAGTTACATGTTTTTGTTTTAATCCTAGCAGACCTTCTGAGCTGTGTGAATTAAAGACTATGTTGACTTCATGGAGTTTTAAGAAAGTTTATTATATAGTGTATTTAGTATAAGGTTTACTAGCAGGCTTCCTGGGGAACTGATTTCACCCTGATACCTACCCACCCACAGACTCAGGTATACATTTCTTACAGACACACTTACTGTAAACATGCTGTCATTTTTTGGTTGCTTTTTTTTTAATTAAAACTGCTTTTGTTCAGAGCTGTATCTGTGTAGCTCTTGACAGCAACCTACTCATCTTCTCTTTCTCCTTTGTTTCATGAGGAAAAAAAGGCATTAAAAGAAAATGGGAGGAAAAGTAAATCAAATGCCAATCAAAGGTTCTTATCAAGAGCCCCAGGAGAAGAAAGGGTTGAATATACCTGTGATTGTCCAAAAGGAATGCTGGATTTTTCTTTCTCTTTCTGGGTGTACAAAAGGCAGACGATTGGAGGGGTGGAAATTTCCATTTGTGAATTACAAAAAATGTGTTTAAATTGCAACTAGTGCAAGCTTTGTGCTGTATTAGTGGTTTATAGAGAAAGATGGCCTTGGGTTTAAGGTACAAAATTGAAAATCGGAGGATACAGAACTTGTGGCCCAGAAACAGCATATCTTCCTGGGGGAAATTAGGTGATTTAAATTCTATCTGCAGAACTGCCAGAGTACATTTATTCTTTTTAGTGGCATAGTCAGACTAATTGTATTAATCCTTTTAAGTGTTCAGAAGGCTGCCATGGTATATGTGCAAAATACTGGTTCTTGCAAGTGTTCTAGATGCCAAAATATGTGAAAATAGGGCAGTGAACATGATCCTAGAGGCTGCATTCTGAAAACCTGGGGGAGCTAATCGTATTCATTCACATAAATAGTCTACACTGGCATCTGACTTTTTGACTTTTATGAATGCTGTGAATTAATTACTGCTTTGTGGCATGTCTGAGGATGTTCCATTGAGCTGGTAAGATTAGATCTGGTATCCATAAAAGGAATGGACAATATCTTGCCTATAATAACTATCTGCTGTGCTGTGTCTTAATTAGTTTTTTTCCTACTATGGACGTAACAGAGCTTCAGAAAGATTGACACCTTACATTACAGGAAACATGTTAAAATCACCTTGCTCTAGTGTTTTTTAATCTCATGCATATGATGAGATTAGAAAACATTATATTTGACAGTTTCAGTGAAAATCAGGTTCCCCTCTAAGTCACATTGCCCCTAATAAATAAGTTTGGATCAAGAGAGCTGTCATAAAAAATATAAGATTGAATATATTTTACAAATGGCTGCTGGTCTTAAAAGTTTGTTTATTAAGTTCTTAGTAGTCATCTATTTCATAATTTACATAATGTCATAAAGTTTAGGATAAGAATCTTTATCATTGAATTCTAAGCAATATTTCCAAACCGATTATTCTCTCTTCTAGAGTCTCTTTCCCCTTCCCTTATATCACAAGAGGAAACAAATACTTCTTTAATATTTAACAGATAACGAAATCGAAATTCTAATAATAATTAAAATTCCTTTAAAGAAATAACTGGCTTTATTCTTCCATTTCCTGCCATGCAGGTGAATGAGAGACTAGGAACAGGTAGATGAGTAAAAATGTCATGTAATTATAACTATGACACTACTGTTTCATCTTTCCAATTATGTAATATAAAACAAAAAGAACTACTCAAAGCCACAAGATTTGGTCCTGTTTGTTTTGGTAGAAAATAAGCTCAGAGATGATTGTTCACTCATTAGGGAAAGGAAGATAGAATTTCTGAATGAAAAACAAGAATACAATTTCAGTAGACATTGCCTTTGAAGACAGATTCATGTTCAATTCTGTTACAGCACTAATTTATTACTCCTAAATATATCTATCAAATTTTTGTAGCTATTAGAGTATGATAGCAGTGTTTCAATTAGCTGAAATTAAATTTTAGCAAAGCAATTAACAGAATGCAGATAAAAGAAAACCTTAAATGCCATAATGGAAAGATTAAAGGTGTCATGGGATCATACACCTCATAACGCATGAACGTTTTTTGAGAACAGCAGAAACGTAAGTAGTAAGAAAACCACAAGGCAAAGAGTAGTAGAAGATACCTAAATTAGGGATGCCCACCAAATGGCTGATGGGCCATACCCTGCCTTCAGGAAGAGAAGTCAAGGGCTTGATGCCTTCTCAAGCTTGTTGACCAATCTGTATCCAAATGTCATGGCTTAGCAGTTGCGTAGTGCCAGCTTGTCCTGGTGGACTCAGGGTAACAAGGTTAGTTTCCTGATGCAAAGGTTACAATGAGAAGTAGATGGCTTTCTGCTGCTGAATTCCCATCTGTTCAGACTCTCTTTATAGGGGCAGGAGGAGGCTGGAGAGCTGGGAAGCTCCTGCCAAGGACTAGTTTTGGAGAAGGGAGCAAGTATGAGACTGCTGGATGGATTGGAGGACAGCATCCCTCACAATGGTGGAGGCAGTTTTACTCTGGTAATTTCTGTGGAAAAGGCTATGGCTATGTAAGAGGATCATTTCAGGTGGGATCTGTGCTAGCATGAGAATTTACTCATGGGCAGAGGCTTGAGCAGGGTTTCTGTGACTTCACTGGGCTGCAGGCACTCTCATTGGTGGGTCTTGTAGCTGCCACTACTTTCTCCATTATTTGGAGTATGCCACCTGCTTGGTATTTTGGGAAATGATAGGTTTTCCAAAATCCACTTGAACAGAAGTTGCCAACCCTGTTTGCAGCAATGAAGGTTAAAGGACAAAGAGCATTTGAAGTGGGGGTTTCAGCTTTTCCTGGGTAATTCAACTGCATACTGCAGCTATCTTCCCTGTTCTATGTGGTGATGGAAAGGGAGGAAAAATTCTGTCGTTCCTTTATAATCACATCAGCCATTTTCTATTAAATCTTTTCAACACTGCGTGATGCCAAATAATCTCTCCTCAGCTTTTTGTCCAGTTCCTCTCAAATTGCTTGGAATATTTTTTCTGTACTAAGAAGGTAAAGATCCCACTTAAACTATCTTATGTATTCAGAAAGGCTAATGAATTCAGTGTGCCTTTCCAGGAGCTGTTAGAGTAAGCTTCTGCAGAAACATTTTTTCTCTTGCTCTTTGGAAAGCATTGTATTTGATTTGTGAAATTTCGCCTGTGCAAGAAAGAATGCATCAGCAATGTCTAAGAAAAAAATAGTTCTGCCCGATCAAATGAAAATCACTAAATTTTTTTTTTTTCCTAACGTGAAAATGCACTTCTCCATCATTGGAGTTTCCATGGGGGAGGAAGGGGAGAGAGACAGGAGATTAATTGGATATTTAGAGTCAAGTGTGCAGTTCAGTGCTAAAATAAATCAGGACAATATGGCTGTGGCTGAAGTTTCAGAGGTTTCAAGGTTGTCAGAAGTAAACAAAATAGTTGTTTTTCTCGTTTGGTTCTTCTTCTTCTTCCCTCATCCACCCCTAAGAGTCTGTAAAGCGAAGAAGCCTAAGCATAAATGGTGTGATTTCAGGAAAGACATTCTTTATTAAATGTAGTCCTTTCAAATGTAGTTATGTTGTTGCTCAAAACTGGCTGGTTTTAGCTGAGGTTTGTAGGAGTGCCTAGAGATGTAAGCTCCTTAGGTTTTATACTGTTAGCATAAGACCTGAAAAGGAATAGTATTTTGCACTCAAATACGCAGTAGTTTCTTCAAGGCAAGTCTCTTTAGGGTTGCTGTTACCTAAAATTAAAGATTACTTAAGAGCCACTGGTAAACATCATCTGTACGAAAAAGAAATCTGCTCTTCTGAGCAGTTTGTGCCTGCTACGCCACAGAACTTAGTACAGTTTAATGTTTGGAAATTACAAACAGCATACTCATCTATGGTGTTTAAGCTTAAATTGACAGTAGTTTATGTTTTAGGTAGCTTATGACTTTATCTTTGAGGGCTGTCTGCAAACACGTTCTCAAAGTCTTCCAAAATATTTCTAGTAGTTACTGTCAGATCCATTACTGATTCATTTGAATATGCAAAAGGGCTTAATATGAGTTAGAAGCATTCATGTGATCAATGTGATCTTTGATGATGATTAAAATAGAAGAAAGCTTACTCTGGTCATGGTTGCTATTTATATAAATGAAGTCTTCCTTATAAAAAGTAGCTGTGTCATTTACACAGCATGTGGAGAACTAAAATTGTCTGAAAATAGAATTTGGGAATTGTACACGGTTTGTAAAATGCACACCCAAATATATATCCAAAGTGGTATACAAGGCACCTACTTATTTTAGTACTTTAAATATATTTCTAAAGAAGTAAGGCTATAAAACTCTCCCTTCTATTTGAAAAGCTTATTCAAGTCCATATTCACTGTAGTGCATATATTTTTCCTGTTGTTTAAAGTGCAATCTCTAAATTGCTCTCAACTTTTTATTTAATAAATTTATCAACTGAATTTTAAGATGCTGCAAGAAATGTCCATATAACTTTGATGCCTCTGTCAATATATTGATTTTTCCAGTAGTTCTCCCAAAAGTATCTTTCAGTTTTCATGAAAAGTTATTTCTATACCTCTGATGTCTTGCTGAAGACATAGGATTTCTGCATGTGGTCTTTCAAGACACTTTACCATACTGCACTCCTTGAAGTAAAAAATATTTTGAGAAACGTAACTAACTGCAACAGCTTCCTTCAAAGAAGGTGTAATAGCATATGTTTTTCTTTGCATGGGTGCTTGGGTTCATTAATGCACATCTCTGGTATTTTCAGTGCTGGAGAAATGAAATTCAAGAGTCATTAAAAGTGTGCTTTTCAAAAAGAAAGCAGCCATACTGAACATTTCCTTAAGCAGTGGTCTCAGCTGCTGGAACTCAATACGTAAAAGCAGAATTCAACAGCGCTCAAGCAAGTCAACTGAAAATCTTTTGCATATTCATAATACAATAGTATTCTGTTTCAAGTGATGTTGTGATAGCGATTCTTTCCTTTAAAAAAAAAAACCAAAAGAACCTCAGGATTTATCTAGCATTCCTTTATTATGTGGGCATGTCAAATTCAGAATGAAATGTGATGTTCTGCTACCTTTACTGCCAATGTCTTTATGTGGGAGTGCTATTGTACAAACAGCTTAAAAATACTGGAGCAGAAGTGGTGTCATGCCCTCAGATATGTAGGGAAATCATTCCCGCAAAGCTGATGCTGGGGATGAATTGCCATCACATGGCAACGAGGCAGTTTGGATATTGTGCATCTGCCAAGTGAGTGCACAGTAATCAGTGTCTGCTGAAAGAAAGCACAGATCTGTGATCCCACGAGGAATGTTTGATGAATCTCAAGACCATCCAATCTGTACCTGAGAGATAAATCTCTTTAACCTTTCTGATAGTGATATAGCTGCAACCTGGTATTCCAAAATAGATACGTGTTGCTTTTTTGTTTGGTGCAAAGTTACACAAGTACCGGAGCACTGGGTTAGCCATTTATCAAATAATATGAAGTGTTTCATGCCTTAAGAATATAGTTGTACAGATGAAATTCTGTCAAATTATTATTAATTTTGAAAGATTTTTCAAGCCAAAAAATATATTCAGAAAATGCTTGCAATGACAGTGTAAATGAGCGCAATTTCTTTTCATTAGTTACCTGATGAGAGTCAGATAACTTTGACTAAGTAGACTTAGTAAATATTCTGATTTTTATGAAGCCTCTTAGTAGAGCCTAGGAAAAGATAAATTTCTGTTTTATTTGTTCACATACAGCCTACTGGCATCTCCCTGGTTTGATCATGTGTTTATTACAGCTTTATTAGCTAAGGTTGCATAGCATTAGCACTTCTGAGAAGTTGTAATTGCATATTGAAATTATATATTTTAATCTAATTTTAATTTAAAATATTTTATTGAGCAGCTGAATTAGAAAGTGTTTTTTACACGTACTTTAGCTGTAGCTCATGTAATGAAAGATCCAAGTTTTATGCCTGATCATAAACTTGTAAATTTTAGAAATTATTTGACGTATTTTATGTCTGGCTGTGGCAGGGTGTAAACCAGAGCATTCGTCACTTTGAAATTGTCCTGTACTTCATCTGATCTGTGTAATATTCTCTCTCAGAAGTTTACAGAAAGCCACTCCACCTTCAGTATGTTTCAAGCCTATACATCCTCCCCACCTTCTCTCAAGGGGTGCCTTCCTGACTCAGTGGGCTTTATGAAGCAAAAGCCCCACATTGGCTTTTAGATCCATGCTGAAACAATCAAACTTCCTTGTGCTGTCTTTCTGGACCCAAATTCCATATCTTTTCACATCTCTTATCCTTTCAATTACTGTAAAAGTCGTGACATTTTTAGTGTGAGTCTCTCACACTTGCTGTGTTTGGGGTTATTTCTATTTTAGAAATCTGAATTCTCATTGCATTTCTTTCTGGGCAGAGTAACAGTAGCCTTTTTTAATAAGTACTCTCATGAAAGAGGAAGTCACTCCTTGGATTAATGTCTTCTTCCACCCCATTCTTAGTTGCTGTACATTTTTATGACTGTGCACCCTTTCATTGCCCTCCCTGTAGGCTGTGCTCTGGACTGCAGTATTCCCTTTACTGGCTCTCCTGTGACTGCAACAAGCTCTTGCTGAGCTTTCTAGTCATGGTTCTCAGCTCTGATATATGCAATTTGAGTTCAGCAGCCCAAGTGGGACCTCTTCTAGCCCATAAATGCTATGAGATTAATCTCACCATCCTGCCCAGCAGTCTGGTTGAAACCCCACAAACCCCCGAAGGAAAGTGTTGCCTTTTGTTGCAGGTGGGAGTGTTTTGTTCTCTGTATATAAATTAACCTGTTTTTCAAAGTGTTCTTGTCCTCTTACACTTATCCTTTAGCAAATTACTGATGTAAGCTATTGATTGGTCAATTTAGAAGACCTCTGTAATAAACAAATTGTTAGTTAATTTTTTTTTTTTTTTGTACTGTGCTTTTAAGAATGTCAGAATCGTTGGTGAACAGTAAGATCATGACTATCCTGGCTTTCATCAGTGGAAAGCTTAAAAAGGGAATACAATGAGGTATAGTTTCTTTCTTGGTTCTTAAGCTGTGGATCTTGGTACTATCTTCTGATTAGTTAGGTGTCTCTTCAGTCATTCTATGTTTAAAAATAAGCCAGATACCTTCTTATAGTAGTTTTCTGTGCATTAAAGGAGTGGGGGAGTAATCAATATGTTAACTCATTTTCTATCACAGAGAATTTTACAGTGCCATAAAGCACAGAGAGAATGTTTCTGTCAGTGCAAAAACAATGCCATCTGGTATTTAATTTTGATTATTATATGAAGCTTAGAGTAAATTTGTATGATTTTCTGTCAATTCTGTCTAGTGATATACACATTCCTCCATTAAATCACATTCATTATGATTACCATTCTGTTGATACTGGAATAGGTGCTATATAAAGTCATAAACCATTTATGAAATCTTAACTAGTGAAGCATGCATGAGTTGGTGATCCATCCTTTCTTTCTGAGGAGAATGAGCCCAGTATGTGGCTATTTAAGATACAGGTTGAATTGAAGAGGCAGAGATCAAGTGCTCTGCCAGCCACGTGTGAGGTGACTTTTATCTGAATCCAGAGACTGAAAGCTATACCAATAGTTTTTACCAATATATATATAGTTACCAAAATATATAGTTACCATAGCATTTCTCAGGGAACAGGAAAAAAATTAGACTGGAAAATATGAGGCATATTTTCCTTTCTGTCAAGCCCCACACTTCCCACCAAGCATCCAGAGGTTCTCCTCTGCCATGTCATTTGTTCTGGCTCTTTATTTTCTGTCTGTATTTCTCAGCTTCCCCTGATGGGAAATGATCCTTAGCTTATGTTCCTGTCCAGATGAACTGTCTTCTCAAGATCCAGTTGATCTTTGTGGGCTTTTTCCTAACTCAAAAATGTTGTCTCTTATGGTCTGTAACATCGAACTCTTCTCTTTGTCCTTTTCTCCCTTTTCGTTGTCTCTTTTTCTGCTGGAACAGCAATTTTTCAATGGGTCTGCCTCTAAAAATTGTTGAATACATAGAATTTTTCAACTCTTGGCATTTTTTCATGTAACCCTGACTTCCTTCCTTAAGCCATTATTTTTTCTAGACGATTTCTGCAGGAGTGCATGCTTTTCAAGGCAAGAACGAAAGATGAATACTGCACCAAGTCTTTCAGCAAATTACTTTCTTAGCACATCAAAAGTTCAGACACTTCCTAAAACATTCATTTGAAATTCTTGTACAAGAAAATTAGATTCTGCTTATACATGATGTGAAACTGTTCTGATGTTGATCAGTGCAAATTGTAGCAGAAAAAAAAAAAAGTTTCAGGTTTTCTGTGGCATTTATTCTGTTTATCTTTCATTTTAATCATATTTTGTTATCAAAACTGTAAACTTTTCTTCCATTATTTTTGCCAACTTCCTCTAGCTTAATTTGTCTTTCATTATTTTCCTTATTTGTTCTTTCATGTAATCTTCTTTTCGTGGTGTCTTATTTAATCATTTACCCTTCTTTCACAGATTGGAGGGTTTGTTTTTGCCACCACATACACAAGCCTGGACACTTATTAGGCTTTCTGGTGTTCTGCATAAGCAGAGGAGAAAACATCACTTTGAAAATAAGATTAATCCTTTCCCATCCCAGTTTCAGCCAGCAGGTTTTCTGGATAAGAAACTTTGTCTGAACTGGGATTGAGCTTTTCTGTCAATGTAGCCTTTGGCAGCTGTTCATGAACCTGTCACGGGACAGGTTTCTACACCTCACATCAGCATCCAAATCCGTGAATTTCTGTTGTGCATAACGGGCTTCTCTCTCAAAAATCAGCTGGTTTATATAAATTTTCATGCTCAGTTGTGTCCATATTGTATTGAATTTTAGCATTGAGAAAGTCAGAATAAATTCAGCCAGCAAACTTCTTGTGCAGAAAATGATGAGCAAATAGCTCTTTTTCTAATAGACTAGGATTTTACTTTTGGTGAGTAGTTTAATGCCTTTTGATGTCATTTGTAGTTAATGCATATAGACTACTTTGCTTTTAATGGACTGGATTACAAAGGCTAATAGCATTCGTAAAGATTATGCAACAGCTGATTAGTACCTGTGCAAAAGGATTTTCATTGTTGTGAGGTTTAGTAGAACACTGAAAGTAGGGTTAAAGGCTAAATAATTCATCTGATACTTTATGAAGAGTGAAATAATTTCATCATTTTGTCAACAGGTTTGACTACATATCAACAATGTTAAAAGTTAAAGGGATTTGAATAAAAAAATTATAATTTAGCTGGGCAGTAAGATACCTAAGAGAACACACATTGCTCTTGTGGAGAAAATGGGGGTTTCCCAGATTGATCTTCATGATACCATAAACCAAGGTGTTTCTTTCCACTGAATCAATAAAAAATCTATGCCTCTGTTTTAATGAAAAAATTCTCCTTTGGGGTTTTCATTCTGTTTGACACCTCTGTGAAATCAGTCTGGGTTTTTTAGTTTTCTGAAAACTATACTCATCTCTCTGCAGGATATAAAAAGTTGCTGTTCACTCCTGTAGGTGTATAACACAGGCTTTCTAATTTTCATAGCTCCATTAATTTTCCTAACACCTAGTAGTAAGTGTTAAGCCCGTTCTTACGGGTTGGGAAAATGCATAGGGAGAATCATCATCTGTCTTTGTACAGCTGTGGAGATATATAAAGATGATAATCTGATTACATGAATATTGTGACAGGAGCCTTTTGGTGAAGAGCCAGAGGGTGAATTTTGTGCAAAAGTAATTGTTTTGCACAATTGTAGTAATTGCAGCAGTGTTCACCTGGGCATGATCTGCTTCTGTGTACATGGAAGAAAGGCTGTGCTGCAGCTTCAGTGGTGTTATGTCTGGATACCACATTTGTATCTGTTAAATATACAGGCAAACTTCTTTACCCTTGAAAATTCTCAAGTTTTCAACAACAACAAAAGATTGAGTTCCTCACCTTTGCTAGGTTCTGTTTTACTTAAGCCTGTTAAAATGGCAGTAAGTGTTCCAATGCTTTGCAGTTTGCTTCAAGGTGTGAGCATGCCCCACACTGAATGTGGCTGGTTTCTTTGGTTTAGGTCACAGCTGTGGTGTTAAGGTTTTCAAGGCCTAAGCTGTGTCTCAGTATAGCATAAAAGAGATTTCTTTGGAGATACCTTTTAATGGGATGGAAACTTCTGTGAAAATGAGTCATTTAATCAACAATGAAAGTCAGTTTTACTGTTTGCTTCAGAGGTTTAACCTGTAAGATTGAGAGTGCTTAATACCATTTTTAAAGACCAGGACCTCACTGGGATATGATGTTTTATCATATATAGTAGATATGGATGTCACCCCTCTCTCTAGTTTATAGCCTTAATTAAACTACTCGTCCAATGTGTGAAAGGTGCTGAAGGAGAGTCCCCAGGACTTAAATAATTTTCTAAGTCATTCTGTTGCTGTTGTCATAGGATTTTCACACATCTGAGTTTTGAGTTGGGGGTGAAGGCAGTCACATGAAACCATGCGTATTATTACCACAGCAAATTTCACACTTCAATGATTTTTTTTCCTATTAATTTTAGCAAAAACTTCTGCCTTTTTACTGCAAAATCAGCCATTTTCTGTTTCCATGGATAGGATTTGACTTTTCTAGGACAAAGTTACTACAAATGGTGTATAAATATAGCAGCAGCTAATAGCTGGGCCTAAATTCCACTTTTTTTTTCTGTCAAACTGGGAATCTTTGAATGACAAATGTTTAAAGCATTGACAAAGGCAGACAGATCCTCACTGGAGCTTCCCAGTACTCTGGGTCTACCAGCTAGAGTGAGAGCCATCAGCTTCTTTCATTCACATTTGCATTTCATCTCCAATCAAGAGGTGTAACTGAGGAGAAAATAGCGCTTTCTTCTCTTCCTGACATAAGCTAATTGTTCTGTGTAATTTGAATTCAGCAAGAAGACAAAGAATTTTGAAATATAAAAACACACAATTAGCTAAATGAGAGGGACTCAATGCTAACAGTTATTAAACATATATGTGCTAAGAAAATCAGGGTCCAGGTTAGTAGGCAGAATCTGCTTTTTATTTTAAGCACATAAACGTGTGATCTTTAATATTCTAGCCTTGTTTTGCAGATACTTTTTATTTAGTTCCCTTAATTTTTTTTTCTCTACCTCATAATTTCTTTTTATGAATGGGGCTGATGCTTGGGTTCAAGCTTTTTTAAAAATGTATGTAGGAAGAGTACGAACTATAGGACAGTAAATACTTTTTTTTAAAAAGGAAAAAAAAGAATAAAAGTGAATGACTGAGATCTTGTACATTTTTGAAGTGGGAGGCCTGAAGACTGAGTTCTAGTACAGATTGATAAACATCAGTGATGTTATTTGCATAAGTCATTTGTCATGAATGAGTTATACTGATGAAAAATTTAGGTAGTGTTCTAAAGAAGTGTTCTCTTCACACATAATGATATCATTTTCCTACTATGTCTTTATTGTGTACAGCATAGTAATTTACAAAACATCTAAACAACAGGTTTGTCACAAGAATTTTATGTATTAAAGGCACAAATAGTTTGGTTGTGTAGCCTTATAAAAATAAAATGTGTACAATTGTCAGATGACTCTGCCAACATCAGCTCAAATCCTCCCACCTGGATGTGAAAGGGGCTTGTATGGTGGGCAGGGGTTGTTTCGTTTCTATTTTCACTGTTTCACATCTCAAACTGCAGAAAATGTTTTTCCTTACTTTGGATTATTAAAATATAAAATGTTTCCCCGTTCACATGTTGACTAGGTACTCATAGTATAGTTGCTAGGGATACTGTTGACCTTCTAAAAGATTATGTACAAGAGGGAGAAGTATACAAATTCTAACAGGTTGGGAAATCAGTATTAATCAATCCTAAAACAGGACATGCAAAAGTCCTTCCATCTATTTCAATGATTGAAAGTAGAGTCAGGAATTCTGTGGTAAATAATTTGAATTTTAGGTTCACCCTACCCACTCTCAAGTGCCTGAAAAACTTCTGGGAGTATGAAGTCCTGACTCAAAACCAGCACGGCTTAGGAAAACTATAAAGTCCTTAATTATGCCTGATGCAGGTGTAATACAGGTTAAAGAGGATTAAGGGGCCTGAGAGCCATAACAAGCAAAAGACAGTCGAGTTATGGTCATGGCAGAAAATGGAAAAGAAAAACCTGAGTCTTAGTCTGAGATCTTTTTCACTGTCCTTTTGTTATTCTCTGAGATCATGACAATGACCTATGTCAGAAGGCTTTTGTGAGGTTTATTTCATTAGTTTGAGCCACAGTGCAGTAGGAACAACTAACTTTAGGATAACACAGAACTAACTGCCTTTAGCACACAGAACTGTAAAGAATTCTTACCAAAATCTGTGTGTTGGCTTGCTTTGTTTTTGTTAGCCCTGTCAGTCCCAGTAGTATCATACTCAACTAATAGCTGGTGGGGTCACTTCCTGAGGGGAATGTTGCAAAGGACGAGGTACTAGGAACACCGATTTTCATACGAGGCAAAATAACAATGGACAGTTGCTCTGATGTGAAGTCAGAAAGATAACCTGGTTTTTTGCACTAGAAAATTCAAGAGTAACTAGTGTTTTGCTTGTGAAAATTTGAGATGAAAGAATTGCTTTGAGGTAGTGGGCGTTTGGAGTGGCTCAACAACATAATGCATGAAAATATAATGGTATGTTTGGGAGCTGGGAAGCAGTTTTTTTTGTACACTGTTTAATTACCTCACATAGTGGGAGATTGGGAGTCTTCCAATATGCCACTCTAAAACCACCCAAAAATTATCTTAAAATGGAAAGAATTTCTATCACTAAAGATATGCTCAGCCATAATTTGCCATGCTTCATTACAATATGCTGTTGAAAAATTTGATCATCTACGATCTTATAAATTATTAATTTATACTATAGTCTTGTGACTTTCTCTGCTCATGAATGGAACAGGGGTACTTATAGGTATTTCCTTAGCATTTGTATTAAAACAAATGCCAAACTCTTGATTAGTTATAGAACCTGATAATACTAAGCAATTTATTCAAAATGCAACTAATCATGAAGGTAGGGCTTACAAATGTTTACTGTTGCTTAGAGTGAAAGAGAGTGTAATTAAAATGATACGGTAGCCATGATTGGAGTAAATTATTGAAGTTACAGAGATGACACCTTAAACCATTTGATTAATGTTGAGAGACCTTGATTGTGAGTATGTTCTAGGCCTTTAAACATTGAAAATATGGATCCTTGAACATAATCCTTTCTTCAGTGGGGCTTTTGCAGACTGAACAAAACTCATGCTATTTTTCTATTTCTTCTAAATCTTCTACAATTTGATCTGCATATTTTTATCTGTCTTTGTCTACAAATATTTTTTACCTGTTTACCTGCAACTTAAAATTGTCAGAAAATGAGTGGAAATGTGTTTGCTAATCTGAGGCATGTCTGGGAAAAGAGGCTCACGTATTCCTGAGGAAAATCCAGTTACCAATTAAGATTTTCATTAAAATATTTGAGTCATAGTTAATTTGCATTAGGATTTATTATCTGAGCAAACCTGACCTATTAAACCTTCTAAATCTATTACTGTCAGTTAATGTCATGATTACAGGAAGATCACATGGTGTGCTATGGAAATACAGCTGTTCCACCAAATTTTTAACTTGAAATCACAGTTGTGAAGTTTATCACTGAATTATTAGGCACAATAAATTATTTTATGCTAGCCACTCTCATGTCCATCTTCTTAATGTTTTCCTTGTCATGATAAGTGCCTTTAGCCTTGCAGGGTAATGAAAGGTTCTCATATCAAGTCTGATTACTACTCTAACATTTTCCCGGCATGCTTGGTGATGAGCTTGGCATATGAAACAATTTCCTAGAGTAATAAAACTAATTAAAGTGGGCAGTCATCCCCACATCACTCTTTAATGAATTATAATGAGCTCATTAATCTATCCAGTCTTGCTCACCACATCTCTTGACTAAGCTTCTCTGGCAGTATAGGATGGAACACATGCCCAGGAAAAGAATGGACACTGAAATGCATCTATTTTCCTATTTTTTACATAAAAACAGGAGAAAGCAGAGGTATGCTCAAACTGGAATATGCTTTTTAATAATCAGAATTGGAAAGGCTGAGCAGCTAAGTCCCTCTAATGGTGGTGAAGGAAGAATCATGCAGGAACTTAACGAGGTCTAGTATTGCACTGCAAGTGATAGAATAATTAATGCTTTTGTGGCACATACACATCATATAAAATATGATTTTTAAAAAAAATCTCTTAGTAACTGGCTCTCTGGGGAAACTGCCTAAAGAAAATAACATCAAACTCATTTTTGGCTGAGTTTCTTGGCTTTTTTCTTTGTTTGCTCCAAATGAGCAGAGAAGAGCTTACAAGGTTATTTCATAACCAATTTCGTAATGACAAATATTGGAGAATTAAGCCATAAGATTTATGAGTGGAAAAAGATGATTCATGCAAATATACATCTAGAAAAAACGCCTATTTTTCTTTGATTCGAACCCCACAACTTTCTCCATCTGTAACAGATAAAGTCTAGTAATAGCAAATCACAGCTAACTAATGGAATTACCTGGTTCTTACTAGCATTCCAATGCTCTTATGTCAAATCCCACAGGCATATTTTTATATTAGTTTATGCATGGAATTTTATCTCTATTTGGCTTAGTGCATTTATATGTTTCTTTACAGGGTAGCTCAGAAACAGGGAGAGCAGCTCTTATTGTGTATTAGCATGTTCATTATGCTGGTGAGTGGTGTATTAATTAGACTGTACCATTTTCTATACTTGCCAAACTAGGTAGGTATTTATACTTGGTATTTATTGTCTGAAGAGACTTAAATTTTGTAGTATCTTTGTAGTTATGCTGTCATAGGACAATTGTCTTATGATAGCTGAATTTTGTTTGTCTATGTTATTTGACAAAGCCTTGTTTTTCTCAAAAGCCTTTTTTCCCCTCAAGAAATCATTAAGACAAACAAGTCTTGTCTTTTGCAATGACCATAATGTTAGTCCAGAAATTTGATTTTCTGTATGTATGCAAAGTGGAAGGTATTTGAAGATTGCTATATCTGCATAAACTTGCATCAAAATGTCCTATTGGTTGAACAAGAGTTTATTCTCAGCTGAAAAAATGTGTTTCCATTTAAGGTCAGTAGGTAATTGAATATGCAGTAGAGGAGGGAGTCCTGCTGACCATACAGTCTAGTTAAGCTGAGCTGACTTCACTACAGTGGACTACATTTGCTCTAATTTGGAATCTGTTCTTGACTACTGATAAGAAGAGATAAAACCTCAGTGGTTCTTGAGAAGCACTGTGTGTCAGAGCTCAGTCGACTAATTGGCTGTAGGTGAAAGAGGAGATACAACTGTTTTTATGTGGAGAAACAAATCTGACTGTGCTTGGCAAGTGTGATAAAGCAGGAAACAATCTTAACGTTTTATATGTGTAAATTTTACATAAAGTGCAGCAATGTGTTCTGAAATATCAAAATGATTTGCTGATTTGCTCACCAGCTGTGAATCATTTTGCTATTCATTCATAATTTCTTTAAAGGGTCAGTAATATTACATATATACAAATACAAGTATATATATATATATACAAGTATAGAGGACCTCATGTTCTCTCAATACACCTTCATTATATATATATATAAACAGAGTCAGTGGAACGTCTGAGGTTTCATTTTATCTAAATATGAGGGTTTCTTTCTTTTCTCTGTTACCATGTTGGATCTAGGGAACATTTTGGAATAAATTAGTTAGGCTGCTGTACTCAAAGATGGTCAAAGAAAAGTTATTTGTACTTTGCAGATGATATCCATGCATGCAAGCATTTGTGTATGTGATCCTAGACTTTCCTGGAATGACACATTATTTTAAAATTTATAACTTCAATCAGAGCTGGCTGGATCTCTTCTCCTTTCTTACACTCTTGAGAGCGTTTAATAAGATTACTTCTGTTAATTCTAATGTACTTGGAAGATCTAAAAACATATTCATCGCTTTCTTCCCTGAATCATCCTCATCAATCTAAAGTTATTTTTATATATTTTTATTCAGATCCTAAAGAAAAACTTGATTTGGCTTTAAAAGCAGTAATAGTAAAATAAAAAAAATATATATTCTGTCCTCTTTGCACACAAGATGTTGTTTTGTCGCGTTTTTCCTCACAACTGGAAGAACCAAAGTCACTATTTCATAACACTTCCCTTTCCTCCTCTCTGAAATTTTCTTGTGATTTCAGGAGGCAGGACAAAGAATGTTTTAAAGCTGATATATTGAATTAAGCATAAAATGGTGAAAATTGTATCACATATACAAGCTGATAGTAGAATACTGCAGTGGATTCAGGGGATATTTGAGCTTAGTGGCCTGTGCCGTGTTGGAGCTAGGAGAAACTTTTCTATTGATCGACTCACAGGGCAGCCAGGATCCAATTTGGACTTGTCTCCTTCTGTTTAGACAAATGAGGTTTTGTTTAGGTCATTTTCTCCAAATATGAAGAAATACATTTACTGGTAAATGAAAATAATGAAACTTCTGCAAAATGCTGCAGGTTGGCAGATATTTTTACTTTACTTTTTTGGCCTGAACATTTTCTATCATGCTGCTTGGTGGAAAGAAACTGACATACAAATTGAAAAGTGGCTGCATTTCCATTGTAAATTAAATTATATTTGCACAAAGTTATCGATTTTATGAGTATTTTTTCTTGTAACACAGGCTATGTGTATTACATGATTAATAAGGTTGTTTGTCTGTAAAAGTGTGAAGAGGTTTTGGTTTTGCTGATTTGGTATTAGGGAAAAAAATAGATATGAATATTTTATCCCTGATGATAATGAGAGTTGATAGGACAATATTAAAATTCTAAACATATGATTACAAACAAACAAAACCCCACCCTGATTACAGAAGCCTTTTGTCAAATTAGTAAGTGCAATGAGGTCTTCCAGAGAATTTGCAATGCTGGAAGAAAAACAGTGGTTAAGGAAGCACTTTTTGGCAAAAAATACTATAGTGAAGAAAAAGTATAATTAAAAATGTGGTGTTTGTTTCCACACCAATAGATGCACCGCAGCACTGGGGGAAGTAATCCGAGGAATGAGTCTTGAGATGCCAGTTTGATATCTGAGAATATAGTAATGGAACAGCAGAGAATAGGAAATCTCTTGCACCAGCTACTCATTCTGAGACTGATCTGAGAAATTGTTGAACTGCTAACTCCTGCCTGCTCTCTATTGCTCTGGTCTTTGTTGCTGAATGTCAGCGTTTTGTTTGGTGGGGTTTTTTTTTGTTTGTTGGGTTTATTTAAAACAGTTCTTTTGTTTTGAGTTTGTTACTGGTTAAACTAGTAGAAAGTGTTCTGGAAAACAGATTTGCTTGGACCATGAATGAATGTAATAAAGGGGGAAGAGCAGAGCTGACTACCTGAGATTTTAGTCAGACCTCAGAAGTCTGCTGGAAGAGTCATGCATGCGAGTAAGGGTGATCTGTTTTCTGTAGTTTAATCAATTTCCAAAAACCTTTCAACAAAGCCCTTCATCAAGGGCTTTTAAAAACTAAGAAGATGAGTAGAAAAGTCTTCTTTTGGATTAATGGCAGATTAGGTGTACAGTACAAAAGACATAAGTAGTCATTTATTAAAGGAAGAATTCTGCTTCTAGAAGGTCCAGAATAATCGGAATTCAAATGGAGTTTGAAATGCTGAAGAAAAATTTCATCACACTACATTTATTCTTAGTAGAATCCTGATTACCTGGTTCAAAGGAATGACACAATCCAACTGGGAAGAGTGGAGGATAAGTTTTGATCAGAGATACAGGATGTCCTATGTAAGGAATAAGATATTTGCTAGCTTCAAACAGAGATAACAGTAGTTAGGCAGTACACATGTGGATTTATAAAACAATGGAAGTCATGGAGGAGATGAATAGGAAATACTCCTGTCTTGTCTTAAGGAAACAGGAACAATGACATTGTTCCACAGCGGGCTGAAAACCAGAAAAAGTTTAAGGGGTTTTGTTTCACTTGTTTTCTCTACATGAATGTAGAATTTATTTAGGGATATCACCAAAGGAGACATTGTACTGTGTATGTGAATTCTGGCCATAAAAGGAGAATAGGTGGATTGATTATATTGGGAAGAATTCATTCATCTCTTTTGTTATACTCTTGGCTGCTATTCATGATTAGGTTATTTCTTGGGCTTCACCTGGTATAATCATTCAGTTTTTATGTTCTACAGTTTATTAATCAAGCTTCATTCTTTTAAACTTAATGTTTTTTATTATCACTCAGAAAGAGAGAAAATTTCAACTGGAGTAAAAAAAAAATCAAAATCAATTTGCTCAATCTGTATTTCAGAGTTAACAGAATTGGCTCACTATGAAGAAAACACTGTTAATTTGGCTTTTTACTCATAAATGTCTGAAGTCAAAGTAGCATAGTCTATATAGCTTCTTTGAGTGTTACCTTCACAGTAGGCTATCAATTGAATTCTAGTATTTAAATTGATATAACTGCCCTAATTCACCCAGTAAAATATTTATTGACATGTAACTGAACTTGTTATAGTATTGCATAGGTCTTTTTTTTAGGGTTAATCACCCTTATTTATCATTAGAAGATCAGATCCTGTGATCCCCAAACTCCATTTGATTTCCTGATCAAGAAACGAAGTAGAGAGCTGTTCCTTTAGAAGTGTCATTTAAATACTGGAGCTGTGTGGAATGATGTCTTTTTCTGACATGAACACGGTTTACAAAGTTGATTAAGGATTTTATTTATTTGTGGTTTTCCTAATGGAAGGGTAACTTGGAGTGACACTGCATATGCTGGGTCAAGGTGGTCGTGGGAGATGGCTCTGGGATGTTGTGTTATGTTTTAATGGGAATTTCTGAAGCAAGGACGTGCTCTCACCCTTGTTCTGGGCCTCAGCAACAGCTGTCAGGGCAGTGTGACATGAGAAGCAGGCAAGTTAAGTGTGGCCATTGCCTGCAGTCAGCAGGGATGCTCTTTGGGAGCGTCGTTGGGACTCCAGCCAAGACTAACTGGTCTGGCAAGGCACCAAAACAGCAGATGAGCCAAAGGAACAAAATCAATGTGCCTTGCACATGTGAAGAAATGCAGCCAGCCAAATCATTTCTCTCCTGGTGTGATTGAAAGGAATTGATACAACAGATACGAAGTGATCTGTAGGTAGAGCTAGAAGAGAGCACATAATGGGAAAAGACACACTTGTGTACGTGAGGTGCTATGGTGTACTTACAGCAGGGACCAGAGCAGTGACTTCATTTTGACACTTGAAACAAATAATGCAGAATTGGTCTCCCTGCTAATCTTAGGGTCTTTAAGACTCATTAAAACAAGAGTAACAATGAACACTGCAAGTACTCATGGTCTGACTGAAAACTGATTACTAAAAACATGGTCTGTAATATCCAGCAGTCTGCTTATGTAATCTCAAATAGGTAGATGCTCTTCCTTTTGTAAAACATGTTAACACAAGTGGTGTCTTAGGAGAAAGATACTAGCGCTCCTCTGCAAATTTCATCTGAGATCCACAAAACTACTTGTTGCTTTTCAGGTGGTATAAAGTGAACCATAGAAGATACCCACAATCCTGAGTCTAGATTCCTATGCTGTTCACAGAAAAATACTGTGTGTGTTAAACCTTGTGTTTTCTCTGAATGTTCTAGACAGTTATCCAGAAATTTTTTAATTTTAATGCATACATCTGCTTAATGCATAACTTGGAGGAAGCTTCAACTGTTGCAGCATTTGTGTGCCTTTCTGGACCTGATGTTCAGTTTTAAATTTCTTAGTTTTATTTATTCCAGGGTTATTTCTTAAGACACTATATTCTAAGTGTTTATTGTTTTTTGCAGTACCAAGTTGGTAAACAATCTATTTAGCATCTGAAATTCAGCACATTTATCAAATGAGTTTTATTATATTCTAATTTTATGGTATTTCTTTGGAAATGTATTCTGTTTAGTATCAGAGGAAAAGCACCAAATTTATCTTCCAGAATACTTGGTTAGTTCTGTTTATAGCACTTTGATTACAGTAAGCACGTCATGCCTCTTTGTTCCAAAGCATGAAGAAATATAACGTAGGTTTTCAAATTAAAATGATTATTCTTTTTGGCACTTATGCATAACCTGCTGCAGCTGTCTTCACACATAGCACAGTTTTTCATCTTGTGACCTGATATGAGGAGAAACAGATTTGCTATTATTTTCCCGAATGAGCAGAATTAAACTAAAATAGGAAAATACTGGCGCTGAGAGATAGCAATCACTGTCATAGCTAGCAGCTGAAAATAACTAAAAGGGTGATAATTTGAAGAATATTCTGACCATAAGTGTATGCAATAATAACAGCAGATCTATCATGAACTTGCACCTAAATAGTGGATTGTTTAAGTATCAGGGGATACAAGTGAGGAAAATGATAGATAGCTTTTTGCACACAGGTACTTCTGCATTTTTATGAAATACACTTGGAATTTAGTCTGCAAAACTTGCTTTGATTATCTATATTTAATAAAATAAAAATAGATTGAAGATGTACTATTTACAGATTATACTGTCTGACAGTTCTCTTTAACAATGAGGTGTTAATTGACTTTTTATCAAGCATTTCCAGAGTCATGGACATGCTTACTACAATTGAAAGCAGAATTATTACCCTTTTTTTCTTAATAAAATAATGAACAGCATTCATAAAAAACAATGAGAATAATAATGACAATGTAATATATAGTATATATAATTTATTAAGCTCTGCAAAATGGCCTGAAAGCTAAAGTGTGTATGAGTAGCTTCTGAAAACATGCCTAGAGCATAGATTGAATTATTTGGACTGATAATTTCATAGTACTCATGTTCTTATTGGACTGGTAGCCTTGATAAAATATTGGCAGAAACTCATTTTGCAGAAACATAAGAAATCAAAGTGGCAGAGGGTATTGGTCCAGTAAATACAAGAGTAAATGTCACCTAGCAGACTTTTATATCTGTGGGCATTTAATTGCTTTTAGTTGGCTTCTGAACGCCATTTATATAACAGTCTGCTCTTTTACACTCTATGAATATTGTAAGGAGCAGACATATTTTGCAAATGTGGTCATGCCAGCACTATAATTTGGCTTATTTTTCTAAACAAAGGAATACATGGTCAGTTATCTATTAGAATGTGGAGATAGCTAAGAGGCCAGCTCTCACAGCCCCAGAGTATTCAAATCCTATTTAGAAAGCCCTACTTTATGAGGGAAATGTTTTTTTTTCAGCTTAGTAATTGCAGTGTAGATTTAGCATACACTGAGTGCATGCTTTCCTAAAAGCAGGCCATCCTTTTCAAGTTATTTCCTCTTCATGATCTGTTGCTGTGACAATTCATTAGGTGGCATTACTGGGTTTTTTGGGAGGTTTGGGTTTGGGCTTTATTTTGTTGTTGTGTTTTTTACTATAAATCCCCATCAGACTGTGTCTGCCATTTCTCATTCACCTTGAGAAGCTTTTCTTAAAAAAATTTTTGGTCTTTTCACAGCAGCTTTGCCCTGTATTATAGTTTCTCAGCAGATAATGAAGCATTTCAGACCTCCTAAGGAGTAGAAATGATCCATTCCTGAATTCACACTATCAGATATACATTGCTGTTTGCCCACAGACTAATGAATAGCGCAGCATTCCACCAGTTTTTGCTGCCTTCCACACCTTTCAGTAACGTGATTTCTTCGATATCATTCACACAATCCTTCACTGAAATATTTTGGTTCATGCATGACAAAAGGATTTTCCAAGCCTCTTCTCCTGCCATAGCTTTCAGTAGTTATTTTCTGGAGGGTCTATATTCAGTGTTTTTGCAATAGTTTTTCCGCAGCATTTTTTATTCTGTTAGTGCTACATTCAGACAGGTGTATGGGATATTGAAATTGCCCAAACCTCTTTGCAGTCAATGCTTGACAATGTGTTTTCTTTCTTTTATTCACGCTTTTGCATTTGAAGAAAGATTGATGCTTTTGCAGATACTGTGCAGCAAAATGAGATTATAAAATCCTAATTCTGCTCTGCATTCAACAACAAACAGCTATCTTGCTGCTCCAAGAAAGCAGGGCTCTATTGTGTGTAGTGGTGATTTGGGAAGATGAGCACCATCACTCCTTCCTCTTTCTTTCCCTTGCTTTATGTACCCATCATGATGCCATATTTTATGGAATGTTCCTTGGATCGGTTGGCTGTTTTGGCTGTGTCCCCTCCCAGCTCCTTTGTGCCGCCCCTCTCTCCTCACTGCAGCAGCAGCACGGGGAGCAGAAAAGGCTTTGACGCTGTGTAATTGCTGCTTGGAAAAACCACAATAATCTCTGTGTTATCAACACTGCTTCCAGACCAAATCAAATCCACAGTGCCATACAAGCTGCTGTGAAGAAAGTTAACTCTACCTCAGCCAAAATCATTGTGGAGTCCAAACCTAAGAGTCTCAAGTACTGCAGAAATTGCGGAGTGCTCTTTTACAAGGCCATGGTAGCCTGCACATTGATAATAAGGAGTTGATAATGCTGTGCACTGATTTCCAAGCACCACGTCCCACTGGAAGTGTGCATCAGAGTTGTGCTGAAATGAAGCAATGCAAGGGAAAAACCTTAGCCCTACATGCTTTTCTCCAAGCTCTAAGGATAGTTACAGTCCAAATTTTATGTGACAATTGTTGCACGGAATATGGAAGTTAAGTGCCTGGAGAACTGTGCCTTGCACACGTGAGGAAGATCCAGCTGGCTGCTCGACTGCTTTTTGCCAGGAGAGGTTTTAAGTCTTTGGAAGCTCTGTGGGGCAGAATCTTTCTTCAGGCTCTCACTAGTCCAAGGGAGTTCTGCTTCGCCTTTTAGACAAAACCTAGTGCCAAAGCTCATCTCAAAAATCTTTCCTGCTGTGGTTGAGGCACGCTGTTACAAGGCCTCATTGCTGTATTTTCTTGGGTATACTTTCCAGAAGATCTTTTTGAAATAGTCTTGACTATGGGACCTTGATGCTTTTCTTTCTCCACTGTGTATTGAACTGTTTTATTCTAAGTTAAAAAGTAGAAATTCAAAAGGTAGCAACAGTGTAAAGCTGTGCTGGCAAAAAGAACTCAGAACAATGTAACAAAAATTTGAGGTACCGTAGCTAATGCCACACTGTTTTTAAAACCATTTTGTTAGATAAAGACCTCATTTTGATAAAATAATAGTTGCTGATACTTAAAACCATATTTTTTTAGAAGCAGATATTTTGGCTAACAGTAATGTTAAACATGTACTAATAGCATATTCAGTGCTGCGGGCTGTATTCTGGCACTCGCTAAAATTTTATTTTCAGCTAATGTGCCTAAACATCAATCTCCTAGTAGATGGTAAAATGCTTCTATAGCATGTAATTGAGAAAACTTCCATGAGTTTTTCCCTAACAGAAATAATGTGAGTTCTGGCTTTTTTCTAAGTTTGTATCTTTCAGAAGATCTATAGTAGCACTGAAGTAGTGTGTAAGTGGCCAGAAATGGTGTAACTCTTTCTATTGCAGTTGTTTTAAATATTTGCAATATTGATGTGTGTCTTGTTTCTTCTTCCAATTCTGTTAGAGGAGATGATGAGCAATATAATTACTTTGAAAGATAATAATAACAACTTTTTTTGTGAGGAAAATGGGATCACACTCTACTATTTTTGTCCTGTATTTCTGTGTTTATTTGGATTTACAAACACATTAGTACTGGCAGAGTGCAAGTTTATCATATTGGCTATGCCCTTTACACCTCTTAACTCTACACAATCAAAATAATTTCTGCACTCTTACGCTGTTATTAGCTGATAACTAGAGGTCTAGTTTTTTTTTATTTTCACAATAAGTGTTGTGAATGTACCACCAGATTTCCAAAAGTTTTCTTGTCATATATGTATTGTGGGTTTACATTGTTTTTTTTAATTTCAATAATAATACTCCAGATTAATAAAGTTCCCAAACTAAATGTTTCCCTGCTAGAAGGATGTGAAAATAGAGTTCTTCAGCTACAGCTGTATAACCAGCTAGATGGCTGGTTAGTTTGCTAGGTTTTTAGTTTATAACATTTCTGTCTGTGAATTGAGTTTATCATCTGGGATGTCTATCAGAACAACAGAAAACTACATGATTGATATTTCTTCTTCAAATATGATGTTGAGACTTACATGAACTCATGAGATTTCCTGGGGACTGCTTGCAGCCTATCTCCTGGACATGGGTTTGGCTAAAGTTTTAGCTATTAGGGTCACTTTTGTGTAGGTCAAATTGACTTACAGTGATTATTTCACTAAGTGGTAACTGTATTCTTTCCTCCCCCAGTTAATACCAGAACTGCTGCTGGTTTACCTGATGTGGGACAAAAGATGGAGAGGGTGTTTTCCTTTGCCTGTGTGTGTCTGTTGTGCTCTTTCTCATCTCTCCAAGATCAACATCTCTGCAATAATGCTCTAAATTGATATTTCTCTAATGTTGTTTTGTATGATAAAAAATACAACATTTCATAGCTGTTTCTCAAATGAGGAGGAATAACCTGATAGGATCTTCAGTAAAAAGAGTTAAAAGATTCAGGAAACAATGAAATGGACTTCTGTGCAGGGAGCTATTCAAATTTCTATGCAATGTCTTTGGATACATTAATTTGTTTATGCTGCAACTTAGAAAATGTTATTGAAAATACCACACATGACAAAGGAAAATTGAGTTTCATTATTTGAATGTAATTATCTCACACTATGTGAAACAGCCTTTTCTTGTCATGAGCAAAGTAGAAGCGTTAAGCCTATTATAACATCTCTTTTGATGTTTTTCTAGGATGGAATAAAAGATGAATGCTCACTGCTGAAGCTGCAGCTGAAGGAGAGAGACGAACTCATAGCCCAGCTTCGTGAGGAGCTGGTAAGCGAGAGAAGCAATGGGGGGAGTTTTGGTGGTGGTTTTGGGTTCATTTACCTGATAATGTAACTCCAAGACCTGAAATTAAAGATACACAGTTTCACACCTGCTATAGAATTACTAGCCTAAGGCTATGTTAATCATTCAGCTAAACACTGATAACACTGACTGTACTTTTCTAGGGACTTGTCAGCCTCTGAAGTGGCTACTGTCTAGGTTCACTGCTTGTAAAGGCTTCTTTGAAGAGATTGTGTTGACAGTTGTCTGATCAGAAGCAGATAAGCACATGTGCCAGCAATCTTGAAGGGCCATGCACATGCCTGATAAACTGTCACTACTTTTTCCATGAGCTGCTTCTCACATCTTTGAGATCCTTTAGTAGAAAATTAAATACATTTTTTTCTCCATAATAGATGTCTTTGCATAAAATAAGAAATATTCTTACACTTGCTGTACCTTTCCTTAGCATATGAGCTAGTAATGCTTGGCTACTGCTGCTTTAAGGATTGGCAAAATATTTTCCAGTGACTGAAGTTAAATAAGTGATACAGTGATTAAAAAAAACTAAGCACATGAAAATGTGTTTTATTGTATTGTTAAGGCTGTTCGTTATAACAGAATTTTAAGATTCTTTTTCTGATGGAATGTGATTAAAGCATGGATGTTTTCAGTATTTTTAAATAGAGAGGGAGTTTCCACCTCCGCTCTCACAGCAGAGAACTTAAACACTGCAGAGAAATCCTGTAGGGTCACCACATTCAGGAGGACATTCAGCACATACATTCCTTCCATGAAAGCTGCAGCTGTGTGGCACCTAAGATTTTGTCTAAGCACCCTTTGGGACAAGGGATTTTTTCCCTAATTAGATCTTAATTAGCTGATCTACCTCAGTGTTTTTTGTGCCTTTCTCTCTTGTGCCTCTCCTGCCAGCTCAGAACTCAAACAAAATTAATTCAGGTCTAGCTATTACTGCGTTTTTTGATACTCACTAAAAGCAGGAGTACACTTTTATGCCAAATAACTGAATTTCAGGTTCCATGGGAAAAATGTAATCCTGCCCAAGAGTGAAAAATTTCTTTGCTATATTAGCATCTGCAAAAAAAATACACATCATCAATATTCTTTGCTTTGTATTTGGCTACATTAAGAAATGATGTATTGTGTAATTATTATCTAAAATTAAATGACAAAATGGGACACAGGGTGCATCAAGCTTCTCCACAATCCTGGAGCATTAATTTTATATCTGTCTAGTTCAGAACATATGCTATTTAACTGGTGGACAATTTTGTCAGTGTAAAATTACCCATATTGATACAGGGAGCTGTAGCTCATTTGCTGTTAACTGTTGCCAAAGTTCATTTGTACATACGACATTTGAAGAAAAAAAGACCCACAAGGAACTGTCAAAATAGACAAAAAGTACAACTTCCCAGGACCATGAAATAAGGATTTCTGTATGATTGAAAGTATCATGGATTTAATCCATTATACAAATTTTGTATCCATGATTGACTTCAGTTTTGACACTCTAAGTCTTGTAAAGGAGTGCAGGTGGGATTATTGAGACCATGTTTAGTCATTTGACATTAAGCTTTGAAAGGACTCAGCGGAACTGGTTTACTCCTGATTGAACTGAATAAAGCCAGGTTGGAAAGTGAATACGACAAAAACTATTTTAGTTTATGAAACCTAGAAAAAAAAATGACTAGGTACCTACAACATAGGAAAAAAAGTACTTGTTGTTTTTTTTGTGGTGTGGGTTTTTATTTTTTGGGTTTGGTTTTTGTTGGGTTTTTTTGAGTTGTCTAAGTACAGTCATAGATGTACTTTTTAAATCTCTACTGCATCTTCTGCAATACTGCACATCCAGTGCCCCTTTTCTGGAGGTGCCCTGGGTTCTGCCACCGAGGCACTTCATGAAGTTGGCTCCTGATTGTGTGAGATGCTCTTAGAAACTTTTCGCAGTGCACTCTTGAGGGAAAGTAAGCTGTCTCTTAGAGCTGTTAAAATTGAATTAAATTTTTAATGATTTCCAGGAAATTCTGATAATGTTTTCCTTGCTTGCATAAAATTCACCTAAAATTGATGTGAAACATGCTTTAATATACTGCAATTGCTATGTTTACTTATGTGTTTGTAAGACTTATTTATTAAGACTAAATATTTTGAAAGTGATTGTTTACACAACTTAAGAGCAGTCATTTTTGGCTAATGAAACTGTGCATGATTTCACATTGCTGCAATTTATTACAGGCATAGACTATTTTCACTTAATAGAAAACTAGAACTTTTGTTCTTGTGTCTTGGGGCAGCCTATGTTCCCTTTGTCACTCTGAATATGGAAATATAAAATTTGTAAATGCAACTTGCCTGTCTTGAAATCATGGCATCATAATGCTAATTCAAAAATAGCACATAAAAATTGATTTGAGTAGGAGTCAGTTTTGTGCTTCTTGAGAAGTACGTGAAAATCTGTACTTTCCAGCATTCAAGTTGAATGTTTGCATGTAGATGTAAAACCCTTGCTTAGCTGGTTTTACAGCAAAACTCTTCAGCTAACTGAAAGTGAGCTTCAGTAAATCTTGGCTCTCTGGGAGCTTTTGCTTCTTGTTTTCCTCTAGATTTTCTAGACTTTTCTAGTAGTTTTCCCCTCTGCTGTTTTTTTTTCCTAATTTTTAAATACTTTTTAAAAAAGCATTTCTACCTCATTAGAGTGCATTATGAAGGAAACCTTGAGTTGAGCTGAGGAAGCTTCAGAACTTGTAATTGTTACATACCTTTTTTATGGAGAAAAGGCTAAATACTAGAGAAATGAAAATAGGGGTTTAGATGCTCAGCTACAATACTCAGGTAGAAAGGATAAACTGGAAGGAGCCATCATCTACCTCCTAGTAAAAAAAAGAAGAACAGAATAGTCTCAGATTTTTTGTTTGTTCTCTTTTTTAGTGATTAATTTATGTTGTCTCCCTTTGTCACCAGAAGTGTGTCTGTCTTTGGAGAAATAAATACAGGTTGGTAAGGAAGTGGAATTAATTTTTCCACGCTTCCATTATCTCCTGAAAAATGCCTGCTTTGGAAATGTCGGGCACCCAAACCTGTTCTAGAGGTACCTGGAAATGGTAAACCTCAGGAGGAATTGAAAATTTGGCTTCAAACTATCATTTGTCTCAAAACTGTACTCATTTGTGAAAATATTATCCAAGAAATCAAATTAAGCATATCCATTCTGCTGGGAATGTGCTTTTCTTTTCTCTTTTCTTCTTTTTTTCCCCCTAAAATAACCAAAATAAATGAATAATTTAGTTTTCATTGGGCATGAAGATGTTTGAAACCTCAGCTGTCTCATACCCGAGTCAGCTTGCAACTGCATCTTTACATATATTTTCCCAAATCGATCTTTTTCCGCTGCAGTGTGAGCACTTAGAATGACTTAAGCAGAAAATATTTTCATGCTGTATTGGCAAAAATAACTGACTGCTATTTACAGTAACATTTATTCTATTGCTGTCATTGGTACAGCAACATTCATGCTGAAAAATGAGTCTTAACAACATTATCCTTTCAACCTTGATTCCCTGTGTGACTTAAGTCGTATGTTGTACCACCAAAATGAAAAATGTAGCGAGGCAGTTGGGATGGATTCTGAGTGGAACTGGAGGCAAAGTTAGGTCAGGAAATTAATCCCCCTTATAGCCAGCTGTTGGGGATATTTTTCTGCTGTGGAGGTGGCTCTTTATCAAATGTTGGACTTGGTGCATTTATGGAATAGCGAGGTACAGTGCTACCTAAGTGGGCTTTACCTCAAGCAGAAGTTACTGCTTTAGGACTAGATCCTCTGGAGTTAGCTCAACAAAACACAGCTACCCTATTTTTATTTGTTAAACTTTTTTTCTCATCTTTTCAAATCATAAACAAGCTCTATCTCCCTGCCCAAAACTTAAATTATTTGAGAGGGCATGGGACTTGTGATGTGGTTTGGGAGGAAGGGGTTGATGGGTGATTGTTTTTGGTGAGGAGCAGATTTTCGCATTTGTTCATTTATTTGCTGTATCCTAAATACAGTGTATTCCTGGAGGGCAATGGCAATGGCAAGCTTAGTTGTTTCCTGTAGGTTGATTTCAGTAATGGTGGGCAATTAGCCAATTGCTCAATTTTTGAAGTATGGTGAAGATGAGTACTTGTTATTCAGCTTTGAAGTGTAACAGAAAACCTTAGATGCATTTGAATCCTGCTGATGAACTATTTACGAAAGACACTTAGGTTAAGTGTAAAAATCACCTCAAAATGTAGTTATGCCAGTACAGATCCCTTGAATTTTACAGTCTTAACATCACAACTTCTTTTGACAGGCAGAGAATGAGATGCAGATAAAAATGTCATGAACACATGGGGAAAATAATTCTTTGAATTGTTGTGAAAAAGAGAAATTTTCATTAGTCCAGGCTACTTTCAACATTTTAAAAACAGCTGTCCTTGGAATTTTAAAGGTATTAGATAGTTCCCATTTGGAAAGGATAATAGTCCTTATTTTTGGAAAAAGAAATCTAGATTAATCTTTACACTAATTACCCATTTGCTTTACATTCTTTCAGTTTGTAGTATTATTTCATGTTGGCTGTTTTTATGAGAGGGTATTATAGACCCATGGATAATTTACATAAGAACCAGCATTTGTAAGTAGTTCCAAATCCTCTTCACCATATTTAGGAAAAATTAGGAGTAGAAAAGAAATAGATTAGGTGTACTTAAACATTATTAAAGTGTCAGGCATCTTCCCCCTTTTTTGCAGGAGAATTAATTGCACATATTCCAGAAGAGGCTTATCTGAGCAGTAATTACTCTCTGAATCAGTTCCACAAGACAGACATGGAATGTGAAAATGGCAATATCCTATAACCCACAATGGGATTAGGCTCCAACTCTTTATCTACACCAGTCCCTTGATGAAAAGCTGCCAGTCAGATAGGATCTTTAATATTCATGGGTGCTTTTAGAGGCGATTCTACATATGAGTTTAAGTTCATACTACAAAACATTGTATCATGGCGTTTGGCATAGATAAAAAAATAGGTCTCAAGCACAGAGCGAGTTCCTGGTCTTACTGAGGCTCTGCTCTGGAGTATTTTATAAAAATAACACTGCAGAATGAGCAGACCTGAAATATAAAATTTGTCCAAAGTCTCCCTTGAGACACAGTGCCAAGGCTTGCCCTCCTTCAATAATAATGCACCTTGTGTGCTTATCTTTGGCAGGAGTGTCACTTGTAGGCAGCTGCCTTCATGAGATGTGCAGTGTTTTTCTGATGGGCCTTCTAGTATAAGCAGGAAATTCTGATCTGGCCTTAGGCCAAAATTTAGGAAAACTTTAATTTTTGATCTGTCTGAAAAGGACAAAATGTATGTCTCAATGTCACCTTTCCTTTCTTTTTCACTTAATATTTTTAACCAATTTTTACTCTAGTGGAGATGTAAAGACAGCTGACAACAGGACAAATGGAAACGGCATCTTGGGGATGTATAGGGAAGGAAGACTTTTGTGTGTTGCAGTTCAGCTTTGTAGATGTTTTCCTTTGTAGGATGAAAGTTGGCTTAACAGTATTAAAATTCATTGTTGCTTGATTGCAAGTTTGTGATATGAGATAAATTCTCAAAGAAGTACTCAAGTTTGAGCTGGCATGAAAATGACTGCTGTTGGTATCATCTAATGAAATACTGTTATGTATGTGCTTATAAGAGAACAGAGAAAAGTAATATTGATTAAAAGCAAATGTAGGTATGCTGGGAAGCTTGTTTTGCTTCTGAAGATCAACAGTTTAATTTCTATGACTTAACACCTTTAGTATGTGGCTAAAAGCATGCGTGTGATGCATTTTTATTGTAATTGTCTGAGATGGATGACTTTCAGATTGATAAATGCATTATCCTCACCTCTGCACTACAGTGTTTAATGAATCAATTGGTAGTGTTTTGTCTTCTAATAATTAGTTTTCTGATTGGGGAAATATTTTTGCTTTTCATGATGTGGGGATATCTGTCTGTGCAATTTGCTAAGGATCTGATAGAAAAAGAATGTTTTGTTTGGTTTTTCTTTTCTCCCCTCAATCTTAGTTTAGTGTCATGCCCAGTTTTCTTTGCCATAGCTGGCCATAATTAACACAAAAGTCTGTACATACACACTAGTATAGCAGTCATCAAAAATGAAGAATCATCTGCATTTTAATACCAAAATATATTTTTTCTTTGCATGCTAGTGAAGTTTTTTGAGGAAGGGTGTAATGCAGGTTTCATTGTCAATGAAAATTTTTTCATTTGTTTCAGTATATTCCAGAATTTAAAGACATCGTATATTTTTGTCTGTAAATAACACATTGTTGTTCACACATGGGCATTTTTAGGAAAAAAAAATAAAATTAAATACTTGGATGTTAGAATTGATAAACTGTTCCTAAGACACCAAAAAGCTGAACTGCAGTATCTGTTCTTTTCCTAAATTAAGTAACCTAACAAGAAATGAGTTGTATTAAAGTATTTCATGCATTCACTAATATTGCTTCTCAGAGACTGACTCTGTAGATCCTCTCCAAGTATATTTTTTGTTGCTCCATTATCCATTTGTTTGTTATTTGAAATGAACAAGATTTAAGAGAGTCAACAAAGAATCCATTTCAAATTATTTTTCAAAGACTGAGCACTTTCTCACTGAAGATACCTTCTGTACTTTGGCATCATGAATGTTGCATGGTTTGAAGGATGCTCAAACACTTCCTCAGGTGCTCTGCCTTCTTTGAAACGCATTCTTTAGTGACTAAGTTCTGTGTAGAGCTGGGGTGGGTATGTGGAGTTTTAGTAGAACTCCCACAGGAAAGTTCTGATTCCTACCTAATTCATCCATGTGAGGTTTTAGCTCTGAAATTGGGAAAGTTGCCCCTTCCAGTTTTTGAAGAGCAAAAATGCCTTTTACCATAGCTGTTTCCCATGGTTTGGAGAAGTGAATTAATAGAATACGGTACTACTGAGCTTCTAAATTTGAGCAGCTAATCATTATACTGCAAGCCCTCTCTTACCTCTGTTATTAGCCTAGGAAGGGTGGGACTGATGCTGGGGCTGGAGAGCTGCTGAAGTGGCCATTTATTTCAGAGATGTTAGATAAATGCCTTTTTCTTTTTTTTCTTTTTTAATCAGAATAGCAATCTTACAAGAGGTAGGTTTTGGTCACAGTGTCAAGCCTCTTTCTTCCATCCAGGTCTCTAATGCTCCCCTTGGATTCTTTCTTCTGCTGTTCTGATTTCCTGCATCTTTCTTCATCTTTTGAAATACTGTTCCCCTCTTTCTTTCTATAAAAACCACATGCAGTCAGCACATCTTTTAATGTCCTGTGCATGTTTTATCAATTCTTTATCCAGAAGCTTATTGATGCCTGCTTCTGGTTTTTGTGTAGAGACTTTTTTCAAGCTTAGGCATTTGTAGTGCTGCACAGCTGTAATATTTTTGGCTCTGATGAGATTTTATCAATATCCCAATGCACCAAGAAGGGAAGGGGTTCTGTAGCAAAGCTTTCAGAAATTACCTGCTGGTTACCCTGTATTTAGGCTGGGTGTTTGCTGAGATAGGCAGTGGGCTGTACAAATGCCCTTCATCGCCCTGCAGGGAGGAGGCAGATGACTGAAGAGCTGTAATGCATTCATGCCAAGTGGTAGTAAAAACCCCCTTGTGGGGATATCATTGATACAAAAGTGTGTTACAAGACTATGTACAAAAGCCTGAGTAGTGTCCTAGCAGAGAGCTAGCTGGCTTGCAAATTTCTACCTTCATTGGTAAGCTATTTCCAAAAATTATTGCTCAAGTAATCTCCTTTCCTGTTTTGTCTCCTCTGAGTGTAATGGAATGAACATTTTATATTCCTTTGTATCTTGATTAGAAGAAAATAAAACAATAGTATATGGTCATCATCAAAAAATCAAATAAAACACCAATCTTACTGACTTTTAGCCACATATTACAGTTAAATTACAAGGAGAAAATAAGGTACTGGTTAATATTAGGTCAGCTTAATCTCACTTGTACATTTATTTGGTTTGTCTGCATTCTCAGTACTCAATTCTGACTGTTTTTTCATTAGATTGCTCTGTATGGCTAGGAAAATAAAAGCAATGAACTGTTTCTTAATATTCTTTGTTGACTAGAGAATATAGAGTGAAAATATATCTTTTTTGACTTGATTGGTGAGGTTTTTTTTCTGAGCTGTTCTTCATGAATAATTCAGTACGTTTGAAATGTACTTAACGTATTTTAGCGTTTTCTGGTAATAATGGAAGACATTTATCTTACAGTTCCCAATTTGACTTACAGATGATATTGTTTTTCTCAAAGGGAGCTCTTGTGACTTGCCAGAAGAGTAATAGAGTTTGCAGGCTGTGGTATTTATCAGAATTCACTGATTATTAGCACAGGGATTTATAAAACCAGACTTTCTCCAAGTGTGATATTTGTGTTTCGGCTTATAGATGAGGGTTTCACTCAACTAAGCTAGTTGAGAAATAGGATGCTCTATTATTATGGCTTTAGAAAAAACAAGTGGAGCTATTGTGCTGGTAGTATGGTGATGGGAAGGAATAAAACTGTGTAAACTTGCACCCGTCTGGTGGGGCTGCTTGCAGTGGAGCTCAGGTTAACAGGCTTGAAAAATACGAAGTGGTGCAATTAAAGGATCATCTGAAGCAGCTGAACAACTTGTTCTGTTTTTTAGCTGAACTGTGTGTTTATCATACTGCTTTCAAGAGCAGGGTGTTGGGCTCTGAATGGAAGAGTGGTAGAGAGAGGACAGGATTTTTGGGTTGTCCCTGGATATATACCTTGTAAGAACACTGCAGACGGAGGCATGGTTAGAAAATTGCTGTGCAAATAAATAGAAAATGCTGTGCAAAGGATCCTCATTTAGCCAGTGTGAATAAGGAAGCTTTGGCCATTTTCTGCAATTTTTTAGAAGTCATCTTGTTGCAACTCATTCAATTTATGGAAATGGAATTCAGTTCTTAAGTGACAAAGATATTTGCTTCTTTTTGTCCCTCCAGTTCAGAGCCACTGGGGTGATGAGGCTACAGAGAAAGGAGCTAATGAACCACAAGTAGCTTAAGAGATCTGCTCTAGTACTATTTTGTCTTTATTTGTCAAATCACAGCTAGTAATGTTTATATCTGTTTGTCTTGACTTTAACCTAAAAACTGATGGACCATTCTGCTGAGCCAGCAAAATTAAAGGAGTATCCAGGCAGAGAGTTTCTTTCACGTATGTTATTCTGCAGAAAAATGTTTATTGGTGAAGAATGTTAGAGAAGTGTCAAACCAGATTTTTGTAATCATGTAAGCAGATTGAGGGGGGGAGAGAGAGAGAGTGAGAAAATGACTTTCTAAACTGTAAGGTGACAATTAAGTGGGAAGCGCAATTGTTCTTAACCTGTAAGATCCTGGGAATCAGGAAGCTTCAAGTTGTGTTCATGCCTGTTTGTCTGCATAGAAAGAACCCTAAAAGTGCGACAAAAACAAGGCTAAGACTTGGAAAATTACCAGAATCAGTAATGAAACAGGTCAGTAGAATTTTTATCTTACTTCCATTTCAGCTTTGTTTTTCCTTTTTAAATTAATTTTGATAATTTATTTTATTTATTTTTCACGAGTTATTAAAACCTTCCATACATATGAAGGCCCTAACTTCATGGAAGGCTGGTCTGATAAGGAATACATAGAATTTGGCATAAGAAGTATTAGAAACAGCAAAAGCCTAGCAGTGACTGTGTTGCCAGAGAGTTGTTGATACAGGCAGTTTTGATATTTTATTTTTTTTAGAACCTAAGCAGGTAACAAGACAATAGGTAAATTAGGAGTGAAGAACCTCAGAGGGTGCCCTAGTCCTACATCTTGGCTCCAAGTATCCCAAGAAGGCATATATTTACATAGAATCTGTACATGACCACTGGCATTTGGGATAATCACCACTGTCCCAGTAGAAGATACTTCATAGAGCTGAGAACTCAGCATTGCCTCTGTTAAACTGAATCCTTAGGAATGCCTGAGAAACTACACTTAAATGGGATATATCTTTAGGGAAATAGTGTGTGGGAAAACATTTTTCTTGTCAAGGGGAGTATAAAGCTAAAATAGATGAAATGATGGAGTACAAGTGGGTAGGGTGATTACAGCTCACAATTTCGGTTCTGCATGTAACTGAGTATCAGATGAGCACCAGGTGCACCAACTAGATGTTGCTGTGCTTTGTCTCAGTAAGAACAGCATACAATTACTCCATAATGAGTCTTTCTTCCTCAGATAAGGTATTGAAGGCATTGAAGGACCACTTTTCAGAGCAGACTTCTCACTTTCTTTTCTCACAGCTTTGACCAATACAGTTTATAAAATTTACTGTCATAGCTTTTAGTTTTACCAGTTTATTCAGTATGCATAGATAGTCATGCAAGCACTGCTCAAAAAAAAAAACCCAAGTTTTTAATGGTTATGTCTTGCTGTTCTAATTTAGTCTCCTTCTTTTGCACAGAATGCTTTGTACTTTAATTATTTTCTGACTTAGTATAATATAATTAATAGAAAGAACATCCTGGGCTAATAGGCTTCACCAAGACAAATAAGTTTGTTTAGAAGGGTGAGGAATCTATTCACTTTTCCCTGGAGAGCTGCTGCCTAGATAAATGCTCTACACAGGAGAGGGGTTTGTGTGAGGTGACTTCTGGAACGCTTTTCAGGCTTTTTTGTCTACTTAGACTGGTGTACATTGAAAATGTCAGCATAAAATGTTGATGGCGGTTTGCTCGTTTAGTTTGCTGATCATCTCTTCACACCTGTATTGCACCATACATCAAACCTATGGGACAGCATCTTTAAAGGGCTCTCATGGGCCTCACATCAACAGGTTACAGGAGTTTAGCTCTATGAATGCCTCAGTGTTTCTTGATCAGCTTTCTCAGTCATTACATCAGGCTGTAGAATTAAAAATGTTTATTGGTGAAGAATGTTAGAGACATGTCAAACCCCATTATTTGACATTTCATCATGGTTTTCACTTTTCCTTTAGTAGAGCTCTATTAACATCCCTCTTTGTGTTTTGTGGTGCTGGAGTCCTTGTACCTGTAATGGAATGATGTCAATAAATAAAACACAGAATATTCCAGAGTCCAGTAATGTTGCTAGTCTCCTACACTGGGTGAAGTAGGTCCTGAATTGTACTATAAGTTGTATTATGTTTTCAGAAGGTAAGGGAGTAGAATTTTATAATTATGACTAATTCATGCTATTGAGAATGATCATGTACAAGGTGACAGCTTTCACAGCTCCTCTGTTTTTATGCTAAAATAAGTGAAAGTAGCTATCCTTCCTTTATCTGTGAAACATCTGCTTTGGTTTTTCATATGTAATTATTGTGAGAGATTTGCATGGACAGGCTTGTGCATGGTTCTTTGCTGTTAAAAGCAGAAAAAAAGAAAAAAGTGTTTATTAATCTCAGCTCTCAGCCATACATGAACATCTACCTTGGACTTGATTCCCTATTGCGTCTGCTTTGAATGTAAATGCACAAACATGTTAATGGCATCCCATTCATGTTTTAGGGTTCCAACCAGGTAATCTCTTATTCCACTGGAGTAATAACTGAAGTAATAACTCAGCCTTTTTCTCATTCACTTATGCCAGCCCCAGAGTACTGTTTTCTGTTTCTTACACAAGGTTGGGAAGTGCCTTAAATCATGGCATGAAAGCTCTCATGTGTAGGCTTCATTTCTGGCAACTATCTTTGTTTGCATTAATACCCACGTATGTTGTTTAGCAGAAGCAAAAAGTCTTCAAAAAAAAAAGAACCAAATAAGCAAAACAAATTCAAAGTGAGATCTTGTGTACCATAAGCACAATTAAGCCATTTTATCATGTAGGAAAAAAAAAAGAAAATATATTTTTTGTGGCTTATGCTTTTTTTCTGCATGATTTCAATGTGAAGTAAGAGGAAAGAAAGCTCTAATTTCTGCTCATGGTGATTTCTTTTTCAGTAAGGGGTAAGTCTGTAGTGGCCATGTGGAAGCATAGCTACATGATGTGCTGATGGGCCATGCTGGTTTACATCAAGGTCTGTCATTGTAAGCCTAGAGGGGAACAGTGTAAATATCCATTTTGTAAGAGAATGATAGAACGGTTCATTTGCTTAACATGCTTTTGGTAGACAGGTATATTAATGTAGCACCTCCCATGTAAAGATTGTTGGCAATTTACTTTGCCATTGATTAGATCAGGTTGTGCCTTTTGATTTAAAGATGATTTGTGCACTGCATTGGAAATAGAAAAGTGCAAGAAGGGCTAGTGTTAATGAAGCTGACTGCCTCCCTTCATGATTTATGGTGTGACCTCCTTAATTAAATACCCAAAAAGAACAAGGTGTTATTTTTAACATCAGGATGGAAATGAAGAAAGGAAAGAGTTGACAGGACCATATGGTATCCCACACAAACACCCACACACCCTTATCTCTATAGAAAATTGAAAACTAATCTTTCTAAAGCGAAATAGCAAGTTTTTCATAGACTTGCTGTGATAAAAACAAAGAAAACAAGAGAATAACTTTGAAGGTCTAGTAATTTCTTCTATTTTCTGAGACTTCCCTGGTTTATAGTGGCTAAAGGACACAATCACAGCTGTAAGAGTGCAATCTGAAAATCAACCAGAATGGTTCCTTGTTAGGAAAGATTTGAAAAAAATTGTGCGCTAGAATGCTCTAGAAAATCTCTGTTGACAAGGTCGGCTGTTGGAGGTGATCATTACTGTTCTTTTCACTTCAACAGCTGTGAATCCTGTAATTCTTTTGCCCCCAAGGGGAATCAGAAACACATTAGAATATGTCTAAGCTTTAATGAAGCATAGGAAGGAACTGGCTTTGAGAGGGGTTTAGGCACTAGCGTCAGCTTAAATGAGTATTTTGGTTGTCCTAGGGAAAAAAAAAAAATAGGTTTTTCCAAATCAGAATTATGTTAACCTTGACAAAGGAGTTACCAAAATCTACATATTATATGAATTTTTTTTTTTTTTTTTTTTTTTTGTGAAAAGAAATTGGACACTGCTTTTACTGCAGACTCTCTTAGTGATGAAATAGCGGAATTAAATATATTTAAGTCTACCCCTCTTGGGGGAGATTTACCATGAACAGAAGAAAGAATGTTTGTGTTCTTTGGTATCTCACACCTTCCTTGGTCATCCAAAGGAAGCTTAACAGAACTAAATTATTCTCTTCATTACTTTGGTAAACCACAACTTTATTGGAGGGGAAAAATAGGGCATTTTTTGTACATAGATAGATTATAGTGTGCTGAGTACCTAGAGAGATATGAAGGTAGTTTTTAAGGTGAGATATGCAATATGGTGTTGCAGAGGTTTAAAACAGTACATTACCCTTTAAGCTTTAGAGGATGGGGTTCCATCTGAGAACCCCCTACAGTCTATTTAACACAGGGTTTTTTTATTTGTTCCTAAAGTATGGCTGAACATACAGTGCCATGCAGGCTATTTTTTTTTTTTTTTAAATGCTGTTTAAAATAATGATGAACTCTGTTTAAACCACTGTGGGGACCTCTCTTCATGAGGAATAAAAATTCAGCAGTTTAAAGCTTTCTGTGTGCAGTTCCAGCAAGGATTAATAATTTTTTGCAGGTTACTTCTGAAAGTGAAAAGTTTGTTCACTTCCTGTTGTCAGGATACTGCAATTCTAAAATTTTTTTTTATTTTATTGCCACGACCTTTTATGTAGTACAAAATTTTTATTAAAAATAATGTTGGCTTTGTTGTTAGTTTTAGGGGTTTGGAAGAGCTTGTTTTCATTTCAGATACAGACAGTAAGTATTGATTCTTTTCTGGGCCTGCTTTAAAAAGCCATCCATTACAAACCAGGTTTTCTTTTTTGTTTGATTGTTTTTGTGGTTTTGTTTTTTTTTTTTAATTGGAGTTCTGCAACACTTCTGGGTGTAGGCACATACATGTGCCAGTAAGCACTAAAAAATTTACTTGATGTTTGAAAAAAGTACCATGAAATGATCATAGTGTTTCGAAGTCTTCTTCTTTCTCTAAGAAATTATTGAAATTCACAAAAATTCCATGTTTTTCTGCTTTTTTGGTGACTGTGAGTTCCTTTAAAGATGCACAGATTGTAAGTGGACGAATTATCTGTCCCTTTCAGTTCCTAAACAGTTTATAAAAATCCTGCTATTTCCATTCTTGTAGCATTCATGCCAGAGTGATATTTTCAGGGTCGATCTAAAGAGAGAATGAGATTTTGAATACAGGGTGATAGCATAAAATTTTGCAGTTTATGAATGAAGCAGTGCAGAATTAATTTAATTATCTCTGATTATCTCTGAGTGTTTCATCATATTAAAAACCTCTGCAATTCTACAATTTCAGACAAGCAGATACCAGTCACTTCTAGAAGCTGATGTCAGAATTTCTGTTATGTTTGATTAGATCGGATTTTTTTCCATATGGTTATGGATACAAAGAAACTGAATTTGCTGGGGAAGAGGTCTATGCTTCATTATTGGGCTTTGCTCACATTTAACCTCAATTTTGTGTGGTTATCTCTGTTATCTCACTGGATGGTGTGTCTCACTATGCATTTCCCTTAAATTTATTGATTAAAACATCTTTTGTATCCCTGTTGTGTTTAGTTCTCAAAAATTTCAAAGCCAACATCTGATTTCCATATTTACATGAAGTGATGCTCACTTCCAGAATTGATAATATGTGTAGAGTGTGTTGCTGTACAGAATGAATTTTTAGATCTCTGCATCCGTATTTTAAGCAAAACATAATGGAAAACCCCGCAAACATTAAAACCAAAACCTTGAATAGGTTTATTCCACTTGGATAACTTGGACTCGATCTCCAGGCACCTAAAGAGGATTTTTTTGACAGTGTGGCTCTTAGTGTATTTTTCACAGCTTTGGAATGAGAGGTCACACCCTAGAAAGATTTATCCTTGACCACACTCTCAAGCATTAGAAACCTTAAATTATGGAGAAAGTAAAATCACTTTTGTGTTAGCAGTGAACAGGACAACCTTGTCCTAAATGCTGTGCATGTTTCTTCTAAGTCCTTATTGATAATTTGAGAAAGACTCGGTGTTTTGGGAAGTGCTTCCGAAAAAAGTCACTTCTCACATGGATTAATAACACTGGCATAATTCCAATCACCTTATGTTTGAAGTGCTGTTATGAGAAGTCTTACTAGCCTTCAGAAGATTCAACAAAATCTTAAAAAATGTCCTTTGGGTAAGATGTTTCTTGTCCCAAGGTTTTGCAGTTTTCTTGTCAGAATACTTGTGTAGTTACACAAGTTGTTTCTTTTTATAAAAAGTTGAAGGAAATTGAAAGTTTTTTCCCGTAATCTGAAGAGATTTCCAGAATGTTTTAGGATTATTTTTTTTATACTATGCAGGATTCTTAATTGACTATTTGTTCTTATGTTTTAAGTGTGATTATAAAGGCATTATCACTATATCACTTAGCCATTTATCCTCACTTTATCAATTATCACTATATAGTGCTTTTCTCAGTCCTGTTTTTTTTGAAACTATTATTTTCTAGTCCTTCACTGAAATAACTTTGAATGAAACCATAAATAGATGGCATATATTTTATTGAAAGATTGAAAAAAGGTATCTGTGTGACATGTAGTACCTGACATTAACTGCTGTCACAGTCAGGAAGTTCAGTTTTTCAATTGACATTAAATTGGGAACTGTTTATGTAAATTGACATTAAATAGGAACAGGGGTCCTGAATTACTGAAAAAAATGAGTTGGTGGGGTAGAAAATTGTCTTCCCATTAAATGAGATTTTCCATTAAGCCACCTGTTAAAAAACAGAGCTTTCTCTCCTCACTGTTTCAGTGTTTAGTTTAATATGTGAAGCATAAGATGGTTGCTTTGCGGTTATAAGCGTGTTTCTTTTTCTTTATATGAGTGGGAAGCAGCTCTTTTGGAAGCTGTGAATGGACTATTTCATTAAGAGTCAGCACTACCAGGATGTACCTATACTTTGGTCAAATTCCCTGAGCTGAAGGGCTATGATTATGGAATTAAGAATAGCAAGGGCATTAGAGTATAATCTAACTCTTCATGCATTGTGCTGATCTACTCAGCTGGTGCAGTCAATTTAAGCCAAATCAGATGTGTTTTGCAAGATAGAGGTGGCTGTTGCTTTGAAAATTTGTTGTGCTCCTACAGTTTCTTCTTTAAAATCATTAAGTATAATTTTATGTAATGCAAGTCCTGGTTTGGATCTATTTACTGCTGCTCAAAAGCTCTTATGCCAGTTGAGATTGCTTTGTGAGTGATGCAGTGTTCGTAGCAGAGTTTATTTGTTGCACTGTGAGCATGCAGAAGTCTCTGAAGAGTAGGTCTGAAAGATGGAGCAATCTACAGCCTCTGTTCTGAGGAACCATTTGGCTCTGTCAGGGTATTCTATGTATTTTTCAATTACTGTGTTAAAGATTTACCTGATGTTGGAAGTTTAATAAATTACCAAGTGCTATCATTAGTAGGATCAAATTGATTTTTCCGGAGAGGTATTTCGACATCTCCTTTTTGTCCTATGAGCATAACAAAGGTACTGCCATATAGGACAGTGTAGAAGATCATAAATGAGAGAAAAATGTATTTTGCCACAGAAATGTTAGTACAGAAACACACTGAAATTATTTAAGTGTATTTTCTGGGTACAGTTTTCTCACATCTCCATAACTCTGTTTCTATTTTGTAATGTTAAGGGAAATAATTTTAATATTCAATCAGTAATATTAATATTAAATATTAAATTTAATATTCAGTGCCTGTTTTGTAGCACACAAAAGGGAACATTTTGCTTCAGTAGCTTATTTCTGTTGTGAAGTGGAAGCACCTACTTCCAAATACACATATATATTGAAAGTAAAACTTCATTTTCATTAGGTTACATATGAGGTACTACAGATGAACAGCCTAACACTGACATTTTTTAAATTACTATTTTAACCATATTTAACCACAATTATGCCTTTCATAGTCTCATTTAATGACTTCAATGATCCAGCTTTATTAAAACATTGGAGATATTTGGTTCAGTTTTCAAATGCATTAGTGGTGATGTCAAGTATGTAAAGGTGTATCCAAACTCTTAAGACACTCATCAAGTCAAATGTATGCAGAAACTCTTCTTTATAATAAACTGGAGATGAGCCTAAAGCTGAAAAGTTAGGCAGGGTATGAGCAATTCTCTATCATCCTCTGGGTTTCTTGCTGCTGCAGCAAAGCATTTGAGTAGTATGTGTGATTTAAATACTTAGGGTTTTTTTAAAGTGACTTGAATTATTCATGACCTTAAAATTAGGCATGTGTTTAACTGCTTGGCCGAAAGTGAGGCTTTAATTTTTCTAAGATTTCACTGTGAGCTGTATTGCCTGTTCCATTGTAATGCTTGCAGATTTCTCTGTAAGGCCATAAAAATATAAGGAGTATAAGAACATTCACATATTTCTAAAATTATGAGAAACATCATCCTTTGGTTCAGCTGAACTATTTGTCTCATACCAAGCCTTATCGCTAATAGTCAGTAGCAGATGTCTTGGGGAAGATACTACACTACTGTTTTGCTAACAAAGCTTTCCATTTTAACATAATTTTCTGTCTTTGAGCAGTTGAGTTAAGTTTTATCTTTATGTCCTATCAACACTGATGGTGTTTTTTTCCCTTCTCCAGTTCCACTAAATAAATTTCTAAAACACTCTACATTTTCTGCATCCACAATATGTTCTATCTGTGAGAGGCATTATTTAGCAACATAGAATATCCCCAAGTTGGAAGATAAAAAAAAGAAAAAAAATGGGTTGTTACTAACTAATTTATTTTTCAATATTTTGAGCATAATAGAATTAAATATGAACAAAATGCATTTACTTAAAATTGCTGAGGTGTTAATATTTTATAAACTGTATAAAAATTTAATTAGTTGCTTCATTTTGGATCATTTTATCTAATATACTAGATGAGAATATTTATTCATTTACATACATATACAAATGTTTTTAATATTACTTCATATTCCTACCCAAAATCCATCAGTATTCAACATGACTAATTTGTGTCACTTTCCATTTCCTTGCTTCCCTTAATGCAGAATTAAGAAACTAACACTGGCTCCATGGGTAATGATATGTACTCTAAGTCTCATAAGTATTCATCTGATAAATAAATTTTAAGTCTTCCTTCAGATCTGTGGATGAGAATAAAGTCAGCACCTCAGTATCAGCAATTCACTGTGATACAGCTCTCACAGGCTGATGAGGCTGTGCAGTTACATTGGGCTTGGAAATGTCTGTGATCCTTTGGCATGGCACTGTTGGGTGTGTAAACCCAATACTGCTCAGAAGGAATTTGTGGCTTCTGTTGCTCTCTTCCCCCAGAAGCTTGTGCAGGTCTCCTCTACAGTCCCTGGAAGCACAGGTAGCTCATTCCTGCTCCTTTCAGGACATTCCTGTTCTCCTTGCACTATGGAAGGAGCAAGTGTGGCATCTTTGCACCCTTTTCCTCATGGACAATAGCACCTTCTGTGTTTTGCTGAGCCAGAGGTGCCGTGGCTTGCAAGTGACTGACTCGATGTCTGGAAGGGCTGTCCAACCATGGAAATCAAACTTAACACAACAACAACACTGTTCTTCCAAAAACATTTCCATACCCATAAAACTGTAGACTTCCTTGTAATTATAAAGTCATTTATTAATCTCTTCAATGCAAGGAAAAGTCTAAGGACGAGCAAAGCTTTTATTTTGGAAGGGAGAAAGTGTGTTTCCATCGTTCCATTAGAGTCTTTAGTGAATGTACTGCTGAAGTAGTTTCGCTCTTGGTAGTGTCCTGAAACTTTAGGATCAAAGGGGATTTTCCTCACAGGAATCTACTCTGTAACATACAGTTCTAAAGCTGTAAATCTATGATTATGTCTTTAAAAAGCTTATTGACTAGTTTTAGATGAGAGCTGTTAGGAATTTCTAGTTTTCTTGAGATTGTCTGGGAAAAATTTAAATGTGAAAAATTGAATACATTGCCAGTGTGTTTTAGAAAGATTGCATAGGTTTTGACATGTATTTCTATCCTGATTGTAGCATAGTCCATGGTGGGAAAATTAAATACTTTCCAAATGTGTTTAACCTGCAATCTTTGGCAATATAATTCTTGGTATAACCAGAACTTACATTTCCATGAGCCATCCTTGTTGTTTCCTGTAAAGCTGATAAATTCTGATTAGTAGAAAAACACAAGAATTGCTACCCTCTTTCCCCTGCTCCTTTTGCCTCCAAAAGGGCTCAGATCTTAACTGTTGTTATTTAACAGTTGTCTTTGCAAAATATAACAACTTTTTTTCCTCACTGATTTGTCAAAAAAAGAAAACTTCTGAGGAATTATACACATATCCTTAGGAAAAATAAACATCAAGTTTTAAGAATTACAAAAAGGATTGTTTTCTTCTGAAATGTTTAATCTATCAGAAAATAATGTGTAGGAAACCTGTAGTCAGCAAAGCTGCTGTAGAATAGAATACAGAACATTACTATTGTTTGATAGGTAATACTTCAGCAAAATATTACAGTAGGAGTTGCAGAATAGAAACTACTTCTGGAAAGCTTCCTTGCCTGCTTTTTTCCTGTTCCACAAGACAAAATAGCAAACAACACTATTTTTCATATTAAGATTCTTGAAGGCGTATTACTTCCATTGCACTGTCCAGACTTTGACACATTCATCTATCAATGCTGGCAGGTCTGAATTTCTTCTGACAGAAAATACCATTTTGTGTACTATAATGTTGCTACAAAATGCAAATTCAGGTGATATTCAACCAAGTCCAACATTTGTAAGCAGCATTTCAAAGTTACATACTGCATGTATAGATTCGATTACAGTAGTGAGATAATTTTACATTTTTAGATGCTTATTCCTGCAAGTTACACCAATTTTGGTCATCAGCACTTTAGGAGAAGATAAAATGAACTCCAGAATAAAATTCAAGTGGGATTCTGTCATATGTTTCTTGTTAAACATGAACTTCTAACCTGGAATAATAAAGAAGTAATATTTGTAGGAATTTTATTGATTAAAAAAAAGAGCAAACATCAGAGCAAAGCACCATTGGGTTCCCCTCCCTGCAAGGATTCCAAAAGAATTTTAAAGATGCCAGTGACTCCAGGAAGACTTGACACAGCTGATTTTTAGAGAAAAGTCAGATTTTTTTTTCAGTACATTTTCCTAGTGTTTACAAGACCACTAAGGAAAGTGCTACTGAGTTTGAAATACACTTTGTTAGCTATTAATCGTTCATTATTAAAATTTTATTGGTGTTTTTAAGCGTAATGACAAAATGCTTCAACTCAGGACTTTTTTTACCTTGAAAATTATAAGTTAAGGAATAACTTTTTGCAGTTTGGGTTTTTGAGGGTTTTTTGGGGTAGGCTGTTGTGTTGTTGTTTCCTATTCTGTTTGGGTTTGTTGGTTTGTTTTTTTTTCCACAGATCTTGATCTAGTGTATTCTTACTACAAAATTTAAAGCCTGCTTTTATGGACACTTGATCTATTTTGCAGTTACCAGAGTAACGTAACATTCTGACTTCAGTATTGGCAGGCAAACAAAGGACTGTCAAGTGTTTTGTGTTTAAATATAATTATTATGGATCTTTATTTTGCAGTTGGGTTTATTTTGTTCCTGTCTGAGTTGTAGCTAGTGTCTGTTTGAGTGACAGATTCTAATCTTTTGAAAATCCTGTCTATATTAGAGTAATGACTTCCAATATCTTGTATACTAAAAGCACTTTGTTTTTTCATGGTTTGTAGTACTCTCTGGCAAATTATTGCATTGTTTGAGATTATATGGATGTTACAGGGTTTGCCTAAACCTTTATGTGAGTGTTTTAATGGTTGTTGTGTTATCACTGTGTTAATAAGGATCAAGCCAGGAATTTTCACTTTAAAAATCCTCTAAATAATTGTTGACAACGTTATAAACCATCCTAAGGCTTGGCTTGGCTTTCTTAATTTTTAGATTTTTGGGGTGTTTTTTTTCTGAATCTAAAGGAAAGACTCTGAAATAATATTTCAAATTTTTGTTTATACCAGGTAATCTGAAGATTTCTAATGTTAGTACAGGAGACTTCTGAGTCCAGAGGGGTATCAAACAGAATATAGTAGTGAAAGTAACAGATTCTACCCTTCCCTAGAAAGCAATGGTTTTGTCACGAACATGTTGGTATTGTAATCAGCTTTCAAGTAGCCTTTCTCAATCGCATGATCGTTTGATGAAACTGCCCACTGCAATCATGCATGAGTGTAATATGGTGGGGAAGCAGAGTGATGATTAAAAGGAATTTAGAGAAATAAAAATGGACTTCTATTTTATTAAAATATATTTAAAATTGCTGTGAGTATCTGAGCGTTAAAGGTGAAGAGTTTCTCATTGTTCTTGCAGTAACAAGAATAACAGGCATTTTTTTTCCCTTTTTAGTTGCGGTGAGTTTGAATAGATTTCACTAAACTAGTAGTAATTTTCCAGTTTCCAAAAAGGGAAGCTGCACTAACCCAAATAAAATGAATCCACAAAATAGTTGATTTAATTATTCTTTTATAGCTTCCTGCCTTCATATGGACTTTGTGCTAGTTAAAAAATAGCCAGAGGCTCCAATGCACCCCTGTACTGGAGCTGCATCCATTACGGACCATCCTTATCTTTGAATCTCTTTGCCCATGACACAGCTTCTTTCCAGAAGGCTGCAGTAAGCATGAAGATGGTTTTATTTTTTGTTTGTTTGGTTTGATTCTTGGTTGGGGTTTTTTTTTTGGTTGTTTTTGTGTTTGTTTTTTGTTTGGGTTTTGTTTTGTGGTTTTTTATTTTGTGGTTTTATTTTGGGTTTTGTTTTGTGGTTTTTTATTTTGTGGTTTTCTTGTGGCTTTTTTGTTTGGGGCTTTTTTTTTTGTTACTTTTACTGGCATTTTCTGTGTGCCTTGGCTCTGCAAAAGATTGCTGAAGTGAAAGAGCTACCAAGAACACCGCAGAATCAGTGAGAATCATGTTTCTAAACCACATTGGAAGGCACATTGTCAGAAATTTTTCAGTGTCTTTCTAGTTACGATATGTGTGTTAGGTGTCCTGTATTTATAAGCCATGACATCTGTAGGTTAAATCTTTAAAAAGAATAGCTAGCCACCCATAGAACCAAATAGTGAGCTGGTGCATGATGGTTTTGCCATATATCAATATTTTTGCTGAATCAGTTCCTTTCTAAATGGTTAACCCGAAGTTTTAACTTCCATTGCATTGATTTTCACACTTTTTGCATGTGATAAATATACATGTCATAGTTTTTATCTCCTTTATTAATCTCAGAAGACATTCCAAAAGGTATTGTTATTTAATCATCCAGAAAGTGTTGTTCCTTTCTCCTTTTATACATTGCCATTGTCAAGAAAATAGTTTAACCACTGTTGGAGGGGATTTTCTTTCACAAGTGCTTCATAGTTAGAAAATGCTTGGCTTTGTGGTTTTTTAATTGTTTCATTCTAACTATTCAGCTCTATGTACTGTATTTGTTTGAACAAAATATCTGCTAAAAATGCATTGTGACAAAATAGTTAATGACTTTTCCTAATTTTCTTTCTCACAAATGGAGAAACTCCATTACACATAATAAAGGATAAAATATAGCCATAATCGAACAACACATTAGACAGAAGGCTTTGAAACTGTGTTTTCAGCAAAGGCTAGAACTGTTTGTTCATTTATTCTCCATAATATGCAGCTTTGACTGAATGCCTGTACTGTTTACAGACCCAAAGCTTAAATGACAATGTGCTCTGTGTAGAACGTGGTGACGATTGTAACAATTTTGAAGTGCATTTAGCTTAGTAACATGAAATATCAGTTATTCCCTAAGGTACTGTGTAGTTGTAGATCATAAACTTTTAGCCTAAATTAAACATCACAGCTGGTTGCTTTAATTTGATGCATTATAGCACAAATGTTTCAACAGCTTGACTAAAATGAACCATACTGCAAATTCAAAAGAAGAGCGAAGGTCAACGCACATGATGCTTAGTGATTTGCAAATTTCCTTTATTTGGATATATTAAATGTATTTTGTGGAATTTAGCACAGAGGAATGGAATTTGGCAGGGTAGAGCCGATAGCAAGGTATTTTCAATGAGTTTTGCTTCAGAGTATTGCAGTACAATAAGTGAGTCAAACTTGTACTGTCTCAGATTTTCAGAAGGCAGTTAAAACTAGAATTTCTTCTGGATAGTTAAAACTCTTGGATTCTTTTGCACATGTTTACATATAAATATGTCTTTCATAATCCTGATTTCTAATCTGTGTATGCTTTTAAACTTAATTGTTTTTTGAGAACACAGTATGGCTGCTACCTCGTTCACATTTAGGGGATTGCTTATTTGAACAAGAGGTATCTAGAGATAGATACCTAATCTGTGGCTGAGTTTCTGGTTGTCTAAGAAAGTGCATCTAAAAGGTCTGGAATGCAAAGCACCTGCCATTGCTCCCTATCTCTTCAGTGAGAGTGTAGTGTTAAGAATTCATATTTGTGCAATAGAAAAACATTGGATTGAGCTGCCACGAAGGAAATGAAGGTAGGCTGGGCATATTGCCAAATATAGTGTGTTTCATACTGAATGCTCTAATTCTCTGCAGAATTTCTTTTCAATATACCTCAAAAATTCATATAGCTGGTAATTAATCTGGAACTGCACTTGGTGTGTATATATATATATATATGTTGATCCAGCAGTTTTCACTCACCTAAGTAGTAGGTAATTCTATGTTCTGTGTGCTTGAGGAGTTTGAACTGATTCATACCAAAAATAATGACTTGTACTTTGAGGAGCAAGCCCTCCCTAGGCTTTAGACTGAAAAGAAATGCTGGCAGAAATGTGTTGGTTCAGTTTGGTTCTCTGCAATGCTTTCCAACTACTGCCTTGCTTTGTCTCAGGATTGTGCTGGTGGTATTTCTTGTAAGAAATATATTCTTACATGGTTATATAATTCCAGAGGTTTAGAAAATATAGTTAAGTTACTCTATGTTCTTTCTTCACCAAAATAAACAAGTTTGAACCGTGCCTTTCTCATCATTTGATGTTCAGATCTAAATTGTCAGTGTTCTGACATCTGTGGTACCTGTGTTGACCCAGTGAAATATCCCAGTTCATACAGGAGCTCTTTGTTCCAAAGCAAGGTCCCTACAAGTCCTGTTGCTGGGAGGTGCAGCCACCAGCTGGTGTTCTTGGTAGAATGCCTTTATGTATGCTGTTAATAAGCAGTGACTGTATCTCCTTCATTACCATCTTTCATGGCTCCCTAAACTGCCAGATACTTATTTTAATAATTTTTTCAAGTTTTTTCCCCCATTATATTAGAGCAACTTTTTTTAGTTTGCTGCTTCTGTACTTAATTTCTGCATGCCTGTTTCTTTGCTCTTTCAAAAGTAAGTATGGGTTTTAGTTTTCCCCAGATATGCCATTTTATGTGAAACTTAAGAAAATATTAAAATCTCATGACTATCACTGTGTAACAATGCATAGCAGGAATAATTACTGAGAAACTAAAACCTTCTGACTGCAAAGTAAAGCCTCTGCTTAAACTGCAAGTGCTTGCAAGTTTCTCTTTCCACATTAATACTGAAATGGTATTAGGAATATGGTGATGAATTGCTTATGTCAGATTAAATACAGGTTTTTGTCCTGTTTTATACCTGAAGCTACGATGGTGATGATGTAGCAATTTTGATTGATGATGTTTGGATTCACACTGCGATGCTCAAGCTGAAATGTGGTGCAAATTCAGTATTTATAATATATCACCCTTAATTGGCTTCAACCTTTGTAAATTCAAGACTTGTTGCCATAACTTGAATTAATGACCAAAGGCAGTACAGCACTGAAACATTTTTCAATCTGATTCTTTTAACAATTTTAATCATTGAGAGTGTAATTGAAAGTTACTGTATTGGTAAGAAATGCAAGGTAGATTAAGTAGATATTTGATTGGCTATTTCAGTCTACAAAATAGAAGAAATAATATCTGCTAAATTTTTCCAAACTGTTCTCTGGAATTAGTTTCACACTCAATATACCCATTCTTCAATCCCCAGGATTTAGTTTTCATAGTATTTTTTGAAATAATCTTCATTTTCTGCAACTTATTTTCTTGTATTTACATTTATTTTTAAATGTCTTTACTTCTGTGCTGATGCTTAAGGTTTTCATTAAATTTAGTTTCACTTGACAACTTGACAGGAACAATTGTTGCTCACTGGCCATTCAAAACTTAATTCAGTTGGTGAAATAATTTTGTTTTGTTAATATATAAAAATTAGTTTAGTTAGATGCTGTAGTAAGAAAAGTACTTAACTCCCTTTTCTCTGCTTTTCTGGTGTAAGAGCATGAATTTATCATACAGACAAGTTTTGGACACTAAGTGCTTATCTTGTATTTTTTTTATTCTCATGAAATTTTGGTTTCTGTGTCCTTACCTTGAAAATTGCATAAGTCTTCAAATACAGTTGGTATTTGAGAGCCTCATGTAAGCTAATACAGATAATTGTGTACTTCTAGCATTTGAAAAACTGATTATTTATGGATTTAACAGCTTAATCCAGAACTGCATTGTAATAAAAAAACCTAACAAATGAAATCCCCAAACAAAAACAGAAGTCCATACTCACCCCTCCAAAAACCCACCCCAGAACTTTACAATTTTGTTTCACAAGGAAGTCCATCAACCAGCTACATGAATTTCATTTTGATAGAGTCACTTTGCAGTGAAGAAAGCCATACTGTTCAAGTACCTCTATTCCAAGGAGATATGTAAAAGCTATTTCTAAAAGAAATATTGGAAAGAAAGGATATCCTATTATCACTTAACTCTGCTGCATGTTTTTAATAAGTTGGCCATTACAGTGATAAGTGGAAAATTCAAACTTGCTCTTTTTGTGGGATAAAATTAAGAAGTACCTAAGTCATAATATTGTTTATGTGGCTAAGTTATGGAAATATAATTACAAAGCCTTGAAGGAAAATGAAGGCTGCAAAGCAAAGCACTCCCTTGGGAAGTACAGAAGACTGGCTTTGTTTCTGCTCATGTTCCTGCTGGCAGTGATAAAATTTAAAGTTACATGAGCCAGCTTCCTGCTTCCCCTTTCCTCACCCCAGCCCCTAAAAGAGGAAGAAATTAATCTTCTGATGAGAGTTTATTGTGTTTAATATAGTCATTGTGTGCTTTGCAGTTCAGATTTTGTTTTTTTCTTTTCTGCCAAATACAAAATGTAATTCCTTGTGAGCTCTAAGCCTTGGAAATTTGCCCATTCATGCCAGTAATTGCTGCTGGAAGATGGAGGCCTTAGAAATCAATTAAAAAGTTGTGTTTCACATGGATTAAGTTTTTGATAACAAATTAAACACTTAACCCTAAAACAAAAAAAAAAAAAAAAAAAATCCCAAGATAAAATAACTCTTAATAAAAAAAAACCAAAAAACTGAGAGGGCTGAACTTCATTGAAATTATTGTTTTGGGAAAACTATCCCTTTTGAGAAACAGTAAATGTTGCCCAGTGTTTTGTAAAGTTTTTACTATTAAGGGACAAATAAGAGGACAATATGCTTATATGGTGGTATTCTATTAAAACAAATGAGTTCAAAAACTCAAAACGAAACAGAAAAGCCACCGAGAACTTAGAAAACAGTGATCTTTATAATACTGCAAGTTGTGTCTGTGACATACAAAACAAACATTTTGACAACTTCCTGCTATATAACTGAGCTTACTTTTTTTTGGTTTTTGTGGTTTGGGGTGTTGGTTTTTTGGTTTTTTATTTGTTTCATCTGTGGAACCTGATTCACTGGAATATTTTGTTTGAAGTAATGTCTGACTGTACTTGATTTCCCACAGGTCCCAAAGCATTTTAAAAAATATGTGTCTACTACCACATTGTTTCACATGAAGAAGATAGTTTCATGGTAGATTACAAGGTCTAGACAACTAATTTTGTGACATTCTGAATTATATAAATAATATTTGCTCAAGCATGCAGCAGGATCTTACTGTTTTTCTCCAGATTTTCCACAAAGTTTAGTTTGATATTACACTCATGTATTCTGTCATTGTGCTTGTGAGTAAAACATGATGATGTGCTCATGGTTTACTTTTGCAAAAAAGTCTAAAGGGTATACATTATTTTGGAGCTTCTTTTTTGAATGAGGAATGAAGTGATAAGCTGGATATGCTAACCTGACAGATTATAATAACACAGTACACTTGGGAAAATCAGAATTACTGTTCTTTCAGAGTAGCATCCGAGACTACCACTCAGTAACTATAGGGAATAGAAATTCAGATACGGATAAAGAAACCACCTGTCTAAAGCAGTCAGCTGAAACACATGAGCAGACAGAACAGAGGGGAGTATATGAACTGTGTGACCTGTACTGCAAGGCAATTTGGTGAGAATCATTGATATAGAACATTGAATTTCTGGTGACTACCTTTCTGAACTGCAAAATGAATGAAAATAGAAGAGGAAAGGGTATCTCGGAGAGAGGTATGGTACATCACATCTCCTTTCCCTTTTGACCTTGGATCTCTCATTACGTCTAATTTAAAGATTTCCCTGAAAGGGTAGCATCAAAGGCAGTGCGGTTTAGGTTTTTTTTCCTGCCTGAAAATGAATTGCTAAAAATGTGTGTTAAATTAAATTCAAAATCTTTGGGTTTTTTCTAGAATGCAAGGCAGCTATTTACACTCTAGGAGGTATAACTTCAGTACTTCGAGACTGTTGTAATATTGATGTATTATGAGATACATGATGAGATTCTGCAACATTTCTTTTGGACGCTGTAATGGAGTTTTCAGTCATTTTGCCCTCTAGCAGTAAAGGCCCAGTGCAGTGATACACTTCTGTGCTGCTGGTACATGTAAAATTTTATTCTGCTTGTCTGGGGGCACATCAGCTGCAGAGCACATCTCCTGTAGGCTCACAGTTAACCAAGTGTGGTGGGCTGACCCTGGCTGGGTGCCAGGTGCCACCAAAGCTGCTCCATCAGTCCCCCTCCTCAGCTGGACAGGGGAGAGAAAGTGTAGTTAAAGGCTCCATGGGCTGAGATAAGGACAGGGAGAGGTCTTGTACCCCTTACTGACACAAACAGACTTGACTTGTGGAAGTCAGTTTAATTTATTCACAATAAAATCAGGATAAAGACAAAATCAAATCTTTTAAAAAGCCTTTCACTCACCCCTCCCTTCTTTCCAGGCTTAACTTTGCTCTGGATTTTCTCTAGCCCCTTGTGACAGCATTGCAGGGGGCAGGGAATGGGGCTGTGTGCAGTTCATCACATGCTGTCTCTGTGGCTCCTTCCCTGCCATGGGGAAGCTTCCTCACACTCAGCATCAGGTCCCACCCACAGGGGACCTGTTCTCTACCAACTTTTGCATTATGGGTCACTCCCATGAGCTGCAGTTCTTCACAAACTGTTCCAGCACGGATCCCTTTCACAGGGGTTCAGTCTTTCAGGCTGTTCCAGGGTCAGTGCCCCATAGGGTCACAGGTCCTGTCAGCAGACCTGTTCTAGTGTGCTCTCCTCTCTCCATGGGGCCACAGGTCCTGCTGGGAGTCTCTCCTCTAAGCACAGGCTTCAGACAGAGTAAGAGGCTCCTGTGCCCATCCACCTGCTCCATCATGGAGTGTTCCAGGGGCTGCAGGTGGATGTCTCTCCACCATGGACCTCCATGGGCTGCAGGGACACAGTTGCTTCACTACAGGCTTTACCTCAGGCTGCAGGGGAATCCCTGCTCCAGCAGCTGGAGCACCTCCAGCCCCTCCTTTACTGACTCTGGCATCTGTGCATAAACATATATTTAATGAAAGTTTTTAAAAATGTATTCTTTTTCTACTTTGAACCATGTAAGGTCAGCATGTAAGGGCTCTATTTTTTCCTGCCACAATAAGCTAAGGAATCAATATCAACTAGCTCCTAGGACAAGATCCATAAAAGATTCCATTTCATTAAAAGCATTCTTACCTGTCTCTCATGAAGCCCAATATGATAAATGTGCCAGCTCTGGGTACAGCAGATTAATGAAAAGGGTGGTCTTGGTTTCTCTACTGAGAACTTGGTATTGCAGGAGCGTGTATTGACAAGGTGCATTGGCTATGTCCTCCACATTGACCTATTTAATGTTCCAGTTGGCTCAGTTTTTTCTGTAAAATCTGAGCTGTGCAGGCTGCCTTGCTGAAGGCAGAAGAGTTCTGGGAGTGGATAAGATGTAGGAAAATAGGGTGAAGACTGGCACTGTGCAGTGTGGTGGAGGCTGTGCTGCTCTGCCATTAGTGTGACTGGGCAGTCTGTACTCAGGATGATACTGTGGAGTCCCAGCTACACACTCGGCTGTAGCTCCACTCTTGGTTGCAGGGTAACTTCCCTGGAGCTTGGCCAGATGGAGGAACAAAAAGATCCCATGTGAGGCAGTGGTTGGAAGAGGAAGCAGAAGGTGAGGGACATCACCCTGCCCTCTGAAGGGCTCTTAGTATAGATCCACATTTAGGACATAATATAAACCAAATATGCTCAGTTTGCAAATTATCCTCTGATGGAGAAAACAGGTGCTCTCCCTGCTGAGAAAAAAAAGAAAAAAGGTAAGGAGAATAACAGAGATGTTGTGTTTATATTTTCATGCCTTGGGATGTTCTAATGCCATGAAAGTATCAGTTCAGAGAGAACTTCTGCAGTGAAGTGAGCTCCATTTTTTGTCCCTTCTCCAACACCTTTACTACTTTAGAAAGAACTTAGCAAAAGGTGGCAGCCCTGACACTTCAGAAGCCAATTGTTGTGGCTGCCCCTGAACTGAAGTTACAGCAATGGGGAGAGACCTTGGATTTCAGGGTCGCACCTATCAGAGACTGAAGTCTAAAGGGAAGAGTGAAGTGTGTCAGTGGCAGCAAAAGAACAAAGTTTATCAGCCATTTCGTAGCAAGGAAAGAAAGGACCAGGAAAAGTTACAAAGGAAGGAACAGGTCTACAAGGAGATAATATGAGTGGAAAACAAGGAATACAAGAGACGATCATCTCAAATCTAGTGCAGATGAAAAGAGAAAAGAGGACTTGAACTCAGATGAATAGAGCTGAGAATTTTGTGTCAGAATTTTAGTTTTGTAGCATTTGAGTCCAATTCTTAGCTATCCTGATCACTAATAATGAGGAAGCTGCATGTGTAATTTTGGATGGGGGGCTGTGTTGATTTTTTTCCTTTTCCTTGTTTTTTATCAGTGGAATAAAGTGTGTTATTGGGGCTCTTTAGCAATGTAAAGTTTACACAAATTACACCAGCCTTAGAAAGCTGAGCTTGAATAGTACCACCTGAGCTGATGAGAGACCAGCTGTAGGGCTAAAGATGGTCATCTGAAGTTCTCTTATAATCCCAGTTTATAGATCCACTGGCAAACAAATGATTTGTTTGCGTTGCCCATTCCATGTGGTGTGTGTAGGTTCTTAGACTACGTCTCTGCATGACTTCGTTTCCTTCTAGTTGAGAGTCTGTGTAGTGACCTCCACCAGGACCAGTAAATAAGCAAAACAAACAAATAATGAAACATTATATTCTGAGCAGCAGGTAAAGCTTTGCATATGAGTGGGGCTGAGCTGAATATATAGGATCAATTGTCATGGAAGATCTCTAGAATGCCTCAGGAAAACAAGCTAAGGCTAGGATAGAAATGAAATGCACTCAGAAGAATAAAAAAGGAAAATTCTCCTGATTATAATGTCTACCATAGTTACTGTGGTAGAATTAGAGACTTAGGCTGCCAAAAGCAATTTATTCTTTCGCAGGTTGGGTGCAATTTGGGCACTTCAAAAAATAGGTGCTTTCTTTACTTCTGCTTGTATGCATATTGTGACAGGAAAGCAAATACTGTCTCTGTAAGTGATGCTAGAAAAGCCAGTGTAAACAGAATAAACTGAACTTCTCTTCTTAGGAATACCAACACTGCATTACTTTTCAAGCTTTCCACTCTTGATATAGAGTGGTGCTTATAAATAACAAGTCCATTTATTTCTGCAGTATTACTTGAACAAATAGCTAGAAGAACTTGAAAGCTTAAGACAGTCTGCTTGAGAAATTCTGTAGAATTCATGAAAAACTCAGCTAATTTTCCATAGAAAACAAGATACATCTACCACATCTGTGCTTTAAAAATGATGTTTGCTCAAGTAATTCTGTTTTATTTTCTGCTTTTGTATTTCATTTTTTATTCAGTTTGGAAATAGACGTGTGACAGACTTTTGTAGATGAGTCGGATTTGGAGGAATGGAACTCTGGTTACTGTGAATGGAATAACATGCCATGAATGCTCAAGACTTGACAATGTCAAACCTTCTGTGATCATCAAATAGGCAGCAATCTGAACCAGTTTATTCACATACATCTGACTTTGAAAGTTCAGTGATGTTTTGAGTTGTTAGTCTGTTGAACCAGTTCGGGTTTCAATACCAGAAAATCAGGAGACAAATGAATTGACTAATTGGATAAGAAAACAAAAAAAAAAAAAACAAACCAACAAACCAAAAACCCAAAAAGACGTAGTCTAATTTGGGTTCTGCAAAACCCATTTAAGGAACAGAGCAAAATCAAGATTTTTACCTTTTTTGATTTTATTAAATCAACCGTGAACAAAAATGAAAAATGGGCTTAGCTTTTTGCACAGCTTTCACTTAGTAGTTCCAGGTGATACTTGATTCTTAAATCCACAGATATCTTAGAGAGGACAGTGCAGGAAATTTCTGAGGAAAACAGAAATCTGAACCAAATATCAATAGTAGGGTGTAGAGGCAGGGTCTCACAGGTAAATTCTTTTCCCACTACCTTTTTGATTCAACTTTTGAGGGTTCTTTAGAGTCTCTTTTCACTTCCATGTTAATAGGTCACTTGTTTCTTTTGATTTGTTTTTTTTTTATTTGTTTGATAATTTCCATTCAGCTTGAAATTTTGAAAGTTGATAGAGAGCTGCCATATGGATCCTGAAGAGTTACAGGTTGAAATAGGTTGTCTGGATTTCTTACAGATTAAAAAGGAGGGTTTTATTGTGTCTACTCAAAGTATCTTTTGGTTATTGAGGAACAAGGAACAACTGGATGAAAAACAGAGGAAACCAATTTTCTTGTCCATTGAAACAATATGAGCTGGGTTCTTGCGAGTCTGATATTGCAGTATTACAAAACATAGTGGATTTGGGTTAGTCTTTCAAATATGAAGTAAGAAAAACTGTACTGGGTCAGTGCAAGGGTTTATCCAGCCCTTCAGCTGTCTGTCTCCAGTGGTGGCCACAAGCAGCTGCTTTCAGAAAAGCTGGCATTTGAAGAAATTCAGTATTTTCTTCAATGTTCTCCCAGTCCATCACTTTGCAGCTCAAGGGGTCTCCTGAAATGCTTTTTACGTGGTTGTTTATTAACCCCTAAAGGATTTCTGCTGCTCATTGGTGCAGTCCAACTGGACAGTGTTTGTAGTTTTATAGCTCCATCTACTACTGCAGCCATTCACTGCATCTTTTAACCTGCCTGGATTGAAAGTGCTTTTGTTTCCAAGCTGTTTTTTTGTTTACACTTGGATATCAGAGGGAGTCCCTGGTCTTTGGCCAACAGACAGAATTCATCTTCTTTCTGCATATGTTGAGAAATGAGGCATCTTCCTAGGCAACACTGGCTTATCAAAAAGCAGCATTTGCAAACAAATCCTTTTTTGATAATAGGTGTACACAATGAGCTCAGACTGCACTGGGACAGCATTAAAAAGCACTTGTAAAAATTTTAGCAGAACAGTTGTTACCAGCAGTAGTGTACCAACAGGCTGATTATGAGACAATAATGATGGTTTATTTGGTAGAGTGAGTTTATGTTACAGCATAAACTGACTACTAATGATTTTCAAATGCTGTAGATTCACCTTCATATCTTTTTCACGTATTTTCTGAAGCAAAATGAGAATTTATTCTTCTTTTGTCTGAAATACACTATAAGAAGTATCAGGGTGTCTCTTTAGACATGTATAATGTAATTCTCATGTTTTTATGAATATATCATAGTTTCAGTTGAGATTTCCCTCTTTGAATAGTTTTAAGTGACAGCTGCTTTATGGTCATGATTATAAGTCATCCTTTTTGGTTTGATTGCAGCAGCAATCTGGGTACCATAGCAACGTGTTTTGCTTATGAAATATGTCAGTGGGAAATAAAGGTCTAGTAACCATTTCCTTAAATGATGAGAAATTATATTTTAAGAAGGAAGAAAAGATGATGGATCTTTATTCAGTACTCTTTCCTAAAGATCCTATAATTCTTCTGGAAATAGTAAGAAAAATCCTATTTCAATTCTCTGTGCAACAGTTGCCTTTTTGCATAGCCATCACAGCAAAAATCTGAATGTAATTGTTACTTTCCTTGTACAATATAATACTTGTTATTATCATTTGCAGGTGCTTGGAAAGCTCCAATTTTTATATGATAATGAAAACACTTTGCTATGAATTTTGTTCTTTTCACCAGTTGAAGTCAAAATGTCATTGCTAAAGTGCTTGACTAAGTCACAGCACTCAAATGGTTTGCTGTAGAATTTGTAACAGTCTCACAGCTCTCACAAAGTCAAACTCACATTATTGGGGAAGTTTCTGAATTAATTAAAGACATGTCTGAAAGAAGAGGAGATTGATACGCTCCTCTCTTCTGGATTGCTTTGGTATTGTAAAAGTGAAAGAAAATTTTCTTGTCTGGTCACAACTATTCTGCTTCAGCAGAGTAATACAAAGCTGCTGAAAATTACCTGTGAGCCTGCAATACTATTTGGAATACCTGATAATGCATATTAAAGTGTGTTGGTTTTGTCTTAGTGAATTGAAGATGATGTGCTTCATACTCAATTTTCAGTGTCTCGGTTGAGGTGACTGTGTAAAAATGGAGGGCATGAATGATGAACCTGAACTCACAGTAAAAAGCTATCTAATAACATTCCAGTGTCAATTACTGGCAAAAACCATGCTGTGACTTCCCCTGAGAGAAGGTTCACAAAGGGTAAAAGTGCCTTTTGGTCCTTGCTTAAGCAGTTAATTGCCCAGGAAAAAGTCTTTGCAGTCTGAGTGCCTGGTGTAGTGACTGAAGCTTTTTCCTGAGCTGTGCCACTAAATCCTGTTCTGAGTATGTCTCCTTAGTCTTTTATTGAAGCTCTCTGTTTCCCTGTAATTCTCCATGCCTCACTTTTCCATAAAATCCCTACAAACCCTTCTGGGCTACAAAGGGTTACCTGGGCAGAAGGTGCTGTGCAGCTCTCTGCTGGTTGCCTCTGGGCTGACTTTCAGGTTGAAGCTCCTGCTGAAGCCCCTTGCCAGCTGACGCCCTTCTCATCTGTCCAGAGTGATTTTCATGAAACTCACTCTGTTGCTTGGACCAGTTAGTATTGACCACTGTAAAAAAATAATTTTGAAGGACAAGGCAGCATGATCACTTCCAGTGTGTGCATTTGAATGTGTACATTTAATGGGCTGCACACGAGTGCAGGACAAAAGCAAGTCAGAGTTGTCCTGTTCTGGCCAGTTCTGTGCTAAACCCAAACTGATAGTTCTGTCCAAAACACCTGCCAAAATTTATTGAGTAATTGACATAATGTCACAGGGACAACAGCTCAGAGTTGCAGCTGTGGGTTGTTTTCAATATTGCTGGGTTTATTTACAATGATGCAGGGATTATATGTTGTTGATATCAGTGAATAAAACTGCAGCCTTATTTAGCACAGAGATTGGTCCAGGGATTTGTTGATTTCAGTGATGGCAGCACTTATTTGATTTATGTGATTATTCTTCTCTATTCATTTGACCAACAAATGATCAAAATCTGCCTGCCTCATGCAGTTGCTGCTGAGACAACTCAAAAATGACCCTTTCATTTCATTTGTACTGTATGCTCCTAATGCCACAATCATGAATCTCATTCCTCAGGACATCAATCTATAAAATTATTGCAAATACTTAGCTGTGTGAAGTTTAATTAATGCCAGAAGCCTTCAATAAACAACAGTTGCAATTTGGACTGTGGTGATTTAATGATTCTTGTACTCTGTTTAATGCATGTTCTGTTAAATCTCTGTGTCAAGTGACTGGCACTGACGTGAATCACGTCCCACCAATGTCCCTGTGTGCACAGAGGCAGAGGAAGCATCAGACCAGCTGAAATATTTGAAATATCTGGCAGACAATGAACATAAATGTCTCCTCTTAGATGCCTAAAGGATGTTAGCATTTCATGTGGTAGGTAGGGAAGAAAAACATAACAAAAAGTTAACTAATGCCTTTGATAATTTCAAAAGTTAATTAAACAGCTTCTCCAAGTAAAACCTTACATTGAATGTTTTGTAGCATCATCTTCTAGTAATGCTACAGGATTTTCATAATGTTGTTATGTTGTACTGTATTTGTTTAAGCAGAGAGTTCCTCCTTTGATGAATAGTGATCATCACCAAGAAAACCATGAGAGAAATTACAAAAAAATAACTCCAACCCTTCCAAAACAAATGTTCTGAACAGACTGAAATTCTGTTTGTGTACCCATGCAGAACCTGGCAGCATTTAAAGTCATGTACACCATAAAAGTGGTAAATGTGGTTGTTCTGGAAAGGGATAAAGGAAGAAAAAACCTTAAAGTTATAAATGGTGCTTCCTTTCTTAACTAAATTTAGTAGGTTTGTGTCCATTTACATGTTAGCTTTATGTGTGTATGTGTGTGTGTGTCAGCACAACTGCCAGCCTGAATCATGAGCATACCACCTAGAGGTGATGTTGTGGCAGTATATTGCAATGAAAGCAAAAGGGCATAAATAATCTAATTCATTTTTTCCTACTCCAGGTTCTTAGTTCATGCTAGACTGTGAGAAAAGTACTGTGCTGCCCCATGAGACAAATACTTGAAATAAATACGTTTATATCCTTGTTCAAGACGTATTATTTTCTAAGTTGCAGTTATTTCTGAAAAACCTGAACATGAGTTTGCAAGCAGTTTAATTAGAGAGTTTGTCTCATCTCTATTTTCAGCTAGTAAATACAAGAGAAGCAGAACTTACGTGGATTTAAACTTGCTTCTTTTTGATGATCAAGTTCTTTAAAGGTCAAAAATTGGTGTATATAAAACCAATAAGTTTGTTTGGTATCTTAAGAGGAGGTATTTAATACTGTTCAGTTAAGTAAATGAGAGCACGAATTGAAGAGCATTCCACTGCGTTGTCTGTGATGTCCATTTAGATAAAAACGCTGTGTAAAAGTACTGTGAATCAATGGCGTGCAAGTTGGATCTTCGAATCTGAATGTGTAACTCTTCTTTGCAGTAATTTTCCAATTCAGTGTTGTACTGAATGTTGCTCTGTTGTGGGCTCTGAGACTCTAACTGAGCCCAGAAATTCCCAGCTAAAGTGAGTGTGTTGAATTTAATGGTGTGAGGAAGTCTGCCTTTCAAGGACACGAGATTTGGACTACATATTTATGCAGCACACCATAACTCTTCATGTAGCTTCACATGACATTGAAAAATAAATCACTTCTTGACTGTTGTTCTTCAAATATTTGTGGAATGATCAAGTCAATAGCGCTAATGTGAGGGTTTTTTGTGTTTTGCTGCTGTAAGGCTTGGTTTCCCAGTATCACCATTTCTGAGCTATCAAACTGGGGTAATACTGTCTCCTCATCTTGTCTGTTGGGTGTTTTATATTTTGGGACAGGATTTTATTTGTCTAGGTGGTCCTAGCAGTTGGTGTAGCAGTGATAACCCAAGGATATATGGGTTGAAAGACATGGTTAACTCACATCATCCTCTCCATTAGGTGAGCTACTATAAGACTTAGTAATAACACCTTGGACATCTGGGTGCAACCACAACACAAATTAAAACTAACAACCATGTTTATTAAAGGTTCAAGACTGTTTGTAGAGATAATTTCTACATGCACTCCTGTGCTTGATGTGTCAGCCTTTTGAAGGGTTATGACTGCACAGCTGCTTGTTTTTTCCTTTCCTTCCAGTAACTTTCTCAGGTCTTGGTTTTTGTTGTTGGGGTGTTAAGATTGGCATCACTTGTTATGGCCATATTATTCACAGAGTGTGACCATATAAAATTTTTATTGCATTGCATTATTCAGAGCACACATGGCCATGTCTGGGCCATATGTATGTGATTTTTTCTTTTTTTTTGGGATGTGATCACTAGAAAAGGTTCTTCTGTTGTTTAGTGACATGTTTACATAGGTGTATATCTAAAAGTAGCCATGAGAGCCATAATCAGTAAGGAAATGACAGTTGGCTATTCAAATTTACTGAATGACTGAATGATAGAAATAAACAATATTCAGGTATGGCTTTAAAATGTAAATCATAAATTCTAATAGCAATTTAGCATTCTGTTGATGCAACATATAAAACAGTAAATAATTAATCAAAATACATCTACTGTCAAGAAATTCTCCTGATCCAAGAAATGCAGTAGGGGTTTTTTCACATGGAATAAACAGATAAATAAACAGATACCTCCCACCGTTTAATGCTATATTTTAAAACATCTTCCCAGGATGCTTTTGAAAAATAACTTAAAAACTCAAGTACATTTGCAAAGTCCTTGTTCTGAAATTTTGAGATGGTGTCACATACCTGTAAACATTTATTTTTAATTTTGCAGCACATACACGAGTGGTAATGGCAATTTTTACAGTACAGCACTGTCCAGTCAAATAAATGAGTCAGAAAATACCATTTTTGAGACTGTTTTCCTGTCTCTGACATTTGTCAGCTCAGTGGACTAGGAGATTCACTCTTGGTGTGTTTTCTCTTTCTAATTAGATAGACTGGGCTCTCAAAGTCAGGAGTCATATTTTTTTGGTAAGGTCATACAGCACTCAGCGAAAGAGGAAAGTTTTTATATTACGGAACTTGGAGATGAAAAGTTTAAGACAAAACTTGGGATTATAAGGATTGTAAAACTTGAAACAGTAATAAACCCTCTCTGGTTAGGCTCTAGTAAACCTTTGCAGTACTGGAAGGTTAGCTGCCATGTCTACAGCAGGACTCGTAACTCTGTTAGAGATTTTAAACTATGCTAGGTATTGTTGATCTTCAAAGACCTATCATGAAGTGATTGAATTTTTAGAAACTGTCTTTTTTCATTAGATATGTTAAATCTCAGCAGTAGCTAATTATTGAGGTATTGCAAACTGCTTGGAGACAGGCTTGTCATAGCCTTTCTTGATTCATACCTGGATATCGTGTTTTGATGGAAATCAAAGCAGGTGTGCTGTCTTTGATTCCACATGCTGACCATATGCATAGAAATCTGCCTTGTGTTTTACAAAAGTCTTATAACGTAAAAGCTGAAAAACTGTTTTGTTTTGTGTAAGAGTCCAATGTGAAAGCTGTAACTTTTCTCTAAAAAACCCTTTTTGTGTTTCTCTGTTTCTGCTGCATTTCTTCTGTATTTTTCTTTCTCTTTCTGGTTTTCTCAGCCTCCTTTGGACTGAATTCTTTTGGGATCCTCCCTTGTGGGGAGCCCTGCTTATATCAGTTCTTTAGGTTTGAAGAAAACTCCAGAGCTCGTTACAACCTTGTTTCTCATGTTTATTAGAAGGTCATCACAAAACTTGGCAGGTCTCTCCAGGCTAAGTGCACAAGGTTATATCTTTGCAATTGGGTACATTTGGTACAACAAGGTCTTGTGGCTCACCCTGTGCTTGATGCACAAAATGACCCCGAAATATTCAGTTCTTTTATCTTTATACCTATTTTTACCTAACTAACAATAGACATGTATATTATTTTTCTTAATGACCCTTTACCTATGTGCTGCACTGCGGCATTCTCTATCCAATCACTTACTATTACCCAAAAACCTCTAGGAGAAGAACATGAAGAAGAGAGAAGAAAGACAAGAGACAGCACCCTAAATCCTCCATTTTGTCTCCTGTTCTCTAACTTTTTCACCCAGTGATTTAAGAAAACTTTCTAATCTACACACCTACACTTTTAGCTTTTTCTATCTAATTTTAACAGTTGTTTTCATGTATCACCATGAAAACATGCTCATGAATTCCATGTTATATGAAATTCATTGTTTTTCTGGATCTTAGAACTAAGTATCAGAAACAAGGGTGCACACTCTGTATTCCAGACTCCAACAAAAGCAATGAAATGTTCTCTGAAATTCCATGTAGTTTTGGTGTTGTTTACAGTGATTTGACAGAACTATAACCCTCAGTGAAACCTGCATTTGTGCATACTTGGATGCATTCCCACCGAGTTTTCTCATATTTTTCTCCTGATCAATGGGATAGTTCCCTTGGGGATGGTCACACCTGTTTGTTACTGTGGTTGCAGAATAATGCCTCTAAATTTATTGTTGCTATTTAGCACCTCAGTTCTTAGTACATTTATGTATGGATAGCTGAACCAAGTTCTAGCTGTTTTCTCATGCTGTGCTCAAGAGACAGCTGGGCTTTTTGCTGGGCTTCACAAAGTGTTTTCAAGTGTGATGTGACTCAGCTGTACTGCAGCTGATCACTGGAGCTATGCTGTATATGATATGTTTTCTTCCCAAACTGAGACTGAAACCAATAGGGACTCAATTTCTATGGAAATAGCTGTCATAAAGTAAATTCTGTAGCTCATTGTAGTCTGTAAATTAGGTAGAATAGATGGTGGAAAGCGGGTTTTTTCCTACTTGTTATCCCTTTGCTCTCTTCCTAACTGCTGCTGTTGATTAAGTTTAATCCCAAATCACATTGGAATTAAAAGACTTTACATTTTTATAGCTCTTCTGAAAAACTGTTTTTTTGCCCCAGTTCTATGGTGAACATAAGTTGTTATTCACAGTGGGGTTCATGCCTGAAGCAAGGGAAACAATCACATGTGAGTTGCAAACCTGACTGCAATGTTGGTGACTGCTGAAGGCTGTTCTGGATGTATGCTGAGACAAAACACCACATTTATCTTCATAAGGTTTTAGAATAATCTGTAAAGACTGTAGGAAACAGAGGTAAAAGGTTAATTTATGAGATTTTATATTTTTTAATCTAAGTAACAATAAAGGTGAAACAGCCATTAAGGGAAAAAAAAGTCTTTACTATGCTATCGACTAGACAAAATACATTCTTTAGAGATGAAGGCCACAGCTGTACTGGACAGTAAAGTTTTGAGTCCTCCAAAACACCTGAGGCAGTAAGTTTTGCTCTTTGATTTGAGCATTCAAAGTAATTTTCAAGCATTTTCTTTTTGGAATTTGCAATTAAACAAAGCACCACAAGTGGTCACCATGGTGTCACTGGTAGGGAATGGGATAAGAAAACAGTCACAAAAAATAACTTTGACATGTGCACAGTCAAAGCTTTGAAAATTGTTTTAATGCTCATCTGTTTGGTGAAGGAATGTTTCAGAAAACCAGTATAGTGTTTCAAGATGTATCAGGCTTTACTGACTGCCTAAATCTAGGTAACTGACTACTTTTTTCCTACTGTCTTTCAGTAGTGAAGACTAAGTAATTTTCTCACTTTTTTATCTCACATTTCACTTTTCTATTTTATTTGTACTATTTTTCCTTGCATCAGTTTTCAGCTAATGTCTGTTGTCTTCCTATTTCAGCACCTTTTGGTGACTTACTACAAGCATAGTAATAAAATCTAAGTATTCAAACCGTGACACTCTTGTATCAGAGCTGGTTTGAGATACAAACTATGTGTGAACTTATTCCCATGGGAAGAAACAGACAGGAACATGATCTTTATTGGTCATGGTCTAATGCTTTGCACTGTGGTTGTTGAAATACCACAGTCAGTGATCTCAGTAATTGAAGCAACTGCAATGATTGAGAACATGCCCTTCCATGTAGTTTCTCTTTCTCTCTCCCCCCTCAAAACACACACTGTGATACACACACACAGGTACATCAGAGAGAGGGCTGCACTGAATATTCCTGGCAGTGTTGCTGTTAAAAAGGGCAGCAGCTCTTCCTGCCTTTTTGCTGATTAGGATGAACCCAGGAAATAAAAGTTTTTCATGCTCTTATCTGTGTCACCTGCAAATGTACTTTTGTGCTGTTTATTTTAATAAGAGGCAATAACAACATACAGAATGGTAAGAGAAGATGCTCATTAATGCTCTCACTTTAAAAAAGTCACCTCGAAGTACTTTGGTTGATCCTAAAAATATTTTTAAATAAATTATTTGGTCCCTTCTTGGTCTTTAGAGAGGCAAAGATACCTGTTTTGTTTACCCTGTAAAGAAAAAGAATAAGGAAAAATCTATTTGCATCTTTTTACTAGGTAGTATCTTAGAAGAGGGGGAGTTGACTCCTCTCAGATACACAGAGGAAGGGCAGAAAGCAGGACTGGGTCACATATGGAAAAAGTCAATAATTTTTCAATTTCATTCGAAAGCATCTGAAAGAAGGTCATTTTTGTCTTGTAGAATGTCTCAAGGAAGTTTCAGGACTTGAAAAAACTTGAAAAATTTCTTTACAATGTTACCTTATAATTGTAATCATTCCTAGGAGTAATGCTGTGAGTGTAGTAGAAGGCTGCTGTGGGAATAGATGTCCAGGTAACTTCTTCGTTATGAATCAAGGTTAAACATGCTACCTGGCTTGTAAAGATCTTCCATTTTCTCTTTTGCTATACTTGAGAAAATAGAAGAGGGTTTTAGTTCCAAACTTTCTTTTCCGGTACCTGGACATCTAGAAGTTTCAATTTTTCCCGTTTTATTAGTTAGCTCATTAAAAGTAAATAAAAAATATTACCATGTTAATGTAGAACCAGAGCTTGGATATGTTAAAAATGGATCTCACTGCATATACCGAGTTAAATGAGCAGCTCTGGGAAAAGGAAAGGGTTTTGTTATTCCAACCTTTCTAGCTTTCACAGTTAATTTTTTGCCTTAATGAATATTTGGCTTTATTCTGGTTGGGTTTTTTTCTCCCTGCTTTTCAATTTCTTTTTTTTTTCAAAACATGTATTTGTGAATCCATACAATGTTAAATTTGATCAGATACACAGTTTAATGCTGATTTTGCTCCAATCACTACATCACTTGAACACCCAATATCTGTCAGTGTCAGTTTATAGCTAGAAAATGGAACTTCTGAGCAGTAAAATATGGTTAAATAAGATAGATGTATAATAATGCTTATTTTTTAAACATGTAAAAGTCCATTGGACAGTGGACTAGTAAATTCAGATCTCAAGAGGACAAAGCATTTCTGTCAGAACTAGGATTTCCTTTTCTATGAGTTCAATTTTAACTTGGTTCTTACATCAGCAAATTTGGGCTCAGGAGTTTTGTACAAGTGAAGAGATCAGTCTGAATTCTGTTTCCCCACCCTGTACTTGAAGAGTTGAAATACTGGAGATGAGAATCACTGAGATGAGAATCACAATCTTTCTGCTGTTTACTCAATTAAGTGATGTGCATACCTTCCCGTGAATCAAATAATATGAGAACTTGAGAGTCAATTAACTTGAAATTCAATTTAAACGAATTCTGTTTTGTTGCAATACATGCCTGTCAGTAGCATTCAATTATATTTTGTAGATGTTGAAGAATTTGAGTTCAAGGTAAGTATTTTTTACAGATACAACTGAAATATTAAACTGAATCAGTAAACAGGAAAACATAAATCAATGAAGTAAATAACTTTGCATTTTCCTTCCTCTCCTGTGTGCCGTTTCATACCTTACCTACATATTTACAGTTGTTTTATAAAATGTCTTCTCCTGGAAACTAAAATAGTATGCTCAAAGCCCTGATGAGGATTAGCATGTTTAGTGATGAGATTCAAATGAAGTATCAGAATCCAGGGTTTTTTGTGTCAAAGCAGCCGGATATCTTTGCTCAAGCCTGTTCATTGATTCCATGCGACACTTCTAAAAATGACTGAGCTACAGAGGGACAAGGATGGGAAAAGCAGAAACCAGTGTAACACCCAAGAAATGCTTAGGATTTGCTAACATGTTTGCATTAGGGGAGGGCAGAAGTCATCTCAGTGTTGTGGTCTGCAATTTTCTTAATGTTTAAAAAGTAAATTATTTCTCTGCTGTTGGAGTGGTGCTGGTGTTCCCCACAGCTGCTTGGTGGTTTGTGGCTCTGTGTCTGCCCCAGTGACATGCTTCTTGTGGGTCCCTCTCTATCACAGAGTTAGACTGGCTGAGTCTACTCTGTGTAAGGCAAAGATAAATTTATAAAAGCATATAATAGGAAGGAAATAAACCTCCCAGTGTGAATAGTGCCATAATAAATCTATTTCATACCAGCTGTCCATGCATGAGTTTTGAATTTCTCTGGATGTTTGGAGCTGCAAAGCCCAGTGAGGAAAAACATGACTCACCTATGCAATGTTATTTTGTTTTACAGGAAAAGGCTCAGTGCTTTCAGAAGGCTCTTGCTTCCCAAGCAGATAAATCCACACAGACAGAACTCGTAGGACATGATGTAAGTAGCTGTATCAAACAGTATTTTTTATCATCTTTGTGGGTGTTCAGACTTCTGTCAGCTGGTTTGCCTCTGCTGTTGTTGTGTCCGTGCATGGATTTGGTGATTCTAACGTACCTTCAGAAACATGAGAAGATAATTACAGCTACCTGCCAGCACACCAATGCCCTGTTAATTTTATGAAGAGCTGAGAATTTGCATAAATGAATGTGAATGGTATGTATTAGTGTTTTGTAAGTTGGGGTTTTTTTCAGTATTTATTTGCACACTTACTGACAGTTAATGAGGTCATTATGTTTAGAATTGTCATGTGCTGTCCAAACAGGATTTGAAATTTGAAAGATAATGGAATAAGTACAGTTTTGCCAAGTGATGTTAAAATTCTGTTCCCTAAAGAGCATCTGCCAGAATTTCTCCTAGAATTTGTACTGATAGTATGTATCCTCATGCAAGAATACAGTTAAGGAAGATTCCTTAACTGTAGAAATACTATTTCCCCACTTCTTCTAACTGCAAGTATTCTGTCTGTGGAATGTTGCTTGAATGTATGTAAGAGATTCTTGTGCCAACATGAGCCTCTTGAATAATCTTTGTGGAACATTTAGCACGGTTCCATTCTGTGACCTCTGCAAAGTCTAACAATAAATTCTTAAAAACTGTTCTGCAAAGTAGTGCTATGGTTGTGCATTGATATAGATCAACATGCTGTTTCAAATTTATGGAAAGAACTCTGGAATTAAAGCAGGCTTTGAAACCTTCCTTTTAGTTTTGTGTCGGTGGAGCCTTAAAATTTTGTCTTCTGAGGATAGAAACATCAAAATTTCACATTCTAGTATGAACAGTTTTATCTGCACTAACTTCTTTTTTGTGGGTTACCAAACATGAACCCTTACGTTCTACTGTGTCTGTGAAGGCATGTCTGGTGGAATTTACTGGAACTCCAAGGTGTGTATATATTACTGATGAAAAATCCATAATATTCAAAAATACTAAATCATTTTCGTATGTTGCAATCTCTACCCACGTCTTCTGTGACAATTATCCTTCACAATACTTTCTTATACATTAGATGTTAAATAAAATTCTTCCACTGAAAATGGTAATAGGAAATATGTAAAGTTTGGGGGATTTTTTGTGTTGTTTCATTTATTTTTGGGTTATGTTGTTTGCTTGAGGTTTTTTTAAGCAGATGTGACTTACGCATTAGGTTGTTTTCTCCCAAATCAAATATGTAGTATTCATGCTGCAGGAATTCACACTGTCAGTAGATTACATATTTTTGCCCTTTTCTAGTGAGTGTTCCCTTGGAGTTTGGTGGGGAGTAAAAAATAGCATTAGAACCTCCTCCCCCAGACAGGTACAGTTTTCTGGCTGAGATTTGACTGTTAAATGTCATAATAACAACAATAAGTTAAATAAATCCTTTTTTTTAGCAGCATTCTCTTCAATTAGTGGAACTAATACTTTGGAGACATCCCTGGTAAAATGCCCCCACCTTGTCACGGTTGCAATAATGTATTATCTCATACAGGCTTTTGTAATGCAAGAACAGAAGGAAATGTTGAATGCTTTTTCTATGGAAGAGCACTTCACCTGTATTTATGTGGTACAGAGTTCTTGTGAAAATTCCATTGCAAGGGATTGATTGCAGAGAAATTTGAATGAATTTACAGAAATAACACATGCCTGCTGTGATCACAATGAGGGGAACTCATCGAGGAGGAATGTGCAAATAAATAGTGTTAACACTTCTTGTAATATTGTTTAAACTTTTTTCTCTTTTATTTATCAGATTGTGTAGCTTTTCTGTGAAGGATAGCTATTAATGGTTGGTTGAGCTGTGTTTCTGTTGAATCCAAGTGGCAATTACATTTACTTTCTTTGCTTTTGCGTGAGATTTTAAAGAGCAAGTTATAACTGTGGCTAGTATCTGTACATCATTTTATTCAGGATGTCAGTAAGTGCATACAACTACAAGAATATTGTGCTAATATGAAATTCAATTAAATAAAATAATAGAAAACAGATAAGACAATACAAGATGTATTTTTCACCCCATTAGTCACATTCTGAGAATAGTATACATTGAATACTATGATCTACATTGATCTGGTTTAAGAGATAAGCAAAAAATTTAACTTCATTTCATCATTACAAACTTGCTGCTTTCATTTAGAACAAACAAACAACAACAAACAAAACCCCTCACATTTTTATTTTTCCTTAATTCAAATTTAGAAGCTACTAATAGTTGGATAAAAGTGCTACCAGGAATTTGCATAGCATTATTTCATAAATGTAATACAAATATTGATATACACTATACAGTGTATTAATTCAGAAATGCTTAAAACGATGCCTCTATGATTAGTTTGGTTTATATTCTCATATATTCTTGTGTTCCATTGTGCAATCTTGAGTTACCTGTTTTGCAGTTGAAAAAACTTGAAAAAAGGTTAGTCCCCAAAATAAAGCACTGCTTGGCTTTTTTTTTTGTTTCTGGACATCTCCAATAGTTGAGACAGTTCTTTAGTCTTGGAGTTCATTTAGATGTGTCATTAAAAGTAAATGGAAGTTTTGACTTTGACTTAGATGAGGAATTAAGCCTTTTGTCCGTAGGGTGTACAGTAATGAAATAAAGCTGGAGGCGAGTCTATATTTAGGAAGGAATGGGTGAAGAAGGAGGAAATGCAGTGTTTCACAGAGAGGAAATGTTCCTGTTCTTGTGGACTGCTCTGAAAAAGCATAAACAGTATTGAATGAGCATTTTGGTAAGTGTGTAAGCAGTTACCAGAATGGAAGTTGTTACAGCCTATTTTAGGTTAGTGGCTATAATGTAATTACAGTCAGATTCTGACTGTCAAGGTGATCAGTAAAATTTGGATGATGCAATCTCCTGCAATACCTTTGAATTGTTAGATAATACTTCTGATAGAGCTCTGGGTTTTTCCCCATACAGCACAGAGATTTTTCAGTGGAAATTGCTTTAGAGTACTGTTTCAGTAAGCATGTAGAAGATAAAGTCTGTAGCAGTAAAGATAATGTTTCTCATAAAGAACTGTTTGAACTGGATAGCAAACTGCTTAATGTCTTTTCTGTATTAAAATGGCCTAATGCAAAACTTAATTATGGAATTAAAACATAGTTTAAAATCATTTTGGATAAGGAAAAAAGAAGGTCTTCCCTGATGAGAAATGCTTCAGTGTCCTTAAGTGATTAACTTGACGACTTTGCTACTTGAGGAAACTGAAAGTAAAATATCAACACAACAACAGTATTCCAGGGAAAACATTGGAAGGGACTCATGTTTTCCATAAAGGCTAGTCGCTTTTTAGTGCAGCATGTCAGGGAATCTTCATCTTGTAATTGACCTGAATTTATTCTGGTTTTCAGTATGTGTACTGGGAATCATTTAGAACATGTTGGGAGTCTTGCAGAAAGAGCCATATGCACAACAGATTGATATCGAGGCTGCTAAATAATAGATTATTAATGTGTCTTCAACAATCAATGCCAGTTTTAACCTCTTTCACCTTCCTGTGCTCTCAAAGTCTTCCTTTATTGAGAGATCAAGGAATAATTTCGTTCATGTCAATCAGGTTGCTAAGGTGGACCGGAAGAGGAATAGATGCAATCAGCTGGCACTGGGACTGATTACAAGATTTTGTTAACGGGTACAAATCTAATAATGGCTGCCAGCTAAATAGGTAGTCCAAAGTATCATGCAGGCATCACACAAGCACTCTGCAGCATCTGCCACTGCTGGTTAGTTTTCATTAAAATGTGTCTCAAAACAGAATTAAGCAATCACAGGACAATTCTTATTTCTGTCAGCAAGGGAAGTACAACTCAGCACCACTTTGTCAATCTTTATCAGCCTTTGGATTGAAAGAGTTTGTACGTAATTTTATTCTCCACAAAATAGAAATTCCTAAGACCTGATGTGATTTCTGCAATGTCTTTTCTATGTTTGCCTTCTACTGGTGTTACAGATTTCATATCTGAGAACTGCTATCCTTTTTGCTCTTTGTCTTTCATACTGGGAGTAAAGCTGATGTAAACAAGTTTTGGACTGGTCCTAAATTCATTCCCTGTTTAATGAACATTCTTTCCAGTGTAGTGGTCCTTACAGTTTGTGTGATGCTTCTGATGTCTCAGGCAACAAACTTGTGTACTGCTGCTGTCAGTCTGCTGCAGTTTGGTTTGCACAGCTACAGACAAAAATTACCTTTCTATGGTGATCACCAGCACTGTGTTTACAGTGGTGCTGTGAGACAGATAAGAAGGCACTGACTTTTATCACCTGTACAATCATGCAATATTAAAATCTGTACTGATACATATTTTACGGTATTTGTTTTGTAGCTCGCTCTGCATTACCTTGGACAGCATGCCTCCCTTAACCTCTCAAAACCTGGGTGCTGCCTCCTGCAGAGCCTCTGTGTTTGATTAGGAGGAAGTGGAAGACAGGGAGGTGGGTACTCTAACTGTTCCACTCCGCCTCCCTGCTGTGCTCCTGCTCCTCCCCAGCAGCCAGCCAGCACAAATTATGGATACTGTCTTTGCAGGGAACGGAATACTGAAGTACTTGAACTTATTGAACTTTCCAGTCTAAACATGTTCCTGTCCAAAGTGTTTGTGTGGTTTGCTACAGCATGAAATGTGTTGTGTTTTGCTGCCTAAACTGGAAAATACATCCTACTTCTGCCTGTGCTCCTTCCCTTGGAGGCTGATGGGCGTCTGCTGTTGTATTTTACTACTAGGTTATTTTTTCTCCATTTATTTATTTCTTCTCTGAGTTTGTTGTCTCACATATACAGGGAAATAATAAAAACTTGTGCATAATATACCCTTTGGTCATGCATAATTACTTTTTTTTAAAAAATACCTTTAGAAATCAAATCAGCCATTAACCATTTCAGTATTTGCTTTGATTGTATGTCTGTGTACTTATTCATATCTGGATATCCCAGTTGTTCTTAATATGCTACATCCATTCCTACAACTTCCTTTAGCATTCATTTTCTCTTCTTCTCATTTGCAATTTCCATTTTTTACTATACAACTTCAAAATATCATTTTAAAATCTATGATGCTTTCTTTATTCTTTATTATTCTTTTTGGTGTTATGTGTGTAAATTATCAAGCTTTGATGATGTCAAACTGGGATGATACTTCTTTTAGTTTTAATGATTGCCTTCCACCAACCTTTATGAAACATATTGCTACACCATCAAACCCATACATACTTGGTGTTTGAATTATTTAACCACCAAGTCATGAACAGGAATGAATTGTTGCACCTGCTTGTGACAAAGAAAAACAGTTCAAGTTACTGGTGCCAAATTCGCCGGAGGATAAATGCTTGTGATGAGGATTTGGTGTCTGTGGTGCTATATAAAAAACAGGTTTTCACATAAACTTCAGCAATAAATGGATTCTGGAACTGAAACTGAGGTGTGCCATATGAAAAAAAGAGACTTTCATTCTGTGGCTGGTTATCAACAGGGTGTTCTGAATTTAATTTTGCCATCTCTAGGAGTAAAGAACAATAAAATTTGCATTCTGCAGTGATGCTTAGTTGGTATGAATGATCTTCAGTTTTGATTTGTGGCATGCAGGTTGTACAGATAAGCTCTGTGCTGTTTATATATTTGTAGCAATATGATGATGATATAACTGAGTTTCCTCACAGATCTGGAATGAATATAGTACTAGTAGTCTCTGGATCTTTAAAAAACACTGCTTTCCTTTGATATAATATTCATTAACAGTACAATGTTTTAAATCTTTCTACTTACTCTACATTTTTCTGTCATAACCCTCTGTCTTTGTATCTGCAGTTATTCTGCTGCTGTCTTGTTTGAAAGTGCAATAAAATATGAGGTACTTTGAAGTATTTCCCAAACTTAGTAATTTTTTGCTTAGGTGTCTTGGGGTAGGGGAGATGAGTAGGGGGAGAAGCAAAGAAAGGTGTTTAGATATTCCTAATTTTTCATCCTGGAAGTTCTGTTGGGTTCAGATAGAACTCTTCCCACTTTTTCTGCTTTAGCTCCATCACTATCTCCTCCTTAGAGTTCTCCAGAAGTTTGCTTTTTCACTTAAATTGTCCATCTAGCCTTTTTGTCTTATTTCTTACTTTAATTTTTGTGCTATACTTATGAGTATGACTTACCAAAGTTTATTTGCAGTAGTGTATTTTCAGTATGTTCTAGTTGCGTTATTTCTATTGTAAAGGTGCTACCAAGAAGTTCATGATTGCTCTCAGTAGGAACTGAGTGAACAGCTAGCCCTAGAATTAATAGCATGTTCTTTCTATAGCCACTCTGACCTGTTTCATTAAGGATAGAAAGAAGTAGGACACTGACAAACAGGATATTTGAATAGGTTTATTTGATTGAAATAAAAAAGCTGTCCACAAGATTATACCTTGCTGACTCTGTTCAGGCATTATGTTGAATACTAGCAGTGTCTTTCTTGTAAGGGCAGAAAATAACAGCACTAAACCTTTTAGTAATATACCTTCAATAACAATCAAAATATTCTGAGAAATAGCAGCATTTTGCAATAGGCCTTGAGTATATTTTCTTAAAATGGAGAAAAATTTGATTTCACCTTGAAGAAAAGATCAACAAACAAAATTGAGAAATGAAGCATGGATAATCTCAGCATGATAAGCAATGTGTAGGGGTTTTGCTACATTAGTATACTTAGGGTGACTGTTTTTTATTACAGAATTATTTACTTACACAGTTTTATTGTAACGTGGAAATGTTTTAATGTTGTGTGCATGTTGCATGTAGATTTCCTCCGTTAGCATAGTTCAGTCTGGTGACCTTTTTCCAGTAAAAACATAGCATCTGTTGTACATAAGGATTTTCTGACTAGAACAGTGTCACACACAAGCTGACCAGCCATATTCCTGGTTTTCTCTGCATTTTCACTTAATTCATTGTTGTGTTGATCATTAGTGTGAAAGAAGCTTTATTATTATGTGCTGCCTGCATGACTGCATACAGCAGAAACAGTCATTTTTCATTTGCTTTGTGTTGCCATCAAACCATACATCACTAACATTTCATTTAATTTCATTTTTTTCTTTTTTCTTTTTTTTTGTTTGTTTGTTTGTTTTTAAAGGCCCTGTGGAACTCTCCATGTTCTGAAGGCTTAGTTTACAAACCTATCAGCATCTCATTGGTTCCATCATTATTAAATTAAAAAGCAACATCTGGACACTCTGCACTTACGGATATAATTAAATACTGCTGTATATGAAATGAGCTACGAGTTACCATTGCTGACAAAAATCTTAAGATAATATTTGTATTATGAACAGTCAAACATAATTTTTTGGAGGAGTATCTTCATTATTAAGTGTATCTATTAATAAATTATTAGTAAGCTATGACAAAGTTATTATTTGAAATAAAAATTATTCTTACCATTTTGTGCACTTAGTCATCCATTGGTGATTCACTTCAAGTAAGAAAATAAGAAAATCCTTCAGTCATGCTTGTCTCTTGAGATGGAAAAAATATGTCTTCAGGAGCTGGAAACCTGAGGAAACCATTATTTTTTAAAATGTGTATTTTACCTTTTCAGAATAACACTGTGAATACAGGGTCAGGACCTGTGTGGTGGTCTTATAAATGTTCATAATGATGTACGTAATTCTACGTGGGATTCAAGAAACGTTTCTGTAGGGTATTTGGCAAGCTTGTAGAAGGCCAGAATTTACCCAGCTTTATCCCAGGAAACAGAAGAGCTGAACCTAAAAACATACACTCTGATTTTTTTATACATTAGAACCATAGTTTACTCTGCTTTCTATCTAACTTTCCTGCTTCTAAGAGACATTGCTAAGAGAGCATCCATGGGGGCGAAGTAAGCGTCGTGTTTGCTGGAATTGACTGTGCTGCTTGAGTGGATCATAATTGTTATCCAGAGGGGGTGGGATGGGGGTGGGGGGAGAAGGGTAATTCCAAGTTTAGGGTTTTATTCAGCAAGAAACCAATGAAGTTCAACACTGTCTGTTGCTTCAGTGTAACCTTACTCAGGAAGGACTTCATTCACCAGGAGGTACTTTACACCCACCTTTGCCAGGTAAGATAAGAAAGTGCTTGTGCCAGCAGTGTTCTTTTACCCTTTTCTCCTAACATATTTTCTTACTGATAATAAACAATGCTTGACTCTTTTTATTCTGCCATTTCAGTCAGGCTTCATGTGATATGAACAGTTACTCAACTGGAGCAACAGTTTAGCACCTGTAGCTTTAGTTTCAAACAGAGGACATACTGCACTAGTTCAAAAGTAACATTTACTGAAACTGAAAATAAAATTATTCAGCTAAATATTCATGCCAGTCTTTAAAGTGAATGAACCTTCTTCACAGGGGATGTTGCATTATGTTGGCTGATTCTGCACCACTTAACATGATATTACTGTTTCTCAGTCTTACATTGTCTTCTCTTTGATCCTAACAGTCATCCTTCAGCATCCTCTCTTGCCCTCTTGGTCAGGCTGCCTGGAATTTCTTTGTGTGTATAATTGCATAGTGCTTACTGTATTGTTGGAAGTATCTTGTAAAAGCAATTAAGTAGCAAATGTGTAACCTGAGGAAATAACGGAAGCAAGCATGTGCATATTATGCTTTTGAACTTCACCTTCCTTTTTGAACTTCACCATTCTTCCTCCTTTCCTTGGACAAAAATCTTTTTTGTAATCACTGATAAGTGTAGAAATGCCAACCTATTGCTTCCATCTGTCATGCTTTCTTTTTTCATCACTTTCTTTATTATGGTAATATTTTCAGTCTTTGTCAGGTACTGTTCTTTGGAAGAGGATAGAGAGAACGTTTTTCATTGTGATTTTTTGGCACAGAGATCTGTATTTCACTTAAAGAAATATATATGGGTAATGGAGAGGGTTGTGAAAAATTGTGTAAGTTAATGAAAGAAGAATAGTAGAATTAAAAAAATGTTTCCAGGATTCCAGTGAGAAAGAAGCAAGTTTCACTTTCTAAATAAAGAAGTTTTTTGCCTGTTCCTCCAAAGTCTGTGAAAGAACGCTTTAAAATACTCAAAGAGCTAGTTTATTTCTGTATTTGTATATCATAGAGACATTGCAAGCAGCCATCATTTCAATGCAAAACTGAACCCAGCCCTTTGGCTTTTGGGATAGAATGTAAGAGTTGGATTTTTAACTTTGCTGTTAAATTACCCATAACTTACAGTACCTTTTTTTTTTTTTTTTAAATTTCTTTGGTTTCCTTTCATTTTTGTATATCTTTACAAAGTACTATCAACCGATAAAAATTTCTCAGTTTGATGTTTTGCTCACCTAGCATTTAAATTATATGGAAAAAATCATGACTGACAGGTACTGTTTAGACTTCAAGGACACACAATCAATAGTTTGTATGCATAGGCAAGAACTTAATGCTAGTTTAATTAAAGTCTTAACAGTCTGATCAAAGAATTTTTTAAAAAAAATTATTATTGCAGTGACACAGCACATCTAGTTCGAACAGTCAAAAATTAAATCTCTATAATATTCCTAGTACCTATCTCTTTCTATGATGTATTTTACTGCTCACTCTTGCACAGCCATTTGGGATCTGAAGGTCAGTGGCATCTGGTCAGTTGTGGGAGCATTGCAGTAAATCTGCTATTAATATTGCTTGTAGGAGTCTGATAGTAACATTGATTTCTTTTTCCTCACTCTGCAGTCCAGTTGGGATCTCTCTTATATGTTTGTTAACATGTTGTACACCTTGCTCTTACCATTGATATCAAGTGCATGTGACTTTCCTGTAACCCTTATGACTGGTTTTACCCTGCTCCAAAGATTTCTTTCCTTTGATGCTGAATAACTTCATAGCCATGGAGCCTCTGCTGTCATCCACTGCCAGTAATTAGCTGGACTGCTTGTTACTGGAAGATCATTCACAGAGTAAGTACTTGTTACTGGTACCTGTAAGACACAAACATCTAGCTGACAAAGCCAAACCTGCCCCCCTCCCCACCACCAAAACTTTGCCAAGTAAATTCTGTAAAAGGTGTTACACCACATAGCTATAAAATACTGAACAGCTGGTGCAAAAAGAGTAATAGTAACCTGGTCATTTGGTAACTGCCCTTTAGAGCTTAAGTAAATTATCCTGTAAATATTCATACATAGTCTTCTGTAAATATCCAAGTGGGCCAGGCAAAAACAAATTATTCCCATGTCATTAGCTTGATCCAAAGGCTGTGTCTTTTTCCAAACAATGGTAACACTGTGTTAACAGAGATAGAGCGCTACAACAGTATTAGCAGAATACTTTGTTTTCATTCTGAGCATTGGCATTTAACAGGTGCAGAGATTTGTTATTTTACCTAGCACAGTGTTTATCTCCATTTGATGCTTTGCAAGTGGTACCAGACAACCTGAGTTTGCTTTCTGCGCTTTCCTCCAGGGACTTCTGAATGCGCGAGTGCAAGGCTGTTTCGTGCAGCACAGGAGGGGGAAAGGTAGAAGTTGAGTGAATGGACGCTTAACACAGTAACAGGTGCAAGAATGTTACAGCTAGAGCAAGTATTCTGTGATAAATGTTGAAAGGCTGAGAAGGAACAGGAATGATTTTAACAGTTATGAGCAGTCAAAAGGCAGACAAGCCTCAAAAAACCTGGGGTACTGTAGAGAGGCAGAAAGGTTACATCCTGCTTGAATTGAAGGCTGATTTTTTTTTTTTTCAGTCAGAATTTTATTCTTGGGTTTTTTAAAAATAATTTTCTGAAGCAGTTTCAATATGAAAACACAGAGCAGTATGAATACTGGCATAGGAATTATTCTGTTGTAACTCAATTGCATTTGGAGCAATAAAGAATTCCTGTAGCTTGTTATGTTTATAAAATGCATTTAAAATAATTTGTAATGTGATCATTGAGACTTTTTGTGGGTGTGGGTACCGTGTGAATGGTGAAAGGGCTGGAAATTTTGTTGGTTTTGAGTAGACAGGAGATTAGTGGCCTTTCTTCTGAAACTGAGTTTACCCAGTTTTAACCATTGGCTTTTAGGTATATTTATGCAATTTGGCTACTTCACTAGTTTAAACTGCTCAGTATGCTTTAGAATTTTAGCTAAGTGTTAAAACTTAGGAGGCTAAAGCCAGTATATAATAGATGTTTTACTAAAGAAACAGTAAGTGCCATTCCTGTCCTTGACCTATTACTATTTCTTCCTCAATAGAACTGCAGTGAGAACTATGTCCAGGCTGTGTACTCGACCTTCATTTCAAAACAGTGCTCTCTTAGTATTCATTTTTAGTAATGTAAGCTTCTGCTTCTTAAGAGTCAACAGAACATTAACATTAATGATAAAACAGCAAGAAGGAGCATGAAGAGAAAGGATTATAAATGAGATTTGGGAAGTAGTAATATGTTTCTTTTGTATTGTACAAAAAGGCATTAAACTGATGGCAAAATCTACTGGATACCAGCAATAAAAGGAAAAAAAAAGTTCTGTTTGGTTGCTAGCAAATGCATTACCAAAAAAAACCTTGCAAAGATATATTTTTGTATGTGCACCTATTAAATCATGCTGGAGTTGAAAGTGCATGAATTAGATACCATATCACAACTTTATAATCAGTACCAGCTTCATTACTTTCAGGGAGAATTTAATTCATCTAAAAATACCAAGGAAAAGCTGTTAATGATAAGCTTAATGGTGAAATTAAGTGGTAGCTTTGTATTTGATACTAAAATAGAGGGGCTTGATCTATATTGTGTAATGATGCATGCATACTATCAACTATTTGGGAGAGAAATGCCAACACCTGCACTGACATAATACATTTTAAGCAAAGAATGGGGAAAGCACAACTGCATGAAACAGGTGATGGAGACAGTAGGATCTTTGTATCTCAAACATATTAAACAATTTTAAGTGCACACATCAAAGACAAGAACTTCCCAATGTGCAAGTATTAAAAAGCATCTGTGTGAATATAACTTTCTGTAAGTGTGTATGTCTATTATTTCATTTTCCAGTCTGTGAAATGATTCAGGAGAAAAAAACGCAGAGATAAATCTACTACTGGAGTCCTGTTTTGTTACAAATAAATTCTGCCAAGAGGACTTCTAAGAAATTGCCAAATTTCAGATATTACAGAAACAAAGAACGTGAAAAAAGGAAAGTTTCACTGGTTAGAGGCAAAATTACAAAGTGGACCAATTCAGTGGTTCTGTCAGACTTCAATGAAGTCAGCTTTTGAGATCATGTATGTTTTGCAAGCATCCAGATAGCCTGAAAAACAGTCAAGTAACTGAACAGAAATTGAACGTGAACAAAAATTGTGAGACCAATGATGAACAGTTGGTTTTTCAGACATTTTCTTGTATCTGCTCATGCTCCCACCATCACAAGTTTCTTTGAAGGTTTGTGGAACTGTCCTCTGACTCTAGTTCATATATACATATATATATTTATATATGTATAGCAAAGTAAATACAGGAATTTTTAATCATTCTAACATTCTGATACCTGGACAGAAGTGACCCCATTTTTTTCTGTGTCAGAAGCTTGCTGTATTGCAAATCTAAATATAAAATGAGCTGAAGCCATAGGTAATGTTACTTTTGGGACTCAGGAAATTATGAGAGCATTTCAGTGAATTCAAGGCAGGGGTAAGAGATTGTGTCATTTGTGCTTTCCTGGTTTTAATTTGGATCTGGGACTGAGTGTCTTACTGTGCTTCAGGAAATGCTCCAGTGTGGGCTCTCCATGGGCTGTAGTTCCTTCAGGGCAGATCCATCTGCTCCAGTCCAGTTCTCTCCAGAGGCCACAGTGTGTGTGTCTTCTTCTGTCCCTGGAACACCATCTTGTCCTTCTTCACTGGTTTGGAGGCTCACAGTCTTCTTCCTCACCTTTTTTTCCTTCACTTCTCTGCATCCTGGTGGTTTTTTCTTGCTTTTCTGTATGTTTTCAGAGAGGTGACACCAGCTTTAGTGACGCTCACTGTGTCCTGTGTGTGGGTTCATTGTGGAGCTGCCTGGCAGCGTATTTGTGTCTGGTCTTTTCCCACAGAGGCCATCCTGCAGCTCTCTCACTGCCAGCACCTTGCCACATAAACTCATGGAAAAGCAAAGGCAAAGCATAACCCTACAGCTGACCTGAATGGGATGAACATTAATAATATTAAAATTGTTTTTTATGTTCGGAAAACACTTTCATGGAGTTACAGATCTGTTAACATGTGAGAGATGAGTATTATCAAGTGGCTGGTTAGAGGTGGGAGTTTAGGTCCCTAACAAATTCAGGAACAAGTGGAACTACATTACTTCTGTTCCAAAATGCCTGGATCCACTGAGACTGGTGTGTTGGTGATGACTGCTGTGCATACATCCATTGACTCCCATTGGTGCTCCAGGCCAAGAGATTTATTTTTTTGCTGCAGGAATTGGGCATTGCATCACTTTAGGAGGAAGGGAAGAAATTAGTTGGTTGATTCCATTCCTAAATATCAGCTTTTTCTGTTTTCCTTTCTCTTGTTTCCATGTCTGCAAATTTCTCTTGCTGTTGGAAATATTTGCAAACTCTGTTAGTGGTGGGGCTTTTGTTCTGGCTCATTATTTTCCCCTGCTGTTGCTCCTTTGCTCATTTCCTTTTATCTTGCTGTATTGTTTTTATTCTCTCTCCACATTACAGTCCCATTTGGCTCATCCTTTCCTTTCTTTTCTATAAAACATGATTTTTATCGCCCATAAAGCATGCTTCTAAAACTTCAACAATACTAAAAACTGGAAAGTCACAATTTTCCTTGTAAATTCTGTTTTGCCTCAGTCTTTTTCTTCTTTTTAGGCAGAAGGAAAGCGAGAAAAATACATTTAAAGCAAAACTACCCATACAGAATAATTCTTGGGTTCTAGGAGGTAGTACCTTTTCTGTAGTTCTAAATGCTAGTTGCTATGTTCAAAATCTGTGAAAAGAAAACAATGCCATTTTCAATTCTATGGAGGTTAAGATAATTCTATTTATCTATTTTTAACTGTCTAGAAAATGATATTGGTTTACTCTATCTTATTCCAAAAAATAAATTCCTGTAAAACTTGTTTATCCACCATTTGGTTTTCTTGAACTATTTGTAACATACTCTGAAAGGAATACCAGGGAAGTTGTACTATGTGCTGTCAGTTTGGATTGCATAAAGAAAAAACATTTTTAGCTGACCATGAAGATGCACAAATAAATTAAAATGCTTTTAGATTCTTTTTGGGATCTACAGAAAACTTTTTAGACTCCCAGAAGGCTTATTTTACATTAGTAAAATTATTACCAATACATTGTTACCCATAATGTATTGGATTTTCAGCCACCATTCTGGCTAAATACAGAATGATTTATTCATGTTGGTCATACCACACATTTGTGGAAGATTCTAGGGCAGTAAATTGGAGGATGCAAAGAGGACAAATGTGAGATATTTGCTGTCCATATTGCTGGCCTGGACCAAAAAAGATCTCACATCTTCAGGCATCAGATTTTGTTGTTGCACAACAAGAAGATTGCTTCAATTCTTGAAGCTCTTTAGAAGTCTGGATGAGTTACTTCATGTTATGGTAAAGATAGGCAAATTTAATATCTTTACAACATTGGGCAGCTTTCCTTCGGAGGACACTCATTTCTGCTTCATTTCTATCCTGCACTGTTCCAGCTGTTGCTCCTCTTGCCCTTCAGTTGTAAGTAGTGGATATAATATGCTCCTTTACTTATGATAAAGTTAATTAATCTGTGATTAGTACCAGTATTTCTCCATTAGCATAAAAAAACATGCTCAAAGACTTGGGGCCATGTGTTCATAAAATACTCATCTTGTTCTTGTATTAATTTGAGCAGATTATTGCAGGACCAAATAAAAATCTCATTAAATGTACCTGGCAAATCATATCCAATCAAGATTTTGCATGGCAGGATTTCACCTCCTTTTCACAGGAGCCCTTTTAAAGGCCAGGTTATAGAACTGTCCTGTTGTCTAGGTCATTCTTGCCCAGGGGAAGCCTGCTGCTGCTTCAGACTCCTAGCAATCAGACTGAGAAAACTACAGAAATATTTGCAGTGTACAGCTCAATACCTGTAGCCAGAGGAAGCTCTGTTTTGATTGACGGAGAAGGAAATGTAAGCAGCCTGACTCAATTTCCTTGTTCAGTTTGGGATGCCAGAACATTATATTGAACTACCCCAAGGCTTTAGGGTGAGTCTTTCAAAATCTCTTCTGCACATTTTCTTAGTTATCTGGAGTTTCTTTTGCACATACTAAGCTTTTTTTTCCCCCTCCTTTTTGCTAAAACTCATTAAATATAACCTCAACAGTAATGTGAAATGTTGTCCTCCAACCCTTATTTGCATAAATTTGTTACACTGTGTGTGTGTGTGTGTGTGTGTGTGTGTGTGTGTGTGTGTAAGAGCTGATGTTGATATTTCAAGTAAACAGCAGGGAAAGCTCCCACAGCACATGACATTTTTTCTCTCTTACAGCTCTCCCAAGACTGAAGTCTAGGTCAGTTCTCACAGGTTAACAAATGCATTATTGCTGAAAGAGGTCTGCTGCCTACAGGAAGCTATTTTCTTTTGGAAAGTGCAAGTGTGAAAGGCATTGGGGAGGGAATCAGGGATGAAAACTCTACAATATATTTCATAGAGTGTTCAATTTTTCTTAATATTTTTTCTATCTTTCTCTGAAATGTTCTCTGGAAACTTCCAGTGCTTTCACTTCCTTGTCTTGTAAGCTTGCCTCGTTGACCCATTACAATTCTCTAATTCCCTAGTCTCTATTCCTCCCTGTATCCCTTTTCCTTTCCTCCAAAACTTTTTCTTTGTCAGCACTTTGGTTTCCATGCTACTTCTGTGCTCATTTGTGAAGTCATCTTCCCCATCTGCAGTTCTATTTTTGCTCAGCATCTCTCCTTGAAATATGTCTTTTTTATTTTCTTCAGAGTCATATTGATAGTGCAGAACCAATAGTTTCAAGTCTTGAAATTCAAGTTTATATGGAAGTACCAGTGAAGCCAGGAGGGAAAGCTTTTGACTGTAGAATGAAATTTCCAATTGGAAAAAGTTACTGCGTAAATTTTTCTAACACTTCTTTGCCTTACTCAGCATCTCTATCAGTTATTGCAAAGTAGGTTGTGTGGCCATGTTATGAAAATAAGTTACATCAAAGATTGTCACAAAATCCTTGTTTATTTACTTACTTATTTTTCCCCTGCAATTCTCCAAGCTCTTGGTTAGTGTTGAGTTACTGCACCTGGTGTGGGTTTCCTGAATGCATATTGAATTAGCACATCAGTATTACTGATGCAAGTAAGCTTTGACTGGTGCACAGGCACTCCAGAAATAATAATGAGGATATTTAAATATTCTGACTCTTCCTCCTATGTTTGCTATCATTTTCACCTGTTTTGACTTTAGAAGCCGGTATCTGACTACAGAGTCAGTATCTGTGGCAAGTTTCAGCTGCAGCTGACAACTGGAGGACCTACATGATGGGCTCTGCACTTTAATCATAATTTTTGCTAGAGATGTTTCTGTGTCTAAATAGTGTTGCTTTGGTCCTTGCACTGTGGGGAAAAGCTCTGCCAGTTAGGCCTGGTTTTGATATCTGCAGAGCTGTCAGAGAATGGCAGTGACCCTTGAAAATTCAGGAGCTTATACCACTTCCTTTCCTGCTGATTTATATTTTGCTTATCTTTAGTCAGAACTAAAATAATCAAGAAAACCAACATGTAGCGTTTCTTTTAAAATGTTCCTTTAAAATTACTTTGCTGAGCTCTGTGGGGATAGGAGAAGTTTTGGGAGAGAGAATATTTAATCCACAGGGCACTTTAGATTCTCATCCTTAGATTCAAACTGTTGCCTGGTTAGAAAAAGGCCACAGAATGTGTTTCTAGCTAGATTGCTTTATTTAATCACCAATTGCTATTGTTCCATGTTAAAAATGGCACACAAGCACTAGACATACCATAATATACAAAAGCTGCCTTGTTGTAAGTGCTTTGAATTCAGTGCAACCTTTCCAAAGTAGCTGATCAAGTGATACATGATTATAAGAAGCAGTGTGCTGGTGTTGACAGCTCTTAATTTCAATTTACCAAGGTAGGAATTGGCCAGTAGTAACTCTGGCTTTTACAGATAGACGAATAGCCATGCTTGAAAACTTTTGGTTTTGTTGTTTAAATTATTTATGAGACCTGAGGTTAGGCAAAGTTGGGAAACCAGTTTGTGATTGTACATGATTATACTACCTACATAAGGACTACCATTTCATCTCTAGCCCTAAATGGAAACAAAATCCAAATCACAGCGTAAAGTGTCAAAGGATCTCTAAAGCTTATATAAAGTAAGATAGCCAAAGGGGCTTTTTTCTTGGGTCTCTCTTAATAACATACTTTAAGAAGAGTAAAGTTGCTTGCTGCAGTAAATTAACTTTGATAACATCTAACTGTAGTTTTCTTGTTTCAGAAGAACAGTTAGTTTTAGCTGTGTAATACACCACTAGGCTCTAAGGTACCACTAAATTATATTTAAGATCTAGGGCCTTCTTTTAGCAAAATATAAACTTCCATTTTGAACAGTATCTTAGTCGGTGAACTAGGTCAGATGAACTACACAGATCCTTACCTGGAACTTACAAGGAGATGCCTTTACATTCTGAATTTTGTTGCACGTTGGCCTGAGTGCAAAACCATTTTTAGCTACCAGTTGTAGTCAACATCCTTCAAAAACCTTAATGTTGATTATGGATTTGTATTAAGATAGCTGTTGGAATTTTAAGAATCTTTGTAATGTCAGTGACCCAGGCACAACTTTTTATAAAAATATGAGGAGCTGTAGGTTTGTAGAGGAAATAATTATTATTTTTAAGTCCGGAGAATGGTATTTGGTATTTGGTTGGGTTTTTTTCGTTTGTTTTTGTATTTCTTACTTAAAAGAGCTCTTTTTCATTAGTGCTACTCCTTTTGTCCATCATTGTTTTCTCTATTAGCACAATGGAGGCTTTCCAGTGTGGACCTTTTGTATGTGAAAGGTGCTAAAATTTCCATCTTGTATTGATGAGTATAAATTGCTGTGTCACTTTATATGGATGCATGAAACTGTCATGTCCTACACACAGGGACTTGTCACTGTGTTTGCCTGAAAGAGGGTTCACCATTACTAGAATAAAAATATGCTTTGCCTTTAAAAGGCTGCTATAAAGGGTGCCAGAGATGGGAACCATCCTTTTTTTTCCTTTTTTTCTTCTAATGGGATCTGAAATTGAATATGATGGTCATTTATTTGCATGAACATAAATAGAATAGTATGTTTTTTTATTTCTTTATTACAGTTCCTGTGAATGCATATGCAAAGATGGAAGTAAAAGCTATTTGCAGGTAGTAAGAAATGTGGGACAGAAATTTCTTGATGCTTTATTTCTTTGGCTCTCCAAATTCAAAAATTACTTATAATTCAGGCCCTGCTCTGGCTTTGTATGGCTTTTGTGCTGTATTGAAGGTTCTGGTCAGACCTCATTTTGTGATGAAACCATGCTTTACATGGAGGGACACAGTGTGAGTGTTCAGCTCTGTCACTTCTGAGGCAAAGGGAAGTGAATATTCTGTCACCTTTTCTGAGCTGTCACACTGAACCCCGGGATCCTAGTCTGTGCAAAATGGGAGCATTCCACCCGGGAATTCTGCTCCATCATAAGCAACGTGCATTGCTCTGCCTTTTCTACGGGCACGATCACATGCCCGTTGTGTGTTTTTGCTGTGGAAGTTTCTGAAATGATACTGAAGTACATGGTTCTCTTTGTTTAAAAATTTATTTTTTTTAAAAAGTGATGCTGATTCATTTAGTCCGTTACTTGAGCAAGTGTGATTCGTGGTTAATCTTCACTTGCATGTGCTTATTGCAAACACTAATTAATCCTATTTGCAAAGACAAATTATAATTAATGCATATCCTTAAAATTTACACCTAATTAGACAGAATATAATCTCTAATTTTGTATAAATAGAACTTAACATTTTGAAATAATTGTAGATAATAAGCAATTTTGTGAACTTACATTTGCATGTGCTAATTAACGGCTGCTTCATTGTATTTGCATTTGCAAACAGTTTTTTTCTAATTACTCATCTTAGTGCTCTGTGAACAGAGAAAAATAACATAAACATTACACTCCTGATTTTTTACCTAGGTTCATCTTTTGTTGAATTGAAATAGTGGCATTAACAATTGCTATAGATTTAATTGAATTTGCCTATTCTTAAAAAGGAAGGAAAATCTCAACCTTTACCCTTTTAATATCTTGATGAATTTTATTCTTGGAAAGCTAAAACTTTATGTAGTAATAAACTTAATCACAGCATGCTAAAAATGCATGGGTCCATGTGCAATATAACCAATTTCTTGTGATAATAAATATCTTAGTAATAATAAATACCTTAGATTTTTTTTATATATATACACTTTTTGCCCATTCATAAATACAAGAATCTAAAATTCTCAAGGAGAAAAAAATTTCTCAGAGGCCTTAATTTTTGGTTCTGTTTCCAGAGGCAGATTAAAAAGTATATATACATGTTGTGATGAAATGGGTAATTTGTGCAATGTGGTAGTTAAAGCAAAGTATTAATTTTCAACTATGATATGCTAAATATAAAAGCTAGCAGATATTATTTTTGCAGCTGGTCTTTTACAAACTACCTCTTTCTAAACGAAAGTAAAACCTATAGCTGAAACCCAATCATTAACTTGTATTTAAATCTGTTCACTGCTTTCGAAGAATTTTAACTTTTTGGTTCCCTACCATGAGTCAAAAAATGTTTTTTATAAACATTTACTATCAGTAGGTAAAAAGTACACTTCAACCATCTCATAGAATCATAGCTATTAACAGTAATTGGTGATTATATGCTGCTTAGCGAAATATTTGTTGGTTTTGGCTATGTTGTTGTTGTGGTTATTGGATATGCCAGCAATAGTATAAATAAGTAAACCTGAAATTATTGGTAAAGACTTTAAATATTTATTTAAATTTAAATTTGATCTCAGACAACTCAATCATTTTATTATTTTGGTTGCTGTATTTTCTACACTACTAGTGTAAGTTCCTAATTTAAATAAATGGAGGATTCCAGAGTAGGTCTTGACCTTGCTGCCAGTTTTAACATTGGGCTTTATAATGTGAGACATAATGCAAGTCAGAGATGTAGCCTATTTTTTACCTCTGGTCACATAATTCAATGCTGTGGTAGTGGGTAAATTATCTGTATTCAATATGTGGAAAGCTGCAATACAGACTGATGAAAAGTTACATTTATAAAAACTCACTGAAACACCTCAGTAAGCCTAACTTGGATGTTATTAAAATAAGCTAGTGATAGCTTTTGTTAGACTATCCAGTGTCTTTTCTCTTTGGGCCATTTTTCTGTGTGTTAGTAAGTCCATGAATTTCACTTTTGGGGCTTGTAATTACACTTGGTAGTATTTTTAAAATGACCAACTTTATTATCTTTATTTTTTTCAGGTTATGGTGTGTTTTACTGATTCTTGTGAGTCAAAAATGGACATCAGTCTTAAGGAACAGTTTTGTGATTTTTTTCATGAATGTTGTAGCTCTTTACATGCATATGCCTTTGAGTTTTTTATTAATTGTTAAAAAAAAGTCTCCAAGGAAAGCTTCTGACATGATTTCATTGGAGGGGGATTCTTTGCACATCAAACAGATTGGACAGAACAATAAATGCTCTTTTACTTCCTGGGGCGTAGCTGGTATTTGAAGATCTGATTACTCAGTAGTGCATGATCCATCTGTGACTGTTGAGACTCAACCACACTCTTTAATGCATATTTTTTATTTTTTTTTCATTGTAATATTTTGTTTGTGTTTTTTTTCGGCCAGAAAAAGACCAGTATTCTATATTCAACAACAAAGCATTATTGGGATCAAAGTAGGAAGACGAGGTCCTCTCAAATGTTTTAATTAAATGTTTTAATTTACTTCAGAAAACTTGAACCCAATCCTCTTTATGCAAGTTTTCATTGCTAGTTACAGCTATTTAACCTTCCACAGACTGTCGCTTCCCTTCTTTTAAGTTCTGAAACCAAGCTCTTTGCTCTTAACCTCCTATTAATTCTACAGGTCTACAAAAAGCAGTTTAATTCATATTCATATGTTGTCACACTGCTGTGTCACTGAAATTTTGGCAGTTTTCTGTACATTTGCCTATCTCACATTACGTGTGTAATTTCCTCAAAGTTTTATCTTTAAAAGAGACAGATCTCATTCACGCGTACAGATCTGATCTTTGAGTTCTGACAGTTGTTACTCTAAAATTTGTGTGCTTCTTTCTGTGTAAGGATTTTTCTTGGACAAAAGTCTTCAAAATTAAAATACCCTGTAATAGAAATAGAACAACTTTCCCTTCACTGGGGTTCAGTTAAGATAGTATACAGTTATTCAGTACGTCCCTGTTTCACAATTATTTTTAAACCTTAAACTGCATTATTTATGTGTTGTTGTTCTTAAAATAAAATCGCTATTGAACTTCAAGAGCTGTCCACAAGTTGTGATCCAACAGTAATTTATGTAGTGTTTGCCAGGGACTTGCAAGGGCTGGAAGTAATCACTGCTAAGGTAATTTTTAGTCTCCACATGTGTCCTCATTTAGGTATTCACTTACACTGTAATAATTACTTAAATGTGATGTTTAAACATTTCATCTTTTTCAATGCCTTAAGAATGCCAAGTGATTACAGTGGCAACACCAGTTACCTGTCAGGAGGGAGGGCTACATTTTGTATATATCTGTATACACACAAGTAGATCAGAAATTTGGCCCAAAGACACCCAAAATAATTCTTTTTGTCAGCTGGGTGCTGGTAAAGTTTCCTAGGATTTCCTAGGATTGTTGCTGTGTTTTGGGGCAGCATTTCAAGACTGGAAATTAATAATTTGTGAAAGTCCAAAGGAACTAGAAGGAGATGAGCAAAAGACAAGAAACCATCTCTTGTTCAGAGAATTAGCTGGAATCTGAATAGCTTAAGGAAAGCCATACTAGAGACTGACATGGATCTCTAAGCTTAGAGTTTCTGCAAAAACTGTGTGTCAGATCTTTTGCAGCTTTAATGTTGCATATAAATGATAGTAAAGTTGAGACAGTTAAAGCTAAGTGGGAAAGAGGAAAATGTCAATAATTCTTTATTAATAGAAACCTGGGAAGGAAAAAAAATATTTATTAGCAAAAGCAGCCTTCAGTGATACAGATCTGAGGTTACCTGAGATGGATCACCCTGGGGTTCAGTTCCATCACCGAGTGAACGTCTCACTTCCTGCTGCCCATTTCAGTCATGCTGAAAGTCATCACTTACCTTATGAATTTACATCTTCACTTCAAAAAGTGAGCAGTTTTCTATTAGCTGCCTCAGTTTGAGAACTGTTTAAAGCCAGATGTGGCAGTGTGAAGATCAATATCATGAAACTGGGAAGAGTAGGTGATCATAGGGAAGACTAGCACCTCGTGGAAGATGTGAGTCACTCCAGCTAAACCTGTTATTGACAGTTTGACACTGAATTTTCACTAGCTCTCCCCAGATAACCTAGAGAGGCAATCCAGGACAGCACTCCCTTCTCTCTCGGATTTTCCTGAGGTCCTGCCCAGGCTCCCTGGGGTGTAAAACCAGTGGTGCTTTTAAGAAAAGAACAGCAGGAGGCCCAACAATACCATTGCTGCAGGCTACAGCTGGTTGGTGTAGCACTTAAGGTCTCCATGAAAGCAGAAGGCCTAGGGACAAGAGAGAATGGCTTTTTCCTTTTTCCCCATAGTGGACAGTGATTTTCAGATGTTTGCATGGCCCCTTGTCTTGGGGATCTCACCACAAGAGGAATATGTGATGGAATTGCTGCTGCCTGGGTTAGAATGGTTAGGGCTGCAGGACAAGATCATGGAGTCCAAACTTTGACTTTTTGTGCTCTGGAAGAGTAATATCTCTCACTGGTGTAAAGAATTGAACTAAAAATTAACCCAATACTCAGTTGATCCAACAAGTTTTTCAATGTGGGGTCAGAGAAGTCATGACTCAGGCTTGAGAATTCACAGCGATAAGTGGAAATCGGTGTAAAGTTTAAATGGGGTGGAATTAGCTGGAGTTCAAGCCATAACAGGAGTATGGGTATACTCAGGGTTGTGCCTGCAGTATAGATTCTTGCCAGTCTTCATAAATGTTTTAAATCATGAGTAATCAATCTCAAACTTCCACATAATGCAGTAAGTTGATGGACTTGCTTTTCTGAATAAATGGAAGTAAAAATACTAATTTTGTTAACTGTGTTCTCAATTGGGTCATTAAAAGTAGTTCAGTTACCATATGCACCATAATGCTGAAACCCTGAAGCTATTGAAAGGGAAGCCTGAAAGATGGAGTTTTATGTTTGCTAGAAAAACTCATTGCTATTAATGTAAGGCTGGCGAGAAATAAATATCTGTTCATCAATATTTCATCTAGACAAATTTATCATAATGTTTTCAGAAGCACCCATCCTTAAATATATTCCCAAACTCAGCTGAAGTATCTTTGTGCTCTATCCTTAATCTAGCATCCTGCAACCCCTGGAGTATAGGAGTGAGAAGATGTTTACATAGTATATTAGTTCCCAGTGTTGATTTCTTTATTTTTTTGATGGCTGTTCAGTCAACTGTTACTAGATCTTCTGGGACAAGATGAATATTTTTCTTGTAGGCTGGAGGAGGGAGGGAAGGAAGAAAAGCAATCACTAATAATGTCGTTCTGCACTGCTTACGGCGCTCTGACAGCAAGGTGCTGACTGGAGTGGGTTCAGCTTTCTGTGTAGCGTTGGGTTTGGTCATCGTGGAGCCACTGTGCAGGTCAGTGTGCATGGTCAGAGGGCTCCATCTGCACCAGCTTGTCCTGCAGCACCCTGAGCTTTACAGCTGGCATAAATGAGTGAAGGCATGTAAGAACCCGCTGACTGCTTTCAGTGCAGCTTGCCCCTGCAGCAGCAGGTTGGTTCTGGCAAAATGCACCACCTTGTAGTTGTGAGAGGGAAAACTTAGACAAGCTGGCACTTGGCTTCCCCCACTGTCTGTGTGCTGTGAGTATCACTGGAAGCACACACAGGTGCTTCTTGGTGATCTCATCTTTTATGGGCAGCTGCTGAAGGTATGGGATGGTGACATGATGATTCCTTCTGAGAAATGGAAACATTTAAACATGATACTGAAAAGTGGTGCTTATAAACCCATTTACACACCACCCAAATAAACATACACAGTATTATTTTAAAAAGATTAAGTATCAGAATGAGGGATTCTGATAGTCATAGGATGGTGCAGCTGAAGCTGAGAGCACCTCTCTTTATCTTAAAAGGGTACATGAGTCTAAATTAGTCTATCATAACAGAAATAGTTCATGCCTGAGTTGTAGGTGCTGTGACTAAAGCATGCCATACATGAAAATTATACTTTCTACACATTCACCACTCAAACCAATTCATAGCATTTGAAAAAAATACAATAGTAGTTCTAGGTAATTAGGTACTTCTTGAAGATAAAATGCTTGAATATCTTTTAGACCTCTGAAAGGAGTGATGAATTAATGATACATTTATATTGGTATTTTTGCTTTATCTTCATTGCTGTCTTATGTTATATATGTAATTGTAATGTCAGTGTTTTAAGTATTGTTCTGGAATTTCTGTTTTACCTTTCTGTACCTGCGCCTTTTTATTTATTTATTTTTTCTTATCACAGCATGATTTAGCAGTGAGGCTCTCAAATTTAATTTTCAGAAAACCTGTTTTCTGACCCCGTTCTCCCACTGAAGTCATGTGTGATCTCACCTTGGACATTTTTCCTTTCTCTACCTTGGTTTCCTTACTCGCCATTTAAGTGCTTTGAATTCTCTGAATGTTCAAAATTACTCTTTATTATGAAAAGGTAATTTATGAATTTATAATAATTTATGAAAAGCTTTTTTCAATTGATATTTGCATAAAATATTTATATTTGTCTTACTGCAATCCTCTCAGTTCAGTAGAGGTAACAGCTATGATGGCTTTGTGTCAGCATTTCAAAGTAAAAATGATTGTTCATGATGCGAAATTTATTCAGCTTGTTATTAGCAGTTAAAATAGGCAATTTTAAAACCCTTTCCTGTCTTTACATAACTTGAAAAATAGTGCAACGAGATACATAGTGAATCATAAATTTTCAACAATCCAGGAATGGAAGCATCAAAATTATTCTTTTTTTTCCTTGTTTGAACTGGAATACTTACCAGAGACTCACATGCTTTTACCCAAAAGTTTTTGTTGGGTAATTTTTCTGCCATTTGTTATTTGTTCGTTTGTCAGGAGGAGAAGGGCTAATATTTGGATACTTTGCAATATGGTTTGTTGTTTTACTGCTACTGAGGTAAAATACTTTTTAATAAATCTGGAGGATTTTAATCTGAAAATACATTCTATGGTATTGAGATTAATACTGATTTCTAAAATATAATTCATCTGTCATTACTGGAAAAATGACAGGTTTCTAAAACTAGAACTTAGTCTGGTGAAGATTATTGCCTATGTGGGTTTGGATGCTTAATTTTGAAACTTTTGATTATTAAATAAGGTTTTTCATTGCAAAACAAACAAAAATAAAAAGTCCCTTCATATTTGTCTTCTATAAGTACATGTGCAGAAATACCTTTTGCACACTTGCCCCGGAAGCTCCCTTGATATCTGTAATACCTGTCCCTTGATTTAGCACGAATCACAGTTAAGCACATGTGAAGGATTCTCCAGTGGTGTGTGTGGTGTTATTTTACTGAAGGTGTGTGGGAGCATGACATGGAGCCTTGTTCTGCTTTACTGTGCCATGATGGGATTAACTTCTACTGTAGTTGATGCACTTTTGATTAATGAATCACAAAATACAGCCCAGCTGGACAGCAACCTATCCCATGAGCCTTGTGATGTTCCCAAATCCATCATTCTTGATGTGTCTAATTTTCCCTGTGGGCTGCCATAGCCTTCTATTCCACAGCAAGGTTGAGCTTCTAAATTATCACACTTAGATGAAAAAGTGAAATACAATTCAAAAATTCAGAATTTTCTTGGAATCAGTGAGTCTTACTGTCTTTTTTTTTTTTTTTTTATGGATGATCAGTCAACTGACTTGCAATTTTATATTCCGCTTTTCTGGTGGATTTGATGTAGGGATTGCTATTTTCTTTCGGTAACGTATCAGCAAAATAAGGTGGCATGTTAATTAAACACTTTCTGGTTGCAGATAGACATGTCTGCGGGTTACTTTGTAAGGACTTGGACCAAGTTCAATTTTGCAAGCCATTCAGTAGTGCTACTTTGGGTTTGTTTTATTCCTCTTGAAGTGTAGAAGAAATTGTTTGGTGTCTCCAAACACAGCCAACTCAGACTGCACCTTCCTTGGCTACTCTGAATATCATTACTTCAGTAAAATGCAAACATTGTAAACCCTAATACCTGCACTTATGTCTTACTGCCCCCATGCTTTCAAGAAGTCATTATAATACAGAGAACTGTAGAGGATTTGGTCCCGAGGAAAATATTGTCTATTATGACAAAGTTAGTTGTACTTGTGTATTTTAAAAACATTTTGTAGTCGTACATGTCTTAATGTAACAGCCAGTTTAGTGAGAATTGTATCATTTGCTTGAAATATTATCCATCAAAGAGTTTCATTCAGGCAAGTGGTGACTCCAAAATTGACCTCTGCAGCAGAATTGCTAGGGATAAAGAAAATGGAAAATGCTGTGGGGGGCAGCAATCTATTTATCTTTTTTCACTTTTCCTCTGAGTTTGCTGTTGCTTTTTCAAGGATCTCTGCTTTTCCAGTAGGATACAGATCCCATGGTGGAAAACATGAGCTGCTTTGTGAAAGTCAGCCTGTAAGCTGCAAACCAACCATTTGCTGAGGCAGCAGGTTGTTTAAATTGTGGGAGATGTGCTGAATGATAGATAACATGGGTATTTTTAAAAAAAAAAGCATTGCAAACATGTCAGTCCTTTAAAAATCTCATTCTGTTCTGAAAGAATAGGAGAAAATATGCCAACAGGAGAGTGAGCTTCAAGTTATGTACAACTGTAAGTGGTACATAAGTCATTTCTGTATCATCTTTATATAAGTATTAATACCTGTAAAGTATTTTATTTTCTGTTATTTTTCTCATCTGATTTACAGTGTAACCAGGAATGGCTGAAAATATAAGCATGAATGTGGTTTCTTGGTTAATTATTTCAAAGAGACAAAGTAAAATAGTAGCAGTTAACTAACAGTATAAAATTTATTTTGCAGAAAAACTGATATATTTCATGGCTGTCTTCAAGTTTGTACATCTGAAAATGCACTCAGAATTTATGCCAGGATACCACATCATTAATGTTTAATAGGGAAATAAATCAAGGTATCATCAGCATAACAATGCTATAATCTTTGGATCTGAGTAATGTGTCTCATGTGGGTGGGCATCAATGGAAAGGAAGATTAAATAAAATATGCAACTTTATGTAAGGCACTGTGAGGGATTGCTGAAGATCTGGATGCTATTCCTGAGTCACAGCATAGTAATGTTTATGTATAAAAACACTGTAAAATCAGAGTTAGGCCATAAAAAAGACAGCAATATTAACATAAAATAAAAGGAAATAAATCTTTACTTTGCTTTAAGAAACACACAAAAACAAAGGTACAATGAAAACCCCACTATATACAGAAAACTTAAACTTAGGATTATTTTCTGTGCTATGGTAATTTGTTTACTTAGATCCAGTAGTTTGTATTCCATAAAGGACAAAACCAAACACTTAACTGATTTCCCATACGGAAAGACAGCAATTTTGGTTCATGGTTGTTTATATTAGATCTGTAGATTGTATGGAGATCTACAGAGAGCCTGTCCATATATCAAAATAGTTCACTTTATCCTCAGAAAAAAATGCCACTGCAATCCTATCGGTATCTAGCACAGTGTAAGCAGCAGCAGGGTTTTCATAAAGCTTCGTTAGCTGATGATAACAGTACAAGTTTTTGGTGAAGACAGAAATTTGAGGGCTGAACTACTCCTCCCCACCGTTTGTATTTGACTATACCCTTGAGACCTCCCAGGGAGTGATTATCAGAAGTCAGTCTGTCTGAATCTGTTAGAGGTGAAGTTAGAGGAGGGCAGCCAATGTTTTTCTAAACTTTTGTTCCTCAGGTAACCTGAGAAATACAACCACATTTTGTAGGGAAGCTTGTTAACGTATTCCAAGCTACAGCAAAGGAGCAGTCTGCTAGAGAGTTTCAATTTAAGTTTTTGGAACTGCTGTTGCAGATTTTGCAGTTTTTAATATTTAGGAGAGAGGTGGGGTAGGTGCTGGTTTTATCTTCAATCTTATGTCTTTCAGTGCATTGTTAGTGCTATTGTACATTTATATAGAAACATAAAGCGAATACCTTTTATATACATAAAATTTAACTTATCTACCTTAGAGGTACTAAGTAGCATTTTTTAATTCTCAATTTGGTAATTCTTATTAACATAGGCCCACTTTTTCTTTTCATCTGTCTAGCACTTAAAACTCTTCCCACATATTGCATCATTTGCAGGTTTAATTAATGGCTTCTTCATTTAATGACTATTAGTAGAAGTCTGGTGAAGCTTTAACACTCATCTAGCTGATCATGGAGTAGGCTGTGTTCCATCTACACTTGGTGAAATTCTGTTACCATCAGTTTTACTTATTAGTTGGCACTGGTTGTGATTCATCTAGTGATACATTAAAGCCAAATTAGTTCAATCTTGTTGTTAAACTTCCGGACACGATTTACCAGCCGCATTGCATTGCTTTATTAAATGTAATAAAATGTCTCAGAACAAGAACATGAGTAGTTCCAGAGATTTTTGCATTGCTTTAAGTGACTTGTGAAAATTAAACGTTTTACAAACATCAAGTTAGAAATCAAATACAAAAATCTGGTTTTGTAGATAGAAGTCTTCCAAAAAAGTCTAAAGTCCAGTGACCCTGATCACTGCTTTAGAAGTATTTGAAGTCAAAAATTTTCCAGGCTGTTTTTGTTGTCTTAATACTGGTACTCTAAGTATGTACTTGAGAAAATACAGGAAAATGGAGAATCTCACTGAAATGCATCTTTTGTAAATACTGTGCATTGGTGCAGCCTGTGCAGGTTCCCAGAATTTGTAGGACCTTTTTTTCTCTTCTGACTAAAAGAAATCTGATTCGAACAAATAAGGACAGTTGATCCCACAGCTATGTCTATATTCTCTGTTTTGTTGTTCCTAAAATATTTTCTCTTCTGTTTTTTTTTTAACAGGTACAGCATACTAAATTTGAAACAGCATTTTTTTCTCTGTCTTGCAGATACGTTAAATGCTTGCTTTTTCTCTGAGAAAATGATTATTCAGTTATGTATGTATGAACACTTGGATGGGTTGAGGGTGTTCATGTATCCTTGCTCATTAAGTACTTAAAAGGCCCAGAGAGGTAGGAGAGGTCTCTGAGAAACAGTCTGTAATTCAGTAACATATTTGATATATTTATAACCCATTTTCATTTTGTAGAAACCTAAGCTAGGCAGAAGTACACACACTGGAGTTTTGTTGAGTTGGAATGGAAACACTAAACTCCATCCTCAGGCAGGAATGGAAATTTATAGCAGAGCTAGAAATGGGGCCATAATACTTTAGAACATTATCTTGGCTCTTAAGAGATAACCATCATCCCTCACATTTACTTTATTTATGGCTAACCAAGATGTACTATCCAAAGAAGAGAAGAGATGTACTTTTTAATTTTTTTCAGTCACTGTGTGTTTTTATCTTCCACTTGCATATAATGAACTTCTCTCCCAAAAACATATTTGATTCAAATCATGTTTGATTTTGAACTATCTAGCTTTGACTATATCATACTGCACCAGTAGTAGATTATTTGGGATTTGCCAGTGGAGAAATTTAATTAATTATATATACTTTTCATACTGCACATATTCTCTTCAACATATTGAAATGGTGGTAGTTGCTTAAACACTCACAGTAAAATCACTGTGTCCTTCTGACCTCACAGTCCATAACCCTAAAGCATTGCTAGCACAACAGCCTGGGATTGCAGGGCTTCAGATTCTATAGCTGCCTTTATTCAAGTAGTTGTAAAAAAAAGACCAACAGCAACCAGCAACAAATATACTGACTGGTCAATTTTTTTTATTTTGCCTCTGTTGTACCCGACTGTAAAAATTTAAAACTTTGTAAGTACTTCCTGAGTTAATACCTATCATAAAGTTCTAAAGCCTGTTAAACAGATTTAAACTCTCCTGTTCTAAGTGAGAAGCCATGTTTTTGCACACCATTAGCTGGAAGATATGTGTAATAAAAAGAATAGTTTATTGGGTAATAATGATGAAAGTTGAAGATATTTCGTTTCCTGGAGGAAGTGTTCAAGCATGTGTTTGGCTTGTACCTGGAGGCCAGCTTGTGTGAACCTGATCTCAGATCAGCATGCCTTCCCTGTGCTTTTGATGTCCCTACAAGTTCCTTGTCACACCTTTTCCGTGGGTGGGTTTGTCACCACAATATATCCTAAAACCCCCCGGCATAGATGTAGGACTTAATGCAATTCTGGACATCACCTGCAGTGAAGTGGTAAATATCCAGTGGTACAGGTACAATGGTACTGCAGTCTTTTAGTGCAGTGTATCCAAACAGTGCTGTCTTTTATAATAAAAATCCCTATAATTGCGTTTTCACATGTGTCCTTTTAACCTACGGTGAAATGTGCTGGCAGTGATGCATCAAGCATGAGAAGTCATGGAAATAACATTCCTTCAGCACGGTTTTGGAAAAGGGTCTTTATTTCATTGCATTTTGTCCCATTTCATGAATAGATTTCAAAGAAAAAGGCAGAATAGAATACAAGCTAACCTCTAGAGAGGGATTTGAAATTAACAGTAAGGGTTTTTTTTTTTGTTGTTTTGTTGGGAGGAACAAAGTAGTGGTTCTTTTCTATTTGCATTTGAGCCACAAATTTTTTAGCAACTACTAATAGTTTGTAAAAAATTCACCACACAGAGGGAAAGCTTATAAATACTATTTATTTATCTAGTTACTTATTTATATTATTTGCACTGCAGAAACCACATTTGGTGTTGCAGTAGTATAAAATCCTTTTTCTTTTTTTTTTGTATTCTTCATGCTCATAATAGTTCTCTGATTATTTCTGTGTGCACAGCAAATGGATGCAGAAAGCTCCAGTTCTGGTGAATGTAATGGGGATAGTCTCCAAAAGATCTGATATTGAAATTACCAATTTTGGAAAGATAAGAGTTTGGTCTAGAAGGAATGAATTTAAAGTAGCACTGGCAGTCATTTAATTATCTTTAATACACATTTTAGTGTGTCAGAAATGCATTATTAGCTTAAGGAATGGGAAGATCAAGATGCAGGTAATAGTAACTCATGGCAAGGCTTTCTTCGCAGTTACTCCGGAACGGAAAAAATTGAAATGCAGTATTTTCAAAAACAGGGGGACTTAATTACTTGTATTGTAGACCTTGGAATGAAAGGAATGATCAGATGATTAATATGTTTTGCAGGAAGAAAAACAGTAACAAAAACATTTTCTTTGCATGACTCAGTTTAATTTGAAATTTATTGATGAGTGGGATTAAAAGAATTATTTATTCTTTCTATTTGGTTTCTGCAGCTTTTTTTTTTTTTTTTCCCCCAGGTCAGATAATGCTAGCAGATAAACACACTATCTAGTGCTCCTTTTTACCTCACTATACATACTGCAATGTTGTTATAATTTAATGTGGTTGTTGGGTGGCAGGATGTTTATAAAATTTATGTTTGAGCTATAAACATGGAGAAATAATGTACAAGCAGTGACGATGGAGAAGGACTGAATTTTCCAATCATGAGCACAGGAGTGATAATTAAAACCCTGAACAGGGAAAGAACTGAAGAGCAGGAGGTCACAAATAAATCTGTGTAACTCTGTTGTAGGCAGCAATGCGGTGCCAGCCTTTGGCAGCCTCTGTGCCTATCTGCAAGGCAAGGACAAGGACAGAAGAGTATGAGGAACCATAAAACTGTCCTTCACTTGAAGGGATGTGAAGGAGGTTTCTAATTTTTTTAATTATGTTAGACTTTCCAAAATGAGATTTTTTTACCCTGTTAGTCTTGTGCAGATTTGGTCTGTCTGTCCCCTAGTGGGGATGTGTGGGTGTATATATGCACATGTGTGCATCTAAATATTCCCTGTATCACAAATACTGTGTGTTTGTAAAGGACTGTATCCCCCAAAGCTGGAAATTATAGTTAGGAGATAAATTAGGCAGTAATTTCATTTCGGACCTGTTTCAAAATAAATTGGCACAGAACAGTTCTGAGCTTAGCAAACATTATTTTTATTCTTCAAGATGTACTACAACACAGAAATAAAAATAAACCTCAGTCTCTAAAAGGGAACGTTTCACAGGCTGGTACATGTCTTGTTCTTCTTGAAGACAGCAGCATGAACAGTTGTATAAACATCATTTTGCAGAACACACTGTAGTTCTGCATCTTAGTTTTCCCCATTTGAGGGCTGAAGCCTAAAGTCTGTACGCAATTGGTGTGATCCCATTAACTTCATGTTTTTATTAAATAATGCTTTCTGGAAATGATGGACTCCATGGCCTGTCATTGGATTGCATTGACTGTTCACACGTGTAAGTAAAGGAAGGTTTGTAGCCCAGGTACTACAGTGTAAGAAAGCACTAAAGTGTTAATTTGAGTGACTTGATGAATCCTTTCCTAGTCCTATTCTTAAACAAGGCAAAGTTGAAGACGTGTTTAGCATGGAAAATTTCATGCATTTTTTTTTTATTTTTGCGTGTTCCATTCAAGTACAAGTTGATGATTTTTTTATTTTTTATTTTTCCCCCCGGTATTTTAAAGATATTTTGTCAATTTATACAGTTTATAGGCCTGGGGGAGGAAATCAGTTGTTAGAAGTATCTCCAAATTATGTCAAGGAAAACACAGAAGGGATTTACAAAACTAAGATTAGATGAAAGGAAATTTGTGAATACATACAGACAAACATTATTACAGATGGTTAAATAGTGGTAGAGATAAAGTAAATTACTTATCCTAGATCAATGACAGATGAAGAGCGTTCTTAATTTCTAATAAATTCTTATCTTTAGCCTATGGATCTTGTGACATTCTCTGTTTCTCATCCTATAATCAGAATTGTCATTCAGAAGCATGTAATGAAAGCTTAATCAAAGTTATAAACATTTCATTTAATCTGATCAAGAAATCAGGATTCTTTAGAAAAAGTAGATCTGTAATAAATTACTAATGAGGCTGGCAATGAATCAGATTACTACTTTGAGAACAAAATCCATACTGAGAGCTCTACAAAAAGAGCATGAAAATTAAATATTTAGCTATGTTACTATAGTTCGAGTAGGTTCAACATTTCTTTGATTTTTTTTGATAACATATATTTAACCTTTTCATTATTGATTGTACATAGTATAACTAAATATTTTCTGACTTTTTTTTTACTCATTAAAATGCAATTTATATTGTGCCAAGATTAATAATCGATTGTGGCATAAGACAGAAACAATTTGAAATATAAAAGAAAATATTTTTCTTATCTTTTTTTCCAGAGCCTAACTGTGCAGAAGAGGGTAGCCCCAGCAGTGTTACTCAATCTTCATAAGTGCAGATAAATCTCTTGTCAGATCATGTATCTATCCATGAACCACAGATATTTTTAGTGTAGGATGCTGCCCTCTTTGTTTATTTTCTATCCTCTGTTTCCTTTGTTTGAAATAAAATGCTGCTATAACATAACAAAATGCCATCTCTCATTCCACTGTCCCATAAGCAATTTTGCCACTTTAAAATAACAGTGTTGTGAAGTAAATGGGAGAAACACTAGCTAAACTTTTTAATGCCACCTGCTAAAAAAAGACTGATACATGTGTTAGTGAGAGAATTTCATTAAACTTCCTTTTTGATGCAGTCATCAATTTTAAGAAATCTCCCTTTTCCTCTCAACTAAATGAGGTCTCACTTGTTGGGAATATACAGTACTTTACATAGCTGTCCTTGACCATGTCTTCAGTTCCTGGAAAAAATAAAAATACAATGAATGGATCTCATAATTTAAATATTTTGTGTATCAGTGTGATATCTGTTATAGAAAAGGAGTGCATAGCCAAGGCACCATCATGGGATCTTATATCAATCAAGCTTTTTTTGTGTTTACAGATGCAATGTGTTCCCTTATTAAGGTGATGATGGTGTTGGATTTTACAGTGGGTTTGTGTTGGGAAATTTGCCCCAGTAAGGTCATGAGGCTAAAGCACATCTGTATTACAAATGTACACGGTGAGTCAGGAATACACAGGAATTCCTGAAAGTTTAATCTCATGAGCGGAAGGTATTTCATTTAAGGGTTTATAAAGTAAAAGAAAGTAGGGTAGTTCATGTATGGATTGATTGAGGATTTTTTTAATCAGTTCTGTCAAAATTATGGGATAATAAGGTAGGTTAAATTGTCTGGGTTTTTCTGACAGAGTATCAGTCAAATGATTGATGTTCTCAAGAGAGAGCACTGTTCCAGATACTTCATCAAGGAACTCAGCAGAGGGTTAGAAGCAGTATTTCCTGTTTCATCTGTTGCATGTTGGATTAAGGAAATCATATGTGCCAAAGGCAGGGGAGAGAGGAGTTTGAAATTCAGCAATGAGTGAAACATTTATTGTGTTAGATGCTAATTGTATTGGCATCAGAGCAAGAAGAGCATGGGAGGGAACATTAGAATGGTGTCATGCTAAAGTGAGAATGATTTGTGTTGCTGATGCCTCTAAACATAACAATGAATTTAGATGATAATTCTGATTTTTGAGGTCTGATTCTTTATTTTCTGTACTGTGTTTTGTTCTTTGCCCTATGCAAACACATTTTAAGATATTGTCTCTTTGCGCATGGGGGAAATATCAGTGAGAGAATGTATGAAACAAAGACAACTAGGAATTCAAATTCTTGCTGAAAGGTCCATTAATGTGGCTCAGAATTTCCTTGCACACTTTAAATTAATGTCAGACTGTATTGTCCTAGTACTGAACAAAGTAATATCACTTGGTTCTTTTCAATTGTATTTTAAATTCTAAACTGCATTTAACAATTGGAGCTGCTGATTTCTTTCAAAAGGTCAGGAGGGTACCTTTTGGGTACCTTTCAGGTGTGTTTGCAGTTATCCCTAAGAGCCTGGTGAAGGAATTTGTCTTTCAGCATTCTAGAGTCATCTAAGTAGTTTTCAGTGTTAAGGTCTATGTTACTAGTTTTTTCTTGATGTTCTCCTTTGGGAGAGCGTTGAGATGGTTTTCACGTTCTCCCAGAGGTAGTTAAGGGCATGGGTGCCCAGAGGGGGCAATGTGGTGTTACCTTGGGGAAGATTGGTTGAAGGGGAGTGTGGAGAAATATGGTTAAGGCAAATAGCAGCGGGAGGCTATGTCATCAGGAAAGAATAATGAGGACTGGGGTAGTTCTCTGCCTTATCTTTGAAATCTGCACTCTAATACAGGGCCAGCTGCAAGTGTTTTGTATTCCTGTCTTCCGGGAGGGGGAGAACAGGGAGATATTGATCCTGCATCCCCACCCCTCCCTGGGCCATTGTGGAGCCAGGGTGGAGGATTTGGGTTTGTTGGCTTGCTACCCAGGACGGAAGGGGGTTTCTCCCAGGTGAGGAGTGCCAAGGCCAGGTGTGAGAGCTCGGGACCGGCAGTGTGGGCTGGGACTGTGGGAGATGCAGGCCTGAGCCGAGAGCCTGGCCTTGGTGCGCGGTGTGAGGTACAGCGAGCGGCTTTGGGGCGCCGTGTAAGAGACGTTGTGTCACCAAAGCCTGACCTGACGGAGGAAGGGATGTTGTTTGAGTCACGCTTGCTCTAAATTTAGCTTTCTGATTTCTTAGGTGGAGCTTTCCTGCACCCCTAAGTGGTGGGTTGGGTTTTTCTGGGGCCAAGAAGTTGTATGTAGGAACATGTTTTAAACAGTTTTTACGAACTTTGTAAAAACAAAAATTGAGAGGTATAGGAGACAATTCTTTTTTTTTTTAAGAGTTGCAAGCATCTGAGTCAATGGAACAGTTTTTCTCTAGTGTTTGTTAATAGATGAAAATCCGGAATGGCTTAATAGTGGGGCAATAATGTATAAAATATGAGCAGTAGACTATTACAGTCCTCTTGCAGGAGAAGGCTAGAACTGAAGAGTTCCCATGTCATTATGCAAGAAGTCCCTAGGTATGGAGGTTGCCATAGGCTGCAATACATTGTTTTGACAATGACATGCTGCCAGGTGTTCCATTTTCATTGTTTTCATAGGAGAAAAATAAAAACTCTGGGTCTGTCACAAATGAAGCAGAACTGATGGTGCCAGCATAAAATTTCTGTTTAGAAAAGTAAATCCCAGCTGCTGTGTAACTAAGGGTTAGGTAATTTGCTTCACTACAGAGGAAATATACCACAGGTTGAAAATGTTTGGCTTTTTTTTATTAAAAGTATGTTGCATCTGCTCACTTACAACAGAGAAATTCATCTAAGTTTGTGAATGTGAACAGATTTAGTTAATTTAAAAATAAGAAACTTAGTGTTAACTCAAGATAAATGTCAGTATCTTCTTAAAATGGATACTTAATACAGTATTTTAACTATGTAAGATGTGTATTTTTTTTCTGAGTCAACTGTTCCTTAGAACAAGTAATTGAATTTTTCTTTTGTTCCCAAATTTTGCTGTGAATCTACAATCCTGCTTTTAGTAAACTTTATACAAAGAGAAGCCACGTAATTTATTTCATTTTTTAAATGCTTACCGCAAAATTAATGCTAAAACATAAGCAGTTACTGAATGCATCATTATAGTACAACAGCAATCGTGCGTGTATATTCCTAGTAATACTGTATTTTATTTTTCATGAATCTTCTTGAATTACTGTATTTTAAAAGGGGGCTTTGCTCCCTGTAGCTTACACCAGTTCCATGCTGTTGTGATTTCTTCAACTTTGTTGAGGACCTATGAGCTCATAGCTGTTACTACTATGAGGTTTTTCAGGGCTTTTTACACAGTATGGTATTCCAATAGTTTATGACGCAGAAATCCCGCAAATTTCAGTTAATTGCCGAGTTATGAGACTGGGATACATGGGAGACAAAGCACACTGATAACAAATGGCATCTGCAAGTTGTACCGGTGTGTTGTTGTTACTGATCTCTGGGAGAACATGGCACACAGCTGCTCAGCTCCACTTCTGTCCCTTTGAATATCTCCTGCATTTTTAGTTCCTTCCTGTGTGTTGCAGAATCTACCCAAACCAAACTCTGCCAAGTACCTGCATCTAAACAAGGGCCTTCAAGCTGGCAAAATCTGACCCTGTCCCATCAGACTCTTTAGCAGAGAAAGAGTGGTCTTCACAAAGAGCTTCATTTTAGAACCATGGGAATGGCTGCATAAATATGATTGTTTGCATTTATTTGTATGAGAGCTTTGTCTGGAACTTCAGCACAACCTCATGAAGATTAAAAGCACTATAGTTTTTCTGCCGTCTCTAAAGCAAGATCAAATCACAGCTCAGTGGCCAGATCTGTTGTTTCGTTCACCCAAAAGCAGCAAAATTTCATGGAGATGAAAGGCTTGCTATCAAAATAAGTGTTGGTTCAAGGCCTAATTTTTGGTTATTGCAGGGTATTTTTTGCTGACGTGGGCCTGAAGTGCTACTTACCTATCCCTTCCAGGACCTGTTTTGTCCTTTGGCACTGATGATCTAAAGGGCACAAAGCAATTAAAGCTCTCTTGGAGCTCTGCTGGTGGTTTTAGTCTTCTGGACCTGGCAAGATAGCAATGGCAACACAAAATTATTAGGAGTCTCATCCCTGCTCGGATGAGCTCCCTGTCCTTGTTGAGGAGCAGGAGGCAGACACTTCACAGCCATTGTGACCACCTGTAGCTGCCTCCTCCTCAGAAACTCCTGAAGAGAGGCAGGCAGTGCTCCCATCTCATCCTTGTATTGTGATTTTTGTGGAACCATATGAGCAATAGGCAGGATATCTCCTCTTGATTGTTGATAATTGTCTGACTTTAACAAGGATTTCAATAAAGAATTGTGATTGGAATTATGGTCCCCTAACACCACTTCTATTTAAATTTATTACAATAATTGCCATGTGATTAATAAAATGTTAGTGCATTCATTGAAATCACTGCTCTGCTATCACACAGTGTGGTAGTTAAACACAGTAAATGCTTCTAATTAGTTAGTAATTGAATATCGAGCATTAATTTTTATTATATTACCCATAGGATGTTTAATTGTATAGTTGGCTATTAGCAGCTGTGAAATATATGGGAAGGGTTAAGTTGTATAATTTTCATAATTCAGGCCTTTCACTACTTCCCAGCTCCAAACATCAGAATGAAATATTTTTATTTCCTAAACTTACCTAAACATGAATTAAAATTTGAAATGTTAATACCTAGAATACCTTTCGTGCACTTCTAAAAGACACATTCATAAATGGAAGCATAAGGAGATCTAGGAAATGGACTTAAATAGGATGAGTTTGTCATGGGTAGAATGCCATCTGTTGATAATGCAACAGTCAACACTTTACAGTAAAGAACTTTTCTATCACAGCAGCATTATTTTTGTATATTTTGCACTCTTTTCCTCCCTCCCCTGAGCCAGTTTGCTTTTTATTGCATGTGTAATTTAAAGGAAGTTAACATTATCAAATTTCATTAAGCTTCTGGGTCCAGAAGGAGCACATGAGACAAGGGAGTGCTGGGGTTTTCTTTTAGAGGCATTGTTTTCTATCCAAAGACTTAAAAATTTTTGCATAATGTATAAGAGAAATATTATAATGTAATCATATCAATATCACAATACTAGCAGGAAAAGATATATATTTTTTTTTTAGTATTTGTCCTTTCGCTTTTTTCATTATCTTCCACAGAAAAGAAAAAAATTATGACATCTGGTCTCTGTGAGAATCCCCAGTTAGCAGTTTCCAGCTTGGCGATACATCAAAGCAAATTTGATTTTTCACAAGCAAATATTGTCTCTGATTTTTCACAAGCAAGTATTTCAAGAGTATTTTTAAAAGAAAAATATTAACACCAAATAAATAAAAATAAAATAAGAAAGGAGTAACTTGATAGATATGATACTTTCTTGATCGAAAGAGGAGTAAAAGTTGAGAATAGAGAAAAATAATTTTGAATTACTTTTTTTACAAAAAAAGGTACTGACTGGAGACATTCGGGGTAGAAGGAACCTGTTCAAGTGCTGAGTGTCAGTTGTATGGGAGAGGAATATCTCCCAGTAGTCTTTTCAAATCACCAGGATGCTGGGTCCAGCTTTACATCTGAAATAAATGGTAGCAGGCAAACCAGCAAAGAACATCCTCCAACTTCTGGCACCATTTTTAGGCAAATGTGTGATTTTTGAAGACCCCTTCTCCCATCTGCAGTCTCTTAGTGGCTGACAAAATCTAGCCACTGCTCCCAGGTCCCACAGGTCATTTCTAAGATGTAAAGATCAGCTGGTGGATTGTTTGTTCTTGTTATCACCAGTTCTCAACTTTTGTGTTTGTCATTGAAATATACTCAACTCAGGGATGGTTTCATTAAAGACACTTCCTTCAGAACTCGGAGTCTGAGATACAGGGATGAGATCTCAGTTCCAGCTGAGCCATGATTTCAGAAAAGCTGTGGTTTTTTAGGACTACTGAGAATATTGATCAAAAACCACAAACAAATGAACAAACACACCACAGATCTGATGATGGGAGAATCTTACCACTCTTCTATTTTTTAGGCATGTAAAAGTTTTTTAAAGATGCTTTTGAAATATGTCTCTTTATATTAACATTTCTTCAAAGTGATCTTTGAAAATACTATTGTGGACCTCTACAGAATATTTAATGAGAAAATTACACATACACACCCAATTCTCTTTTGTTTACAGCCAATTTTAATTGCTGAGATTAATTGGTTTTTTCCTTTGTTCTCACCCCAATTCAGTTCTTAAAGGTTTTTAAGAAAGCACTCTTGCAGTGCTTTTAATTGGAGTATGAGGGTATATAAAGGTAAAAACTTAGCTGAAAAACTTCTTCAAGTGATTCCAAGTTGGGCACATTGCAGAAGTGTAGGTAATTGAGTTTTGGGGCTTTTGTTTTGTTTTTTGGTTTCTTTTTGTTGTAGTCTTCCACGCAGTATTCCTTCTGCAGTCTCCACCTACCTTTGCAAGAACTAATTATTTGAAGGTTTAAAGGCTGCTGCTGCCAAATGGTCTCACAGTTAGTGACCGGGTATAGAAATGAAACAGAACTCTGAACCTTGGGGATTCACCTGGCCTCCTTTGCAAGCCAGGTTGGTTCCTACAGTGTTGAATAACAATTAAAGGAGTTCAAGTTTGAAAGTGACTCTTCAGATGTCAAACTACAAAGCAAGTTTCCCTTTCTTGGCATAGAAAAAGAAAATAACACAAAACAGGAAAGGCAGAGCAAAAATATGAGTACATGGAGTGATGTTTAAAAGTATTTCACTATAGTGTTTGCTTATTATTTAAGAGATGTTAGTAGTGAATGTTAGTAGTTAATACTTGTTTGTTTTAATTCCCCTAGGGCCACGCACATGTGTGTGTCTGCATAATCCAGACCTGTCAGAAGGGCTGTAAAATGAGAACCCTGGTTTTGCTTTTGTAAACATATAGTATGCAAAGTTGCCTTTTGAAACACAAAAGGTCATTGGCATTTATGCATCAATGTTATGAGTGCAAATGACTCCTTTTATCTTCAATCAAGAGATGTCAAACCATTCCTATATTTTTGTCTGTGCAATCCCTAAGTAAAAAATTCAGACATTCATATTCTAAGATAGCAAAGATTCAGGAAACCAAATATCTGTGCACCTTTCTATTTAAGGAACTGCAGAAAGTGACCTACCCACCAGCCTATGCGCTGTCCCTGACACTCCCAACTAGATCCTGTGTTGAAGCAGTTGTAGAGAATCTGTGGATTTTCAGACTAGATATAAGGAAGGTATCTTTTACAATAAGGGTTTTGAAACTGGTTGCCCAGAAAGGTGTTTAGTGCCTGATCCCTGGAAACACTGAAGGATTTATTATTTGGGGCTCTGAGCAACTTGATCTACTTGAAGATTTTCCTGCTTGCTGCAGGAAATGACTGTAGAAGGTCCCTTTTAACCCAAACTTTTCTGTGATTCTGTCACTGCAGCCATTGAAACACATGCCTGGGAGAGGAAATGAGAGATGTGGTTTATGCTTTAATGCATTTCAGGTGCATTGAGCAGCCATTGGAGCAGGGTCAGGGACTCTTGTGTCTCTGCACAGTGCAGCTGCAGCATTCCTGCTCTCTGAAAAGTCAAATAGCTTCGGTGGGAAAGATTAAAGCTTCCCACTCCGCAATAGGGGACAGCTTGCTAATTAGAGCATCCTGCTGGGAGAATCAAATCTCCTGAGTCTGAATAGGGAAATCAAACTGTTTTCTCACATTCTGGGTGCATGTTCTACCAACTTAAATTTTGGTTATGACTTCTTAGGGCTCAGGCTAATGCCTCCCAGTTTCTGCTGGAAGAACTGTTTTATTCAGCACCCTGCCTTTTGTGAATTCCATCCGATATTTGTCCTATTTCACATCCTCAGTAAAAAGCCTATAGGCTTACCCCGTTAGATTGCTGGCAACCACATACATCCTCAAAGGCCTTTTGAGCACTACTGTGATCTCTGATTTTACTGGGAGCAAAGTACTTAAACATCTTCAGAAGTGAGGCCTTGTTACATGAAAGGTGAGATTGATTTCAAAGAGCTGAGCTTGTCTGTCCTGTGCAGCTTAAATGTGGCTTGCAGTCTATCCAAACAATCTGTTGACATTCTCCAAGTTCTCCTTTGCATAGGCTGTGACATTCTGCTTTTCCTTACCCTTGCTTTGCTCTGCTTAGTAAGATTCCAGATGTCGCATTGTTCGTCAGCCTATGAAAGGGGGAAATAATTGTGAGTATAATAAAATTTAAGTCCAGACTGGATTCAAAAGCGCGTGATGTTTGAGAAATAGTTTAATCTAGTGTATTTTCTTACTTATTTCTACTTATGTTCTGTAAACACCAGTTGGATTGTCGCTGTCCCTCTCCTCGGTGGGACCCCTCTGTCCCACCCCCCGTGGTGCGAGCCTGCTCGTCTCAAGGCACAGGCGGCTGAGGGGGTCCTGGAGTGGATACAACACGGACTCAAAGTATCTAGACACAGGAGGCTCAAACTTGCTGGAATAATCCCGGGTTTATTGTCTGTCGTCCATCCGGGGCAAGAGAGAGACCGAAATGCTCAGGGTCTTATCTCTTATACCAGGGGGCAGGGGTGATTAGGGGATGCAGGGAGGTCACAGCCAATGGGAAGGGGGAAGGGAAAGAAGGTTCTCAGGTAGGAACTAACATTACACAACCCACAGGTGAGTTTTACCCTTGGGAGGTACCAAGATTTTTAGATGCACTACAACATTGGATGAGATGTTCATTTCAGGATAGGAGATATTTAGGATTGGGGCAGCACTAAATGTAGGGTGAATAAGGTTGTTGCACATACTACTGAGACCAAAATTGTTGTTAAGCACTGCATGTTGTCCACTTGGTTCTTCTGCTCTGTTTAAATATTCAGAACTTTTTGTAAAGCATTTAGATATAAAAGTTCAACATACAGGGAAGAGAGATAGCTAGCCTTGAGAGGGCTGCCATAAGAAGCTGTAAAGGTTTTCATGACAAAACCTGGCTCTTAAGTAGTCCATTCTACAAAGTGAGAAATCTACTTTTAAGGTTGTTGTGAAGCTGGGCTAATTTAATTCTTAAGTTGCTTTCCATATGCAAGGGAAAATTATATGAGATATTCTATACTAATGTTTCCAAAATGCTTTGGTTATCTGCTATTAAAATAAGTGGACTTTATTTTAAAGTGAACAAGTATTATCTACTTCCACCAGTAAGAGGTTTTAACTTTATAACTTTGGGAGGTCTTTTCTACCTGGCCGAAGTAATTGTGGCTGATGTTTGTCTGTGCCACCTGCATTGCTCCGTTCCTGCATTTCCACTTCCAAAAAGAAATATTACTTTAAATCAGGCTGTTACTGTCTGTGATGGCCACCACTGATGCACACCCTGTTTGCTGCCTTTGAAAAAAAGAGATTTGAAGTCTAATGCTACTCTTTACTGCATCGTTCATAGTTCTTTTAGCAATATTACTTGCTCACAGTTCCAGAAAGCTTCTCAGTTCTGTAGAGCATGTTGTTTTGTACTGACTGCAGGCCAGACACTGTCAACTCTAACTCAGACCCTCAGTACAGAAGAGGTCAAAACTTGCAAGCTAGAAGGTTTCTTGAATTAAATAAATTCCTGTCCAGGATCTTACTCAGTGAAAAGTTCTCATCCTCTTGATTATCTTCTAGCTCTGGACAGGGCAACAGAAATTGACCCAGATGTCTTTAAAGGAAGTCAGAGCTAAACAAAAATATTCCTTAATCTGTATAATCCCAAATGATGAGTTAAGAGGTGTATTTTTTTTTTTTTTAATTTCTTGCTGCTGTTTTCAAAGTAAATGCTATTAAGAAGGCATTGAGGGATCCTGGTTCAGCCAGGAGATGCCAGGGGACAAGCACACACATCAAGTACATTATATGTTGTTTCTCACAGCATGAAATCTTTAGTATGGTGCAATAAGTAACAATTTAAAACCTCAACACACATCTGGTTTCTAGGGAGATCTGCTGAAGAGCATCACAGCCTTCTTCAGCAGTGCTATGATAAGATATGCAGAAAAGCATTGAAAACACTTTAATTTTAACATTGCATACTGTGATGGCCCTCAAGTGCTTCTAGGGGATGGGACTGGGGTGTTGTCTGGTGCTCCACAGATGCAGTTCTGTGTTTGAAGTATATCATTGTGCAATTTATACACAACTAGGAAATAAAGTAAAGAAGGGGATAAACAGGAAGATCAAAGCTGATTTGGGAAAAATACTTCTAAGTATTTTCTGCCACATTCTTTCTGGATTTTGATATTTTATTTTATTTTATTTTATTTTATTTTATTTTTTGGTTTTTTGGGTGTTTTTTTTTTTGTTTGTTTGTTTTTCCCCAAAGGGTTTGCATTTTAAATGAAAAATGGTCATGCTGGAGTACAGACTGAATTTAAAAGCAAGTATATAAGCTGTAAGTGCTGATTTAATAAACCATTAGCCTATTCATCTTGTAAACATCTTTGGAGAAAAACTAATGAACTCATTCTGGACAAAATTGTTTGGTGATAGAACATCAGTGCTGAGCACCAGTAGATGATTTGGTGCTCTGAGGCTGTGTCTACCCTGCAGGACTGATGCCTGCTGCTGTGCCACCCTTGTCCCCGTTTGCCTGAGTGGAGAACCTCTTACAATGATTTGTAGCTCTCTTCCAGCCTGTGTGCCCTGCTTACCTCCCATGGGAATGAGCTGACAGCTCATTCAGACAGATGGTATGTTCCTAATCCTGTCCTCCAAGGCCAGGAGTTTATATGTGCTTCAGGGCCAAAAAAAAACCCTCCCTGCTTTTCATATTACCTAGAGAGAAAGGGCACAAGAGCTTATGTAGCTGAGCAAATGAAGCATATTTGAATCCCTCCTGGTTTTGTAGCGTAGCTATAATGTTTTATAGTCTGTATTTCTAACAATGGTTGGATAGTTCACTTTTATGCCAAGAATAATTTAGTTATTTTAACAATTTATATCACAAAATGTCAATGGCTTCAGAGATTTGTTGCTCGTAGAAAACTATCAGGCCCTGCAAGATAAGAAGCAAGCTAGCAATTGGGTCCATGCTAATTACAAGCAACAGTATATTTCTTTCCTTCTGTGTATTTTTGGGGGGATTCCTTCTGAATTATATGTCACGTAAAAAATAAGCAGAATTCTATATTGGACATGAATTACAGAATTTATGAACAGGAGAGGAAGGGAGATGAAGAGAACTCCTCCTGAAGTGAGTAGTGATGACATGGTGAATTTGGATTGAAAGAAGTAGAGCAGATCAAAGAATAATGTTTAGGACAAAAGTTATTCATTATGCCATACATGTTTTAATAGATCCCAGTTGCTCCACAGATATAATTACTGGGAATAAGTGGTTGAATTTTGGTTTTAAATTACTAAAGACAAATGTCCTTCTTGCAGACAAATTTAAGGATCCCTTGCAAAATAAATTCTGCACAATTTTATGATAGTTTGAAAGTATTGGGCATAAATAAGGATAAAGGTCAATGTGCTCAAAAGACAGCAGCTAAAGGGCAAGTGAGATTACCTGTGGGAGAATTCAGAGGCTGCTGTATAAGAGCTCTGTGTTAATTAAGTAGCCTCAGCATCTCTTGGGGGAAAAAACCTCCTCAAATCAAACAGGTTATCTAACCTTTTGATACCTAAATGTAGAGGTTTTGGTATGGGCTGAAATAGTAGGACTTTAAAGAGTTGCAGCTCTTTGCTCATTGGTGCAAAGGAATTTATTTAGCCAACAAGGAGTAAAAGCAACTGCATATCATATGTTCAAACTTCTACCCAGACTTAATATTTCATTTAGCCTTCAGCTATGATAACCACAGACATACCCTATGAAATGTTATTTGTGCCCATAGAGTACCATTAATTTTCTTTTAATCTTTCTTTGCCTCAGGAAATATTTCAATTGAATTTTGCTCTTCATGCAAGGCATCAAGAGTACTGAGAACCGAACTAAGTTCCTTTCATTTTTCCCTTTATTTCCATATTTTTAATAGATTCATGACCCATGATGCTAACACGCTAGCTTTTGTAAAAACATGTTAAATTAAAAATATGTATCTGTTGTATCCATCTGCTAAATTCACAACATCTTTCTAGAACTTATTGAATCTCTTGTCATCAGATCTCAGTTTCACAGTTTGGTCCAGTAGCATTTTCCTGACTGGGCAATTTCATCTTCTCTGCCCTTCCCATTGCTGCTCTCTTTCTTGCACGGTTTTACTCATCTTCTCAGGTTTCCATGGATTCCTTACACTGCACTCCCTATCTTTATTGGCCAAGAACTATCTCCTGTTCCCCTTTTAAATTTATCAAATTGTCCTAATCTTCTCTCCAGGTTTGTTCTAATTTTGTGTTACATACTTTTGCCTTCACCCCAGGTAGAGGAAAGCTGTTGTATTGGCAAGAACGTGCAGAAATGTGGGTGTCATTTGTGTGAGAGAGAGAGGGTATTTTATTCAGTTGCAAATAGTGAACAACTCTGCATATAATACCCTGTTTCACTCAGCATTCTGTTGGCATATTTCTCTTAGATGCATTGAAGCAGCTGTTTGACACAGAATAATGCCACAGCAGAGCTTGACAACTTTTTTTTAAGCTGACTTTGGATGGGTAATGATTATAAAATCAGGATCTCTGCTGAAAGATAACACCTCTAGCAATTTCAACCCTGAGATACTGGTTCAGAATTAACTCAGAGGGAAGTGTACCATCTGTTGCTAAAACCTCATACTAAGAGCTCAGGCAATTTCTAGCTTAAAGGGAAAACGTGGACATGAACCTAGCTAATTAAGGGAAGCAAAAAAGAGGGATGGAAGCAAAAACTTTAAAATAGCTTCTGGTCCTCTGCTTGTGCCTGGTGCTGTCTGACTGTAGAGACAGCAGAGAGGATTGACACTGCAGAGAAAACAATCTGCACAGAAAGTTCTGTCATATGCCCAAAGCAAACAAGTGGGAAGCAAATATTGTTTCATTGCTATTTGATTGAGAATAACTGTACTGTACTATGTAAAGCTTCTCCAGGCTCACTTAGGATGTTTAAACGGTTACTGTTCCTTCAATGCTTGATAATCAGGACTAATTTCTGTGCCAAAAATGTATCTCCAGATAGCTTGTTTATTTCAAGACTGCTCATCAGCCAAACCTAGCAAAAGAATCAAAATTTCTTGTTGGTGCTTCTTCACATGAATAGCTTATTTTATCACTTAATTATTTAATTGAATGATTTAGGTGACCTGGAAGACAAGCCAAAATGTTCTGTTGAGCTTTGTTTTCAGTTCTGCTAAGAGGGAAAAAAAAGAATATCAAAAAAGGCAAAATAAGAGCTGGAGGCCTCGTCTGCTTGAAATGAAATACAGTGCTCCAGCTTGCTTGCCCATGCCATATCTTCAGATAATGCAGTGATAAATCTCCCATAACTGTGGAACCTGGGTAAATGCAGATCTGACCTTTTGTTTACAGGGTATCAAGGGAAATCTTTATGAGACCACAGAAGTAATTCAAAAGGTTTAGAAACATTATGAGATGGCAGAATGTGTCCCCTGTGGATAATTCTGACAGCAAAGATCAGACACTGTTTCTCAATGAGCAGTGCCCTTTCTGTAGAGCTTTGAACAAGCCATTTGGTAGTGATGTTTGAGAAACATTTTTGGTAATCCAATTCAGGAAAAATCTGATCTTTGGTGCTATAATTAGGTGAGATTTTAATGTTATTAAAATATTAACATGAAAATATTTTCTGGGTGTGCAGATGCTGAGGCTGGTACAATGCAAGATAAAATAGAAAATATAACATTTTTGGTTTAGGAAGAAAATTAGTCAGATTAAGCTTTTATACTTCTAACTTCCACTGGTTGCAATGGTTTATCTGCTTATAATTTAAAGCGGGGACTTAAACTAACTTGATTAAAAGTCCAGACTGTGTTTTGTTACATAAAATGAATCTATTGATTAAATAAATAGAGAACAAAAATGGTGTGAGTGAGATAGGAGCCATGCTGCTGAATTCCAGATTAAAGTCTGTTCTGTTGCTTGAAAAGAACTACCTTAAAGAACAGAATAGCAGCAGAAGGTTGGGATGCATTTTTTGGGGTTAAAACACCACTTCTGGTTTTGGTTTGGTTTTGGTTTGAATTTAGGCATCTTCGTAGCCTATGGTTTGGTTTCTGATCTGTACAAAGGTACATGTTATGAATACATCCACTAGTTAGCCCTGTGTGACATTGGTTTTCCTGGAAGTGGAGAATGGTTGGACTCAATCATCCAAGAGGTCATTTCCAGCCTTAACAATTCGTGAACCCTTGTGTGTGGTGTGCACATACAGCTGTGGTCCCTTCAGCATTCCAGGTATTCCAAGAGGCTTCTGCAGGGAGATGATCTGCTGAATAGTACTGTGCATGTTTACTGGGGAGCTGTGGAAACACTTAAAAAACTTTCAACACTGTAAGTAAGCAAGCATCTGGAGTTGCTGTCTCTGTCACCCTGCAGCATCAGGGTGATATTGTATTATATAAAATAGCCATAAAATACATATTACCTGACACCAGAATGCTTCCAAAAGGGTTACTTAGTTTTTGCAACACAGGTTGCTTGTTTGTAGATTTTTATGTTTGCTTACAATCTTAGCTGTTGTTGACCTCAGGTCAGTAAATAAATACATAAAAATATCCTAAATAGAAACATAATAGATCATCAAAAAGTGTAACTCCCACACCATAGTAATTAAAAACAAAAGGCAATTTAAGAAAAAAAAAAAAATCTGTGCTTTTATATCACCTGTCAGCCTCATTTGCCCTAACTTATGATCTCAGAAATTAGATCATCTGCAAATGGAACAGATGGAGTCTCCTTTAGACTGGGTAGGTGTGGGAATGGGAGGGAGAGGGACACAGCCGAAGGCACCTTCCAGGGTGAGCAGTGCTGCTTTAGCACCTGCTTTGGCTTTGTGTTGTTGTCTGGTGACATCAGCCTCATGGATATGTTCGCTGTGATTCACCAGCTTTGCTGTGGTTTGGCTGCATGAGGGGAGAGAGGAGAATGACAGATAGGAGAATAAATACAATCTCAGTATATTGGTCTGACCCTTCTGCCAATATTGATTCATTCCTGAGCAAAACAGCTGGCATAGTGCAGTTCCCATCTTCTGTCATGCAAGCAATGTGCAGAAAGGGTTCCTGTCTGCCATCCCCTTTTTCCCAAGAAAGTGGGCTAAAGCCTAGTACAATTCAGGCTATTAAAAACATAGAAGGTTTCTATTACATATGCCTGTACTTTGTTTGTATTTACAAACTGCTTTTGTAATAAGTGAAACTAAAATACTAAACTACAAAAACTCTCAGCTACACAACATAGCTTTTTTGGGGGAGCTGTATTCTCTATATTAGCTAGAAAACAATTTTGGTCATGTAGAAATGCTTCATACACCAGTCAAAAATAAACCCAAACCAAAAAATACACTGTTGTGCTAATATGTTTCACTGGAAACAAAACTTGTTTTAACCCTGTCACATGTTGCATTTATTGTTTGATTAGCATTTTTGAGTGCATTTCTTAGTTCTTCCATTGGTTTCAGTTCCCAGTTTTCTTTTTGGCTCTGTAGGTGTTTTTGGCACCAAGTATGTTCTTTTTTTAGATCATCCATTATCCACACCAGTGTTTACCTTTTTAATGCTCACAATGAATATGCCAGCTAGAAACAAGGTTTATTTTGTGTATATATACATAAGGTTTTAAACACTGTCATTCTCAAATTGGCTGGATCTCTTCATATGACTGACATACTGCATCTTGGATATTGATTACAGAAATAACTGCATAGTAAATAATAGACAAAGGTTTTTTCTGTGGCAGTGGAACAAGATAAAAAGGACTTTATTTTCAGGATTAAATGGGAGGAGAGACAAGAAACATCTCAGTATCTGTCATTTCATCTAGGTAATGTTTCTGTCTCAGAATGATCAGAACTGGTGTTGTTCATAGACAAGACCTATAAGTCATTTAAACATAAGCAAACACCAGTTTGCAGCTTTCATCATGAAGATTTAACTGTCACGCATGCTGGATTACAAAAGTCAGTCTGTTGTATATTCATTTTCCCTCTGTGACATATTTTTATAGTGAAGAAAAAGCATTTTAAGGAACAGAAGAAAAATCTAACCCACTTTAAAATTCGGTGTTCAGAAGCATGTACTTCTGAGCTGATGTAAATTCATAACACTTAAAAAGATCTGGCACAAGTTAGCATTCTTCTCTTTTTCCCACTGAATAACAAGTATGAGCAGTTCTTTCTGTCTGCCTATTTAAACAAGGAGCTAACAGTATCAGCTCAGGCTGAGTAATGTATGATTTTATTTTTTTCCACACTTAGAGTTATTTAATAAAACCCCTTCCTGATCTGATTGGTTGCAGTGGAAATAGACTCTCCTTGAAATGGGCGTTTTAAAGCAAAATAAAAGGAGTATTCAAGCAAAGCAGCATAAGCTGTATCTAATACACTGTCCAGGCTGAACAATTTAGTGTATGATTTTTGCATTTCCTCTTAATTTGAACTACTTTTGTCAAGATCTGCACAGGTATAAACTTAGAGCTAGGAAAGTTACACATGGTGTGGTACCGAACTGGGATTTGGCGTGTCTGTATTAACATCTCAGATTTGCCAAAGGCGCCCCATGTGACCTTGTCATGTAATTTAGGGTTTTGGGACCTCACTATATAATTATGTTTATAAAAATGCAGTGTTAATGATTTTTTCTTCTGTTCCTTGCATGTCTCATTTATTGTCACTACTCTCTCAACTTTGCTGAGATGTGTTTTTTTTCTGTGGACTGAGTGCAGTTTGTGAAATTGCATGGGAATGCCACAGTCTGTGTGGAACAGTGAAAACAGTTATTTAATTGTTGGACATTAAGGTTCTTTCTTTTATTAAGAAAATACTCTGCTTTCCAAATTGCATGAGCACTACCATGTATGTGGTATCAAGATGCTGTATTTTAATATGCAGTGTCACATAAGCTTTTCTTACGTTACCCTTATTAGAATCTAGCTACCCCCAAAGGCCACACAAATCATTAATTTTTATTTTTTTTTTTTAACTTGGTGCTCCCCAAGCTTAGATTGTTTAAAATTGTTCTTGTTCACCTTAAAATATGCTGTGAAAAATTCTCTGCTCCCTTTATATTTTTATTTCTAGATGTTGTCACAAAAGCCTTGAAAAAGATCTTGAGGTTTTCAAATATTTTTTTCCTACATAGGCTTTAAAATATGACACTGGGTAGTATCAGAGTCTGTGTCTTGTAAACAGAGACCAATTGAGTTCTGTTTTATGTGACAGACCAGACATCTCTGATTGACAGATTTGGAGCAGGGAGAACAGAGGAACTGACATTATAGAGTTCCTTATTGTTCAGCTGTGCATGTACTTCTTGTATTTTATTTTAATTTTTGTCTTTTTTTTTTTCTGGTAAGTTTACCCAAATGTCTTGAGGTGAGATTAGGTTGCTTCTGATGAAACAACTTCAATATTTATGTAGGGCCTAGTTTGTCATGTGTCTTTCATGAAAGATGGCTCAAACAATGTATGGAATCCACGTATGTGAGAGTTAACGTGCGGTAATGTTGATGCTGTCATAAAGAGATGGATTCAAATGTATTCAGGCTTTTGACATTTTCTGGATTCATATTTTATGCAATTGAAATATGGACTGTCATTGTTCTGCTGAAAGGTGCTTGCTTACAGGAGATAGATATTTACAAGTTACACTTTTGTTCAAAGTGACTCAGTATCTTAGGTCAGGTGAGTTAAAAACCCAATGTAGGCACAGCAGGGTCCTGCAGGTGCTGCTTCTCCCTTGTCTAAATATCCTTTTTTTGCCACTGGTAAAGTGTACAAATGCCCGTGGTACATATCTTGGTAAGAGATTATGCATAGCTATACAGGTAACTGAAACTTTATGGCAAAAAAGGCCAAAAATGGGTCAGGACAAGAGAAGAAAAATAAATGTTTTGTTTGGTTGGTGTTTTGAGCACATAGAAGTCTTTTATATTATGGATATGATTTTTTCATCATGAAACTGTAATTCAAAAGGTACCACAAATGAGTATTTCCATTTTAAAATTTCCTTTTATGTTAACCGTAACATCCTCATAACTGGTAATTATTTCATAGATTGATTTTTGAATTTGATTGGGAAAAGGCATTAATGGAACAGCAGCTCTGAAGAAGATACAGGACTCAATTATGGGAAATTAGCAATGATTACTCTGATATGTAACATGAAGAAGTTGCATAGTGACTGGGTAGATTTGCTGAAGGGAGTCAGAAAAGCAAATTACTCTGTTGCTCAGCTGGTAGAATCCTGAGAGTTCCTGTCAATTCTGAACCTCATCAAGGAATAGCCATTAGTCAGATGTACCTTACTGCTCACATAAACCAGCTGCGATTTGTAATCGCGGTAGCTGACAGTGTGGCTCTCAGTGTGAGTGGCGTTGTGTGACACCCAAAAGACATACTGGCCAAAGTCTTTCCAGGAGAAGCCTTGGCTGCCCATGGCCTGCTCTGAGCGAGGTCTGTCTGAGGTTTCCTTCAAGGACCATGACTGACTCGTAGGGTAGTTTTATAGCTTGCCATGTGGGTGTGCCCCAGGAGAAAGCCTGCTGGAGGCATCCTGAGCTGAGCAGTGCCTCTGGCCTGACACTTGGGCTGGCTCTCACCCTGTAGAACTCTGTGTTTCAGACTCAGGACTCTGCAGGAATAATTGCCCGTTACTGTCTCTGATGTGCTCCAGTTTAACCTGCAGTGTTTCCCGAGGGGTACTCCTGGGTGTGTTCCGAAGCATCCTTCACCAGGTGCTCTTGAGGCGAGCGCTGGCTGTGTCAGCACAAGAGGTTCAGTTTGCTTACTGGAAGGAATGGCAATAGCTGAAGTGTGCTCAGGAAATAAAAGCAGGCAGTTCACTACCAGCTAAACAGGTAATAAATACTCCTGCAGAACCAATTGCTAGACAGCAAATCAAATGCTGCATGCTGAGTACAAACATATATGAAGAAGGAAAGATTAAAATGTAATTTAATTTACTTTAAAAGCAGATACTGATCTTAGTAACCTTAAATAGTGCTTTCCATGTCACTTTCATTAAGCTCCTAAGCGTAAAGATATAACCACATATTACCAATTCCTTCTACTAAGTATTACCAATAATGTCATAAGGATCTGAGAGGAATTCTGTTGTTAGTACATTATTGTACCTTCAAGTGTTATTTGTTAAAATCACATCATTTATATTGTGATCTAACTTCCCTTTTCATCACCATAAAACTGAGTGATATTATACTGCTGAATGCTGTCATTTTCCTCATCTTTATGAGATATGTTGTCCTTTTGCAGGGCTAATATATAGTCTACAGAAAATGTCTTCATATATCCTGTGCTTAAATTTGCAACCTATAAAAGGGAAAAATGTAAGTTTATGTCCAGACTTAAATGCAAGTAGCTTGCACAGAAAACATATGGATAAATCAGAAAGTAACTTCTAGTCCATTTCCTTGCTCATCTCAGCACTGTTTCTCATCTGAGCTTCATTAAGTGGTGCAGACTGCATGTCTAGAGAATTAGAATGTGCTCTTCCAAAGGGTTTGCATGATTTTTTTTCTTTAAGAAGCTGTAAGAATTAACACTGATTTGAGTATCCAAATCCATAGAAAGCTTTTAAAGTCTCACCTATAAGATAATTTTCTTCTACCATTGCCTACATCAACCTTCTTTCTTCCTCCTTTCTTCACCCCAAAAACTTTCCATGAGCCCTGGACATTAAATGAATCTGTTACAAGTGAGTAAACCAAAGAGGCGGTACCAGTTATGAACTCCAGTCTTGCAGGGGAGGGTAGAGGCAATGACTTGAAACTGTTAGCAGTATTCTGATAAAGCTTTTTTAAATTCCTTTCAAACTACTTATATATAAAGGAGCAGCTAGGACAGTGGAAAAAGACATGATTCTCTTTGGCTGTATTCATTTGTCACTCATGAAGTGGGAGATCAAGATACAGTTATCTGTTCTCATGAATACTCATTTACATATTCAACAAGGTCTTAGGAGGAACGAGTACTCACCTTGTAGTATCTGCAGCTGCCTCCCAAGGGGCGCCTGTGCAATGTGGGTGGCAGAAAAGCCAAGGTCCATGTCAAGAAAGTAGATCTGGAACTGTGCTATATTTAGCAAGGATGTAGTGGACCTTCATGTCTTGCCTTTCCAGATTTTGGATCCTGAGAAGGACTTGGTGCTGGGGGATGAGCTGGCAATGGTCACTCCCAGCCCAGAAAGCCAAATGTGTCCTGGGCTGCATCCAGAGCAGCATGGCCAGCAGGGGAGGGAGGGGATTCTGCCCCTCTGCTCTGCTCTGCTCTGCTCTGCTCTGCTCTGGTGGGACCCCACCTGCAGGGCTGCACCAGCTCTGGGGTCCCAGCACAGGACAGACATGGGCCTGATGGATCGGGTCCTGAGGAGCGTCAGCAAGATGATGAGAGGTGTGGAGCACCTTTCCTGTGAGGGAAGGCTGAGAGATTTGGGCTTGTTCAGCCTGGAAAATGGGAAGCTTTGGTTTGACTTAATTGTTGCCTTCCAGTACCAGACGGGAGCCTACAAGAAAAATGGAGAGGGGATTTTAGAAGGCCAGTAGTGACAGGACAAGGGGGAATGTTTTCAAACTGGAAAGAGAATAGGTTTTGATTAGATGTTAATAAATTCTTTACTGTGAGGGTGGTGACACACTGAATAGGTTGCTCAGAGAGGTTGTGGATGACCCATGCCTGGAAATGTTCAAGGGCAGGTTGGATGAAGCTCTGAGCACCCTGGTCTAGTGGAAGGTGTCCCTGCTCACGGCAGAAGGGTTGGAACTAGATGGTCTTTAAGAACCCTTCCAATCCAGGCCATTCTATGATTCCGAAAGGTCTTTTTTTGGCCATCTGAGTCAGGGCAGTACAGCTGGGTGAGATCAGAGCCAGGGTCCTTGTTACACAGGCAGCAAAGCCCCTGGGTGCGCGTGTGGAAGGCACTTCCAGCAGACTTACAGAGAGAAGGGATCACACGGGTTTGTGAAGGTAACCTCGTTTCAAATCAGTCTGCCACACATTCTCTCTTGAGGTTTAAAAAAATAACCAAGATGGGATTAAATCATCCGTAGTTTTAGCAGCTGTATACTTTATTCTTTATAGGACACATCAACTTTCTGTTCTCTTGGGAAAAATACAACTGTTCACTTATCATACAGAGTTTGTAGTTCCTAAGAGTATATGATTTCAGTTCTCTAAATAAAACATTAGTTATTATATGAAAAAATCACTATTTACAAGTATCCCAATGCCATTATGCAAATAGGAACATCCCAGGGTGAGACTGTGCACCTGTTCCTGTGGTATCAGAAATAAACGGGCATACTGTGAAACTACATAGATGCCTCCAGTTTATGTCCTAGGGCCAGCTGCTATGCCTTTTGCCAAAGTCCCTTCAGAAAGGAAGGAAAGAGAATGCATTCATGCTGGGGATTCTCTAAGAGTTGAGCAGGAATAATTATTCTCCAGTGTCATTCTCAGGTGTATGTAGGAAGAGGAGCCTTGCTGTATGTTTGTTGTGTGCAATGAGATGTGTTGCTTTTGTAGTGGCTTTGGATGTGTTTTTCATGCTCGAGCAATGCAGTTTTATTCTCTCCTTAGTCCACTTTAGGTTTCTGAGTATTTTACCTTTCGTATTTTGAATTTCGAATAAGTCAGGACTACATATTAGTGGTTTTGCTTTTAGGCAGTGCAAGAGGGGAAAAAAAACCCAGGGTAAAATTTAAGCTACAGTTGTCAAAACAAAGCAAAGTAATAACAGAAAATTTTATTCTAAGCCCTTTCTTGATGATTAATAGAGATTGATTGCCCATTTACTAATTTGGGTTACAGTATCCTTCACAAACTCCACAGTGTACCGTATTCCCATTGCCACAGCGGAGGTGAGACCTGCAGTTTTCCTGAGGCACAGGAATGGGTACAGCTCTGCCAGGTGAGCCAGAACAAAGCCTGCCTCTGGCAAAACCAGCGGGGATGCTGCTGAGCTTGTCTCAGCTTGGAAGTCATTCTGCATAACTTACCGTAAACACAGGGGGATAATTTAGGGATGAAAATTAATGCAGACATGAAAAATGATAAATGAGAATCCAATGCTTTGGTCATATTTGACCTTCAAGTTTGGATTTCTGCACACACAGAAATATCTGCACATAGTTTATTAAATCAGATTACACAGCCTAATGGTGGTCTCCGTGGCAAGCTTAGTGGCTTTTTTCTTTTTACTTGATTTGTAGATGTTCATTGTCTCTGATTTGCAAGCTTTCAGTAGTTAATTAGAAATTTGAATTAATGGAAGGTGTTCTCTTAGAGTCTCATTCGTACATTACTTGCTAGTTTCATTTTTTTCTTTTCCCACTCTTTTTTTAGATCTGATTGATATTAGTGAATTACCCTCAATGAAATTATCTCAGAATTATGAGGTTGTAAGTGTGCCATTAAAGTCTTAAGTTCAAGTATCAGTTCTTGTGGTAAATCTCAGAAGATATTCAGAGCTCCTGCCATTTAGCAGAGCACATACCTTTTAACAAATACTTCACAAGTGAGAGGAGAAGGCAGGAGTATCAGGAGTAGAGGAACAAGCTAGAGGGAAAACCAATTAATTGTTTTCCTAGCACTGAGACTCAGATGAATGAGCTGAGGAAGCAGGACATTAGAAAGCCTAGGCATTACCTAGGCTTTTAACTAGATGTTAAACTCAGCAAGTAGCACAAAGCTGAAAATAATTAATTTTAATAGAGGAAGTTTTTTAATCCAAAATACAGTTTTTGGAACACTGTATATTTGTATTATATAATTTGTGGACAAGTAAAAGTGCAATTTTAAGTAGAGCTTTTAAAAGTCTTCAGAAAATTGAATATATAGAAAATTTTATTTTTATTCCCTTGTATCAGCATTTGGGGGTATATGGGCTTCCCAGAAAAAGTGATAAATGCAGGCAAATTCTATATTCTCCTGCCAATAATTATAATAGGAATAATAATGATAATAATAATAAGTCATTTAAGTGGACTTGCTTTCTTTAAAACTCACACCTTGCTCTGACAATTGTTGGGCTGTAAGAGAAAGTGTTTGCTTGTACTGTTTCTAGGAGCTGCAGTGATTTAGAAGATTTTTTGTTCCCTGGAAGTTGTATTGTCACATTCGGATGGATTAAGCTGAAAGTTTCCTGGGAAGCCTGTATATTCTGGCCTAATGACCTCTGAATATTGCCAGTAACTTGCAGTGTAATTGCATGATAAAGTAGCCCAGACAGAGGAATGACTACAGTCTTTGGATGAAGAGTTCAAAGCTAGCCCTGGCAGCCATCCCCATTCAGCAGAGGCAGTAGACAATATCAGTGTGCTTCCTGGTATGGTCCTGGGAGCTGATACAAAAAATCAAATTTTTTGTATTCCTTCCAACTAGTAAAAGATCATAAGAACTGTTGGCTCAAACTTGTGCTTTAAAGAGATCTCTCTCTGTATAAAAGACTTACTTGGACTATTTGCAGAGCATCTGATGCCCTTCCATGGAGAGGAACCAAACTTAAGATATATTTTGGGTTGGGACTGTCTGTTGTTATAACAATTACTTTTTTTCTATATCAACTCAAACTAAAAGCAATTTTAGAAATAAAGCTGATGTAAAATAACTTTTAGGTTCTAAATAGCTGACCTTCTACACTATAAATGCACAATGATATCATTTGGAAATAGAAATTCAGCAGCTTCAAACTGTAATATTTCAAACTGAAGGAAAGGTGCGATGTTCATATTTTATATTAAATAAGAGGACAGCAGTAGTAAAAGTGACAGCTATTTACATGAATCCTTCTTTACCTAATGTCATGTTGGCTGTGTTTGAAGTACTGTGGTGATTTCAGAAGTTGGGCAGATTCCTGAGAGATTAAAATATTGAATAGGTAATAAAATTTTGTGGCACAACTGGTGCTTTTCATGACCATCTATCTTAGCCCTTCTTTCGTTATCATGTCTTTATCCGATTCAGGATATCAATCCCTAATTATACTACATTGATGTTCTAAGTGATCTGCCATCTCAAAAACACTTTGAAAGGTAAAAAGATCATGCCCAAAGTTAGTGGAAGAGTCAGCGGTTTCTTGGTAGCAGCTGTATGAGATTGTTAATTGTGTATTTAGGAAGGGGATTATGCAAACAATCTCCATACATAAAAGCCAGAGTCTTCCACGATCTATAGTATTTCCCATCAACACCAAGATTCTGATTATAGTGGTCACATTGGTGTTTTTTTAGATTTTAGATTTTTTACATTTTCTGAGTTTAATGACAAATACTAGCTCATCCAAAAATCCTTTTGTATTTTAATTAGTATGCTGTCATTTTTGTCATTTTTGATAAGCATGAATGAAAATCTTTCCTGGAGTTCTTGTCAGAGGTACAAAATATCTTCGTCTACCATCCAGGAATGTTCCAAGGCTTAGTCTGTGCTGAACAGCTCTGTCTAGCAGCAGTAGTGTGGGAAATAGTTGTTTTTCTATAACTGGGGAAGCTCCTTAGCTGCCAGTCCTTGGGGAATTATGCGAGGAAGATTTCAGACTTCGCCTGTCTCCTCTACTCAAAAAATACTTTCTCTTGGAGGAAACACAAACTTTGATGAGCTGTGATCATCTAAAGCAGATGTCTATCCATAACCTTTAGAGAGGCTGCTGGGTCATGTGAATTTTGCTCTTCAAGGCAAGTGGTTCCAGAGAATGGGATTACTGCCTCTGCTCAAACTTGAAAACAGTCTGAGGTTGTGGCCTGAGGTTGTAACATTAATTTTTTAAGTGGATAACAATTAACTTTATAGCCATGTTGAGTCACTTTGTACTGAAATAATCGGAATATTAATGTTCTATGTGTTATTGCAGTTTTCTTTCTCATCACCTTAAGTAGAGCACACCTGATGCTCCAGCTGAATTTGCAGGTTTATTTTTAAAATTGTATTTAAAATGTCCATTTTAAATTTATTTGATTTCTCTGATTTCAGCTTACAGTTTGATATGCCTCTAAGAAAGAAAACACCCCACAAGTTTATCTTGATTGATCAGAATATTCTGAATTGGCAGTTTTCTGACTGGTTTCTCTGTTGCTTCATTAATTGTTGTTGTCTTTTTTTTTCCTCCCTTGCCCATCTGCAATAAAAACGGTCAAGATTAGTTTTCAAAGTTTGTACTTTTGGGCTTGAAACTGTATCCCCATAAGGAACTGTTATCTAGGTTTATAGTAGAGCAAACGTATCTTAAAACAAGCAAAAAATCTACCCTCTCTATAAAAAGGCTTAATGCAATCTCACATGAATGACTAACCCTTACTTCTATAGAGGGTTAAAGTCAAACTTAATCTAAAAAGCAAACAAAATGAAACTTTGAGGAAAAAATAAATGCAGAGTCAAAATGTGTGTTCAGGACCACCATTGATAAAGGAAATGTTTTGGGCATGGCATTAATGCAGAATGAGTTGGATATTGAGCAAACTGAGGGAGTTGGATATTGAGGAAGTCTAAGTTTTACTTAGGTGTTTATATCAAGTCTTCAATTTGGATTGTTTAGATCCCCATTTGTTTGTCTCACATTTGAATGAAAATAAGGCTCAATTTTTTATCTTTCTATGTTATCATTAACTAAAACCATAAGGTGATTTAAAAATGTGGCTAATTGTTTGCCCTGCCCCCCAGCCCTAGGATTTCTTTCATCATAGTTTTGCTCTGATTATTGCTGTTAGAAAAGACTATTTTTTTTCTGGGGCATTCTCTCTCATTTTGACCTTTGTCTGTCACTTGAAACATTGCTCCCTGGCTAAGAGATTAGCAAAGGGCCACTATATTCCACCTTCATCTCCCTTCATTAGGACAGTGAAAAATTCATTAATTTTCTTCTCATACAGAGGTGATACTCTGTAAAGGCAGGGCAAGAAATTTTTTCTTGGAACCTCTGACATTTTGTCATTTATGCAGTGCTAAGTTTGGAGTTCTTGGGTTATTTGTGCTTCCACACAGCTCTTGTGGAATGTAGTCAATGTTAGATGCTGCTACTATGAAGGCAATTTGTGTGTACGGTTCGTGACAGTTAAAGGAGCTATTAATTGTATTGCCATTTCGTACTTTAGCAGAAGTTGCAGCCAGCTAAATGATCTCATTCCTTATCAGCTTTTGGAAAAGCACATGAGAAAACTAATTTTTATTATTTTTCCTTTATAGGAATTAGAGGCAAGATGGATATTTTTCTCTCTTTTCTCAGTTAAGTAGAAATCATATGCATTTGTGCATGCATAATCTCATTAAATTTCTAATCAGATTACATCAGCCTTTTTCCTCTCCTAAGCAGTCCTGAAAGCATGTTGGTTTGTATAAAATTCAGTTTGCCAAAAGATAAACAATCACTTTGCTTCTATTCTGAGGCCTCAGAAGCAACCACGCAGTGTTTTGAAAATGTTAGGTAGAGATGTCCCATATGCATTGAAAACCTGTTGCAAAAAGGAATGAATTTTTATAGGTTTATGATGGTAAAATGTTGGCAAGGGGGATGTTGTTTTTAGGTACTCTCTTAAATTCTTGTCTGCAGATTCCAGGAATATATAATGATGGTCATATGAGGGGACATTATTAGAATATGCATGTATATCTAATGTGCCTGGATTCCAAAGGTTAATGGCACATTATTGTGTTTGATATGCTGATGTGTTCGGAAACTGCATTTCAACAGCTATTCTAAGAGATTATTACAGCTTGAAATTTGGTTAGAACTAGTGGAATTAAAATTCTTGCAGCCTCAACTGAGTCCCATAGTGCTATTCTGTAGTAAATGCACCCAAACAGAATGACTTTGTCATAACAATGTTGTATGATTATTTCATGTGTGCAAAACTGAGGCAAAGGGATGCTAAGATTTCAAATGGTCAAAAATGTGCAGTTGTTTGGTGTTTTTTTTTAATCTGTATTGGTTTTTTACTATTCTTTGTTTTTATTTTTGTGATTTTTAAAACTTGGTTTCAGATAAGCTAATTTGCAATCCTGGCCTTTCTGTACTTTATTAAATTAAACCCTAAATACCTCACATAACCCTGCAAATATAGAATAAACAGGCTTGTGGATAGCTGTGAAAGCTTGGGGGTTTTTGGCTTTGCTGCATTTAGAAACTTAATGGTGGAAGCAAGGATCTGATTCCATAGGTGTTTTTCTGTAACTTCATTGATCTGTTATTTAACATCCTCCAGTTCCATATCAAGGGTCTGTATAGCTAGCAGGATCAGTCACCAGGCAGTACTTACCTTGGGCACTGAATCAGAGAGGCACTCTAGGGGAAAATGTGTGATTATCAGGTTCTGATCTCTCTTGACAATGTTTGAATTTGTTACTTCAGTGAATTCTGATGAAACTTTTTTTTTTTTTTTCACCAAGGAGCACGATAGAGATTTGCTTGTGTTGGAGAAATTCCGCAGGTGATTCTGAGACTAAGGAAAGTTGGTTTTGTCCCAGAACAGAGAGTCTAGCAGTTGTAGCCTTTTCTTTTCATAATCTGTGAAATTTAGCAGCTTTAGCCTGCATCTGATTTACTAATGTCCTCATTTACTGTGTCTGCATGCATATACCTCTGCTTTTATTCTTGCCTTCTCTTTCTTTTTTCTCCTCTCACTCTGGGTCCTGTGGCCTTTCTTCTGACTTTCCTCTCAATTTCTTGTCTTTAAAACAATTGCTTTTTCATTTTCCACAGAGCTTGAGCATCTGCCAAGTGGATAATTGGGAGTTAGGGAAGGGATTGAAAGCCCATTAGGAACTGCAGACAAAAACCTGGACATGTGGTGGGAGGAGTGAGTGCCAGTGAAGTCCTGCTCTGCTGCCTGCAGCATTGTAGGCACATTTGGGACTTGAGGAAGTAGGTTTTTTTTGCACATAGAAACAAAAAAAAAAAAAAGAAAATGTAGATGCCAAATGCCAACATAGCATGTCTTCCATGAAGCTCTGTGAAGAAGGCTTTTCAGTGGCTTGTTATTTTCCCATATTTAGTTTCCTTTCTGTAAGAAAAACAGAGGATGTATCCAAGAAACAGACAAAAAGATTCTCTAACCTTATAACTCCGAGGAAATAAAATTGTGGAGTGAATGGTGTCATTTTGGGAACTCTACCATAGAGTGTTCTGCTTTGGCACCATTCTCAAACTTTGTCAACTTATTTCAAGTTCAAATTTTTAAGAGTCCATTTTTTAAAGAGTTGCACTTGAGTTTCAGGAATTACTAGCCCAGACTATTAAAAAATTAGCAAGTGATAAGCAATTTTAAAAAGTTCTATATAGAGAAGAATTCAGTAACCAGAATAATACAAAGAACTGAGCTATCAGCTCAGCCTATAATCTTTTTATCCTGTGCATTACCAAAAAGATTAGAAAATAAAAATTAAAAGCCTGTATTGACTACAAATAACTGTATAGTTGCAGTAATTCAACTGTATAGTTGCAGTAATTCCAGAAGGAAAATGTAAAAAAAATACTTCTCTCTCTCTCTTTCTCTTTTTTTTTTTTTTGTTTTTTTTTGTTTTTTTTTGTGAACACTATTGAGATCTTTAGGGTATTCCTATGCAAGTGGTTTTGACTAACAGTCTTTTTCACTGTTTCACTTTTGTGATTGAAGCTGGACTCTGCTCTTTCTCAAAGTCTTCTAAAGGAACATCATGATCTCAGAGGTGTCATTCTTCCTGTTTCAATGACAGGTAGAGAATGGTTTGAGATCACAGGCACACTCCTGTGAAGCCTGTTGACATCTGAATCTACCCCTTTGTTTTGACTCACACTCAGCATTATAAAACTCTCCTGAACTCAGTGGAAGTTAAGAATGCTCACAATGACCCCAAATCAGACCATAATTGATGCCAGTCTGTATGGAAAAGTACTTCAATATTTCACACCTCCATAATGATGTTACTGTGCTTGGATATTCTCAGTCTGACAGATGTTTAAGAAAGATAAGGGCAACTAGGAAAAGCAGAGATTATTTAAAAAAAAGAAAAATCAATCTTTGAGCCTGAAGGCTGTTTGGGTTTGGTACATGACATTGGGCATCTCTGTGGGAATGTTAATATCAGTGACAGTGTCTTTGGCAATTTAACCACTTTCTTTGACCCTTGCTTTGACACCTTTGTATGCCAGCAATACTGTCAAGCATTTAGTAAAAGAAGAATATCAAGCATGGGAGAGAGAGAAGTTACCAAATAAAAGTCAGCCAGTGGAGGTTGAGTAGGGCCACTTTTTATTTCACATATGCAACAAGAGTCTTGAACATTATCAACTCCATAATAGAAAAAAAAAAAGAAAAAAAAAAAAAAAAGTGAGTCTTTCTCTGATAGAACAGTAAGATTATCTTGCCCAAGCAAGGTCAAGAGCCTCTCCAATGCTTGTCAAGAAGATCCATAACAAATGCATGTCAAGAAGATCCATAGCAATTTACACCTTTACTTGGGGTTATCAGCCATGAAGTCAGTGTTCAAAGGAAAAAAATGCACAACTGTTCATGCTAATTTCAAATGTGTACGTAATTTGTAGTTCTGAGGAGTACTTTCTGTCATGGTAGATTGGCTTCTTTATCTGCTAATTAGGGCGCTTCAGTTCCTCTGCATAGACACCTAGAGTTACATCAGTGGTAAAGAAAACAGCTCATTATTAATCTAGCGATGAGGATGTAAAAGCTGAATCAAAGCACTTTTAATCAATCCTGTTGACTTTCATATCTGTCTAAGCCTGCAGTTTAATCATTAAAGTGAAACTTATTTTGATTCAAAATCTTTGCACTTACAGACAAAGCTCTCTGAGTTCACAGAGCTTATTCAGAGGAGGAAGCTGAGAAAAATGTTTTCTTAGAGTCCTAAGTAGTCGATCAGACACATCTGTTTATTTAGGCTGAATTCTCTGTATATTGAATACTCACTGTAATCAGTGTATAGGCTGAATTATCATTTCTTATTTCAAAGAGAATTGACAAGATGTGATGGTGAAGTAGTAAATGTCATTTTCATATCCATGCCCCAGTCTGCCACTGAAATTCTCCTGTTCCTTTTTTGTAGCCAACTCTGAGCTTCTTTCCAAAAGTGTGCTGTGAATATTATATTCAGTGTCTCCACAGAGATAATCAACTAACTCCCATATGCAGAGAATTTTGTTCCAGTTTGTGTTTGGGATTTTGTGGTCCCTTAAGAAAAAAAAAAAAAATAATAGTTTCAAACAAATGCATCTTTTGCTCTTGTCGGAATGTGACTAATTACTGTGACTTCCAGATCTTTTGCCACAGTATTCTGCTGGGACCAAGTGAGAGGTATGATCCAGATGCAGTCTGTAATTAGGGCAGAGCAAGTTAGCAAACAGTTTATGTGTTGCTGTACTGTGTGCAAATCGGATTCCTGTAATACACCTGGAGAAACTGCAAGAAAGAGAAAAAAAAATAAATAAAAATAAAAATGCTGTCAGAAAATCATATTCAACACTGAATATGCATAGTGATGTGTGAAATTATATTCTGTACTAGAAGGAAGGAGAAAGCTGTTGTTCTTACTCTCAGGAGTATGTGTGGCTTTAAATATATTTTGCTGCATAATGACATACTGAATTCAGTGCTTAAATATATTCAAGTAGCAGCCTAACCTGAAAGGAATGTGTATCATATACTCAGTTCAAAGTTGTTTTTTATTGGTCTTTGTAGTATTCATGTAGAACTCATGAACATATGCCATCAAAATTTGGCCACTGGAGAAAACAAGGATTATTTTGTTGGGGTTTTTTTGTTCTTCTTGTTTTTGGTTTTTTGTTTGGTTTGTTTTTGTTTTTTTTTCTCTTATGTAGCGCTCTGTATAGAATAAATAACACTAAAAATACCTAGTGAGCTGAGCTGGCTTGTGTTTGCTTGAGAGAACTCTGCAAGTGTGTAGGTGAGGGTGCTGTGCCTGTACTTTTTAAATTACAAGCATTTAAGCGTAATCACTTGCTCTTTCAAGTAATTTGCAATCATCTGCTTTTGTTTTAATATTCAGTCTTTATGCATGCTTTGGAAAGATTGCTTTCTCTCACATATATAATTATACTTGAATGATATCATGGTTATTACACAAATCAGAAAAACAGCAATGTGTTTGGGGGAAGTATAAAAATGGGGGAGGTAGGTCAGACTGTCATCATGCCGTCTTTAACAAGCAGTCCCTTTAATTAGTCATTAGCGGACTTTCCCAGACAGTTTTCCAGCAATTATTGTGTCACTAACATTATAGGAGAAGGCATTGCATGGCAAAAAGGCAAGTTTAGCCAAGAGTGTCACTCAGAGCTGTTTTTAAAAGGATGATTTACAGTCTCATGTCTCTTGTGGGATTCTTCAGCCAGTTTTTTCTCCCTCTTGGCTAAGACTTTACCCTTAGCAACGAATTAGTGGCTGTATTGTTATCTGCCTGTTGCTTTTTGGTTGATTTGTTTCTCAGCAAGTATAAATGTTGTCTTAGCATACAGAATATGCAAACATGACTACCAAATGCAAACCATACAATTCTGGACTTTTCACTGATTCAGTTTTTCATTCTAGCGTATTGTCTTGGTCTACAAAAGTATATACATGTGTGTATGTCTCCATATAGCTGCATTAAATGTCATCTTCAGAAGTATGTAAAAAATTATACTTGTATTTTGGGAGGAAGAAGTTTCTCTGTGTATTTGTATCATCTGGATGTGCTGATTGACTGAATTGTGCCTCCTAGAAATGTCAAGGCTTTAGCCTAAGCTCTAAAGCAGTATCCTTGATATCCTTCCTCTCTCGTTATCAATACTGAATTTTTTGATTGTGTTCTTCAGACAAGCAAGAAATTGGGGTTAACAGAGGAGTTGCTTTGCCGTAGTTATACTGTTGTATCCTACAGACTCACAGATGACTGCAGACTGGCACTGGCTTTCTCCCTGCTTCATAGGGTAAAGGGTAAACCACCCCTTCTCCTTGAGGAGCTCTTAATGTCTTAAGAGCCCCTTCACAAGTTCTGAAGCCTTGATACCTGTTTTTTTTCCTTTACATCTTCCCCTAATTTTTTATCAAGTTTTTGTTTTCTCTTTCCACAGGTAAAATTGTTTAATTGTTCACTCACAGGTTATGATGCTAATATCTTAAATTTCTTGGAATCTCTCATTCTTTGTAGCATCAGATCCCAGTAGCTCTGTGATGAAAGCGATCGTAGTCTTTATGTTGAACATGGCATTGTGATATTGTTATAACCATCTTTGAATTCCTGAAGTGTTACTCTGGCTCTCTTTCTCCATAACCAAGCCAACATAGCCATTTCCAAGATGCAGTGGTTATGCTCTGAAGCACCAGTATAAGAGATAATATTACATATTTGTGGATAGAGATTGGGTTCTTAACCCTTTTATCTGGTTCAGACTCCTACTTGAGAGCACGAGGGAATGGCAGACATGAGCAGCAATTTACCACATTCTGCTCATGTCTATGTTATGCCCTCAAAATTACTCCGATAATTGCTGCTACCAAAGCAAATGCCAGTTTATTATTGGAGAAACCAATGATTTCTCTGGAAGGAGTGGAATTTCTCACAAAAAAAGATCACTTTTCTCTGTGCTGTGGCTGTTGTCCTTTTTAAGAACATTGACATCTAATTGATATGAACTTAATTTTGCAAACAATAGTTGTCTCACAGTAGGGAATACCTCTAGCTGACTGTGGAAACTACCAGATGAAAGCCTCAGAAGATAATTTAATTAATTTCTTTGTCTTTGAAGCCTTATAAAACAGTCAACACTTTGACTTTTAAAGCAGAGCAAACACTCAAATTGGCATCTTTTTAGTAGTGTATCCTTCATGTACATTCTATGATTTAATGGTAAAAAATGTCAACAAATGTACTTTCATGCTTTCTCAATCTCATATATCAGTTTGCCTAGGAACTGGCAAAGACTGAAATTACTAAGTCTAAAATAAATATATTTGACTTGACACTCATTTAGTCTCTGTGGGTTAATACGGAGGATTAGTTAAGTGTCCACATCAGTACATTTTTACTTCGTTTATCTGTTTACTTAGAGACTTCATCCAGAATATTCCATCTCAGTATAAAAGTATTAGTTTTTGGTGTTTGTTATATTCTATATTGCATAAAATATTTTATTTTTTTTTATAGATTGTGGGGTTTGGTAGATTATTTTTTTCAACAATAGGCTATTATACAATTCAATTCAATGGTTTATATACCTCATGTTAAGAAAATGATATTAAAATACAGCATAAAAATTTAAAATCTAGCTATTTTTCTCTTTTGCTGAATTAACAGAATCTAGTCATCTGATACAGTGACTGTCTTCAGGGAAGACAATGGCTTTGAGTCATAAAAAAATTTCCATTATTTTCCATATTCCTAACCCATATTTGTATATTCTTTCCGACATCCAAAAGAAACGGGAAGATGAGGTGATAGCTATTCCTAGTCTGTCATCAAATTATAAAATCTTTTTGGAGGTTAATCCAGAAGTCAAAATTTGAAGTCAAAATATTTTTATATTTATGGGTTCACAAAAAAGTTACCAAATTGTTGTTGGACATGGATAATAGTTTTAATTATGTCATTAAATACTATTTCTCTCCTCATTTATGCAGTTAGTTTCTTTCCTTCATCTACAAGGATAATGAAATAGGTTTGTTGATTTCACATTCTTCTGTACAATGCAGAAATTTTGGACTTGTCTATGGCTAAAGATATATTTATTTATAAATAGATAGAACTGCTTCCTTTGGATTTTATGAACACATCTCACCAAAGAGAGGGCAATCTTCACACATTTACACTGATCTTAAGCAATCTTTTAAAAAATCAAGTTTGGAAACAAATTTGCAATAAGATTCTCTTGAGAAACTAGTTGTGGAATGGTCAAATCATCTTACAGTAGAAAAACAAACTCAAATTTAAATATTCTGAAGCCTGGGAGTGTTATGAAGCTTTAATAATGCATGTGTTGAAAATAATGTCAGATGAGAGGTGATATAGAGGAAAGAAGTATTATAACTGCATTGTTGTTCCTTTTATCCACAGTGCAGACATGGTCCCTGTGGCTTTGGGCTGGTTTCATTAATTTGTTTACTCTCTGCATGTGCTTTGTGGAAGAAGCCTCCCATAACATTGTATTTTAGACCCAAATGTTTGCAAAAGATAGAATTGTTCATCTGGCACAGCATGAGATGACCAGTGGCGGAATGTTGCTCTTGATCCCACTGTCTGTGTCACCAACAGTGATGTTAAACAGGGCTGGTCCCAACACTGACCCCTGAGGTCACCACTGGTCACTGAGCTCCACCTGGACACTCAGCCATTGACCACAACGCTTTGAATGCAACCATCCAGGCAATTCCTTATCCACCAGGTCATCCATCCATCACATCCATTTCTCTCCAGTTTAGAGACAAAGATGTCATGTGGGACAGTGTCAAACACTTTACATAATTCTAAGAATGTTATTTCAGTTGCTGTTCCCTCACCCACCACCACTGTAACTCCACTGGAGAAGACCACAAAATTTGTCAGCCGTGATTTTCTTGTAGCGAAGCCCTGGTGGCTGTCACAAATCATGTCTTTACTTTCCATGTGCCTTACCAAAGTTTACAGGAGGATCTGCTTCATGATCTTGGTGGGCACTGGGGTGAGACTCACCAGCCCGTAGGTACCTGGGTCTTGCTTTATTTTCCTTTTTAAAAATGGGGGTTATGTTTTTCCTTTTCCAGTCAGTGGGAACTTCAAGAGACTGTCATGACTTCTCAAATATGATGAATAGTGGCTTAGGTCTACACTCTGCTGATATCTGTTGGTATTCTGAAACTGTTTTGTTGGTTTGGTTTTTTTTTTTGTGGATTTGGGTATTTTTTGGTTTTGGGGTTTTGTTTGTTTATGTTGCTGTTTTGGTTTTGTTTTTTGTTTGTTTTTATTACATTCCTGTGTGATTAGAAACTTTTCCTTTTATTCTACCTGAAGGCTTAAAAAAGCTTTATTGGGGGTTGTTGAAGATGTCACTGGTATGAATTCAGGATTAAGAGACTAATTCTCTTCAGTCTCTATGTGCAATGTGCTGGGAGTCCTGAAATGATTATTTGTCTTAGAGCCCTGAGTGTCTGTGTCAGGATTGTGTTTCTGCAGCTTTTTCAAGATAGAAGGCAACTGTTCAGGTATTTTGTAGATCATTTCTGATATGGGATTTGCTTCAGCTTTCCAAGTATGTTGCAGTTGTGATCAATGCTTCCTTCCAATGCCCTGGAAAGCAGTCCATTAAGACTAGTGAACAGCACAGTCTAAAAATTATGAGCCTAATTTTGGCAAGATTAGCCTTGCTTCAAAGTCAACAAGTTTGCAACAGATAGGCGTGCTTGTAGATCAGCATCCAAGACAGCAGAATTTTCTCTATTTTGGAGATTGTTTCACATTTTAGTGTCTTCCCAGTCCCCTAAATTCATCCCTCATCTGTGCCTCATAATTTCTGTCTCTGTTCCCGGAGCAACACAAACTGTACTAGCCAGAATGAGCTACACTTTCAAATAGTTCTTTTAGATATTTTCCTGTTATTTCTTAGAACACTGTTGGTATTCTCTGTGATACACCTTATCTCTTGCTGCTCCCATGGTTATCTTTCATGAGAGATACCATCTCAAGAGAATCAGGAAAATAACAAGTATTTTCAGAATGGTCTGTAAGAATTTACAACCCCACACCCTTTTTTTCCTCTTACCCCAGAATCCAGCTGACTTCAAAGTACATTAATTAGTTCAGAGAGGTGACTTCACGCTGTCAGGTAATCCTACCCCTCTGGGAGACCTGGTGAGTTTTGCAGTGTGGCAGATTTGTCAGTGTATCATAGAGTGAGCTCGACCCCAAGCCTGAGCTTTTGCAGGGGTCATTGTCTTTCACTAGAACTGAGCAAATTCAAATGGAGAGTTTTTAGCGTGTGGAAGGTCCAGGTACTGTTGAAAGCAATTTCCAAGGGAAAGCAAACTGAGCAGCTAGGCTTGCATTTTTTGGCCCTGGAATGCAAGGTATCCATACCTGCATCATAAGGTCCTTTTATTTCTTAATTTAAATTGGAGACTGTGGTTATAACATTTTTGTTGATCACAGATTGTTGGGTTTTTTGGACAGTATAAAATGCAGTAGCTGGCTTCTGGGTAAGTGGTTTGTGTCTAGCAATAGAAACACGCCTTCAAAATTGTCCTGGTGATAGAAAAAAGTCAATATACTTCAATTCCACTTCTCTTGGAAAGGAAAAATATGCTTTCCCCAATGATTGTTTTTGTCACCGTTCAATGCTTTTTTCAGAAGGAAATGTGTAAATACCCTGGAATAAGTAAGTTTGGAACCCACAGAGGAATCAAAATTGCCTGATACAAGGGTGAGACAGGTACTATCATACGGTAGTAAAATATTCAGAAATAATTAAATAAATGTATGGAAAAATAACTGATCTATTATTAATTACATTTTCCATAGGCATTCCCATAATACGATGCAATCAGTGCTAATTTTGAATAGGTATTACCAATGTATTATAAAAGTTATATACATACATATATTGGTACAGTTTCAAAAGCAAAACTGCAGAAAAATCCTGATTGTGGTGAAACTTTAGTGTTATGTCTTTATGTAGGATAGATTTCAGCTACATTCTTAAAAAAATCAGGAATAATTTATGATAATACCTTTTTTTAAGGGAAATTAAGAAAGCATGTTTTACCTTGTTCGTTTATTCCAAATAAACTTCAATACTTACTTTCCATGTTTTCAGGCAAATAAAAAACCATGATACACATAGAATAATAATCTCCTGCTTTCAGACTATCAGTAGAGGAATGTAAATTTGAAATAAATTCGCCGAATTCATGTGCTGGATAAATTCAGTAGGATGTCAAAGAGCAAATTCTCAAAGTATTGATGAAAAAAAGGACTTAGTGGCAGAGCGGATTAATTTTTGTACAAGGGGCAAAGCCCTGACCGAAAAAAGAAAAATTAACATTTCATTATTCTATCTCTCCATCCTTTGCCCCATATGTCAGGTCTGTGGGTCTCATACGTGCTTATATTCATAGGAGTAGAGGGACTGGGTAGTCTTGGATGTTTCTTGTTTCAGCTAGACTATGGATTAAAAGGAAGATAATAATTCATAGCAGAGATTCCTTGGAAAGCACAGGTTGCACAGGTGATAGTGTAACTGTCTCACGCTGCACGACCAGCTGATGCCGTAGGTGTTCCTGCACGTTGCTCGTGCAGAAGTGCACACACACCCAGAGCTGCATATCCTGCCACGTTTCCCAAGTGCAGAGTGTTCAGCAGCCCCAAGGGCAGCCCCAGGGGGTGCATCATTTAACCAAACACAGCCTTGGGCTTGACCTCGGTGGCTGGGGCTGTGTCAGGCTGCTCCAGGGAGAGGCATAAGTGCAGGAAGAGAAGCAGAGGTGAGCAAGGTCATCAAACTGTGGCTCCCTTTCAGCAGCAGGGCTGAAGGCAGAGCTGCAGGTGGCTCCAGAGAAATTCACATCCACGATCTCCCTGTAGTGATAGTACAGCATATTAAGTGGGGCAGGAAGCTGCTTTTTCTTATCTATGCATCTTTTGTTTCTTATTCCTAGTAAGTGTACAGGATCTGCTGTGGTAAATCTGCATTGTCAATTACTAGGCACTACCTGGGGACTTCAAGGTATCATTTCAGTATCATTTTACGTTTTAGGGCTTATCTACACAGCATTGTCTAAGTATACAGGCACTTGAATGGGCTTGGGTAGCCTGTGTGGGACTTAAAACGCTGCTGAGGTACCTCTGCTATTCATTTCAAGCTAGCTTGAGTGGAAATGAGCTTCAATTAAAGCACTGGGTGCTGAGGGGTTTATATTGTTAGCTTGGCAATGAAATTGCTTTCTTTCTTTCCTTCCTCAGAAAACCCCCAACAACTAACCATCAATTGACAATAGAGTTCCTGATTAAAGCTCCCAGAAAAAGTTGCCTCTATAAGTGAAATATGTGGATGTCTAAGAGAACAGTGTGTACAAAAGCACAGAGATTATTTAACAAGGAGTAGTTTTTATGTGTAATCTTGGGCACTGGCTTTTCACACCTGGGAAATGGCATGACTGGAATCTATTTAACTACAGAGAAATCACTGATAACAAGTTCCTCTTACCCTTACGTATGCTGTCTAGTATCTCCTCACATTTAAATTCTTTCAGATTTCATTATGTTTGCTCAGTATAGATTGAGCAGAGCAATGATTTGATCAATGGTGTCATACATGCTAGTGCTTTTATGTTTGTGTTAGGGAATGGAGTATATTCTCATGTTACTTTAATCAAAGCAGAGAGCAAGTTATGTTACATTATCTCCTGTACATGTAGTGTTTAATTATTAGTAGGACTGTGAAAGTTTACTGTCTTCATAGAATGCCTGTAAAACCATTCATAGGAAAAAAAGAATATTTCAACTTGGCCAGGAATCTCATATATACAGTATATGGGGTTTTTCTTCATTCTCTGCATTTTCTAACACCATTGTCTCTAGATTTTTAGGTTAAATTGTGTGTTTGACCAAGGTTTTATTCTACCACGTTACCCTTTATGAGGAGCATTGCACAGTCGGTACCTTAACAGGCAAAGGGTTGCTTGCAGTGTGTTTGGAGTACTGGTCTGTTGCAGCAATGCAAGAGGAGAAAACACCTCAAGTATTCTTTCCTTTGTTCTTACCCTCCCTTTTTTCTTTCTTCCCTGTCAAGGCTGCTAGTCCTTTCAGCCTTGACACCCGAGCTCAGAACTGAGAAGTATAGTTGTTGACCAAGTGTGGAAGAAACAAGTACCAATCCATTTGTTCATACAGAGTCTAATTTATATGAGGAAAAGTCATTTTGAATTGACAGTTTTCATTTACCTTTTATTCCCAGTGCCATTATGAACCTCTGTGTTCTGTGATAAAGCTGAATAGCAGACTTGAGGCATTTGCCATGTTGTCAGCAAGCATTTGGAAACACATTTGTAACCATGTTGGCCCTAGCAGACTAATGCATTGAGTCTAACTTCTGCCCAAGTGCTGAACTAAACCATTACTTAACTTGGAGGGGTTGGAAGGGTGTGCTGATGGGCTGTTACAAAAGCAAATGAACTCTGACAAAGTCCCAGTGGTGGTTTACAAAAGCGTATGAGACTGCTTGACGTACAGCTAAGAACTGCCATTAGTTGGAAACCTAATTTTGAATTATTGACCAAGAATTAGTGAATCATTCATGTGTTGAAATATTGTTATATCACTCATGTGACATCCTCCCACCATGTTTCTTCAAATTGGAGGGAAGGGAAGAATTAAAAGGGATTTTTAGTTAAGACAGCAGCAAATAACAAAGTCTTGCATTTAAAGTTATTAAAACAATGAACAAGGATTCAAATTGACTATCTAATTAGTTCTTGGAATTCACTGCTGGGTACTACGCAGAAAATCTAAGGTGTAGTTAGAATATTAGATTGCCAGCTTAATTGGGCAGTATAATTTTGAAGCAGTGTATAATGAGAATTCAAGCCAACAATTAATTCAGTAGTTCAGCTGGTAGAATTCTTGAGTCACAGCCAGCTTTGCTTATAACCTCAGTTACAGCCTTTCTTTCCATCCCACCTTTCTCCTGACCACAGTCAGCTTGCTTTTCTACTGCTTATTTTAAAAGGAAGTTATTGTGAAATATCAAAAGTTAGATGACTTGAAAATCCAATTCCATTCTTGGACAAATATTGAGAACTCTATGAGACAAGAGGAAATGACAAGCAAAATGTTAATAAATTATTTAGATGAAGTAAAACACTTCAATCTAAATGCTATGCTCTGCTAAGAAAGGATTTTTTTTCCAAGTTATATGTAATAGATATATTCTTTATGTCATGATTGTAGAATCCTTCACTGTTTTTCAAACTATTGATCCTGAAGTGTGTGCATGAAAACCAAAAGGTAATAAGTATTCTGCATATTCTACAGTGCTCATAAATTTGCTTCTGTTGGCTTCAAAATGCAGGCAGCATCCTTACCTCCTAATCCCCTTCTAATATATTTTAGATCTGGGTTCTTTGAGGAAGGATGATAGAAGATATTCATATGTAAAATGTACATAAAATTAATCACATTTCAGAAATTACTTCTAGTTCAAGTCTCATTTACTTTTGTATAAAGATGAACAGAATTGCCAAGTCTACAAACTGTTTTCTTATTTGAGAAACACTGAAGGGTACTTCAGTTTGCTGTAATTACTTAAGAGAATAAGCCAGTGCTGAGGCAATTTAAATTATCAGTTTATATTACAGAAAACTTTAAATCCAAGTGACTACCTCTGAGAGCTAGAATTCAGGAATGATTGTAGAATTATGATTTAGGAATTTTTCAGTTCTTTTTAGGACTTTTTAATATGGGATTTTAAGTCTTTCTTTCATATATAAACCTTGTGGTTGTCCCACTCCCAAAATACATATTTTCATTATTTTTTTGGATGCCCTGGTTAAGAAGGCGAATGAGTATTCAAAGAAGTTGAGTAGAAACTGGCGCTTGAAACAATGAAGATCTTTTATTAACTGATCCTTTCCAATTTTTGGTCGTACTTTCAGTAAACGTGCTTTATGTTACAGGAGTCACAGTGCTGAAATGTCTTTTTAGAGATCAAAGCAGTCTGCTGCATGGCATTAAGACATGCTGTAATATTTTCTGTTTTTAAAACTGCCTTGTGCTAATGTAATTTGTCCTGAAGAAATGAGTTTAGGCAGTCCCATTACAGTTTAGTATTGTTATAGATTAGTAAAATAGTTGGAAAGGAGACTTTGTAAATGAGACAGATACCATAAACAGAAAGCAGTGAAAGATATTTGCAAAAAATCAAAATGGGGAATTGCTTTAAAAATACGAAATCACCTGGAAGTTCACCAGATGTAAGCAGGCTTGGGACAGGAGAAGCAAATTTTAACACTAATGGAAACCCTGCCAGGATGCAAATTCCCCAGCCTTCTACTACATTAAATTGGTTAGTCCTGTATTCTGCAAGCTGCCTGTGTACTATGTCTAAAATCACTTTATTTTCCCACCTTGTTCTTTGTCTATCTATGGGAGGGACAGGAAGGGGAGAAAAGGTGGAGCAGTAGCATCCCACTGCAGCTGTCAAAGGTACACCAAACTGTCCTGCTCTAGGAGAGACCAAAAGCCTCACAGATACTCTGTCTTCTGATGGTGAAGGAAAAAACCCAACAAACCCAAATGAATGTAGTTAAAATATAATAGAATGCAAGTGTGTGTTTCTCTTCGTATTATCTAAGCAATGACAGATGAATTCTGAGATGTAGCTGAGATACTTATTTTTGAAGCACTTGCAAACTATTTTCAGCAGGAAAGTTCACATCCCATTAGCGTAGTCACTATCCAAGCAAATGCTAAGCTTTTAAAGAAGATAGTTCAACCTGTCACTTGGATTGAATCCAAAAGTCTTTGCTGCTGGCATTATCATGGTGACACCCAAAATTTTCAGTGCCATGCAAACAAACACATACACTTTGCTTCTCCAGAAGGCTTGTGGTGTCACAAGTTGTAAAATCTCGCTATTGAAAGCCGTGGGAAAGTTGATTTACTTTGTTTGGCTGCCATTGCGCTGTTGCTAATGCTGCAGTGTTGCTGCTGAAGATGAATAGATCACACGGACACAGGTTGAGGTGTGGTGAAAGGAAGAGAGAGTTTATTTTTCCTCCCAGGATTTATAGGTTTCTGACCACGGCCAGGGATTGGATGGTCAGGATAACACTTTCTCACTGCACTGGCCATGAGAGATGTCCATCACAAGACGTGTAACAGAAAGAATGTACACATATCTATGTTTACAGTTACTGTCCTGGGAAAGTCTTTAAAAAACCATGTCAGCAAGCTCAGAAGCTGAGTTTTCAGAGCGACACTGCAGCATCCTGAAGAGCTAGTTCAAGATTTGTCCTATAAAATGTGGTATTTATTGATGTGGAAGTAGGCTATACCAGAATAGCTGAGTCTCAGATATTATTCAACACCCTCAGAATTTTGACTCACAAATGAAGGCATTTTCTTAGCTTTAGTAGCCATTCCTTATTGTTAATAAAATCTATTAACAAAATGTACTATAAATGGTAAAATATGCAGGCTGCTTAAATTAATAATTATTTTAAAATTTGAGTTCTGTTTTGGAAATTAAGGTATTTGCAGTTGTCTCTTGCACTGTAACTTGTGAAAGACAGCTTTGTTTTTCTCAGCAGGTCTTTCTTCTCTTGTCTTTTTTTTTCCTAATAATAATAAAAATCCAGCATTCGTGAAATGCAAATATGTAGTAATCCAGCATTTTGATTGTAGATCCCCAGGTACTGTGGTTGCTCTCTTGTGCCTCTTCCTTGAAGTAATTTATTATTTGGGCAACAAGAGGGTGAACTGCTGATCATGCTATTGCACTTTCAGCTTTTGATGGGCTCTTCCCTTCAAGTAAACTCCATTCCTAATGGTGTGCTTCATAACCTGTTATTGATTAAGCAATCTAAATCCCATTTTAGTCCTCACAGATGTGCCACAGAAAATAAAAGAAAAAGCCAGCATTTCAAGTTATAGTTAGACACAGTCAGCCTAGAAAACACATTTTCTGTTAGAATAGATGCAGTTCAATCGAAGACAGAACTACAATTTTGGATGGAGAGACATATAAAATTTTTACAGGTATATCAAGCTTGAAGGAAGAAATGCATAATCAATCTTGTTAGTTTTATAATAAAAAGTACAGTTCATGGTTGCAGGTGGGGTTATATCAAAGAAAACCTCATACCAGAATAAGCTTCAGCCAGAATAAGCTTCCTGGAAAAAATAGCTGTTTATTTATTTATGTTTCAGGTTTTTGTTTGTTTTGGTTTTTGTTTTGTTGTTTATTTATTGTTGTTTTGGTGACATGTTTTTTCTCAGAATCCAGAATGCTGAGTTTTTCTTAGAAAATTAATTTTAAAGTGTTTTCTTAAGAGTGATATAATACTGTTTGGTCTCCTCAGAAATTTTACACAAAGCATGGTACAAGAGTAAGAATTCCTAACTTCCTTAGGATTTTTCAGACTGATTTGATACCTTTCTAGTGGTTATTCTTTGCTGTTTATTTGCATGTTATGCCAGCACTGAGAATCTCCCAGAAATGGTCAGATGTAGTTGATGTGGCTGCTGGCTGTGTGATGTGTCTTCTCTGTGGTTTCAGAAGGCATTTTTCAGACTCTAGAAAGAGGGAATTGTTCCTTTGTAGCATTAGTAGATTTGGCAAGTGCCTTTCTGCCACAGAAGCAGCTTCAATTGTTTATTCATAAGTGCATTTTATGTTTCTCTCACAACCTACTACTGTATACAACTCATGCCATTATCTTGGCTTAATTAGTTTACTTATAGTGCAAACACCTGATGATTTGCACTGTCATTTTTGAAGGTCAGGAATCACATAATATTTCATGGACTAATTGTTTCATTTTCTCTACAAGATTTCAAATTTTGTGTTTCCATTAAGTTTACAGTTGTCATTCAGAGTGTTAGGAGAAATAACATTTGCTTGCCTGTTATTCCTATGATAATTCTGAATATTATTAAAATTCTTTTACATTCTGTCCCTATCACATAAATTCAGAGTTTAGCTCTTTCTGATACCTGTACAAGGACTTGGAATTGAGACACTGAGAAGATCTGAAATAGTGTATAAATCCCTCCCACTCTCTTTCAGAAGAGATTAGGGTACAGGAAAAATGCAGAAAATTCTATTAAACCTGTAAATCATTATTATGGCCTTACTTGGAATACTATAACATTGATGCTTACAGATATAAGGATCAAAAAGATGACTGAAGAATGGAGGTCACAGAGGTGACATTATCATCCAGCTCTAATGAAAGAGAAAATTCACAAAGTAAAGAATTTGGTCATTGAAAATAATCACATTATAAAATGCTATTTTTATAGCATGTATTGAAGTTAAAGTTTCAAAAAAGTCATTGCAAGCATGTTCTTATTTTATATATGACATGCATTTTTTGGCTTCTAGCAAATTTTTGAAACTTGTTAAAAATGGCATATTTGAAACTTTATTTCAGAAATTAAAAAAAAATACATCACTTCCAAAACTATAAAGCACTGAGTGATCATTTCTTTCAAAATATTAATCTCTCCAGCTGTTAGTAAATCTATTTACATGATCTGTGTGATACCATTGATTAGATAAAGTTCATCTTAGTGTTGCTTTGTAAAATAATACTGGGCTTATGTATCAGAATTATTCTGTTCTTCAGCAAGTAATGTCAAGAAATATTCACATGAAAATTCTTTTCACATGAAAGTTCTTTTGTTTGATATTGTTAAGATGTAAGGGGGTCTGATCAGGGATTATTTTATATACTTTCAGAGCAAGTGCCTATTTGCTTTGATTCTGACATCTATTATGCTGTTTCCAGTAGCACAGTCCGAGTTGTCTAAACATAAATGGGTTCTGTTAAAAAAAATTTCAGTGGTTCATTTCTACTTCTATCTCAACCTACGTGGCAGCATCACAAACCACTTTTAGAGGTTGTGAACTGGTCTTTTCCGGTCTGTGTAACATTTATTGCAAATAAAATGCCAGGCTTGATGACCAGCACGTGGCACCCAGAACAAGGCTGCTGTCTGTTATCCGTGTGGCTCTTCTCCAGATGATAAAAATCTGCATCTTCCTAGAAGATAAAATCCTGCTTGTAGTTATAAATAGCCTTTTAACTCTGTCTTTTCCAGGGCTCTTCTATCTCCAGTAGAAATTGTAAAGATGAGTTGTTAAGTGGGTTAAAGTCATGCCTGCTGTGACTTAGCTGCTAGGCTGGTTGTATACAGATTATTTGTATTTCTTTTATAGATATGTTTATTTATATTTATATAATTATTAGTATATAATAGATAAACATAAAATAAATATATAAATAGTATAGACTATAAATATAAAACAAATATATAAATAGTATAAAATATAAATCTAAAATAAATATATAAATTTTGGTTTTGTTTATTTATTTATATATATTTATATTTATTTTATATATATATAATTATATACGGACATATAATTTCATGTTCTTTGAAGGTGCTTAGGAAACTCCAGGAAATTGATTGTTTGGTTTTTTTTTTCAAGGTGAGGTTGTACAGTCTTAGAAATGCAGTTAATTAACATTTATTGCTCCCAATTCTGTGTAGATATATTAATAGTCAATAGAAATATTAATATATTAATAAATACAATAATATAAAAACAATAAAATAAATTTTATGTTAATAAGTATTAATATTAATATGTCTTTCAATAGTGTAAAGTATTTAAATATGTATGTATACATACATATGATACATAAGACAATTGGAAATGTATCTGAAATGTTGTATAGGCAAACATCCATAAGGCAGGATGAATGAAACATCTCTGTGCCACAGACTGACTTTTTCTTCCACAACCCGCCCCAATTCAGAATTAAGTGACCCCACATTACTGAAGCTTATTAACCAAGATATTTCTGGTTCTAGAAAGTGAAACGGTTCTGCTCAAAAACCTTCCGGTCAGAATGATGTTTAATTAGCTTACATATTTTTAGAAATCATATTAATAACAGATAAAAGTTTGAAGATAAAAACTGTCACTTGTCTAAGTGTGCCAAAATTTGAGAACACAATTTCTTTTATGAGAAGTAAGTAGTTTACACTATCTGAAATCCAGCCCACTTAAATTTAGCTGTAAAATAGAAATACACATTGTCTTTGTTTACATATATTTTTAATGCCTACATATGAATATATTTGTAGTCTAGAGTATGTACACAAATAAAAATAATGTAAAATACTGTAAAAATAATTGCATAGACAAAAAAATAATTGCCTGCAAATGTCCTTATGTTAATATTTAAGTAAGCTGTGTATCTAAAGCCATAGAAATGTAAATATTCTGTTGTAAATTGTTTCTTCTTGCAGACAATTACACAGAAATAATACTGTGTATTTTAGCTTCCCTGACAAGTACTAGTATGGCTTAGTATTATGTATGGGCCCATTCAGCTATATGTGTGTGTGTATTTATTCATATATAAATGCCTTTCTGTAATAGTGAAGTTTCAATAGTTAAATTACAAACCCTTCCTGTTATTAACTTGACCAATTTTCTGCTTAATATATCACTTTCTTGGCAAATGTTAGCAGATTCTCTAGTGTGTATCATTAAATATACAGAAGCCATGATGTTGCTCCGCAAATGTCATTTATCTTTTCCACTTTGGAATCTTAGTATCGCATTATTATAGCTTCTGTTCAGCCTCCTCAGCTTAAAGTATGAATAAATAATGGATTAAATTGTGTTCAGTAACATTTTCATAACTAACTCTCAATGTTTAGGGCCCTTCAAGGTGAACATCCATGGATCAGCTCACTTTTATATTGTTGCTGTGGAGATGCAAAGGCCAGTTACACTTTCTCCTGAAAATTAATTAATTACTGAATATTGCGGGGTCTACAGAATTTTTTTTTTTTTTCCAGACATAAAGTTTTCAGTATTATGGTATTTATCACTGTCATCATTTCTTCTAGGGAAATGAGCTGTGGTACCAGGAGATAAACTGAGTTTAGAGGTTTCATGTAAATAGTCTTTCATATTCCAAGTGTCTAGGCTGATTCCTGTTTGACTGGGGAGTAAAAATACGAAAATGTCAGAAAGGCTGTGGAGTTTCCATCACTGAGTGATGGCATTGCCACCACTTAGCAGTCCAGCAATAAAGGCCCTCACTCAGCCTGCTTGTCCACCACCTCCTAAGTCCAAGTGTAGAACAGCAACATTTTAAAATGCAGTGTACCTCCCAAGATGCATAGCAGGAATATTGCTCCATGATGAAAGAGTCCCTGGATATATCTGAATATAGTTAATGACTTGATTTCTTTGTTGAGGTGATAATCTGTTCAAAGACTTTTACAGTTTATTACCTCTAAATTACATTGCATTAGGTTATTCCCTGAAAAACAGGACATATGCTAACAGATGAAACTAGGAGATAGAATCTCAAATTAGTTTATGGTACTCTGCTTAGCACAGCTGGGTGATACAGTCATATTTCCTACCCTGCTTGACACAGATGCCTTGTGATATACTTCTCAGAGGATTTTATTTTCTTTCTACCTCTTCATCTTTCAAAGGAAATGTAATGGATTTTATCCCAGTCAAAGCTTCACCTGTTTATCTCCACCACAGTGGCCCCTTTGTGGGGTTCAGATGAAAAGTGAGAGTAGAACAAATAAAAAATAATTAAAGGGGGAAAAAGGGCCTGAAGTCTTTTCATATAGGAAACTTCAAACTTTTATGTTCACAGTGAAAAATCAATGTTTCTGTTTAATTCCATTTCTTCTGCATTTAGTACAAAGAGAAATAAGTAATTGCTTTGCTTGTAGAGCTGCTTTGTTCATTTTGCTATGTAAAATTGATGGTTTGAAATTTTTATAGAACTGGTACTTCTAAGAGTATCATTTTTCATTTCACCCTTTCTATTATCTCAAATAACATACATTTTGTATTGCCACATTTTACTGTTTATTCTTCGCACTTTTGGTTTTGCACAATTCAGTAGCTCTGAAAAATAGCATAGATGTATTCTTAAAAACAATAATAGTGCTAGGTGAGTGTTCTTTAGAAAAATAAACTTCCTTTTGTCAGTTTAAAGCTCTGCTGGAATAAATGTAAAGCTGTGTATTTTAACTACGTGGTATTGTAAAAATGATGGAATGCATAGTAAAATTGCAAATTAGTACTGGATGAGACCCAGACCCAGATACAGTAAAGGAAGATTAGAAATTATTTGTTTGGTCTCTGTGGGGAGGTGTGCCAGATGTCCCTCTGTTCAAACAATCCCTGGTGATTAACCCCTGAAGCAGTATTCTTTGTAGCTGAGGGGAGCTGCTTGCTGCTCTCAACATCAGGTTAGGCATTGCCTCAGGTATAAAAGATATTTCCCCCATAAAAGAGAACTTCCCACAATATGTATCACATGCAAAAACATCAGGTTTAGGTGAAGGGCATAGCTTTCTATGAGTTAAAGTGTCTTACTTCCAGACTGTGTAATGGTGCAGTCCAAGACAATCAAATAATGCCATTTTACTATGGAAAACCTGCATTTTGTTGGTTAATGGGCCAATTCCATCAAAAGGGGAACTGTTTGCAGGTAAGGGAGGGCAATTTTGAACACATTAAAAATTAAGTTTCTCTAACATGTCTTTACATGGATGTGCTTGTATGCATACACATCAAATGTATGTAGCCTTTTCACAGAGTAGAAGAATTATTTGAAAGTAGTGTTGAGATTATGCATTAGCGATTTAAAGGAAGGGCAGTGTCATAGCAGAGACCTAGACATGCTGCTGGTGAAAATTGGTTAAACCTGGTAAAGTCAGATGGTAGGCTATCTTTAAGAGCTGGGTTTAGTTTTGTCCTCTTGCTCTGTATAACTTGCTGAAGACAGTAGTTGCATAGGCAAAGTTTTTCTTAGTAATTAATAAATCACCATCTTTTTTGGCAGTTAGCAGGGTGAGAGCTTTGCTTTCTTTGTAATGTTCTTTTTTATTTTAAGTAGTACTGAACAACTGAAAATCAACAGCTAATAATGTCTTCACTGTCTTAGTGTGCAAAATATGAATACCCACGGACTGTGGATGGTTTGGAACTCTGGATATGCCAGTGAGACTCACCTGCTTAACTCCCAAGTTTAGCTGGCATAACATCCTGCTCTTCAGTACAGTTGAGCAATTCCTGTTAAGTGTTGTGTGTCTGACTCTTCCTTGCAAGTGGTCTTTTACCTGAAAACATTATGTATCTTAGTTAAAGTAGCATATTTGACTGAAAGATCAGTGCCTTGGCTTTGCTGTGGTTCCAATGCAGAAGTGCTTCTGTGCAGATTAACTGCATCCCAGCAGGAGTCACAATTGCAAAGGGCCTTTTTATGGAACAGGAGCTATTGTGCAGGGGGCACAAGAGCAACTGGAGACAAGTGCAGAGGAGACAAGTGCAGTGTGTCTTTCCTGATGCTCAGTTTCCTGAGGAAGTGTACCAAAGTGTGAGTATACTTTTCCCTTTGTGGCAGTTGTCAGGAGGCTGTGCCCCACGGTCAGCGTCTGGAGTCCCTCATGCTGCACAAATATTCATTATGGCCGTTCCAGAGATCACGAGTGGCAATGACTTGGACCTAAGCCGAGTTGACATTTTGACCCAGATTTAGCTGATTAGGGAAATATTTCCATTTCAAATTTGGCATGTGCTGTAGGCTACCGGGAAACTAGGGCACAGATTCCCAGAGGGTGGGGGTTTTTGAATTGGACGTGTGTTCAAATGTATGCTTATGTAACTATGGCACTGCTAAATTACACATCCCTTCGTGCTTGACTGTTAAATAATCAAAAGAAGACATTTCTCCCTAATTTTATTATTTTCCCTGCCAAATTTGAAAATTTTGTATGAGTAAGAATTTGTGGCCAACATTGCAGTTGTGATTTTCTATGCCTAGAGGTTAGTGTGTCTGGAGACACAGTAAAGTGTGTAAAGTTCTTTATGGATGGTAAAGGGTGGAACTATGGTATTTGTCAACCTGTCTTAGTCAGGTAAGCATGAAATTTCCTCAGCATCTGTGAGTTTTGGGATTGGACAGCATGACTGAAGGTCAGGAGAGTGCTTCCAAAAGTGGGGTTGTACTGCCTTGGCAACTTTATTGCTGCATAGGATAATTATTAAAAAACTGTGAATAGAAACCAATAGTTTTTCTTGTAAAAATTAATCAGGGCTTTGTGTATAACTCTGTGTAGGAATGTAAATGCTTGAAATACTGCTTACATTATATTTCCTAGTTGTCTGGTGTAAACAGTTGTGCAGTACAAGGTAGCTTTTGGCTACCAGCTGCTTGCTTGTTTTTGTAAGGATTCGTCTGCAAGAGAACCAAACAAAAAGGCGTCTTTATTAAAGAATATAATTACCAAATTGTTTAGCTCATCCCAGCTTAAATGATTGTCAGCTTAACAAATTAGTCTCATTAGGCTAGCAGCATAAAATATAATAAATATGATACCCTGACAAGCTTCTGTAGAAGTATTTGTTTTAGTTGTTTAATTGCTGAAAGTTCCTTTTTTTGTTGCATATATATTCACAAAATATAGACATGATGGACTTGGAGGGAAGAAGAAATATTATGACAAGATTTGAATGTGATCTGTTGTTTCAAATTGAATAACCTTTTTTTAAAGTACTTTTATTATAAATACCTCACAAAGCTGTCAGTATTGGAAAAAGAATTAAACCAAAAGAACTGTACTGTATTTTAATATATCTTTGTTATTTAGATTTATCTTGCTTCCATAATGATAAGTTTTCTGTCCTTTCAAGTAATTCAGCAAGATTTAGATTTTTTTTTTTTTTTCTCCAGCATCAGTGTTTGGCTGGCTTCCTATAAAGCCCTTTTGCATTTTTTTGTAGTTCTTTATCCAGCCATCCATCTCTAGAGTATAATGCAGTGGTAACTATTCCAATATTGAAGCTTGAATTGAACTTTCCATTATATCACTTGTTATTATTTTTTTTAAATCCAAGATCCTCCTGCAATAAATCTGCCTCTGCAATTGTAAATGATACATCATGGCCAAAGTTTCCTTTCTGGATGAAGTATATTTATGAAAAATGGTTTTAACAAGGAATGCCAAAGCACAAGGGTGCCTTGTACCTGCCTATTTTATACCACTTTTCTTACGTGATGTCTTGGTTGAAATTGCACTGTTTAGCAGATATCATCAAGCTATTTTTGACATAAAAAGCAATTCTCATATCTGGAAAACATCCTGCCAAAATGAATGTTTATAAATTGTGTATATCAACTGGTCCTTTGGAAATTTGTACTTCTGAAATTAGAATCAGTAGTGGTGAATCCGTGGGTGCCACTCATGTCTGTACAGATGATTGTTCCATTTAAGGGCTCCTATGTTTTAAGCAGCTCTGTTTCCTGCAGCAGAATTTGCTTTTCAGGGTAAACTAGAAGTGTAAAGTAAAACTATAGAAAATTCTTTCCTTTGCTACTAAAGAAATTGAAAATATTTTTACTTCTTTGTTCCCTGTTTCTGGGGAGTCTCTCCTGCTGAGCTGTAGAACAAACATCATTTATATGAAGAGAACATTTACAGACAGGGAGCCAGGTGTCACGGTTGAAAGCTCCTCTCAAGAAAGCAGCAGTGGCAGGTTCAGAGGTATAGCCTGTAGTCATAAAATTCACACCTACATGTGAGAGTACATATTTACTCTAGCAGCACCTACGATGTGCTAACTAGCTTTGGAAATTACATGCAGGAGTTATTCCACAGAAATGTTTAAAATTAATTTGAGTGTTGTGGCTGCTTCATGAGGTTTACTTCCCTTCCCCCTCCGCACTTAAATTCACTGTTTTCTTCAGTTTAAGCTTCAATCTGTGCTGGAGTTTGATTCACCATCTTTGCTCACTCTGAAATTTTGCAAACGTTTAAATCATGTGAATGGTATTGTACTGCACATCTTTGGGTTTCCTCCTTTTCCAGACACCGTAATCATGGGATAACAGGCATCAGCAGCATACTTGACAAAATGGGAGAGTTTCTGTTCAATTCTGATGCGGTACAGACAGCTAAAGAGGTGGAGGAGCACCAGGAAGCTCTGCTGGGATTAAAGGACTTGGTCTTTATGCAGACCAGTGAATTGCAAGGGTCGTTGGTTGCAGTGGCTGGTGTCAGCATTTTGGCAGGAGCCACCACAATGTGGTCACTGTCCTTCACAGGTGGAGAATGTCCTTCCTCCTCCTCTTTCCTCAGGCAAACATTACTGTATTCCTCTGTGTCCATACTACACTGATCCCTTTTGCCTCACCTCTGGCTCTCTTGCCATCCTAGTGCTTCTCCAAGAAAAGGAGACATGACATGGACAAGAAAGCCAGCATCCTAACTTAGCAGTAAGATAACATATTTGGGTAAACTTTGAAATCTCTTTAAATTCCTGTGCAAGCAGGATATTTGGTCTTTGAAGAGAAAGCTCTTGAATTCCAGCTTTTTTTTCATGTAATTTTTTATTTTCATGTAATATTTTCTTGAATATACAGCTGTATACCTGTATTTACTTTTTAAAATTATTACTAACTTCTCTTCCCCACTCAAAGAGTCTTCACAGTCTGCTTTTCCTTCCTTAGGTCCTGATCTGCTTTCCTCTGTTACTTAGACTATAACACGATGACATGACGCCTTGTGACCTGCAGAGTGTGTCAGAGAGTTTTAGAAACAGAAAGGAAGCATGTACTCCAGTCCTGGTATATTTTTCAGTGCTTGAGAAAGCACTTAATGTGGTTTTCTTTGCAAAATGGGATTGGGGGACAGTTATTTCTGCTTCCAGTACAGAGTGATGGCTTGTGACTATGATCTTCTTTTTTCCACTTTTGCTGGCAACTCACTTGGAAAAAATGCTGTTCAGATTAATTTGTTGTGATTATGCTGATTTTTATTAAGATATTTTTTCCTGCTTGTCATGTTCAGTTGAGAGAAAAAGGAAAAAAAGAAGTATAATCAGTAGTTCTAATAGACTGGCAAAAAACCCTGCAGACATTAGTGCTGCAGGAAGATGCAGCTATGTGCTGGAAGAAACTGAAGAGAAGCCAAGAGGTTTAGCAAGGAAGTTGATAGAAAAATTAAAGAAATGGGAGATTAGAATTTAAATCAGATCAGTTACAGGTTTTTCACCAGAGAGGATCTAAGAGCAGTATCTCAGAAAGCTTTCACTGGGGAGTGAGGAGAGGCTTGCCATCCCAGGCCTTCTGATAGCATAAAGCAACAGTAAGTCTGGGTAAGGTATGTGAAGCCTGAAAAAAAGGGGAACTCTCAGCATTACCAAGAGCTGAGACATAGATTTGAGGACAAAGCATTAATATATAATTTAAAAATTAAATATATAAAATTAATATATAATTAAAATATTAAAAGCATAATACTGGTGACATGAAAGTTGCAGAAAAACATGGGAGGGAGGAAAGAAGGGAAGGAAGGAGAGATGAGCAGTTTATGAGAAATACTGGTCTAGAGTCAGCTCTAGGAAAGAGTCAGGTAAGGAGACTTGTTTCTTCCATTATGATATGGATATCATTTTTTGAGATGTTTCCACTGGCCATTGTGATTGCATTGGTGTGTTTCATTACTTTTAAATGTTTTAATATTTGAATAGTAACTGATTTGTAGAATTGACAGCAGCTGTAGTGAACATGTATATAGCATAAATACAATTGGCACAAAATCCAGCTAGCCTGTTGGATTCTGCTCTCAGAGGAAAAAGTACTTGGAAACTGAACTAATTCACATATATCTAGTCTAGTTTCATTTTGTCTTTTAATGAGATGGTTCTCAGGATATATAAAGAAAGTGGAGGAGTAGGGAGGAAACTACGATTAATAACCAACAGTTTGGCTGTGCTCAGAACTGGAGTTTCTATTTCAGTTAAATGTATCCACATCATTAAGGTGGCCTTAAATGAATAAAATAAGAGGAAAGAGAGCAATTGTCTACATTCTGTTTCCATTAGAATAAGTCAGCAGACTAGTTTGCTTGCAGGTGTTTTATTCAATTTGTCAAGAGGTCTCTAGATTTGTTTCACCTTTCTTCTTGATGAGTTTCCCCATAAAGTGATTGTTTGTCTGTTTATTTTTTGTTTTGTTTTTGGTTTTGTTATCATTAAAAGCAAGATCCAGGTCCTGCTATGATTCTGTCTTTGTTTTTGCTTTTGAACTGGAGGAAAGATCACTGAGTTGTAATATACTGGTCTATGGAAAATACTGCAGGAAAGGTCTAAATGTAATATCTAGAGTCCTGATTTCAGCAGGAAGGGGTGAGTTTCTTTATTAGTTACTAGGGGTCTTTTTTTTTTAAAAAGTGCCACCTTCCACATATCTGAATGTGAGCAAGAGCTGAAAGCACAATCTCTTGGAGACTCAGCATTTGTCATACTAACCATCTCCAAAGTGCTGAAAAACCTGCTAAAGAAAATTGTGCAACCAAGTGCAGTGAACCGCCAAAATATAAATGTAAGTTTAAAAGATCTGCAGAGTTTCAATTTAAGAATTAGTTTAAGTTTTATTGATCTGAGATTCGTTTACGTTTTTAACATACGTTATAGACAGAGACAGTTTGCACTCTAAATTGGATATTTTTATTCCATCTTTGGTAAGTACAATTACTCTGCCTGAGGCAGACTGCACTTCTTAAACAGTGAACAAACCAAACTATGGATTATGGGAAATAAAAACAGCATACTCAGTAAGAAGTAGAAGCAAATTAGTAACTCCAACTAATTTGTCATATAGTTGTCAGTTTACATTCACCTGTTCTCAATTTTCATACTCCAGTTTTTATACAAATCAAAATGTTACTCAAATATTGTACCAAATTAGACACTTGCACAGTTTTGAGGGGCAGAACTATGTATAAGGCAGAGACTAATGAAGCAATCTGTTTTGTCTCCCAGAAAATGTGTGGTTTATTGGTAGATGGTTGAATGTGTTGTGGATTCTTATTCTACAGTAGTACTTAGATTTGAAGTTAATATAATCCCTTCCAGTTATTACAAATTAATCCTTTTTCTGAATAATGACATTTTAAAAACTCAGGTTGAGCCTTTGTGTTTCATCTAGGAGTTTAACTAGCATGCTGATTAATGGCACCAGCAACTAGTTAATGCTAACAACCCTTTTAAGACAAATGGCAGAAATTCTCTGTTTAGTGAGGGATTTTTCAAAGAATCTAGTCACAGACTGAGAAGGAAAGCAAGAGGCTGAACATATGTTTTCTATGCAGTCTCTGACTGGAATGAGGAGCAGGTCAGGTTCTGGAACTTTCTAGGACAAGGGTAGGGAATCTGGGGCCAGTTGATTAGCACCTCACAAATGATATTAGACTGAAAGAGAAAAGGTGCTACTAAACATTGGTGCACAAGGAGGGAGAGGAATTTGCAGCACATGCTTTATCCTGATATTCAATAATCATGCATGTTAGTTTCTCTGAAAAATGTAGTTTATGATAAGCTGTGATGTTGAGTATTTGAGATGAGTTTCTGCATAGGTATAGATTTTTACTTCTGTTGAGCTGTATGCAAGTAAACTTGCTCTTTAAATTGCACATTAGAATCATCATTGGTCTAGAAAGCTAGATAATGGTCCCTCTCCATTTTTCTTTTTCTGATTTCTTGTTTACCTCTTTTGAAACTTACAAGTCTGTTCAGGAAGGCAGATTTTTTTCTCTTATTTGCAAGGGATTTGAAAATGCTAGATCCAAGTACATGTAGCTATAATCAATATTCAGTACTGTTGTGAAAGACTACAAATCCTGTTCATCTGAGCCGAACAAGTTTTCATCTGGAAGCCTCTAATCCCACTTCCAGTTGCTACCAGCTGTGAATATACCCTCAGTCTGTATTATACTGTTTGTCCATGAGGTGGCAAACAGTGTTGATCCTTGGCTTGCCACATGGAGCTGTAACATGTCAGTGTTGCTGATATTTTTTGCGATCAGAATGGTAGTCGCAGCAACCTTCCTGATGTTCTGCAATAAAAGTGTTGTATATTTGCCAGTACTTAGCAGTATCATGATTTCTCTTCTAAAAAGCTGGTCAGAAAGGTTATGATCCCTTCCTTTTCCCTCTGCTCTTTGCCAGGCTCTGGCTCAGCTACAGTGGCAATTACTGCCTGTGATTTAAATGATGCAGTGCAGGGAGCAGGGAGGAACTAGAACAGGGTGGAGATAGGAGCACCTTTCAGCAGACTTTGAAAAAACAAAAAAAAAATGTAAAAGAAATTCTTGTGTGGATTTCTACCTTAGTTTCCATGGGGAAAAAGTTTAGCTCTTGATGAGTTCATTTTTTTTGTCCTGCATGGACAGATGGACAGGGCACCTGGGCCTTCTGAGTGGACCTTGCAGGATTAAAGTCCTGGTGGCAAACAATTAGGGACCAAACGGTATTAGTTTTTAGGAGAAACCCCAGAAGTAGCTTCTGTGTTTCATTCATATATATATATATATATATATATATATATATACATATATACATATATATATGAGGATGCTTAGCTGTACTTCACAGATCTCCCCAACAGAACGTACACAAAAAAGCCTTTTCCAGTTTTTCACATTCATAGAATTTAGAAATCTGTGGTGATTATTCTTCGCAGGTATTCAGCTGTGAACTCTCTTAGATTCTGAATGTTACTAAAACAAAGTCTTCCTCTAATTAAGTTTGAACACTCAGGAGTCTCTGACATTTAGCCTACTTAATAGCATTTCTTTCATTTTTCTAATTTAAAGCAGGTCTGCTACAGACATTTATATAAGGTCAGTTTCTTCTTGTATTTGGTTTGTTAATTCCTGAAGAAGCTCCATATTCAAAGAGTGTCAAGGTAATAAAGTGATACGAACCCCTTAAAAATCAATAATTATAAAAGTAGACAATCACTTTCCTCCCAGATTCTCCTGCTTACTAGCTCTGGGATACAGAGTTCTTAAGTTGAGTTCTGTACTGTTGCCTTTTATAAGGCAAAAATCAATAATCATGCTTAGCTATTTTATGGCAGTGTACATTTGCCAGATTCGTTACCTGTGTGTTACAGATGAGAATATTGAGAGCAGCTGTGTGACTTGCTCGAGGTCATACCTGAAATCTGGCAGTTCTGCACATTTTCTGACTTGAGCTGAAACCATTAGACCACTTTACCTCTCTCTGGAGAATTGCCTAGAAACAATGCACTGGTCACACAGAAATAGAAGTTTTGCGGCTGGCATCATTGGATCAGAATTTCTCTCATGTTGCTTGGATTTTCTTCCACCTTGTTTGTCTTTAATAAGTCTTGGTGTTGATTGATAGGGAACATGTACCCAAAAGCTTATTGAAACAAAGGACAGCTGCTAGCAGCTGCTTTATGAAAAGGAAGAGAAAGCAAAAGGTGAAGCCAAAACCCAAATTACTTTGGTCAGGGTCAAAGTAATGTAAAAATGTAAAAAAGTAATGTAAAATGTAAGTAAAGTTTGTGATTTTTGAAGACTGCATCAAAAAGTATTTTTCTAGCATTGATTGAATAGAATTAGGGGGGTTTAATTCACTTGATAGTATGTGTCCTGAGTAGAAAAGAAGTATAAATATGTTCTTGTTACTGGGATGGTATCATTTTAGTGGGGGGCTCTTTGCTATTGTATCCCCATGTATCTCATGGGGATCTTGAACTCTTAACTTACTGACCATGGTTCTCATAGAAAATAAAAGTGAGCATTTTTTTCAGGGCATGGTTAGAAACTCCTGCGACTTCCATCAACTCACGGGGAAAAGCACTAATGCTTCTCATCAGGTTTATGCCTCTGGCCTTGCCTTTGAGTATGACCCTAGTTACAAGAATTAAGTTTTTTGACAATTCTTGCCTTTCCATAGAGAACTTTTTGTCCTGCACTTTTACAGAAGAACATTGAGTCTCTTAAAGAGAGTAAAATTGCTATTTTTGCTGTTATTTTATGAAATGTATAATAGTCAATGAGCTCTTTCAGAAGACATTGGATCACACTTTTTCTCCTTAGTAGCTGTGCTCTTAGTCAGCAGTTATGGCACTTGAAATCTGGACTGTGATTATGCCTTACATGGATGACTTCAGTTTTTTAGGAAGAAAATGTTCACCACTGTTCTCTGTGTCAATTTATGTCTAATATAGAATAAAAACTGTTGAAAAATGTTCTCAAATTTATGATTTTAAAACCTCTAGTTCCTAGCTCCACAAATAATTTACCATCAATTACATTTAAAATTATCATCAGTTGGAAAAAGGAAATGGAATTACTTCTATGACAAACTGAAATGTTTTGTCCAAATGACCACTTTATGCCTATGATAAATCTGCACCAGTCCAGAAACTCTATTTGCTCTATTTGTCCTGTAAACCAGTTCCTCAGTGTAGTTATCAAAGTAAAAAAATCACTTCATACACTGAACTCTTACCATCATTTAGATAGTTATTCTTGATAGTTGTATTTGTGTGTTGAATGTGATATGATGCCCACTTAATTAAAGGTTACTGTCTCCATGAGGTAATAAGGAAAAAAAGGGAGAGTCTATTAAAAATTTTGTACGTTTCACTGATTATTATACTTGTTTTAGAAAACTGTTCCTTTTTTTTAACCTTTCCATAAAGAAAAAAAATCATATTTGCAATCTCTTATTATCAGAAAACGCTTATTACAGATATGCCCCTCTGATTTGGCAGTACTCTTACAATGTAGTCTTATTTTCATTGCAGCCAATTCATCATTACACTGAAATAACAGAATACTTTACCTCCTGATGGCTGGTGCTGTAGCTAAGTGTTCAAGGTCACTCTGTCTTGGATAGATTTTATTTTTAACATACGTAGCATTTTCATTTAGCTAATCCATGATCAAGCAGTTTTTGGTTTTTTCCCCCTTTAATTTCTTTGATAAAACTTGCCCAGGGACTCATTAAATCTTAATTCACAGTACAAACCTTATCTCATTCCCTGCAGTGTAGCCTGTTGTCAATGCTTTGTCGATCTGTCCTTTTGTGAAGTAATTGCGTATCTTCTACCCTCTTCAATTTCCATGCTAGCCTGGGCTAGCCTGGGAGCACCTTACTTGTCCCCCTGAAAGAATAACATGTTCAGAAATACCAGAGATAAACATTAGGCTTGTCTTATTGAGCTGTTTTAGAACAAAGTCCATCATGTAAAAGCTGGGCACAGCCTGTTCAGTGTGTTAAGCCTCTTACCTAGAGGTCCAGTCCAGAAAAAAAAATGTAAGAACATACTTAATCACTTAATTTTCAAAGCATGAGCAATTTTATCGGTGTCAGTGATGTTACCAATGCTTAAAGCAAGTGGCTTTATGTCCTGCACCGATGTGAAGGTTCAGAAAACATTTCTGTTCTTTTACAGCCAGAAATAATCTCATAAATACAATGGTTTTAAAAACTGCCCCAAAAAAGTTGGGTTGAAGGAGTTCTTCTGGCATTTCAAGCACACTGAATTTCCTGCCTGATTTAGAAATACAGGAAAGAGGCCTTCTATGGAAAGCTGGTCATTAACTGTAATTACAGTGCATTCTGTTGCTGTCTAATAACAAATAGGATGGTTTTGGTTAGTTGGCTGTTCAGAGGTTGGTTTGTTCTTTTGTCTACGTGTTCTCTTGGCTTATAGAAGTCCTAGAAGGTGGTGTAAGGATGAAAAGCCAGTTCTGCAGAGGCTGAAATAAATCAAGGGAAAAAACAACCCCTTATGCCGTTTAATGGAACCGCTAAGGCTTTTCTTCAACCTTGACACAATTTTGCATTCATTTAAATGGTAAGATTTTCAGTAATTTCCATGGCACCTTATGTGCCTTAGTATGGTTTAAGCATATAAAAGGGGCTTATCTTATTTCTAAGCACTTGGAGTGTGAGCATAATTCATAATGCTGGAAGAACCTTTATCACAAACTGTTATCTCAAAATGTATTTGTTGTTGTGGCAGCACCTTTCAGAGATGATGGGAAAGTGACTTGCTTAATGAAATAGTCATTTTTAGATAAGTTCCTCTATCCAAAGATGCCCCTTTGGAGTTCAGGAATAAGAACTGGGTGAGCAGCATGATTTTATGTAAATTACTGAAGCTAACATGTTATTTAAAACTCTGAAGCACGATACACTAGCATGTAACTGAGAGGGCACTTCTGTAAAAAGTTACTTAGATCGTTTTATTAAAATAAAATTAAAAAAAAGCTTATTTTTGATAAACTAAAAAGTCCCTGGGGAAAAAAATGGGTCTACAAATTGTTTCTGTTGGTCCCAACAGATGGCATAACCAGTTTACAAATGTAAATGCAATGAGCAGTGTACATTGCTAAAAGTGTAAATTTGTCATTTATCACTGTTGTTCTCCTTTCCTATTCAAATAATAATTAAAAAAAAAAAAGTTTACATTCCGTTGTGGTACAGAAATAAAACATTTTGAGCCATGTCTTCAAGTGTTTGTTAAAAACTTATCTGTGTGAAACAACAACATCTGTTTACTGCTGCTGTTTCAAGAAGCACTGCTGGGCTTGGCCATTTGGGAATTTCTTACATTTGTTGGGAAACTTGCTTTTCTGATTAACTGCTTATGTTCACTCTGATTAGGGTCTCTGAAGAGGCTTAAGTGGGAATCCTTATGGGTGATTTTAAGCTCTTACAAGCAGGGAATTAGTATGTGGCTGGTCTTTTACAGTCTGAATTGCTGAATTGCTCTGCTGTTGTATGATCAATCATTTCACTGCAGAGGAAAAAGTGGCACACTTTCTTCTACCTCACTGAAACCTGTAAGTACTTGATTGTATAGTTGCCCTGGTGTTTAGTATCTCCACAGGTGGAGAGCGAGGGTAAATGTTTGAAACACGGAAAACTGAAGTACTGCAAGACCATGTGCACTCTCATGCAGTGCAGTCTAAGAGTGGAAATCAGCATTAGATTACTGACTTCAGTCCAATGTGTGGGTGGGTGGTGGCTGATTCAAAAGGGTGCTAAAAATCTCTGAGATGTAACACAGAGCAAATGTGAGTCCCATTTCCATTGCCTGATCCCACAATTGTTTACTGTAGCACTGATGCATTCCATAGCACTAAGTGTGCTGTGGCATTGCTGCTACTGCTTTGCCTTGACCTCTGTGAATCAGAGCACTTCTATCCTACAGGTGGAATTGCAATATTGCATTCATTGCACTGCTCTGCTTTGTAAACTGAGTGCCATCTGGATTTTTTATTTTCCCTTGCCTGAGAATATCTAAGCATAGTTAATTAGTTTAAGACCTTAGGACATGTTCTTGGGGCTCCCTTAAAAATAAATAATACTTTGTCTATTTGTATTGTGTTACAGCAAAAAAAGAAGTAGCTCTTTATTGTCTTTAATTATCATGATACAGGTCAAGTTAAAAAAAGAAAGAAAAGGAACTTAAAAGCAAAGTTTGTTTCAGAGACCCCCAATCCAAATGTATTTATGTTTTATGGCAGGTGTTTCAGCAATTATTACTAATTGGAAAATTAGATGCCGTTGCTATAGCAGCATCTTTATTCACTAATTGGTTTTGGCACATTTTAACTAGCACTAGCTCAGCTAGCTCAAATGAGACCCGTGAACATATGTGTGGAAGTGGTGAGCCAGTGGTGCAAGTCAGTACATTACCCTTCCACCTCTTGGTCCTGGGCACAGCCCAGGTTCTCTGTGGGAACACAAGAAGGACCTTGGTGGCCTCATCCGTATTTGTAAAGCACAAGAAAACAGGAAATTGCTGACATTCTGATCTGCAGCTCTTCAGTTCTCATCCTTTATGTCCATTTTGACTGTATCAATTGCTGGAGGGTCAGCAAACCCATGTGCTTCTCCTTTTCAGACTGCTTTTTGGCTGGTTTTCTTGCTTATATTTGGGTGGGTGCTGTGTTTCTTTGCTGACCTCCAAAACCTCTGAATTCATCTTTTCTTCACCTGTCTTACGCTTTTTTCCTTTGGTTCCTGCAGTGAATATTAACTGGGGCTTTGGGGCTTTTGTCACTGAAGTTACCTCCCTGTGCCATGTAACACTTATTTTCTGGGCAATCCTGGTTGCTGTTTGAGTATATCTTTGCAGGTGCTTCACAGTAGGATGGAGCTCCACTGACATGCTGCATACTGGAGGATTTTCATACTTTATTCACCTTAATTCCTTCTTGAGGTTTCAGAGGTACAGCTTGCTAAAAAAAAACAAAATAAAAAATATATATATATATTCTCTTCTCTACCTCTCCTGGATTTTGTGAAGATTTTAAAGTCTTGGAGGTTAGTAGAATTTGAAAGTGAACAGCACTTTCAAATCTACTTTTCTGCCCCTGCCCTGTCCATACACTGTAGATGATCTTCCCACCCACCCTTCCTTCTGTGACTGTAGGTACCATGTGAAGGGCAGAGAAGGAGAAGGGTTGCTTAATAATAACTCTGGTTTCTTGGCAAGTGTTACCTCTTCACCATTCATTCTCTGCCTTTTCTCTGTCAGAGTCTTCTTGAGTTAATGAAAAAGAATTTGAAGAGCTTTTCAAGGCAAGGATAGTGAAATTTTTTCCTGCTGTATGTCTGACTCAGGAAGGCATAGTGGCAGTGTGAGCAGGCATTATATATCCTTTTAGAGAAAAAGAAGATTCCTGTTTGTGAGGCATTGGAGCATGAGTTACATTGAGAAGTTGTGTATGTGTGTGTGTGTGTGTGTGTGTACAAATATTTCAAGTTATTCAAAGTGCAGTTAGAGCTGTGCCTCTTTTCCCTGCAAGCTAATGACAGGGTTATGTGCCAAAATATTGAAGTGCTGTGTGCCATAAAATTCTCAATAATCTTTCATTCTCAAAAATGTTTTTTAGTGGGTAGTGAAATACACTATTTTAATCATAAGACTTTAACTTCAAAAAAAGCAATTCTATTGAAAAGGGGTCTGTATTTGAAGATGGATCATTAGGACAGTGGATAATATGTAAATGAGAGTTTGATTTCTAAATGTAACATTAGTTGCTGTTAATCATGTCTTGACAGCTTTTAAATAGTTGTTGCAGTGATAATATTTTTTTTGTTTATAATAGTAAAACACTTGTTTTTTATGAGATGCATACTGATAAGAAATACTCAGAGGTACAAGCTCTTTGATGGGGTGAAAAATACACTGTTAGTGCCAGAATGAGAAACTTTCGAGTTCTAAGGCATAGAGCATATTGAAAGTTGAAGGATGAGTAGGGTTTTTTTCCTTTGATTTCTTTTTATTAATTTATATGTTTGTTAATTTGCGAGACAGAAGAAATATGCCCTGAACCTCCAAACAAGTGGCTGCATTTATTCTTTGTGTTCTTGGTAATACCTCTTTCTCATTGTAGCAGACATTCTCTAAAAGGGAGAGGGAAAACATTTTCAAAACACAAGTTTGTTATAATAACACTCACTCTAGGACAGTTTTGTTCATCATAGCTGATAATCTGTTCTTAATAGCTGGTGGACGTTCCTTGACAGTAGCCTCAAGGCTAAAAAAATTAAAAATAAAAAAAAAAATCACAAAATAATAATGAAAAGTCAAGGTGACTCTCATCAGTGATATAGAAAACAAACAGATATTGCTCTCATTTTTGTTGTACTTCTGAAAACTGATATGGTATCAAATCCTGCGTGTATTTAAATGTGTAACTAACACTACCCTCACAAAAGACCCCTTGTAACTTCTTGTCTTTTCATTCAGGTTTGAATTCTACAGTGTTTAATAATCTAGTCTCTGTTTTGTAGTGGTTATCCCTGTGATTTGGGAAGTTATGAAATTTCAGTTAAAAGGCTCAACACAGCTTGAGTGTGTCTCTGGCTGCACAGACTTCTAATCAAATGAGAATTGCAAAGATCCCCAAACCTAAACCCAGAATGTGTGCAGCAGTTTGGAGTTCAAAGTAGAAATGTCATCTGCCTTATTTTCAGTCATGTTGCAACCTACATTTATTAGAAGTAATTTCCACACGTCATCATCCATAAGCTGCAGCTGAGATCTTGACTTGGCATTGTTAATGATTCTAATAAGAGAAGCAGACTCTTAGGCCATCGCCTCCTTCCAGGCTTGTCCATTTCTTCTGATTCCTCATTTCTGTCCCCACCTATAGTATTCTCTTGTTTTATGCTTCATTGATAAATGAATAAATTGATAAAATAGGTACTCTTTTTCTCTTCATATCCTACTGTCCATTCAGTAAAATGTTGGAATTTATTAATGCATATACGCTAGCAGTAGATCTAATGAGAGTAGTGAATTTTAATATATTAAGTACTAAAAAGACTTTTCTGTTTTGGGACTGCATAAAAATATTAGTTCAATTGGAGAGTGTGGGAGGAAAGAAATTTTTTGTGCCAGATTAGGTTTTGTTGTGCCACACATGCTTTGTGTGAAGCATGCAGCATGGTATTCTTAGGAAAATATGCATTAACAAGACATCAGGGCATCTGACAAGCAACAGAGGCAAGGGATTGTGTTCAAAATGTTTTAATGTAGTTACAAGGCATTCACTTGTTTTGAAAATGCCTATTTATATGAGGTTGGAAAAAGTAGTGCTCAGCTGATTATTTTTAGATAGACGTTGGGGAAGGGGCAGACCCAAATGGAATAGAGTGTGTCTGAAAGGTGTGCCAGCCCTCACACTGAAAGAACTATAAAATCAAGTAGGAACAGAAAAAATGGTAATAGCACCACAAAGGCTGGTAACAGAATAATTCCCTGCATTTGTGTTGTGGGTTTGTGTGTTTTTTACGATAAATTCCTTAAACAGATACCATTGAAACACTGTGCTAAAATGCTTCTGTAAAAAGCTGATGGGAAGCCCTGTATTATACAGAATCATAGAGTGGTTTGGGTTGGAAGGGACCTTTAAAGACCACCTAATCCTGTTCCCCTGCAACGAGCAGGAGAATCTTCAACAGGTTGCTCAGAATCCCATCTGACCTAGTCAAGAATGTTTCCAGGCATGAGACACGCACAATTTCTTTAGGCAACTCGTGCCAGTGTTTTACCACCATAATTGTAAAAAAGACTTCTTCCTTGTATCTAACCTAACTCTAACTGGCCCTCCTTCGGTTTAAAACCATTGCCCCTTGTCCTATTGCAACAGGCCCTGCTGTGATCTTTCCCATCTTTCTTGCAGGCCCTCCTTAGGTACTTGAAGGTTGCTATAAGGTCTCCCTGAAGTCTTCTCCAGGCTGATCAACCCGAAGTCTCTCAGCCTTTGAGAGGTGCTCCACACCTCTCATCATCTTGCTGACCCTCCTCAGAACCCGATCCATCAGGCCCATGTCTGTCCTGTGCTGGGACCCCAGAGCTGGTGCAGCCCTGCAGGTAGGGTCCCACCAGAGCAGAGCAGAGCAGAGCAGAGCAGAGCAGAGCAGAGCAGAGCAGAGGGGCAGAATCCCCTCCCTTCCCTGCTGGCCATGCTGCTCTGGATGCAGCCCAGGACACATTTGGTTTCCTGGGCTGGGAGTGACCATTGCCAGCTCATGTCCAACCTCTCACCCCTCAGCACCCCTGAGTCCTTCTGGGCAGGGCTGCTCTGGATCTGTTCATCCTCCAGGATGATACTGGGGGTTGATTTCACCCAAGTGCAGGACCTGATACTTGGTCTTGTTAAAGTGAGATTTCAATGGGCCCGCTTGTCAAGCTTGTCCAGGTCCCTCTGGGTGGTGTCCTGTCCTTCAGGCATGTCAAACACATCCCTCACCTTGGTGTCCTCTACAAACCTGGTGGAGGTGCACTCCATCCCATATTAAAGATATTAAACAGTACTCCATAAAGATATTAAACAGTACTGGTCCCAGTAGACCCCTGAGGGGTGCCTCTCATCACTGATTTGCATCTGGACGTGCCAAAAAAGGTGAAACACTGTATTATTGCTCAGGTGAACATAGGTCCAACTAACTCATATATCTATATGTATAAAACTACATGAAAACAAAGACAAGAAACAGCAAAGCTAAATCTAAAGCAAACTGTTGTGATTGACCATCCATTCAACAAAGAATCACTTTTTATTGTTTCAATTCAAAAGCTCAGGTGTTGAAAAAAGTGGATCAAAGCATAAGCACATTAGTCAGACTGTGGTTTAGATACAGGAATCATAAAAACTTTTGTGGTTTTAATTTTCCTGATGGGATTTTTATAATTATTATTACCTGTAAGATTTAACTGGCAAGACACTCCCATCTACATAATTTGGAAAATAAAAAAGAAAGATTTTCTTTTCAAGGGAAAAGAATAGTCAGAAAAGAAAGCTGTCTTCGGGAGCTGAGAAATTAAGATGTTTAGTTCCAGGCAATTGGAAATTAAATTCTGAGAGCTTGTCATATTGCCTGTAAAAAAAAAAAAATCAAAATGAGATGTATCCAGAATCATGTCCCTTTTCTTGTGTAGACTGTGTTTTATTTATATTTTAATTTGCTTTTGAAAAGAAGCTGAATCAACAGACTGAAAAAAAAAAAAAAAGTCTTGTGTTTGAAGGTGATACAAATCATACACTCAGCAACAAAATCTTTCTCAGTTTTCTTCAGCTTTGGGCATAAGAGAAGAACTTGTATCCAATCTTTTTTTTTTTTTTTTTATTTATGCTGAGTAAGAATGATAATGTTTTTTACCTCCTTGCCTACCTCATCCCCACACCCCTGCAGCAGTGCTTTGTTGTAGTGTGAGCATTTACCTGTTCGGTCCAGGAGTCCTGACATGGGGACCATCAAACGTTGATCAAGGGCAGTTGCTATCATAATGGATGAGATAGTTCATCTTGTAATAACCCTTCCTTTTCTTTCTTGCCAGTTAGTCATTTGTGTATAATCATATGATTTCTTTTATTTGTAGATAATTATTTTTTAACAATAATCCACATTCCTAATAGAGACATTCAATTAGTTTAATAACATGAGTTATTTATATTAATGAGTTACTGGTGTTAGCTACATACATCATTTGCTACAAATAACATTTAAATTAATTTAATTAAACAGGGTCTTTTACAATTATTCTTCTGCCTGGATTGTGAGTACCTACTTTCATGTGGACAACTAATTGATACAGAGAACGCTCTATACTGTACTTGAGCTTACACAAGAAGAATATACTTTGGGATGAGAAAAACTTCCTGTGACTTCTGGTCAGACCTGTAATGTAATCACATCAAAACTGGCACTGGTAATCATTTATGGTGATTTGTACAAGTTTCACCCCTTAAAAATAGGAAAATTAGTTTGACTTGCTGGGATATTTCTGGCAGTGACAATTACAGAAACTCGTATACAGAACCTTGGAAGTATTTATGTAAAGTATGTGGAAGGATTTATATAATATGGCAAAGCAAACATAGCAGATCTGCACTTTCTAGGCATGTGAATAGATTTGCAGTTCGAAAGAGGGAGAAAAATTTCAAAGGTTGTTATCATGTTTTAACCCCAGCCAACAACCACACAGCTACTCACCCACTCCCTCACTAGTGAGATCAGGGAGAGAATCAGAAGGGCAAAGATAGAAAGCTCATGGGTTGAGACAGAGACAGTTTAATAGATAAAGCAAAAGCCACACATGCAAGCAAAGCAAACCAAGGAATTAATTCAGTGCTTCCCATGGGCAGGCAGGTGTTCAGCCATCCCCAGGAGAGCAGGGTCTCAGCACATGTAACGGTGACTTGGGATGACAAACATCATCCCTCCAAATGTCCTTCCCTTTCTTCTTCTTCCCCCCTCTTTATATACTGAGCATGATTTCATAGGATATGGAATAGCCCTTTGGTCAGTTTGGGTCACCAGTCATGTCTGGGTCTCCTTCCAGCTTCCTGTGGACCCCAAAATTCCCTTCCAGCATGGCAGTACGAGAACCAGAAAAGGCCTTGGGTCTGTTTAAGCCCTGCTCAGCAGTAGCAAAAACATCTCTATATTACTGAACCTGTGTTCAGCAGAAATCCAAAAAGTAGCCCCATACCAGCCACTGTGGAGAAAATTAACTCTACTCCAGCCAAAACCAGCACTGTTGTTCATTGTCGTATATTTCTTTTTAGCATTAACATTATTTTTCATGAAACCACAGAGGGAATTTTTTAGAAATAAATGAGTTCTAGTCAAAATATGAGCTGAGCTGAAAAGGTAGCTGTAAATGTGTGCTTCAGCATTATCTTCTGATTAAATTTAAATTGGAATATGAATCCCTAGGCATTTAGTTAAGCTTTGTACAAACATTTATTGCAGCATTATATTCTGATCTAGATATAATCATCCAATGGTCTCTGCCCTTACCTCTACTGAATTTTTAATTTAGGGGTGGTTAAGTCAGAATTCATTTTTGACAAGGGTCTTTGAGCAGGAGGGGGAACTATGTGACCAGCAAAGGTTTCTTTCAACTAGAATGGTGTGGGTTGTGTATCAATAAATCAATAGGATGTGCACACATCTATACAATATGTAATTTTTAAGTGGTTTTTGAATGTTCTGTATGCACTTCTAATGCACATGTTATATCTGAAGATAGTTGTATAGGCAAAAACAATAGCTAAATTTGGGATGTGATAATAATTAACTTCACAAACAGAATCATTTGTCTTTTTGCCTCCCTTGGACTCTAGTGAAAAAAGTTTCCTATAGTTGATGCAGCAAGTAACTTAGTAATGTAGTTACTACTAAGAACAGCCTTCAAAACAACCCAACAACCCAGCCCAGTGTAGCCATGTCTCAGAATCACTGTGTCTGCTCCTGGGGAATATCAGATTCCCCACAGGGGTTGCTTTGACATCTGCTCCACCTGGAAAGGTAATGTGCACTGAGAGGCAGTGAAGGTATCCAGGACTCATTAAGCCGTCCAGAGCTCTGTACTAAACATAGATCATCAAAAAGTATTTTTCTGACATGAAATAAATTTAAATGGTGGGAAGTTTTGGTCTTCTGTGACACACTGTCTAATGAATGTGGTAATTTAAAGCAGTGAAGGTCTCTAATTGTCCTTAAAATAGATGCCAAATTGACTTGCTATATAATGCAATGAATTACTTTGTTGTTGTTGTTGTCTTTCAAGAAATCATGTATGTTCTGCCAAACAGTGGCTGAACTTCATTTTGCAGAGTTGGATCTCATAGTTATGAACCAGGTGCAAGACAAATAAGTGGCCATCTGTGGTACTCTTGGTTCACGTCAGAGGACCTAAACACATGGGATCAGCCTAGATCAGACTGTCAGCAGAAGGGTGGCTTTTGGCAGGAGCAAGGGGCTTAGAAGAATGGGAGAAGGGGTGGAAGTTGGCTAAGTACTGAGGCTGCCCATTGGAAATTCATTCTGAATCAGCCCTAAAATAGGAACACTTCTACTGAACTGTTTACAGAGGATATGCTTTAAATGAAAGACGTCATAGGCATTAGTGCCTAAGAGACCTGAAAAATCAAGTTCACAAAAGACTTAAATGAGCAAAGCAGGGTGGCTTTAAAACAACTTGTGTAAAACTGAAGGCAGGGATAGCAAAATTCAAGTTCTCTTAAGTCAAGATTCCCAGAAGGAGAAGGAATCAGGAGATCTAGTGAATAAGCAATTAATGTAACAAAACATCTACAGCGTGAATGAGATGTCTGCAAATGAGTTCATATTCTCCTATTTACTTTTTTTGTTATGTTTACAAAAACTTTTCTTTAAATGTAGGAACAGTCTTTCAGCAGATGTTGGGACATGCAGGGCTCCACAATTTATTAGAAATTTCTACCTAAGCAACTTGAGCAGGTTTTTGTTTCTCAGGAGGTAGTACAAGGAAAACATTCAAGTTGGAGGGAAGCTAGTTGTACAGAAACATTCCTTGGACTATCCATTTGAAACAGGCATCCTATCAGTATCAGGTAAGTACCCAGAAAGACTCTTACTGCCTTGTCTGATTATATCTAGATCTAAGGTAGTATTGTAGTTTGGCCTCATGAGATTGCAATCCAAACTCTGGTGTTAAAGTGTATTTTAGGATCCTTCACTTATATGTGGAAGCAGATTGCTGAAAAGTGTATGTAAATGTTGAGTCAGAGTTGAAAATGTGCCAGGAGACTTCCAGTAAAATATTTACTGATAACTTTAAGATGGAAATATGTCTTCCTTATTGAGCTATAAGTTCAGTTTGGAATGTGTTTTGAGGAGGAATATATTTATATTAATGCATCTATAGTCTACAGAGCCACATTTGTTTTTGGGGATATTTTCTTTTAGTAATTTTGTTCATGCCTGGCATAGCTTTCAAGAAAATGAAAATAAATGTATGTGATTATGTGCAATCATCTTCAATTGCATATACATTTAAATATTTTGGAATTGTATGGAGGCCTTACGTTATTTTACGCTGCCACAGGAACAAAACATTTTTTTCTTCTTTCTTTGTTAAAGGTAAAGCACACTGTGATCTGAAATCTAATAAAAGAAAAAGGCACAAATGATAAGCAGTATTTCATCATGGGGAATGTAAAGACTGAATATTATTAAAGTTGGATAATGCTATGGAAGATAATAAGTTGTAAACAGTTGTCAGTGAAAAATAATGGGAGAAGGGGGTTGATTGAGGGGTTTTTTAGCATTTTCTAATCCTGTCTTTAAAAAGAAAGTTTCTGTCCTGCTTGAGCTTGGCTTTAAAACACTAGTGTTCCTCTTCAATACTACTGCTTTGACTCTGATTTTTCATTTATGTTTATGCAGATGATTTATCTTCCAAAGTCTCAAGATCTCCCCTTCTCTGTATTCAACTTGTCAAAATAAGCCTCAAGGATGGGGGGTTTCTACATAAGTAGAAGTTGTTTCAACATTTAAAATTTTAAATGGGATTTTTTTTAAATAAAATTTTTAATGGGATTTATTTTTTTTTAATTAGAAATGGAGTTTAGACTAAAAGGATGTGTATGAATTTCAGGCAGAAAACAGGACAAAGCTGTTCTAACTGACATAGTCCCATTGAGTCAGCTCACACAAAAAATAGGTCATGTGACAAAAAGCAGATTTTTCTGTCAAGATGGTAAAAATTTTGAAAACAAAATAAGTGCAGGTTGAGTGTGCACAGTAAAATTCAACGATCAAGAAGGTGTTCATTAATAAGTTTGTTGCACCAAAATTAAAACTTTGAAGAAAGAACCTGAAGTCTGATAGAAGTCTTCATCTCTTAGAATGTGGTGGCACCATATCTGAAGACATGCTCATGTCATTATATTGAATTAACTAACACATATAAAACCTTTCAAGAGATACTGCATTGGAAAATCCGTAGATCCAAGGCAGCCTTTACTGAACTCGCTCCAGAGCTCAGAGTAGCAGCAGAATACTTTGTGTGTCACTTCATTGTTGTGCTCTGCTGGTGAAGTGCTGCGTAATGCAAGTGAAAGCCATCACACCAAAGCACATCTCACCACTTTAATATTTACTGTCTTTGTGAAAGTAACATATTCTGCTGTTACAGGAGAATGTGGGAGTGATACAGCAAGTCCTTCTGTCTCTAGGAAATCTTACAGTGGTATTTTGTCATTGTGTACTGATGTGAAATTATCTTTCTTAACAGTTATGAGATCAGTTGACTTTTTTTTTTTTAATGTGGTAATTACTAAGACTTCAGTATAGCCTGTCTTCTAAGATTGTGCTTTTTAGTTCTTAGCAGTGTTCTGAAACATTCTGTGGTACTGGTCTGATTTCTGTGATGAGAAAAAAGGGATATGTTCATTTTCTAAGTTCATGTCAAACTACTATGGGCTAGGGAAACTTCTAGGGGAAATATTGTATCATGAGTTAGCCTCTTTTAAAATCATAACATGAGGTTGGAATGGTTGAGAATTTTTGGGTTGTTTGATTTTTTTTTTATCTACCTTTTAATCATGTACTAGGTAGGTTTGTGCTCTAAGGGAAAAGAGGGCATTTATTGGAAAAACACTCATTTGATGGGTAGCGAGCTCTTCTATTTATTTCTGACATTGATTGGTCTGTTGTCAATACACATCTTTGTGGAGATTCCTCATAGAAAGTGACAAAAAAAGAACAGCAATATTTGTATAGTTATGCTGCAGAGGGGGTATTTAGCTGTATTATTTGATCGTTACATATATTGCAATACTCAAATTTTCAAGTTGCTCAAGGTGAACCCAGAGGACTTCAGTCACTATATTCAATTTATAACAGGTGAAATCATAACTCTAGAGTTCAGGCAGATGTAGGAAACATATAAAATTGGTAAAGTATTTTTAGTGAAAAGCTTCCTTTGAACAGCAAACTAATACTTGGATGTTTTGCTTTGTTGAAGAGGTGGAATTACGAACCCTTTTCACTTGGACTTCCTTGCTACTGTTGTCCCAGAATAGCTACAGTCATAAATATTTAGAGTGGTTGGTGTTTTCAGTCATTACATTGAAAAGCTGACAGTAACTTTTGTTCAACGTGAGGATGTGAGAAGCAAAACAACAGTGGGAACTAAATGCCATATTCCCTTACAGAGTTCATTGGAGTTTTCAGTGAATACTTAACTGTGACTTCTGACAGAAACAGTGTCATACTCTCACCTTGACAAGATTAAAAATTGATAGTGTTTTCAAAAAGAACTGAGTTTTGTTGTAATGTTCTGATTGCATTTCTGAAAACTAAGTGAAAAGAAATTAGGAATGACTGACTGAAGGAATGTAAACGAACAACTGTATATCTGCTTGTTTGGTGCATAAAATCCACATTCACTTTAGAGCTGTCTTGGGTAATCAAACATTCCTGCAGTAGTAATGAGGGGATGCTGCAGAAATGTTACATGAAGGCAGAAAAGATAAAATAAAAGCCTCTCTTATTTTTCCCTTTTGAGGAACAGAGACTAGCACTGAACTGCATGGCACAGGAACATATAGAAATGTTAGTCTGTGCCCTTCTTTCACCGGGAACATGGGAATCTATGCTAAGCATGAGTTAATTAGGTGATTACTGTTTAGTTCAACATCTGATTCTATGGTAAATATTAAATAAAAGAATCTGATTGCACGTCAGATGCATCTGATTAAGCCACTCTGGCCCTCCCAGGCCAGCAAGCACTTCAGGCTGAAATCTCAATATATTTTATAACAAAGGCTATGATGTAGGCAGGAATCAAGACCTGAGCAGGTGTATTTTCTAGTCATACTGTGTTCATGTGCAAAGCAGTCCTAAAAAACTGCCTTCATTGGCCTTCTGAATAGGCCAGGTGTTATAAATGAGTCATCCTGACACTTTCAGAGGCTTCCAGATCTTGATGGGAACCTGAGCTCCAGCTTGTCAGGTAGTCCTGTCTATTTTCTTCTCACATGTATATTCAAAAATACATTTAAAGTGTATAAAAATCAGTGTCATTTGAGAGATGTTGTGTATTTTATCTCCTACTTAAAATTGCAAAGCAAAAATATGGGGAAGGGTTCACCACTTACAACTTCAGATGAATGTGCTAACTTTCATAAACCATTAACTTAGCACCTACAGGGTAACTAGTCATCTACAATGCCTCTACATTATTGATACATTATTTTCTTTGTGTAAGGCTCTGCATTTCTATAAATCACACGACTTGGAAAACTTAGCACAGTATTGACCACTGACAGTCCTAGGCACTTTCAGGATTAAGTGAATGGACATAGAGAGGACAGAAAAGAAGTTGTATGTGACTGAAACAGTTGAACTGCCGTGAGTTCTAGCAGAGCCTGCATTTTCTATAGAGAGTATCTGAAAACTGGCTATAAACACTATTATTGGGCCAGATAATACTGAAGGAAAACATTTATTTCTGGAGTATGCACAGAGAAAAGGAAAGGAAGGCCTGGTTAAAAGGTACAGGTATATATCCTTTCCCTTGAGAAGGCAAATTACGCTGGAAATCAGAAATGTGAGAAAGTAATGCAGTCCAATTCATTGGCATCTTGCTTTTCAGAGGAGCGTTATGTAATTAGAGATACAGAATTTGTGTCAGGAGTGATGATAGTAACCAGCAACAAATAATTAAGTTCCCAATTCTTTGGTTGATGGATCTGTGTAAGTTGAGGCTGTGTAAAGGTTTTCTTTTTGATTCATGGAGGGTACAATGCAGATGCTACACATTCAAATTACAGAAAAAAAAAAAAAAAACAAAAACCAAAACCCTTTTGGTTAAATAAGCAAGCAGTTTTTTAACCATTGTCAGACCTATTTACTTTGTGCTTTTTGTTCTGTATATATGATTTCACAAGTCATTTCAATGTCCTTAAATGATGATCTGGAAACTACTTTGAGGAGGTACCTTAGCTTTTCTAGAAAGCTGCCTTTAAGCATCCTAGAATAACTTAGAATTTGGAGAATGGGGAGACAGTAGTACTGCCCTCATGCAGTGTGTTTTCTTCAGTATTTCTAGCTTTGGTTTAGGTAAATATACTTAGTATCTCAAATAACTGTATTTTGCTTTCAAAAAAATTTAAAGTACTGGAAGTAGTAGGTAAAGCTTTAGCAGCCACTGAAGAAAAGTCCTAAATGTGCAACTGAATTTGGTACCCAAACCAGTTTGTCCTTTGACTACTCTGATAAGTTAACTAGAGACAAAGATGGGGTAGAGCTTTCTGCCTTTTCCTGGCAGCCTGTCAACCTTGAAAACAGGGGATGCAGCTGGTGGGTTTTTCGCTGCCCCAGCACAATTTAGTCCCTGCTTGCCCCTTTGATTCTTTGTTGCCGTGACTGTGGCCTCCTACTGCAGTTTCAGGAGGGGGTCTTGGAGTGACAAGCTTGGGGTGTAGTGAGATAAATGGTTTCTGCAGAGCTGCCCTGCACTGCATATGGCCACAGCATGGCAAGCTGTGGTCTCAGCGGCACAACTGTGATCTCTAATTATTCTGGTTTTCCTTAAAAATGTGGTATGGGAATCAGTGGTGGCTCTTCTCGATCTGGGTCTCTAGATATGCATGTATATGCTTTACTCCTCCTAGGCAAAGGAAAATGGAATTTCACAGGACCTGAAAGAGAAAATTATCTCCAAAAACCAGTGCCTAGCCCTGTCTAAATGTCTGGTAAATCAGTTCCCAGCCTTGTCTTCAAAAAGATGATGGAAGTCAAAATGGAAACCAAGATCCACTCAAGACTCATAAGTTACAGGTGTATGATCACTTATTTTTTTAAGGCAGTACTTCAGATATAAATATTATTGTAATTAGTCGTGCTTGGCTACCCAGTCCAAATGATTAGTAAGCCCTTTAACACTGGGAAGGAGGATGCAATCTTGGACATCAACTCAAAGCTCTGATTCATGATCTAGATTCAAAATGAGACAACATTGTTTTAACAGTACTTTTCAAATTTTATATACTAGACTTTCTCTTTACCTAGTCATCTTCTCTCTTTCTGTTGTTATTTTTCTGGGATTGATTGGTTGGTTTGGGGGGGAGTGGGCTGAGGGATATTGTGGTAATAGGGGATCACACTGGGAAGAGATTTTCCTGCAGATCCTGACTGGTGTGACTTGTTTGGTATTTGGTTCATGTTTGGTTTACATGCACAGTTGGTATTTCAGAGATATGTGGTAATTGCTGGCATAATACACAAAAGATGAAGCATTCTATCTATTGGAAGAGCGTACCATGTGTATTTATCAGGGATTTAACAGAGCTGTTTCTCGTCAGCTGGCATTAAACTGACTCAGTGAGGATGTGTAAAAGAATTACGGAGACAAGATGAAGTGGCAGGAACCAACCAGTACTGCGCACACTCTCCTTCCTACCTGTTTGAAATGTACCTTCAAGCAGTGACAGTATCAGTTAAGACACTGGTGTCATTGAGCCTTCTTATTATTGTAAAGGAATTCATATTAATATACAGTCTGTACATTGTCCTTTCCATCAAATTTAGTTTTTGACAAGTGTGAGCATGCCCGTCTTATGCTGATACTTTTTTCTGTCTTCTTTCTTTCTCTCTCTTTTCTCTCTTTTTGGTTCATTGTGTTCACTGATGGGTGGATTACTCATAGAACCTTCTCCACTATAATTTATGTTTATCTGAAAATAGGAACTTCAGTTCTTCTGAAAATAATAAACTCCTTTATCTAAACAGTCTCTATTTCAATTCACTGCCTTCATTTTCTTCATGTCCTGTCATTTTTTCATTTGCTGCTGCTGTTAATCTGACATCCTTTGCTCCAAAAAAAAAAAAAAAATGTGTTTTATTTACAGGGCACAGCATTTGGAAGTGCTCCTGTACCTTCTCGCAGGCAATTATGTGAGTCTCTTAAATTCCGCTCTGTGTTGTAAAGATGACTATGTGTTCATGTGCTGTAGCATGGCATGCCAATCTAGAGTTAATGCCCTGAGGTCAATATTCAACCGCTGGTGTTGTATATTGCCTGTAATGTGTTTGTAGCTAACAGCTTCTATTGACCCCTTCTTTATTTCTTTGTTGTGTTTTGTTCAACACATCATGAAATGGGGCTGCGCTGTGCACTATAGACTTGCAAGCAGGGAAGAAAATACCATAATGACTCAAAGTCTGGAGGGGAATAAGAATAACATTACCAGATCATGTGTGCAACATAGTAATGACTAGTATTGTTAAAACTAAAGCATCTCTTTTTCCTGTCGTTCAAATTAATCTCTCCATTGTGCAGACAAAAAAAAAAAATAATAATCTGGACCTCAAAAAATAAAGAAATGGAAAAATCAAACAATGTAGTGTAAGGCAGACATTACTGAGACCAGTTGTATTCCTTATAGGACTTTACTTCTAATTAATTTGAAGAACAAGTCCATCTGCTGAGTTGAGGAGAAAAGGGAACTTTTAGAAAGGGATTTCATTCATTTTTTTTCTTAAATCCATTGGAATTATTGACAAAAAATAATCTTTCTTTTAAATTAAAATAAATTCCCCCGTCGTCCACCAAAACTCCTAGAAATCATAAACAAAATGTGCTATATATTTTAAAAAAAGAAAAAAAAGAAGATAAAGGCTTGCATTCCAATTCCAGATGATCCCTCTGCTGCATTAACAGTGTTCATGTGCGAGTGTGTATATTGAATACATAGATCCTGAGAATACCATCAGACTTTGAGATGAGGACTTTCTTACATTCCTTATTTCTGTCTTTCTCCTCCTACCTTGAGTTAATGTCCATCCTAAAGGCATTGGTGTCTTCCATGTGCATATAAAGAGCTACAGCCATGCACTGCATTACTATAATTACTGTGCACTGCATCACACCGCTGAATGTGAAACAGATTCATTATAATATAACATTACAGGCTTATTCATAAATACAGTGCAGTTTGACGCTTCATTGTTGGCGGTCTTGAAACATGTTGCTTGCGTAAATTCACTGGCGCTGCTCTTGTGTATTCCTAGGAAAGCATACGGCATTTGTCTATGAGTGTGGGTCTTGCAGAAGTAACAAAAAATATGATCTGTATATGACTGTCCTTTCTTTTGTGCAATTATCTAAGATGTTCCTATCCCACTGGGTATATCTAAGGGAAGAAAAAAATACTGAGATGTAACACTCTTCATGAAATATAATTGTGCTCCTATTACAGTCATTTAAGGTATCATGGAAAAAATTAATATTCTCAGTGCGTCCTTCAGGAAAACAATGCTGAAGTTATTTTTCATCCAATATGTATGTCACTTAGCAGTCTGCTAAAAGGAAAATTTAAATTTCTGGCTGGCTTACCCTCATTTAAATTAGTCCTGCCACTGATTTACATGATTAACAACCTCAGTAAAGACTTTGGAAACACACTGAAACAATAACATGCTATAACATGTTTAGTTATAAGTAACCAGCATGTCCACTGTTGACAGCTTCCTTCCTTCCTTGTATGGAGCCCCTGTTTGAGGTGAATGATGAACTGTCACAGAATGAAATGTCAGGGATTCGAACATAAGGGAAGGTGTGGGAAGCACAGAACGTTTTATCTGGCAAAGACAGGTTAAAATTTGTGTAACAAAATGAAGATGCAGAACTCTGAAGTATACAGAGGAACGGATAATGGTTGGGTTAAATATGTGAATGGGTAGGCTGGAAGAAGTGGTCAGAATTTCCACTCTTTTTTGATGAAATAACAGTAAAACTAACATCACTGAAATGGTGAGATGTGAGAAGTAAGTTTAAAGCAGCATATATAGAATGCATAACTGTGAAGCAAAAGGAAACAAAGAGCCCCATGTCATAATAGGGAAGTCATAATATCCAGATGAACTAATTCAGCCAGCTGTTTTCTTCTTTTATATGTTTTGGTGGGCAAAGGTTATATAGAACCATGAGTATGTTGTGGTGAAGGTCTAACAGGAAGCTAAACTTAGAGCTTTAACATCCTGAGCTTGTCTTTTACTTGTTGGGGATAGCTTTTCTGGTCCTTGCAAAGCACTGGAGGTTACTGTTCATGTACCAAAATGAGAAACGAGGATGTGTGGCAATCCAGAGGAGCAATGCTACTGAACGAGTGCTGTGTCCTATTACTGAAAAGTAGCAGGAATGTTTTCTTCCAGGTGGTGTGACCAGTGATCCTACAGTAACTCTACTGCAGTGGAAGAGGCAAGAGTGATCTATCTCGGTTCATGTGATATGTTTTAGACTACAGAGCACTTGTGGCTGCTTCACCTGCAGAGTGAGCAGTGGGGGCTCAGTGGTGCTGTTGGAAGTCACTGGGACGTCACCTCAGGGCATCCAAAGCTGTTGTGGATGTGGAGTGGCGTCTGTGCCAGTGCTGTGTTAGGACATTTGCTCCTGGAGCTCAGGGTCCAGAGGAGCTGCTGGTGAAATGTGGAAAAGCAGAAAATGGTTGAGACTGAGATGCTGTTTATAAGCCATTTCAAAATAAATATCTTCTGCTCATAGGACACTTTAACACTGTGGCTATAAATTCTGAGACACTGAGTATAATGATAGCAAATAAATTACAATATGGGAGTTATGACTCCTTTCCACAAGATAAAAACTTGCTTTCTGAATTTGAATGGATTGCAACTTTGTTTCTGTTTTACAATAAAAGCACCACCAGGAATGGGGAAAAAAGGAATGGACAATTCAAACTAACAAAAAATACGAGAGCATCTGTAATTAGCAACAAAATACGATGCAAGGACAGAGGATAAACTGAATGGGAGTCCAAGGTCAATATAGATGTCCTCAGAAGTCTAATGATAGCTGTCTGACAGAGCTTTGGTCATTGGAGTACTGCTGACCTAAAGGCAAAACACAGATTTACAAAATAGAGTTATGACTAAATAAAATGTAGTATCACAACAAAATGTAGCTGGAGAATTGCACTATAATTGCCTTAGGGAGAAAAAAGCTCTCATGTTTTCTCCTGTCACTTGTTCATCACATGGAGTGGAAGCACAAATGCGCCAGTGAAATACATGGAGTAGGGTAAACCCCACAATTCTAAAAGCACATATGTTTGTTGCAAGATTTCCTTTAAACTCCACCCTTGTCCTGCAAAAGTACATGTTAGAGTCAGGATTGTAGGTTTATATTGTGTGTTAAACCATTGTGGATCTTGCACCAGATGACAGCGCTTTAACGTTTTTATATCTGTGGTCCTTTTTGTAAAGACTTTATTCCAAACATTTTTTCTTATTTGACCTGAAATGTTCTCAGACTGAAAATAATTGCTAATTGAATGTGACAGTGGTAGTAGTTTTAAAAAATATATATTATGGTTTACATATAGTTGGGGAAATGAAAAATGCTTACCTGTTTTGATTAGCACTATTTAGAGGAATTCAATGGGAAGAAATAGAATTGAAAGAGCCTTGCTATAATAGATGTTCCTGAAACAGAGTAGGATGGCAGCAAAAATCAATACAGTTATGTGGTATCTGACAATTAACTTTACAAACAGGAAAAAAAATGGATCAGATGCTTGAAATAACCATATTATATCCAAAGAATTTCATACCATCTAATGGTAAGAAAAGCACCAGAAGTTGAGTGCAGCTAAACTAACCTTCTAGGCTTGGAATTTCATACAATGGAAAATTAAAAATAAAACAACCTAGCATCAAAAATAAGGGATTCTTGGTTGGTTCACAAATAGCATTTTAATGTTGCAATCTCACAAGGTTTAATTACTTAGGACAAATACATATACATCAGAGTTTTAAATTGTGGTGATTTTAATTACAGCAGAAAATAGGTAAAACGGAAATACGAGAGTAAAGTTTGTAAGGTAGACAGTTGTTCTTGTCCTCTGTCAAGTTATTTCAAAGCACTAGACAGCTTCTTTGTAGGAAGGAGAAAACTTCCAGAAGGAGAAAACAAGGAAATAAGAAAATGCTGAGAAGTTAACCGCTTTTTTGGTTCATGGTGCGTTGCAGAGGAAGAAGCCTTTTTCAATGGAGTGGTTTTCTGATGAAGGGAAAAATTCAAGGTGGTTGTGGTAAATGAATAAGTTGTGAATGAAAAGATTTTAAATGTTTTATTTCAGAGTTTTAATGAAACTCATAATGAATAGGCTAGCATACTAGTGAAAACAGAGTCTCTTAGGAGAAAGTAGTGGCAGTCATTTTCTTGTAGAGTTGATCAAAAGATATGGATCTGAGATGTAAGTCGTAGTTTGGTTAATGCTTTATAAAAGCTCATTAAAATACCTGAATGTTTGTAAAGTCATACCATAGTAATAAAGTTTTATCTATCAGAATTCTCTTCTATGTTGGATAAAAATTTTAAGCATAGGAAAATAGATCAGTGTATTTTGAGCTTTTTAAGGAAGTTTTACACTCACAGAAGAATGCAAAACCCTCCTTCCAACCATAGGCCAAATGTAAGTTCTTCAGAGTGAAAATCTGACTTAGAAAAAATGCTACAGAATATTAAGCTCAGAGATACATATTCCATTAGTGTTTGGCTAGGGCATAGGAGTGTATCTGACTAATTGTAAAAAAATTCCCATCAGGTTTTAATTCACTTTCAAGAGAATTAAACAACAGTATTAGATTTAAATTATGTAAATAGAAATAATCTTTAGTATATATTGGTTTACATTTTTGGCTTGTAATTCTTCATTGTGCTATTTCCAAAAAAGGCCTCATATGACAATCACCTCCTAAGTTTAATTTAAAAATGCATCTGAAAATTATCTATTTAACTGAATAATCTGTTGATCAGTTTTTTTACCTGGGTAATATGTTCTTAGTGATTTAGGCTAATTGTAATGTAATCAAAAGTTACAGCCCTATTAACTCCAGTGAATGTAAGATCATGCTCTGCTTTTGCAAAATGAGAAAATGTATATTCTGACAATTTTTTTATTAATATGTTATTATTTTTAAGTCTTTCATTTGTGGGAGAGAATTCTAATTCTTTTTAACAGCACCTTCTGCTTTCATTCCTGTTTCCATGGGAACAAACATTAGCACAATGAAAATTTTTAAAAAGTGATTATTTTAAAACATTGAAGACTGGAGATTTCATTTAGCAAATTTGGAACCCACTCATAAAAACCATAGAACTTAGATATAAAATAGAAATAAAAGGTTTTTATGTGACAGCTTAACATGTGGTTTTATTTGCCTTTGTTTCTTCATCCCATGATTGAAAAGAAGGATAATTCTGTTATTCATCGGTTTGTGCTTGAAGAGGGAGAGTAGTATTTATTGGACTGCTTTGTGCAGTGCTATGTTAAAAGACAGTTTGGTTTGCATACTTTGAATATGGAAGAAGAAAGCAAATACGTTGTTGCTGTCTTACTGTGGCATTGTCCGTCTTGGCTGACTTATCACTGAGCAAGGAAAAAGGCTGTGGCCATAATTTGATTAAAAAACAGATACTGTGTCTGGTTTAAGTAGAATAGCCCTTCAAAAACTTAGTCTTTCATCTTTGGAATAAATAGTCTCTCAGGGCGAGATTCCTGCTTTGAATTCATAGATTTGATTACACCTCAGTCAAGGAAGAGTATGGAAGCCATGAGCTTGAAGAGCTCCTTTTTCTGCTTGTTGCCCTTTCTTTCGCTGCCATTTATAGTGTGTAAAAATGAGATACATTGTTTTGCACTGATTTTGAAAGTTAAAAGATGAAAACTGAAGTAATCCACTGAAATTAGGGAGGCTCTTGCTAAATAAATTTTAAACCACTAGGAGATTTTCAAAAGAAAGCTTTCTCTGGGCTTCTTGAGCTGCCTCAAGTTTCTGTAATTGAATGTTTCTGAAAATATTCCCTTCAAAACCTCCATAAAATATAGTTCATTAGTAAAGATTTATTTTGAAGTAATTTCTGTATGAAACCCTTTAATATTATGGTGGTTTGTAAACTCTTTGTTCCCATGAAAATAAGCAGAAATGTCAGCTTCCAATAGATGTAGTTTACACTCTCAAGTTGTTTTGTTTTGTTGGGGTTTTTTTTATTATTTTTATTAGTATTTTCTGTGCTCAATACAAAATGGAAGAAAGTCTGTAGGACCTCTTTCCCTCTAAGCATCTCAGAAAAAAATATGTAATTAAATATATTAATAACTCCTTTCCTAAAAAGACTGAGCTCTGTATTTTCCACAGAAATTCATTCAACTTTTCCATGAATAGGGAGCTGACAGTTCCATATGTCTAATGCTGGAATTTGTGTCTGTCACAATCAGAAAGTAGTGAAGGAAAACCTCCACAAACCCCTCCCAGCCAAGGCTTCTCTCAGTCTGTAATTTGGGAAGCACTTCTGTGGATGGAAAGAAGGGAAAAAATGCACAGTCTCTGAAGCTGCATCTTTCTTTCAAGTTTATTCGCTGTTTTCAATTCATGTGCAGTTAATCTAAGAAACTTTAGCCACTAAACCTGGTAATTTATCTTTTTAAGTGGATAATGATTGCTTTCAGGTTTTCCAAATGAGATTGACTTTTCCACGTGGTGATACTTTTTTAATTCTAAAAATAAGGTTAACACAGTAAATAATTCTTCAATTAAAGTAATATTTAATTTTAGGCCTAACAAAATATTTCTGATTGATCTGATCACTTTAATTCAGGCATCAAACTGAAGAGTCCCTTATTCACCTAACTCAATTTTGAGTAACGAAATTGAATCTCTGATAGATCTCCCTCAGGAGTAAATTCAGGGTTTCATTTATTCTGAATAAATTACATCTCAAAGTAATCCTATTTCTGATTAGTCAGTTATCTAAAATCTGACAGTGATTTTTTTTTTCTTTTTTTTTTAGAGGTATATTTGAATTGTCAGTGTAGCCATATGTTAACTTGTGCTTTGTCAGTGGAGTAATTTCCCTCATTCAGTGATTCCCCTTTGCCCACTGTAATGTTACTGCTGCTCCTGGACTTTTACACACACACAAAAAAATCATTCTCTTTCTCCAGTGACCATCTACCATGCTGTAATAATAGTGATGCATGCTTTCAGATTGCTTATTGATAAATTTTGCTGTGAGAAACTTGTCCTACTACCAGCTTAGCTGTTTGGTTTTTTATAAATGTTCTGTTGCTTACATAGTTACAGATTTTTATATAAGAAAAGCATCAGGCAAATAAAGAAAAAATACTTGCTTTATTCTCCTTAATGAGAATAATAGTAGAAGAATACATAGAGATAGAATATAGAAATAGGATAGTGGAAGAGTACAAAGAAATTCAAAATAAAGCTTCCAGTGAAAGAAACTGATAGAGAAAGGATTTGATAGAATAAATGTGAAGAAGAGTGAACATTTCTGCTCAGAAAATATGATACCTGAGTCTAAAAGACTCTTTCTCAGGACCTTTGAGTGTCAGAGACTTCATGGCTTCAGATACCAGTCTTCTCATTGATGTTGGAGAAGACTTGAGCAAAGCAGTCTCAGGCAGAATTTAAACTAAGAAACATATTTACCCATGTTTTTCTGATTTATATGTGCAGTCATAAAAAATAATTATTCCAAGATGTGAGGAGTTACAAAATCAGTTTATGATGACTTATAGCCTAGACACTTGTATTTTAGTTACCTTGGGTGACATTCAGCATTTACAATTACAGAGACTGCATTTGCTTTTTGAATAATCATTATAATGGATAGTGCTTTTCTCTCATGTGAAAAACTCTTTTATTCGCTGTTTTGGTCAGTATTGTCTTCAGAGGATTAATGAAATTTGGGAGTGCTAAAGATGTTTTTTTAATTTACTGGAAGGCTTAACAGGCAAGTCAGTGCTCAGAAGTTTCCAAGTCATTCCCATTAGCATCCATTAAATGCTGTCGAGAGATCCCATGGAATGACACTTCCTGCCACACTGCTGGTTGTTACATATGTGACCAGAGGTATCATGAGAATGTTTTGCTTGGCATTCCTACAGATGTGTATAGGCTGAATAATGAATGATGGCATTGTCATTCTTCTCCTACAGCTATTGAACGATTTAACAGTTTTCTATATAGTATTTAAATCCATTGAATAGATTAAAAAAACACTGCGTTTAATCAACATGGCATGAATTTTTTGTCCCAGATTTCCCTTCTGAGATTTTGCAAGAGTTATTATTGCAATCTCTTTTGCATTTTGCTTCAGATGGTTGAAAAGACTTAAATGTTGGAGTAAAAATATTCACCATTTCTCTGTGTCACACAAGTGTGTATGTGAATGCCCCCTTTGCTGTTCTCTTCCTCACAGACAAGAGACAGTCTGTACCTTTCTAGAGAGAAGCTACACAAATGATCCAGTCCATTGTTTTCCCATAAACACCATGGATTTCACATGTTTCATAGACCCCTAATTAGAATTACTTGTTTTTAAGGTGATGGAGCAAGACATTGCTTATGCTTGAATTATCTATGGGTATTTATCAAGTTCATCCATAGGAACTATAAATACAATTAATGCGGTATGGTTTGCTAAAAACGAATATTTGGCATCATACAGTTTTAAGCAGCATTATATGTATATTTTTACCTCAATTTATTCCTCGTCCAGTTATTTTTCTCAGAATATTTCCTCCTTTTCATCCATTCATTTCTAATATCTGCAAAGTATCCGCTGCTTTGCTTTTATAGAAAAATCAATTCATTATTGTCATTTGGTCATACTGCTGAAGTTGAAACACACAGGAAAAGAATGAGAGGCTTTTATATGCTTTGTTAGAGTCATCTATTGTTGGGAAATAAATATCTCCTGAATGTTTTCTGGAGGCTATTTCAAGCATTTGTTATAAAAAAATACAATAAAAGCAGTATAGAAAACCTCGTTAAGCTTTTCTATAGAGTAACAATAATTTTTAGATCCCTTCTCTTCAAAATGCTAATAATTGTCTCCATTTGGTTGTTAAAATAGGATATTATATGAACTTTACTTCTTTCAGAACTTTTTTAAAGAAAGGAGTAATGTTGTTACTGTTACTATAAATGTTGACATTTTCCTGTGTATCTGATCTTTGGGGTTTTAAAAGACCAAAGAAAAGAGATGAAAAAAGGAATTCTACCATAGATAATAAAGATGTTTGAGGGTTTTATTAGTTATTTTAAAATTACGTGTTTTAGCAGTGAAAATTCTTATCCTCTGTACAAAGAGTATAGCTGAAGAAACCCACTGGTAATTCCAAGTTGAAAGAATTGTTCAGTTTCTCTTGTGGGGATTTGTCATACTTCTACCACAGTCTACTGCCAGCTCTCTGGGAATGACCCTAGACCTAGACTAGCAAACCAGAAAGTAGAAATGTTCCATGACTTGTATTGTGTAAATTTCCCTCTTTCCCCTCTCTAGCAAAAGGATGCAGTATTCCATGTTTTTACAGGTAAAAACTGTAAGAAGAGTTAACAGAGACCTTTATTTGTTAGGATAATGAGTATATGCATAAAGTTGGCCTCATGCTAGCATTTACTCTTTTACTCATTAGATTATCATCATTACCCCTGGGCTGCTTGTATTTAGTTTTTATGTGTAGGCTCAGACATTGAAATTTAGGGATCAGGCACTTAAGCTAACTGAAGCATGACTCCAAACAGGCAAAATGCCATCATGCACACAGAGGTGTTTGAAAGACATTCATAGGCAGTGGTACAAAGGTGTGATTCACTAGTTAGACACAGAAACAGTCCAGAAGCACGAATTCATGTTCTTGTGTATTTCTCCCAGGAAGACTGAGGTTGGATTGGCCTGCAGTAGTCGTGGGTTTATGTACAGAACACTCCCTACTGTTCCAGTGTCATCTTGTGACCCTGTCTGCTTCTGGGCTGTCCTTTCAACACAACCTGTTCTTGCTGACTATATTTTATCTCCTGTAACATCAAAAATAGTTCCTGATGTGAAAAGCCTTATTATTCTATTTATTCATAGTGGTATTTTTCAAACAGAAATAAAAATCTGTGGAGGTTGAGCAAAGAGACAATACTACTGTGGGGTCAGCTTGGTCTGTACTTGTAACTAGCTACTGTTTTGTAATCCTCACTTGCTTACAGCTTGTGTCTGAATTTCTACTCTGAGCTACTGTTTTTGTAGACAAAACTTTGACAGAGATGATCAGTGTGTTGTGATTTTTTTCACTGGGGCTTGGAGAAAGCTGTTGAAGTTTGAGTTCTTTCAAATGAGTTTTGGCTATCTTGTCCATGTGCAGTGTATCTGATACTGTCAGTTTTGCCTACTCACCTGAATGAATTATAATCAGCATAATATCAGTATAATATAAACTATTTCTGATATTCATTAGAAAGGGTTAAGGAGTCCTCCCATGAAGAACACAGAGGCTGAGGCCAAACAGGCCTTTTTTTTTTTGCAGGCAGCCAGGGCCAGTCTTGATAGGGCAGAGTTCCCAGGTGATGAGCTTCCGTGGAGACCTCCTGTCACCTCACCTTGTTTGGTAGCTCTCAGCTATGGCATGTATGGTGGTGCCTGCACATGGATGGTGGTCTTGCCTACCGGCTTATGACTGTACCTTAGTTCTCCTTGCAGTGTAGTTGTTATTTTAGCTTCAATGACTGTGTGAAACTTTTCTTGGGCAATGGCATGTGAGCATATACTGGATTCAGCTAAAGATTTCTGTTGGTCTGTTCATGTTCTTTTGCTGGGAAATTTTAAAGAATGACATTTTTTGGACCATACAAAAGATGGTAAAACTTGGCTGCTGTCACCTAGCTGAAAACCCCTGTGGTTTTGTCTTTCAGTAACAGTGGTTGTATGTTGAAATTTTTTTCTAACTTAATGAAACAAGCTAAGAGTCACTTCTCTAAGCTGTGTTAATTAAAACAAAGCAACTGCTACTGTAGGTTGGGAGCACTATGGCTGTCCTTTAGCATAGCATGAAGGACAGAGCATAAACCCCCCTTTCTTCTTTTTGTCTTCTTTTGTCTAATGTGTCAGAAGTTTATGATGCAGGTGTGCCATAACTGGATGACAATAGTAGTCATAGGTTTGTGGCACCGCTTGGCTCAACAACAGGCATCCTGTGTGAGTGAATAGGACACCAAGGTGTGGGAGGTGGGATACTCTGTATGTGAAGTGTGTGTTCCACTTCTCACCTATAAAAATAATTTTTTTTATTTTTTTTTTCCTCTAATATGCCTCTTACCCAGACGGGCCATTGTACATGCTTAACTTCGGGGCTGTGAACAGGAGAAAGTGAGACTGTTCCTATGTAGGAATAAATGTTTCTGTTCTTGGAGTAGGGCTGGATGTGTTTCCATCCCCTGGCTGATTGTGTGTTCTCTCGCCTCAGAGAACCACACAGCAAGAGGATCAGGGCATTTAGGCAGCTTTCATGTGACGGGGTGAAGGAGTTTCATTAATTTATAAAACACAAAACCTTGGAAGATCTCACATCCAGCTGTGAAATTTGACAGCAAGTCACTGATCCAAGTTTTCTGTTAGGAGTAACAGAGCTGTTGCTCTACTGAAAGCTTTGAGGAAGCAGTAATTCCATTCATTCCGGTTTTGCTGTCCAGGTCAAGTATGAGCATGGGTCTCAAGATTTGAAAAATTATTTCTATACTCATCTTTGTGAAGTAGAATCTGATTTTAGATGCAAAGACTAAAAGAATACATAGAATAAAAGATACTTCTATTATTTTCTGAGTATGATATTAAATATTATGTTTATGGTACTATAAATACTTCAAATATTTTAAAATGAACTGTCTGATGCAGCCACTGACTAAAATGGGAGTCACATCTGGACATTTTACAGTTCACTTTTACTTCAGTGCTAAAATTTAAATGCAATTTGTGTAATAAGTCATATAGAATAAAACAATAATGTGGAAAATACCCTGCAGTATTAATTTGTCTGCAAATTAATTTGAAGGAAAATTACTGAGTCTGAGTACTTCTGTCTGCCAAACGTGTGTTTCATGGCCGTAAGCACAGGATGCCTCACTCCAGATTCAGCATTTACTTTTACACTGAGCTATTAAATACAAAAGCAACCACTACAGGAAGATTTCTTTTCCTAATGGATTTATAATGACATGGAACAAACATTCCCTAAAAATACCTAACTAAATAATTACAGGATGAGGTGCTATATTGTTACAGTTTTTCAGATGTATTGTGTAACCATTTGCTCTGCTTCTGAATTAGCTGGAAAATAAAGCAAGACAAATATGAAGTAATTCTTCATATTTCCTATTTAGTAACTGTTTGACGACTGATTTGGAATTTTTTTCCCCTTTGAAAAACAACAAGCATAAGGCAATTTAAATACTGTAATTTATCTTTGATGGATGATGTATTTAAAGTAGCTGAAAGCAAATAATTCGAGCATGTAGCAATTAACATTCTAATCCCGCTGAGGGAGCTGCATATGCTGACCCTCACCATCCAAATGTGGCTCTTAGCAGGTATGAGGTCTAGTGCTAGTTTTAGTTGCAAAGGGAAGTTATTGCACTTTCCTGTGCTGATTTGAAATGAATAGCCAAATGAATCTACAAAGGTGTTTATAGACTGTCCAGATTAAGGTGGCCAAGTCTTGTGCTGCAAAAAAAATCCACAAGCCCTTGTGAAGGCATGAGTCATGAGTCAGTGACATGTGAAACCTTGCCCTTCCTTAGCCTAAATAGTATGAACTGAGTATTATCTAAACCATGATGTATGTAAATCCTTCTCATTGTTGATGTGGAGTCCCACCACAGGTACCTCGTGTTTTCCCTATCCTGTTTTTATTAATGCTTGGTGGAGAAGCAACAGTGGCAGCAGAGGGACTCTGCTGATTGCTTAAATTATTTACTTGAAGACAGTACAGCTGTACTAAAAGACTGTGGTGCACAATGGCATTTTAGCTCCCCTGGAATCAGCCACTGCCAAGGAAACAATGCAGGTCCCCTCAGGTAAAGAGAATATTTCCCAATCAGACCTCTGAAGTAAAACACAAAATGCATCATGCACACTCCCAGTTGAAATCAGTGATAAGAATGCAAATCTGTAAAACCAGACAGAGTTGTTACAATCCTATTTCCAACACATACTTTGCAAAGGCTTCAGGGTGATTCTCATTACAAAATTTTGCATGCTGTTTTCACCTTGAGATCCTGACGTCAAAAGTATTAAATGCTTATTTGTGCTTCAAGCAAACATTACGAGCTATTTTCAGACTTAGCTTAAATTTTCCTTATTCTTTTCTGTCAGGTAGCCTTGGAGATTTTCATTTTGCTTTGAATTTGTCTGTTCATTGTAAATTTCATTATAAACTATAAATTTCTCAATGAGAAAATTTAAGTGCTTGTCTTTGGTGCTTTACCTAGACAGTGGAATGCTGATCCACTGATATCAATTATTTTAGTATTTGGTCCATTGACATTCATGATTTTAGCTCTACCAGCATTTTAAGTTTTGAGGGTTTGGTTTTTTTTGGTTTTTTGTTTGGTTTTTTTTTTGCCAGTTAAATTTTGTCCTTGGTTGTTTGCATTTGTGTGAGTAATTTTGAAATGCTTGATGTTTATAAATATATATTTCACAGGTTTGAAGTTACTTACCTTCTTAAAACCAGAAGCTCATAATGATTAGACATTGTTATCTTCTCATAATTGGGGATAGCTTATGATTTTAATTAAATTTTGATGTATAGGATTGGTGTTAATACACATTTTATGTAATGACAGCACTGGGGAAGGACTATTCTCTACCCAGATCAGTGAATTGCTAAATTGAAGGAGAGATATAGGTGTTCGTGTCCTTCTGATTTAGTTGAAGAGCTTCATCAAATCCTACACAAAGCAGGGTCGTAAATAATTCCTTTGAAGTATGAAGAGTAACACATTTTAAATAATGTAGCGGATATAATTCTATTTGAAGCTTAACATCTTCAATGTATGTTACTAGGTTGTGCCCAGCCTTAGGTCAGGCCAAAAAGTGAGACTATTTGTATGACTTTTCTGGAAAATCTTGGATATCAGAAATAATTTTGGTCATTTCCCATGATCTATAAATCACTCTTTATAATCAGATGCCATTAAGCATACATTAACCTGTAGTTTTTTAATGGGATGAAAAGGCAGAAAAAAGATGAAAGAACATCTTTCATACCCTTGGTGCAGATCTGTCTGAGATAAGAGTCTGCATACAATTTTTGTGCTGGCAGCAGTGGTGTCACATTGAATAAAATGAAATCTTACATTGAGTGTTCCAATTAAACTAATTCCATGAAGTCAACTTAAGCCTTTGGTGGAAGAAATATTTCTGTTTGTCAGTGAAGCTTAAATAATTGACCTGAGGACTCAGTGGTTTTAGTTTTCTTGATAATCCATCATAACTTTCAAGCCAGAGACGTCATATTCTCATGAAAGTTCTGCTTCTTGCTTATTTCAAGACAGACTTTCTATTGTACACAGCAATGTATTAAAGAAGGCAGAATGAAAATATATATATAAATAATGTATTCCTTAATTGCAGTCTAAATTGCACTACATAAATATTTTTGAAATATGCATTCATCTATAATTTTAACCTTTTTAACCCTATCAGTACCTTTATTGCCATTATTATTATTAGAAAATAGAGCATTGCTTGGAGGACTGCGTTCTCAGATTGAGACACCAGGCAAATATCAAAACCTTAAGCAATTATTTATGCTCAACTACTTCTATTTGGACTTGTCTGGATGGGTGTTAATTCCTGTGTGCAGATCTATTCCGGCTCATTGAGATCAGCATTAACTATTTGCTGACTGACTTCAAGTCATCTGGTTAATTCCAACAGTTGCAGGCTGGAAATTACCTGAGTATTTGTATTTTTATACCAAAGATACTATTTTTATACTACTACAAATATTTATATACTACTATACTAGATAATATTTTTATACTACTACAAAACACTTTGCTTCCTTTCTTAAGTCATTTTTGTATGTCTGAGCATAAGGCAAATACAGAAAAATTAGAAATACTTTGTCTGCTGAGTCACCTCCCAACTTCCACTTTCTCTTTGAGGTCTTATCCTCAGTTTCAGGTATGTAGTGTTTTTTACCTACTCCCTTGAAAAACCCAAGAAAAGGAGTACATACATTTTTATTCAAACATAACAGACCTCACAAACACAGTATTACTTTGGCCATTCATCTGTTTTCCTACATTTGCTTTGGTTTGTTGTTTTTAATTTTATTTTATTTATTTGTGGTTTAAACCAGAACCTACTCAAGGTTCAAGTTCTATGAAAAACTGTAAAATATCTAGACTATACTACTGTGTTAAATCCATAATGTTTTAGGTATCATTTATTTATAATAAATACCCAAATCTCTCACAGCATTCCCTTTAAGTGAAGCACACAGGAGGTTGTATCTCTCAGGAGGTGATCTTGGAATAATTTGCCTATTTAAAAAGATATTGTTTGCATTCTTTCTTGTAAGAGCTGTAATACAAGAAGACTATAGGATAAAAAGAGGAAAAAAAATGTTGAAGTGACATATTTTATTGTTTTTTTTAAAGTTGCCTCCTAAGAAATAGCTCTGGTTTATATTTAGAATACTTCAGTGTCTGTGGAACGTTATTATATGACATATATGAACTTTAATACAAGAAAATTGTGAGTTCAGATATAATACAGTCATTAGGTTATGTTCAGATAGCATTGCCTAAGTGCTCAAAGGCTTCAAAGTCAATGCCAATCATTGGGTCCTGGAGTGAACTTACTTGATAAACTGCTGTGTTCTTTGTCTGTGCAAAGCAATAGAGATTGCTGGCACTATTGATTTTCATCCTGGAAAACAAAAATATGATCTCTCAGGGGAGCTTGCCCTTTTAAATTGCAACCTGAGCATTAAAATTACACCTTTATTTAATATTAGTTCTTGAAGGGAAACTTCAGAAGAGAAGTAGCATTTATTCACTGTTTGAATCAAAGTACCGTCAAGTGAATCGAAGTGTCATCATATTCAACAACAGTTTTATAAGTCCATGAAAGGACTTATACTCCACAGACACAGCCAATTTCTAACCAAAACCAAGAGCTATGGGTTTTAGACATGCATCCATGTATTTATGTGAGTGGAACACTAACTGATACTTCTGAGGCAGAGAAGATGTAGTAGCAAAAGGGTGCAGAAAAACGGTGTGTAAGGAGAAAAGACAAATAAATATGTTTCATTCACTATGGAGACAAGAAGCAAATAATTACTTTATAATTGTGTGTTACTATATATAATTGAGATTCTTCTAGGAGAAAAGTAAATATCTGGGAAGTACTTATGCCAGTAATTGATTAAAAGGGTCAACAAATTACGCACATATTGTTTTACACACAGGCAGCACTCATGATGAAACTCTTCCTGAGGCATTGGTTGTCACAGAAGAGGTTTTTGATGGTGAGCTTAGTCAGGATAATTAACTGCTTGAATTATAGAAGATAGGTCTCTGGGAAGATTTCTTTGAATACTGATCATCTTCTGGTGCTAGGTGTACCTGTTTAGTGACTTTTGGTATAGGTGCCACAGTAGGATAGTAGGTGACATCCAGGATGTACAGACACCAACAGTCTTTTACAGTAAATTGCTGTATGTTATTCAGGTAGTTCTTAAAAAGTGTGACCTGTTTCACTACAGGTGAAGGTAGCACCTCCAGGAACAGAAGTACTTAATCATGTGTGTTCATTTGCATAAGAGTACCTAATTTGCAGGTTTTAGTTTGATCTGTAGGGTGGCAAAAAAGTAATTGGCACCTGAAGTTTTATATATTTTTCACCACCACCAAATTTTAGTTTGTTCAGCTGGGGGTTAAATATGGATTTTAATTTCATTTTGTTGTAGCTTTTATCAGTGCTCAGCTGGTGAATGCAGCAAATGCTCTTAATTGGAAAAGGATGTTTTGTTCTAGGCCGATCAGGGTAACATGATTTGTATTTCTCTCCTTTCACAGAGGAATTCCTGTGAAGGATTAAGCATCTCTACCGAGCTGTTAAGCCTGAAGAGTTCAGGATATTCCTTACCCCTCAGTATTAATCCAATTAGTCTATCCGTAGCAGAGAGACACAAATGAATAGCTGTGTGCTCTGCTCCTGCTGTGCTGTAGGATGCAGTTCTGCAGCTTCATATGTAGACACTGTGTGTGTCTATAAAGCATCCCTGATATTGTTTCCTTTGTTTCATGGTTTTCCTAGCCCCATTATGAAAATCTGTCATCATAGAGACTGCAATTGGAGGAGAAAGTTATTCCCAGACAGGTTGTAGCCTTGTCATTATTGCATCTGATGAATAAAGCAAAGCACGTGAGGAGGATGCGGGATAAGGTACCGTGGGAGCCAGCAGCTGAGTCAGTGCATGTGCAGAAATAATACAACTCAACAACTTGTTCAACTGAGCATTAAAGTGTTAAGGTAACAGGCACCTGAACGTGCACAGTGCCAGACACTGCCTGAACGTGAAGGAGGAATACAGGAGGAGCAAATGGCACAGTCGGGGCCCAGAGCTGAGCTGGCTCACTTTGAGCCCCTGTCTTTGTGCATGTGCAGGATTGTGTCTGACTCACAAAGGACTCAGTCCAGCCCTGTACAATTATAAAGCAATGATGATTTTGTAGTCTCTGACTTTCAGAATGTTGTGGCCTTTTGGAAGGTGCTTTTCATTATATTCCAGCAAATTTGCTATTGGTGGTGGTACTGTTAAGACATGAAAAACTTAGACTACAAAATACAAAATTTGGGGATGAGATACTGCATTATAATGAGCCATGAGAAACAAACTTCTCAGCTGTCTTTTAAGTTAATTTAAACTGTAGTACCTTATCAAAAAAAAGAAAGATTCTGCAATATTTTTTAAAAAAAAATTAGAGGCCTCTTGGATTTTTACATTGATTGGAGAGTGCTAGGACCAGGTTTCTCAGAGGTCACACAAGGAAACAGAAATTAACATTTCTGAAATCAGTCCTGAGAGGCAATCAAGACAAAGGCCAGGGAGGTGAGCTGATGGACTGCCTGATGCCAGGAGAGGGACATGAGCTGGTTTCTGCTCCTCACACAGTGCTCTCAGAGATGGAAACAGAGCCTGTGCTTGTGTCTCCTGGCACAAGTTGGTTTCAGGGGGTGATGCTGTCCTCACTGCTTCTTCTGGGAAGATTAGGAGCACTACCATTTATTTTACTTCATGGTCATCAAACACTCAGTCTTGTTTTTTCTCTCCACAAGTGGAGTGAGAGTCTGGAAACACCTGGTATGTTTGAGACTCAAATAAACATCACTTCTGAATGTCATGGTTTAGTTCTTCATAAGAACGCAGCTGGGAAATTTTGCCTTCTATTATTTGTGGTGTGATTAATTAATCCCTAGGAATAATTTCATGATTTTTGGTCCATCTCTGCATAAAACCATAAATTTATTTGTTTAAAATAAGATCATGGTGTGGAATTACCTGATAGTATCTTTCCAGAAAAAAAAGAAACTTCCAGCTCCCTAATCAAATTCTGAATATGAATATGAGCTAAATACTAATATGCAGTATGTATTTCAGTTTTGCCACCTGAATATTTAAGCCTTGCAGAAATACTAGCAGCTTAGCTTTTTTGCCTGGAAGTTGAGAACTTTTTAGATAAAGATTCAATTACAAAGCCACATAATAACTTCATCATAAATGCAAAAAGTAATGTGATAAAGTAATGGTTATATTTACAAACCAATATTTTTCAGTGACAGCATTTCTTTGATTTGTCAAAAAATCCATTATTTTCAGGACAGGTATAATAAATTTCTTTTAAAATATTGAAAATACTAATTAATTACTGTAATAAATTGCTATCAAACTTACTGATAGAAGCAGTTATTGTAATGAGTTTTGCATCTTGAACTATAAATAATCTTTCCATACAGTATGAAAAAAGCCCACAAAGATAACCTTTTTGATTGAATAGCCTTAAAAGAAGCTTATAGGTGTATATTCTTATACAAAAAAGTCAGGAGTGCAAAAAACGCATTCTGTACAAGATCTCTGTGTTTCATCATGTCTCAGCTACTTTTTGTGAGGAACTTAATGACCTTTCTTTATTTGGATCCCTGTAGTTCTCTCACACTCTTGTTTTGGTTTTTTTTTGGTCCTGTTATTTTGTGATTAATTATGGGCTCTCTAAAAGCCACCAAGTGAAGTAATCTAAGTTGCACCCACAATATCCAAATTACTGAATAACATTTTGTTTCTGTGCTTGCCCAGCATGCGCATTCGCTACCAACACACTGCACCTGTCAGGCAGGTAGATCACCCCAGTCAGTTCCTGCCCATAGTCAGTAAATATTTGCACTATAGATTGCAAATAATCAAAGTTATCATTGATGTCTCTTAATGTCAGCACTCTGCAATTCCACGCCTGTCTAGAACAACGCCGTGGGAGAGCATAAAGCAGACGCTACTGCGCCCTATGCTACATTGACCAAATTTGAATAAACCCACTGCTGAAAAGTTTGACAGATCTGTATTATCCCAGACACACAATGGAGTGTGTTTTCCAAGTATGTGTCTGTTCAACATGGTTCTTAATTTTCCCCCATCGCTCTCAAGAAACCACCTAGGGTCACCACAGGACACAGAAGAGGGCTAGCCATAGTCGTGCTGTTCCCACACTTATTATCAGTGTGTGGCTGATTTGTTGTGGGTCAGCAAAAAAACTAACCTGTATCTGGTGTAGTTCCCTTAGATACAGAAGCGGGCATTTTGGGTTTTTTCTTACCTCTGGTGCCACACAGTAGTTTGCTATTTTGAATACACCTGAGGAAAGGAAAATATTAGTAATTACAATTCTGAGCACCTATCATGTAAGTTAAACACAAAGGAAGGTAGAGAAATTAACTCCAGATGCTTACTCTTTGGAGGCTTCTTCTCACACAACTTGTTAAATCTGACAATAATTTCAGGTTTCAACATTTCCATCCTTATCTTTACTAGCAGTGGAAGATACTTTAAGAATTACAGTTTGGACTTTAAATATTAAGACACTTATACACTGTTCAGGTATGTTTAGTATTTAGTTTTGGTTCCAGAACTTCCCCACTGTTTTGCTAATAAAATTGGTCATTTATAAGCATTTGAGACCTAATGAGAACCTCCTTATATATAAATAATATTTCATTTGTACAATTCACTTTTCAGTATTTTAAATACGAGACACAGCAATATATGTCAGTGAGTTTGGTTAAAAGAGAAACAGCAATAGATCAATGGTTTGCTTAAAATGGAAACTACCAGTGCAGTGTTTAGGGCAACTTGCAGAGACACATCCAAAGTTTACCTGCCAGTTGTCTTGGTGCTTTTACTCTTTATTGCTCTTACTGTGCAGGTATTCAGAGTAGCTTGACTTGCTGAAACCTGATTTCATTTCACTGATACTCCAGTGATCAAGTACTCCTTAAGTCCTTTTGATCTACCTGATTGCTTCTTTCTATCCTGCCAGCTCCTTTACAGGAGCCTTATGAGGCATAACCACTTCAGTGGAGAAGCTTTTTCAGATGTTCTGTAGGTCATGACATAGTGAAGCCATGACTTAACTCACAAATATTTTGTATAAGCTACATTTCTCTGTCTTGGAGAGGAAAGTGAAAGTTTATCCACCAAGCTATTGACTGGCCCATGATGGCCCTGTCCAGATATTTTCTCAGGCCCCAAGAGTAATTATTTCCTAGTGATGTGAATGAAAACAGATGGAGTCTAGACAGTAGAGCATTTAAAAAAACAAGAAATGAAGCTACAGGGATATGTTCATGAACTGCTGCTTTTGGTTTACTGTACGCTTGGGAGACAGGGTTATTTTCTGAGGAATAAACTATACCCCAAGTATATTTAAAACTGAGTTTACTGGGGTGCACTGCCACATTAACTCTGAGGTGCTGGGCTGGGCCATGCTGCTTGACCTCCTGCTAAAATGTAAAGTTCTGTTATAGCAACAAAGCATCAAAAACAGCCCACAGAAATTCATGATGCTTTAGATATATTGTCAATCTTTTTATTCAGTTAACTCTCTGTGCTGCTTTTTATGCCACCTTTTTAAATATGGGGGCAGTGAAGACAGTCTCTTTTATCATCAACTTTATGAGACATTCAAAAGACCACGAGTAAAAATTTTTTTTTGGCCAAGGTTGCTTTCAATGTAGTTAGCATTCTGCAGAAAAGCACTGATTACAGCATGTGGCACAGCCTTGTAGTGTGATGTCTCAAATCAGACTTGTGGTCTCACCCATTTTTTGTAGTGAGCGTTGCTTACTTGCATTGCCAGCATTCTCTATGGTTAATGCATGAGCCAATTCACAGATCTTTCTTCTTTTATTACTTTCTCTGTGCTAGAAATAATGTGCCCACACATCCTTAGTGCTTTGCACTGTTATGTTTCTCTTTCGATCCTAGGCAAGAAAAATGGGCTGAAATCACAATTAAATATTAATAGCTTAGAATACTGAGGGCTTGAAAATTACCCATTACTTTTATCTTGGAAAAATAGAGATGTTTATTCATTAGTCACAACTTTATGAATCAGTTGTTTAGTGGAACATTAATATTTTTTTTTTTTCTATTTGCAAGAGTAATTGCTTGACTTTCCTTTTGTTTCTGGTGAAATTTTCTTTGTGTGTATTACATGCTAATATGGCTCTATAACAGCTTCTCACTGAAGTTATTCTTGGCCTAATTTGCTGCCTTCTTAGAGGAAGAGCTTTGCAGCAGGATTAAAATGGTATATGTGGCTGTGGGCTGCAGAACTAAGGATCCTGATCTTGGAATCCACACTCTTTCTAAGAAAAGATGCTCCGACTACAGCTGCTTTCTTTGGATTTCTTCCTTAAACAGTGATACTCTTGATAGGTCAGTTATGCTCATATTTGCACTGGCTCTCAGGCGCAATAAGGGATATTTGTGTCTCTCTCATAAAAGAGGGACATGAGGAGAACCATATTTTATCCTTCTACCTACAAAAAACTTTAAATACCTATCCAGTCCTGCTGTTTCCATAGGAAATTCAAAACTTCTTGTTCTTTTGAGTTCCTAAAAGTAAGCAGACATGCCTGAGGCTATCTGATATACAGCGTAACTAGCAGTGGAAGGCAAAAAAGAAAAGAAAACAACAAAAGAACTGTAATATAAAAAATTACATCATAACCTCACAAAGACAGTTGATACTTTTTGGCCACAAGTGAAAAGCCAATTCAAAAGAGAAAGTCTGCTTGGGCTAGAAAAACCGGAAAAATGCTGAAAAAGAATTATTACTTCTCATCAAATAGATACTTTCTCATGACAGAATTGTCATTTCAGATGGTTAGAATGCTTCTCATATGGATTTTTGCTTGGTATAGATTCATAACTTTATGTTTCTCACCAGGAGACAGAAAGATTATTGTTTGATGTATAATTGGGTGTATATAAAAACTTGTTTTAAAGATGGCATGAGTTTAAAAAAAAAAAAAAAAAAAATATAATGTATGTGAAAGATGCTAACTAAAGATCCTACCATAATGTTCTCTCAATTATAGCAGTTCATCTTTTATTCATTTGTCACCCTTGGCACTCGATTACATCAAATTCTCATTGGAAATACAAAGAGTGGATTCCCACTCACTTTCTTTTTTTTGCTGGTTTATATTGTGGATGTGCTTGAAGAAAGAAGCATATGTGAAGGTTGGTCTGAAGGTGGTGAACTTCAGAGCTCTCCAGACCTGTTCTGAAAATTAGTCACATTATGCCAAGTGAAGTGACCCATCTTCTGTGCTGGGGGCGATGTTCTTCTGTGCTTTTCTCCTTTTAAGGATGAGCACTTAGGAAATGAAAAGTATATCCAGTAATTGTCTCAGTGATTCTTAGAAAGATCTTACAAGTTTCAGATTGAGAGGTAGACGTGGAGCTGGAATACATTAGGAGCTCTAAGAGACGGAAGAATGTTGTGGGTTTGGAGAGTTGGTTTTCCTGGGTGATACTCTGCCTGCTTGGACAGAGGGATCAGCTGTATGGCAGGGTTGCTGTGGCTTCTGTAATGTGAGATCCTGCTGGGGCTGTACATCTGTCATGGTTTTAAAATAACACTGCTGAGCATGCTCTAAGTGTACAATATATTCTGTGTGTGCCTCAGCTCATAAAACTGACAGCATCATCGAGGATGGAAATGACATTTAGTTCAAACTCTTGGACATTGCCAATTTCTGAAACTTTCATGTTGAAAACTCTTCTGCCTAGCCATGAGGCTGAACAGAAGAATTAGCAAGATGGTACAAATCACAGTATACATGTTGCCATAATTCTTGGATGATTTTCAGTAGGAAAACTAGAAGTAAAAACTCGACTGTCTTTCAAAGTGTTTGCACATGCATTTTTGCAAGTATGCGCCACCTATTATTCCATAAGTGAAATTCTACTTAGCCTTCAAAAGACTTTGCAAACCCAGATAACCTTTTTGAAGCTCAGACATGGAAAATAAAGTCAAAGAAAGTGAAAAAAAAAGAAAAAATTAAGGCATCCAATAGGACTTTCTAGGTCAGTGAAATAACTGAGCCAATAGCATTCCATGCTATTGTACATAAGACCATTCAGTTTGACAGACTTAACTGATTATCATGTTCTGACCTCCTCTGAGGAGGACATGGAGGGGGTGTGTACATGTAAATTGAAATGTCATAGCAATTATGGAATTATTTAAAATATATATGCATGAAACTTCCATCTTGAAATTGAGTAATAGTATTTTGTCTTACACTATTTTATGGTCTTCTTGAAGATATCTGCAAAAAAATCTTTTCACTTTTGCCAGTAAACCACTCGCTTTTCTTTCTGATACTATTGTTCTTTTTTTTATACAGTTATAGAACTATATAAGTTATGCATAACCATCCTTATTCTAAATTATTAATGCAAGATCAATGACCAATACAATATTAAAAAATACTGATGAATTTTCTTAACTTAAAAATCATAAGTAGGGTTTTAATCTATAGCAAAGATGAATAAGTCTGGGAAGGGGAAAGCTTTCCAGAAGGAATTACATAAATTAAGCTAAATGTTCCGAGTAAGATTGTTTTTTTCTTCTTTTTTTTTTTTTTTTTTTTTTTTGTCTTGATACCCTCAGAGAGAAGCATGAGATACATTTGATTCCTTGGCAATATATTTTTATTTACATCTACTCAATTCATTAGCACTGGGAATTAAAAAAAAAAATAAAAAAATTTGTACTAGAGCTGATGAAATAATTGCTGCAAGCTGCATGTTTAGACACATTGTACAAGTTAAATGTACAAAATTCACCCATTAGGATCCCTCATGCCCCCAGTTTGTCATTCACTCCCAATTAGGATTTTTCTGTAGAGCAAACAAACAAAAATCCCTCAAGGACCAATTCTTCAAAGCGTTGACTGTACAGAATAGGCAAATGTCCCTTGCTTCTACTGAAGTCATCTCTCAGAAGTTCACACGTTCCTTCAGGCTGATGTGCTGGAGTATCCTATACGTGCTATAATCATTGAGGAGTTTTGATATTTTTCTGCTCTCCTTATTCTCACCACCCCCATTTTATTTTTTTAAATGTGTTTCCATTACATGAGACCATCTTTCTGTGGCACAGAGTTGGTTTCTTTTTATATATTTACACGTGGTCAACTAATGGTCTACAAGGTCTGATGAATTTTTGGAGTCTATTAAAAAAGTTCAGGTTTCTCATAAGTTGATCTGCAGTAGGTCCACACCAGTGTGGATCCTGGAAGAGGCGTGTTGTCCTCCATCTTCCCCTTTCCCTCCAGAGTAGTTTAGAATAAGACACAAGTATATTAACTTTGTTACAGCTTCTCTAGCTTAGGGTATTGAGGGTACCTAACTGCATGTTTAATGATTTTCTGCATGTTTTTATTGCTGAAAATTGTAAAGAATTTGATTTCATTAACATTGATGAGTGTCTAGCCACGCTGTAAAATTCTGAGCTTCTGCAGGAAATGGTATTCAAATCCCTTTCAGTGTAAGGAGGTTTTGGCATATGCTGTGCTCCATACGGACTCATAATAGCAATTTTCTTAGCCCTCTTTTCTTCAATCAGTCTTATTTTTGGTGGGATAGCTTCTTTTTTTTTCCTTTAAATTATAATAGTTAGTTTGGGATGGGCCAGTGGTAGATATGATCCTACATGTCTGTCCTCTGGGCTGGTGGAACATGAAATATTAGACACCATTTTGCAATTATGCTGCTGTCGAGTTTAGGTTTTATATGGTGAGAAGTGATACAATATTTCAATTGAAAAGTATGTACTACTGTTAAGAGGGTGCAAGGGATAATTCTGACAAAATGAAATCACTACAAAAGTCTGTTTAAAACTAATTCATCCTTGTGAATAGCAGCAGCTGTGTAACAATGAATTTGGGTAGCAGCCTTGGGTGCTTCAAGAGGAAAGAAGTTTGTTCTTTGCTCAGAGAAATCCCAGGGTAACATTGATAAAGCAGTTAAGCAAACAGTTTCAGATATTGTTTTAGCACACCAATGTCAGAATACTCTGTGGCTTCCAACAGGGCCTTGCAGAAGATGTGAGATCCGGGCACTGGCCAAAATAGTGTGTAGAGGACAATATTTGTATTCTTCTCTTGCCATTTATTGACAATGCTTGGCACCCAACTCTTGTTTTGCTGTTGTGTTTTTGCCAAGGACAAGACTGTGCATAGCTGAAGGGTATCATGCATCTCGATGGCCCAAAGTGCTCCTACTTCTATGAAATAAAGCAAATTAAAGTAGGAAGTCAGTGAGTTTGGAAAGGAGGATTTTTTTCTAGTCACTAGAATGACTGGAAATAAATGGATTGATTAATTAAAATCAGTATATCTACTTACGGAGTGAGGTACTGGAGCATGATTTATGTGAGGAGTTATTGCGCTGGACTCTTTGATCCCTTGCTTTGAGAACTAAATGTAAAAGTCTCATTCTCAGTTTCAAGGTTGAATACAAATGCTTGTGAGCCAGCCCCTGTTAAATTGTGTCCTGTCACTCTCAAGCATTCAAAGCTTCCATCGAGGACAAACTCACAAATCCCTTCCTTAACCTCCAGTTTCTTTGCTGTTGCTACATGTGGAGTTAACCCCCATGAAAATTTACTAAAGTGAGTTTTTTTTCCAGTCTTGCTATAAATCTCTCTCTCTCTCTCTTACACTGCCATATAAAATTTGTTGTTGAAAGATTAAATGTGCAGTACTTGCATGCTGGTTAACCATCATAGGAATAATTAATTGTAACTATTCCCTTTCATGCCAAAAGACTTATTAGGCATGCTCTACTGAAGAGATAATATAAAATGCTTTACCAAATGTTAGATATTTACTTAGGGCTATGTCTTCAATTTGGAGTTTTATTATAAAGTGTCAGGAAATCTATTCGCATCAAGGAAGTATTTATAAACATTCACTTTGCAACTATTCTTATGGAAAGTTTCCAAGTGGTTATTGGATGGTTCCAAACAGAAACATTTTTCTTCCCCAGTAAAGAAACACTGATAAGACAATTGTGAACCCTTCAAATAAAGACATACCTAGAAGTGTAATACTGATGATATTCATGAAAGGAATTGCATGAAAAAAATACAGAAAATAACTAATTTGCTTCCTAAAATAGGAAACAAAACTTTTGAGGCAAACAGACTTTATGTTTTCTGCTGGGAATAGTTCATAGTTTGAGACAGTAGTAACAAGGATTCTGAATAAAATCCATAGGCAAACCCATGGGAATCAGTGCAAGGGAAGGGAAAATGACATTCGGAAGAATAGAGTTTACCCAGAAGAAATTAATGAAAGAAATTGCCACTTGATGCACTGAATGATCTGAAAGAATGTCACAAAAAAAAAAAAAAAAAAAAACCCCAACCAACCAACCAACACCTAAAAAACAATACTCAGAGAAACCAGTCTCCTACTGTTTTCAGTCCCTGTTGGCCAGTTGAATGGGGAAATGTCCTACAGTTGCACCTGGAGCTGATCCTGCTGCTGGGTAGCTTTACCTTGATCCTTGCGGTGTTGGGGGTTTTGGTTGTTTTTAGTTTGGTTGGTTGGTTGGTTAATTTGGATTACTTTTATTTTAGTTATAGGAGATTTCCCACCTTAGGATTTTGTACCTTTTCACATCAGTGTTTGCTTTTAGATCTTACAGCTGCAAACTCTGCCCACATCAGCAGCGAGAGCAGGTGTCTCGAGACTGTGTAGGGCTGTGGGGAAAGAGGAAAAAATGTCTTCCAGGTCTTCTTCTGGACAACCACACTCAGTAATAAGTGACACAACATCTCTTCGAGCGGATTTCAACAGCAGACAAAACCCACCCCCTCTAAAGTACTGATATATCCATGTGGGAAGATGAGATCGATCTCCATGCAAAGGATGGAGGAGTAGGGCAATTAGTGGGCATTTCTTTTACCTCAATCTAATCTTATACCTCGATCTATTCTTTTACCTCAATCTAATCTTTTTATTGAATTGCATTAACATGTAAGGTGAAAACAAAATCCTAGGAATTGGATGAGTATTTAGATGACTGTGGGTTTGCATGTGGAATTCCAGGAATGAAGCCCAGTGGTTGAGGTGTGCAAGAGAATTGTGTGGCTTCAGCAGGACCCCTTGCATTCAGCAGTTTGAATTTGAATCTTGATTCTGGTAGTCTTTTGCATTTAGGATTATTTTTATTCATGGCATGGGATCACCTCTGTTACCAATCCTCAACAGATTTCTTGACAATAGTTTTTAGTTTCAGTTCCAGTCAACTTGGTTAAACACCATTTGTTTTGGGTCTTCCTTCAGATCTTAGTGTAGCCAATTAGTAATAGAAGATGTTTAACCTCTATCAGTTAACCATGGCTTTGCTGACCTACCATCAAAATTTTAGCAAAGTCTCTATTTGAAACTACTGAAAACTTTCCCAATTTTAATGAAAATATTAGGAAGAGGTGGGATAACACGGTGACTTTGCTTCCTGCATCAGTGGATTCAACTGCTGTTTCATCCTGGTGCCTTGAACTTCGTACGTTATTACAATGGCTTTCACTTCTTTGATTTATATGTGACTTTAGAACATAACTTTCTGCGTTTTACTTCTGTGGTTTATTTTTAGATGTATTTTCTCAGTAATTGAAAGCTGTGATGGTGCACTAAGGAGAATGGTAGCATAAAAGAATCAGCCTGCCTTGATTCCAACGTTTCACTTTGAACCATCAGTTGGCTCCATGATATGTAGCAGTTTTGCTTTGAAACATGGGATTTCAGTCTATAATCTAATTATTGCTGATTTATAATGTAATTTAAATTAATTTAAGTATAGTATTAATGATTTCTCAGATAAATCAACTGAATAACAGGAAAAAATCATGCAATTTTTCATCATTATATGGTTGCTTTTGTTGTATTTGATTTCTCAGTTTTATTCATTTGTCATGCTTTTCCAATTACACTAGTCAAATATATAAACCAAAACCCCTAAGAGCACTTAACCTGAAGTTTCCAAGAAAAAAAAAAATGCATAAGGTGAATGCCGGCTCAGTTCTTAGTAAACAGAATTGTTTAATTGTTTATAATAAATTTATTGTTCTTTTACTTATCATCTTAGAAGACATTGCATTTATTTCCAAATTGTCATGGTTAGGTAGTGTTCAGAAAATGAACATGATCTGTGTACACATGAAATACATAAAATTTGCTTAGTGTACACACACAATAATGTTTATCAGCAGTCCCTCAGCTCCTTCCATCCTGAGCACTGTCTATGCATAAGAGGGAATTGCAGTTAAACTTTTCCTTCTCCCACAGTCAGTAATCTGGCTATTTACTCTTACAGAAAGGAAAACCCCAAACCATACAATAAGTAACAACAGAAGATCCTTCTGTAGTAATTTCATTTGTATCTCTTTCTGTGAATGGCTTTCAGCAGTGATTACATCTTGCAATAGGCTCTATTCCATTAGTGGACCAACATATAAGAAAATTTGTAATTCCAATTTTAGTGCAACAAGGTAATTAAAACACTAGATATAAATGACAGGTGAGTCTAAGGTTATCTGTAGTTTTATTTTTCTGATCATGTATCACTTGAAAGGCTGAATATAGGAGTTGTGAGCAATCTTGCTGCTGCTTAATGTTGCCTTGCTTTGTTGCCAGCAGAGGTTAGAGAGGTCCCATCCCTTTGCTGCCATCCATCTGCGCTCCCTCAAACCACAGCACATCCCTTCCCTTCTGTTACGTGATGGCCTCGCTCAGGAGGGGAGAGCCTAAACACATCAGTGAAGGAACAAACAACAGGAACCTCCTAAGTGGTGTTTCAGCACTTAAAAAATTGTGGGGAACCGAATTCACAAAAAGTCAAATAATGCCTTGACTGGGCTTTCTGAAAGCAAGTGGATCACACCACGTTGTTTAGCTCCCCTTGGGTACCCCGCTGAAGCTTAGAGCCACAGCTTGGTGTGATCTGTACTTCTCTAACCCCACATTTGTTTCTTCTTGTGGATATATCAAAAACAGAAGATACAGTCACAGGGTGAAGTTTTAGTGGAGGTGGTTGTTATATATTTTGATATGTATATTTTATATGTATATTTTATAACCTTCTTTATAATCATCTAACCCTCGTTGGAATATGTCAAGATAAATTTTAAATGCTTCTTCTTTTGTTAATTTAGCCAAGATTTTTCCCCTGTGGTTGAAAAGATGTTAAACACCTCACTGCATGTGTTCATAACCTAATGTAACACGTAAGGTCAAGGTGCTCAACAACAAAAGCCCAGTTGCACTCTGGTGACAGTGGTGGAACTTGTTTCCAGTCTGTAATACTCTAACAGTGGAGGAAATGTTACATTCAGAGAGGACCAGTCCTTCTTTATTGCCACTTCAAGCAGAAAGTAAGCAGAAATCAACATAACATTTCTAAAGATGATCAGTTTAGTTTAGAGATCTCAAGTGAGTTGAAGGGGTTACTTCAGTATGTCCATGAAGTTGTTCATTTTTGTTATATGTGTTTGAATATCATTCTCATTCCTTCTCTCTTTTTTTTTTCTCTCTTACCTTCCATCTATCCATTGTCACGCATTGCATTCTTGATTACAGTCTGTGTAATCGTCACCACCGTGTGAAGGCATTTTCCCACGTCACCAGGTACGGTGTCACATGTCAAAAAACATGTTTGTGTGTTCCCAACCCTATTCAGTGTTGTGCTTAGCAGATTTCTCCTACGTTAACCTCTTTTCTTCCTGTCTTCCTTTCCCATTCGATATGAAATAACATTGCTGCAGGAAAGTGACTTTTAAAATTAACGTATTTTTTTAAAAAAAAGTTTAATTTTCCAGATCAAAGAGGTACTGTCTTTCTTAGGGACTAAAAAGCAGTACTATATGGGTTTTTGGTTGTCCACAGGTTATGGCCTGGAACCTGTAATCTTTTTAATGGATTAATATCTGCTAAGTTTCACTTTTTTAAAATCCCTGAGCTGCATTGTTCTCTTTTATTCTGATTGTTGCTGGTTTATGTTAGAAGCCTGATACTCTCACCTCTGTAATGGCAAATACAGATGGATAAATTAGTGCTTTTGTCCATCCTTATTGTTCTAGTTTTTTTCTAGTATCTAAACTTTCTTTCCTTAGCGTTTATGTGGCCTTTAGAAACATGTTATTTGCAGATTGCTACATGGCTAGCAGATTTTTTTAAGAAAGTAGTAAGATCCTGAAGATGCTCATTTACATGCAGATTTTTACAACTTTTAATGATGTTTCTGAACATCACTGACTCATAGCTTGATTACTTTTGCGCTTGGCAGAAGAAAATTTCATTAAAGAGCTCTTGCAAGAAACTGTTTTTAGCAATAGTGAGAAAGCATGTCTTACGACCTGCATTTCAGGGATTAAAATTAATATCATTATTGTGAGTTCATGAGCTTATGCACATTTATTATACCAAGACATGTGGAACATGAATCATGTCTTCCTATGCATTCTTCTTACAAGAAATAAAAAGGAACAAGTGTTCCTTCTAAATGCAAACTACAAAATCCAAAGCTGGTAAAAATTAATGCAACCCAATTGCTTCTGATGGTGACACATCTCATACACCATTTCTACACCATGTCAGTCCTTTCAGTTCAAAACTTATTTTGGATCAACTTACAGTCCTTATGGGTCTCTAAGCTGCAATGTACCTAGAGGTATAACTTTCTCTGAAAGAGGAAAAAACAACTGTTGAAAATTACACAGTGACTATTTCTAGGCTTTTTAGTTGTATCTCAGCTTTTTCATTCTGATATCCAGTGTTTCTGCAACAATTTTAACAGCATAGTCATTTTCCAATGTAAATATTTTTAACTTACTGTATCAGTTCCTCTATAGGTAGAACACTAGTTATTTAGTCTTTAGTCTGTCCCTTCTACTTCAGACTGTAAAATGGTAAAAAAATTAGGTAAATGGTAATAAATTAGGAAAAGAGAAGTGTCAAGTACTTCTTTTTAAAGTAATACTCTGGAACAGCTGGATTTAGGTGTACAACTTTTTCTTGTATTGAGTGAGAACAGCACTTGGAGCTGCTAAGATCCATCTCAGTACCTCATTCACAAACTGGAGGTATTCAGGAGGTTTATTGGCATAAATAGGACACTGTTCTAAACAGATGCAAGCTGCAGCTTTGTAGCATGCAAGCTGCAAGGTGCATTGTTGTGAGGTCAAGGCTAAATGAACTATGGTTGCTCCCTTGTTGTGTTCCAACCTTGCATAATTACATTAATGGATTTTCCTTACTTATTAGTAAGGCAAAATATGTGGGATGTAAAATTATCTAGTAATTGGCACAGTTAAGCCGTTGGATAAGGATCGTGGTTAAGTTGTTGTAATCACATGAGGTAATGGCTTTGTTATGGTACCTGCTGTAGAACCATTTGCAAAAGCACAAATTTAACTTCAAATAATTAAAAATTTATTTGTTTTGAACAATGAGCTTCCGAGAGAAGGAATAGCTGGAAACATTGAGATAACTAGAGACGTATGTAATGGATGGATGAATAGTTGTATAACTGAGTCTAATTCCACTGGTGGGCTCAGTCATTTTGCAGCATTTTTGGACTCAGATTACTAGACACAATTCCACATTATAAACAGTACTTTTGGGTCACAGAAGCACACAGTATACCTGTTATGCTTAAAATAAGACTTAAATCTGTTTGCAGATTTAAATATTCCACTTCTACTAAGGTTTTGTAATCTCAAGATCATTCCTGCAGTTCAAACACCTCTTTCAGTATTTGAGGACCATATAATCCCAGCAGCTCTTTTCTTACATTTTTTTAGCATAACCTGGTGGTCAAAGTTCAGTAACTGTAGTCATTCAAAATAATTTTTAGAGTGAATGTCTATGATAAGGGAGGAGAACAGGACCTGAATAAAATATGCAAGTCTGTATTTTGCTTCTGGGAACAGTCTGAGAACAAACAGGAAACCCTCATTTTTAGCACTGCTCACAACAGTGCTAATAAAATCTACCAAATAATTCTGCCTATTTTTGCATTGTATGTTGCTGGTAAGAAAGTAGGGCAATGCACACAAAAGCATTCTTAAAGCATATGGATCATGAATTTGCAGTAAGTTGAGGAAAAAGAAAAGATGTATTTAGCTGCTGCTATTTAAATTGCAGTCCTGGTAATCTAAGCCTTCTGTGATTACATTGTTTGTATTACACTACTAATCACAAATATCCCTTAAATGATTGCACAGTTTTTAGATGTAATCAGTACTAAATGAAGCTAAGCAAGGAGTGCTACTTGTATCTGGCTTGTGCCACTGAACTTTCTGTTCTGTGTATTTTCACTTGTAAATACCTTTTTTTTTTTTGTCACGGCAATCTGAAATACCTCAATGAGCTTGTATGTCTATGGCAATTGACATTTAAATACTTTATATTTTTTATTACTTTTAATTTTGTTTCTAAGACATATAGTAAAGGTAATGTGGAATTCCCATGTAATTATGCACAAGTACTATGCTTTTACATTAGACAATGAATAATTGATATTTCAGGTTATATCCAGATGCTATTCTGAGATGAAATTGTGAGATTTCAAAGTGTTCTTTCACCCAGATCATTAAAAATCTGCTGGAGGATTTTCTTCTGAGTCTGTTTTGGTTTTATGCAGAACATATTAAATGCTGAAAAGAACTCCAATCCCCCAAAGACTCAAGTTAAAGGAAATCTCTGTAGTTCCACTCTTGAAGAGGCTGAAATTATAGACTGTTAAAATTTTGTGTAAAAGCAAGAAATCAAATCTATCTGTAATTTTATTTTATAAAGAAAATACTATTACAGTTTCTCTGAAATGTGCTTCTGGGTGTATTTGAAATGCACTGGGAATATGAATGCTTGATGGAATTAAGTGCAGACAATGAATCATGGTGATCAGATGTTCTCTATTGACAAATACTATTTTTTAAAAAGACTAATTTTTGTAACTTGAAACATCAGTCCCTTTTGTTTCAGATTTTAATGAAACAACTCACTTTTGGCACACAGCTTTAATGGACAAATGCCAGAGGATGGAAGCAAAGGGCAGCATGTTTCTGTAAATCTAAATAGATTAATGATATTCAAACTCAATTTAAATGTCATTCTTCTTGTTTTCAAGTCTAGCCAGAGTACTTTAGAGATGTTAGTTGGTGTTTTTTTGGCACAGACTGGGTAGATGAGTGTGTCCCAGTTTGCTTGGTACCTGCTGCTGTCCTGTGCCACTGCAGTGAGGTCAGCTGAACTTCTCACAGCTTTTGACTCTCCTGCTGTTTTTCAGTGCTAATTTTAAGCAGTTTATTAAGTGAGAGTGAATTTCTCATGGCTCAATGTATTCCTCTGAGCCTTTGATAATTGGAATAATCACTTTATTTCCGCTTCCACTCATCTAAGCTACTTAAGTAGATAGTACAGTAGGCTGAGGCAATGAATGATTTCTTCTTTCCAGCCGTATGTTGGTCACGCAATATAACTGCAAATCAGAGCTAGACAGCGTGCCAATTACTACTTCCAAAACGTGTCTTTCCCACAGAAGTTATTTATGCACACTGCTAATTAGCCAACAAGATTTTTGTTCACTGGAGAACAGACACCACAGGAAGCCTTAAAATATGGGCAGGGATATCTGTGTCCAAGGCCCCAGGCCTCCTGCTTCTCAGCAGGACATTCTGACTTTCAGTAATAATTTACATTTTAAGATAAAATTCTGCCACAGGTGTTGGTGGCTTGTAATTTCAAACCTTACCTGAAGAAGGGCACGAGGGAGTTTAGGCAGGATGAATATGAACAAAAGTTTATTCCAGGAAAATGTCCTGCCTTTTCCCTTTTCATCACTCAAAATTTTCTCACAATGCTGAGGAGCCTTTGAAACTCTGTATATTTAGGGCTTTCCAAAGTAGCAATTCACTCTTACTTTTATTTCTTTTGCTTCACTTCTTAAGCATAATTTATTTGTTTTTTGCTTCAGATACTTCACCCAGGAAAACACGTGCTTCTGCTGTCTTGTCTAACCAAGCCTTCTCATTTTCACCACTTACACATAAACACCCCATATAGAAATAATGTAACGGAGACATAATTCTGCTCAGAGGTATAGAACTTGTTTCAAATAAATAGCAAGTTGGTGAGAAATGGATGAGAGGTGTAACAGTGCAATGCAGTCAACCATAATTGGGGAAAAATACAGAGGCTAACTGAGGAATAAGACAGCGGGCAACCGTGATGGAGAAGTTGTTGTAATCAATCTGACCTGCACAGGATGCAAGAAAACTGAAAGCATGAGGAGCAAAAGAAAAGTTGTCATTAAATCAGTTATAGATAATTTAATGAGTATTTTAGGTAGAATCAAGATTTCAACCTGTTACTGAACAGGTCCCTTTCCCCTTCCAGTTCTTCTGTCCTTGTTTGCATGTAGCTCTGGTGGCAGCCTTACCTTAAATGTGGTTTCTGGTTTTAGTCGGTTGCTGTTCTTTGTGATGTCAGTTTAGAAGTAATGTCTACTGAGTGCCCTAGCCTCAAAGATCCTCAGTCATGCTCTCTACCACTTGTGTTCTTTCCGAGCCCATAAATCTCCCCTTTGACAGTGGTACAGCATCATTAGGATGAGCAGTGAGTACTCTGCTCTCCATGATCCTCTGCCACTGCAGCGGCCCCTTAGAAGGAGCTTAGAGGTAAATTACTTTGGCCATGCAGCTGAGGAGGGGATAAGAACAATATTGTTTAAAAAAATTACCCCCTAAGTGCCTGCCTTCCCCTTCTGCCCCTGTTTTGCACCAGGAGTGAGAGGCTTCTGCCTTTCTCTCCGAGATGGGATGGGGCCTCCTTGCCAGAGAGGACACCATGCCCTGGGGTACCCTAATAGGTGCAAATGTTGCAGTCCTGAGTCAGCAGCATAAAGATAATAGGTGTATTTATGTACTAATTTAGGAAGCTCCAGCTCTGTGGAAACTTCATAGCATGTTTAAGGGACAATGATTGATTAGCCACTGTCAGGAAAATCTCTATAAGCAGAAAGGAAAAATTGCAGAAGTTGTGAAGTAGATGGGGCAATAGAAGAGAAAAAGAAAGCAGTAAGTGCGTATTTTATTCCAAATGTTGGAGGCACAGAAATTATAGTCAGGGTAAATCAATGCATTCACATAACAGAGTGAAACTCAGAATGTAATCTAAACTTGTGATAATAGTATAATCTATGATAATGGTATGCTTTCAGGTTGTTTTTATATATTTTCCAGTGTAGAATGAAAAAAACCAATAAATTCACATTTCTACTCTTAGGAAAAGGAGAAGCATGGCATTTTAATAGCTGTACAAGTTAGATTTGAAAAGCCTACAGCTGAATATCTAATTGTTGGCAGTAATGCTCCTCTTCATTCTCTGACCAATGTGGGAAATTTTAAATATGAGTTATTATCTGTATGAAACCTTTCAAGAGAAGATGTAAGTAAAGGTAAATGATAGTCACTCATTTATTATTGGCCATAGTAGAAAGTGGCAGCCAGAAGCTTATTAATTTTGATCTTAAAAAAATGCTGTCACACTGTCAAACATGCCAAAGCAGTGCTTTCTGGATCATTTTTCATATCTGTTTTCCATTTCATAGAAACGGCACAGATTGAATGGGTTAACTTTTAAATAAATTTCAAGTTTATTTTTAATCAATAGCAAATTAGGGATTTAGTTTACTGAGCAGCTGTGCCATAAATTATAACAGCACAGCTCAGGTAGAGATTTTGACACTCGGAAGACAGGAATGAGCAGTCAAGGGACAGATAGGTGGGAAACTCATTTGAGCAGCTTCATTGTCAGTCACAAAACCAAAGTGATTTTACATCTCCTTAGGGGGGAAGAAAAAGCATTCCTTTAGTATGTTTATACCAACTTAGAATAAGATTGTACAAAAGACCATGGAGGTAGGTGATCTAGGTCTGAATGAGACTTTAGCCAAGGTGCCAAGATTAAAACATGCTAAATAAGATGGAAATAAGTGTCATGACAGCACTGCGGGTGCCGGTGCCACCACCCCGTGCAAATCTGTCTTGCTGGGCTTGGTAGTCAAGACCAGTTGTGGGTTTGTTTCCTCTTACCAGAGTTGTAAGGCAGTTCCTGGAGAGAAGCAGAAAAGAGGTGTAAACATAATGGTATAAAGATTCATGGAACTGCAATTTTGTGGTAAAAGCTGTAGATTTATAAGACAGTCAGCAGTAGAGAATGCAATGGAAATGGCCAGGTGTTTCAAATAGTCAACATTTTTTAGGCTGTTCAGTCAGCCAAGTTCTTAAGAAAATCTACTGAAGTCTTACAAGAGCAGTGAAAATACTATTTTTATGTGAAGTAAAATATGCTGAGATACAAACAAAAATGTAATATGCAACAACTACAATAGTCTATTTATTAGAAAAATGGTTAAGAATAACTTTTGCTGTGAAGGAAATGCATTATACACAGCAGTGGTGCTGAAGCTGTACACTTCTCAAATTAGGTTTACACTTTCAGATTACAAAAATGAATTGAAAATGTGTTGGGAAATGTGAAATTTTCCTTGCAAGCTTAATGGATTATTTGCATAAACCACAAAATAATCAAACAAACCTGGGGCTGGCTTTTAAAGTACACACGAAGGAAATCATATACTCCATTCCTGTGTTATTTTAACAAAAACTTTAATTGACCTCACAGTGTGGCGGTGTAAAATGTGTGTGATATAGTTAGGTAATGAGATAGGCTGTTTAATAAGACATTAAGAAATAAATAGCAGATGTGGTAATAAACAGAATCAGTGTAAAACAGGTGAAGAAGTGTCCTTAATGACGGATGCACTATAGCATGTCATTTTATACTTAAATTAATGATGCAATTTCATAAAAATGCTAATATACTAGTAAAAGTCATATCAATTGTATTGCTAACTTAAAATTTTATTAAAACATGTGTGAGTAATAAAACATTTTATTATTAAAATCTGGTTTTTGTGTTCTTGGGGACAATTTGGATTTGCAGAGGTTGATGGCACACTAATCTTTTATCAATTTCAATCCAAATGAAATTGTCCTTGTCTGTTGTTGTTTAGGTATTTCATGAAGTCAGATAATCTAAAGCTGAAGGCAAAGATTTCATAATGTAACATTGTTCCAAAATCAGTCTGTTAGGAACAACCATCTACCTTTTTTCCCTATCTTTAGTGAAAGACACATTCCTCATGCCCTGCTCTCACTTTCGGCTCTTTGTACTTGTATCTTTTTTCTTTTAAATCAGCTGGTGGCAAGAGTCATAATTGAGCACAGTTCAAATTTCACTTTGCCTGTTTGCCATATTGTAGAAGGGATGCAGGTCATGTCATGTATGATTTCAAAAGAGCTCAGAAAGGTTTCTCACCTTTACAGGATTTTGTAAATAATTACATAATAATATATATATATACAAATATATCATATATAATATATTATATATAATATTATTATATATATATATATAATAATTATGTATTGTGCTGTGTTTATGAATGCTCTAAGAAGTGACACAGCAATACACACTCTAAATTTTCTATCTCTTCACTACTGAGTCGCAGTGAATTGTTGTTTTTCTTGTCTTGAGCTAACATTGATGTATTCACAAAATTGCCATATCTATTGGTACAATTTTCAGCTTCAATAGCAAGTAAAGTCTAGGAGTAAAAACAAATTAATAAATGATTACCAGAAGCAAGAGGCAAAGCTTTTTTGTTGCAAAGATATCTGGGAAAGTTTCATCCAGATTTTAAACAGTGCTGATGCCAAAAAGTCCACTAAGAAAACTTTATGTCAAGTATAGTGCACAAGTTAAGCACCTATTCAAAATTAGTCTTGATGGTAACTCTGTGAAGACCTAGGGGAATAATTCTGTAGCCATATAAAGTTGTTTATGAGTCTGTAATTAAACAGTAATCAGTCAGTGTTTGACATTTTAGCACTTCAGCCGGCTGCAATGCAAAAGTACCAACTTCAACTACAAATCCCTCATTAAACTTCCAGTAAAATAGGATTACTGACTGCTATGACTGTCAACATGCATTTTATTTTAAATAGTAATCAGAGAAATTATTGTAGTTCATTTTATAAACATGCATATTTTCTCTATCCATTTTTTTAAGTTTTTAGCTGTGACAAATTAAGTAGGATGAGGTCATTGAGAGTTTTCCTTAGAAATAGTGCACACTTCTGTGCCAGCTTAAATCTTTAGCTTCAATTATAAAGAAAAATTAAGATGTGCTGTGGAGTGAAACTACAATGGTGAAAGATTAATTAGCTAATATTTGTGAAGCTCTGAAGATAAATCAGGCTATGCAGTGTGTGTTTGTTAAGTACTACTGTGACAGGGTTGCTAAGTGCACGGTTGAGAGTTAGTTGGAGGGATGAATTTTTTCCCAATTCACTCACTTGTTCTCAAAGCTTCCATATTGTGAGGACTTGTAGGCGCTCATGATAATCTCACTGGCACTGGTGGATCAATACTACTCAATTAGTTCAGCCCACACTTCTTTCACAGTCTATTAGTGCCTCTACATGTCTCATCTCACTAAATCCTTTGGGGGGAACTGAATGATGAATCATTCCTCGTTTCCAGTTCCTTGTCTATGGAAGAGAATTTAGCAAATTGGTTGTTTTGGGGGCAGCAGTGACCGATGAAAAAAATTCCTTTTGTAAAGTGAATGATGCCTGGACCTAAATGTTCTCGCCAAAGCAGAACCCAAACTCTGGACTCCTCAGTAGAAGAGAGCAGTGTAACAGTGTGTGCAGACCTCTTAGTATACAAATCAGAAATGTCACAGTCATATCAAATGAAGTGCCAGTCCAGAATAAACTCACTCTTTGGCTCAAATAATCTTGACAGGTCAGTTTTGTCTGGAAGGACTTATGTTGGTTCAGGACTAGCCTGGCCTTAAGTACCATAAAGCCAGCATAAAGGCATTTCTTTTATTCAGATATGAGGTGTTGCCTCTTTTGCTGCCATTGGATAATCTGTAAAAGCAAGGTTTGATTTAATAATAATAATAACAGTGGTAATAGTATTAATAGGAATAACTGGATGTAGGATCTGTCCTCCCACCTACTAAGAAATAGTAGTCTGAACCACGACTCAAAGAAGCTGTAAAAGGAACATGCAGATCTCAGTATTAATCCAGTGATAGTTTCCTTTCTTAAAACCCACTAACATAGTATTTTCAGTATTTTAATGTAATTTGTCATTAAATTTGACATGCTGTTCACAACTTTTTAATGAGTCTTTCCCATAACTCTGAAGAATATGTTCTCTGAATTTTTCACTTAATTACATCTAAGTAGCAATCTATTTTGACAGTGATAACACCATTTTTTCATACTAATTTCATTAGTGTATCTTGTAGCCTTTTACTGGACTGTTCAACATTGTCCTGGTAGGCACATTTGTAGCATTAACTTCATTGTCTTCAAGCTTCTATATTTACTTTATATTTCAGTATCAGAGTCTCTTTCCTGTTTAGCAGAAATCTCTTTCTCATCTCTCACACACAGGTTGGGAAGGTTAGCTGGTTTTCTGCTTTATGCAGAAGTAGGAAAAAATTGATAGTGCTTCCCGGTTTTGCTTAGCCCAATGACAGTGTCACACTACCTGGTGAGGTACCAGAGGAACTTAGCAGAGGAACTGGAAAACAGCTGGGCACTGGTGCCTTTGTGGAGAACACCCTGGTTCCAATCCTGCCTTGCTCCTCTCCGAGGAAACCAGCTAAGACTTCTATGTGAAACCAGCAGAGCTTGGCTGCAGTTGTAGTTACTCACTACAGTTGTAGTGAATATTGAAAACTAGGACGCTTGTGAATATTTTAGTTACTTTTCTGTAGACGTCAGAAGGAAGTTCCAGGTTGCTGCATGATAAATAATAGAGATTGTGATTTATTTACTATTTATACACTCTGCGTTTGTCAGAAGTAAGAGCGCAAGTGACAAGTCCTGTGTCACCAAAAAAATTTTCCTTACCTCATCACAGTTAAGCTGTAGCTGCAGCTTTTTGCTCAAGAAAGGTTTGCAGAATTTTAGTCTCTAGTTCACTTAACCTCTGTAGAGCTGTGCAGAGCTGTCACACTTAAAAATGCGGGAATTAAGATATCAAGCTCCTTTTGTGAAACAGCTTGGAGAGTTGTGTTTTAGTTCTGTTGTAAGGCCTGGAAGTGCCTTCAAATGCAATGTAAATTAGTATGCCCAGTATGAGTTATAGTCTTTGATTTTTACATTCTTAAGAACTCTGGTTCTGATGTACAGTAAAAAACTAGGAATCATTTATCTGCTCTTTAATTATTGGTGAGATGGATGGTGTAGTCTGATGTTATGGGAGGATGTGTTCGTCTTTTCTGCTGGCAGAAAGGCAGTGGGATAGCTGAAGGATAAATGTTCAATCAGGGAAATTCTGGTTTTGTCACTGCATACAGGGAGTGGACTTCTTTTCTGCTGAAAGCAAGCCTCTGTCTTCCTGGAGCTGTGTCATTTCACTTAAATAAGCTCCTGAAACTCCTAAATTTTAAATATACTCCATACCATCCATGTGTAAGTGGCCATAACAGGCAAGTTTGGGTGTGATTACAGATTTTCTAATTTTAAAACATTGTGTGTTGATTTACTGCACATTTATTCCTGTTGCTGGAACCCTGAAAGTTTTGGAACCTTTTTCAAACTCAGAAACACTAAGAAAAGTTACCTGAGTTTTTTTCCCTAAATAAATTAAATAACTTAATTCCAAATCAACATTTCTGTAGATTCCAGTTTCATACTATTAAAGATAGCATTTGCTATTTCCCTCTGGAATTTAATAGTAATTTTACTGTTCATTAGTAAGAATGTTTCTTTTTTCCTTCTTGATATTCCCATGCATTTGCAACTACTTTGAGGGAGTAATGCATGACCACAATGTAGACCAGCAAGTTCTCTTATCTACTGGGTTGAATGTTTCATTTATATTTATGGATTTTGTTGTTGTTGTTAAGAGATATAATGTTGTAGGAATGTGTTTGGAGCGTGCTTTTTTTAATCTGCAATTATTTGGATTTTCCAGTTTCTGTATTTTGTAACAAATTTTCTCATGAACAACTTTATTCATCATTAGGTACTTGAATTCTATAAGAATGAAAACCTTGATTTTTTTTTGCTTAAGTTTGTATCGTGCCACTTAGTCTTCAGGTTAGGCAATTTCTGGTTGGAAATAACAGCCATAACAGCAATCCTGCTTCAGCTGAGTGTCTTGGGACTGGATCTGAGCTTGTGAAAGTTTTTGCTTATTTTTGCCTCATTGAAGTTCATTACAAGTAGCAAGTTACCAGTCAACAGCAGCAAAATGTCTTGAAAACAAGAACTCATTAAGGTTCCTGTTTTCAAGATATTTTGCTGCTGTTGACTGGTCTGCAGTCTGTGATAGAACAGGCAACTTACAATCGCCTGGAACATCTTTGTCACATGTTTCCAACACTTCTCAGGTATAAATTTGTTATTGTTGTCACAATTGCTACACGCTGTTGTTTCTTCTGGATTAAATGAAGTTATAGCTTATATTGATCTAAAGCGGTGGGGGCTGGAGTTGAAATGGGGTCACCTGGGAGGTAGCAAGGCTTGTGTGACATTCAGGGAGGTGTTTGACGCACACCAGTGGTACCCACTGGGCAGAGATGGTGGCATATGAGAAGGGGCCAACAAAGTCTTGCTAACATGGAACCTCTCTCTGAGGAGAGTGGCTGGCCTTGTCTTCATCCACTGCCATTAGCCCAAGAGAACATTGTTTTCTCCACATCAAATATTCTCTTTATTTCTAATGTAATTCTGTTGCTGTTGAATTTCCATCTAATTCACACTTGCTGTATTCCCTTTGTCCCTAAATCTGCATGACATTATACCATAAAGGCTTCAGCCTCTGTTAAATCTTAATGAGAAGAAAACTGGCTTGAATTAACCAGGTCTGGCTGTATCAATATTTTAGCAACGTAATTTAAGACTATATGTAAAACGTGATTTGTAATTCAGAGGATTATCTACTGTTGTATAATGAGGGGAGGGAAAAAAGATAACATTTTAATGCCTTTTAAGGCTTTTTGAAATTAAGTTCTCCCTTGGTTGTACTTGCAATCAAAAGGATTTTTATATTTTTATTTTATTTCTGTTTCATCTCCAAGCTTTATAGAAAAGCCCTCCAGACCAGTGGAATTAAACTAGGATAAAATAGTGGGTTATTGCTGAAATTAAGACCAAATTGTCATGCTTCCTCTAGAAGGAACTAAGTGTCTGTTAAAGCTCCCTTGTTCCCTGAGATTTACATTTAATGGTGGAACTGCTTCTGTTTCTTTTCTTATTGATAAGGTTTTGTAGCTTAGTAAGTGATGTAATCACTGTAGTCTCATTCTTGGGAGGGTCATGGCAAAGCTGTTTTGAGCCATATTTTTTTATCTTCCTTCAACCCTTTGCTCAGAGATTATGACAAAAAACCCCAACCCAGCAATCACAAGTTTGTGTTTATGTGACAGCTGCTGTCACTTATAATCTACCTTTTAAATAAATTGTGTATCACAAGTATAATACTTACCTGACAAGTGTGACGTATTTAGTGGTACCTGTAGCTTTTCTTTAATATTTATTTGCCTAGAGCTGGTTTGGAAAATACTTTCTTACCCTAATGCAATCTCTCCAGAATTTTCCCTAGTGTTATTGAAAAATAATAGCCAAGTCTAGGCTTGATTGCAGCCATTTTTCCAAAATCTGATGAACTAGCAAAGAGGGAAAAGAAAATCTCTCTATTTTCTTCTCAGGGAATGTCAGCTACACACACTGTCGAGTGAACACTAGTTTTGTTTACAGACTACCCAGAGCAAAAGTCATGAATTCAAATGTTCAAAAAAAAAATAATTCCTTTCTTGATTGTTTTCATCCAGTTGTTTCCCAATATTAAGCAAGTTTTTAGAAGAGAGCTGTTCCACCCCTGGTAACTCTAAGTGACTCCTGAAGGCAGGTGGAAAGCACTATGTCCCATTAGTAGTGTAGCAGTGTTTCCAAGCCATGAACAAGGAAACTGTTACTGCTGATGACAACTGTGACATCATGTCACCTTTTCTTGGCTTTCACCTTCATGGCTGAGTGTCCTGGCGTGACTTTATGATGTTTGTATACAATGCCTTTGACCATTTGAGTCTTTGTCAAAGTACAGTAGTCCTGGCAAAGCAGAAATTTTACTCTCAAACTAATAAAAGTCTCTTTTTCAAACTGGACCTGGGCAGAAGTTTTGAGGTGTCTACAGCACTGGTTTTCCATTTGGCACTTGGCAGGGAGCTGGGCCAAGTGTGTGAAAAGCTTTTTGAAAGGCCGATTTCCTCACTGACCTTCACAGTGTATAACTGATACAATGGACTAAGTCTCATGAAGCCTGCTGACAAACTTTTCAGATTTTTCACACTCAGGTCTCTATCTCCATGTAACCACAAGAAAAAAAAAAAAAAAAAAAAAGCAAAAAAAAATTTAAAAAAGTATATCACAAGTACAATTATCATCAAGCATCATCTGCAATCCTATTAAGAATGAGAAGCCTCATAGTTTTTGCATACAGTTTGACAAAACAATATAAATTACTATTGATTTGAAATTTGTGTAAGTATTGCCATTTGCATCAGGTGTTTACAAAGTAAGGGTGTGATCTGAGCTCAGCAAGAAAAATCCAATCCTGTCTGTTAGGCGTTTCCTCCAGAGTAAATAAAAAGAATTTATGTGAATAGGTTTCTCAGGAGGTCTGTGGAACTTTGTCTGGTTTTGTCTCTTTGGAAGTGCTTTGTTTTCATGCAGTAAAAGCATGAGTCAGTAAACAGTCATACACATTGCCATAAATTGTATGAAATTCTGGTTTCTGGTCCCAGAGACTCAGTCATTCATTTGCCATCTTTTGTTCACAATATATTGTTTCCCTTGCCTTATTTCATTCTTAAATTCCATCTTAAAATATCACAGAGTTTGGCTGAATACATGAGATCTATTAGCCAGAATCACTACTTTTCCAAACTACTTCTGGGGGCTTGCAAAATCTCTTTTTGGTCCTGCTCCCTTTTCCCACGTCTGTGTTTGTGCACTCTTTATCTTTCTTAGCTGCTAACATGTCAGATAAGCAAAAGTATTAAGAATGTCATCTTTTAATAAGTTCATTATATCTGCCTGAATTAGGACCAAAAATTTTCCACATTATCATGCTGCAGTTGAAATTACTATTTTAGGAGTTAATGTTGTTTCGTGGTCTACCAAATGAAGCTGAATTATTTTCTTTTATGATTTTAACTCTCTTGAGTTTCTGAACACCCACTTCTTGTTTATTGACCTATTCATTTTGTAGAACTACTGTCACTTCATAAAATTGCCCAAACAATTCTGTTCCATGAGTATTAACAGTATTACTAATTAATATCTTTTTATGAACTGAAAATCCACTGTCTTGCCACTTAGTGTATTAGAAAAATTTATAATACAATTGGCCATCTGCTAGTTACATTCTATGATATTGGCTCGCTCTATCAATAGAGGTAAATATTGCCTTAAATTGAAAAGGCTGTTGTTGATGGTATTATTAAATTTTTGTTGTTTGTGCTCTCTGTACAGCCCCACAGCTTCTTTTATAACGTCTATTAAGAATATAAGATCAATTACTTGGTATAAGTTCTCTTACTTTTATTAAGAGAATGTGAATCTATGAATCTTATGTGCTGACAACTCTGCTTTAGTATCTTGGCTCTCCAGTAGTTTAATTAATAAACATACATTTGTTCATTTTGTTGGAGCAAGTTTATTGGTATAATGTAATAATGTTTTACTGGTGAATGAAACTATCCAAATCTTCAGCTTGATTAATTTCTTACCATGAAAATTAAGTGTATTTCTTAAAAGGGTTATTCCAACATGAATTTAATATAGCTGCTTTTTTTTTTTTTTTTTCCCATTAATACATTTCCATGGAATTGTTTTCCTTCATTCTGTCTTTCAATTAGGCCTTTGGAATATTGCAATTAGAAACTTTTTTACATTTTTCAAATGAGATGATTACATTTTTTATTTCCTATTTTATATTAATTTATTCCATTCTGTTCACAGACACACTGAAATGTTGCCCAGATTTGTAGATGTGTAGTTGAGTTACCTTTACACCAAAATGTCTTTGCTGCAGATAGCTTTTAAATGTTGATTAAAAAAAACTTCAGAATATTATTTAGAAATACTGCATTTTGTCCTCTGAATAATACTATTTTCCCAGGTTAGATGAACTCCTTTAACACAGAGCTAAAACAAAAATGGGAATAAAATGTTTCAGGAGTCTCGGTTTGTACAGGTAAACTATGAACAAATGTTATTTTCTAGTCTAAATATATATTGAATTACATAAAATTGTAATTCCTATTATTGTTATTCCTCTGTATTCCTCATTTTTTCTCTCTAATTTCCAATCCATTTGGTGTATGGACACCTAAAAAAGCTAAAGAAGTCTTAAATTTTTTTTTTCAGAACCCTAAAGGGGAGTTTGATTTTGTTACTCATTTCTGGGAACACCTGTGCACTGTTGAGTTTAATTGGGCTACAGCTGGTGCCACTGATGTGTGGAGCGAGCAGGGCTTTGCAGCCCGACTGGAAATCTTGACATTGTGTGTCATTGTCTGGTTCCTAAGCTATTACTGTGCTCAGGTAAGATAGAAGGTATTCTAAGTTTTAGGGAATTGCATTCTCTGTGGACTGGCGCAGCTGGTTTAGGAAGATCATTGCTGTGAACTGTGAGTACATTGCACACTCGGGCAGAACAAGTCTGCTGGACACCCACAGGGCTGGGTTTCTGTCTGCAGAAGTTAGGTGCTCATCTTACATTTTGAAAGTACTGAGGAGAGTTCTATTAAAAAAAAAAAAAAAAAAAAGAGAGAGAGAACCTACACATTTTATGGCTTTAAAAGTGTGATGGAAAGCAAGCTACCTATCTTCTGTCCCAAAGAGATTCTACAGGACTGCTACAGTGCAAGAAGAGAGGAAATAAGATGGAACTAATGCACCAAAAATGCTGATCAGAAATAGGAGAAATTTGAAAACAGAATCTTTTTATGGTTAATTTTTATCTATGGAATATATTAAGTTTAGAAATTGTAATAAAACAAGTAATATTCAACTTAAATTAGAATAATTCATTTGCTAAAGGGCTGAATAAAACCATCTAGTAAGAAAATTAGGGTATCATTCCCTGCATGTGAGAGATGACCTAGTGTTCATTTCCTTACACTCCTTATTTCCATAGGTTTGGTGGCTGTTTCACACAGGCAGTAGCACATCACTGCATGAAGAAGTTGCAGACAGTGGCTTGACTAATAAATCAGCTTCACCAACTTTTGTGGTTATGTTAAAATTGGTTCAAAGCACACAGTACCCCCATGTGCCCCCTCACAGAGATGGAGGGCCTATGTGATAGAGCAGTGGATCTGTGATAGAGCTACTGGCTCTGGTCTGCCGAAGAGCAAAAGTTTGGCTTGTACAGCTGAAATAATTTCAGCACAAAATTCCTGTGGTGGCCTTGAATTACCACAGACAGACTTAGCCATTGGCGCTTCTTGAGGACATGCTGCCAAAGGACCAGCTGCTTCCTGTAAGAGACCTGCCATCTGGAGCTTAGAGAGTGATCCCTTTGATAGACATCTCTGGCAGTGGATGGTTTGCCACATGCAATTTTTCCTCTTTTCCTTCCCCCCCCGAAGTTTTGGAGGATTTCATACAGTAAACTTTGTGGAGAGATGTTAAAACATATCTCTTCTCTCTGGATTGACAGTGGGGAAACTTTATTGAATAATTGGTTGGAATTCCACCTTAAATAACTACAGTTCAAAAGTCAGAAACTGTGGCAGAGGACTGAGGGTCATGTCAGAGAGTAGCAGCCAGATATGTGAGTGGATGCAGTTTGATACCAGGGGGGTGAAACAACTGTGTTCCTGACAGGAACCTATTAAGTAGCATTTTGTTTGGTATGTGATTAAAGATTTAAGAGAAAGAACTTGAAACATGATGAAATCCTCTGTTGAGCTGGAACTGCTGAAGAAAGCAATGAAGTAGGGAGTGATTTAGACAAGCTTGGCTTCAAGTTGGATAGATGGATTTCCAGTTACACGTAGAGAAATACAGAATAACAATCACACAGGGTAAAGGACTTAAAAGGGAACATGCACTTGCTAGCCAGAAGTTAATAAATACTGTACAGGATGCCAGTCTGGAGACAGGACTAGGTGGAAGTGTAAAATCCATGTGATAGAGAGCAAAGAGTAATGAGGCTGCATTCTCCTTGTGGGGTCTAATTGCTTCCTCAAATGATGTAAAGATAAAAGATATAAAAAACCAAATCTGATGCAGATTGTGGATCTGTTTCTTCCTAGCAGAGCAGTGCTTGATAGATTTTGATCTTCAACCTTTTCCTACAGTTTAGTTCCAGCTCAGTTTATTCTGTAAGTGTTCCAGAGGCAACGCAGGGTCCAAAGCACGGTGACCATGAGCTGTGTGCTGTGGTGGTAGGCCATTCACACCCCTCTGCAAAAGTAGAGTTTGTCCCTGAGAGTTTCTGCTCCAGTTCTCTCAGTTACTAATATGAACATTCTTAATAATTGTCAATCTTAATACAGTCCTGAACCATCTTCTTGAGCAGAAGGCAGCTGTCTAGGGAGAGCTGGTCCTTTTAAAATCAGCTCTGGGCTTACTAGTGAGGACTAGAAACATAAGGGCAGCACATCCACCATTCCAGTGGGTGCAATGGTAAATCAGCTGTGAATATATTGCCCCAATTTGCTTTATGATTTTGCTTTACACTTTTGTACCTCTATCATTTTGTCTACCAAAGTGGAAGTTTTTCAGATAACAATGGACCTTGTCATGACTTACACAAGTCCTACAATAACAGGACCCTGCTCTAGCTCGAGATGTCTGTGTTCTACTCACATTCACAGAATCATTCAGCTGTTTGTTTTCACCGTGGTATCAAGGAGTTCACAAAACTTGTGCCAAAGGTGTAACATTGAATTAAATGAAAAGCTTTATTTTTATTTCATTTCATACATAGCTCTCATTCTTTGTAGTGCAGCAAAATAATAAATAGTTGCTGCAGATAATTAAAAGTGGAAATGCAATTTAATTATTCCACTTTCTAGAAAGACTATTTGTTTCATGAGGACTTCAAGATGACAAGTCATTTCTTTTACATAAGGGTTATATTATTAGGAAATAAGAGGAGAATTCATCACAATCTAGTTTTACTCTTTGAGAGCTTCAAACTCTAAACTCTTTTACTTTATGATGGTACATGGGCCTGGCAGAGGTAAAGCACACGTGGATGTTTGCAAATGGTAATTCACTAAGGAAATTATTTTTGTCACATGCGGGAAGCTGTGTCATGCTGGAATACAGGTGATGGTTTTGTAAGTGTTTTTATGAAGTGATGCAATAGTCTTACTGCCATGTCAAATGTCACCATTATTTTTTCTGCTGTGATTGCTGCAGCTATGAGAGATTACCAACATGTGTTGCCCACCCTCTGTGGAAGGATAAGTAAAGCCACAGCAGGAGCAGTGAATAGCAGTGTGTGTCTGGACAGCTGTGCCAGTTCTGTACTCCCAACACTGAGCTGCACTCGCTGGGCCCGGGACATGCTTTTGTTTCTGCTGCAGGTGCATTGGCCAGTGTACTCGAGCATCTTTGTGGTATTTTGATGTGGTCTGCAGGAAAGAAAATTCCCATGCCTTGCTGTCTTGCTTTTGTTAAGAGCAGCAGTTCCTAACTCATTCATATGACATTCTTGAAGAATCACAAAGAAAAGCCAAGGCAGAAATCTGTGTGCTACCTTCTGAAGGCTGGTGGGGAAATTTGGGAATTTTGAATGTGTGATTGCCCAGAGTCTTTAGCCCTGCCCTAGGCATTAGTTCTTGGCTGCAGTCAGAGGTAGGATGCTGGGCTGCCACAATTTTAGCTATTTCCTTCTGTGTTCTCCATTTCATGAGCAGCAGGCAGGAGACTTGGAAAATCTTTATGATGAGGCAAAAGGCAATCAAAATTAAAAGGATAAAATTTTAACTCATTTATGTACTAAAAGGTAATAGAATAGATTTTACAATATTATTTTCTTTTTCTCCCAAATGATACTGCAAGTGGTCCTTTGGAAGATAAAGCAGTGATCTGTTAGGATTAGGCCTGCAGCAGATGAAATAAAAAAAAAAAAAATCAAAGCATCAGAAGCATGAACACTGAAAGATAGTTGAGGATAAGAAATGTTAATGTTACTGGATCTATCAAAAATACCTGTAGTGGTTTAGATTTGTTAATTTTGTTTTTTTGGCTAATGCACTAAATAAATGTTATGGTTTTAAAGCAGTAACTAAAAAATTACTAGAAAACTTATTTTTTGCTGTGAGATATGGATTAGAACAAGAGCAAAACAGGCTTAAAACCTAAAAGGAATAAAGTTTATTAACAGAACTATAAGAAAACCAGAATAACTTTTAGAAAACTTCTTTCTCTCTCACTACCTATTTCTTTGTTCACATGACAACATAGAAACAAAAAACTCGGAACTTTGGTGTTTAAATCGGTCTTAATTCTTGTTAGAGTCTTTTTATCAGTCTTTGTAGAGAAACAGAAGTCTTCTGTTAATCTATGGAGTTTTTCACAAGAAAACTATTTTTGTTATAGCTTTCTATTTCTCTGATGCCAGCTGCCTGGCATCAGTCTACTCTTCTCATCTGTCATTAGTCTACTCTTCTCATTTCACATCACTCTAAGGTGTGTTATGGGCTATGAGTCTAGGGATGTCATTTTTAAGGATGAGTTATTCAAAGGCAAAAGTCCTCTTCATCTGTTTTTGTGAGCTTCCCTGGAAACAGAAGTTTTTTCTCTGCCTCTCAAAAGGCTACAAATCTTTAACTATTACTTCTCCCCCTCTGTTTCAGTATTTCACAGCATTACAATCACTTCACTATTTGCTCAAAATCTACACTTTGAACACTCTATTCTTCATAATATACTCTGTCATGAATTAAAGGATCTCTTTTTTGGAACACTATTGTCTATCTCTATAGTTTTAACAGAAAAATACTTCAGCTTAATTAAAGCATCTCTTTATTTTCTCTTCTTCATCTAAAACTTAACTATTTTCTTCAATGTTTTTGATGGTTTTATGATGTCTTCTTCATGTTGATTGTCTTTCTCTCTCTGTCTCTCTCTGGGAAAAAGGAATAATCTTTAAGCCTCATCCAGGTAGTAAAAGAGTTGAAGTTTTGGAAAGCTGCAGATGTTCATGGTGTCAGGTTTCAGTTCAGCAGCAAAAACTGAAAACTAAGCCCAGCTGGCCGGCTCTGCTTCTCCCCCCCCCCCCCCCGTCCTCTGCGGCCTTGTCCGGCCTGGAGTGGGGGGAGGAGGCCGAGACAGAGCCCTGTTATCTCTTCAGAAGCCGGAAACCAAAGAGAGCCAGAGAGCCCTGGCTTTACGTCTTAAGGTGGTGTTCACAAGTTGATCTCACTTCTCAATGGTTAAAACTGCTGTCAATTCTCAGTAATGACCGATAATTGGTCAGGAGAAAAGACTCCCATCAGCCTCCAGCAGCTTCAGCTTCCTTAGCTCCCAAAGCTATCTTAAAGGTAAAGTCACCCCATGGCAATACCAAATGGTAAAACTGCAATATAAATATCTTTGGTCAAAAGTTAATTCAATCTGAAAACAATATTGCCTCTTTTGGTGTAATATCAGCTTTCCATTTGCATTGTTAAAAAGTTTTGCAGCCATCTGACTTGATCAGCTTTATCAATTAATTGAATGTCTCTCTCCATAAAATGTGATGTGAGTAAAATACAGATGTGAGATTAGAGGAAAAAAATACATTCTTTTAAAATTTAAATATCTGAAAAATAAGAAAATAATAACATTTTAGCTCAAAGATAATTTTTGACTGAAAGGATCTGTTTAGAAATATCAGAGAAGTGGAGTTAGGTATGGAAGTTGGAACCTAAAAGCAACAATTTGCTTGTGTTATAGTATCTGTTATATATTGTTATATATGTAGTTTGTTAGGTGTTGTTCACACATTTTCATTGCTTATACTAAGTTTAAGCTAATAACAGCTGGTTTATGCTAATACTGTAATTGCTTGATTAGAAAGGCTTTTCCTTCTATCAGTTTTCATCAGTTTTTCTTTTCCCTTGAAGCTGATACAGTAGGTACAGTATTCAAGATGTTTTCGTAAGTAAAACTAAAAAAAAAAAAATCATGCTGTGGCTGTGTACCTTCTGTAAATAACTTGGTAGTCCTATTTCCCCTCCAAATTACTAATAAGAGAAAGATTCAATGGTTGAATTCTGAAAGGACAGGTTTTGTAACATCATTTTCTTTTATGTGTACACTTCACACCTACTCTTGCAAAACAGGAATTCTTCACAGTGTTATTTGTTGATGCTTAAAGGTTCAATGAATAATTCAGCCCCCTTACCCTTCTTGCTTTGCTGCACACCTATTGAGCTCCCAGAGCAGAGTTGTATCAATAAATTCTGACTTACTTTACAACTCCAATTTCATGCCTGGCCTTTCCTAAGATACATACAATCAGAAATAAACAACTGAAAGAAAGAAAATATCTGTACAAATCATTTTATGAAATCTTATGTGCATGCAATAAGCCCATCTCTCCTGAATTGAAATGGATTGTTAAAATGAGTTTGCAGTCCTTTGATCAGGCAAATACTTGTGTTACAACTCTGTCCACCAGTGTGAGGGTGAGAGTTTAGAAATAAAATGAAGTTGCAGAGCACTGTGGGTGCAGACTTTAAAGGCCATGAGCACATCAGTGTGTATGTGCATAAATAAAGGCTATAATGTGGTGGGAAATGGAACCACTGAATCCTGCATTTAGGAAGATTCATGTCTTCATGGGTGCGCTTCAGGGTGGTTGCAAGTAGGTAGATCATCTGCATTTTTTCTGACTTCCATTGTGAAAAAATACAAACAAACTCCGGCTACCTTAGCTTTCAGTTTTTTCAACTTGTTCATTCACATATTCTTTATGTGAAAAAAAAAAGCTAATTATGTTCTGGAGGGCCAGCAGGGGAAACAATGGGTTTTTAACCTTCATTGTAGAGATATTGTCTATATTGGAAAAGTGAGGACTTCTTCAATAATCATAACGTGGGAAGTGATTCATTCCTTAGTGTAGGCAAGATAATCAGAGGCTGTCTTACAATAGAAGGCAGAGGTTTCTCCTCACATGTCAGAAACATTTGGGAACCTGAGTACCCTTGCAGTCAGGGGGATTTAGGGATCATTATGACCCCACATTTAGTTTTTCTAGAAAGGTGAATGTTAGGATTAACCACAGTTATTTGAAACAAATCACATTGGAGGATTTTGTTGTCCTCAACAACTCAAAGGTGTTTATTATCATGCTATTTAACCCTGCCTAAATTATGAGTGTTTTGTAGGAGTTAATGCCTGCAATGATTAAATAGAAAAACGAAATGTACTCATATACTTGAAGAGATTATTTAAAACTTATTTCTTGAGAGCTTCCTTCCTATGCATTTGTTTCAGTGAAGTAATCATCTGGACTCTTCTGAAAATGAAAATCTTTCGACATTTAAATTAGAATTTCCACTTTCGCTCAGTCACCAACTTGTGAGACAGATATCTTAACAGGAAGAAGAGAATGTCCCATTCAAAAAGGCTGATTGTCTGTGAAAAATAAATTGTAACAATAATTGAAGAGAAAATATGACATAAAGTACTCAAAGTATCATTTGAAGTCATATTTTTCTCGGTGAGGAAACAAAGGGATTTGATTCTCCTAAAGAAACAAAACCTCTGGCTTTAGTTATGGACATTATGGACAGCTTTATGGATGAGCTGTCCATAATGTCTGCAGATTTGAGAGTTCAGTTTTTTCTGAGTAGCACTAGAAGACCTTAATAAAGCTAAATTATTTGCTAGACCTCAAGGCATATTTAAATATAATTTTGTTTCTCCTCTTCCACCTGAAAAAAAAAAAATATTGTTGACAAAAGTTTCTTGGAAAAATCTTTTCTGAAGAACATTTATAATTTTAACACTAGCATTGCAACTTCCCCCAAAATGCCCCAAGTGACAAGTCTTTAGGAATTTCCTAAATGGAGTGATTCACTCAGGGTAAGATAAAGTGAGAACCTCATTTATTTAGTGTATTTTTTCACAAACTTTAGATGTGCTCATTTGGGAGTAAAGTGCATTTAATATTTCTGGAAATGATGAGATGCTTTGGTTTGCCAGTTGTTATTTTCAGTGAGATCTTCATTTGACAGCAGTGTCTCTACTGGCTATTACAAAGGATAATTGAATTGTTATTTAGATTTTTAAAAAAACACAGTTACACGAAAAATAGATGGTTCTATCAGGTATCACATAAACACTTTGAAAAGTTTTAATTTTTGTTGCTCAGACACTTCAGGCTAAAAATGAGAACAGCTGTACTCTCATCTTGTATCTTTTTCCCCAGACTCTTAGTATCATTGTCTAAATATTATCTATTATTAAACTTGCTTGCTGCTTGTCTTAGTAATGTACTCGTTTGTGGATGGCAATGCTGAGATATTAGTCCCCTAGAGCTCTCCAAAGAGGAAGAATATTCTAGATAATGTTCCAAAATTTTTTTAAGTCTTCTCATTTTCTGGGTATACCTAGGACATACTGTCAAGTTGGCATATTAGTATTCTTTGTTTCGAAGAGTATTTTTGTGAAAAGTGACCATACATCACTCACATTACCTAATTATATTCTGCTCTTCATATCTCATCAAGCACGCAAGTTGTTGGGACAGCAGTTCCAAGTTATAGCAGATGGAAGTCACTATTTTTATAACCATAAATAGTTAATTTACTGTCATTCTTTATTCCTCCAGAGGCAGAGGAAAAAAGAAAAGTCAGTTGATAGAGTAATAAAAAGACATTTGCAAGGTCTTTACACTGGCTTTTACTGCTGGTTTTTGTGGGATGTATCTTTTTAGATGTTTTGTTGTTGAATGACAGCAGCAGAAGCATAATTCAATTTCTGTTATAAGAGTTGTTTAAAATTATTACCCTTTAAATAATACTATCCTTTTGGAGAATTACATTATCACAATGATCACCTGGCCTCTCACAGTTTGTGTCATGTTACTGACCTTAGTGCCTGCCCTGCGTGTGGGTCAGTGGGAAGCACTTGCCTGCAGTGAAAAATGCAAACGCATGGATGTGGCGACAGTCTAAAGTGATTCGCTGCAATGAGTGCATGAATTCCATTTGTGCTCATGCCTTTTTTCTCTCTAAAACTTTGTATACATGTCTTAAGTGTAACTTTCAGCAGAGTTTCACTCCTGCTGACTGTAAAACACTACTGTGGGCAGATGTGGCATCCCTGCAGCAGTGAGCACACATCCACACATTACCAAATGTATTGTTGCATCCTCTGCACTGTCATCCAAACATCACACGCAGGTGTAGTAGCCAAGAAGCCTATGGCAAGATCACTGTTGAAAGGAAGAATTGATTTTCGTATATTTTCAGCTGTTTTTCATATGCAAACAAACCTTGATTTTATTCTTTTCTTCCTAATTTAAGAATCTGAAATAGCTTCTCAGCTATAGGAAGAAGGCAGTGACCAGTACATACTAATTTTTTTTAACACTTAGAAGTATTGCAATTACTTTTCATTTTCATAGCTTTTCAGTATTTGTTGGTTGTATTATTTACAGGAAGGGATGTCCTTAGCCTGAACAAGTGGTTATTCATATTCTTCTTTGCAAATAATTTTCATGCAAAGATGGAAGAATTGCTTTTAGACTCAGTCAAAGTTCTAGTTTTGGTCCTCGTTGCCTGCTCTGGGATACAAGATAGCTGCTTCTGCTGGACCAGATTACACATGTCATAACATGATGTGAAGGATTTCACTCCACACCAGTCAGGTGTACAGATTTGATCCTTGGTGTGTGTATCAGTTTCCTGCCTGTAACAAGCTGGCATTTGCACATTCCTACAGATTTTTCTGTATCTTTCCTTCTAGGACTTGTTTAATATAAAGCAATGCACAAATAAATGGTCTAATAGAAGAGTCCTACTCGGCTCCTGTACTCTGAGAAAAAGATTTCTCGTTAATTTATCAGACTTAACATTCTTCATCCCACTCACAAGCTGCTCTCTTGTTGCAATAAGTTATTGAAGAAGTCCAAAATTTATTGCATCTGTTTTCCTGTGTAAACTCTGCAAGTCTAAAGACAAGCTCCTGAGTTAAAAAAATTCTGATGGATATTCACAAATTTGCTGCAGATTCAGTAAGAGGTGCTTTACTGTCTCAGTTGATGTCTACTTAACTAGGTACAATAAAATCTGTGGCCAAGTACTGCAGCAATAGGAAGCTGCAATGGAAAAATCCTCTCATGGTATGTTGAACTCTACATATAAGAGAACATCAGCATATAAAATCAGAATTTATTTTTTTTTCATGTTTTCTCACAACTACCAATTTTAATTTAAGTGATTAAAGCACTTGTGATATTTCGCTCCTTGGGTTAACAATGAACAGAGTAATTTAAGCTGCACTGAAGGGCAGATTTTAAAGGTTAATGTCTTCTGCATGTGGTTGTGATAAAAGCTTTGATGAAGATACAGTATTCAAAGAAATGAATGTTTATTAATTAGGAAGATTCATTGGCAGGTGTAATGGGATTTTTAAAAAAGGGAGAAATTTTTTTCTTCCTTTTTTTTAGCTGTTACAATTTGTACTGAATCTGATGATGAGTAATTGAGGTCAGATTTACAAATTTCAGCATTGACCTGAATCAGCTTCTACTGAAATCACTACAAATTCTAACCATGTTTTGAGACAAAGGTGGCTTTTTTCAATCTTGTGTGTATAGTTTGGGGTGGAGGTGGGGGGTGTGTCCATGAATGAACTAAGTGATCTTTATTCTTTTTTTTTAATTCCTCAAGTTAATTTAAACCATTGAAAAATATTCAGAATATAATTTTAAAGAGACAAAGTGCAATTAAATTCCAGTTAGAAAGAAGTATGCATTCTTACCAGAATCTTAGGATAAATCTTCCTATGTTAACAGCTTCAAAGCAGTAAGAGCTGGTTGTTTGCAACTGCATTCATTGTCAGAGGTCATCGCTTACAATAGAAACATTTCACTTACAATTAAAAATGCAGATAATACTGTAAAAGCAAGTGTTGGAGATATTAAAGACCACTTACCTAAAAGGCAAATATTCATATGCTTCACTGTCTGCCCTCTGAATTACACGGTATGACCTAATTTCCGTCTAGAAAAATTATCTGCGTTTGGAATAATTAATATTCCCTGTTGAGACCTCTACTAAGTTAGTGTACTAGAAGAAACAAAATTATTTATTTATCTCTTCCCTCATGCCTAGCCTGATCTCTAACTGCAAATAGCAGTTGACTCAACTTTTGTTTTTCTGTGTGATAGTGATCTGCACTGCTATCAACTCTTGAGGGAAACTAGTTGTAATGGGTCACTGAAGTTCACTAGAAAAAATCTTTTGTGTCTTCTGACACTCACTGTTTTGATTTTCTGACAGGGTTTTTGAAGGATGCCATGGAAGTTTGGTATAGTTGCTGTTTGTTTCATTGAGATTAGGATGTGTTGATCACCAGGCTGCTTTGAAAATCTAGCCTTTAGCAAGGATTTGCAAAAGCAGCTAAGTGACCTGGAAGCATTACTTCTCTTATAATTCATGGACAACAGAATACAAGTGAAGGGGGGAAAAATGGGGAAAATAGATAAGCATTTAGACATGTGAGTGACTTTGAAAATTCCTCTATATTTAGGATCAAAGATTAGACTGATCTGATAGTTCTTCTGGGTTTCTTCTCCTGTCTTTGAATTGCCTTGGGCTGTTTGAGCAAATCCTGGGGATTTCTACTGCTCCTTGTTGCTTGTGAATGTACACTAGTTAAGATGGACTGGAATGAGTAATTCTTCATGAAGCTTAATGTTTTGAATTATATCTTTATTTACACTGCATATTATCTTTCTTGAAAATAGTCCTAATAAATTCGGTAGAAATCAACCTGAGAAATAGTCTGCTGTAACTCCACTAAGAATTTCTGGTTTGAATCTGATACAGAACTACAGCAGCTTTACACATTGTAAAACATTCAAAAGCTGTTCAACCCAAGGTGTCAAAGTAAGAAATGGTATATGATTGCCTAGTTGTCCACAGTTCTCCAGATAAGGCTGTTATTTTTAAAAAAATATATTTACTTTTCTTTCTGTTTTGTATTAAAAGAAGGATGTCTGCCTTTCTTTGATTTCAGATTATGAATGATGATTCTACATTGTGATTTCCAAAAAGATTCCCATCATGCATCAAGCCCGGCAGTCTCCTCTTGGGTTGAGCAGGCTTTTTCATTCACATGCCCCATTTGCTCAACTCTCAAGCTTATGGGTTGTTTTTGAAACATGGAAATAGGTGAAAATACAGCAGCAGTCAGTATTCAAAAGAAAAGGTATTTGGCTATTGGGTGTGTTTATGCATTTTATTGAGGGATCTAGAGTTCAAACTTTGTGAATGTGCAGCAGCAGCTGGAGTGTTGAACTGCAAGTCTAAACATGGCTGGGCAGAAAATATCTCCATATTCATGACACAGCAGAAAATTGTGCCACCTCATTTAAAAAAATTGAGCTGAAAATTGAAAGGACATAATGTTTTCAGAAGAAACCACATTATTTCAGTCCTTTGAGAAAAGCTCAAAGGAAATACTTTTCTTCTAAAAAAGATAAGCCTAAGTTTTTGTTTAAAAAAAGTTTCCAAAATATTCATTTATCTTCATTTTCATGTATCTGTTACTACTGACAGCGCCTTAAGATACCACTTAATTTTGTCTTTTTTCCCCTTCTTTAAAGGCAGAGTAATGAGATTTAATTGCATCAAAGTATTGTGAATAATCAGAAAACAGCTGAAAGGAAAGATCTTAAAAAGTAGTAAATAGTATAACTTAGTTTTAAATGTCTTCATGAAGTGAAAAGCTCAAGTTTCAAAATGACATTAACTGTTTAATTGATTTTTTTTTTTTTTTTCCTTAAGGCATAGGCTCAGGTAAATCATGTACCAAAGAAAGCAATGGTATGGAAATAGAAAAAAAAAAAATTCAAATAATAAGGCACATGAGCAGAGTGAATCCATAGAGGGGGAAATTAATGAATGCCTTCCAGTGGCACAGCCTGAAACTGTGTCATGGCATTGGGCTGTATTAATGTAAATGGTCTGACAGCATGATTCTAGCAGTTGTAGTTCTGCTAATTGTTTGTGTTCATGGCTTAATAACGGTCGAAAGAAATGGTGCATTTCTCAGTAAAATACATCTCACTGACACTTAAGCCAGCATTATGTTCAGCACTGAACCAAGTGACTGTGAGCTGTATGTAGCTTCTTTGCAAGTGTTTGAAGCAATGGTAACCTTTGAAATTCCCTGAGGGAAGGAGAGTGTTATTCTCTTGATTTAAAATGTATTACAACTGTTCACATGCTAAGCAACATATGCATTAGAGAGATTGCTGTAGGCTTGCAGGAAAGTTTGCATCTCTTACATGATAATATTGCCAAGTGCCTTTCTGATCATACCTGTGCATTTTGTCCTCCTTGCAGGACTTCCTGTCTAACTGGGCTTGGCTTAATGGGAAGAAAAAAGCTTTAAAGATTACATTTGCTAATATGGATAAGGGTTTCTATTTCAAATGTCCTTTTTAGAAAAGAATGTAAACATTCAGCAGCAGCACACACATAATTACCTTATGTAATTATGTAAAGGACCAAAAAAATGGTGTATCTGTAATTGAACGTAGTGCCATGGTAAAAGGCTGGTGATACCCACAAAATCCTAACCCCAAGCACGGGACAGGTGCAGCTGTCTCTGGCAGTCTCAAAATCTGTTGGAAAAGGTTTGAGGCAGAACCTTTAACATGACCCCAGGTGAGAGGACAGCAGTGCTGCTGATGTCCCAGGTCTCTGCAGCATTGGTGTCAGCATTATGTAAAACTCCCTTATATAACCCCACAGCACATACCAAAGCCCCAGTGATCATAATGACCCAATGGGAGCAGAGTGTCCAAAATATGATGTGTCCACAACATTGGTCTACTCAAGTGTGAGAGCTGATACACACCAAGTACCTCGGACATGTTGGTACCACTAACTTATGCTACTTTACCTTGGTTTGCATCCTACTTGCAATTGTAGCAGTTGCAGAGTTGCAGCACTAGCAGCACATACAATGCAACAGAAGTTATCCCCCTGATTTTCCAACACCAAGATACTGTGTGCAGACCAAGAGATGAAGAGCATTTTTTTCCCCTCCATTTATTCTTGGATTTTGTTGGGGTTTTTTTTGGTAGATTTTCAAGTTGGAGGCAGTGTTTATTGTGGGTGTGCACTGACAGACTTTTGAAATCTTTTCCCACTTAATACCATGAAAATGGATCCAAGGACCAGTTTCTTAAGATTTAAATTCTCACTGAGTCACATGGAAAGCTTTTAGGACAGGGATTATTGCTGATACTGGCTCACCTTGTCTTGCGTAGAGTTTTTAGCTTTATGTGTGGTTTTGACAGTCGTTTTGAAGGGTGAGAAATGGCTCCATATTTGCATTTTTAACATTCATTATGGAGAAGCTAGAAGCCTGTGGTTTTCAATTGCCTTTCTAACAGTGGTCAGATGATGAAGACAATCTGTTTAACAAACTGGCATATAAGATAGCTCTCTCCGTATGTCACACATTTGCCATTCCATCTGCTGGGTAATAAAGCCAGCAAAAACCCAGCCTGACCAGCCCCTTAGGTGATCTTATTGTCTTCCAGAAAACACCAGAAAAAGTGACAAACTCATTTCAACTTTGAGATATTTTACTTTATTTACTGCTTCCGGTTATTCTTGATACTAAATAATATAGTAAACATGTAATAAGTATAAATCAAATATTTGAAGTAAGCAGTACTTTTTGACCTTAAAGAAGGAAATATGGGGAGTTGTGAGAATATGGTGCTCCTCACCAATTATTTGTAATAGGAACAATAAGCTAGTGCTTTTGAATTTTTTAGGTCAATTAATGTTAGTAAGAAAAGTCAGACTCACAGTACTGGGAGAGGATGACTGTGGTAGGTCATTGCATAAGCAGGAACTGGGCCAGACAAAGGGACAGTTGTCTGTGTGACAAGGAGAAATTCAGCAAAACACTAGTTTGCCAAACCATATTTTTAATATGCACTTTGGATGTAATGGAAAATAGAAAACCTTTTCAAGAATTGATTGGAACCAGGTGTTTTACCTGTAGTCCAGCTACAAGGCTGGACAAGCACAGCAATTAAGGGCAAGTTCAGTTTAGATCATTATTAGGAAGTAAATACTCTCAGAATGTACCAAAGAAACTTGAGCTTTAACAAAAAGTATTTTAGTTAGGCAGAAGTCTGCCAGAAAACCCCTTCAATTTGTGAGAATTATTTGGGAAGTTAGTGGTGATAGTAGCAGAAGTTGATGATTTATTAGATGTTAGGCTATAAGAGGTTCTCAAGACAAAGATGTAATCACTAGCTGAAAAATTATTACTCCCATCCTTACTGGAGCTGGTCTTCTCTAACATTTCAGTTTTTTGATGCAATTAGAAAGGGGTGTACAAACACCACACAGATTTGATTTGAACTTTTTCAATTAGCTCTTGCAGAAGTCTTCAAGTACTGCGCACGAACTTGTGCGTCGTTGCAGTGTGCGTGATGTGGCCAAAGCTCTTATCTCAAGTGACAGGCAGGCAGGTACTGAGAAGTCCTTGGTGGATGCATTGTCCTTTGAAGGGACATCCGTGTGTGGCATTGCTACCATGCCCTGATCTAATGTCAGAAATCCAGGTACATGCTGGGGAAGTTCACTTTTCTGCCTGGTGAAGCTCCTTTCTGCAGACACTGAGTGGGCCAGCCATTTATTCTCAGTTCATGGCTCCATAAAAGGATACCGCTTCTATAGCCCAAATTTTTATATTTTTTTTTAATATGATAATAAATACATTATTCTTGAGCCAAAATTTATCCTTTGACAGGCACAGTTGTGCAGCATATGTTAGCCACTCAAATCTTAGTGCCATGAAGACCACATAAGAGCTTCAAGAAAGAACAGCGCTGCCAGAAAATGAAGTATTGCAATTTCCTTCTGTTGAAGCAAAGGAACTTCCCATGCCTACATCCCTGCACTGATATCCTGGAACTGAACTTCAGTTTCTGTGCTGTTTCCAGTTTTTATCAGTGCTTGCAGAAATCTTCAAGTAGTAAGAGCTTCTCTTCTGTCCCTGACTAAACTACTTGAAACATAACTCTTATGAAGCACTGAAGAAACTAGAGAGATGCCTTCTATTTTTTCCAGAAAAGAAGGTGTTGCTGAAACAGAATGTAAATATGGATGGATACTGCTGTGATGAGAGCTTTATAAAAGTACGTATGACACAGTGAAGGGCTACTCCTGCAGGAAAGACTGGAATATGTTCATAGTTCATATGGCAAAAAGGAGAGAGTTCAGCTTTTGATTAGGTTTTGGTTTTGGTTTGCTTTGTTTATTTTTTTTTGTTAACTTAGCATAAAACAACATGGCAGGCTGTTCTAGGAGTGCTTATTATCTACTGATTGTATTATACAAAGTATTATATTGTTATCAATGATTATATTATCTTGAGTATTACCCCAGAGGAGAGAATTTTCATTCTCTCCCTGCAGATCCCTAAGTGACTGAACTCAGCATATCTTACCACTCTCATAGTCTTCATTAAAAATAAATAGATAATTTTAAGGTTTTGGGAGTAAGAAACTGAACCGAAGAAACCACTGTGGATCACAATTCAAGTTCCATTTAAGCTGTAGAAACAAGTTTGATTGATCATATTTTAATTTGAGATTGAAGTTTGTATGGGAGAGATTGGTGGTTTAGGACTTGAAATTTAAATACTACATTGTTCACTCCTTTACAAAATAGAGATTGCATTATTTAACTTTGCTGTATTTTTTCTTACTCTCAAGGTTTACTTAAAATCTCATATTTCTGAATATGTTTTTGCATGTGTAATTGTTGTTTTTTTTATATATACATCTCTGTAGTGACCTGTCTTTATATGTTGTAAAATTATGTCCTTGAAGTTCAGTTCAGAAATTGTTCCAATGCTTCTCAGTTGCCTTTGTAGCCTAACGTGAACTCTTTTTTTCCTCCTCTGGGAGAAAACCTGGATTGAATTTTTGCTTTGACTGAAGAATTTGAAAACCCAGTTTCCATCTCCTGTCCCAGACATAGAGTTATCACGTATCAAGAGGTGACTTACTTGCAGACTTTCCTGTTGGTTCTTTTCTGTGTTTTCTTTCAAACACATTATGGGCTTGTTTGTAGTGGAGGAATTAAAAAGAGTGTATATAGGTGGCTGTGAACATTTGGGAAGGTAATGCCTGTATTTTAGTCCCTATTTCAGCACATTTTCAAGTTTTTCATAAAGAATACGAACAGGAAAAGTGCTGGATGTTATCTCAGAATGTTGTATAGCCCTGTGATTATGACCCTTGCTTAGATAAGGGGTTTCACATTCATTCTTTTTAACATAAAGATTCAAATATTTTTTGTCTTGAGCTGGACATATTTAATACTCTCCACCATTCTCTGAATGAGTACATTGTGAACTGAACAAAAGGAAGTGTATGAAAGTTGCCTTCTCCTAAAGGGATACATAGGGTTGCTTTATTTGGTTTTAACTTTAAACCGGTTTTTTCCCTTTTCCAAGGTTGAAGGATGAGCATTGTCTCTGATTGGGACCCTCAAGGCTGCAGTTTCTCAGATAAAAAAGGCTACCATAAAAATACATGCTTTATAGTGTTCAGCATTTTCTGTGGTGTGTATGCCTCTTTCCACCAGTGTATGACTAAATTTGTTGTGTGTTTTGAAATTCTAATGGAGAATGGGAGAAGTTAAGAGTTCCTAACGTAAGTTTAACTAGATAGAAAAAAATGAAATCAAAGTGAAGGGTGAGTGACAAGTTTTTGACAGATTCTGTGGTACATTCTGTGGTAATAAATATTTGAAGCATTTTCTTTCAGAAGTTCTTTAGGTTATTAGAGAATGTTTCATTTTCTGATACATTAGTATTTCTTTTCCTTATTGCAGTTATTTGTGCAGCATTTTTTCACAGTTAGTGCAAAACAAATTATTCCACTGTATTGGGTCTTCTTCCTGGAAGAAAGGAAGTTTGGCTTTGTGCATTGATCCATCCATACAAAATGTACTTGTGTACTTTTGTAGTGCTCTGCTGCAAGTTCAAATGCCTAAAGCTGCGCACAGGAATAGATTATATGTAATATATTGCATACTGTAATATAATAAAATATGTGCATAAGCACCTTTTATGCCAGAAAATGTATTTTTAGATATTGCAGGGATTCTTTTTGTCAGTTTCATCTCTTCACCAGTGGCTCAAAATTGATTCTAGCATTTATGCAAATTCCATATTCAGTACTTTCTCTGCGATCATAACTTGTGACCTTAGGCTTTAATCTTCATATGCAGTCCTCACATACTTAGTGTGCACATTATTCATGTCTACCGTCATTGCAAAGTCATCCAAATTGTATTTATGGAATTTATATGTGCCATGGTGTACTGACAGTTTTATGGGGGAAATTAATCAGAGCATCTAGAGATAAGTTTGTTACTTGCCACTTTCTTCTCATCTCTCTGCCTCATTATAATTAATCAGCTTTTTTTCTTTTTTTATAGCAGGCTGACATAATTTTAATGATGTTTCTTCTGTGCAAGCTTTAATTATATTTTATAATCTATGCTACATTATACTTTCTCCTTCCTTGTGCTAACAGGGTGATAATCTGTAAAATGATGCTTGTCTTGAGGCTTGTGCAGACAAGGAGTGATGAACAATATAGACACAAGCTGTTTTTCTCTTAAAAGGAATGTCAGCCATCAATGTGGTTTTACTTGCTCTCAAGCTGATGATATTCTTGATGAAATTGAATTCTTCTTTTCAAATAACATGGCCAGAAGTGAAAGGGAAACAGTATACAAAGGCTTATTATGTTTAATTATAGCAACTATGCCACATGAAGTAGAAGACACTAGAGCATTCCTGATTTGTTTGTCATGCCGCGTGTTTTCAGTAGTAGGATTTTAGCACTCATGTTTCTCTGAACTCCAAATGTTTTCCAGCATGATGACACGAGAAGGCACCTCTGTTGATGCAGTGTTAAAATGGATTCACAAAAGCCAGTGATGTAGGTTCAGTGCTGAACATAGCAGATTTTTAGTTTAATTCTAGACAGCTTGAGTGCATTTAGGCAAAGCTCACAGGTATAAATGACGTTTTTATAGTAGTGTAAGATAAGATTTTGCTAAATCAATGGTCTCACCATCACTGCAGTATTCACAAGAATTTGGGGTTAATACCCTTTTTCAATCTCACCTGGTTTTGGAAAGCAAGATTTTGCTGTCAGTGTACAGCAGCATCAATACTTAACAATCTGTGGTGGCTCACATACGTTGTATACTGTGATTCACAAGCCAAAGTTAAATCTCTGCTGTCTAATGCCCAGCTGAGCAGTCCAGGTGCAGAATGCCTATTATTTGCTAAATGAGAAGTAGACTACACTTAAGGGAAGGTCAGCTTCTTTTGGCCTTCTAAAGGAATACATCTCAAATGGAAATCCTACTCAAAAGTAGGTAATTAATCCTACTCAAAAGTAGGTAAGTAAAAGTGCTGCTAGGATTTCATTTCTTTTCAGAAAATAGGCACTTTGTGAACATTGCATCTAAGTTCTGCAGTGTCTTTTGCCTTGAGGGATATGCAGAAATGTGTCAAATCAGGCCACTTCTACCTATTTATCTATTTAAAATCAGCACGTTTGTGTTCACCGGGGTTGTGAGAGCAAAAATGTTTCACATAAAGGTTTAAAAATAAAGGTGGGGCAGTAATCCGGAGAAATGTAGTTTAACTTTCTATTCACAAATGCAGAGTTATATTTTTACAATTCTGCCTTGAGATTTCAGTAAGGTAATCTCATTGCATAGCCTGGCATTGAAAATTCTCGTCTTACTTAGGCTAACATAAATGAAGAGAAACAAAAGTGGTTGCCTCTCTATCACATAAAGCAGATGCAGAGTTTCTGATAAATTACTAGACCTCAGATTTTTAATGAGTGATAAAGATAGGAAGTTTTTTTTTGTCAATGCTGGCTATACCATTTTTTAACTTCCTTTTCTCTCACCTCACATATGAGTCATCTTACCCTGCCCTTTCTTTTCCCATTTCCCCTTTCCTCTTTATTTCTTTCTCACAGACATGTAACTTGGGTTCATCTTTTGTTATTTATTTGCACTCACTCCTCTTGCCTATACTTTCTACTTTTCTTGCACCAATTTATGTAACCATTTGCATTCCTTGCAAGGAAGAAGTGGTGCTTTCTATATGCCTGGAATATCAAATGCGGAACACTTTACTTCCCATTCCAAACTTGATGAATAAGATTAAATTTTCTGAAGAATAAAACTTCTGCATATTTTAATATAAAGCAAAAATGTTAAAATTATCTGGTTTTTTTATGTTTTTAACAAGTGTTTTAAAAAAGTGTTTGTTCACATTTACATTATGCTAAAACCAACATAGTGTTATACATAAATACCCTTTTTTGATAGCTGTAAAAATATCTGAATGATAATTTAAATTATCAGATGTCAGGGGAACATCACTTCTTTTACTATTTTGTCTGAGGATTTAGACTGTTCCTAAAATTGATCTTACTTTCCTACAGCAATCAGCAAGAGTTAGTTGCAAGCAGTTCAGTCAGCCTTTCCTTAAACTCTTCACAGAACATTAAGGGATGATGAGTGAAAATCACAAACCTTCTGCAGCTGATATTTTCTCTTGGTTTGTTTTTTTTTTTTTTCTTTTGTTGCTTTTTGCAGGTTTTTTGGTTTTTTTCCTTCTCCTGTCTATAAAGCACTGAAAATGTTGCTGTGCTTGAAATGAAGTTGAATTACACTGTTATTTAAAACTTGTGGACAGGATTAAAAAATAGACCGGAGAGTCTCATAGCCGTTGGCTGTGCATGTCTGTGAGATATGAACACAGCTTTAATTGCCTTGTTTGTAACCATCAGGGGGATGGGAGCAGCTCAAATTGTGATTCAGGAATGGTGAATCAGGCTAGGCAACTACTGATACTCATTCCAATCAAAGGTACATTGAATGTATTAAAACAAGACGTACTCAGCACAATGTTTCAGTTGAGCATTCCATAGGAATTCCACAGGAAGGACCACACTCTGGAATACTTATCAGTTGGAAATAGTTATCAATGTGTAAGTTGGAGGGGTATGTATGTGTGGCTCTTTGCTGGTTAATAACTGGCAGAAATAAGATAATCTCATTTTTGGTACCTTTCAGATTTTCTTTTGAAGATGACTTTCATTGTTTCTCTATACGTCTCTTTGTCATGGATGCAGTGACATACTTCACTCTTAAGAGAGAAGTAGCAATATGTTTATTGGTGTAAAACAGTGATTAAACATGGTTTGATAGTAAAATGTGGCTGTGGTCTAACAAGATTGGATAGCTTCATGGAGGACAGAGTCACACAAAACTGCCAGGGAGACCCTCCTGTCGAGTCATGGGGTTCAGAAAAGAGCCCCTTGGATTCTTACTTCTTTTCTGGGGAGATTTTAGGTGTGTCTGGATCCACATTTGGTCAATGGTTTATGTCTGGAGGATTATATGTGCACAGTCAATCCTTCATCTCACTTAGCTGAGATTTCAAAGTCTCAGTGAACTTATTCCCAATTCACTTAACAAGTTCCAATTCACTTACCTGTCACAAATAAGGATTCTCTCAGCCTCAAGGACCAACCTGGAGGGATGTCTCTCCTCCAGGGGAGATCCTTGTGTGCAGCCCACTGACAATGCAGGAGAGTCCAGCAGGCTGTGGGCTGCTCACTATTTATGGAGTGAGATGACTGAATTATATTTGTGTACCAATTGTAGTTTGGCTGGTGCACGGTCAACCAACTTTAGCTGTTGATAAAGATTTACAGCCCTCAGCTTAAGCCAGATGTGACCATCCTGACTGCCACAGGTGGCTATTGCTAAAGCAGAACCGGCTGGGGGGACACACGGCCACACTCTTTTCTTACAATAGTTACAATTTTCACTTTACTGCACGCTTTCTTGTGAGACCTATCACCTGCATATTAGGATAGTTTAGAAGAGGCATTCAGTTCACCTCTTAACCATGCCTTGCTGATGAAGATACTTCATCCCCATCTTGAAAATACTTCCTTTGTTCCATTGTACTTGGAAAATATTCATGGCCCTGAATACTCATACATAAAAAATAAAATCCCGAGACCAAGACTAAGCTTTGTGGCATAGGTAGGTTCACCTTTTATCTTCTTCCATTTTTAATAATTAATTCTTGCTAAGAATTAATACAGCTTTTCTTTTAGCTGTAAGTGGGCTTTAATTCATTTTAATAATGCGTTTCTCCTGTGACACTCTGACACAAGCAAACCTTACTGCAGCCATGAATCTTACACTGCAAGACAGTTTCTCACTTCAGACAAATCATATCCATTACTTCACAATTTTGCTTCCCAGTTCAGTAGTGTGCTTGGAGGATCTCAGGCATGTCTGACAGGTGCAATCCTCTTTTCATGGACGTGGGCTGGCTGGCCCTTCGCTGCATATAATCTTTCTCTCTTATAAATGTGTCCTCACAGCTGAAGACAGAACCATTTCTTCATCTTGTTGGTTTTTTACCTATGGGGGTATCTGCACATATTTGAGATCTCCTGGAGTTTGTTTAGGATGGTGTGTATGACAAATCCACTTGCCAAAGGTTTTCCTCTTTTCCTCATTAATTTCTGGGCCTGTGACCTTCTAATTGTTTCAGTGCATCCTTCAGGTCTTGGCTACCAGCGCAATGAACTCTCTAATTGATTCCAGGATATTAAATATTTAGTCCATGCCTAAAGTCATGTCCCATTATCAAGTGTTCTTTTACCTTGTGGTAATCAAAATAGTAAGTAAAGCACTTCTCCATCAGAAAGATATCTCTCTCAGGGGATCACCTCCAGCTTTCACTGTTTAAAAAATAGGCAGAGAGACTTCAACCTGTCTGCAATTTGATTTCATCTGTCACCACAATGTCACTCTTGTCCCTTAATGGTCCTACTGTCTCTTCATCATGCTCATATCCTGGATTTTTAAAGACTTGCTTGCAATTCATCTTTATTTTCTGTGCTATTTTTATTTCACTGGCTGCTTTTATATCTGTTCATCCATGCTGAGATTCTAATTTAATTACTGTTTGTATGTCTTTCACTCAGTCTCCTTCACTAATATTCATACATTCCAGTAAGGTTTTTTTTTTTTGTCAGTCTGCTTTTCCAGGCAAATATCACAGAGCTGTGGCATTGCAGCAATGTATTATTTACTTTCTAACTCCTGTAGTCAGTGTCAATACTATTTTGTATGTTCTGTTAATCTTTCTCAGTTCCTCTCTTTTCACTTATTCTTACTTCCGTGCCTCAGTCTGTTTGCTTCCACATGGTTTTGGCTGTACCCAGCTTTGACAATATATGTCTTCTTCCTGTCCTGGCTGCTACTTTAATAAAATTTGTGTTGCTGAGATTCCTCTCTGCCTTAAAACACACTGTTATTTTCATTTTATTCCCTTGAAGTTTGATGCACATGTTGAATTTAGCCACATTCCAGCTATTCTGCCCACTGGTCTTATTATTTCAAATAGATACAGTCTAGTCTCTTATGTCTTTGGTTAATTCAAATTTTACACTGCTATCATTTCAACTTTTTAAAATGCTATTTTTTTATAATTTTGTAGGCCAGTTGTTCTTTCTTCTGAGGGCCAACAGTCTATCCCCATGTATCTCACCATCTGAAGCTTTTTCAGCTACCATCCATACTAGTTCTTTTCCGTCCACATTTCTCTCCTGGTCATTTCTTGAGGAATACTAAGTTGTCCTTGATAAATCAGACTCTGTCTTTCTCTTTGTTGTTAGTAATGGAGCACATATCCGTATTCTCATTTTTTGGAATCTAGCAACAAATATTTTCCAGATGTTTTTTGTCATTATATGATAAAGAGAACTCCTTGCAATTTTTCATTGGGAAGTCAACAGGGGTAGGAATTCAAGTATCAGCTGTTCTTCAGAAGACCTAGACTAATGGTGATGACTGGAATGAGTGGAAACACAGATCATCTTTCACTCTATGGTGTACTAGAGTAACCCTCAAGTCATTGTCCAACAGCTTATTTTCACACAGAAAATATAATGTAAAGCAGAGTGACCCATTTAGATGTTTCCATCTGTGATATTCACTTAGAACACCTTCCAGGCATCTGAGTGTTGGGACTTCATTGAACCTGCAGCTGTCCCAGGTGTGTCCCCTCCCAGCTCCTTGTGCACCCCCAGCCCACTCGCTGTTGGGGTGCTGTGAGGAGCAGAAAAGGCCTTGATACTGTGCAAGCACTGCTCAGCAAGAGTTCAAACATCACTCTGGGTCTTACCGGCACTGCTTTGGTCACAAATCCAAAGCTCAGCACAATACAAGCTACTGTGAAGAAGTTAAACTCTGTTCTAGCCAAACCAATAGAACTGGGGTAAATATTTGCAGTACTTGAATAAGGTCCTGGCTCCAGAACTGCGGCCCAGCCATTATGTATGAGTTGCATGCTGTAGTCTCTGAAGGGACAATGGAAATAAAAGAGAAATTGAGCACATAGATTTCTGGAGCTCAGAGACAAGCATCTTCTGTGGCAAAGCTGTAGCATCTGATGCTTCCATTAAAGAATAAATATAATTATATACTGCCAAGTTTGAAAAGACTTTTGATTGATTCACTTATAAAGCATAAGTTTAAGAATTGACACTTGATATTTACTGTGTATTAGCACTTCTTCTAAGTATGGTTGCACCAGCAGGCATAATGTGAAGCCCTATGAGGAAAATTTGTGCTTGACAAGACTCAGAATGGGCTTATTGTTAGTAAGGCTGTATTTCATAAATGTTTCATGCTGACCCAAGGATATGCTTGTGTATGAACAGAATGCGAACACTTCTGTCTAAATAGGTTTCCTCATGATTTTGTAATAGCCTTTTATTTCGTATAACCCAGACGGGAAGTGTAAAGAATCAAACGTGCCATGTTTTGGGGTGGGTTTTTTAATGTTTTATTTTACTAATTATGTTTTCACATTTGCTACATTCTGTCTATTCCTCTGTAACCACACGCAATGCTTGCCTTGTGCCGCATTTACCTGTGTTCATTTCCCTGCTGTTAGTGCTTAAGATGATGTGGGTGTTCAGCACTATCAGAGAGCTAATCAGGGTCTACCCTTAGTTTGGTGGCAGCAAGTAAGGGGTGTAACTCTTGGAAACAGTGATTGAATTTATTTCTAGAGTCAGAAATGGTTTATAATGTTTCCAGTTTGGTGTATCTGCAATGCAGCGTCACCTCTACTCTCTTGTTATTTTCACCTCTCTGTTCAAGTTGCAATTTCTATTTTTTTCTGGGAAGCTAAGTGTGATGTTTTAGTATAGTTGTTTTGATTTATAAAGCTCAGCACATGGATTTTCTTTACTAATTTTCTAACAAAAATTGAAAATGGGTCCACTTTCTATCCAGTGGGTGGGACACATTAGTCTTGGGGATTGGGAAAAAAAAACAGAATGGTTTTATCATAATGATTCTTAATTTTTTGTATCAAAATTACTCTCTGAGTTTCAAAAATGTAGCTTTCTAATTGTTTGCCTATTCTGTCCTTCCATGGAAGTGCCATGGAAGTGGTATGTAGGCTCCTAGAAGGTTTTTTTCATTTTGTTGCAGGGAACATGGACTAAAATAAACTCAGTACTGACGCACGCAACTACTTTTTGCATGAGCAGCATTAAATCTATCCATTGGATAGATCAATCTGAGTCTGAATCAATCTGCCCAAGCTCAACATACCTTTTTTTTCCAGAGGATATTAGGCTAGAGAGAAAAGGCCAGAAAAATTGTGTTTTGATGGAACACACTAGAACAGTGCATTGAAGAGAAACCTTTTTTGGGAGAGAGGGGGCAAATCTAAGCTTTGTGTTGTGGTAGTATGGGAAGTGGATGTCATCTTCTCTCTGTACAGTGAAAGCAGTGCTGCATATGTAAATAAAATGTTCAGCTTACTTTGTAGCAGAGAAGTAAAACACATTGAAATTCAATATATGTTTAAGATGAAGTGTTATTGCATGTGGGCCATTGCACAGCATGCCTTTGAGAGATTGCTGAGAGTAAAGAAGGATACTGCCTAAGTGACAGGTCAGAAGAATTGTCAGGTTGCAGCAAGGCATCATTTAGAATAAATGAATTTGGCATGTATATTTTATATAGCTTTAAAGCAATAGAGAAAGGAAATTATGTTCCATATACAAGATTTCCCAGTCAGCTTAAATAGCCCTGCCTTTGTTATAGGCATAATAAATTCGCTGAATTGCAATTAATTTAACTTTCCACAGAAGGAAATTGTTCATCTGAGCTATTCTTTGTACTTAACACTTACCTGCCTCATTTTTTATAACAAAAAAACATGACTTGGTGGGAATTTACTTGCAGCTCAAAGGCAAAATTGAATATTTGTTTATGTCTCACATCTGGTTTGGTAAAATAAAACCTTAAGGAAGCTCTTATTGAGAAAATGAATATTTTTTTTTTAATGTTTCAACCAGTATTAGTAGGAATAAACGTGTGTGTGTGTGAGAGTCAGATAACATGTGGAATAAAAATGGTAAAGAATCACATTTTGGTGCCTCCAGTTAAGGGTGGTAGCTGTATCATTGGTTCCACAAACCGTACAAGATCAGGTAGAAGATCTGATGTTATTTTTCTGTTTTGCTTTATCATACAAATGACTTAACATTTTATAGATTATTCATTTAGAGAAAGCTGCCTGCAAGAAAGCTCACTTTTAAGAAAACCTGGCAGCTCAGAGTTAATTTTACACACACTTCACATTATTCACATTATTCACTTCACTTCAGCATTATTAAAATAGACTAGCTTTCTGCATGTGAGTTTATTATTATTCTGACTGGATTTAATATGCATTTGTTTTATTTTTGCAAGTCTCTTGCAAGAAACAGAATTGTGATATTCAAGCATCAATTCTTGTTTATCAATAGCTTCATTTTCTAATTGTCCATGCAGCAATATTGGATTGGAGATAATGAATAGGATTCATTTCTCATTTGACAAACCTAACACTAAAAAAAGATACTGTATATAATTGCTTTAAAAATTTCTGTTTCTTATTGTGTACAACTTAAATAATTTCTTCCATATTTATGGCCAAAGCTCACTTGTGACTAATAAGACAGCAGAAAAATAATTTAAAAATAGTATTTATGATTGCCGTGTTTTTGAACAATCTTTGCACATCAAAATATATACCAAGCATTCAATTATTTTCAAAACAAAGATAGAAATGATTGCTAATTAGATAAATTACTTCATGGGTTGTTGACAATTCTTTTCCTTTGAAAGCCTTATTGAAAACGTAATAAAATATTTCTGAGTCTTAGATTATAAAAAACCCCTCTTTTTCATATTATCTCTAATTCTGTAAGATGTTAATTCAAATTTACCTTTGAAAGCATGTCAGATATACATCTTCAAATCACCATAAAGGCAATTACTACTAATACTTGCAATAAATTAGAAAAATTATGTTTTTTAACAGCGAGACTCATTAACTTTAAAAGTCTTTGGCTTGTTATCAGCATTGAGAGAAATTGCATTCAACTGGCATGAATACAGACACAACTACAGAAATAGCTGTATATAGCTAAAAAAAGACTGTGGCTTCAGACAGGTGTTGGTGCAAACATGCTTTTCTCAGCCTTGTAAGTATCTGTGTAGAAAATCTTTCCTTTCTGTACTCTGTTGCTTATCTTGCAGCAACTTTTTGCCTTTCTGGGCACCACTGTAGAGGCCAGGGTTTGTGAAAGTTCATTTAGGTCTTTTCCTCAACTTAGAGTGTCTTTAGACAAGACGCAAATTCCTCTTTTCCTGAATCAACATTGTATAAATTGTGTTTTCTCTACCCTTCCCCACACTCTCACCCACCATTGTTCTACTCCGCCGATCATTTTGTGGTACAGAAGTGTTTCTATAACTTTTGAGCTTTTTTAAAAAAAAAAAAAAATATAGTTTGCAGACATAGGAAAACTTTCCTAATGCACCTGAAACATAACATTATGGCAGTTCATCCAACTGGATTCTCCTTTGTCTTCCCAGAGAACAAAAATCCATAGTCTGTTACTGTAATCGTCATTATTCGTGTAAGCAGTTCCCCAAGAAATTACCCATATAGTGACTTTACACTGGCAAGTAGATAATTTTTTTCATCAGTGTTTGGGGCATTAAAAGAACCAGCAAAGTTAAATGGTGGGGATATCTCAGAGGGACTGGCATGTACTGTGATGGGATGTGAGGTCACTTGCCAGCGATTCTTACATTATTATTAAGGGAGAAGAAAGCTCCCAAATTCCAAGCAGTTTGATTTAATAGTAGAAATTCCGGGATAGATAGTGGGGTATTTTTTTCATTTTCATTCTGTCCTTCGTAAAATAATGCAGAAGTATTTGTTTTTTCATTGGGTTTTTTTTTTTTCCTGGTATATCTCTTTTTCACTGGTACTAGAGATGCTGTGTTTCTCTTAGTTGGGGTTTGAATGTATACAGCATGATTGGTTTGGGGTTTTGTATCAGATTTGTATGCCTGAAATACAGGAGTCATGCTCTGGCTTGGTAAGGAGGAATAATATCTTGTAAGGTTGGAGGGAAAATGAGTGAAAGCTATTCTGCTATCCCTTGAAAGAAATGATGGAAGCAATGTCCTGAATCCACCTGAAATTAGGTGAAAAACAGTGGAGGTACCAGTGAGAATAGTCTAGCATCTTGGTGGAGCAGGCTGATGTGATAAATATGTTCAGAGATCTTCTGGCAAGTTTCCTGCGTTGCTCAGGTAACAGCATCAAGCCTAAGAGAGTGTCTCCATGTTAGAAAGCGACATCTTTTACTAATGGACATGAAACATTTAGATTGGTTCAGGGAATAAAAATTTTCTGTGCTCTCTTAACTCTAATTTCATAATGGCTTCCATTTGTGCCCTGAACCAAACCCATCATAATAATGAATGCACAGAAAAAATGGAACATGTCTCAATCATTGCGCTAAATCAGTCAGAGCTGCATCCTGCAAATCCTAATTCCAGACTGAGTTTAGCATTGAGGTACTGCAGTGTCGAACACACCACCAGAACACTGAGCTCGTGTTTGTGGCAGGAGCCTTCCCAAGGGCCTGGTGTGCCTGGAGACGGAGCCTCCCCCGTGCATCCAGCACAAACCTGCCAAGAGCAGCAGCTCAGGGTGCTCAGGAGGTAGGAAGCTCTCATGGATCTGCTGCCACCTCTTAGAAACTGGACACAGTGAGGGAAGCCTCAAAACAGAGACAGTTAAGGGAGTATTAAAATACACCAGGAAGCTCCAGGCCTAAAAGGTAATATGGATAAAGAATGTTTTGAAAGAGAGGGACCTTACCTGAAGGAGAGAGCCATCATTGTGTTGGAGATGGAAGGAATACAGAAGCTTCTGGAAAGCTGCTCAGCTCCTTGGTGGGAGACAAGGCCGTAAACTAATGGAAAGATTTGAGAGAATAAGTAATGTACACAGCAGCAACATTGATTTTCACTTTGAGGAAGGAAATTCTTGGAGATAGGATTATTTTGAATACTGTCTGTTGAGCATAAAAGCAGTTCAAACAGTCAGCAGTAATGGTAATTATTGTGCCATGGTTTAATACTGAGTAATAAAAGACTGTATAATTTTATAAACATCTTCACACAAATACTATTTCAGGATTTACAGTAAAGTCTATACGTATTTAGGAATTCTACTTTTTAAGAAGCTCTATTTATTCACTTAGCTAATTTTCATAATATTTTGATAACTTTTGTCTTTAAAACTTATGTATTTTTAACCTCAGGGTTTCTCACAGTCTATCTTGAGGCAAATTGTTAAATTGAACTTACTGTTGGACTACGTTGCCACAGGTTTTCAAAGATACAGTGAAATAACTGCTAAAGGATTGACAGTGAACAAAAAATCCTCTCCCCTTCCTCTTGGAAGTTAAATGCTTAATCCAGATCTGCTGACAATGTGTTCAGGAGAGAAAACTGATAAATCAGTGTAAGCATGAAATGCTGGCCCTATGAAGAGATAAATGGGTGCCAAATTTTTGATGGAAAGTTTCTTATGTCTGTAGTGACACAGTTTTTGAGGGTTACCTGACCCACAGTTGTGTAAAGAATGTGAGGGTGGGGGTCCCAGGATTCTGCAATACACAAAGACATGTTGCTCCAGGTTTGTAGTAATTATTACAAGTTAGTAATCTTTACCATTAGTAAAGATATAAACACACTAGTATTGCCAACCACCCACTACAAAATTACCACTAGAGAGGCAAATACATGTACCAAAACTCATTACAAAATTCCAGCTAGTGAAACAAGTATATCATTGCAAACCTTTACCTGTGCACACCTATAAATTATGTATTATGTGAGGTGTTACCGCTGTGATATTCAGCAAACCACTCCCAGCAGTGGAGCAAATCAGTGACAGAAAATCTCACCTCAAATCTGACCTACATTGTGGAGTCCAGAGTCAGTCAGGTGTCCCTAGCCAGGGCCCCAGGCTGCCCAGGAGGTCTTGTGCAGAGAAGTTCATTTTGGGCATGTAGCAGTTCACTTTTTATCGCTTTTGGTGTAACTGAATGTCAGACATCAGTTCCCAGGGTTACTCTTGCTGCTTTATGTTTTCCTGAAAGGTCAGTTCCTTATCATGGTTTCTTTGTCCTGTACCCTTCCAGGTTTTTGTCCTACACCCATCAGGTTTTCTTTTTTTGTCCTGCACCCATCAAGATCTCTGCCTTACACCTATCAAAGTTTCTTTGTCCTGCAACTGGTCCCTATCAGGGTTTCAGCAGAGCTTATCAGGGATGTCTCAGGGCTCCCACTAAGGAGATGTCCTTTGTCAGTTTGTTTACCAGTCTTTGTGGCAGCTCAAGATATTGTACTTTGAGATAGGAGTAAAATTTACAGTTCAAAAATAAAACATAAGTGCTGTTTTTAGGGAAATATTTTACTTAGTTGAAATATTTGCTTTTAATGTTAATTACTGGTCTTTCTGACCTGCAAATTTACCTGTAGTAAAACCTACCCTAGGCCTTCTGAAGCACCTGCTCCCCCAGAGTCCTCTGTGCTTGAGAAAGGTGGTCATTGAATATCCACAAACCATGCCCAGTACACCCTTCTGTCTCTATACTGATTAATCTTATACTTGCAATACTTCGTATTTTTCCTGGGTTTTTTTTCTTCTTGGCTTTTTTTTTCTTTTTTTTTAATCATTTAGATTAATGCATTCACCTTTTCTGTGGAAGCATAATTATTCAACATTTGAGCTACCATTTAAAGCCTTTTCTGCAAGAGTTAATAGAAGCACTACAGAATGAGTGGTGCTGAGTAATACTGGCATCAGGTGGGCATGGAGAAGGCTACTTGCTCCCCTAGCAGAGAGCTCAGTCATCTCCCTACCAGAAGAGTGACTCATTTGCTGTGATCATTGCTGAAAAGGCACGTGTGAGAAAACGAGATTCAAGGCCCTTTTGTTCCCTCAACCATTCCCATCTCAACTTCTGGTACTTCAGAAAGTCTGCCTATTGAGTCACTGTGCACTTTGTAGAGCATTCAGTTGTCAAGGTCACACAGCAAACAACGGCTTGATGAAGAATCTGATTCTCTTTTATGTTCAGCTTTTTTCTCTGCTCTCTAAACAGGAATGACAGATCTACCCTTTTCAGGATGCTTTCCCTTCTTTAAACATTTTTGACTAGCTGGGTATAGGTTGTGGTAAAATAATGTTATTGGATTATAATTTGCTTGCATTCTTGTACCTCCTTAGTCTCTGTGCTGTGGTAGATTTTATTTTTATTTTATTGAAGTGTTGTTAAAATGGGTTGGATTGTGTAGAGATAAATGCTGAGGTCTTAATCTAGTGTCTGATGTTGTCAATGAATGCTGTAAAGAGGTAAATTTTAAAAGGCTGCAAATACTCCCAGAATAGCTCTGTTTTGATTCTAGTCACTTTTCACAAAGTAGTTGCAAGATTGTAGCTTTTTTGTTCTTTTTTGTCTTTTTTGTTCTGTGGGTTTGTTTTGGGTTTTTTGCCATAAAGTAATATGTCTGGCAGTGCGAATTTTATTTTGCAGTTGTAGGCATCACACCACTTGTCATTTATATCTCTCAATCTATTAGACAGAGAGAGGGAAGGAATAAGAACAATTCTCATTCAAAGTCATTTTGCTTGGTTGGAGGATGTAAAGCAGGTGGAACACATCAAGTTTACAAGAATTAATGGAGGATCTTTCAGTCATTAGAGTAGTAGTCCAGTTCACTCAAAGAAAAGCACAATTCTCAGAAAGCAAAATTCTCTGTATATTGATTATGAAATGTGGAATACTAAAAACTGCTGGGAGATTGTGTGGATGCAGGAGGAAGTAAGAAGGGACTTTAGGAGAAATGAAGTATAACAAAAATGGGGGGAGATTTTTACATTTTCATGGATGTGTAAAAAGACATTTAGGGTTTCACTTATGCTTGTGTGTTTGCATCATCTTTCATGTTTTGTTTAAAAAGGGGAATAGAGCTTAAAGAGGTGGGAGTTTTACTGACACACAGATTGAAGTTCTGAGAAACAGAATATGTTCTATTATTTGTCAGAAGAAAAGAATCTTAGGGGAAACATTATCAGCATTGATTCCTTTATTAGAAAAAAGGAAACTTGCATGTTGGAAATCTTAAGTGAGACAATTTCCAAAAGGCTGAAGTGAGATGGCAGGACACAGTGCATGCAGGAAACTCCATTTTTATCAAAGCCTGGAGTATATGTTGAAAGCTATTTGCAGTTTTGACCACTCAGTGCTCAGTCAGATGGACGCACCCTAATGGTTCACCTTTGACAGGGGAAGCATGTTTTACTCTACTGGTTTTGTTGTACGAGAAAGAAGTAGAACATCTGCTGCCATTTCCTAAGTGCAAAGTTGATGAAAATTACATTATAAAATTTTACAGCATTTTTGAAATGGAGGAGCTGCTAAAGTGGATAGTTACAATATCTCTCAGGGGCATTAAATATGAAGCAGATTTAATATCCTGACTTATATTTATCTTTATCTTATTCTGCAGAAGTTAATAGCAATACAGAAACAAGAGTTGATGGTGACAAAGAGAAAAATACTGTATTCTTTTCACATGGCGATCTTGATCTGCCTTCACAGAAGGCAAGACTTGGAGTCTTAACTTCCATGAATTCGTAACTGATATCCCATTGCATAAACAGAGATCTCATACTAATTAGGATTCTTGCCATGACCAAACACAGAAGACTTTTTTTTCTGTTTAAGCTCCAGGACTGGACTAGAAGCTGATAGAAATTGATGTGTTTTCATTAGCAAGCACAGGTAGGCACTGACCGAGAAGACCGTGGAGTCAGGCTGCTGGAACTGCTCACGAGAAACGCTCTCTTCTGATGAGGGAGAGGACAGTGCCAAGTAGCAGGAAGGTTCTCTTAGCCAAAGCTTGAGTGCCTTCACCCAGATGGAGCAAGGGGAAGATTTGATTAAGTCTCCTCCTGCATATGCACTCATTAATCAAATGCTTTGAAAGTACAGGTAACGAGTGCATTATGTAGTAGACTGGAAACAACGGGGAGTTAGGATTAATTTGTTCTGTTTCTAGATAATCAAGACTTGCAGGCTACTGCAAGGGTTGGATTCTCCTTCTGTCTGCATTTCTCTAATGAAGAGTAACAATATTTACCCAATTATTAGAAACATGGTAAGATACGCTCTCAAATTCTTTTTGCCAGGTTTTAACTTGACTTTAAAATATAGATTGCAGCCTGCTATACCTAATTGACTGTGAACAAAGTGAAACTTGAGCTTAGTAGAAAACAAAAAAAAAGTAACATTTGCAAATATGAAGCTAAACAGTCTTTAGGCAGAAATCAATTGTAGTTGGCTTGCATATTCCTGTATCTGTTTTAAGGATACTTGTCAAAGATAGGAAGATAATTAGTTGCAAAAAGATACAGAAACTTTTTGTTTTCACCGGGTACACAGAAGGATTTTGAAGGAAAGACTAGTTAATGGAAAATATTCTGGACATAGGCATAAAAAAGGAGAGAGGAGTGACTGGAGAGCAGCCCTGCAGAAAGGGATGGGGGTTTTCAGGTTGGCAGCAGAGTCAGTGTGGGTCAGCTGTATCCTGGGGTGCATCAAACACCAGCTGGTCAAACGAGGACATTTTATCCTGTTGTATTCAGTGCTGGTGCAGCATCACCTCGAGCACCGTGTGCAGCTCTGAGCTCCACAATTTAAGAAGCATGTGAAAGGCACTTAAATGTGTCCAGAGGAGGGCAGGTGGGCTGGTGAAGGGGCTGAGAGCTCTGTCAGGACTGGCTGAGGATTCTGGGTTTGTCTAGTTTGAAGAGAAGGGGGCTGAGGGAAGACCTCATTGCTCTGCACAGCTTCCTGAGGAGGGGACCTGGAGAGGGAGGTGCTGAACTCTTCTCCCCAGTGCCCCGTTCCCCTCTGTTCCATTCCATTCAAATGAAGTTGCAGCATTGAGAGGGTCTCTTCCTTGACAACTGAGATAACCAACATGTACATGTTAAATAGCAGAATCAGCTACAAATCTCTTGCTCATGAATATAATATTAGCAGCACAATGTTTTCCTTGATATAATGTAGACATGAGTGTACTTTTGTAAGGACAAGAAACAACAGTTCACATTAGCATCATTTTTCTTCAATCTGCAGGTGGTTCAGCTTCACAGGGAAGGCTAAAAGAACCGGTTAATGCAGTGCAGGTAGAGGACTTTTTTTTTCTATTCTAGTTTTATAGAAAAGGGGGGAGGAGAATAGGAAATGATATTAACCCAATAATCAGTTTATCAGCTCTACTGTCATCACTAAATGTCACTGTCATCAGAAGATATTGTTCTAGAATACTTCAGAGGACAAAAGGATGATTTGACAAGCTCAGAAAAGCTGTGGATTGTGGAGGAAATGGGAGAATGTTAGAAGGAGTCAATTTACATACCTGAATCATGACAGGTTTATAGTTTAAATATTTCTGCATAGTAACTAATAAATGTGTCCCCTTTTTGTTTGCTTCTTTGTTGCAAAATGATAGGGAAAAGTGAAACCATATTTTCGTGAAGTTGTGGGCAACTCTAACAACTCCATTTTTAATGCATGTGGAAGGAGAAAATACAGTCCACTAAGCAGGATGGTGAACTATGCTGTGTTACTCTACAGTGACTCTTTAGCAGTACAGTAGCAAGTAGTATCTTTGCCTTTTATTTGGTGTTTTGGAAGCAGTTTTACTTGCCACAATGGTTTTCATCAGTGAAACCATTCAACTCCAATATATATAGCAATTAATACATTAAATAATTTTATTTCATCAGAAATCCACATTGTGTCTTTTTCCAAATATCATTCACTGAAAAGTTAATTTTCATATTCTTCTACTGTTCTATATTTATTTATTTATTATTATTTATTTATGTGTCTCCTCTTTAAATAATGGTGAGGGTTCTGTTTAGCAAGGAGACAAGGGAGACTGGCAAGAGCTTTGTAATATATAAATGTGTAAACTGTAGTCCAGATGGTAGTGGGGCTACTGAACAAAATGTTAGATATGGCATATCAAGTGTGATTATGAGGTTTTCAATTGCAGAGAAAAGTTTTCAGTTCCCGTGTCTGTGTCTTAGCTATCTGCTTGAACTGGGGCTCCTAGACTTTGAAAGGGTAAAGGATCACCAGGGAAGGAACTTTGCTCCAAAATTCCTGTGTCTCTCTGCAAGAGCACTAGAATAATGGAATTTGCTATGTCATTTGGAGTTATTCTGTTCTAAAATGTTGTGCCATGAATGAATGCTGTGCCACTGAAGTTGAAACAAGTCACAGCTGTATTCAAAGACAAATGCATCAGACACTTTTTAATTAAACTCCATTAGAAATAGCTCTTTGAGGAAGAGACCCTATTGTTTTTGCAGACTTCCACTATCTTTGCACTGAAAATTATTTGGCTATTAATGGAGCTTTTATTCTCATAGTTTGCTTTTTTCCTTTGAGATTTCTTTCACTTTGTAGCAGCATTAAAAAAATTCTACCTTGACTTCTCATAGCTCCGTTCCAGTAGTGCATTAGGGAGTTTTGCTTGCTAGCAACAGCAGCTTTTAAAAATGCCAGGGGGAGCCTGTGGTACCAAGGGCATAATAATGGTACAGCTACTGCAATCATTAGATACCAAAAGTGCTACAGGATATTCTTCTCTGGTGAATAGGACAGGAAAATGCTCCTATGAAATGTACATGCAGACCAATAAATATACAGGGAATGGTAAAAGCCATAGGTGCACTGTTCTGGCATGGTAATTGAGTGGTTTATTATACAAGTAAATGTTAACAAAGAGTTTTAGTGCTTTTGATCCATGGCTGTTTTTCAGCTGACTTTTCTGGTGTGGAATTCAGTTAATTTATAGAAACAACTTATAGAATTAGCAATATGAAGGACAGGATATTTCAGGTTTCCTTTCCTGTATTACAGAGGAATCAAAGGATTTTGCCTTCTTTATGAGCTGTCACTGACAGAAGTTTAATTTAGGAAGAGCTGAACTACTGTAGGGCAATAACAGTGGTTTAGCACAGGGATAAGTCCTAGACAAGCTGTAGGTTTTCTCTATCAATTTCTGACATTTTTTCCTCTGTCAATTAGAAGCAATAACAGGAGTTTCCAATTTCGAAATGAGTTTTAGGAAGAAAATACATTTTTTCTTTTTCTGTAAAGGAAAAAGTTCCCAAAAGTTTTCAGTTCCTCCATTCTTTATACCACTGTAATACTTAGCACATAAGTAGCCTGACTGAAGTCAATGACAGTAGCTAAAAGGCTTCAATTTCAGACTGTTGTTTAAGCGCTTTTCTAGATGAGAACAAGTCATTACTAAATTGCATCACGTTATATCTATCAAACAAACAGTAAATCTTCATAGTATTTATGCCATGGGACACCTGAAATAAATGACCCTGGTTGACCAGTAAAAAGCAATAGGCAGTTGATAATTGCCATACTTTCAGGAGCTAGAGATGGTGTGGCAGCAATATTCAACCTTTATTTTGATTTGCCTTTACTTGAAAAGTTCCTCATTTTCAGTACTAAGTACTTGTGGACAAATATTTGTATATGTATTCAATTTTAATTATTCATTAAAACTAATTATTTCAATAATTATTATTTATAATATCAGGAAGGAACTGGTTAAACAAATGTGTTTTAAGAAGAATGGAACCAAAAGAGGCTACAAGAAGCATGCTACTTTCTCAGTAAATGGTCCAACTTAATATAAAAGCCTTATAAGAAGTAGAACTTAACAAAATGTCGCTGAACAAGCTCAGCAGATGTTCAGTTCATGAAGTTAGATCAAATTCAATGAATACAGTAAGGTCAAGGAGAAAAGCCACCATGGTATGCAAATAAGATTATTCTATTTGATATTTTATTTAAAAATTAGTTGGCAGGCAACTTTTTTATTATTTAAACCAAAAAAAAACTTAATTTTGCATTTTTTTTCTGTCTTTTACTGCCCTCTGCACATGAGAAATAAATGCCTTAGGACAGATCTAATGAATGTGTTGTAAAAGACAGTAATAAATCATAAATTAAAGGGAAACACAAAGTTGGTTTCTTTTCTCAGAAATATTCTCTGAACCTGATTATCTTACAGTTAAATCTCAGGTATTAAAAGTCGGAATAAAATTATATCACACTTTTAACTCCATCCTGCTGTCAGTCCCCCTTCTCTTTGTAAAAAGATGTAATGCCACAGTAGGTTGAACCACAGAACTTTACATACCTTACATGTGTATGTGGTGTGCCTGTGAAACCCTGTCCTTGCTATGCCCAACATAATGCATGCATTGTCCTACATGCTCAGTATTTTAGCCTTTTGTTGTTGCTGTTGTCCTTCTCTTTTTGGGGGGGGAGAGGGTTGGGGGTTTTGGCTTTTTTTCGGGGTTTTTTTCCCTTTTTTTTGTCCCGGCTAAGGAGGTGGATTCTGTTTCTAAGTGTTGTGGCCTTCTCTATTAAATAGGGTGCGGATGTGTTGTTTTTTTTTTTTAACTCGGCTTTCCAAATGCTTTTAGTTCCAGAATTGGATGATCATAGAATCATTTATAAAACCACTCAGACAAACCAGTATCTATATTTAGTTACTTAATGACCTGTTTATTTCTTACAAGAAAATGGATCCCTTTTCCATGTTTTCAGTGTTCATTACCTTTGAGAAGATAATTATTTAGCAGATGCCTGAGATAATTGTAAATATGAATGTTACAGTTATGTATATGGATATCTCCATAAAATCTATGAAACTCATTGGCTTTATTCTAGCTTGTTATAAATTTTGCTTATTTGCACACCTTGCAGATTTAAATTTGCTGCCAGGAGTTTGCCAGCTCTTTCACCTTGCTCGTAATGTTTTTGTTCCAAATGGTGAAAGACTCCATTTAGTCTTCCCATTAAGCAGATGGTTTATTATGTCATGTTATTTTTCTTCAGCAATAGTCTGTTGATTCTCTAGCATTGTGAGGTTAGCAGATGTTATCACACCTACTCTATGTCCGACTAAGTTGTCTGGATTTTCTCTCCCTCACCCGTTTGCAGTATTCCTTGTCCAACAACATGTCCCTAGCGCAGCATTTTCTACATGACACTCAGAAGCTGCACTGACCTGGTGTTTTGAAGTCATAAATGTGTGTTTTCCTTTTTCTGTATCAACTCTATTTTTGCTAACTTCTAACATGAAGGGTATGTTAGCAAAGGTGGCAAGCAGACAGTCATTTAACTTGAAACTTTTCCTCGGCACTAAAGGCTCCCATCTTTCTAGGTAATACTCAGTCTTCATTTTCCACCAAGCCACTTCTGGCTGTTTCTAGAGCTCCAGAAATGTCTTCCTCCTGATTTGCAGACTAAATCAGATTTGAAAATCAAGCACTTTGTTTGACCACCAGCTCAGGGGATATGTACTTCCAATTGCCAATCTCATGCTACAGTACTCCTGGTCTTGTTTTTCTAATCATTTTACCTCTGTTCTTTGGAAGCAAGACTGAGCTGGTTGGAAGAAGCAGTTAGAGGATACCAATTCTCTGAGAAAACTGCTAACAAGAGAGCCCCTCTTCCTCTGTATGGGCCCTTTTTTCCCCTGGATTACTCAATCAGCTCTTCAGGCATTTGCTTAATTCCCAGATCGATACATTTCTGCCCATACATAAAGCTACATGGAATTGAAAATAGCGTGAAACTTTAATGCTCTATTATAATGAAACAAGGTAAAGAAAAACAGTGGTTTGTGCAATTATATTTACATAGACAAAGTAACAGGCAAATTTTCATCCTGTTAGTTTTGAGTGAGGCTGGAACCTGGACTGGGTGCTAATAGGAATCCCTGCATGGCAGCAATTGATTATTGCTCTTGATCTCGTGGTTAATCAAGCTGCCAAGGCAGCATGTTAGGCCTTCGTTGCAGTCCACTGCTTTTCTTCTGAAAATCTATTCCCCAACAGTCATGCCCCTGCAACAAAATAGTGCCTTTGAACTGATGAATCCAGCTGCTGTCTTTTAACACAACCTGTTTGCAGAGCAAAACTAGGTTTGAGTTGAAGCATAAAGCTCAGTTTTTGGGTTGACACGAGGATTTAAATGTAAAACCTCTAACACAGAATGCAATATTCTCTAAAAATCTCTTATTAACTCAATCTCATCTTTAATCCCAGTTGCACAAATTGCAGATTTGATGTTACCACTCTAAAAAAGTTTGAGGGTTTTTTTCCTGCATTCATTTCTGTCATTTCAACATCTGTTTAATAATTCATTTACCTAGCATTCTGCTGGGGTCTTCTCTGAGTCGCAGAATCCCTTTAAAATAAGTAACATCTGGTAATCGTGCAGATTAGCCATGCAGGAGGCTCAGCATATGTTGATGTTTGCCCCAAGTTTACACATTCTAAAGGACAGTCCAAGAAAAAAACTATCTGTGGATTTCTATGCAGCACTTTACAACAGCTGTGGACATTTACCAGGGTATGTTAAAAACAAAATGCATCTTTTGCTGTGTGAAGAACACAGTATCTGTACTGTACAATTCAATGTACCAGGCAGTGTATCTGGTGATAACTTGCTGTCACACTGATCTTCACAGTAGCTCTCTATTCCAAACTCTGTGAAGAACTTGAACGGTAATGGATTGAACTGTGCTGTCTGCATAGTTGCAGCTCCTGGCACACAGTGCAGATGCAATCCTTTTTTTACAATACAAAAGATTTTAATCTAAAATCACATCTAGTCCCTGAACAGCACCAACGCATTGTTCCTAAAACTTGATTGTAGCTAGGTAATACCCGGGAATGATGTTATTTTCAAGTTTCCCCCAAAATGAACTTTTATGATTGTAAAAGCTCAGCTCTGTACCTTGAAGCTGTGATTTTCTTGTCTTGCTCTCGTTCCTGTTTTCTGTTCATTCACTTTTTCCTGATTGTCAATACCAGATCCCCTCCTGGCATAAGTCCATTATGATGTCCCCAAGTGTTTCTTCATGAGTTCTCCTTGTCTTATCCTCCACAAACGCTGCCTTATCGCACACTTTCCTGTATGATATATCCACTATACAAATGCCAATCTAAAACACCCACTAGTTTTTCACTCTCCTGACCAATCCCTTATTGTCTGCATCTCATCTTCTTAATTACATTCCTGTTGCTTTGCACTTATCACACACAATATATGAAATCATCCTCACTTGAGTCTTCCCATTTATGCCACCCTTCTGAAAATGAATTAAAAATTAAAGTATCTTGTCTCCTAGTTCGGCTTTTGTGATGGATATAATGGGAGAATGTACTATTTTAAGTTTTTACAAGGTGGTTATCCAGATATGCATCATCCACTTTTGGAGGAGGTGAAAGTGAAGAAAAACCTTGTTTAAGTTTCAAGTGAAAGAAAAAGAAATCCACAAACAGCTTTAACATCAAACTGACTGTGAGTAGCATGCTGGAGCTTGCTGTGGGGCAAAGCCCTGGTCATGGCAGTGTCACTGAAGCTGCTTGGTGGTCAGAGGTCACAGATCTCAGTTGCCAGAAGCCTCTTGCTGCTGAGTGTTCTTATGGAAATACCTACAGAAAGGATTTTTACCAAAGGTTTATAGCATAGGAAGCTGAGATGTACCTGTAGATATGATGGACTCTCGTGCAGTCTGCCTGGTAGAACTCTAAGATTTTTTAAGTCAAAATTATCTTTGTAAGAATAAACAGGAAGAAGTCTGGCGCTTTTCTCAGCTAGTACTGTAACATACAATGATTATTTCCAGACCTGTGATAATTACCATGAATGCATATACAATAAGGTCTCTTTCGTGTGTAGATATATATATAAGATACATATATACATGCACACATGCATAGAATATAAAAATAACATTTTGAGCAGCATATTTGTGTTCCCATGTGTAGGTCTCCCGCAGTTTGTCAGCTTGTTCTCATGCTTGCATCTGAAATGTGCTGTTTCAATGCCACCCTACTGGGATAATTCCCTTTTTGCAGTACTTAACATCAAAGATTAAATTCCTTTTTCAGCTGGCACTCTTTTTTGAGTTTGTTGAGTAATAATAATAATAAATAAACAACTGAACATAGAATAATGGGGGAAGGAAAGTGATGGTTGTTACTGGAACAAAAAAGTTATCTGACAATTGTTAATGATCTTACCCTCAGGAGTACAAAAATGTTCACAACATTTGAAGAGCTGATGTAACTTTAGCAGCTTGACTGTATCATTGTCAGTGTTGATCCCATGAAATGTATCAGATCATAGGTGGCATCCCCATCTGTAAAGCTTTTTGTGTGATGAATCTTCTCCTTTGTGTCTTTGTGAGCTGCTAGTACAGTTGTCTGCCTCCCTGTATATTACAGGAGCGCACACACATTCCTCTGTGTGAACATCCATCTTAGAACATTAAAACAAAACCAGAACAGAAAAGAGAAAAATAAGGAGGAAACCTTCATTTATATAATGCTGTACAAATCGCCGTGTCAGTGGCTGACTTGTTTGTCGATAGTATTAGGTAGGACATTAAAGAAAAAACAATTTAATACAAATCAAGAGAACTACAGTAACATTTAGAGTAATAGATTCAGTGAGTGAAACTAATTCATATATAGCATGGTGGTCTGTATGGAGAGTATTAATGTCTCCTATCATCGTATTTCTCATTTCAGTTGTTAAGGTGGCATATTTAGTTGTAGCTGTACAGATGGCTGGGTATGAAGTACAGGGTAGCAATTCAAGGAGTTTTCCATAGATATGAAATGAAGAAGTATTGCTAGAGACTCATGTTTCAGTTGTCAAACCCTCTATTTGTTTTACCTTTCTGCTGGTTCATATATATTTTTGTGGGGTCATATGTCCCATGACAAATGTCCCATGTACCAGAAAGGAAATCCTAGTGCAGAAAACCTTTCTGCAAGGAGTTCCTGTTTAAGGAATTTACATTACAGGATTAATTACTAAGTTGAGACAAAATTCTACCTGCTTGTCAGGAATCCTTTTTCTTCATAATTTGCCTTGAATATCACCGTCTTTATTTCTTCTCGGAGGCCATTTCCTTATTCCATTTTAGTGAAGGAGAGAAATTCTGTGGATGTGAGTCTAGCATTTGAGCATATGGTGGTCAACATGTTGCTATACAACAAGACTGAGCAGTTTTTTCTGCAAAATAAAAATGTGTGTGTATCTGTAATGCTCATTACTGGCTACTATGAAGGGCCTTGATTCAAGACTCTCAGATATGACAGGTAGGATACATGAATAAACTCCTTCCTCAGAATGTCTACATTGCCAAAAGCCAGGCAGTTTCCTAACCTGCTATGTTTTTGGAAGCCTGATAAAATTTTTGAATTATTAAAAATTTTCATATGCTTCTGTCTTCAGATTGTAAGCAATGTTGGCAAAAAATTGTGACCCAGATAGATTCTCCTCTGTGCAACTTTGATGGAGCACCATGAAATCACTGGACCTTTATGAGACTATTTCTTGTGAGACTTTTAGAAGGATCGGGAAATGAAAATAAAGATTTCATCGAAGAAAGTACCTCTAGTCCACAAATTACTCCTGAAGGTGGCATCAAACCGTTAAATGCTCTTTTTTTTGAAATATGAAATTATTAAATGGCTTTGATCTGTTTTATATCTGATGCCCAAGCATATACTATCTATTTTGCTTTTTGATGCCTCTGTAATTGATCTCAGTCATGAAAGAAATCAGTTGTTCAGGTATTGTATTTAAAGAGAGAAGTAGCTAGTCTTTGTGTGATATGCCTAAGCAATCATACAATTCCCTAAGTTTTGGGGAAGAGGAATACAGAAGAAGGGTAATGGCTTCCTCTTACATTACTTCCAAAGACTAGAAATGTTACCTGTAGGTTACCAAAGGCAAAAGAAGAACTGCTGGTGGTGGGGAGCTGTAATGGCAGCATCTTCTTCTCAAGATAAAATGTTTAAAGTGTGAACTTTGTGGGTGTTCTGGGAAGTAAGAGAGAAAGTCTTTATTCAGAAAAGCTTTCAGTAAAAAAATGGTAGTTCAAATGCTGAATGTTCCCAGCAACAAAAATACATATTTGCTACACTAGGTAATTCCTACCAGGATATGGGAGGAGTCACTCAAGCTACACAGTTGTCCACTGAGAGCTTGCATGAAAAAAATAAGAAGTATTGAGTGTGACTTAAGAACCAATGGACGTTCCTAGGTGCATAGGTCAAATGGTTTCTCAAAGTCTTGCCATTTCTCTTTCCTCTGCTGTCTTAGGGTCATATTATTAATGTACACATGAAGTGGAATTGATATGATTTACACTGGATTTGTTCCTTTATCTAGTTAGAGGACAGTGAATTCAGGTAGAAATTATGCTGAAACTTCAGAAGCGATCATTTTGTTGTAACCTTACCACTAAACAGAGTGCATTTGGAAAGCTTGAAGTACTCCGTGTGCACTAATGGAAATTTTTCATAAAAATCCTTCATGATGAATCATTATTTGCTGTAGGCAAAACCCCAGTCTGCTGGGTTGATCTCACTTTCCCCACAAAAGTTAGAATACGAAAGTGTGTTCATCCTGCCCAATCCAGACCCATATATTTCAGCCTAGTCCCAAATAAACTCAAGGTATAATCTCCCAAAATAAGCATTACTTTGCACAGAAAATTCAGAATTTTATTAATCTCTCCAATAAAAAAAAACATGAGTACTTGTATTCAAGCCATTGCTTTGAATTTAGGATGTTAAAACTACAACTAAAATATATTAAATTAGTATTTCTAATTCTACTGAATATGAGGAATCTGCACCACACTGACCTTAGAGGTTATTGTTTTTAGTGCACAAAACGTTTCTTGCTCAGCAGCTTTGTGTTATATAGGGAAGAGCTGTTTCAGGTTTTCTTATCTGTAGCATTATTACTGTGCTGTTATGTGTTACCACTTGAGCAGCTCTTTCAGCAGGTTCTGAATTTGTACCTTGCTGTCACCCTGCAGAAAACCCTGGGAGTTTATCTTTGTGCTCACAACAAGTGTTTGAGATTTTACTGCTCGCTGCCACTGGAACTTTTTCACATGGTTGAGAGTCAGAGCAGCATGGAGCAGAAAAACCATTGACATTTGTGCAAGTTGTTGCAATCAGCCTTTGCAGAATACAGGTTTTCAGTTTTCTTATTTGGGAGGATTATGTGGTGTTTCAGATGAGAAGCTGAAGAATTTTATATAGGATAGATGCTCCTCTCTTTCACCCTTCTGAAAGTTTGAATCAGCAGATTTATCCATAGATCAAAAAGTAATTTGTCAACCTGTTTAGTCACTGCTTTCTCTTTTGGTAGTATGAATTCTTATAATGCACATTCTGCAATGCAAATGTCATCAGCTGTGTTTCCAAATAACGTGTTTCATGATTTCTTATTAATGAGCTTTTTTTGTATATCAATATATAAATGCTGGTACTGCATGGTAATGAAATACTATTTTCTCTGCTAGGGTTTTGGTTTATAAATGCTGTTACCACTGCTCTTGATGTATTATGCCTTTTCCAGGGTGATTTCTTATATAAGTCTATGATACATATTTTTTTTAAAGTAAAAGGAAGAAAGGAAAAAAAAACAAACAAACCAAAACTTCCCAGTGTCCCTGTGACTATTATTGAATGCTAGACTTAGGGTTTTTTTCTCTAGAAATAGATAGTGAAGAAAAGTCTGTGTGCAGTTTAATTTTTGTTAAGGAAATACTGTAGCTCATACACACTGACAATTGAATGGGATGAATCAATTCACTATTAGAAACTTGGAGAGAAAATTCTGAGAAACACCAGAAAAGCTGTTCCAAGCACCCCATCTCCCTTTGTGGCATTTAAAAAGCAGAATTCAAACAATTTTTAAAGCAAGATGATGTAACACCTCTGTCGCTAAGCTAAAGTAACCCCCAAGTCTTGTTCCCAAGAGTTTCATCCTGCAGGGACAGTTCTGCCTCATGTGTCTGAGTGTCGCCTCTGAGCTTTGGTGTGAGTTTGAGGGTTTCTTTGAGCTGACTTTCCTCCTGGTGTAGCTGCATCCAGCTTTGCCCACAAGAACTGTTTGCCATGAAAAGACAAAGTCCCTCTTGCACCCTCTGTGTGTACACAGCTGAGTAGAACCAACATCTGGTGTGAAGCTCACTACCTGTTCCATGTGTGACATGGACACATGGGTCCCTAGCACAGCACAGCAAATCAAATCCTGTTGAAAAGAAAGGGGGAAAAACCATAAATGCTTACTAACTGTGGCAAATGAAATGCTATCTGAAATAAAATCAGTCTTACTGTTCTTAACCCATCAGTTTAAAAAACTTTCTAGTGAGATTACTTACTGCTATAAGCATGCACTATAGTTCTGGTTTTGAAACATTTTCCTTTGGAGTCCAGGGAACAGGAAAGAAGGAAAGTAAAATAAATAAGATAAAAATCAGATCTTGTTGAACACAGTATGTGGAGAGAAATGAGGAAAATCCCAAGCTGGAGCCTAGTATTCTGTTTGCACAAAATAAAACTTTACTGAATGTGTGGGGTCTCATTGAAATAAATAACACTCATTGAAACAGGAAAGAAATTAAAAATTCCTATAAAAAGGATTTTTACATAAGGAAGAATTGGTATAATAAAAAAGTTATTGATGTGTGAATGATGTCAAACCATAAAAGCCCGTCCAGATGATGGTGGCTAAAAAGCAAAACAAGTGAAGACAGCTTTGAATATAATAATTTAGAATTTATTTAAGACCATGAATAATAAGTCACATTAGTAGTAATTCATGTCTGTGCTGTTATGGGTCACTAAAACTGTCTTATCTTTTTATGTATTTCTCTCCAGTAAGAAATACATGTTAATGTGCCACATATGTAAGTGATAAAAATCTAAAAATTGAAAGGGGAAGGTTTGACTTTTCTTGAATAGACATTTATGATAGAACAGATGGATTTGATTCATTATTCCATGAATCTTTAAAAAGCTTTTAGTCTTCAGACCAATCATGAGGCATAGCTGGCATCAAGCACAAGTCATAGTTCTGTGAGGTGAACAAAATGTGAAAAGGAATTTCTCAGGTTTTTCCTCACCTTTCTATCATGTGCACTTTTTATTTCTGGCCTTATTGGTGTTCTTGGTTTACAGGAGAAGGGGAAGTATATGAAGTTAAACTTTTATGCCATAGAGAGTAGAAAATCACTTTTCTTCTACAAGAGATCTAGAGTAGTTACACAAACCAGCTTAGAGGAGATTTTCAGCTGCAGAAAATGCTCCTATCAGTGAGCTAACCCAGCCAGGACAATGCAGATAGGGGCTATGCCCTACTGTTTCAATTAATCATGCTGTGCTAGTTTCTTACTGCAAGGGCTTCAAGCACGACAGGTTTGCTTATCAACACTCTCTAAGCCTTTTGTGGCTTTCCTCCACCAACCTCCAGTGGAACAGGTGCCAGAAAAACTGAGAAAAAATGTCCATAGTCAAGGAATCACATGCTGAACCAGAAATAAATAAGTAAACAAAAGCAGAAAATGATAGCAAAGCTTTCACTGATGTACTATTCAAGCATATAAGGGGTAGTTTATCTCCTTCAAGGGAATGATTGCATGTTGTGCAGCCAGAATTGGAGAACTTCAATTATGCAAATCAAGATTCCTCACATGAAGAAAAGACACATTTTCCAGACTGGTGAGAAGACAAAAGCTTACCACTAAAATTAAAACCCAGTGAAACTCAAGTCTCTCTTCTGTTTTACCCTTTCCTACTTTATACAACCTCCTCCCTTCCCACTTTGATTTATTTTCCTTTCAATGTTCAATATCAACAATACTTCCCCTCTGACTTCCAAAGGAGTATTCTCCACATTATGCAGATCAAGAAAGTGCAAGTGCAGAGCTCTAGATGCACATTAGATAGTTCTTTCTAAAAATAGGTGGTCTCTATGGCAATATTTCACAGTGCCCTTGAAGGTGAAAATTCAGTTTTGCTAAGCAGAAGTCTTTCAGCAAAAATGACAGATCTCACTTCTATAAGGAGATTGCTATTGTCAAAGCTGTATATTCAAAAAGTCAGAAGATTTTTTTAAAAGTCAGGAACTAGACAACCTCTTCCTCTAGAAACTGTTCCATGTTCCTGTTTCATTACATTGATATTATTTTTGTCTCCTTTTGTTCAGCTCTACAAAATTTCATAGTTTGATTTTCTCAATTTATGGAAAGACCTTTATAAACTGTCTCATTTATTATAGAAATTAAACACTCAATGCTCCTCATCACTTCAAGAATTATTTGTGTTTGTAGAAGGTGCCTGAATATTGACTATAATTGACTAATATTTCTCTGTAGTATAGCCTTCACTGAAGTTTGATCAGCTAACTTAATTCCTAGAGCTTTAAGGTAATTTAAAACAGTGGACATATACCATGAAAAAGCAGGACCCCTGCTTTCGGCAAATAACATTACAAGGATAAAGTAAAACATGTTCTGCTCAGTTCTTAAGTTATGAGAATTGCTAAGATCACTGATGGAATTCTAAATTACCCTTCTGTCCTCCTGGAGTTTTGTAGCCAGTAGTTTAGCATTTGTGTGCATTAAACACCAAAGTGACAGATCCATGGATATTGGCAGATCCATGCACGTGGATTCTGTTGTGAGTTTCAGACAGTCAGCAAACGGGAGATTTTATATCTCTTTGTCAACTGTTTATCCCCTAGTGTTTCTCATTAGAAAGAGCTCATCATCAAAAGAGCACTGTGAAATAAAAAGGAACCAGAGAGGGCAATAAAGAAACCCTCAAGTTTAGTTATGTACTGATTTTCAGTGTGCAGTACATATCCACATATATGTAGAACACATGTAAAGTTACAATGTTATATACCCAAATTCTTGGATGCTTTCCTAATAGTAAACTTGGAATTAGAAGCTTTGAGAAAGCCCTGAGAGTCACACGTAGGATTTACAGTGTCAGGTCATGTCACATCACTACCTAATGTATCAGACCCTCATAACATCACAAATCATCTGTATTTGCATATCATCCTGCTGTACTGAATTAATTTAGCTAAAGTACCTAAAGAATCTGTCTAATCTGGTAAGAATCTGTCATTATTTAATAAAACTTCTTGGGGATGTGCTATTGAAGTGAATGTGAAGCCCCATAGAATCATACAAAAACTAATATAAAAACAAATGTGACTAACTAATGTGAATTATTTTTATTGCATTTGTGTTAATTTAGGTTTATTTTCCATGAGCATTAGATAATTAGACATTGTGATGGGACTTACCATGATAATATTAGAACCTGCAATGTTGATAATTTGTAGTCCTGCTCCTGTCATTTCTTTATCTTCCAAACAGAATTGAAAATAATCTATAATGTGACTCTACTTAGCAAGTTTATTTTTTGCAGAGGATTAGAAAACCCCTCTTGGAATGTGAATCTGCCAGAGCAGTATGAGAATTACTTTATCTGTTACTGAGAAAGCATTCTCTTGATTTTCCTGGTCTAGGCTAAAAAAAAGAAGATACTTTTTAATGAGTTTTTCTTGTGTTCCCTTTCCCATGTCACATGTTTGAAACATGTTCTGAACATGAGTATTGACAGAATGTGTTGTAGGTATTTATAAAAAAAAAAACACATCAGAGGGCAGTGAGAGGGAATTTGTTTACTTTTTGTATGTGTATTGCATCTCTTCCCTGAAGCACTTCATATCCCAAGAGCATTTTCCTCTCGATTATGAATCATTTTCATATCCACTGAACACTGAAACTGCTTTTCAGATTAATAATAAAAATACATTTTTAAGGCAACAAATCTGGAAAACAAAAGCCTGTGCACAGTACTTATATTGCTGCAAGACTTTCTGTAACTATGAGGAAAAACCCCACCAAGTCAGGAATAGAAGGCTTATGAAAAGCTTATTTGTTCTTTTGTTATTCACGCTGATAAAGCAACCGTGAGGTTTGAAATCCTAAAAGATATTAGTTGTTGAGGTGCTAAAATACACTTCAGGTTGTACTGAATGGCTCTGGTAATAAATCTGAAGGTAATATTCATCAATAAAATACAGTCCAAAAATACTTCTAAAGGAATTATTTCAGGCTAATAGTTTGCTAACTTCTTTAATTTCAAGGAGTATATGAGCCAGTTTCTTCTCTGAATGTTTTTTCATGTCCAAGTAAAAGAAATAGAATTAAAGACACACCAAAAATTACATCTCATTATTCATTACAAGTGCTCAACCTGCCCAGCTGATCAGCTTTCAGCATATTTTTGTGCACCATGTAAACAGCAAAGCTATGCTAAGCACATTAATTGATGGCTTCATGAATAAGAGATGGAAAAAAAGTTCTGTTGAATCTTAATTCTTAATGTTCACATTGGGTGCCTCCCTCCCTCCCTCCCTCCCTCCCTCCCTCCCTCCCTTTCCTCCTTTTCCCATTCCTCCCTTCTGCCCTTCCTCCCTTCCCTCCCTCCAGGTTATTGAAGTTTGTATCATAGACTGTGTATGTGGCTTTTCCCCTCATCCTCTCTCTGCCCAGCATCTTCTGCGTCTTCTCAAACACACTTTGCCCAAGGCACTGAGGGGCTCAGCTGTGCCCTGTGGTGTGTTGCTTGGAGCTTCACTGCCCTCTCCTTTGCTTCCCCCCCAGGGAAGTTTCACTTTATTATTAATCTGAAAATAAATTTAGGTCAAGCCCTGCATGCAGGGGTCCAGCAATCCCTTTACACTTCACAGTGGTGTATCATTCTTAGTTAGAATAAAAATTTGTCGCTTGGTGAAAAACATAAAACCTGGGGGTACTGAGTCATAGACAAATGTTCCCTAATTAAATTCCAGAATGCAGTGTAATCTTTACTATTGCTTTGCTAGTAATGCATTATTATAAGACTGAGGATGGAGAATAGTGTGCATTGTGACCATTTTATTACACAGCATAAAATAAGGAGGGCTTCTGTTTCTTCTTGAGAATTGTTCTGAACAAGATCATTGCAGAATATTGATTAGTCAGAAGAATTACAATGTTTCTTATTACTATTTGACTGTGCAAAATTAATAAAACAACAAAATAAATTCCTGTCGGTTATCATCTATCTTCTTGTTACCTTGAAAACACAGAGCTTGTGTTTCAATCTTTCCCCTGGCAAATTTGAACCACAGTGTTAGAGTGGAAATTTGAATGTTGCTTTTCACAGAGCTCTATGAGCTCCAAGCTGCCAGTTTTAAACAAGTTTGGATCCAGATCTGATTTTGGCTCCTTCAAGATGATAGGTTTGCCGCTTTACTGCTTAAAATAGAGTAAAATTGCTTACAAACTCTGTCATTAGAATCCATGCTGTTTTCTTTTGCTGACTGTTGACTGTGCTGCTGTACAGTAGCCTTACCAACAGAATGAGACACTTTGCTGGCTGAGCAAGAAATGGGCTGAAAATATTCTGTGGTGGTTTCAGAAAAGAATCTTAAAGTATTATCTGCAATTCAATGTGTACTGTAATGCTAACTATATTAGTATTTGATAAATCAGAATATTTGATAAATATTTCAAAAGATAAGATGTCATATGCTTTTGCAGTTTGTCATAGGAGTGCTCCACATTTTTGTCCGCATTTTTCTGTTTTCCAATTTTTTGTTACTATTACCAGCATTTTGTAGTCTGAGCAGTTTCAGAGTGAAAATTCTCACGTTAAATCACTTGACAGTTTTAATGCTAATAAATTTTGCATCTTCAAGAGGAGAAAAGGGTCAATATTCATTTTTGTCTGTAAGAGAGCGTGTTGAACACAGGGAACTGGTCATAAACCACAGCAATCCAAACAACTCCCCATCCCATGTAATGTGAGTGACAAAGAATGGCTAATATTGGCATTATTCAGACATTGCATAATTTCAGTCCTAGGACAAGCAGCTCTTTTTAACTTTAACAGAACCTCTGAGGCAGGTAGGTGTCCCTTCCTTGAGAGCACAAACAAGTTTTAGCATCTGAAATATCTAGACACGTCTAATTTTAACATAATGATATCCCAACTCTGCCTGCCTTGCATCCTAAAGATTTAATGTGTTCTTTATAAAACTGGTTTTCCATATAAAACATAGTGAACTGACTGTCAGATGTGGTAAAACTAAGAGAACTGTGCCAATTTTCAGTGAGCTGGCAATCCCAAATTTAAATTGAGAGTACAAAAGATTATTTTCTTCTAAGTTATATACAGTCTTTTCCAGTTAATTTTCCTGTGCTGAAGGAGAAGGAAGAAACAAAGACCACAGAATTACAGCAATCCATTGATATTCTCACCCAAAGAGGAATGAAATAAAATGGCAGGTTTTGCCATTTGTTTCAGTGAAGACTGAGTTAGCTTGACTCTGAGGAAGCAACTTCAGGAATAAAGTTAATAAAAAATAATACAGAAATAGCTTTCTGTTAAAAAATAATTATCTTCCTTTTCTTTTTTCTTTATCAAAACAACAGGGAAAAAATAATGCAGAATACCCTCTTTGCTTAAATACTCCCTCGTTTCTAGTCTTCAGACTGAATTTAAATACTACATCATTACATTTTATTGTGACTTTTCAGAAAACTAAATACCATGCTCTATCTTTCAAACCGGGTCAGTCAATTGAAATTGCAAAAGGTCCTATATATTTCCTCTGGACATTTTTTTAAGGATTTTTTTAAGGATTAGTCAAAATGTTAACAAAGCTCAAACCTCAATCATTAGGCAAATTTTTTGAGATTTTTCTCCTTTTCTGTAATTAGTTTTAGTAGGGATTTTATTGAAATTCAGTCTGCTGTTCTGCTGCATGATAATGGTACATTTTGGCCAAACTAATGGAGTTAATTTGAGAGGAGGAATGATGTTTTGGTTATTTCCATTTAAGCACTCAGTCTTACTTGGGATATATCACTCATGATCAGAGTAGCATTATGAGCTCCTCTTCTAAAATGTCTGATATATTAATATAGTATTAGAGAACTCTCTTTCCAGCAGGGTCCTAATGTACTACTCCTGCACATTAAAACATTCAGAAGTAAATTCCAATTATGAAAGGCCTAATTTGGAGCTCTCTAAAGTTAGTGGATTAATTTGTAAATTCCTTGGTAAGAAACCACTGAGTTCTATCATTTAAGGGCTGAATTGAAGCCCTTAAGAATTTTATATAAGTGCACCTGGGAATATAAATTAGATTCTTTCTACATAATTCTTAAAGTTAATATATATGATGCAGTTAGCAATGCTGGGGAAGAAGGTCAGAAGTTACCCTTTTCAGACAGGACAGTAATCCCAAATGAGTGAGGTGACAGTAAAAGTAGCAGTGAATTGATATGAATCATCAAAAGAAAGGCAGGGGGAGGAAATAAAAAATACCAAAAAAAAACAAAACAAAAAAAAACAAAAACCCAGAAAAAAAATAATTTTGAAGAAGTTAAGAAATAAGATGAGTATAAAGAAAACCAGAAATGTGAGGTGGGATTAAAGATGTTTTCAACAAATATGTTCAGACTACTGAGGGATGTATGCACTGTCTTCAGAGAGCTTTAATTTAAACCTCAAGTAAGGTTTTCAGAAAACTCACAGCCTAAACTTGTGGCATCAAAATAAATCTGTTGGATTGTTTTGAAAACACTATGTGCAATGGATGGAAGGATATAGACATGGAATACATGCACCTTATGCAATTGTTCTTGGCCTCAGGAAACCTCTCCATCACCTTCTGGGCAGAGTTCAGAGACTTGACAGAAAAATGAAGAGCAAAGGATTCTTGTATTGCAACAAATCTTCTATTGCAGTGGCTGAGTTTCCATTATAATGGAGAAAGTGGGAGGTAAAGGTGGATTTCCCTTTTGCATCCTTGCTCTAAAAGCTCAAAAACTAGGATTGTGTCCTTAATGGTCTTTAAAAAATACTTAAAATACATCCTTAAAATATACTCTGATAGCAATATCTGCCTCTAAAATCTGATCATACACATTTCACCATATACATAACAAAGAAGAAAAGCAATTTCTTCCTTCTCACTTATCTGGTATGCTATCTGTAAAGTCAGGGACAATAAGTTCTCACTTGATACATCTGGGAGTTACTTGCTCTCATATTTCCAGTTACTAAGAAGATATCAGAAGGGGGGGAAAACCAAACAGCCAACCAAAAGAGCCTTTTAAGTATATTCCTTTAAGCCCCAAACCTTCAGTAAGAGTAACGTTGGTGTATGCTCAGAGCCACTGAGCAAGTGCTCTTTGTAAGCAGCGGGCATAAGTGCATACAAAAGACTTAAATCATAGCGAAGTTCTATTTTCAGCAACAAAATGTTCTGGAGACCTTACAAGGGCTCGGCATAAAACAGCTTCACCCGAAAGCCACAGCTACATTTGTCTTCTGTATGGCTTTATATCCCCATCTGCAGTCATTTGTCTAAATTCAGGATCTCCTCCCAGAAATCTGTAAAGAAAAAAAAGGTTTAATTATGAAAAAGGCTTTGTCTGGGTCATTACATCACTTGGTTATGAGCAGTGTGGATAAGCAAAAACCTTATTACCCTCACTCTCAGTATAGAAATATCACAGTAATTCAAAGTTGCAAAATTTTTGGAAACTCCTTTTTCAATATATGTAACAGGGCATAGAAGTGATGCTGATTTATTTATCCTACATTGAATAGTGTGTCTGAGAATAGCAGTAATGGTGATAAATAATAATCTGATAAAGAGTCTGTCACATTTTAAAAAAAAGCAAATGCCTGCCAGACCAGAACAGATGGACTTTGGGTGTTGCAGGATAAGAGTGCATTGAGAATTTTATTATCTCTTCTGTAGAAACAAACTATGTACCTTTTATTTGCTCTGTGTAAAAGCAGGTACATTTTACAAGCAGTGAAGGTGTAAGAACAATGTTCTTCTGGACTAGAATCCAGAATGCTGGAGTTAGTCCTGGGTTAGAAAGATTCTTGTGTAAAATCAGGAAATCCTTCTCTCTTTGTCATGTGTCTATTAGCTGATATTTCATCCTTTTCTCCCTTGATTGTAATCAGAATAATTGTATTAATAGTTTTTGTATGAGTGGACCCATTAAAATGAAAAAGAATTATTTAAGCTGAACTTCTGAGAGATGAAACACTCAAGTACTTTATACCTGGCTATACTATCATCCTTCAACTGGTACTTCCATAATATGGACAAGAATGTTTTACATCCTCCTCGGACCAGTAGGCTTTCACAGAGGCATTTACTGAATCATTTTATCTCCCAAATTTAGTAATACATTTTGTCTTTACAGCTTCTTTTTAAAACCTGGAAAATATACATACTTCACACTTTTGCATGTAGTTTTTTAGAAATGTCATCACAGACCAATATATTATGTCCGGTTTTAAACAAATCCAACCTCAGTGGAAGTCAGTTGACAGCTAGTGCTTTAGGATGATGTAGAGCCCATGCAAATCCCATGTAAATAAGTTTATTCTAATACAATTTTTATCAATAATTTACATCCTAGAAAGAATAACGAAGGGCTCTGTATATATTTTAGGTTTTGCTTTGGGTTTTGTCATCATTTACTTGAAGACATGACATTTACCCTGATGAGGGCTTTCATTTAACAGCCTAATAGGAACCAAGATAGTTGGATGTTTATGGCTTTTTCCTCCTGAAGCGGTGAATATGAAGTATCTTAACAGCAAAGTCAGGTTAGATTGTACCCTTGGGAAATTCCAGAGTTGATGACTCCCACTGATGTCACATAGAGAAAAGTTCAGGCATTCTTAGTAGACCATGCTAATAATAGGTGAATTCTGGTTCTTACAAATTTTCTGGGGAAGACAAGGAAATGAGGTATGAAAATGAAATAATTTAGAGAAAGTTCAACCACTACTTGCAGCTGCTTCCATGCCTGGACAAACCAGACCTAGGAATAAGTCTCAGAGACGAATGTGGCAGATCCAATAGCCATGGAGGCTGGATGGAGGCGGCAGTGGCTTAGGACAAGGAGCAGGAAGATTGTAGTTATGAGCAGGAAAAACTCTGGCACTGCAGGTGGCTGGGATCCTTTAGAATGCCCTGTGTCTGCAGGAGTCTTGCTTCCCTTCAGGAGCAAATGCCACTGGTGCACCGCAGCACAGGAGAGGCAGAAGTGCTCTGCATCTGGCAGCAGAGCTCAGGCAGGGAGGAGATGGATCTCCACCAAACTTCCTTGCATAACTTGCTTTCACTTTCCACATCACTGCCCTCTTGGGCAAAAAAAACACCTTGGTCTCCCTCTTTCTCTCCAGCTAATTGTTCTGGCTGCTTTTCTTGTGTGACTGAAAAGCATTTGATCAGTGAACTGTTTTGGTTGAAAAATAACTTTGCGCATAGAGATTTGAAGGATGTAGTTTTCATCCACGCCAGCGTCCTTATTTAATTCACTGCATAGCCACTCGAACCCTGACGCTGGCACAAGGGAATTAGCAGGGATGGCTGCAGAAAGTTAAACAGTAAAGATGGCAAAAGTACAAAACTTAATACAGTGGGGTAGGTTTTGCACACAAAGGGTTCTGCCTCATGTTAGCAGGGACTGTTTTAGTTGCTGTAATTTTAAAAGGTGTGGTTCCCAAGAGAAGTATCCTGTAGAGAACCCCAAGTCTCCAGGGTAGAAGTTTAAATAATGCTCTGTGAATGCTATACCCTGCTTGAGGTGATTCCCTACTTGGTAGACATCCTGTTACAGCCTCGTGTTTGAGAACAAAGCAATAACCACAGTTTAAGGCAGCAAACACAGTCTGAACAGAGTCAGCTCTGTGTGGGGCATTTCTGAAACAGGCTTTGGAGCTTTGGCAAGATAGGGACATAAGGGGTTTTTTTAATACCACACCCCTATAAATTATTTCATTCTCATACCTCAATTCCTTGTCTTCCCGTGATAATTTGTAAGAACCAGGATTCACCTCTGATTACTGATACTCTACTAAGGATGCCTAAAGATTTTGCTGACACAGTACAAATGGGAAGCTGCATGTTTTTCTTTCATGTCTTTTTCAGATCATGCATTTTGCATGCTAAAAAGTCAAGTTGTTGTTGTCTTCTACCAGTAATAGCCATAAATGTTAAGAATAAAGTGAAAATAGCTTAGCAAATTACCATATATTTCTTTCCCAAGAGAATGAAGTAACATATAGTAGGTATTGTTTATGGCATTGTAGGCTAGTTAGATTTAGTGTGCTTTTAATTTAACATCTACACTGGCTATACATATAGATAGATAGATAGATAGATAGATAGATAGATAGATACATACATACATACATACATACATACATACATACATACATACATACATACATAAAATATAATATTTCACATCTACACTGGTCAAATTCAGCCAGTACATCATTTCAGCATTTCTAGCAACATTATAGAAAATATTACCTGTGCAATGTGACCTGACCTGTTCTTACACTTCTTGTGGGTAAGAAATTCATCATTTTTTTTCACTAGGGTAAAGGATTTTTTTTCCTTTCTGCATTTTGATATCTGTGCGAGTTTTTTCCTTCTCTATATTCATGAGATTTGTTCAAGGCAACATTGTTTCAACACTATTTATTATTAAAAGCTCCAAGAAGGAAGTAAAATATTTTTATTAAGGAGAATCTTAAATAACAATCAATAATATTTTTTTCTGTGTAAATATCTAACAAACATAGAAAGAGAAGTTTGTACTGTAGGTATCATTTTTAATTCTTTTTCTGAATGTTAAGATGAAAGTCTGCTTCATCTTATTTTAAGGTGATATTGTGATATTTAAATTTTATTAAAATAAAGCTTAGTGACTGCTACCAAGTTAAAAAAAGAAAAAGAAAATATTATATGTCCTTATTAGAGCTTTCAGGAGGATGTTTTAATATTAATGAAAACTTACAGTTGGTCATTTTGGTTATAGATTCTCATAAGGGTTTGTTGTTGAATGTACAGCATAAATTTAGGTAAATCCACCATTATGCTTTCAAAGCAATGGTACTCTTATCTCAAAATCAAATTTTTTGAATGCAGACTATTTTTCAAAGAAATAATTTCTGAAGTGAAGGGATAGCCTATGTTTCTGCCATTTAAAAGCAGTTTCATTTTTGCATTGGCATGGGATGTATTTTTCTTCACCTATAAAGATTTATATTCACATACTCCTTCAGCATTGCTCTTCAGGTACTAAAAAGAGAGTGTTTTTCTTTCTCCACAGCAGCTGCTTATTACTTGTTTTCCTACACATGCTTTTCTGAATTTAAAGGGAAGCGGTCTGAAAAGTTAAGATCCCCATTTCAGTTCAAACCCAGTTTGCAAAAGAGTCAGTCTGATGGTTTTTTGCAACCCAATTTACTCCATAGATCACTGCATCTCATTAAAAGATTTCAAGTGTGTGTGTTTCCCACATTTCTAGAGAGGATAGTTCATGGAAAGGGGATCACGGTGTCATGTCCTTGGTCAAGCTTGCAGAAAGAGCATGACTCCAGCTTTGATAGTCTGCTCCTCTTCTGGCAGGGTTGTTCAAAATCTTTGGCGCTCAGGGCAGGAGTAGCTCTCTGCACTGCAGCCTGGCACTCAGGCACATTCAACATTTTCTGTTGTCATTACTCGACATATTGTCACTGTGACTGTTGGACAGATTGATTTTTGGCGTAGACGCGACTGCAAGCTGTAAGTTCTTCCTTGCAGCTGTACCTCCAGAAAAATGAGGAAATGGAAAAAGAGAAGGACAAGGAAGAGAAAAATGAAACAGGGATGCTTCTTGAACCTGAGTTTTCCCAAAGCAGCAATGTACTGTGCATTAAAGGATAACTGGTCAAGGTGGCTGGGCTGTGTTGCAGGGCTGTGTTGCACATTTGGGATAATCAGGATTCATGTAGAGCTTCTGCATTTAATTTCCTTCCCTAGCTCTATGCAGGCAGATGTCAGCACGGGAGTTTGTCTGCTGAGAAGTGTGTAATTATTCCTACGTGGAAGGCCAGGAGTTGGCTGTTAACCTGTTTGGCCTGTGGAGATGAGCTGTTGAGACTGCTCTGACAGGGTGCCTGGGAGCTGTTTATTGCACGTGGCAGGTACCAGTTGGTGGGTGTCCTACTGCTTGCCAAACTTCCTGAGGTTACTCGTAGCTCTCCTTGAAATTGCTCAGCCAGTCAAAGGGAAATGCAATCTTGGGACTATCCTGGCAGCCATAAATTAGATATATGTTAGGACAAATTGGCTGAGTTGGGTTCCAATGTGCTCCAGTGCCCCAAAATTTATTCATCGTATTCACTTCTGGTTAATAGGAAAATGCTTGCAAATTACATTTTCAAAAATTTCTACGTGAGATTCCTAATAAGACAAGGGTGCTTTTTCAACACACCTAGCAGTATAGTCATCAGCATATTTGTTTTTACTCCAGGACACCTGCTTAATCAATCTCTCTTTCCACAGCTGAGGAAGGATTTCACTTTGGGACCAGAGCAAAGAACTGTCAAACTAGTGTCTAAGCATCTTCCAGATCACAACAGAGATTGTGTTGAAGAGACCGAAATGTAGGTGACATGCACTAGCTGAATGTCTGGAGGCAGCAGAGTGGGTGTGTGCACTGAATTAGAGAGTATTCCCTGTTTCCTGCAAGGTTTACAAAAGTGAGGGGAGCAATTTACCACTGGCTGAGAGGCAGAAATCCAGAGGTGAGATAGGCAGCTTGTAAAATATCCCCTCCCAAATAATGATCACCTATGCGTGGTAAGCACAGCCTGCAGAGCCAGCTTTGGGTTGGAATAGTCTGGGAGTTGTTTGTGCATGTTTTATAGGCTTTTAGGAGTTGGTGGATGTCAGTCAAATGTGAGACTATCTTTTATCAGTCCTCAGGGTGTGTGTGAGTGTGTGCACTCACATTGTTCTCCTCCATGAATTCCAAACATGGCTCATCTTTTATGTCTCACTGTACAGTTAATTGGAGTGTCTGGGTTATCGCCTTAGACAGCTTTGCTGTCTGTGTACAAAGTTTTCTTTTCCAGCTTGTAGCTTTCCTGAGTTGAAGCAGTTTTGGCTGTATTGGCTGAATTTTTAGCCAGTTTAAGTGTTGTTGGTACCTCAGCCAGAAGGCAGGTTCATTGCCTGTGGCTTATGTTAAATGGATCTGTTGTAGGTAAGCAGCCATTTAACAATGTTCAGTTTTGGCTGGCGAGGGAAAACACTGAGAAGATCTGCAACAGTAATAACACTGCGAAATTGAGGAATTCAGATTCAAAGGGATTTCAGTTTGCAGCAGAAAATCGGATGATCAGGTCACAGATCTCTCCTCTGGAGACTGCTTTGAGAGATATTTGTTGCTCGAGTGGCTTGACTGCAAACCATGCAGGTCGTGCCACTTAAGCTGGTGAAAGGACTCACCCCTTGGAAAAGTTTGTATTCCTTACCAGATTTAGCTATAAATTCTTCTGGTCTTATTTAGGACCAAGCACCAGCTCAGAGCTTTAGTCCTAGTGACAGTGGTGAGCAAATAATCTATGTTGTTTTTTTTCAAGAGAGAAACTCACATTATGGCCTGTAAAGAAAAGAAAGAGTAAACTTTTTACAGAGAAAGGTTTTGCTGTAACAGGCAGTAGGTAAGTGCTTTCCTATGTGCTTTTTTACAGAAAATTGGAGGTATAATACGAAATACAATCTTGCTAACTTTCCCTGAGCTAGGCATAGGAATAGGAAAGCAGAAACCAACAGAAGTAGTCCAGGATTTTTGCCATATTTTTTATGTCAGTTCTCGTAGAAGGAAAGGCAAAAAATAAAATGTCAGTGGATGTTTGGTTTTGTTTTCTTTTGTTCATTTTCCCTTGCTAAGTTTGTGTAATATAGTTTTGCTGAAGGAAATAAGGAGCTTTTATGCTGAATATTGTTAAATAACTGCCTTTTTTTTAAACACACACACACACCCTTCCCCAATATTTCCAGGAAAATAAGATAGAAAGGAAGGTTACTTTTCTATGTAACATGATCTTGGTACTGTAGGCTTGGGGTTTTTTGAAGTTTTGGGTTCTTTCTCATTTGAAGGCTGTACTGGCTTCCTCATGGTCATTCATCCTGTATAATCATTTATGTAAGACAATAGGGCCTTCAAATCATACATCAGACTATTAAATGACCAAAACTTTCTCCAGACTGGTTTGGTTCCAAATCTAACCAGCACTTTCTACAAAAATTCCATATTCCTAAACGTCTTGGGCACTAGTCTCCTCTGCTCTGTAGGGACACTGTCTCCTAGCAGCGGTTTTGTCAGCAGTAATATTCCTACTTTTTCTTGTTCAAATACTAATGTAGGATTTGTCACCAGAATACAGCAACATTTCCACTAAGGACCTGGATAGCATTGTTCTAAAAATATTTTAGTGGATTAAGAAGAAATAAAATACATTTTCCATAACTTCTAGACTTCTAAATCGTGCTGTAATTCCACTCCCTCTTCTGGATTACCTGATTCACCAAGAGAAATCTATGGCTTCCAGTGCAGAGAAGGGCAAACAAGATGATTATAACGACATTTTCTAGCCTTAAAATGCATGAAATACATGAAATAGTTTTACCTTGTTAGAGTTCATTTTCCTGGACACTGAGTAGTGTGTCTCATAATGAACACTGTCCTGCCCTAGCTGGGTTAAAGAGAGCTGGACTGAATGGATCCTTAGAGAGGTACAGTAAAAATGCTATGAAATATTTTTCTTCTTTTGTGTAAGCTGCTAGAGTAGGCAGAAAGAGGTTATTTCATGTACTTATCTGATGGGTTTTTTTACCTATGTGAAACTTGGTTTGTCTGAAATTACACAGTAAGGAAAATTTTCTATCACCACCAACTACTGAAAATTTAGAAATTTTAAGGAAATAAGATTTTGGATATTTTTAAAACATAATGGATTAATGACAGCCAGCATGGCACTGCTAAGGGCCTGACAAATCTGGTGGTCTTCTGTGGCAGAGTTGCAGGTGGTTTAGGGAAGAGCAAGTGACATAATCTACCTGGGCTTGTGCAAAGCATCTCACACTGTCCCACATGACATCCTTGTCTCTGAACTGGAGTCACATGGATGTGATGGGTGGACCTGTCTGGATAAGGAGCTGGCTGGGTGGTCACACTCAAAGCGTTGTGGTCAATGGCTGAGTGTCCAGGTGGAACTCAGTGACCAGTGGTGACCTCAGGGGTCAGTGTTGGGACCAGCCCTGTTTAACATCGCTGTCCCACATGGACAGTGGGACTGGGAGCACCCTCAGCAAGTTTGGTGATGACACCAAGCTGTGTGGTGTGGCTGCCACGCTGGAGGGGAGGGAGGGCATCCAGAGGGACCTGGACAGGCTGGAGAGGGGAGCCCATGGGAACCTCAGGAAGTTCAGTGAGGCCTAGTGCAAAGTTCAGCCTGTGGGTCAGGACAATCCCAAACAAACACAGGCTGGGCAGAGATGGATTGAGAGCAGCCCTGCCCAGAAGGACTCGGGGTGCTGGTGGATGAGAGGCTGGACATGACCCAGCAATGGTCACTCACAGCCCCGAAAGCCAAACATGTCCTGGATCATGTCCTGCATCCAGAGCAGCATGGGAAGCAGGGGAGGGAGGGGATTCTGCCCCTCTGCTCTGCTCTGCTCTGCTCAGACCCCACCTGCAGGGCTGCATCAGCTCTGGGCTCCTCAGCTTGGGAAGGATATGGACCTGTGGCAGCAAGTCCAGAGGAGGGCCACAAAGATGAACAGAGGGCTGGAGCACCTCTCCCATGAAGACAGGCTGAGAGAGCTGTGACTGTTCATCCTGGAAATGGGAACACTCTGGGGACACCTTACAGCTCATTCCAGTACTTAAAGGGGGCTTAGAAAAAAGAGGAAGCATGACTTTTTACACAGAGAGAGATAGTGACAGGGCAAGGGTAAATGGTTTTAAACTAAAAGACGAGAGATTTAGACTAGATATTGTGAAGAAATTCTTTACTCAGAGGGTAGTGAGGCACTGGAACAGATGGCCCAGAGATATGGATGTCCCATCCCTGGAAGTGTTGAGAACCAACAGTTGGATAGGGCTTGGAGCAACCTGGTCTAGAGGAAGATGTCTCTGGCTGTGGCAGGGAGTTGGAACAATGATGAATCATTGCTCAATGAATTGATGTTTAAGGTCCCTTCCAATCCAAATCATTCTGTGGTTCTGTGACTACTGCAAACACTGTTTTGTTAAAGCAAGTTTTCTTTCACATAAATCAGTTGTGTGGAATCCTTATGGAGGTCACATTTCCTTTACAATTACTTATACCTCTTGTCTGGGAATCCCTTTCCTCTCTCTGACGAGATTTTCTTGCTGTAAATATATTTGATACTAACAGATGGAGATTAGAGAACAGAATTTATATGAAGCAATTCCATACCAACAAGGCCAAAACATTCTTGGGTCATAACAGAAAAAGAAAAAAGAAAAAAAAAGAAAAAAGTTACAGATATTCCATATTCCAAGAGAATCCTATTTGTTCTTTTTCTATTTCTTAGATTGCCAATACCTTAAAAAAAAATTAGGCATGGAATGATTCACTCAGCATAAATTTATAACCATCATAGTAAGATCTTTGGAGAAAATATTTTAAGGTAATTTTTTCTGTTATGAATGGAGTCTGATTCACTCAGTATTGTCCTGTGGTGCAAAGTTCATATAGTTTTTTTTTTTCCCTGACTCAGTCCTACACAGAGATTCAGTATCTTTCTGGCACAGTAATGCTTCATCCTGTCATAGGAGTCTATTTCTTCATCTTGTTCAACACACTAAACCAAACAAGGCTAGAGATTGATTATAGTTATGTTATAATTTTTTGGTCCAGCCACAAGGCAAGGCTTAATTACAAAAATTTAGTTTTGGGATAAAAAAAAAAATTACTACTCTGTAATATTTCATTCCGAAAACAGGTGCCCTCATATATAAATATTAAAATAAAATTAATATTTTCCCTTTCCCTTCTAGACTATCTTGGTCTCATTAATCTCATCATAAAAATAAGAAGTCCAGTCAGTTTAAGGGCAGATAGGATTTCTTTCCTTGTCATCAGGATAAAATTTGCCCTTTGTATTGGTCTACTGATTTCTCCTTTGCAGACTGTATATTGACCTAAGGGGACAGTGTCATTGATTAGTATGACATTAGCTGATCATCCTTTGCCAGTGTAAGCAATTTTCCCCACTGTAGTTATAAGTTCAGCCCTTATGGCTTTCAACAGTAAGGATGCTAATTTACGGAACTCATTTATGAAAATTGAATAGAAGTATTTTTTATTGTTGTTAAATAGTGTAATGAAAAAAGATAAGTGTTGGCTAGGTACAATCCATCTGGGGTTTTGTGTGTTTTTTTTATGAAAAAGCAAGCAGTGCTTATTTCAGAAGGCACACATTCATTAGAAATCTGGTTTGTGGCATTCACTGATTGAAAGCTAGATGAGAAAGTGTTGAACTCAAAGATAGACATATATGATTATTTTCTTCATAGAAGGTAAGATACAAAAAATACACAGAGACACAATTTGAGACCCTATAATATGCCCAGCTATTAAAGCAAAAGCCTCACATGCCAAACTATTAAGATTCTTATCCTAAACATACCATCTGTAAGCATAATATCTATAGTTTGACTTTCTTTTCCTAGAAGTATTTTTCAGATATAGAGCAATATAGGATAGAAGCAGCTGTACAATGCATTTTAAAAGCTTCCTGAGACTACCACTTCTAAGGCTGCTGTCTGCTGGTATATTATCTAAGGGAATACATTTATATATGAAATTTCTAATACTCTGGGAAATCATGCTAGATGGTATTAGATTAAGAAAACACGTAAGTGTATAATTGGAAATTTAGTAAAGACTAAGTGTGTGTGTATTAGTAGTTGTTAAAGGTACTTGCCACCTACAAGTCAGTTTTCATTCAGATGATCTACAGGCACAATAATCAGGTTTTGGTGACCACATGTCAGTCCTGAGGCTAGAAATGGACTTCCCAGCTTTCAGTCAGCTGTTCATCAATAAAATAGGTAAGGCACAAGGCAGAGATCCTTGAACAACATATTATGTCTACATGGCACATCAAATGCTGTACAGAAACACTGGCTTAGCTTGCAAAGCCAGGGCTCCCTGTCAGCATAGCAGTAAATGTCAGCTGAGTAGCACACACTTTCAGAAGAGCTAATTAGCACTTGTGCAGTTTTCCTGCTTGTAAGTCCAGAGCAAAATCCCTTAGTGTTTCCTTAAGACCGCTGTGTCTTACTTCACTGCCCACACTGCACAAACTGTGGTCTTTTGAAGTGACCCTCATGTTCCCATGGGTCCACTTCTCCTTTCCTATCAGTTCATTTTGCATCAGTTGTGCCAAAGAGGACCTTGACTGTACACACCTATGGCTTTCCATATGGCTGTAGCTAAAAGGATGGCATAAGTGGCCCTAATTTCTCTTGGGTTGCACAGAGATAGTGAGACCCAAAGTGCTGGGTGATCATGGGGCCTATCCAGTCTCCTGGAATGCAGCCTGGGAGGCCCAAGGGCAAGTTTGACTTGGCATCTTATTCTAGACTCTGCTCCCTGTAACCAAAGATGGAGCCTGTGTATAAAAAGAGCTTAATGAAGAGATTTTCCTCATTGTTGGCTGCAATAGTCTGCCCAAAGAACCTGAGGGGGTACAAGATCAGTAGAAAGATGCTGAAGGCTTCTGTAGAAGCAGAGGTGTTGTGAGAATTGCTGGAGATTGGGGACCTAGTATTTGCTAAAGACATGATGTTTCTGAGATTAGGGATTTAGCAGATCTTTTAAATGTGTGTAAAAGTCCATTGCATCTTTTTTACCATTTTTTTCTCCAACTGCAGTAAAAGAAAGGTTCATTACCTTTTCTGTTTTGACCTTCTGATCTTAAGGAAGACTTAGACTTCCCTAGATTTGCAGACTGAGAAACATAAGATTTATTATTTCACATAGTATGTCCTGCTGTTTGGTAGTGCTGTCATTGAAGGATCCACACAACTTAGTGGCTTTCATTTTCCTAAGTATTTTTGGAGTTTTTTAAAATTTTAAAACATAAGGTATTACAAGGTGTTAGTATAATCTAAATAAATTTTATAGTATTTTTGAGGAATGCAATCAACAGCTCCAAAGTTACAATTGTTTAATCTGGGAGGTGTGGCAAACAGCTGTAAAATGCAGAATCTTCTCATCTTTACTAATGAGCAAAATCCTCCACTTAACCCTTGAAATGCAATATTGAGAATACAGAGCAGTGATTTACTGTTACTAGAAATTAATGGGAAGTTATTTGTTTTCTTCCTGCTTTATAAAACAGCACTACATCTTTTACATCTTGTTGTCTTAACTGTGCATTATTGCTCAGATAAATTGTCAAGAGTAATTCCATGTTGCGAGAAGATGAAGATCCTTTTTAAGCACTCAGTCTGTTACTTACCACATTGTATCATCACTACTATAAAATTCTTTTAGGACATTAACTCACCACTATAGTTAACTTTTATTCAGTTTGCCTGTTTGTTTAAATGGCCTTATGGCAAAGAGACAGCATTTTAGCATCTCATAATTTTTGCTTTCAGTAAGAAAATGAATCGTTTGAAAGGCATAAAGAAAAATGTTTGTGACTTAGGTTGACTGCATTTGTCTTGTAAAGGACGACAGCAGAGCTTACAAATTGATCAGCAGCTGGTTCTTACCCATAACCTGTTGATGCAAGTCCATGCCTTATTTTGCCATGCTGGACTTTATTTCCTTCATTTGTCCCCTGTTGCCAGAGGGCAGCATCAGATGTTCAATAGATGCAGGTCTGGATTGTAAAAGCTACTCTCTCAGTCCAGGTGCTACTGAAATCAATAAGAGTGAGTGATTTTTAAGAGACTTGAATGAAGAACAATTACCTGCTACAGCTAAATTACATTTTGTGTTGGATCATCTCTAGCCTGGAAGCTGGTAAGCACAAAAGTGAGGAGGTGTAGAAATTAAGAGGCTGACATAGTGACAGATGTGGCATATCAAAGCACTGAGTTAACCTGTGTTTTGGTAAATTAGATCTGCACTTATATAAACTGTCAGAACTGCAAAAGGCATCTGAAGGTGTATAAATTCAAAAGCATCATGAAGGGCTTCATCCTTCCCATCCTTAAAAGAAATACAGAGCTATAGAACCTTGTTTTGTGTCTGGACTCCTTTATGTTGCTCTATATTTTCTGGTTTCTGGGCTAGCCTGCAAATGGAGACAGTTCTGCAGAAGGTGCTGCAATCCAGCTGAGACCTGACAGGGCCCAAGGGAACCATGCTGTGCCATGCAGTAAATATTACATTGGAGAACACATTTTACATTCCTTGTATATCAGCAAACACAAAATAATTAAGCAGTAGAAAACATGATGGAATCCAGAAAGTCTTCAGGTTCCTGTCAGAATAATTGCTATCTACAGAGTGCTTCCATTAACACCTCTAAAAGTGTAAAATCCTTTGGGGTGGTAAAACCATGTTCTTGAACTACACCATTGTTTGGTTGTCAGGGTGCAGCAGGTACACTGATGAGAGCGTGTTTTGTTTGGTTTTATTCTCTATGCCTCATGTCAGAATGATGGATTTAAGAAAGTTGCTATACTTCAAATAATTACATTATAGGCTTCTAAGACTCCCAAATGCCTCTGGGCACAGACATCTTAAAAATCTGCACACTTTTTGGGGTGTTTTTGTAATTCATGTCTTTTCCCATCATTTTTTATTAGTACTTTATCACCAGACAGTGAGAAACAATATTCATTTTCAAATGTCCTGCAGCAGTGTTGTCTTGTTGTTAACTCTTGTCATATTTCACTCATTGGCTTTGAAAATGGAAAGTGATGAATGGCTACAGTGTTTTGTTTATAACTTCTCATTCTGGAGCTTTCTATAAAAGTAGTACATTTTCATTATTTAACACTGAGTCGTTGAAGGGACTTGGGTTTTTCTTCTTATTATAAGAAAAAGTTATTAGACTTACAATCACAAAAATGAACCCTCAAAAAAAATTATGGAAAGAATATTTTAAGAATATTAAGTTCCCATTTTGATTCAAGCCTAATTTATTTAGCACTAGTGTGGAATAATGAAATCTAAAGTACTTTGACCTTTCTCACTCTTATGTACCTTAAAACAGAAGTGATCACCATACAAACTGACTAAAATTTTACAGCCAATCAGATTTTAATAATTTTTTTCTTTTTTCCTTTTTGAGAAATAGACTCAAGCATGAAGGCCTGCACTTCTTGTGAGTGTGTTTAATATGATCAGGAAATTCAAATCCAGATGTTTGCTTAAAGGTTAAGACATATTTGAAACAACAAAGGAGGTCTTTTCTTTCTGCTGCATATATTTAAAATGGGCTACTTTTGAAAGAAATTTCAGAACCCCATTTGCATCCTAATTGCAACCCATTTCCTGAGTCCACAGTTAGGCAGACTATAGCGTGGCATTGGGGATTTCTGGGGCAGAGAAATTGTTGGTTCTAGCTGAGCTGCTGAAAAATAAAAGGGAAAAAGATGAATGGATTTTTTGGTTCAGCAGTCACCAGCTGGCAGATCGGCTCCTTGGAGCTCCGCCAAGCAGCAGTTTACAGCAGCCCTGCAGCTGCTCTAGGCTGGGCTGGAGCACGACTGGCACAAAGCCACCTTCAGCTTTGGACAAGGACTCAGCCTTCGAATTGGCCAACAGATGCGCTGGGACTGTGGCTTTGCTCGCTCGTGGCTAATGCTCAGAGAATGCAGTTGGTACCTGAAAGCTCAGCGCTGGAAAATTTGTGTTAATCACTTACAGGAAGATAAGGAGAAATAAGTTAAAAATAAATGTTTAAGTTTGTCCAAAGTCGGTTTGGTTTGGGAGTTTTTTGGTATGGCATGTGTGGCTTTTACTTTTGTGCATCTCATTCTGGGACATTTTTCTTATTTTGACCAATTCAGGAGGATTCTAAATAAAAAGGACCAGCAAGAAAATTTGGTTGCACTGCATTCTTTCAAACTAAATTATCTGAATTCATCAAAAGAAAAATTAATTAATTTCAATTATTGTGTGTTGCCATTTTTATAAAAATGTTAGAATCATACCAAAAAATAACTTGCATGGAAATCAAAGCAGCACTGGATTTATTGACAATATTTTGGAGGGAGAATAGTGTTATTGGGATGAGCAGAGGAGAGAGAATTTCTTGTTGATTTTGACTCCCATCTGACACCTGTTCTCTCTTTTCCTGATTAAAAGCTATTCTTCAGTAATTTATCATAGATAACAACAATAGTATTGGGTTTTGGCAATGTTTCATAAAACTCTCTGTTCATTTGATGTGTAACTATGCATCTGATAGAATGAGTCTGTCTTTCCTTTTTAACCATCTTACTATCTTATTGGCAGGGACAGGGCCAAACCAATTCCTTAAAATTGTGATGGCATATTCTGAATTTCTATTGGTGTTTTAATGTAGGTAAATTAGCTCTTAATTTGTCACCACCTGGTATTTGTTTAATTATTCAGTAGGTGGGGAATTTCAGCAAGTTACAGTTTCATGAAACTAAGACCATCACTAACCACATATGTATTATTAAATATTTATTGATACATATACACACAGTCTCCCCCCATCAGAAGCCAATATTTTGTAGACCTAAAGAATTTAGAATTTATTTTATTTTAGAATTTAGAATTTATTTTCTAAATTGAAAATATTTCATGTGAAATATAACCTTGATAAGGAAGAGGAAAGGAACACCCCAGTGCTAGATAGTCATAACAGCATTTCATCAAGTTAAAAAGCAATAGGTGACAATAACCAGCTGATGAACTTAGATATAATTTTGCATTAAAAAATCCTGAAACTGTTGTGGACAGATAGATGAACATGAATGAACAATTTCATGCTGTTGCTAAATAAAATTACTAGCCTCCTACTGGAGTAATTAATAAGAAGCAGATGAAGAAGTCCTTCATAGAATTAATAGTGTTTGTTCTGTTTCATAATGGTGGCAGGTTACCTTGAGTACTGTACTCCTGAGCCTTCTACTTCAAGAAAAAAATAGTGGAATTACTGAAGGGGATGTATATAGAAGACAAGTGTGAATGACTCAGAGTCTAGCAGATGAGTCCTGTGAGAAAAGATCAATGTGGTATTTTTTATTCTAGAGTAGAGAGGATTAAGGGGTTGCTTGACAGCATTCTTTGAAGACATAAATAAGTATTTGAGATTGAACAGTAATTCTTTCTTCATTTTCACAAGAGAGAGAGAAGGAATGGTCTTGAAATTGGAAAGACACTAATGTTTAGACATTAGGAAGACCTTTTCTAAAAGTAATATAGTGAAAAATTCTTGGAGGAGAAGGCTGTACAGGTTACATCAATGAAGGTCCTTAACAGATGGTTAAGGACCATAAATGTCCAGAGGGATAAACTGGAGTTAACCAGAAGTCCCATGGAGGCCCCACCATGAAGTTCCTCTAAGGTTTCATATCAATCTTTAGGTTTTCAAAGATACAGGGTGACATATGGTAACTCCAGAAACATCCCCTTACAATAAATGTTTGGATTTTTGAAAGGGCATTAAATTTGACTCTTGTCCCAGTGGGAAGCTTATATTTACTGGCATGGAAGTAAATAATTAATATATAGATGAAATAAATATAAAGGAAAATGTTTGAACTTACAGACAGGTCCTCCCAAGAATGATACCCTAGGAATTAAATTGAATTTCATTTCAACACCTATGTGCTATAGATGTAGAAACTGAAGTGATGCTTTCCAGAAGTGTTCTACTCCCATTTATAAATCTGCGTGCAATCAGCACTGAATAAAGTGGGGAAAAAATGATATTCCAGTCCTAATTTTTTTTTTTTTTTTTTTTTTTTTTAAATATCATCTCTGATGCCTAAAATGCACTGCAGTCCTTATACTCAAATCTACATATGGCTCTTCATGGAATCATGACCATTAGCCTCCACTAAAAAAAGGATATAAGCTGTGAATACTGACAATATCATTTTTCTGTGCTGTTTAAAATAGAAATGCATGTGAAATGATACAATTCATTCTGAAACAATATATCTGAGTTTCCTGTGGAATCATGGAAATACCCTGAAATATTTTTAGCCAAATATTGTTATAAGGCTTGGTAGTATTTTTTATTCTCTCAGCTTTGTTCTGCAACATCAGAGCCCATATGTCAATGTAAATGTCAAGAAACTGCTCCTGTGTCCTTTCAGAGTTCTGTTGCAGAAAACCTGTAAGGAACCAAACTGGACTTTTGTTTCAAGTTAACCAGTTGCTTTAACCATTCCCTGGGAAAGGGTACCATCATCTCTCCTCCCCAGTCAGGTGTTTTAGGGACAGTACGAAGGTACTGTCACCAGGTACACACTGAAAGTCTGCAGTGATCTGATGTGCCATGCACAGATAAATGACCATCATCTCAACAGAAGCAAATGCATGTATGCTTGCACAGCTTCAGGATTTGGTAACATGCTGGAATCCTTCTTACACTGTATTTTTTCCATGTAGCTGAAATAAAATTTGTGTTCTTCTCTAGCATGTACTTGACTTGTAAATACACAACAAAACACCTGGATTCAAGGGACAGTGAAAATTGAATATGTTCTGAGCTTAACTGAGACATGAAGATATTTACAAAATATGTTAAATTTTGCAAGGATTTGAGAGTATTAAGTGTTGAACTCTATGCAGTCAAAATTCTCTTTGTTTCATTATGTGAAATGCTTTTGAAAATCTGCTTAAAATTCATGGAAACTTTTTATCCATTTATTATGTTCTTTAAAAAAAATCCTCCTTTGATTTAAACTATTTTTTTAAGGAAAGTGCCTAAATCGTTACCTCTAGCAAGCATTTTTCAACCCTAGTGCTATTAAATGTCAATGAAGTTTTGGAAGTTTTACCATCAATCGGAGTTGTCTTTTATTTTAATCTGCCAGACCCATGTGCTGTTCATGTGTAGTGAGGAGTGGTTTATGTACTCCACACCATTTCTCTACTGTGTTCTATTACTAATACTTTTTGGTTTGTCTTGTTGTGTTTCCCCAGACTACATATCCAATCAGAATGGTGAGCCAAAATCTCAGCACAAGGGACAGAAAGTCAGCACATACTCCCACCGAGGACCCTTTTAGACACCCACCAGGCAACCAAGCAGCAGCGTACGAAAGCAAGAGCTGTCAGCTGTCTAATTTGTGTCTGAGCAGCCTCCTGAAGGAGAAGGAAATCGTGGAAGTCATCAAGCACACGCGAGGCACGTACGAAAGCCTGGCTTCAGAGGTGACGCAGAACGGTTTGGCCCCCAGCACAGCAAAGCCGGCACCCGCGGCCGACGGCTTCCCCATGTTCTCAGGAGCTCCGAAGGACCAAAGCGCTGTGCCTCGGCAGCACACCACCTTCACAGGGAGACTGGGACAGCCCCCGAGGGGACCCATCTCTTTACACATGTACAGCAGGAAAAACGTTTTCCTCCACCACAATTTACACACGGCAGAGCTACAGACTTTAGGTCAACAGGATGGCTAACGAGGTGCTTATTTTCTTGCCGTGGAAGGAGAGGTGATTAAAGAGGGATGTAAGCTCACCTAGAGCTCTTCTTCAGTTCTCATCTGCTGCTACTTTCATGTGAAAAAAAAAGAAATTTAGTTTGAACATTGTGTGTAGGTTCCATGTTTTCCCACCTCGGACTGAGGCAAAAGGATGAACGAGATTGTTAAATAACTGGGCTGATTTGTCTTGCAGAAGTCATGGGTTTAATAAGTGGGACCATTGGCTGGCACTGCTAGTCCAATATTGGCTAAATATATTTTTTCCCCTCTATAAATCACTATCATTCCCTGGAGTTCTAGAAGATGATCTTAAATAAAACCTGTATGTTTAATAATATTACCGTTAAAGTAGATGTGAGGAATAAATAGATAAGTAATTAGTAAACCCTCATGAATTTCATAGACATTAGGGAAATTAGGAGTCAGAAATCTTTCAGGACCCTCTTTTTACACTTCTATTTTTTAATACAGTGAAATTTGGTCACTTACAGAGTGTTACCACTTCCTGCTGTATGTGTTCCATGAGTGCCTCATGCCACAAGTGGAGGAAGTGATTGATTTTCCTCTAACAGGTTCATAGAGATTCACCAGGTATTTGAGGCAGTAAATTAGGTCCCAGACTGAGGATGTCAGCTTGTTTCCTCAACCTTCCCTCTTCAACACTTTTATTTAACTACATTTCTTTGAGTGTTTCTGTTCTATAAGGGCATGTCAAATTGTGGTGATCTTTGTGCTTTACAGGCACTGTAGCACTCATGATGCAGTGTGACATTCTGCTGTGTAATTCATCCTATAATTTCATTTCACTTCCCAAACCAAAAAATGTGTGAAAGACTAAAGTAACATAATAATAATAAGATAAAATAATCTTTTTACCCATGCCAACCAACCTGCATCAGTCATAATTTCTGTGGGTTGTGTCATCTGCATTTAAGGACCTGTTGGTTTACACCAGTTCAGTGGGTTTGTTAGTCTTGACGGGTTACAAACAAGTGAGATTAATTTATTACCTGGTCTCACAGGAGTATGAAGTCATCTGACCATGCCACAGAGACCTGTCAGTAGCAAAAGATCTGGTTTTACCCTCTCAGAGGTTTGGAAGCCTCTGAGTCCAGTTACTCCAAGCATGTGCCGTGTGTGAAACATGACACTTCATTTACAACCTCTCTGATGCAGGGTAATCTGTTTGAGTTGTAATGGCACATGCAGTTAGTAGTTTAAAAATAATTTGGCATATTTAAGTACAATTGAGTCAGATCTGAGACAAGTCACCTCTCTCGTTAACTGGTGATTAATAGGGAAAGACAAGGGTGCAGCATGTTCTCACACACAGAAACAAGCCATTGTGACTTAACATATAAAATAAAGCTACTGCAGCCACTAAAAATCTGCAACTTTTAAATGTTAAGTCACATGGAGTATATGAAATGAAGACAAAAATTTACCTAGTGTTAAATGTATCTGCTTCACTGCTTAATATTTGGATTAATACGATGAAATTGCATTAACAAGTCTTGCTTGGACTAAGAAAAAAAATAGACTATGAGCTTGGCAGATATTCTGTAAAGTAATTTCAGCAGCCTGAAATTTCAGGCTTCTGTTTATTGAGGATTTTATTTTGATTAAAGCTGATTTTATTACATTATCTGATGTTGAAGAGAGCAGTTTTTTTCTAAATATTCTGTAGTGATCATTTTTTGGTACAAAGAGATGGATGCATAAGCACCAAGACAAACATTTGCCAAAATTCTTTGTGTTCATGTGTGCATTGCTACTGCCAAAACAGAATGTGCAAAAATTGCAAACACAGCTTTACCGAATTAACTGTGGATATCCAAGACCCCCAGTGCTGCATTGAGACTCATAATTTAAAGTCTATCAAACAAGATAAAAATATTAATAAGATAATTTCACTACTCAAAATCACTTTTTCTTCTCAGCAATATCTTAAAGTCATGGTAGATTGAAAGGACAATTAATTCTTACTAACAATTCTTTTCAGTATTGCTCATCTCAAGAGCTGATGTATGCAATTCAATTTGTGATCTGTAAATAAGTTAAACATACATTGTAATCAAGGAATTTTTTTTTTTTTCCAGGATATAAATGTACTGTACTGTTCCAAAAAAAAAAAACAAAACCCCAAAACTAAACAAACCAATACCCTCTTCAGTTTTAGGTTAGGTACTGTATCTATAGTTGTTTTTTTCCTGGGAAAGTGGACTTTTGGATTACACTTCATTAAAAAAAATCCATCTACAGACTTCAAAAATAGCATTTTAAATGCTACTATTTTCTTGGAGAATCTTTTATAGAGCTGAAACTTAAAAAAAAATTGAAAAAAACAGTTCAATGAAAGTGAGGGTTATTTTTAAAATGTCATCTTGAAGCTGTTTTGTATCAGTATTTTCAGCATTATTTGTAATACTAAGTGTAAATCTCGCCCAGAGAAGGGTATCAGCCACATGTTAATGTACAGTACAGCAGTAACTGTAAAAGAGGACCTTTCTTTGATCCTCTTGTGTATATAGGAAATCATAAAGCAACAGCATGTGGACATTCTTGCAGTGAATTGATTCCTTTGTACTAAAAATCTCTAGTTTTTTAAGAGTTCCATGTACAAAATGATTTATACATTTCTCCAAGGCTGTACATATCCAAAGACATGATACCAGGGGAAAAGGCATTTATTATTTTTTTTCCATGGATGTACCTTTCTTCCCTTCTTTTTCTTTTTTTTTCTCTTTCTGTACAACAAAGTGTAACTGCAAAGTTTCTGCTTAAAAATACTTGTTAGTTCCATGTCTTTCGGTGTGATAGAGGGCATTTTAAGGAGGAGGAAATCCCTGAAGAAAAACTGTTTCCATTTGAAGCAGAGACCGTCCCACTTTTTTAGAGCAATCACTTGGCAAAAGAAACCTTAGATCTGTGCCCTAAATATTTTTTTAATAATTTAACAGAGCCACACCTGAAATGTGCTTATCATCATCTCTAGACTTAACATGTTCATAAGATACAATTACATGCTAGGGCAGCCCTGGTCATAAATTATTCAGGTGGAAGGAAAACATTTGTCCAATACTGTTTTTATGTTTGGCTTTCTGAGCAGTGGAAAGGGGTTTTTGTATGTGCATGTGGATGAAGCTCAAGCTGTGTGCTTGTGCACAGTGGAAAAAGAAATCTTGCTACAAAGCTCTCCTCTATTTAGGCTATTTAGCAGCATATGAAAGTGTCCAGCAACAGAAATTACTGCCACCTTTCCAGACAGGCCAGCCCTCTGTATGTAAAATGAAACAGCCAGAATAGATTCCTTTACTTCAGTCCAGACTCTTACTGGTTTTTATTTCACACAACTCCACATAAATGTTAGAAGGGCTTCCTTTATGTGGCTTTTTTTCTGGGTATTATGAAAAGGTGTGTATCCAGACTAAGATGCTCAAATGACGTTTAGATAAGCATTTGAAAGCTTACCAAAGCATTCGTGTTATTCCTACAGGTTCATTTCAGTCATTACAAGTTCATTACCAATAAAAATTGGTGTTTTTCTCTTTCAAAAAGCCAGTTTGGACGTAATGATTTCTGTCTGTGCTGATTCACTTTATGCTGTTAAATACACAGTGCACTCTTCAGACTAATAAAAATGAGGTGTTTACAAATCAGTACTGTACTTTATATGCCCTGAGAGTTATGCCGTATCTTCACTGGTTTGGTTGGTATGACATTGACTTCCATTAGGTTATACCAAGTTAAGTCACCTGATGACTGAGATTGTGGCAGTTAATCCAGCTAGTCTCAGTTTATGCACGAGAGATCTCTAAATCTGGAAATATCTCCTGGTTCACAAAAAAAAAAGACAAGAAATTACTTACTCTAACAAAAACATCAGATCGCGATCTATGATGACTGCATTTTTTTTCCCCCCCTTCACATTCAAAATCAAAAAAAGCCTTTGTACATCTACATAGTTCACAAGTGAAGCAGAGTAACATCTAACAAAATGCAAAATCTTGAAATAAAAACCCGGAGAAAAAAATACAGGGGAGTCTTCTCACAGACGTTTGTAAAGTTGATAAGTTTGTAAAGACGTTGGTAACTTCTGTATCCGAGTGCAGTAATGAAATATGTTCTGTGGCCTCTACCACTCTCTGATGAATTTTTTCAGAGGGAGAATTTGCTGTTTGAAGCTTGTTCTAGACAAAGCAGAGAGTACAGTCTGAGAAAGTAGATTGAAAATATCTGTGCAGGTCTTCTCCCAACTGGGAGAAACACACAGCATCCTTTCCTTTCCAGGATGTATTTTAGTGTTCTTCAGCCAGCAAGAAGCTGACAGAGATTCCTCAGGAGAAAAGCCTCAAATCACGCAGGCCACAGATGTCTTTAAATGGGCTTGACTTTAACATGTCCCATAGAAGGCACTTCTAAAATAGTGTGGAAATTTCAGCAGCCGCAGAGCACACCTTGCTGGGTTGTTGGGGCTTTGTTTTTGAGATAAGAATGCCATGTGCTGGTTTAAACCTTGTAAACTCTGTTTGGAACTTGCTTGCTCGCTGGTGATCTACCCAGGATGTGAGAATTTATCCACTGTAATGGATATGATACTAACTCCTCACAGTTTAAAGACATTGGATATCCTCCCTGAGGAGCTTGGGATTTGCAATGTATTTTCAGTCTAGGAGAACTATCTGGATTTAATTATCTTCTTCTTCAAGGATCTTCAGTTGTTGCAAAGTAGAAAAGAAACTTACTTATTGAAGTATTTTGGAAAGATTTTGTGGTTATTTTTATTTTAAAATACACTTAAACTGTATCTCCCTGTATCTAAACACAAGAAAAAAAGAAAAAAAGGAAAAAAAAACCCAACTTTTATCAATATATATTTCCCATAAATCTGCGATTCTCACTAGCCACAGCTGTCAGTTGCATTCTGTACAGCTGTGAAATATTTTTGGATTTGCTGTTTTTGTTGCCTTCATTACCTCTAGTTCTGGGTTTTTTTGCCATCAATCCAGTACTTGAAACACACAGGGAGAGCTGTTGAGGATTTCTGTGGAAGTAATCCCGGTACTCTGAAAGCAGTGCAACAAAAAACTTACCTGGAGGTCATTGTGTGTTTCCTGGATGGTGGATGATGGAAAACCTATTCTGAGTGATCATAGCTATGAAGGATTTGTGAGAATCTGATGGATGTGGCAAATATCATATCTTCTGGCTTCTACATCCACTTAAAGGTTACAGAACAGAAAGTACTCCACTGAGAAGATTTTTCTAGTGGGCAAACAGTATCTCCTTATATTCTGTATCATGACCCTTTCTGCCTCTGTGGATTTCAGGAACATTTCCCTTAGGTATGGAGTTGTGATGACTCTGTAGAGAAGTTGCACCACAGTCTTATTTCTGCTATGAGAAGGCTCCACTGGATTTTTTTTTATTATTATTTTTTTAATTTAAAATATCACATCATTAAAATAAATGTTTTAACATTTTCCCCCAGAACTGCTGTGCTGCTGGGGTACTAGAAAGCAGTGCATTCACAGAAAATGTCCCTTTCCTATCTGGGTAGGCTGTTGGTGAGCTGAGGTCACAGCTGATTTATATCTACCCAAAAACTGTCAAACTTACTTAGGCACCTACATAGAGAAATACATTGCCAGGGTTGACCCTGCTTTTGTCACATTGAAAAGACCCTAATAATGTAATTTTAAAATGCATATGGTAATCAGCAGTAGGAGGAGAATTTTAATTTATTTTCAATTTTCCATTATGTCAATGCACTTTATATAATGGTTTAATATGAATTACACAGGGTCTTTTATTTTTTTCCTAACCTAAACTTGATTTTAACAGGGTTCAGAATTCTCTGCTTAAATTTAAGCATGTAAGCACTCCCACAAAAGTAAAACAGTCAAATCCTTCTTCTTTAAAAAACTAACACACAAGTAAATAATATTTTTTCTGACATAAACAATTTCATTTGTGTTTGTTGTTTGAAAGGTATGATGTATAAAAAGTATTTTTATTTATATCTTAATATAGCTACTTTTCAAACACTCCACATAAGTAGAAAAGATAAGAAATGGCCTTCATACTAAAATCACTTGTCCAGCTATACCATTAGGCTTTGTTTGCCAAATCATTAATTTATTTTTAAAGAAAATGTTTTCCATGGTTAAGAGTGTGAAAAAAAATAAACTTTTTTAGTACATGCTCTACAGAATGTGTGGCAAGATGATCAATATCACAAGGAGAATGTAAGCAAAGTCCTTAATCAGTGGTGCATCTGATGTTTTTTAAGCAAGAGGATATAAAGATCTGTGTAAAAAGAGAACAGATGTTTTGTGGCTCAGAGAAGTCTAATGGGAGGGTGAAGGCTGACAGATTAGTAGCTCTTTTTCTGTTCCAGGGCTGGTGGTGCAGAGATATTTGCTGTGAAATAACACTGAAGCAATGTATTTATAAAGTAAATCTATTGGAATAACAAGAAATGAGATTAAATGGTCACATAACACCCCAAAGCATGGTTAAGGGTATTTCCATAATTTGATCAAACAGCATCTGAGTGAATTTACATCTTTTTATTACCAAGGTATTGTCTTTATCTCAAGTATTAAGTGTAAGCAGAACAGTGCAATTTGCACTGTAACATAGAAACAATTCAGACAAAAAGAATAAATTAAAAGATTCTATCTCTAAAGCCTTGCACTGTGTACAGTCTTCTCTAGCTATCTGAAGTAGTTTTATGTCATTTTATTTCATGTAGCTGTGATAATGCCCTTATGTTGGGCAACCAGGAGAACACACTGAAGAGAGTCATGACCCCAACCCTACATCAAGAGCTGCACTCGGTTAACAGGGTCACACTTTTGGTTTTCCTTTCCAGTAAAGGATCAGGGATCTTGTGAGAAGACCTTTACACATTACATAAACATACCCACAAACAGCTTGGCCTGTGTGAATTTCAGACTGTTTAGGGGAAAATTAAAATTTTAATTAAAAATAATTGATTTAAACTCTGACTATTTTTGAAAATATGTTCTTTGCTACTGCTGAGACCCATTAGAGAGCTTTGGGCATTTTTCTATAAACAAAAGTGTTCTGTTTCATGTATTAAAATTGGACATTTTATGTGATCATTTCCTAATTGTGAACTTGTCTGTGAGTATCCTGCTGTCCAGGATGGTATTTTTTAAAACTACAGACCACTATAAAAATTTAATAACTAATAAGATATTAAATTTTCTATTCTGTGCTGCTAAACACCCATGTAATTTTAATAACAGTACACAGCAAGGCTATTTGATATATACTATTGAAATTATTTTTTTTAATATAATTGGCAATACTATGGAGATTACTTGAATTAGAGAATTGAAAATAAAAACACAGATGAGAAAAGGGGAAAAATATTAACTCGAAGGTAAAGCATATGTAATGCACTGCTAAAGAGTGTTGAAGAATAAATTTCTGTGGGAGACAAGGTAAAGCTTTTTCACTGAACACACTCCTGTCAGTCCAGGATCCCTTTGCTGATTTAGATGATAACTTAGATTTTAAAGGAAAGAAATGAGAATATTTTTGCTAGGAGATAACACACTTAAAAATCAGCTTGGAGCAGAATTTGCAATAGTGATGGTATTTGCCTCAAGGTATAGTCTGAAAAGAAAGCTGTAAAATGTCTCTAAATTCTGATGAAACAAGTTCATTAGTGATTTTAGTGGGTTTTTTTTACTCTACAAAGCTATAAATTGGTTAAACTCATTCTTTTTAACAGGCAAACACTTTGTAATAGTTAAGAATTGCCAAGGCATAACCCTAACCTTTGCCTTTAGTACCACACATCTTCTAATTTTTTTTTTTTTCCTTTCTGTTCTTTTTTTAATTGTTTTGAGGTTTTGTAACTTCTGTGCAATAAGAATCTGATTGTTTCAAATTTGGTCATTTTGCACTGACTGAAAACAGATATGTAGCCTTTAGATGAGATCACTGTTGTCTCTGAAGAATATCAATCGGCATTCTGTTGGGTTTTTTTAAATCAGATTATTGGGTAAATAATTTCTGTGGATTAGTCTGAAGAGTTATGGCAGTTTGTAAAACAGTACTATGGGATTCTATGGGTATTATTTAATGGTCATTTCTTTGTTCCTGGTTTTAGTTGACGTTATTTTTCCTACTATGTTTTATGGAAAGAAATATTATTTTTGAATATTTGTATGGACTTTAAACCTTATTGCAGAGGTTCACATTCATATATTTCCATATTTAAAATTAACATAAAGGGCTCTTACAGGTCTTTTTCTTTTCATCCTGCCAAAATTTTATTTGTTAATAAAAATCTTGTGTTCTAAAATGAGCCTTTGTTGGTTTTGTCTTTGAAATAGTTCATATTTCTTTGACATTTCTTCATACTTCTGCTTGGAAATGCATATTACACTTTAATGAACACTAATTCTTTTATGGCTTAATATCTGGCACATTCAAAAGATGTATCATTTTTTTGGGGGGTTCTTTAATCACTTAGTGAGAACTCTAGGTTAAAGCTGTTTGATACTGTGCTAATAATAAAGTACAAACACCTTTATAAAATCTAAAGGTTATATACAAAAATTCTACTGTCTTGCAGAAAAAAACCAACATTCTGCCTTTGTCTTTTTCAAATTCCTTTTTACACTATTTCCTGAGTGTCCAAATTTTGCTTATACAACATTTCTCAATTCCCTGCTCCACTTCTCAGTTGTTCTTAGTGTGAAAATAGTCATTTCCATAAATAAAATTAGGCTTTACTTTTGTTTTTCTTCTCTTTAGCATTTCAATATATTCTTTTGCTTTTATAGTATGTGTGTATTTTTGTGTTGTCCATCCCAGGTTTCAGCTAAGGATGTTATAAAGCACTTCTCCATTTTGCTCCATTTCCCCCACAGCATATGTAAATTATACATCTTCACCTTCAAAGGCCAAAATCATTAATAATACTTTAATTCATATGTAGAAGAAATAAGCAAACTTTCACATTTGTAAGGCTAAAAAGTATTTGTCATCACTAACAGTAGCATATAAATGTGTGAAGACCAAAGTGATTGCTCATCATGTCATAACTGAGTTCCATTTCAGCTTTTCCCTGCAGGTAAATAATTCTTACGGGCTGCATTCTCAGCCCAGGAGGTTTATTTGTTTGGGGGGGTTCTGGTTATTGGTTTGGGTTTGGGGGTTTTTTGGGGGATTTTTTTTGCATCACTACCAGCGCACCGTTTTCAGTGCCTGCTTTGAATGCCTCAGCTCAGCTTCCAGTTCTTCATCTAGAAATGGCTGTAGCTCATTTCACAGTACTTAGATGCCTACTACTCTCTCAGTAATACTGTTTAAAATATATGTCCCACACTAAGCTGTTTCTTCCTGTTGCTATCCACTCTTGAATAGCTGCTCCATTTCAGTGCTGTTTATAGGAGTTCTTTGGAGCATTTGGGTCCCTGGCAGAAATATGAAGCTTAGTAGGTTATTTGACTTTAAAACTTTATATATAATCTTCTAAGGAAAAATAAAGCTGAAATAGAAGAAAAGTTTTTAATCTGATATTTTTTTGTGAATTTAAATTACTGTATTATCCGCCTTCTACTAAATGAAGCTAAAGAAACATCAAATTAGATGCAAGTGCTGGAAAGTGGAAGATTCTTTGAAATTAGCCCAGGTTATGCAAAGCACTTGGGAGTTAAGGAAGCTCTCCCACAAAAAAACATCACTTCTATGAAATTTCAGTGTGTCCAAAATAATGGACAGCTTAGTCTTTATGTTGTGATGGTCTTTAAAGTGCCTGAGAATGTTTTCATAGTTACATTATATATGTTTTCTTACTTCCTTGTAAAGCGTTCTCTTCCTTTATTAAACAACAGGTCAGGAATTTATTCCGTATTACAAAAACACCTCAAAAGCTACTGATTACTGAGAGTGAAACAATATTCATCAGACAGCAAAGTAATTCCTCAGTTAGCTTGCATGTAAAGGCCTGTGAGCAGCATATTCTGATTTATTTGGATTTTTTGTTGTTTGTTTTGTTGAGTTTAAGACTATATTACTTAAGTCTCTTTACTTGATTCAAATACATAAATTCAAGACTTGTCTGTACAAAAGATGCTGCAAGCCACCAGCTGACAAAGTGCTTTGGTAGGTCCATGCATCCCTATGGTTTAGTGTTCTGAAATATTTAAGTGGCGATAATTGTGCTGTGCAGTCCAGTGTTTTTGCACCCATTAAATAATACTGGGGTTTTTTTTAATCCCTTAATTCGTTATGCTTATGGGCCTATTAGTCATGCCAGTCTAACATTATTTGCCTGATATATTTCTTTTTCTAATAAATTGATTTTCATTTAGAAATATGAACGGTGCCTGCTAAAGTCAATGTGATACTTTTTCTGTTACTTAATATGGCTTAGTGGAGAGAGCTCTGACTACAAATAAATATTGTGTGGACCCCTGCTCCTAATTCTGCTAGGTGTGTGTGATAACTTGGTGTGCAATCCTGGGGTAGGTATTTCTTCTGTGCTACTGCATTTGATTTTAGCCTTTTTTTTCAGACTGTAATAGGTTCAGGCTCAAGACTCTTGATCTTTAAGACACAAGTGTGAAAAACATCTAGATTTGTGGTCTGTTCTAACCCATGGGCATGCACACACACAAAATCTAATGTAAAATTTTATAGGTAAACCTACTGTAAACTATCCCTCCTTGAAGCCTTTTTGCTTTCTTGCTGCAGAGGTACAATTCTTCCTGGGTCTATTCGATTCTAAGCTAAGGTTTTTAAGCAGACCAAACTAGATAAGAAGATGGGAAGAAAAATACTGTGATAGGATCTTGAAGTAGGAGGGAAGGGAGTGAAAAGTAGCTCTTATGAGCAACCAGGAAAGCATTGACTCCAACAGGGGAACCTAATTGTGGAATTTTCTATACACTTCATCAAGAGTAAGAGGAGCTAAGGCACCTCAGTGTCTTAGCTGCACCAAGACTTAAAAAAGCATGAACTAGAGAAGCATCAGACAGAGTGTGTATGAAGTAAGCAATTTTATTAGTTTCTGTGGTAACACGCCACTGCATAAAGCTAAAGAAGTACTCCACAAAATGCAGCATTAATTCGACCATGTGAACAGTGTCACTGTTTGTCTGATGTGTAAAGGCATAAGAAAACTGTAATATGTAGTGGGAACATTCTAACTCTTAAATTAAGAGTCTGAGTCTTGGAACCATAGCACTGCAATATATTGCTGTGATAAAGCAATTTGTATGGACTGGGAGATGGCACTTCTAAATATTGACCCACATTGTTTCTCAAAAGGCTTATACTTTGTAACAGGATTAATGAAAGCAAAATGGAAATCTTCTTTTGCTGTGAAAGGAAGGTCTTTAACTCATAACCAGTGGAAAAGCTGCTAGAATGGAAAAGGCAGCGCATCTGCAGAGTAACTGGGGTCCTTTGTAAAGGTTTTCACACATCCAAATTAAGTTCAGTGGGACTTTGGCAGCTCTGATATTGCTCTCTCAGGTTCCAGAACTGAAAGGCAGACCCCAAGGAAAAAAATTCAGAACTAAAATCTGGTGTATCTGTTTCAGCTATCAGAAAAACACTAAAACCCTCCCAGGTTATGCCTTGATAAAAAACTTCATCTGGAAGCTCCAGAAGGCAGTGATGCCTCAGTGACCCGGTGACTTCTGACACCGACACTGAGGCTGAATTGTCTGCTCAGGGATTGCTTGCCCTTCTGCTTTCTGCCAGTGGTACAGGTATTTTTATATATTAACTTCATCCCTTTATTGCTAATATCCTGCCTCTATTTTTAGCTGTTTTATAATAGTCATCTCAAAAGCCTTGTATCTTATTTCAGTTTTGTTGAATTGTCCCGCTGTTTCATGGAATCCCAACTCTTTTCCTGCCCCACTCCCCACCTGGGCCGTTTCCTTGTACCAAGTGTCTGGCTGGCCCAAACAGCTCTGCCCCTGGATCTATACAAGATAAGGAGGTGAAAAAATAAAAGTAAAAATCAACACTTGAGCTCCTTCAGAGCAACAACTGGACATGGTATATTAGCACATCTAAATTAACAGTGGGCAGCTTTGAGCAAATGACTGTTATACTCTATTTCAAAAGTGATTATAAGTTAATTAGAAATTCATTTATAAATTTAACATTCTTGTCCTACCCTTTCAAATATAATTAACCTTCTAATTGTACTAGAATGTGGAGATTTAAGGATGATATTAATAAACATTTGTATATACTTAGTAAAGGAAATCTCATACCCAGCAACCTGCTGACATTCTTTTACCCCCTTTGGAAGTTCCTGGGGGTATATTCTAGTGATTGTTATTTCTGTTTTGATTGGAAGAACAGAAAAATCTCAGAGAATGGGCATGTGTATTGGTATACCATTTCCTTAGGTCTCTTCTGTGACATCCTCCGTAGTGAAGATCTGCCAACACCTGATGGGATGCACTTTTCCCAGAAGGGAAAAAATAATTTATTCAAGGAGCTAGCAGGGCTCTTTCAACTAGTTTGAAAGGGGGAGATGGACACAACCAGGTTTGTCAGTGATAAGTAAAGGCATGGCATATCAAAACTCTGGGAACTGAGTGCTAGTGAGATCCCTAAATCTTGCTTATATGAGGTCTTGGTGTAGTTATCTGATTAATAATTGGGGAATAACCTCTCCTGTCAGCAACCTTTGCTATGAGAGGTACTTGAAAAAAAATTTGTGACTCATGTGTGATAGGCACGAAAGATTTGAGAAAATGCAGATGTTTGCAGTGTATGGCTCAGAAGTGGGTAAAAAAATAGTGACTTCAGGATGCTGATGCATGAAAGAAAAAAACACCTTAGCAAGAATCCTTTTCCCCCCTGAATCCTGTATTCTCAGATTTAGGTGTGATTGTATGAATTGGTATTGGTAGAGCTGATAAATGTTGAAAGGAGGCTGTTGGTTATGGCAGTTCTTAGGGAGGTGCAGGGAATGCTTGGGTTGTCTGTGTTACCTTGGGAGCAGTGGCCCACACTGCTCTGCTCAGTTCCCCACTTTTTTACATGCTGGTGTTTGCTGGCAACAGCTAACATATTTTTGTTGCCTTTTTAAGGGATTAATCTATTCCAAACATCAAGTTATAATCTTCTGGAAAATGTGTGCCACAGCAGTGGCTGATGTCATGGTTCAGCTAATCCAGCAGTCAATAGGAAACCAAAAACCAAAGAACTTCTGATTCTACCCCCATCAGCTTTTGGATGGTTTGTACTAAAATGGCCTTCCTGTGCTGGCCTGGGGACAGATAGGTTCAATCAACCAGTAAATGTCTTTCACTTGAGAAGGAGCTCTATATCCTGGTAGTTTTCAGAGAAAATTCTCTCCCTGTGTTAACTGTTTTGTACTCTGCATATGAAATCCCTTGAGGGACTGTTTCTGTAGCCTGTTCTCTAGAAGTTACACTGCTGAGGATTCTTGTCATGTAATCTTTCCTCCATCTCAGAAAACCTTGCCAGAGCTGGACATGGGTTGCCTTCTGCAGTAGCTAGCTTATAAAATCAGCAAAGAACTTGGACAGTGGAGGCTGACCATCAGGAGACCCAAGAAGTGCCTTTTTTCTTAGAAATGGAAGCTGAATCTTATTTTCTTTATGTGTAATTTGGAGCTAAATTGTATATGGGGACACAATCAGCTGGCCCTTAACGCTAATTGCCCCAGTGAGGAATACTTTTCGATTTCTAAGAAATCAAAATTGCAGTGTTTTAGGCAGGCTGCTTCAGGACAAATCTATTATTTCCTTCACTCATATTTCAACTATGCACTGGTGTGGTTCTAAAGCCTTTCCAAGAGGTCACCTCCATACAAACTGGAGGACTGTTCTTTAAACTAGACACAAAACATCCCAGGTTTAAAAATTGCCCTCCCCCCTTTCTTTTAGGGTCTGCCTTACATACATGTTGCTCCAGTCTAACTTAAATAGCTGCTGTAGAAGTATTGCTGAGCAAATAGGCAGTAAACCCACAGGAGCACATAGGGAACATATGTCCTGACCCACATGGAATGCGTGATCTGACCTTGGTGCTGTGGTATCAGGTCATGTCAAATTCTGAAATAGCTGCAGCTCATTCCACAGCAGCACAGGCATGTGGCCACTGGGTCACATCTTATTATTTGGACCTGCCATATGGGAATCTAATTTATCCAGGTGGTTTTAGCCTTCTGTCTTCTGACATAATGAAAGATCATTGCAGACTCTGTGCAGCTCCCAAACCACACTTGTACCTATGTCACAACTTCCCAGACACCAAGCCTTTAGCCCATAAAAAATCAAACTCACTTTATGCTGTATCACAGAAACTGAGATGTGCTCCCCAGTGCAAAACCTGCTGGTGGTAAATACCACTCATGGCATGAGTTTACAAATGTATCATTAAAATCTGGCTCATAGGAAAACAGGCGCCACAGCAGCTTCCTGTTTGGAAGGAATATTGTGATGTGTACTAAGTCCTTATTTTGTTTTCTGTTGTCATTGTGGCCAACTAAGAAAGTGACTTATTTAAGGCATTTTTAAAGCAGAAAAATATTCATAGAAATTGCTTAAGGTCCTTTAAATATTTATACAAATAATGACAATTTCCATCTGTCACCCTAAAAATGGTGCTGATGGTTGTTCAAGATCTGTGATACTTGTAAAACTGTCTGGCACCCTGAGAAGGGCAGGGAAAGAAGACGTTTGTTTCTCTCCTATGTAGGTAAAGAAAATTGTGCATACAATTGTACATATATATATAGCAAACTGGGAAGTAGTGTCTTTGGCTTAGGAAAGCAAGCTTTTCTTTTTTTTTTTTTAGCAAAAAAAGCAAATCCTACCTTAAGCTCAGTAAGTCTTTCAAACGTGTCTCTTGCATTTTCATAATGTAGAGTCAAAATAATCACTATGCAAGACAATGTGGGTGAGCCTGTTAATGCCTAATCTTCTGGGGAAGGGATGTGATGTGTGTAGAGAAATGGCTGCAAGAGTATTTTTTTCAATTTGGAAACAGCGCCCTGTGGTGCAAAGCTGCTGTCACAGAAATGCTTTATCACAGCCCCTTCTTGTCACACATTGAGTCATCTCCCCCATTATCAGTGGTATGGGATGGGGCATCCTGAGTCTCTCTGAGCAGTTTCTGATGTATCAGACAAGCAGTGGACCTCAGCAATCCCTGGACAAGATGCCCTGAGGGTTCCAATTACAGCCGTTCTGTCAGGGGCTGTGTTGCTCCGCTGGAAATGCATCCTGATGGACTGGCAGATACATCTGTGCTTGGATTTACTTTAGCTGTGGACTTGGGCTGTTTTTGGTGCTAATAGCAAAAAATGGTCTCATCCTTCAGAGCAAGTACCTGGTATTCACTTCTGTAACCTCTGCAGATGCCTGGGGCTCTGGCTCTCCACATTTCTGTGGGGCCCCACATTTCTCTTCTAAGAAAAAGTGTCGTTTCCTTGATAAATTAGTATCATTGAAGTGGATTCTATAGTCTTAAGGCTGTGAGCACTGCTCTTCTTAGTATGCTGTTCTTGCACTTTTAGGAAAGATGGTTGCTTTTTCTGGGCAGTCTAGAGACCTTTCTTCAGTGTCACAGCAGATTTAAGAATTTAGCACTGTATTATTGCCTTATATTGAGGACCAACATGGTGAAGGTCCTATTGTTATTAATTAAACTATGAGGGGTATTTTTTTAAGTAACTGAGAATTTGACTTTGAAAAATCCTGTGTAGCATCCAACAACTGTACCCTTTTTATAGTACAATAAATTTTTTGAGGCACCATAGCTCAGTCAAACTGCTAATACTCAAGGCTAAGAATGAAGTTTCTGTTTAACATCATGACCATGCTTTCCTAAAGCAGGGAGAAAAAAGAAAGCTTGATTTCAGCAAGTAAACAGGCATCTTAAACAAAACAAGGACTCATAATACTTTTAGTCAAAATTACTATGTGTTTGTGCTTATTTTTGACTAAATACAAACTCTAGCACAAAAATGTCACTGTGGTACTTTTCTAATCTCTCTCATCAGCCTCCTTCCCAGGTTTTGGATAGATTTTTAGGCTTATCCAGAAAACAGGCTGGGTAAGCTGAGGGAAGTAAGTTTCAACATGGGAAAAGGTAAAGTTTATTTTAAGGACACCAGGCTTGGAGCCAGGTATTGATCTGTATGATTTTTCCTCTTTCTGCTCCCGTAATTCGCATCAATTGGCAGGATAGAGGAAAACACAGCTTGTGCTCCAGATGCCTCAACCAGTCATCCCAAGGTCTTGAGGTTGCTCCTGATGGTCCTTGTTCTTGTTGGGAGAAACACATTTCGCTATGGGTTGTCTGGTGGTTCTGTTGTGCCCTCTGTCCCTCTCAGAAGGGAGTCACCAATGACAACTGCTCGCGTCCTTCTCTTAACGAGGGGGTCATGATCTAGGAGATAGAACTGACTCATCCTAGGCAATTCCTCCAGCCTTCATGGTGCATCTTCCTGCCTATTGTCCTCTGCCTGGTCCCCAAGTGCCAGCTGTGTCAGAGCACCTGGGTGGGCGGGGTAAGCTGGAGGTATTTGCCAACCCGCCTCCCCAGCTGAAACCTGTTTGCATTCCCCTTGCTCCTGCCTGGTGGTGAGAGGGCATCCCTGGCTCTTGGTGCATTTGTCCCAGGGTAGTGGACTGGGGAAGGCATATTATACCTCCTCAGAGTCCTCAAGGTTCCTCAGCCTTTCCATCCTCCCTCAGCTCTGCCACCAGGCTGGGCAGATTGTCCCCCTGGTCACACCTGGGCAGCTGCTGTCTCTGCTGACCTCTGACACCAGTGATGGGCTCTGGCCCTGTTCCCATGGGACCTTTGCCTGGGGCACCATGTCCCTTCCAGTGAGAGCAGAGGATGGGTCTCCTGCTTGCCCCACTCTGAAGGGGCTGCTTTTCTATCTCTGTGTGGCCACCATCACTCCCTTTATCAGTGTAATTGTAAAATACGATCAATATCTAATGACAGAATTTGGCTTGTGATTTCCAAATATTAGGCTGGAGCAATTCTTGATCCTGCACTGTCAGTTTTAATCTTTGATGGTGAAGAACTTTTCAAAGTATGTCCCTAATGGAAGTAATGGTCACTGTGTAAAAATAAAAGCAGGTTGCTATATTGAGAGGTAAAAGAGACAGAGTTGTACTTGCCCTTGTCTCTTACACTTTGCTGTTTAGAATTACAAGGATGTTGCTTGCCAATAATCTGGCTGACAGTCACCTTTTGAAGGTTATTGCTTCCCAAAAGCTAGCAGAAAGCCCAATCAGGAAGGAGAAATATATAAGCTTCCTTCTTAATTTGGAAGGACATCTGCCGAATTTCCAGCTTTGGAGAAGAAAACTGAGAAAAGGAGTACATGGGAGCAAGGGCTGAGTACTAGGCATTAAAATATCAGCCAAGGTTTTGGGGATGGGGGGGAAAGGATAGATGCTTTGAGATGCTGAGAAGATAAGGTGTCTCTGACCCTTCATTAGCCTATCAGTGGTGTTGTCAAGTGCTTTCTGTCTGTGTCAGGAGCATTATTACGCTTTTCCTTTCATCTTTCTAGGTATCGATAAATACCATTAAAATACTCTCTGCTCTGGGCCACTATATATGTGATTATGGTGTCAGCATGTCAGCCTGCAGGACATGCCAAGGAGTAATAGATTGCTGAAAATTATATGTATTACTGGAAAAAAAGTAACCTTTTCTGCGTGATGTGGCAGCACAGGACCCTGTTAGCTCTGCCTGTTTTGAGTTAGGGTAGTGTGTGCTCTAAGTGACCAAACTTTCTTGGTTACCTACTCCATGCAAGGTTGTTGTGAACTAAAAGCCAAATGACTACATTAAACCACTACAAAGGGCCATCTGGAATGGAATTGTTCCTGCTCCAAGCATGGGAATAAGGCACTGTAATAGCACATCCTTCTGTCTCAGGGAACAAAACTACATTATGCAGGAAAAAGAAAAGTCTTTGAAGTTTTAAATGTATCCTAAGTGATGCACCACAGAGCATCACATTTTGGATATTGAGCTGTGCAAGCAATGTTGCAAGCTCAGTTTGGGCTAACCTCTCAAATACTTGGAGATTTCTTTTTTCCCTAATTTGATATTTGAACCAGTTCATAGCAAGTTTCAATTTTCCCAGTCCATATAATGTCTGAAACTTTTAAATGTCTGTATTGGTGTTTTAGGCAAGGGTGTTGACTTGATCCTTTTAAAATTATTTTTGCCATGAGTAAAAAGTGCAATCTAATTCTACTCAGGTTAATGACAGCTTGTTTCTGATTTGAGTGACCAAAACCATGAAAGACAATTTTAGTACTCAGGCTTGCATTTCTTGTATTTAAGAAAATCTTCACCTATTATTTAATGTGTTTTTGATTTCTGACCCAGTTTTGTCCTGCTTTTCTTGGCTGTTAGAAATTCAAAAAGAAAAAGCTACATGTTTTCAGGAAAAATTATCAAAGATCAAAGGTTTTTTTTTGTCAGTAAGACAACCCTGGAAAACAGACATTTCCATGATAGAGGGATTGGAAATTTTTGGTGGCACTTTAAATCACAAAAAAGGTTGTAAGACACATGACCATTCAGTTAGCTAAGTGCTAACTTTTCTCGTGAGGAAATAAAGTTATTTGATCCAGGGCTTCAATAATTATCCCAATTATAAATGGTATGGCCTTTACCCACTGATAAGCATGCCATGGTCAAAATGCTCTGGTAAGAAGGATCTCTATTTTTATAAAAAAATATTTATTTTTATTTTGCAAGGTTGCTTATGGTACTGATTGTATTTAGGAGTTTGTTTATTTCCTTTACTTGGCTCTTCCAAGTACAGCTGTTTGATTCTGATATGCATTCTGATTAATTAGATAAGGTCTATTGTTTCTGTGTCTGGCTACCTCTTGCTTCAGAGAGGCAAGAATATCTTACCTTTATCTTCTGTACACATGATAATTTTGTAGACCAAGAAAAAAGTGAAGAAAACCATCTTATAAATCCTGATTGACTTGTTTTAGGATGAAAGAAAAATTTGCTTTTTAGTTAATTTATTTTCCAAGACCATCCTGGAGATTAAGTTTTTCTCACAGCCGATTGCTCTTAAGCAGTTCTAGGATATGTTCAACTTCTATTTTAGAACTTTTTTCATTTTCAGCTATTTGTTCACAGATTAAATAAACAGCCCTATTATTAAATCAGCAGATCTTGCTTACAGGTTTCCCAGCAAGCTCAATGCATGCAGAAGGTAGGACTGATTTGCAGAAACAGAGCTGCATGCTGGACACTTCATTGTTTTTATGTGACCAGTTGTCTTATTTCACTGGAAACGTCACATGAGTTTCCCCCCTTGTTTAGACCTGTTGAAAATTAATTTATTTTGATGAAACTTTCATTTCTAACCTCAGGTGAGAGAAAAGAGAAAGAGAGTAGTTCAGGCAAAATGGAGGAAAACAAATAGTGAAGTTGGAAAGGCACATTTTGATGTCTTTGACAGTTTTTAGTAAAAGTAATTGCCAAAGTTGTACTGTGAGATTGTGATACGTGGGGGAGGGTTGTGCCAGTTAAAAGATACCGAAAACCTAGCATGGATTACAAAGAAGCCTGAATTGTAAAACATGTAGTTCAGAGATGATGATAATCTAAAAAACTACTAATTTGTCAAGGTTACAAAAACGAATGAGTAGGGCAGCCACACATATAATAATTTATTAAAATAACTTAGTTATTTAGGTCAAACATATCAAGAGAATAAATGCAGTAGCATGCCAAGCAGTTTAAATAGATCCCCATATCTCATGTCCAGGAGGGACAGTTGACTGACTTGGAGTAATTCAGCTCCAATACAAACCTAGCACCTCTTGGCAACCAATTCGTGTATCCCATATAGCCATTATTTGCAACCCACCCATACAGGGTGGGTTTTTTTACTGGTGCATATCAATGACAACAAGTCTTCAACAACTGAGTGATACTTTTAAGCCTTATCTAAGAATTTAGTCCTGTCTAAAAAGTAAAATACAAATTGTAATATAGGTATGAAGTACTAAATGTTGATTCTCCTGTGATGGAGGTAAGCTGTTAATGGAGGCAAAGGAAGCTCAAAATACACAAGAAAACTGCTGGAGGTCTAAATAGTACAGATGTAAGTAATGCATTTCCTGAAATGTACTCAGATCAGCACAGAAAAAGGTACTCAACTGTCACTCAAATCTCAGTTGTGTTTATTTTTTTTAACTTAAATTAATGGGTTTCATTTCAAAGACAGTTTAATATCAGGAAGGAGTCTGAATGTGAGAGAGGTAGCATTATCTTCAGTAGGACAGTTGAAATGAGTACATGATTGTTGAAGGAACTTAAGGTCGTTGTTCCTTTTTTTTTATGGTGAAAAAACCCCACCCCAAAGACCCAGATTCCAACATGCAATTTAAACATAAATCGTGCCATCTGGGAAATCGGAAGTTCTCCAGCAGTGCCATGGCACCACAGAGGGATCTGGAGAGCAAACTGCTTTCTGATTAACTTCCATGCCTCCAGGGCTTAACTTATTTTGTCTCTGTCGAGGACAGGACTCGGAGACAGCTCCTGGGAGAGGCTGTCCCCTGACTTCAACAAAGACTGCACTTCATACACTGCTTAAACTGATCATCTTTAGCAGGCTTCTTCAGTAAGAATGTTATAGGAACAGCCAGGAGGTATTCTACAGGCAGTGTTAGCCTCTAAGCAAGGTGGTAATTGAAGTGCACCTTCTCATGGGTTTTTATATGAGTAAAGGTAGAGGCTTTTGCATTGTTTTTAATGAGATGTTAAATGTAAACCAATTTTCATTGCCAGAAGCTACTGTTCACTTGGAGAAGAGTGCTGCGTGCAGAAGCCAAGGGTAAAACTCTAATTACGTGTGACATGGCTTCAGTTGCCCACAATGTGCTTTGAAGATTAGAATGCCAAGGTTGGGGCTACAAATATATGACCCCGAATGTTTAAGTGTTTTTACCGACTTTAACCTGCCAAACAATGACAGGAAATCTCAGCAGCAGCAGCAGCAGGGGTCCAGCAGTGTTTTTCTGCTACGGTGCTAACAAAATGATACTTATTAGTTTGTCATTGTAAAGTTTGTTTTGCCACCAATGTGAGTCTCAGGGGAAAGAGAGAGGAAAAATCATCTTCACTGCATTAAAAAGGTCTGTAAATTAGTTAAATCAACAATAACTGTAAATTACCCACAAATGTTCTACAAACAGCTTTTTTTCAGCGGGTCTTTAAACATTAAACCTATTAATGTCTAACTTGTCTTTTCAACCAAAAGAAAAATAGTTGAAGTATCTTATTTTTTTATTATATTTCAGTGAAGGAATTTGCAACTGGTTGCAGGAGATGAATACTTCACTCATCTACCTAATGCCATTTCGTATTTTGTAAGAACATCGTTAGTGCCACTTCCATGGCTTTTTCTTATACTCTGGTGATAAGACATGGAAAAAGTAGCAACAGCAGTATGTGATGTTGTCATCACACCTGAATTCACATTGATGAGCCCATAACTCCCCAGACATTCAAGCAGAACTAATTTAGGAAGCAGGAAGTTCCAATCTGAGCTTGGACGATTTCTTGGTTTACATCAATTTAAGTTTGTGGAAATATATCTGAGGAAGTTCTACTTCTTAAGCAATGCTGCATCAAGTTTATTCCAAACTTGTGCTCCTGAGGGCCTGTTTTCCATGAATGTGCTTTTGTGTGTACATTCCAAGCAGAGGCCAAAGCAGGGAAGTTTTTGGTGAACCTTGAGTTCATTGAAAGAACTGACACACATACCTACCATGTGTGTATTATTACTATGGTACTAATTATGGTACAAATGCTGTTTGAGAAAGACTGGTTTTAACAAGCCCAGATTTTGTAATGTTAATTCATACAGTTTTCATATTCTCGTAACATTAAATTGAACTTATACTTTTCCTCTAACAAAAGAACCCTTTTGTCTATAAACAGACCCAAGCAGCTCTATGGGAAAAGAGAACTGGACAATTTTGTGTTGCCTCAAGGAGATGAGGATTTTGTCCTACTTCTTTTCCTCTAAAACACCATGTTCACCCATACAATTCTTCAAGTAATCACAGAGGAAGCTCTCACCACAAAATCTCTGTGGATGGTCTAAGAAAACTAATAAGAATTTGGGTTCTGCCTTGTCATGCAAGAATGAGCCTACATTCAGCAGTGATTGTTGGTGACTACCGATTTGCCAGACACTTGAGCTCCTTTTGCTGGTCACAGTAATTGGGAGGTGCTTACCCTGGTGGGAATGGCTAAATAAGGCTGCCAAAGCTGTGAGGCTTTACCAGCATACTTCTGCTCCAATGACCATATAACCCTTACTGGTGCTCCCAGTGTGTCTTTGAGCAAATGACAAAAGGCAGAATGCAGATATTCCATCAAAATCTCTTGAGTCACTTTCTCCTCACAGAAAGAAGCTTCAATACAGAGGCAAGAAATCTGATTGGAAAAGTAACCCACAACTGACCTTTTATGAAATGTCTCTGGTATTTTCAGTCTGTATCATAGTGTGAGTTGCTAATCTCCTGTCTTTCCAGCACTCACTTAGCATAATTTATTGCTTTAATGAAGTTTACATAATGAACAGCATAATCCCACCTGGATATTTGTATCAAGTATGTTTGTTAATGTTCAGATTTACAGAAAGTTCAGTAGATGGAATTGCTTCACTCTTCATTGGACTGTTATCTCAGGGTGACTTAGCAGTTGGCAGGTAGAAGGGTAAAATTGCTGATTAGACAGCCAAGTATGTGAGATTGTCTAACAAAAACAGACTTTTCTACCTTGGAAGTGTAAAACCATCAGTTTAAAAACCTGACAATTTGAAGGATTCTTGTAAGGTAAAGGCAAATAATTTTCCAATGAAGAGGAATGATGACATTTTATAAGTCAATTTTTAGCCCCTGGAGGCACTCAGAAGTGCAGAAAAGCAATGAAATAGGTTGTGATAGGTGGTGATTTTTCTGATGGATGCAACCAAACGACAGGTTCCCATTATGAGAGAGACAGAAGTTCTGAGGTACTTTCCTGATTTTATCAAAAGCTGCCAGCTGGCTTAAGGTAGAGAACAGATCTTCAGATTTATCCTGAGATATGTTTGAGATCACTAAGCCAAGTTCAGCACTGTACAAAGGGATAATCTAGGTTCTGGCCTATATAAAAATATAATAGAGAGAATGGTAGATAATCCTGTTGGAAAAAAATAATATGTGAAGGTACCAGAGGTTCCATAAGGCTTCCAAGAGATGGTCTGAAGTAATTATAAAAAGTGGTAGAATCATATTGATAAAGGTTAAGATGATTGAAATACGACAATTTAAATCAACAACTTTGGATTCAAATTTTAGTCCAGAAACTTTGTTTTATGCTTCCTTCTCCCTTCAGCCCCACTTTGGATCTCCTCAGTATATACCAGAAATATGAGCTCCAATTCCCATGTCAGAGAGAGAAACATAATTTGTTTTTTCACTATTTTTCTTTTTTATAGGTTATGCTTGAAGGAGAACCAACATTAATCAGTCTAATCATCTTACAATTATTCATCCTTATTTTCACTGCATTTTCTTCCCTTGGTTGTGGTGTATCCTTGGCAGACATCAGCCATTGATGCAAAAGGGGGCAATCACTTCACTCCATCCTGCTTTTTTAGTTTGTTTGTTGGTGTATTATAGGACAAGACTCATGAAAACTTAAGGAGAGAATTTGATCCTGTTCTTTGCATGTGGACTCTAGGTGCACTTGTATCTCACTATTTGAGATGACTTTCTATTCATTGTCATGTTTTAATTTGCCATAAAAAGAAGCATTCTCTTTTTAAGGAATAATATCAGAGTATTGTTTTCTTATTTCACTCTTCCATTTTCTTGCCCTGGAGGAACACAAGGATTGGCCATTGGTTATGTGTCCAGTTAGTTTTCCTGGTTTTTTGAACAGACAATGGCGGACGTTGTAAATTTTTTTACTGTTTCTTCCCAAACTTAGGAGTTTGCATTATTGCATGTTGCTCTGCAAGTCTTAGCAACAAAATATAAAAACATTGAACTCTGACACTAATTCTGTAGTCTTCTTGTGAACTGATTATCTGTTAATAATGGCCTCTTCCCTTCTGGAGTTCTCTCCCTAAGGATTGTTGCTCCCTTTTCCCTCAGGTTACAATCACTTGGTGAATGAGCTTCAACGCCAAGGTCCCCATTTCTTGGTCCTCCTACAAATTATAATTACAGTGGGACACTGCAGTCCCTGCTCCTACACAAAGCTGTTCGACAAAGCTGGCTTAGCTGATCCTTCACCACCTACTCTGTTTGCTAAATCAACACTCCCCCAGTCATTCACCACACAAAATACAAAATGTGCCCCTCTTTCTGTGAGCCACCTCCTGACCACCTTCTCTTCTAAGTGGTTTTTATCACTCTTCTGTCGCTCACCTTCTGCCTGCCTTTGCTCTCCTTCCCACTCTGATCAAACTCTGGCAGAATTTATATTACTTCTCTATTTGCTGCCCCGTTGTTCTTTTGAATGCTTAAGTCTCTGAAGATAAACCTGAAAAGACAATAGAGAAAATGAGAGGGGTGTGCAGAAGCAAATAAAAAACCCTCTAAAAACAGTAACCAGGCAAGACAAAGTCCCTTAGAATATGTAAAAAGTCAGAAAAACATAATGTAGGGAGTTTATATTTTTTCAGGGTTTTATACAGTATAAATGGAATATTATACAATATTATACAATTATATGATAATTTATATGTGTAATAATATTATACAATATTATACAATTATGCAATATTAGTAGAAAACACATTTCTTAGAGCTGAAATTTATCTGTGGAGCTCTATTAATTTTTGTGCTAAAAAATATGGAATTTTTTTTATATAACATCTAAGCCTCTTCCAATCCATTATATTTCACTTAAAAATCTTCAACCCTACATTAACTTTTAATTATCATCCCTTTCTGTGGAATGTTATTCAATGCAACAGCTCTTCAGACTTTCCTGATTAGTTTTAAGCTAACAATTAGTTTTAAAGCTAAAATTAATTTCAAGCTAACAAAATAACATGTGAAAAGTATTTTCTTTATGCTTATGAAATGTAATCTCCATTCGGTACCTTGAGACAGAAAAGGGCATTTCTTTTCCACCCATTAATATCCTTCTGGATGATTTCCCCACTATTTAGATTCTCAGATTATTTCTTCAGCATCATCTGCTTTCTAACACCATTCTGAATGAGTACGTGAAGAATGTTTTCTTTAAACTGATCATTAATTTCTCTGTAAATTATTTCAAATGTAGTCAAATGCTTTCTACTAATACAAAGATGACCACTAGCTAAAGGAAGGAGTGTTAATTTTACTGCAATACCTCTGGAATAGAAAAATGAGATTAATATGCTCAAGGAAGTGTATACTTGCAGAATTGTTGAAAGGAAGAAAAACTTCAAGGAAACGGATACATCATTGGGAAAAAACAGTACTCTTTGTCAAAATGGGTTAGAATTAATTGGCTCATCAAATTAATAAAATGCATTTGAAGAAATGGTGAAGTTTTAGAGGAATTTCACATGGGAAAGGACACTTGAAAAACTTGGAGAGCTAGCTTGGGGGACCAGTGAAGCAAAATAACACATTAGAATTGAAACAAAATAAGTAGAAGTTATTTATGCAGAGACTTTAGGTGGTCAAAATTATCCTGTGTTAAGTTTGCAGGGAATTACTTTTTTTTTTTTTCCCCCGAACTGAAAAGACATTCCTGACTGTATATACACATTTATTATTTTGAATTCTAAAATTCCTGAAGTGGATTAATCTTGAGAAGGATTGTAAGGGTCAGTAAGTGAACTATTCCATTTTATCAGAGTTCTTTTAGCTCTTGTAAATTTGTTATCAGAAAATTATTTGCGAAAAGGAAAACTTTTCAAAATTTCTAATTGGGAAAACATTTTGCAAAATGTGACAGTGGTTAAGAGAAAGTTTCAGAACAGGATGGCATCATATGCTATTCTGCTTGGCTTTGTGAAGCTTAATTTTTAAGATGTTGGGGAAAACTAGAGCAATTGACTCTAAAAGTACAGATCAGTGAGCGGGCTGACATTTATTAGCATAGCCCCTGTGTGACGGGAAAGTGGGTAAATATCTTTAAGCCTTTTATTTCAAAGAAAGCAAAGGGTTACAAATTTCACTTGAACAGGGGCTTTGTCATCTGAAGACATTGATACATTAGTTATGCCACAGTAGATGTGAGTGGCAATGGTTACAGTGATGCTTTTAGCTCACTCACACTCCAGTTGCTGTGTGGCTCATAAGCTGCAGTCTCCAGAGCTGTCTGAGGATCTGATTCCTACAGAGCAGCAGAATGCAAGTGTGACATCACACCATGCACTCGCTCAGTGGCTGAAAGCTAGCAAAATTTTCCAACATGAAATGCACCATTAACAAACCCTTTAATGCGTCTCATGTGTTGTTCTAGAAAAGGCTATTTCTAGTAATTTACATTTTTGGACACAATACAAGAAAGCTGATTTGCTGTGGTACGCTTTGTGTGTAAAGCATTGAGAATATTTGTTAATGGGTGTGTCAGCCATGTGAACATCCTAATGTGGAAAGATCAGTTTCACTGTTTACATCTGCAGCATTGGATGTGGACACAAATTAGTTCATGTTTAATCCTACACTGGCACTTAATATGTTAGCACCCAGCTGAGATTTCAGGGAATATTTGCTTCTTACCTGTGCTGTTCTTGGCTAACAGGACTGTTTAGAATGAAGTCATCTGCTCTGCATCTCTTCATTAAGCAACCTGAAGCATTCCTCATTTTGTGAAGATAATGGCACTGGATCACTCTACCACTCTACTGGATCATTCTAATTTCTTGTATCTTGCCTAATTCCGTGTATTCTCTGTATTTAAGTAGTCTTTACGGCAATCATGTAGAATGCTGTAGAATTCCTGTTCTTGCAGTAGATTAGTTTTGAGTTTTTAAAACATTGCAAAAACAGTGCTGGTGGTTGGTTTTGTTTTTTTTTTTTTTGGTAAGGAACTGTATTAAATAACCTTAAATTTTGCATTACGCTATTTTTTTTTTTTAATATATGTTTTTTGGGTGATTATCTTAATATTTGTTTCATGTGTTTACCAACAAGACAGAATTCATTACAAAAAGGTGTGAATTTTTAAGGCTGGATATTTAGGGATGGATATTGATATGGCATGTAAACTCATTGTGTCTGCTGACGTTTGTTTGCTATAGCTTTACATTTATTTGTACCACTACATAGACAAAGACATGCTGAATAAATTATAACATGAAAATAAATGAACTGCAGGGAAAAATATCCTGAGTCAAGACCAAAAGAAAATACATCTCAGTAGATACTTGATAATCAAGATCAATCACACAATGTTTTAAATGTAAATATTTGAAAATGAATATTTATTACTGTGTATTTTTCCAACTAGTATGGAACGGTTCAAATTAACAGTACAGTTTGCTTAACTAGGAGTAATTTGAAATAATTATAAATGTGCTCAATTATTTCTAGAAATATCAATTATTTACTAGGAGACATAAGAGAATGTGTTCAAATTAACAACTAAATATTCACAAATAGCAGACATGGAAAAACAGAGAAACTCAGTCATTGTTTATGTGAGAAGGAAGGATGAGAACAGAGGAACACTAGGACATGTGGTTTTAGATACTTCTGTAATAATTAATTTTTTAGGTGACTAATGCACAATAACCTCATCTCAAATGTGCACATAATTGAAAATGGCTAAGTGCTATTTAAAGAATGATGTCTCCATATTACGCATCTAAATCACACTCAGATCCCTCAAAATCTTGCGGATGTTTTAGAAAGGATGTTGACCTGCTTCAAAAGCAAGGTGACTAAATTTAATTGGGAACTTCATTATTTTTTGACACTCACTCATGAGATTATGGGCCCTTCACCAAAAAGTGATACCACATGCACTGAAATGTTCAAGTTTCATGTAAAAGGATTAAGTGAATGTGAGGTGTGGGGGAAGAGAAGTAAACTACATGTTGTTGAAGGTTACATGAAAGAGACTGCATTAAAACAAAATGGTTTCCCCTCATAGTTTGGAAATGAAAAGTTGTATAAGCAAAGAATTTGATCTTTTAGGAACAGAACTATTTCTGACCCCTTAAACTAATAATTTATTTTCATCTATTACCCACTTGCACTTTTTAACATGGAAGTTTAAGGCAACTACTGTAACTAGGGTAGCCAATATTTATTCTTTTTTTCTTCTACATCTCTTCTATAAGTCTTGGAAGATTTTATTCCTCTTTAGCCACCAGAGATGCAATGGCTTTTCAGTTCCTGCTCCCTATTCTGGAAAAAGCTTTAATAGCTAAAAGGATGGCAGAACTGTGTTCTTGAGGGTCACCCAGGGCCTACTGGCTCTTTATTGCTCTTTATTGTTGGTGGAGATGCACAAGAAGAAAAATACGCAGATTTCAGGACATTAATGGTATGCTTCCAAGTAACAAATAATGATGGAAACAAAATCTAACACCCACCACAATATTTCAGAAGCTGTATCCTATGAGTGGCACCAAGATGCAGTAAAAGTAAAAATCACTCTTTCCATAACACAAGGCCACTTTATTTAATACTTCTGTGGTTAAAACTATCTTGAGTCTTATACCTATTCCATAAAAAAATTTAAAAGGCTTATAAACAGTGTTTTTCCATGATGAATCTGACGCTTGCAGCCTCATATTGAATTTTAATTGATTCGGCTTTAAAATCCTGTTGTTGATTTGAGACAGTTTCATTACAGTTATTTGGACTATAACACTCAAGTATGTGTTGAGATGGATTTACTCTGTCAATTACTTTCCTGTGCAGAATACAGCACATAAGGTATCTCACAGCATTACAAGTGTTTTATTGTATCATGTGATTTGTATAAGAAACAGAAAGTCAATTTAAATGAACTGTAACAAAGGTTATTCCAATAAATTCAGTACATATTTCAATGAATAATGCATTGCTGAAGGTGTTTATAGATATAGAACATCAGCTAATTTTACTCACTGACACTTACTTATAAAACAGTGTTTGTTTTTCACAAAAGAAACCCACCAGTTGTTTCCTGTGAATGTGTTCAGGCAGAGTAAGATCCAGCTGCCAGATTCAGTCTGAATCAAACAAGTTATAAACTCCTGCAGCCATCATGCATCAAATAGTCCACGTTTTAGATCAGTATGTGCATATTTAATACTCATAGTCCCTTTTAAATAGTCAATATCATGCCTTTTCTGAGGTGATTCAATTGAATTACATATCCCTTCACTGAAATAGATGCACACAAAATAACATTAATCTGCTGTTTTCTACTGTTCTAATAAGCCTTTTAAAAAATCCAAAATAAATTTCATATTGTAAGCTTTGAGCTCTTGTCCAGCTTAACAAAATCATGTGAACTGGCCAGGTAGACTTTAACTACAGTGAAACCTAATACTGAAAAATCCACTGTGCCTTGGGAGGAAGGGGTTGAGTCTTACTGTGCAACTGGTCCACTGTATATTTTACCACTCAGGAGGACGAGAGACAGGAACTTAGTACAGCATGGAGAGTGTTTGAATGAAATAGTCCTGCCTGACAAATCAGGGCCTAATCATCTGAAGTGTTCCTTGAAAGAAAATACACTTCACAGGACATACCTCAAGGTTTCAGCATGAAGCTGTGGAGAGCTGTGTCCAAACTGGCAAACAGATTTTGGCTGCATATGAATAGAGAGCTTCTAGCTTCCATGGCCAACTTCAGCAGGGACAAGCTGTCTGGTCTGTTAGAAGTAGGATGAGAATGAAAGGAATTTTCCAATTTTTTTAAATGCTAAAAACCAAAACCAGACTGAAAATCTTGTCTGGATCTATTGCAGTGTACCCTCACTACTGCTAGACACATTAACAGCAGCACCTGTATCTCTCCTTCCTAAGGTCACTTCTGAAAAAATGCTGACTGAACTGATCTAATGCTGCAGTCTGCATTCTTCTGGCCTTGAGTACTTGTAGTCCCAATATGCTTTGTATTTACTGCTCCTAGACAGCGTTTCCCTCCCACTATTCCCAGTACAGAATGCACTTGGGTAGCTCTTCCTTTGTCCCTTCTGCAAGGAAAGATGAAAGCACCATTGATGAAATGTTTTCTTCTCTGAATGTTTTTGCTCTGTTGTGCTACCTCTGAAAAAAGGATGCCATTTTTGAACACTGAGCATAAAATCAGCATTATTTTTTTCCTCAGGTTTCACAAACAAGCAAAAATAATCCCCAAAGACCTAATGATTGCTTCCTTTTCTTAACTCCTATGGCAGATTGCCATATCAAGTTTTTATTAGTAGACATTAGTAGAATGTCAAATACGAATTTTAGCACAGCAGATGCATGTTGCTTGTTGGAATGTATCTCTGCCAATAATAGCATTTTGATTTACCAAATATTCAAATAAATTAATTTTTTTTTCTGTTTGTTCACTTAACGACGCAGCAAGTAGAGAAGCTGATTGAAATTTGACTTGAAAGATGCTTTAGTGGTGAGTTCTGGGTGAGGCACTTGTTTGAGCTATAAAAGATCAAATGCTATTAAGACTATTTAATGCCTAGCACCTTTAATAAAGTAACTCTTCAGTACTTTTATTCAATTGAATTTTTCCATCTAATGCCTAGAGAATGAGATCTAAATTCCACGTGTGATGAGCAGTTACTAGTGAGAATAAATATGTAAAACAGTTATTTAGTGTGAGTGCAGTTTTGAACTCCTCAGGAAACATCAACTGCATATTCAAGATAATATTTATCACTATTGAATTAAAAATCATATTTCATACATCTTTCCATTGAGAACGACTTCATATTCCTGAGGCTCAACAGTAAAAAAATTGCAAAACTTAGAGTATAGGGAATTATGTTGTTGGTATACTGTAAGATGAAAACTACAAGGTCATGACTTATCTAAAAGCATATAAATGACTTGAAAAATTATTAAAATATTCAAACTTAGATAAGAAAAGATAGGTTCATATCTTTGATGGTTTATCTGATTTCATTTCTGTAATTTCCATTTTTGGTTCTGATAATACCGCATTCTGTTCTAAAATTTTTAATTTTTTGAGTATATTTTCTATATCTTTTTTTGTAATGAGCATATGTTTTGTTTTTTTTTTCTTATTGACTTTCATTTACCTATTGTTTACACTATTTTCTTCCACCTAGAATGGAAATATTTCTTATATGTGGCATTCACAATCACCATCTTCGTTATTAATCCTGGGAATAGCATTACTAATGGGCTCATTATCATTTTTGTCACTTGAAAACAGGTTCATTATCTGATGAGATACAATTCTCTTCATATGCATTTTAAGATCCTTGATTTTCTTTCTTTACAATCTTTTATAGACAATACTTCCTCATGATCAGTAAAGAAGAAAATTTAAGATTAAGATTCTCATTATTCCTTGGGTACTTTTTCTTTGTTACTTGTCTGTCTATATATGCTTGTGAAAAAAACTTTCTTTAGCACTTTTCAATTAATTTGTTTTAGAATTTGAATTGTTAATGGCTTAGGCTCTCTGTGTTGAGCTGGCAATCTCCCTTTAAAGGTCTTTGAGGTCAACAAGAGAGGTTCTACCAAAAATAAATATTTATTTTACACTGAGCACTCCCTCTTATCTGAAACACACACTCATATGTAGTTCACCCATTTTAAGGTATCTTTAGAAGTGCCTTCTGTAAAATCTAAATATTTACCTCTTTTCTATTGGTGCAGTTCTATTGACTTGGAGTAACTTGTATCAGTTAATCTGACCAGATGCTTTTTGAGTCCATGTGCACTTTGTTTAGTACTTATAAATATATCAATTATAGGTGTTTCAAAAGAAGAATAATTTCAGCTTTATGATCTGGTCCTCACTTGGTGTGACAGCACAACTGTGGATGGAGATGCATATATATGCACTTGCACATTAAAGAAATTAAACGAATTAAAGAAAACCACCCAAATACTTGTCTGTAGTCTTCTGAAGGAAACATTCTAGTTTCTTCTGGCCCAAGTCAGACAACTGACATTTTAAAAAATTTGGAGTTTAAGTATGCATCATAAAATCAAAGATTTTGCTCGGTGTGATCTGGCTGCTAAGTTAAATGAGAGGGAATTAAAGACATAAACCCAGACAATTTCACTAATAAGGTATTAGCTAAGCTCCTCCCAAACTCTTGAGAATTTTTTACATACAGGCTTGTAAATTTTTAAATTTTGACACTGTAATGCTGGATAGAAATGTATGTATGACTTAAGGTATTTCAAATTTATTAGTATAACTTAATCACTAAGAAAATACTCTCGAGTCCAAAAAGTATTGAATGTAGTCAAATAAAATAACTTTTTATTGCAAAGAATTATTGGGAATGTGAGCCTCTGTTCTAGTAGAACTTGAGATATATAAAGACATTCTGTCAGCCTAACACAAATATAATTTCATTAATTGACTAGCATCACATATTTGTAGAATATCTGTCTGGAAAATAGTTCTAGATGATTTGTATAAAATGAGATTTATCTTAAACCCTCATTAATCAATCATTCTCATAAAAGTGTATGCTTGGCTTTGAATATTTGCAAGGAGCAGTCAAATGGTGTTCTGTGAAGTGCTCTAATTTTACTTAAGATTAAACATTTTACTTCTAACTTACTTAATTTAAAAAGACATTTTGCAGAAACCTATGATGATTTGTCAATCAATCCAAACCCTGAAAACTGACAGAACAGATACTTTTCTGCTCTGTTAGCCTGTGATAATCATGAAGAGTTCAGAAGACTGACTTGTAAGTTTCTCTTAATGTATTAGCATGGCAGTTAAAAGAAGAAATTTGAGAAAGAAATGCCCTAAAAGGAGAAAATAAAACCTTTTTGTTGGATATGAAGTAGCATCTAAAATAAATTTATCTATTCAACAAGTTTTCGAAGACATCAGATGCTTTTTTTTTTTTTTTTAACAATTGTCTCATCCTTTTTTTTACCCTTCCACTGAAGAGTAAGACTATGCTAAAAGCCTTCAATGGGTAACTGTCAGCAATTGGCTCTAAAACACCCTTAATTTTCAGTGGGGCTGTTGCAAAGAGACCTGTAAGGAAGCTGCAGTTTTAAGACTGTGAATTGTTTTTCCTCAACCCCACCCTCAGTTTAACAAAAATAACCACAAATGCTTGGGTTTGGAGAAAATAAGTAAACACTGGATGAGTTACTCCAGTTCTGTCTTCCTATTTGTTTGCTTGTTGGCAACTTCTTCCTCTGTTAGCAGCTAACAGAGTAACAGGGGACAACAGATCTGGGTTATTTTCCATTTTCTGGACAGGATTTCTGCTTCCTGCTGAAGAGAAGATTTTTTTTTTTTTTTTTCCACTCTGTTGGAAAGGAGTTTGTGGTCCTTGGTAGATTTTTTTGCCTGTTTTGCTTTGGTGTTTTGTGGTGGGTTTGTTTGTTTGGATTGGTTCTGGGTTTTTTGGCTTTGCTTCTTTGCTCAGCAAATGTTGGGGAGGCTGGGTAATCCTCATGGGTTGTTTGTCAACCTGTGGTCTTCAAGCAAATGCCAGGCAATGTTAAATGTGTAAAGACCAAACACTTCAACCTGTGCAAGGACTTTGATGGTAGGAACCATGAGAAGACACCAGCAATGCATGAAATAAGCAACACGAATGAGTAATGAAGCTCCTGCCTCTTTTTCTTCTAGATTTAGATCTTGTTAAGTCACAGCCTCTCAGCTGTAGTCACTGATCACAAAAAGTCAGCTTTTTTGCCCTCCCATGTGTCATATTTTGTAGTTTTCTATGTTAGGTTTAGTTTGTGATGTTTCATTTACTTTCTGTATATGAATTTTGATTCAAGTTAGAATTTATTCAGTTATATGGGTTAAATTCAGATCGAGATGATGTGACATACTGTAGGAAGATGATTGATTGCTTCCCTTTCACTTCCTGCAGTCTGTGCTATGAACAAATTTTGCTTACAGAACAAATTCCCAAACTGAGCTCATTCTGACACCAAGAGTAGACCTACAATAAATTCAATAAATCTGAATTGACCTTTTCTACATTTGGTAAAAATTCCAGGTCAAACACCTTTATGTGCTACTTCTCCCCTCTCTCTTCCCCCATATATATACACACACATATATATACATATATTTATATATATGTATGTATATATATATATACACATAAATTTTTGTATGCAGATTTCACCATCACTAACATTGCTGATTCTACAATATAGCCTCTGATTTATTCTTAATGCCACATTTATCTTAGATTCCAGCCAGACTGTATTTCTTTCTCCTTATTACTTTCTAATATTAAATCCTGAGTTATTCAGGAAATAGTCAAGTATTATCCCTAATCCGGTTGTTTTTATTGTTTTTATTAGCTCATACTTATTTCTTTCATCTGAGCTTATATGATTCAAAGCTTGCCTTCTCCTCATAATGTGGAAATGTGTGCTTACGCGTGTGCTTGCTCACTCTTAAAACTTGGAGGGGATGACAAATCTTTTATTTTACTGTGTCCATTCATGCAGAAAAAATAATGTGGACCATTGAAGTCAGTGCCACTTCATAGCTGACTTCACACTGTTTGTAGTTGTTAGAGTTGTCCTTTGAACAGGTTTTTGGTGGGTTTTTTTCCCCCCAAAACTAGGAAGTAGATATAAATATATAAATCTCATATCCTCTAGAGGTGTAAACTATCCACTGACTTCAGTAGTACCATGAAAGTTAGTATGCATAAACCATGAAAGATTAAAAAAGTAGGGAAGGGTGTAAAGGAAGTCAAGACTTTGTGCTAAATGGTCAGCACCTTTTCCAGAATGATCTTAAAAAGAGGCACAAAGAGTGAGAAGAAAATATACTAAAAATAAAATTATATCAGTAAAACTATACAAAAATAGCCTATGTAAAGCGTTGCACTCAGCTGGTAATACATACTTTATGGTCAGGATTTCCATAACTTTGCATAGCAGATAGCTTCATACAGCAAGACATTTCTATCGTCAAAAAAAAGTGTTTTCAGTTCACAAATGTATCCTCTTAACAAGACAAATTAATTAGAATACAGATAAAAAATATAAACAGATTAACTGTCATGGGATCTAGAATTTCCAAAGCAAATTGCAATGATTACTTGGAGATATATTGGAGATGTGAACTATTGTGATGGAACAAATAAGGGTCATGGTCTTAACTATTCCAAGTAAAAATTAATTCTGAACCATGATGCAGCTCTAGTTAATATGAGTAGTTAAAAACAATACTCTCAAACTAAAGATAAAAATGGAGGAAAAAAGTATTCTAAGAGAAAAAGTGGTTTTTGTAAAATATTAATCTTAACACCCCTCTTGAAATCAGATTTCTTCACGGAGAATTTCCCATAACTTAGCCATGTGTTTTTCTACTCACATCAGATCCCAAATGACCAATTTTGTGCCATAGTCTTGTTTGGAACTGCACTTTCTATTTTACCCTCTTAACTGGCAAAGTAGGACTTTCCAAAAATCACAATAGAAAAGGAAACATACTGCTTATCCTTGTGTGAGTCAAACAGCTGGATGGCACTTGTGCATTTGAAACCAGCCTGTATTCAAATGGTTTAACAAGAGGCTGAGGGATTGATTATATACCTGTATTTTGCCAAAAGATATGTGTAGAAAAGAACCTTTTTTCTCAGTCTACAAAAGGTGTCTCAGAAACACTTAGTAGAAGCCTGCTAAATGATATTTTCTTTTTGAAACATTTTCATATTCTAGCTGAATCCCAATATTACTATTGATAGGCCATTGTACTGTGCAAAATGAAATATAAGTAATTTTAGACTATTTATGTCAGTATATAATACCCTAGTCAGCTCATGTTGCAGTGTAATAAAAAAGCCACCTAGATATTTACATGAAACTTATTTTAATAAATATATATTATTGAGTAAAATATATTTTACCTTATTAGTTTCACGGTGAGCTGAAAGTCTATCGGCAGCACAATTAAGCATTTATAACGTGCAGCTTTCGGGAATTAATCACTTTTATCTGTATGTTCTTAAGCAGCTTTGGCCAGGGGGGTGGATACCATTCATCACTCTGAAATACTGTATTGCTGTCGTTCTCCTGGGCACTATTCAAATGTGGTGTACATGACATGCCTTTTAAACAATTATCTCCTGATCTTAGAAGGAGACATTATCATCCAAATAAAATCAAATCATCCTTTATGGCTCTAACTCCGGAGCACAGAGTTGGAGTTTTGACAGGGTGCAGATACCTGATGCTGAAACCCCGCGGTTTAGTGAGCCATTTGCTGTGCTGTCACTGCCCAGGTCAGCCCAGCTTCCAAAGCTTTTCTCACAGCAGTGGAGGTGCTGGCAGGGGTGTCCTTGCCATCTAGAGTGGTGTGAAATTATTGACCTCAGGTGTCTACACACGGGGATTCCTCTGGGGTGCTGACAAGGTGGCCACTGGTGCTTGGGAGACATTCGTGTCATTCCCAGAAGGTGTGGCAAAGAAAATGACTGGGTTAATTTTATAACACTCATAAAAGTCACAACGAATATTTGGGTTTGGTTCACAACAAATAGACAAAGCTCAGGAGAATTGTTTTTGCATGATTGGTGCAGTTTTTCCCTAATTTCCTTTCCTCTTACGCAGCACCAGAGAATGATAAGGGTTATATAATGACAGGAAGTGTGCTGATATCTCTTTTTATCTTGTTTCAGAAGCCTACCACAGTAGTGACAGGCAGGTTGGCTTTGTTTGCTTTCTGTCTACCAGAAATCACTTGCTTCAGCATGTCCAAATGGTCTCTTCATAAACTCTATGCTCAAGAGCAAAAAAGACCAAGTTATTTGTGATTCTACAGAAGCTGCTAAGCATGGTGATACAGCTCTAGAAGAACTCCTGGCTTCACAAAACAAAACTATTGCCAGAAACATTCAAAAGTAAGCACCAATTCACTGCTAGCAGGAAATAAGTAACTGTTGGAGTCTAACAGGGGTTTTGGATTTAAAAATCTTGGTTAAAATTTCCATACTTAGCACCAGAGAGAGAGATCTGTGCCCATTAAATACCAACTTTGGACCAACACTTTGGTCCTATGTGCTCTGAATAAAAATAACATATGTGGTAGCAACAGTGCTCTGTAGGTGAGTGGGGGTGGGGGAAACAATAATATTCTGTTGCAAAAATTAGAAGTGAACTGAAATGACAAGTGTCCAGTGTGGGGGACTTGACTTTTTTGAACTAGCAGCTAGACATCCAGAAGAGAGAGTCTGCTTCTCCTGAAGTCACAGTAGTACCAGTGAATTTACTGGCATGGAAACCAAGAAAGAAAAGCCAAAGCAAAGTACAGTTAGCCTAGTGCAAATTTGAATTTGTAATGAGGTAGATGACAGATCTTTGCCACAGTGTTGATCAAATTATTTACTTTGTAATTAATCTAAACATCAGAATTTAATTTTTTCCCCATAAATTTATTGTGAAGCTTTAACCCACAAAAAGCAAAATTTCTCCGAGTGAAGTGCATTACTGATAGATATTGTGTAATATGTCTGCAAGCACTTCTCCCTGCTATTCAGACCTTCATATAAAATCAGCTATTTTCAATTATATGGTCAGATTTTGGCATGAAATAGAGGGGATCTTTAAAAAGCCCCCTATATTTTCCCTTGAGACTTAAAAGGACCAGAGTCTTTCAACATAAAAGGAAAACAAAGAAGAAAAAAATTCCTGGATTTAGATATCTAGGCATTCCAAATCTGCAATTAAGATTTGATCACTGGGCTAGAGGCTGAAGCAGTTGTGAGAAGCCTTAGCTCTTTTGAAGTGTCACCGACCTAACAGTTGGCATGGTAGACAGCATATATTCAAAATCTGGAAGGCATCTGACAGAACATCACGTAAACTATAGCTGCAAAACTGTGAATAAATAATATTCATATAGTTTACAATGTGTTCATGTAAAGCAAGTTGATACTGTTCTGAGACTGTGAATAAGAGATATTTGTAAATAATCAGTACAATAAAACTATTTAAACACAGTGTTGCTACTTCCTTCTAGAAAGGCAGGTCAATAAGTGCTGATAATGGCCACAGTAAAGATTGCATCTGTGAACTTGTATCAAAATTTCAAGTAGCTATTTTTACCTATATTTTGCTTTGATCTGGCAAGCACTAGACAAAGACCTGTGACTTCAATTCTGATTTTTTTCCTCCCTGAGCTTTTTCCTTTCCTAGAAGGCTTGATAGTTAGTGCCATCTTTCTTGACCCATTTTATTACTTCTGGTGTTGAAACAGTTATTCACAATTATCTGTATTGCAGATCTCTAAATATGCTCCCTATAATTTGCCTATCACTTACCTTGGAAGTATGAAAAACAGAAGCTGAAGAAAATTTGTCTTAAAGAGAATCTCTTCAAGGTTGCTTACTGCTCAGTCAGTGAAAACAGAAAAATATACATCATATAGATTGTGAGAATGAACCAAATCTCTGGCAGAAGCAGCAAGAAATGAGGAGGCAGTAGAAATAGTGTGAGGTCCAGGATGGGAATGGCTTTTAAAATGAGAGAGAAGCTTTGGCATCAGCACCTGCTCTTGTGCTCCTGGGTTATGCAAAGCATAATCATAAATCATTATTTATACATGATCAAAAAAGAAGAGCCAGTGGAGTGGCAACACAGAAATGAGGACCTCAGCAGAGAGTTCCATCCCCCTGCCAACACCTAGATCCAGCTGCAGCAGGAGCCCCAGCCTGTATTAAATCTGCAGCAGCAGTGGCCACCACGCTAAGAAAAAGCCACCCCCTAATTCTGGGACACCCTGTAACAGTTTATGTCCCACGTGAGGTGGAAGTGCTGCTGGAACAGTGAACAGCACAAACATGAAACAGCCTTTGGGGGTCACTCTGAGGGAAGAATCCAGAAGTGTGATGTTATCTGTGCCAAAATCAACATTTGCACTACCAGTATCACCCCTCAGTAGGGGTGACAAAAGCTAAGAGGTGACAAAAGTTACTGTGTTCCCTTTGACATTGATAAAAAGCTCCATAAGGAATTACATATGGAGAATTGCAATACAGCTGCATTATTGATGATTCTTTGGTCTGTGATCAATTTTTATAGCGTACTGTTGACCTGCACCACACTTTTTCTTGTTGCAGCCAATATTTGATAGCTACACTATCTGAAAAAGCCACACCCTCAAATATTAAATATTCCTGTTTTTCTTTTTTTTTTTTTTTTCCTGTGCTGAACTTGTTCTCTGTTAGCTTTTTCTTAAAATCTTGCTTTCTCCATGGGAGCTCTGTATTGGTCAGTTCTAGTGTTTTAAATCAGACAATAAATGAATGATTAACACAAGGATGCAAGTTTGAATTACAGTAAAACCAGGCAGTAGGATTACTATTTTTCAGTAGATTGTGGAGGGAATTAAATTCTTAAAAAGTTGTATGTTATTCTTTTTCCTGCTTTTTCTATTGTGTTGCATGTTTTGGTTTTTTCCCTCCAGCCTCCCAGTTAGTGAAACATCCTAGCTTGTGCCTCAATGGAAAAGAAAAGGAGGGAGAAGGACAATTTAAATTGCTTTGTCACCCCATTAGCATTTCTGACAGCAGAGGAAAAACAATATAACCTGCCTGTAACCTGTGGCCTAAGGTCAAGTTTGGGCCCTTTTCCCCTTTTAAAAGCAAGGTCTGTATCACCTTTCCTTACACTTATCTCCAAATATGCATAAACGCTGAAAATAGAGGACAAATTATGTATTTCCTATGAAGCAAAGCAATAGGAATGTGTTTGATTCCACAGCCCGAATAACTAAAGGAAAACAGATTCCTGAATAAGAAATGCAAAAACTGTAGAATTTGAGGAGGTTTGAACAATCTTTAGTAAGATTTTTGGATTGATGAAACAAATTCTAAGCAGAAAATTGATTCTGTTTCTATTGTTAAAATGCTTATTGCAGCATCATTTTATAATTCATGAAATTTATTCGCAGGGTGATATCCAGAACTAGTCCTGGTTTGCGTGTGTGAATCTAGAGAGAAACACACACATGACTTGAGTTAATTTGAATTATTAGGCTGGATTTTAGGCTGAGAAGTGGAGCAGATGCTTACTCTTAATGGCACGAACACAGAACTGAGTGGCTGGTGCATGGATAAGTGGAGTACACTTAGATAAACTAGCAGCAGAACATTAAGGCTCTCTATTTCCCTCTTTAGTGGAAGGAAAGTGCTGCTGTATTTTGTAATGTAAAAAAGCTTGAAATAATATCCTTGTCTTGTTTTCATGAGTGCCAATACTCTCAAATATTCTTTTGCAATATTCAGTACTACCAAGAACACGTAATTTTTTAAATCACAATAATTACAGTACTCTTTTTGATATCTGCATTTATTTTTTATTTTCTGAAATAGAACTAACTCCTTTTTTTATTCTAAGAAGGCATTTTAGCATGGATCTCAAAATGTGTAGTTTATCTTCTCCATGTGCTGTTACCACATTTGTCATTGGTGTTAAGTGGATTTAAAATAACCTGCAAACACAAATTTCTATTTTTCTATCTTGACCTGCATTTGAAATGTAGATAAAATAATTCCAGGAAGTGCAAGCATAATGACATTAGGGGCAAGCTGTGGTTCCCTCTCAGGCTATATTGCACTTAAATGCTTCCTTTCAGGTCAGTGTGCTCCTTTTTAGAGGAATGCATTCTACCATTCTCGTTATTCATTTGGCCACTGAAGGACAAACCATGATTTTGTATCACTCTAAGACAAACATTATACAAAACTTGTCTTTCTTTTTTTTTTTTAATCTACCTTTTTAAAAAGCAGTACCTCTATCAGTTGAGATGGCTGAAGGAAACAATGCACATGCCAGTAGGGAGAGCTCTTAAAGACCATTATTTCTAGGGATAGCTAATTTGAGAACCACAGGAACACTAAAAGGACAAAATGTGTGGTCCTTGACTGTAATTATCTTTGGACAGTGATGATAGATGAAAGTGTTGAGCATGTGCAGAACACTTCAGAACCCAAAGTCCTTGAGTATCCTCAAAAATCCTAATACAAAATCAGATTGTTGATTTCAATATCCTTATTGACTTGCCTCAGACTATGTTTTAAAATGTGCAATGAGAATTGTAGAAGGCATATTTTCCATGAGTTTTCCAGAGCAAATCTTCAAGATGAGAATTTGTTCATGTTTACATACAGACATGGTGAAAAGGGAAACAACAAGCTCACTCCTCGTGTGAAAGCATCTTTGTTACTTTATTTGCATTTTACCCTTATAAATGCATATTTCTTGTAATAAAGATATCTCCCTGTACCTTGAAAATAGTGATCATTCATCTAAAGTTGGCTCAATGCTATTCTACCACTTTCTAGACTTGACTAACTGCCAGAATATTTTCCTGTTTTTCTCCGTTCCCCCAGCTGGGATCTGTTATATGTTGGTTATAAAGGAAAACAGAAAAGTTGCTAATATGTTCTCCATCTGGATATTTAAATTAACCAACATGTGCTGGGAAAAATGATATGATACTTTTGCTTTTGAGGGTTAGGAAGAAATGAAATTCAAACTTTGCATGGGGTAACAGAAGTCTGGGGCCCTATTCATCATATTTGTCCTCAGGAAGAGAGCAGACCAACACAGACAGTTTGCAAGGAGACAAATTGCATGGAAGTGTGGCCCCAGGCAGGAATGGATGGATAGAAGCTCATCTCCCATGCCTTCCCCTTGCTGCTCTCGTTAGTAAGCAGCTTTGTTTTCCATGGCTCTTCTGGGAAGAGTGCAGAATTATCAATAATATTTCAGCGTAATTCCCCAAGGAATTGAGGACTGGAGGGACAGAAATGCTCATCCATTGATTTGTCACTACGCCTTGTGTTCAACTGAAGTACAAATATTTAGGGTCTGTAAGTTTTGAAGATTTAATTTCCATCTGCATTTGAACCACAATATTTTGCATTCATCAATTGCTTCATAAAGTGATTTAAGATGTGGATCTCTTGATCTGTTTATTCTAAAATTTCTAACAGTTACTTCTCTTTAAAGGAAATGTGCTGTTGCCTGAGGTTTTTAAAAAATAAGTGCTTTCCTGAAAGCTGCACCCCAAACACCCCAAACATATAGAAATAAGGATATAATAGATTAAAACCTGTTCCTCATCAAGGTTGCCTCAGACTATGATGTTAGAAGTGAAAGCCACAATTTTTCCCAGTTGTTAATGCACTATATATACACGCACATTTGGGTTCTTGTGTATATAAATACTTATCTTCATGCACACCTCTCTGTGTACTGTATCTCCATGGCCTTTCAGCTGGAAAGGTCTGATTCCTGACAAAAATATGTGAAAAGATTCATTATTTGCTTTCCAAAGATTACTGTGGTTTGACCTTGCCCTATCAGTTCTCAGACAGATTTGACTTCAATGCCCAGAAAATACGTGTCCCTGCCAAAACCATATTCCAAAACATAACTGACAGCTGCTTTCTTTCCAAATCTTGCCTATGAAAGAACCGTTGAGAAAAAAACAAACAAATTTAAGCCTAAAATATAAGAGAAATTTACTTATCTTGGCAGAAACTGGGAGATTATTAATAAGCTGTAAAGTGAATATATTGTCTGTACTCGACAGGGACAGCAGGAATAGTGATTTCTCTTGAAGAGTATTACTAGCAAAATGGAATGTTGGTTTGAAGAGTTTCTTGTAATTTTTTGCATACAAGGTGTTAATGACTAACTTTATTATCTCAACTGACATTGGAGCTCTGGTGCCTCTGCAATGAGTCTTTCTTCTGGGAGAGCACAACTAGTTTTGTTTGTTTAGTTTGTCTAGTTGGTTTTGAAAGTCAGTATTTTGAGGGATTTTTGTGGTCATATGATATAGCTAAAAGCTACATAATTTTGTGTGTGTGTGGTTTTGGTTTTTTCATTTTAATTTAATTAAGGGAAGGTTTTTTGTTGTTCATTGGTTCAAAGCCCCTATACCATCCTGAAGAAGTCTAAGGGCAAGTCTCAGGACTGTCTACCAAACCTCACAAAGTTTGCCTTGCAAAAAGAATTAATGGCCTGAAATTGCCTTTCTCACTTCCAGCATTCTCACACTTACATAAAAGGAATTAAGTTTTATTACTTACATGGGCACTTTCAATTTCCTCCAGTGTCCTTCCCCATCCAGAAACTGGAAAATTACTATGTAGATTAGGGTGAGAGAAATCCTCAGAGGAGTCAGGGAATTTACCTTTGTGGCATCACTGAGTATAACTGCAGAAACATGACCTTGTTTATTCCCACCCTTCTTTCTTTCCCCTAATTTTGTGAGGAAAATGTATTTTTACCCAAGAATTAAATTATTTCTGTTTATCTGATACCTCATAATTAAACTTATTTTAAAAATGATATCAAAGACATGTTTGTTCTGCTTGGATGCAGTTTAGCACCATCCATGCTGCTTCTAGGTCTGAGAAGCAGTGTGGGTGCAGGGGGAGTGATTCCAGGTCATGAGTTGATATTTTCTCCAGATGCATATGATGGAAATATATCCAGAGTATGATGTGGATATAACAGCTGAATAAGTGGAATTTTAAAATTAGTCCCTTTTGCAGGACATATGGTGGTATAAGACCAATTTTGAAAGCAGGAGTACAGTAACTAAAATGCCTGTCTCTCCCAGTGCTCTCCCAGTGACTAAGAGTGCATTTGTCAGTAGGATTAAGCTATATGCTGCTTGAAAGTAGGATTGAAGTTCTTACTTTTATACTTTCTTTATGAGAATATTATCTAGGGCTCAAGTAACAAACTTTAGAATCAAAGAAGCTTGATAGAAACACTAATCTCTAAAAGTTTGGATGACCTCTCTACCCGCACTTGGAAGCAAGAGTCAGTATATTTTAAAACACATCACATATTTCAAGCCCATTAAAACTTCAGATAAAAACATTAATAAATCCCAAATTTCAACCCTAAACGTTTTCAAACAGCTTCAGCCTAACTCTTTTAATGCAGTCATACTTTTTTTATCTCGGTTTTCCACAAGCACATGGAAGACTGCTTCTCTTCGTGCCTAAAAGAGCTTCAGCTTTGATAGGATTGGGTAGCCGAGTTGATGCTTAAAAAGAGTTGCTATCCAGAAAAGGGTAATTTTCTCCTCTTGCCACTTTCTGCCTCATGGATCTTGACACAGTAGTCATTACTAGAGGATACAGGTCATTTAAGAGGGAAATAGGGATATCTGCTTTCTCTGCTCACACTGTTGCCATGCCTAATGTCTTTGTACATTACTATGAGAGATTGAGTTTATCTTTATTCTCTACCTGAGGTCATTCTCGTGGCCCTGTTGGGTTGATTGTAGTAATTTTTATGTAAGACATTTTACATAATTTCTTTAATATTAAGAGAAAAGGGGAAAACTATGAGTAGATAAAAGGGAGATTAAGATATCATAATCTTGTGCACATCACTGGGCAGGAGAATCCTATCTTTCATTTACTACTCCAAAGTTAATTCAGAAATTTTGCTCAAGTCACTTAACTTTAAACTCTTCTTGCACAAATTTGAGTTCATTTTTCTATTTTCCTCTACTAATAAAACTTTTAATCACAAAACACATTGTGTGAGCTCTTCTTTCATGCAGACAAGATTAAAAGAGATTCATTATCAACACCACTTCCACTTTTTCTCCCCCTAAACCTGCACTTTTTAATGAGCCTTTAGACCCACAATGAAACTTATGGTCTTGCTCTGTTTTATAATTATGACATGGATTTTCTCTTGATGCTTTTGTCAGTGTTGCTGGCAAATTTCTAACTTGCATCTTTTAGTCCAACTTGAAATTAATTAGTATTTCCAGAAGGAAAAAGTCCATTTACATTTGCCTGAAGCACCTTACCAATCTCAAGAAGAAATCCTCTGAGAAAGCAGAGCTCTTTTCCTCTTCTTTGTCAGAAAAGGAACACCACACATACTCAAGCAGAGGACAGTTCTTTCATTTCTTTGCAAGCACCAAGTACAACCACCATGGGAGCAGTGTGTTTAGGATTGTAGGGCTTGGGTTTAGGGTTTGGGTTTTTTGTTTTGTAGGCTTTATTGTTGGTTGGTTTGTTTTGTAAGACCTTCAGCAGGACTTGGATGGCTGTTCTAGTGACTTTTGCAGACCTACATCTCCCAAGAAGTGCTAGCTGAGTGAGGATCAACAGCAAAGCCCAGGAGATGAGGGGATGCTGTGGGTCTGGCAACAGGTGAATCTGGGGCTGAGCGGTCTCGGCTGCACATCAAATGCCATCCCCAGCCTGAAGGGAAAGTCAGTCACGTCTCCCCACACTATGCCCACTGGGAAAGGAAACTGCTCAAACTCTTACTTTATGTTTAAGGGGAAAGGGCAGTTTGCATGTTCTGTGTGAACAGCAGCATTTCTCCAAATACAGGAATTTTACCTGTGAATACTAAGAACCAACCCAGAGAAGGGTCAGCAATATAACTGTAGGCTGTGACAAGGTAATTAGCTATCTAAAAAAATAAAAATAAATAAAAGGAAAGATGATCCACTTGGCGGAAAATGTAAGATAGTAGCATGATTTTTAAAGGTAAGCGATTCAGGTTTAATGGAAGATCCGAGCTGAGGCGTTTTGATAGTGACTTACACAGTTTCACAGCTTGTGCAGTTTGAGTAGATGTCTGTGGAAATTTGGAAATCTGTGGAATTGGTTGTAACTAAGCTTCTTTGTTTCTTAGCCGTTCCTAACACCAAATTTGATTCTACACATCATTTAAAGGCTCTCACTAGGCAGGAGATTTGCTTGCAGCCCATGATTTTCTTCTCACCAAGGCTGCAACCCTGCAACCCACTCTCCCCATCCCAAGAAAAAACATTGCAACATAGAGACAATTCAGTGATTTTTGGTTTTCCTTGGTGCTTGATTACCTGATAATGGCCTTTTCTTGCAGTAACCAGCACGGGTGTGAAGGAGATGGGCAGATCAGAGGCAGTGCTTAGCTAGCAGATACTGCCTGAAATTCAGGGGTGTCTTGTCTGCTTTAGTCCTTGCTTCTTTACTGAGTCTCAGGTAAAACAGGATCTTAGTAATTTTAATGATCTGAGGATGTGGGGCAGGAAAAAGGACATCTTTGTCCAGTAACTTTAAGGCATCACCTTACCCCTGAAAGGGTGTAGATACAAGATATTTTTACCTATGAATATCGAGGCCTGTTCATGTCATTACTTGTTTCTTTCAGTGTTTACAATAGTATTTAACAGTTGCTGTATCTGTTTAATGTTTTTATTCATGTTTGGATGGTAAACAGATTCACAAGCCAATCTTGTGGATAAGTTAATTTCTAAACACCCTTGATGAACTCTCTTTAGAATTCCATTTAACAGTACCATAATTACTCCTGTGAGCATATACAGCACCTGACAGGCTGCTGAGGCTCTGATGTAAGCCAAGGACACAGGAAGAGCTGAGAGGTTTTGTTCCTTGTGAAGTATTACTGTGCAGTTTTCCAATGAGGCAATTTCTGAGCAGAAAAAAAAAATGAATTATAGTGGTAGCCATGGTTCACTGCTGTAAGGAGGGAATATGGCACATAGCTTAAAGGAGTGCAAGGACCCTGGGACTTGAATAAAAAAGGAAATATAACAGTTGCCTTGCTTTCTTACTGTTATTTGGCAAAACTCTCCAGTTTTCTTATCTGGAAGATGTGGATAGCAACACTTTCGTTCTTTAGTGGCATTTTGAGAGCTGCAGATCAACAACCTGGATACAGACCCTTAGGTTGGTAATATTTTCCTGTTCTTGTTTTGCTCGAGCTCTTGGTCACAACACATGAGAAATAAGCTTCTAATCCATCACCACCAAGCCCTCTGAAAGGACAACTCATAATCAGCAGGGACATGTCTGTGCCAGCTGCTCTCCTTCAAGAGTTTGAGCACTGTTCATAGAGTGTTCTCATCCAGAGTAGAAGTCACCGTTTTTGCTGATGCTGGCACCAGGACTTGTGATTGCCATTCCATGTGATCTTAATGATCTTGAGTCAAGTGGTGACTTACAAAAACATACTCAAGCATCTAATTATATTTTAGACAACTGGATACTTTCAAAAGTCATGTTAACCAATTCTACTTGAACCTGTACAGTTTAGATCACCTCAGTATCATATAAGGGAGACTGCTTTAAACTTTCATTTTCAATTTGATTCAGACAAATGCAAAGAAACCACAAAAATAGCCCTGTAAGATCTGTATAACAAGTTTTATTTCTTGTAATCAATAGCTGTTCACACATCCAAAGGAGCAACTGTAGAAAATTTCCAAGGAGCCAATTATACACCACCCCCCACCCCACCTCCCTCCACCCCCCAGGTTTAACTCCATCAGCTGCTAGGTTGACTTAAGGGATCTAATTTAGTGCTTTTGCACTAATGCTAATTCAGGAAGCAGCGGTTCTGTGAAGAGGTCTTAGTGTAAATGGCAGTCAGATTTGACAAGAGCCAGCACCTGGAGTTTAGTCTTGTTTTTGGTAGTAGAAATAGAAAGCACCTCTATGAAATCGAATGTGCCACATTCTCTGTTACATTAAGGCCACACCAAGGACGTTTCATCACTTCCTAAAGTAGTAAAATGGGGATTGGTTGCTGTCAGTATGGTCAGATTTTTAAGGAAAGAGACTACAAATTTAGGAAAACACAGAATTGTTGTGTCTACTACATGCTTTAAAAGTATTTATTAGAACCAATTACATTGTTACAAAATAGATTAAACCAAGACATTCGACTACACCGTGAGAGCATATTTGCAAAGCAAATGCAAACAATAAATGACTAATGTGAAACAACTGTAGTCAATTTAAAAGTGACCAGAAAATTATTAGTACTCTCTAAAATAGTTACAAAGACTTTTCACTTACAAATTTCTTGTTTTGAATATAATTTTTAATGGAATGCATTTGAATATAATATATAATGCATTATGTTTATAATGCTTTTGGATTTGAATTTGCCTTCTTTGTTTATAAAAGTGTCTGGAAAGGGAAAAGAAGGATGCGGGGGAATTATTGTCTGGGGAGGAAAGTGAATCACAAAGCAAGACATCACATGTAATCTTCACTGTGAGAAGAAAGGTAGGAGGGAGTTATTTCAATAATTCTGGCTAGCTCATGCTCTTACAAAGCAACCCATAAACTGTGCTTTTGTGCACATGCTTTGCCATTAAATATTTTATTATGAAGACGTCAATATTCCTTTCCCCAATCTGAAAAATAGAAAGCTAAAATGGAAAGTGCACTTGTATCTTGAATTATAACATTTTATCTGGATTCACTTCTACCTTTGCAATGGGACTGCAACCCTATGAAGAATCTTCATTTATACAGAAATTCTTATTGTGCTTGTATTAATGAATAAATTTCTTGTAAACGATGCAAAGCTGAGTCCTCATTATGGAAAAAAACACACACATATGAGTTTTAAATGTTATTCTGACATGCAGGTGCTATTCTGTAAAAAGTTCTTAATTGCCAGTATCTCAGTGGACAGTTTTGGTCCAGTTCAACAGCTTTCTCCAAATGGAGGCAATTTTTTCTTCTAAGTATGAAAATACTAAATTACATAAAATACTCCACTATATAAAGATGCCGGAAAAAAAAAATCAGATTTAACCTGTTTTATCTTTACTTGATCTTGGCTTCTTTAAATTTTTAGTTTGCAACTTCATTATTAATAGACTAACTCAAAGTTTCACACCTAATTAGTGCTTAGTTGAACACCATTTAAATTTTTTTTTCCTTTTCTTCCTCAGAAGTCCGTTCTAATTCCGTAATTCCATCTTCACTTAAACTGGCATGAAATGCTTGTCTGCCTAGGAGGAGGAGTTCTTTGGAGGTTAGGTCTGCACAAATAAATCTGGCTGGTTTAGCTTTGAGGACAGATCATTTCCTGACCCATTTCATCGGGTAGGCACAGCAGTATTAATGTCCATATTAATGCTCAGAGGCAGAGCAGGGCTGCCTCTTCAGGAGACATTTTATGGGCAACACATCTCAGGGAAGTGTGGGAATTGTACTCGAACCATCGCCAATCGATGCAAATTTCTCATTGCTGATTTTAATATTGCTGAACAGGACAGAAACTCTTAGACAAAGCACTTGAGTGAAAACCATTTCTTCCCCCTCCCTTGCTCATATTTGTGCCATGTAGAGATCAGAACTGGGATATTTTTTGACTCCCACATGCGTGTGTCATTCTGCTCCGAGTTCCACAGTAAGCAGCTCAATCAGCTGAGCGGAAGAATGGAAGGGTATTATTGAACTGCCACCTTTTTTAAAATATTTTTTTTTCCCCCTTGGATTCTTCATAGGGATTGCAAAAGACATATTCTTGACACCCAGACATTTCACATTCTGATTTCAAGCCTGCACTTCAAAGCACAGAAGCTTTCCAGCATAGTGTAAAGCACTGTATTTTTGTCCCCTAAAAGTAGGCTGAACTATTTTAAATGAAACTTAAAGGAAAAAGAAATCAGCCTGAGGTAGACATGCAACGTAGAAAATTTCAGTCTGAGCAGCTTAAAATTTGTCTACTGTTGTTTCTAGGCTAATTTAGGCCACAAAGGATGCAATCTGTGCATGGAAAATAAATTTAGGGGGAAACACAGACTTTTTATAAACTTTCTATGTTCTTACATATAATGAATTTAGTGTACTGAAATGCAGTTCTTACTGTGGGAAGTTTCCAGCAACAATAGTTAGGGCTAACCTTGTTCTAGGTGGTTCTGATACTGATCAGACCAAGTGTAGTCCCAGTTCACATTTGAATATAATTTAAGACTTCTGTTTTTTTCATGATTGCCTCTGCTTATGTAAGGGCACCATTTTCTTAGTTTTTTTTTTTTTTTTTAAAGTATTAAAAGGTGTTATTCACTATCAATGGTACAGCATTTACAACAGCAGCTTAATTATGTGCAATTAGAAAGATATAATAATTTTTTATGGGTATACTAAAAAGTGCAAAACTATTATCAGAACTTCAGCCTGTTTCTTTATATCACAAAATTTACAAAATCTAATAGAAAAAAAACCCATGGAAATGCTTTAGCCAAAGAAACAGAAGGAGATTAAGTGTTAAGTATTCTGCATCAGACACCTAAAGGGAGTACTTAACATTATCATACTGTACTTGTTTGAACAAGGTTATAGCTCCCACAGAAATTTTAATTAATTTTTTGCTGCATACAGGTAACATTTCTGAACTACTGTACTTGTCATTGTTTGTGTCTTCAAATGATCAAGCAAGGCAATATTGAAGTATACTGGCAATCAATGCGAAATGGAAGACTGAACCGAGGAACCAGAATAAATGTTGTCTATGCAATTATTACATATAGAATCATAAAATCATTAAGGTTGCAGAAGACCTCCAAGGTGGTCAAGTCCAATCTTTGACTGAACATGGACATGTCAACTAAGCCATAGCACTTTCAAGGAAACTGCAGCACCAGGTGCTCTGTTGAGTTGTTTCTTGAATACTCCTGGGGAAGGTAACTCCACCGCTTCCCTGGGCAGTCCATTCCATTGCTGAAACACCTCTTCAGTAATGAAATTCTTCCTCCTGTCCATCCTGAGTCTCCTCTGATACAGCTTGAGGCCATTTCCTCTTGTCCTATCAATGGTTGCCTGGGAAAAGCAACTGACCCTCACCTCGCTGCAATCTCCTTTCAGGCAGTCATAAAGGGTCATAAGGTCTCCCCTGAGCCTCCTTTTCTCCAGGCTAAATAACTGTAATTCCCTCAGCTGCTCCTCATAAGACTTGTGCTCTAGACCCTTCACCAGCTTTGTTGTCTTTGTCTGGTCTTGCTCCAGTACCTGATAATCTTTTTTTTGTCATGAGGGGCCCAAAACTGAACACAGGTCTCAAGGTGCAGCCTCACCAGTGTCAGAGGGATAATCACTTCCTAGTTCTGCTGGCCACACTGGTTTTTCTGATGTGAGCCAGGGTGCCATAGTCCCTCTTGGCCACCTGGACACACTGACAGCTCATGTTCAGCTGGCCATCAGCCAATATTGGTATCTCCTGAAGTCACATGAACCAATGATAATCTCCCTTTTTCTCTCCCATTACTTCTATTTACATGTTATTAGAGTTAATCAAAGTATTGTATAGTATGACCTACACAGCTTTTAGAATTCTTTGAGATCTGTGGAAATATTGACTAAAATTATCTCAAGAAAACATTAAGCAAAGAAGCAGTTAGAATCCTTATCCTAATGTGCTTGTTTTCCCTAGAGCTGGTTCCAGTTTCATAAAAGACACTTTGATTTTTCTTGTTTCTTGACAATTTCAACTTGATACCTAGTTAAAAGTAAAGAAGCTCATTAAATAAATCTCCAGACCTCAGTTTTCTAAAGAAAGCTGAAAACTTTGAACCTTGAAAACTCTTTCAAGCATAGCTATGTGGATACAGTAGTACCTGTATGTTGATATAGAAATATGTTGAGATATGTAATGAAAGTTGTGTGTAAATATATTTTCTAATATTTGAATGTTTATGGCACCTCAGAGTGATTAACAACCACTGGATTTTGCATAGTATGTAGCAGGTGTAGAAAAGGAAAAGTTAAAAGGGGGACTAACAGTCTCTTCTTTGGGTCCTACTTCCCTGCTAATACGCAATTCCATTTTCACTGGCTTGCTTATCATTTGCTTCCTAACACCTTAATTGTTTAACTTGAAATTAATGGGCTTTTAAAGACTCTCTTAAATATCATTATGTGCACCAAGTTTCTGAAAACATGTTACAAGAAAAGTAATCTTCAGTATGCAAGGCTGTGACTGACCTTTTCACTTTTGTGGCTTTCCGTAAGCCTTGCTGTTGGCACTTCTTAGTAATTGCAACTTTTTAAACTTAATTTTAAAACACCTAGAAGGGCAGGTATTGAAAACATGCTAATTCCTGACTAGTCTTAAGGGAGCTGAACTTCACTGCAATATGTGATATTCCTAATAGGCCTTACTTGCAGTGGCTTGTTGGGAATCTGAGAAAAAAAATTCTCAAGATCTCTACCTATCCTCATGAGGTATTAATTTTACAGCAATTCTCTGAATTTCCAATGTCCAGCTGATGGAATATGAGTATTAAGAGAGTTGGTCAATACTCAACGTGTGACTTGTGGTTTATTACTGTCCCTGAGATGACAAAAGCGATAAGCTGCCCTGCTGAAGTGCTCTTTCTGATGAAAAAAGGAGCAGGAACATATTCAGGCTGGAAAAAGGTACTCAAACCTTTTTCCCCATTTGTTGTCAAAACAACAGGAAACTCTTGGAGTAGATGGGTTTCTCTTGTTGGTACTTCTGAGCAAGCAGTACCTTTGTCTGATCAAAGCAAGCTGCAATTATTGCAATGTAGATTGCTTTGGAAAGCTGCTAACTTTAACAGCTTATTTTTAGAGATAACACAAGATGTTTCCGTTCATTAAACCGTGGAAGACTCACTAAAGTTAATAGTTGTAGTTACCTCTGCTGAAGTCATTATGTAAATTCAGTGACAGGGATGCAATTTACCGATTATGACAAACTGATATTGTCCTAGGATATGTTAAAACTGTTCTTACTGTAAAAGCTGCACTAAATCTGTAAGAAGCAATTTCGTGTTGCCTACTGCAATAACAATACTTGCAAATTGGTTTTATTGTAATGCAACTGTGTGTGTTATTTAAAGAGGTAAATAGCTACTAGTAAGGTAAGGAAAATCAAAGATGCAGAGCTAAGTAAAGTGCAATTGGCATGAGGTGAAGAGATTAAGGGTTTCTGTTATAAATAATAACAGTGCTAATACAACAATATTAAGTTTTGTTCTCTCTTGCTATTAGTCTGAAGATAGATAAAGATCAGGGGATTAGTATATTCTTACAGTATCAGTCTTTGAGCCTTAAAAGATTAATCTTCAGATGACATTAACTGGAGCAAAAGCTGAGCCCTTATCAGCAGGGGCTGTGCAGGAGCAAAGTAAATCAGGAGTTGGTTCACTGCTGGTATGAATTTCCTGCATGAGGAGAGGAATTCAGTCCTTAAAGAACTCGTGCTTTGCTAACACATAAACAGTGCTTTAATTCTATTTATATCCTTTTCTGTCCCTGTCCATAGACATTTCAAACCTACCTGGTGACCAGCTGTCCATCTTCATAATCTATTCAACATCAGTCCATGCACACACTTAACCTCTTGGCTTGGAAAGTACGAGCGACTTTGTAACCCCACAATAGTGGGACATGACTGTGGGAAACTGGAGAGAGAGGCTACCTGGTGGAACGTTTAGTTGTTAGCAGCTGAGATTTCAGTATGCATTTAAGATCAGAGCATTTGCCCTGCAGTCAACCTGTACCTCGACAGTGTGTGCAGCAGGCTTGTTGCTGGCTTTACTGCCACTAACAGTTCTTGGCTTTACTGTGGTGACGGAGAGGTGAACCAGATTTATGTCTCAATGTCTTTTTTTTTTAGGTGACATGCTTATGTCTGAATTTTAGAAGTAGGAAATTATGTTCCCTCCCTCCCTTTCAATTTCCTTATTTTCCAGCTAACTCTGAATGTGTGATACTGTTGCATGCACCTACTTTTCCTCTTGTCTTTGATCCTTTTATATTTGCTCCATTAAAGTTATCTTTAGATTTGTTTGTTTGTCTCTGACTCAGACATCAGGCAGCAGCACTGCCTTTGATGGCTGGATCAGTCTGACATTTGTGAAGATACAGTAATTTTTCCACAGGGAGGCACCAGTCTTCTGGTTTGCTTTTCTAAATTATATGGCCTCTCTGCTGGGCAATGTTACAGAGGACATGCAGCAATCTCTGGCTGCAGCTCTGGTTTCTGGGCTTATGGAAAAACAGAACTCACATTTCAGAAGCTCTGCACTTGTTGAAAAGAGGCATGAAAATTTAATAAATGACTTTTTTCTTCCTCCTCTGATATTCTTGAATGTGGAAATATTACTATGTTAGCAGCTAAGATGTAGGGACTTTGGATAAATATTTCTTGCAGATAGCTGTTCCAAGTGAATGTTATCCACTGAGTTCCAGACAATGAGTTACTAAAAACTAAACAAATAATTTGAATATTTTTATTCAAAATGGAAAGGAACCTTGACTGCTTTCTATTGTGCATTTATGCCAACTTGTGTAGATGTAACCCATAGATATATCAAAAACATATATTAGGGCTGGAAACAAAACTGGCAAAAAGCATTTCCTAGTCGGTTTTAAAAAATTTAGTTGTATCTCAGCAACAGTCTTTGTGTTCATGCTTCACTAAGACAGTAAGTGCTGTATGTAATAAACTTACCTACTTAAAATCATAACGAGAGCATAAAAAGGATTGTTCTATCGTGGTGTAACAATATCTCATTGCACTGCTCGCTTTTAAAAAAATCATCTGCATTTTTGTGGTATGCTGATGAGTATTTTAAACAGTCAAAATAGTCTTCAACATATTCTGCTATTTTAGCTTGTTCTTTATAGTCCAGGAAAAAAAAAAAAAGAGTGGGGGTGAGTAGACGGAGTGATACAATCAGTTTTGGAGAATAAAATAATATCTTCTTGCTAAGTTTCAGGAACAGATAATTTCTCATTTACAAATCTACGCTTCAGGCATAATTCAATAAAATATATAAAGCTTTTGTGGTCTTGTGAGATTTAGTAGTGAAGAAACTGGATATATTTTTATTGAATCTATCTTTCAGAAAATTACTGAGTAACAGCCATGAGCTTCTCTTTTCAGAGCAGTGTTGCAGTTTTATTATAGTAACATCCAATTGCAATGCTGTTTAAGGCTGTTGAGCCTAATTTTGCTCTATTCCCCCTATTCAGAGGCTTTGTTACTAAGTCAAGCTGTTGTCTGAAATCTGTGATAAAAAGGGATTTTAAAAAGATCTCTGAGCATGAGCAAATGTTGATGGATTATGAAAAGGACAGATTATCCATCTTTCTTCCCTCTTTTATAATTTTAACATTGTAATTCATGCATCAATTTATATACACCTAGGGTGTGTATCTTTGCACATTTGTCTATGTCATTTTGTTCCCAACCATTAAAACATCATCTCAAATTTTCTTGATCTTCTTGAATAAATCGGATGTTTAGGACTGTGGGGTTTGGTTTTGGGTTTTTGTTTGTTTTTGTTTTGTCCGGTGGGGTTTTTTGTTTGCTTTATTTTGTTTGGCTTTTTAACTATCCTTGCTCAATTACCAGTGAACAGGCAGTAAGATGCATTGAGGGACAGGAGATGAATAAGACCAGAAATTTCTACATTTCTGAAGACCATTCCTTAGGGATCTGATGTTGGAATTGCAGGCGACAGGAATGGAGTTGCTTCTGTTGTCATTTCTTTTTAGAGATGGGTAACGTTTACTCCTGGAAATTCTTGCCACTGATATTAAATTTTTTTTTTAAATCACATATATTCTGAAGAACATATCCAAAGATTGTTGTTTGGCAATTCTTTTTTTTGGGGTGTTTTGAGTGTTTTTTGTTGTGTTGTTGTTTGGGTTTTTTGGGTTTTTTTCCTCCTCTGTAAAATTTTTTTTTTTTTCATTATGATACACAGAAAGTTTGTCACATGTTATAAAAAAGCTGCAAAACACTTTTCGAAAAGACCAGTACTCCTTTGGGTATATTTCTGTCTTGGGGAAAAAAAGGCACAGTAAGAACATGCATAACAAGACCACTTATAAGAAAATTATACTCATGGAATGCATTTGCAAAGAAAAAAATATCCAGAGATATTTTTTCTAAGTTGAGCATTAGTGCACAGGAATGTATGACCAGGAATTGAGAAAGAAACACAAAATAAGAATATGCCATATTATTGTAATTTTAACACTGAATAATTTTTTGATCATTTCTAATTTAAAAGTATTCTGATTTTGATTCATGGCAAATTCTTTTGCTTAAGACACATCCTGAACCAATATTAGTTGAAGAATTTTATTTTAAAATTACACCTTTTTCAGATATTATTTTGTTAGTTTTTTACACATTTAGTAGACAAGAGTAAGTCATTTAAAGGCAAGATTTTAAATGTTGGTACTTCCCTCATAGTTTATTAAAAGACAACATTGCCATTGCCATTTCTTGAAAGCTCCATGCACTGGGCAGTGCCTTTGATACCTCAGTGCAAACTGACATTTTGATGCTATGTGTTAAGTCCTCCTCTCCTTCTGGGACAAGCACTAAGACACAAGAGATAGACTGACACTGAGAATGAATGGCTATCTCATAAGGCTGTGCAGAAAACCTGTCAATACTTGGCTAGTCTAATGGCAGAGCTATTAGAAAATAACTGGTCTAAATCATGTGCATTGGCCAGTTAGGCTGTCCAGAGGCATCCTTATATTCAAAGGAATTCCAAACAAATATGGCCATGATCTCTCTGCTGGAAACAAAATCCTTGAACCAGTTCCCTTGTCCAGCTGGAAAGGAATTTGTAATTTGCCCACATAAGTAGGCACACATGTTGATTTTGGAAATCTGCCTCCAATTAGCAGGTGTTTAATATTCTAAGTGTATTTGCTCAGGTATCCACAGGCAGGCAACCTTCCACTGTTACTCTCCATGAAAGGAAATTCTCATCCATAGGTTAGTAATGGAAAATGAACTGAATTACAAACAGATGCTGAAGTCTTGAAGCTACCTGTGGCTTGTGAAGAGTCTAAAAAACATGACTCATATAGTGTGGCTGAGGGAGTTGAGTTTATTTAGTCCTGAGGAGGCTCAGGGGGGATTCATCATTCTCTACATCTCCCTGAATGGAGGCTGTAGTGATGAGGGGACTGGTCTTTGCTGGGCCTGCACTGACAGGAGCAAAGGAATTCTCTTTGAGACAGTGGAGATTCAGATTAGATTTTAGAAAAGCTTTTCACTGTTAGGGTGGTCAGGCATTGGAATAGGTTGCCCAGGGAGATGGTGGAGTCACCATCCCTGGAGGTGTTTGAGAGTTGTCTGGATCTGGCACTGGGTGATGTGGTTTAGGGGTTACAGCGGTAACCTGTGTGGATGGTTGAACTGGATAGCCTTGCGGTTCTCTTCCAGCCTTGATGATCCTATGACTTTGATTCTATTCCCCAGTCTTTTTAATTAAAAAAAAAAAATGGTTTGTGCCCATAGGACAAAGGAAATCACAGCTAACTGTAGAGCTGGTCCCTGGTGATGTAGTGTCAGAGCTGCTACTCTGATGTAGGCAGACCACTGGTGGAACAGAAGGAGAGAACAGGGAGGCTGTGGCTTAGCATTACACAGACTGAGCTTTTGCTACCCTGCCTCTCTCCCTAAGGCAGTGTAGTGTGCTATATCAAAGGTATTTTAAATTTACGGTGTTAGATACTAGATTTGCAATGCCAGGTAATCTAGTGGGGCATAGATATGTGTGCTCTTCATCCAAATCCAGCAGAGGAATAACGCATATTGTATTAAGGAATATAATCTATGTTCTATGAATCATGCTTCAGTAGCTACAACAGGCTATACAGTTGCTGAAAATTGGTGAATAAAAGGAGAAACCCAACCAGCAGAAATGCAACTTAATATTTACTGTGACATAGCATATTGCTTCACTGTTACATCATAAATCTGCAGTTTAGAAGCAATCTGCACCACTGTGCAAAATACTTCCGAGAAGAGGAAAGGGGACAACATAACTTTAAAGTTACATAATTTTAAAGACCAAATCAGCAACTACTAATCACTGCATTTGCATTAATACTTTGGTGGAAAATAGTTACAATCCATCCTTTACATATACTAATTATTTTAAATAACATTACTCATGAGAAAAATCTCAGGACTTTCAAATAAATTAGCTACAGGTAAAATCTTTTGTTGTCTGTGACTTGTTTCATGGTGTCTTATTTGAGTCTTCAGTGTTTCATTTAGCTATTTTTTATAGGTTTTACCTGATAATACAAGTCAAACACCAAGATTAGCTTTAATTTTGAGTGTTCCATACCATTTAATATACTTACTAGGCACAAGGTAATTTTGGGCACAAAAAATGAAGAGAGGAGATTATTGTAAGAGAGGAAAAGTTAGCAGTAAGCTAGATAAACCTGGAGAAAGGTATTTTTTCTTATTTCTATATTATGTATAAAAGATGTCTTCTGCACCCACAGTTGATCCAGTCTCCTTTTGCTGAGATAAGATCCTCCACATCATACCTGAATTTTTTTCTAAGTTATTCATGTCAGTTGAGATTTGTTAAAAATTTGATTTTTGGTGAAAAGTGGATAAAACCTTATAGGTGACTTGCTACCATCAGGCAGAGGTTTCAACAGAAAAAGCTCCATTCATCTGTTCTCATTCCCAAATCTCCTCAAGTAACTCTGTTTGTAAGCTTTTCTTTAAGTGGAAGTCAACTGTGTGTGAAATGCTCTATAATATTGACAGCTATGACTTAGAGCTAAATAAGTAAGTGTAGTATTTTGCGTCTTCTCCGTTTGCTAAACGTGGCAGAGATCTTCTGCAACATCCAAAGAGGTTATTATCATGCAAACAATCTTCTGCTCATCTTGAAGCAGATGGATCCTGTCTTATTTAAATCGCCTCACTTTCTGCAAATGACAGAGCCCTCATGTTTCCACATGTTGGATTGCTCCCGAAGGAGGAAGGCAAACAGATTCTGTGGCTGCCGATGCTGGCACTGCTTCTGTTCCCTTTTGCATGGAACATAATAGCAGATATGTTGTGCTTGGAAGTATCAGGACCCGACCCCACACCCCCCCTTTAAAAAGGAAGTGGTGTTTGGAAGAAAGCAACAAGTTTCAAAGAATAGCAATTAACTTTGATTTAGAAAGTTGAAAGTGCTGGATTTGCTTTATTAATGCAAGGAGGTGGTGTTAGGGAAACAGAAAATATTCTAGCACATCAATACTATTACCAGGAATTTGTGTCATTTCTGCACTTGGGATAAGGCATAATCTGTAGACAGAGGATTTATGTAAGGAGGTAAGCCAGGAGTTTTTAAGAACAGGTCACGCAAACATCTGCTTGGAGTGTCCTCGGTACGCACTTCATCTCGCCTCAAAGAAAGAAGATGAACTAGGTAATCCCACTGGATGCCTTTGAACTCAGCACATCTTTGATTTTCACATCGATAGGTACTTCCCAGGAAACAGTTTCTTGTTTGAAAGAATAGCTTAATAAAACACAAAGGAAGGTGTTACCACCTCAATCATAGATACATTTGAAGGACGGACTGCTACACTGGAAAAGATTTTTGGAAGGTCTCCAGTTCTTTACTTTTGCCCACCACAGTACTGCTCTGCTAATTTGTACAAGTTGTTTTTGATGCTATTTTTTCTCGAGTACGATGCAAACAGAAATCCAGTTATAATCTCAGCCATGTGGGTGGTTGCTATGTCAAAAAGAACAGTCTATTTCTTTATAGGTATCAGGTGACAATGTCTTTTGGGACAGTCATAAAAGTTACCTTCTAAAAATCAGTGACAGTCTTCCTTGGTATACAAGCATTCTGTTTCGTTTAGGAAAGTTGCATTTTCATAAAAGCCAGTTAGAAATTGATTTCAATAGTGCTGGGAACTTTCTTGGTTTGCTTTCAATCTTCTGAAATGAATGGAGCACTAACTCAGAGTTTTCCTGTCCCTTATGTTGTATGTCTGTGATTTACAAATACAAGTTTGAAACAGAACATAGTTTTGAATCCGATACCATTTTCTACTAGGCAAGGACTAAAAGAAGTCTCTAGTTTATGAATCTTTAGGAAGATTATTATTTTGAAACTTTAGGAAGGTTCCTTATTATGTTTGATTTTGGTCATCATTTTATCATTTTTTCAGTAACCCCACAGGTTTGAGGAAAGTCAGGAGTTCTGATATTTATTCCGCTATAACCTAATAAAGTCAGTATTTTCAGACAGTTAGCTTCAGCCTTTGTTTCAGAAGAATAGTGCAACTGTCCTGGGAAATTTCCAGGCCCTTTATCATCCCTGAGTTTGACTTGACTCATTTGGTATGAACCTTGCAGATTTTGGGAGATTTTCTTTTAATTACCCTATTGAGGAACTGAGCTCTTCACCCAAACTTTTTTTTTTTTTAAATTTTTTTTTTATTTTTATGTATGTGTGTGTGTGCACATTTTGGTTTGGTTTGTTTAAGGGGTCTGTTTTAATTACTTTCCATTCCTGATGAAGATTGGTGGATGCTATGTCCATTACACAGCAACTGGCCTTGAAAAATATTGCTACACTTCTAATTAGAACAACTGATGTAGCCTAATATGAAGAAAGGGTCCCAGGAGATTTTGCCTCTGTCCGAGCTTGGCTCAAAAGAAGAACAGGGTTGAAGTTAAGTATTACTTAAGCCACCTGCATCTTTTCTACATTTCAGGCCATTTGTAAGCAGCCTGTAAGGAATAACTTCAGCAAACAGGGACTAGACTCTTCCAGCTGTCTTGCATCCACGTGTAAGAGGAATGATAATGCAAGAGAGGAAGCAAAGGCCACTGTAATTAGAATATTCAGGTGTAATCTTTGTCAGTCTTCTTAGCCAGCTTTATTGATGTTTATAGAGAGGAAATTAAGACTGTGTGAAGAATGACAGAGTCAGCAAGGGAAGAATTCATGTGAGGTGCTGAAAATAAGTTGTGGTACCTGGATTTCTCAAAACTTACCAGTGGTCAAGCTTAGCAATGAAACCTGAATTTCTTTATCTCCTTCATGCTTACTGTTTTCAGCATCCTTTGTGGCCAATCCTTTGGAAATAATGAAGCGTAAGAGAACAGTCTCTTGCTACAGAGGTAGTGTGTATTAATAGTTAAAAGCCGTTCTAGCAAATAGAAAAAAGTAGGTTCCATTTCCACATGTCCTGTAAAGGCAATACATGTCCTGGTAGATCACATCATTCTATTCTCAAACTAAAACCTTCCATGTTGTGTTATCTTGTCTGAAATAATTAATAATCTCTTAGAATTATGATTTCTATTGTGATACTCCATTCTTTCTCCTAATTTTTGTAATTATTAAATTCTTAAGGAATAGTTTTATCTTTTAGCTGAGACTCCCAAGGGCATAGTTTTGTCAGTGCTGTGACAAGAGCTAATAAAGCCAAAGGCTCAAGCCTATATTTATTTTTATTTTCTCAGATATGGTGCTACTCCAGAATATGCAAGATATAAGCTGGTATTACTGAGGTGAGAGGTTGAATGTTGGTTTCTCCTTATGCATCTCACCATCTGCTTGCAGTTGCTTTATTTCCCCCCCTCGTACTTGGTGTTCTGCCTTTGAGAAGCATTTAATAACATGTCTTCCTTCATTAACATGTCAGGGGATACAACTGCCAGGATAAGGCAGGCACTGTGTGTGGTTCAGTGGGAACTATAATTAGTGAGAGGGCAGGCACCCCAGAGTCCTGAGGATGTGCCTTTGCACACTGTCACTGCGGGTGCCATCTCGTGGCGGCACAAGCTGGTGATGATGGCGGGTTTGTCTACCTTGGCATGGTGGGTGCCCTTGGCAGGAATATTTTTCTGACTTGGTTGTTGCCATGAAAACTGATTTTGGAGGGCCTTGTTACACCTTTTGTTTCCATATGTATTTCATATAATGTTTGTACCCAAATGTTACTAGAGCAAGTATGATAATGCTTTCTCTTTTCGGATGTGGATGGCTCGTCAATGCTTTATCTGAAGCAGAGGATATCCGCACACTATACCTTTTTTCTAATGACTGACTGTAAAATCAAAAGCTTTCTTCCCTCTCCTTGTCCATTTTATATGTTTCTAGACTTTGCCAACTGTAGCTTTTTAGAAAGTTTGAACCTGTTTGGTTTGAGCTTCTTTTTAAACTATTTTCCTTATGATTTGCCAAAAGCAAGTTATCAACTAGGAAACTTCGTGGTAAAATGGTCAGAATCCTATTGCTCTTTGCATTATATGTGCTTTGTGACCCACTAAGGATTTTATCCTTTGTTTTTATACTTCATGACTGTTGTCAGTTTATATCTCTGTGAGGCTCCACTGACACTTTAAGCCTGAGTCATAGCTGGAATCCCTGACTTCTTTGTGTTCTCTGGGGCTCTGTTTGAGTCATGCAGTAAAGACTTTGTTCCGCTAGTAACACAGCTTTAGCAACAGAGAGCATTGCTGGCCTGGAAATGGCAGGAGCCTTTTCTCCTCAAAGGAATTGGTTTTGCCCTTGGTTGCCTCATAGTAAAAGCAAAGTTTGTGTAAAAATATTTGGTTTGGCAGTTTTTTTTTAAAGTTAACAATTCTTTTGTCGGTTTATGAAATTCATTTGCCAACAAAAAAAAATTCAAGTTAACACAGAAGTGTCATCCTTTTCTTCTGAATAAGGGTAAAAATAGACCTATACTAATAGATACAGTTTAAAAGTCTATTTGGTTTTATAGCATGTAAGTAAACTAACAGGCAGATGAACTTAGTTTTCTCAAATAAATTGTCATCAGTGTTTCAGAGGGATACATGAATAAATTATGCCTAATTAACATCACATTTATTAAACATGTTACTTAATATTAAACACCAGAACTAAGTAATTTTAAATAACCATCTGTTTTCATACATTAAATCACAGTATTACTTCTGTAACTAATGCTACTCTGTTAGTCTCCCAGGCAAGATAATAAAGCACAAAATGAATATGTCTACATATGAATCCATCGCCAAAGAAAAACAAAATGCTAATGAGTATCGGGGAAATAGGTTATTAATGAGTATTGTAAGTGATAGGATATTCAGCCTTTCAAAGGCTGAACAAACAAAAATTCAAGAATATACAAATATTGAGGTAAGCTTGCCCCTGTTTGTAGATAACCTCCCATGTCTGTTATGCCAAATATTTCCTACATGGCTTTTTAGTGGTATATAAATAACATTCATTTCCCTGACAGGTTGTAAATTATCCTGAATAGAGAATCACAGAATCATTCAGGTTGGAAAAGACTTCTTTGAGATGACTGAGTTCAACCATTAACCCAGCTCTGTCAAGGCCACCACTAAACCGTGTCCTGAAGTGCCACATCCACATGTCTTTTAAATATCTCCAAGGATTGTGGTCACTCCTAAGCTTGACTGCTTCAATCATATTTATCTTGCATGCTTTCTTTCCTGTTAAGTAGTTTGATTAATTCGTAAAGGTTTTGAATGGGCTAGGTTATAGTCAAGATCCTCTTTACTCAAAATACTTATGGTCAATCTCTGGGAGCAGAAAATGCATTGGCACTGAGAAGATCTAATTCCCTGCATGCCCTTTCCTCATTTCACTTCCCAAGTTCACTTCTCAAGACACCCTGTGTTAAGCAACATGTCAAGGAAACCTTTAATGTATATCAGTAATCACCGTTTGTTTGTTTTTTAAACACCTTTACATCTTAGGTATAATCTAATTGACGTTCATGTGTGCAAGGCAGTTCAGTACCATTGCTAGAGCTGTATTGAAGGCATACATCTCACTTATAAAAATATACAGTAAAAAAAGTTCCACAACCCTTAATATTTTTGAAAAGAAACGCAAAACCTTTGACATCATTGCTGTGAACTCATTCTCTGCAAGGAGAGTAATTTCTCACTGGACTTCAGCAAACAGAATTTTACCCCACACCTTTTCTTTCCTGCACAAAAGAAGAAGGAGGATACTTTAGTCAGAAAAGAACAAGTTTAGAATTAGGAATTGGTATATTAATTAGCTCAATGGATTGCAACACTGAAATCCTAGCTTGTAACAACTTAGGGACTTGTAACTTTTTAAAGAGGCCTGTTATTCAACTACAACCTCAGGCTGGGAAAGTCATTGGATTTCTCTCCATCCCCTATTGATAAACCCATAAGATAACGAGGTAAAGCTGAAAAGACCTGCCAGCTCATATTGTTCATCTCTCTGCACATTCAATGCTCACCCTTACTGTTGCATTTTTAACACTTTCCAAAGGCCAGGATTCACTGTCTTACTGAGCTCTATTGAAAAAATATTGTGGAATCTAAAACATATAATTGTTTGTGTGGCTGGAGTTCAGTGTCAAGGGCTTGATTCTGACCTGTCTCTAGTTTAACAATGAACCCCTTCTTTGAGGTGTTTTTTTAAAATCAGTCTTCATGCAAGGAGAGCCAGAGCAATGCAAATGCGTCACTTATTTTAAAATAAGATCAAACTGTATATAATTCAATAATATTGTTATATTTATTCATTCCAAAACTTGATTTGATCATGGCATCAGTAGGCAAGTTCTTCATAGTATGCTTAGCTCTTTTCTTTACCTCTTGTCTCTTGTTTTTCGGTTTTTTTGGTTTTTATTCCTTTTATTTTTGTGGGGGGAAGATGGGTTTAAAGAAAAAAAATCACTTGGAATTTTATTGATTATATACTAGAGAGATCCTTTGAGAATTAACAGCTTATTTTTGCATTTTAGTCAGGTTTCAGGGCACATTTTTCCTCATTATTCTGAGTAGCCAAAATCAGCAAGCGTTGTCATTGTTGCCATCATTATCATTATTATTTCACAGTAAAGATCACATTGAATAGCATAATAAAAGGTCAACTACTTCATTTCCTCTACAGTTATGCTCCAAGTGCTTCCATAATTTTCCTTCAAAACAAAGTGGGTGTTAGTTTGAAACCTCCACGCTCTGCAGGTCATTCTGTATAAACATGAATCTTTGTTTCAGAAGAATGCTACATATGTCTTGATGTTTTTACGGTAAGTGTAAATAAATAAACATTGTAAAATGCTTTTTCCTTGCCTATATCTGCAATAAAAAGTCAGATCTGGTAGGAGATGACCCACATGAATACATAGATGGTTAGATGCTTCATGGAAACAAAGTAATGGAGTCTCTCCTTCTTTGATATTGAGGAGATAAGTTGAAGATGTAGGGTTTGTTTTAAATGTAAATGTACTTTCTGAGTAATCTGAGACTTAAACATGAAGTTAAATGAAATTATTCTAGCAGAGCTCTTTGGAAAAATTAGATGCTCCAAGAGCCAAAAAGGTCCTGGAACACAAGGAGGAAAAAAAAAATCAAATACTGCCAGTCTGTCAGTCTTGAAATAAGCTTGAGAGGGTTTGAGAGACCCAAGCAGCCTTTCTGCATTTAGATTTGATTTAGCAGGGCAGCCAGCAAGGCAGGGAGCTCTCATTGCTTTGGCCACTCAGGGCCACTCCAGGATCTTACTGACAACAAACACACCTGTGAGACGTTTATTGCACACCAAGTCTTGAATGGGATGTGGCACTGGAAGTTTGATTGGTTACAGTTGATTGATTGTGCTGCTCTGCACACATTGCTGTTGTTTCTTCAGTCTGCTGCAACCTCACAATTCCTCCTTGCTTTTTAATATTGACTGAAGAAACCACTGAATAAAACTTAATTATATCTGTTTTGATAAAAATCAAAGGAGTTGCTCACACAATCTGAAATGCTGCTAATAGTACAGCCAGTTTGGGGATATTACTATCCTTAACACCTAAATTGTGCTCTTTTTTTGAAGATGGAGTATCTGAAAGATCAATACAAGAACTAAAATGCAGAAAAACTTTTAATTTCTATTTACCTTTTTCACCCCCCTGTGCTGTCTCTGTAGGTTTGTAAAGGTCATACAGCTCATTTTGCAGCAGGGTGAAGGAAAGGGAGTCATTGTGTTGAAGGCATTTGGACTAGTATAGCACACAAAAGGAAATGAATATGAATAGGGTATTTGTGGTGGGTGGTGGATGTCATAGATTGCTCTGGTAATACCTTAGTGTTACTTTACTGAATGCTTCAGTTAAATTTAGAAAACAGCAGGCCAAGCTATAAGGAAATATTAAACCAAAGAGGTGTAGAATATGGTATCCATGTTGCTTATGTAAAAGAGGATGTGGTTCAGTTACAGAGCTGGTGCTGTAGCTGACATTATCTTTTTATTTAATAGTTTATAAATATCTTCATAAACACCTGAATGTTTCCAAAAGGCAGAAGCACCATTTAAGTTTGTGATAAATGCAGAAAGTGTCAGAGTTTCAATACAAGCCAAGGTCAGGACATTTCTATTTCTCTTTTAGAGAATACCCAGCATAACCACCTTGCTGTGATGAGCCTTGGTGAGAGAACAGAGGCTTTCCCAAATAACATTTGCCCATCTTTTGGAAGCAAAATCTTCCAGAAGACTTGCACTGTACAGTGGCTAGTCAACAAGTCCTAATTTCAAGCTATTTTGTTTTCGAATTCAGGGGTTTGGTGTAGTAGGGCTACTACAACCCACAACATAAGGTATTATATAATGGGATTCCTCTCTTCATTTTTCCTCCACCTGTCCAGTTATTTGTTAGAAAAGTGATTTGTGATACATAACCTGATATCCCTGAAAAAGCATTTGAAATCTTCAGCTAGAGCAACTGAGAAGATTTTTAACCTTGGAGTCTTTTTACAAGTCCCAGACTGTAAAAAGGTAAAAAAAACCAAAACAAAAAAACCCCCAAACACCAAAAAACCTGAAAACACTAACAAAAAAAAAACCCAAACCAACCAGAACAGAACAACCAAAAAAAAAACCAAGGCCAGAACTTTATAGGATCTTTTGCTGGTTTAGATTAAAACAAAAAAGAATTTTTCCCCTTTTCTTTAATCCTTAAATTACACAGATATGCACACAGGTTTAATGCTTAAACTGCAGTTTCCAAATGGTACCATTTCTTACACAGGGCAAGACCCTCAGAGATGTTAAAAAATAGTTGGAGTTACACAGAAATGCATCTAAGGATCTGTGTCAAGGTGCCTTGAAACACTGAGACCAAAACACCATCTGGTTCTATCAAAAACTAATGTGTTAGACAAGTCAAGCATCTCTGAAAAATCAGGCCACTTAGTGCTCTATATGTAACATGCTGAGCAACTCCTGCCCTTCAGGATCAAGCTGCTTCTAAAAAACTTAAGTTTCAAATGTTGGACATAATTAATTTTCTGCTACAATTAGTTTGAGGCCAAACAATAGAATGCAGCCTCAGATCCAGGCTTAACTGGATGCTGAGGACATCCTTGCTTTGAAATGTAATATGCCTGAAGAAAGAGAGAGTCCCACACTCTTTGTTCCTTATGAGAATTTAAATATTTAATGTGTGAGAATGTAGAATTACATTTTAAATCTATGTACTGAGTATGGCTATCTAAGCTGCTCTTATTACATATTTCTTTGCTAAATTTGTTCTTCATAAATCCTTTTGATGATTTATTTCCCATGTCAACAGCCATTACAGGGAACATTACTGAAACATTTAATGTTATTGTTAATTTTTCATTAGGCTTTATTATTTTAAATTGGTACACTGTTGCTAAACCTCTCCCCCCCACTTTGTTAATCGAAGTTCCTAATGTAGTAAAACCACATGGTATAATTTCTTCTGAGCTGTTTGTTTGTCAGTGTTTTGTTTACATTTATCCAAGGTCATAAATAATGAATGTCTCTCTCAGTAGGCCTTTGCAGCCTAGTCCTGAAATCCCTGAGGTCTGTTGGGATCCTAAACCTGATACCACCCAGCCCACTGCTTCTGTTGAAAGATTTTATTTATACCATGAACATCTTCAGCATCACCGTTTGTGCCTTTCAACGGGCCACAGGACTCATGTTTGCATACACCCTCTAAAACAAAGCCAGAGGGAAATGGAAACAGTGCTCTGCTGGCAGTCACCTGTCCTTTCATCACACACGTCACATTTCTGAGTTATGCTCATTTTTGTTCCTCCTTGTCTTTCCTACAAAAAAAAAGGCATTTCATGATATGAATCCAAATGCAAGGATGACAATTTCCAGCTGTGATTAATGCTTGTTTGCAGAGCTTGCAAAACAGCCACTGTGGCCACTCACAGCTTTCGTACATTTACCAGTTTGCCAGAAATAGCTGTTTCCCACCTCTTTGCTGGGGGCCCAGAAACTTTTCAAACCATAATTCATTGAAACACTTCTAACAGTTTGAAAAAGGAGGAGAAAGAAAAGAATTAACCCCACCCCCTGCACACACAGCACCTCTGGGATCTGTCAGATATACACAAGACCACAGATATTTACTATTAGGAGCATTTCCTTGTTGTTAAGGGTTCCTAATGCATACAGCTTAAAAAACAGGTTCTCTTTTTCTGGACACAAAAGTTTTGTGTGAGCTGCTCAGCACCTGCTACAGCTGCACTCATCTCTATCATGCTCAGCCAGGCTTGAATAGCTGCACAGATCAATTATTGTAATTTCCTACTGTTGAGGAAGAGTGTTAACTCCAGCCCAGGTTCAGATACAGGAGTATCTGAATGATACAATGAGGCACATCCATAGTGGCCATTAATAGTGTTGCTACTAATGTGTGTACTAAACAATAAAGATTTTCAAGTTCTTTTGGCATCTGAAACTGAAGTAGTCATCTTATTTACTGATGGAATAAAATAATCTAACTACCAACCTCTTTTATGGCAAATTGTTCCATCACAGTGCCATACTTGTTGAAATACCTTATGTATTAATGTCATTCACTCAAAATACCCACAAAATATATATATATACAGAAGAAAAAACTCTCAAAGTAAAAATCTGTTTCTAAAATGTCTCCTTTGGAGAAACTTAGTTTTCCCTGGAAAGTTTACAGTAGCTTAACAAGTTAGAGCTTGTGGTTTGGCTTTTCTTCTTAGCCTTAAGAATTTTTTTCCATGCTTTCACTAATTCAGCTGCAGCCTCATACCATTGGGGAACAAATGCTACAAAGGTGTGAGGACTGTGCCAGGGTCCAGCATTCATTATGCCTGCTACAAATGGAACTCATCACTGTTAATTAAAACTACTAGAGCAATAAGCTGGTCCAGTCTTCACAGGTCAAACAAGCAGCGCTCATCCTAGCAACAACCGGTCAGCTCTGTATCAGGTGGTGGTGGTGGTCACTTCCTCTTAGGACCAGGATGCATACTAGACCTGGGGAGAAAAAAAAAAAAAAGAACAAAATATGTTGTAGCTGATAACAGAAGCACCACTTTTGCTTCAGTACTGGCTATAAAAATAACTCCTTTGCAAACACTGAGATGCTTGAAAAATGCACTGATTATTAGAGCGTAATTTCTAATTACCACATAGCTGAGTGAAACATGTTTCAGATTCCAGTAATAGAGAGAAAAATCTCCTAACACTGAATAAAAAAAAAAAAAAATGAAGTAAGGAATGCCTTGGAATTGCTGCTTAGGCAGATGGGTGAATAAACTCATCGCTACCTCTGGCACGGTGCAGCTAAGCAGGAGCACCGCGGCTGCTGCTGTGCACTGATCCCAAGTGGTGTGTTGAAAGTGAAACAGATGAAAAGGAGTGTGGGGTGGATGGAGAAGAAAAGGAGAGACAAATACCAAAGAACTTAGCTTGGAGGGACAGGAAGGCTTGACTAGAATTTTTCTCTAGCTGTCTTGTTTACTGAATGTAAATGCCTAAAGTTGTTCAAAGGAACTTCCCTCCTTTTCAAAGGATTTTAATGTATCTCACAAGGTGCTTTAAAAAACACCTTTGAACACAGTTTGTTTTCTCTGTGTGTTTTAGGAAGTGATTGATGCTGTTTACAGCACTTCATTAACCTCCTCCCTGTTTCTGCTTGTGTTTTGTTCAGTTTTATTATAAATGTTTGGACTTTAAGTAACTTGCTCCAGGTTATTTTGAAATGTTGCTCTCTGCCAACGGCACCTTCATTCTGTTGCCTCCAAGCAGGTTCATTAAAATCTCTGTGGAGAAGCACGCATTTTATTTGGCATTAACTCCAGCACAGCTCCTGAAACAGCAGTTTCTGATTGATCTTGAAAAGTACTTTGGTTTTGGCTTTCTTGCAAACCCCTCTGGTGCACCTTGTACCTTCTAACAGTGTTCACCACAGACAGCTTTTCAAACAGTTTAAACCCTTGGAAAGTTATTGCTACTTTAAGCTTTAGTGAGGGTTTTTTTTTTTTTTCCTTTTCTTTTCTTTAAAATCTGAGGATAGAATGGTATAAAATTCTAGCAAGCAGTCATTTTTCCCTCTGTTAGTCACCTCATTTCACCATAACATCTTTCCTGTTCTTATAGCTCTAACACTTCTTTCTCCTGCAAATTAATATGATTTGGCACTTATTTTCCTTTAAGCCATACCAGTTTTCAGAACTTTTTAAAATTCTGTGTTAATGTCCAACATCTGATTAGTTATGAATCAGGGAAAAACATATCAGTTTACTCTTTTTAGACAAAGTACAATTGCAATTACTTTCTCACCCACTCCTCCCCCGACACTGGAAATTTATTAAAACAACTGCAAGTAAAATCTCTAAATCATTAGTATCTTCTTGTATTTACAGGGAAATGAGTGATCATATTTCTGTCTGGCCATAAGTAAGTCTTAAATTACAGCTATTTTCCAGCAATAAGATGCTTCATCTCTTTTATGGCTTTCTCTCAAGTATGTGAAGTACTGCCTGGTTCTGTATTCTTTCTACTGAAGAAGTCAAAGGTATTCAGAAAACCCAACAATGCTTTGGTAATGTCTTCTCCAAGTGCCATGGCATTATTGAAGAACTGCTCCTTTATTCCAGACACTCTCATTCTTATTATTAATTACAGCCATATCTAAAATCCTTAACCCAGGCTAGGACTAAAACTAGAACTAAACAAAAACCTGCTAGGTTTGTAGAAGTATTTACAAAACAAGGTATTCCTGCCTGCATGGCTCCTGATCTAAAATGAAGCAGAGGGCAGCAAAGAAATATTTGTGGAGTCAGGCAAACAAAGACAGTATTCACTGGTTTAGAAGAAAGATGTCTCACTACCATGAAGCTTACAGTGCTTCAACATTTTAAGGATCTTAAAGTTATAAAAGCAGCCTTAAAGTATTTCTGAAGGAGTATAAGAGGGTGAAAAAAGTTTTTGAGAAGGATCTGTGGTTTAGTCTGACCCTCTTCCTCCTCCAGAAGGATAAGGCGGTGACTGAGACTTTGAGACAGATAAAAATGTTCGTGTAAGCACACAGGTACACTTTATCAGATTGTCAGCCTGAAACTACGAAGACTTTCCACCTGAATCTGTGTTTGTCTCTACACAGAGGGGCACTAATAGACTTCACTGCTTACTGTGTATGTTTTAAATACTATGTTTTTATCTGTTAGGGAATCCACTCTGTCTGCCTATGTTTTCCACCTAGTAGATGTCCATTTTAAAGAACTCAGACAAAAATATTTTCATTTGGCCTTCTCTCAGGGATTTACCCAGAAAAATAGAAGTTATTGGGAAATACTTTCTGCTGCCCAGGGTTTTTCTATGTTCAGTTATACTGCATGACTTTTAATATAAGATAGCCTCGAACCAACCTTTATAATAACATTACCCTCCCCTTTTTCCTTTGATGTCACACTAAGACATTCACCATGTTTTTGAGTAGGAATATGGTATAATATCAGTTTTAAAAAATGTTTGATGTTGCATTTGCAGTGCCTCCTTTTCTGCCACTTTGGAAGGGCACTCAGCTTTCAGCAACAAGGGAATTAATTCCCATCTCTCAGTTCCAATACACTGTTTAAATTTTTCAGTCTGCCATGTGTTAGTGCTCTATTTTGCTTCAGAGTTCTGCATTCTGTGAGTTTTTAAGCTGTGAAACTCAATACTAATGTTCTCAAAGACCATCTTACTGCCGGTCTCTTTCCCCTTTTCTGTTTCCTTTGCACCTTTCCACTTCACTTGGCTATTTTTTGAGCCTCTTTCTCTGTGTATGAGTCTGGGATCATACAGAGAAGCATTATGAGCCCCAAACACCCCCAATGAGGTCACTAAGGATCCTGCAGATTGCCAGGCAGTGTTCCAAGACTGGCTGAGCTCAGCCCCTCTTCCCCATGCCTATAAAGTAGTTATGTACTTCAATTTCACCAGGACTCTGATAGGATTAAGGATTATTGATATTCTCTAAAACTATATCCTCACTTAAGACCCTTTTCAGCCTCCTCTCCTTCTCCCTCTTGCCTTAAAGCCCTTCCCTTTGCCATTTCCCTGCAAGCTCCACTTCCCTATCAGCTGCACACTGGCCTCTGTTTCCTGGACTGCTCAGCCCCACAGTGAAGCCATCCCTGTCCCCACAGAGCACATTTGTGAGCCCATGGCCATAGCTCAGGTGTGCTCACACACATGGAAGCAGGGCTGCTTTATCTCCCTTTTCTGATGATGCTTGTTTCAACACTGAATACAGTGTTGAAACTCTTGCTCTCTCTTGCTCTGCTTCCACGTTTCTTTACTTTTCTGTGATGTTGCTTTTGACTAAAATAAAGCTTTTGTAAGTTCTGAAAGGGCAGAAATATTGCAACACAAAGGAATCTAAGATAATTAATCCTTTAAAAAAACTTATTTGTGTGGTTAAACAATGGAAGTTCAAAGGCTGTCCATATCAATGATACATAATGCCATTTAGGTTTGTTATTTTTCACTCTTTTTTAACAGAAACTTAGGGCTTTACCTACTGTATATCTGCACATTAATGCATATACCATGCATAACAATGTAAGCACAAATTGTGGTATTTCAAAAAAATCATACATCTATCACATGCTGAGAACCCAACCAAGATATGCTTGCACCTCACAAAAAAAGGCACTCATATTCCAACTCTCTTTACAGGCTCTTCAGAGTGTAATAGAATTATAAATGAAGGAACATATTTTTTAATCAATAACTTGATGTAGACTAGCAATTGCAACAGAAAAGACAGAATAAGTTCTTATTCCTCCAATTGCTTGAATCTCTTCTAATGATAAAAAGACAAACAACACACATTCACAGAATTACCTTATTTAAGGAGAAGAGTTTCACACATTCAGGCACAACATGCAGAATTAGTAAAGTGCAATAAAGCTAAAAGGAAGTTAAGAAATGTTCTCTTTTTTTTTGGCTTTGTGGTGCAGCATACCCTCCTGTCTGAAAAAGAGCCTTTTCAGTTGCCTTTAATGTGATGAAATAAAGAGCTGCTCTCCATACCAATGCAGGTGCTACAAGTGGTAACAATTCATTCTCTAGATAGCAAAGTGATGGAAGGAAATTGGAAGGAAGGTGAAACCCCTTCTGGTTTAATCTTGGTATAACATCATCTCCTGGCAAAATCTCTGATAAATGGTTTTTTTTTTTAAATTCTATAATTAAATATATATATTTATACATAATATAATATTTTCTTTTCTATTTTGCCATTAACCTGGCAAAAGATCTGATAAACACAAAAGAAAGCAAAATAACACACAATCCTTTCAAATGTGTTTCATTGGCTGTGATCTGCACCTAGCTCTGTGATATCCATTTTTGAGCAGATGTTTCAAAAACCCATTCCTACTTCTGAATGTCAGCATGTTTATCCATTCTAGCATATATGTGAAATATGAAAACAGAGATGAAGATATTTATGGATTTTTATAGCACACTATGACTTTTTGGCAGCAGCAAGACAATTTGCACGTACTATTGAAATTAGAAAATCAAATTTTAACATCTAATGTCTATTTAAATATAGTTAGCGCATAAGTAAACAGCTGTGCTTATTATAAGATCCGGGATTTAATAATAATAATAATAAAATAATCTAATTTGAAGTTCACCCTTCCCAAGTGTTCCTCTGAGATGAATTCTCATGGCTCCCAGCAAAGGAAGTGGGACTCATCTCCATGAACCAGGCCCTATGAGAACAACATGTTTGTTCTTTAACATTTTTCAGTAATATTTAATACCCAGAAAATGCAGATTCCCAGCTGTTGCGCATCATCTCACAGCAATAACACACTGTGATAGTTAGATCTTACAGTTATTTTTGTATAAGTGATATTCAATATAGTTGAAAGTTGTCAGTAAATAAATATTTGAGCGTTTGGCTTAGCTTGTCTGTTGGTGCATCTACTTGGGAACTTGGTAATAGTGATCAATACTTCAGAAAATTAAGCTAGAAAAAGTGATTGGAAAAGAGTTTTCTACATGTTTGTGCAAGTAACTATGCAAGGTCTGTTCTGCTCTGATGGAGCTGCAATAGGAAATTAGGAGGCAGCCCCAACTTGGGCACAAGCTGAGGGAGCTGCCCGAACCTGGCGATGGTACAATCCCCTGTGGTCTTGCCTGAGCTGAGCAAGGCTGAACTGTGATGGATCCTTGCTTTGCCACTCCTGATTTTATCTTTTTTTTTTTTTTTTTTCCTGTTTATGTAATCTGCTCTGTGTGTGTTTAGGATTTGGTTTTGGGTTTTTTTTTAATAGTTTCATCCTTAGTGGGCAAGAAAGCCTATTACAGCTGGCAGTGCATAGGCACGGAACGGCAGTTTCCATTTTTTTTTTCCCCTCCCCACCTGCCAAAGAGACAAAAACCCCAGAGCAGTTACAAATGCAGTTGTCTGTCCCCATAAATGCAATGAGCTCCTAGAGGGACAACTGCTGGATGCAGAGGCACTGGAAGTGCCTGACAGCCGGGCTTTCCTCAGGCAGCACTCATGGCTTCAGCCAGGCTGAACCAAGCACTCCCCTCTGCAGACTCAGAGGATGCCATTTGGAGAGTGTGCTTTCAAATGATGTTGTTGTACAGTATTTAAAGGGAAAGAGTAAGAATCCCATGAAGGTTGGCACTCCATCTGGACCAGGAAAAGTGGATTGCTTAGCAACCTAGCACTTACTGTTCTTCTCAATTATTTCTTTCTGTTGCAAGTATATCTCTAGACAAGTCTGTCTGGATTTTTTTAACCCATTTAAAATGCAAACAAACAAATGAGAAAGACTCCAAAACTTGGAGTTGCCAAGATGCCTTGTAACAGAATGCATTTTAATTCCTATGGGCCGATGCCCAAAATCAAGATTACAATCTTGCATTACCTTCATGCAGTACCATACAAAAAGATAGACATTTCTCTAAGGTCCTGCTATCCTTGTATATCTGAATACTGCTTCTCCTTTTTCACTGGATGTGATTTTACATCTCCTAAAATGAACGATGTATTTGAGTTAGGCACTTCCTTTGCTTCCTACACTAATTAAGTATTTTTCTTCTATTTGGATTTCTAATGTCTGCAGTATTTGAATTTAGAAAACATAAAGGATGAATGCACACAAATGTAAATAAACATATATCCATGTATATTTCTGCAAAACTGTTGATGTGTCCCCATTTATGTGAGAACAGCATATCACTTTGAAAGTATTTATTCAGTTCTCTTGTTGGATGATCAAGAATCAGCATACAGAGGTGGTAAGGAGAAGATCTAACAACTTCTTAAAACTACATAGTAGTACAGGAAAACATTATGACTCCTGAGTTTGATACAGTTACTTTTCCCCTAGACAACAGTTATTTTACACAGCTGGCTTGTAGGAATCAGTTGGCTCTTATACTGTGAATAGGGCATTTTTTTGCTAGGAAAGCTCTTATGGGGAAATAAATTGGTGTAAAGCCATAATAGCATAAAAATAATTCTAGAAGCTGTAGGTTATTTTCTACATTTTCAAGGAGTTTATAAATCCTGTTTATTATATAGTGGAAATGTTCACAGATTATTGGAAGCATTTTTCACTTACCCTGATAGGGTACAGGGTTAGGATACGCTATGCATGAAGTACTTGCCTCACACTCTGCATTCTTCTGGAAAAACCCTCATACTTGAGCCTTCATGAAAATATTTATCTTTAACACACATTTTAAAATGTCTGATTAATATTTGAACTACACTCATTGGAAGGGAACCTGGTTTTTCCCTCAGAGTTTGCAAAGAACCAGCAGGAATAAGGGTCTGACTAGATGATCAGTTCTGGTATTCATTATAAAGGTGATGAAACCATTACAATGTGAGCCCTTCCCCTTCCCCTCTCAGCATTGTCACCTTTTTTTTTAACATGCGAGACAGCTACTCCAGCACAGACATAAAATTAGTTTTGCTCAATGGATTTCTTGTCATGCATGTGCAAAAAGCTTCATTTACCTCCAATTTAAATTTTTGTTTTCCTCTGGTGACTCATTTGCTGCATCTGTGTTTATTCTATAACCTGTGGATAAGGCATGTTTTCCTAGCTGGGAGCTGGCTGGGCTTTTGCTGATGTCTGCCATGTGCTGGTTTACTCTTGCATGCAATTCTCTCTTGATTTCTCTAAAGCTCTCACAGTCAGCATTTTCCCAAGGTGCTCCACAAAGGTCTTCTGGGAAAGCCTTCAGGTAAAGTTCTTCTACAGGCTTATGTAAGATATCACAGATTCTTTGTCCTTTGTAACAAAGTTTATTTCCCTTCTATAAATATGTATACTTCACTAGTCTGTGATAGACGATCTATTATTTTATTTCACCTCTTGCTTTATAGGTTCTGTTTTGATCACAGCAACTTGATCTGTTTGAGTTTTCTTGCATTTTACACTTATTTCTTGGTATCATTTAATTCTGTATCTTTTCAGTGAGCTGCCACTTGAGTCACCGTGCTTCGTGGATGACAGGAAGAAACTTACACACCAGAAAGGTTAATGACAAGAAAGAGGTCGAGTAACTGTTTTCCAAGATAATCTTCTAGTCAATAGTGAGGGTTCAGGAGTTGCTGTTTATCAATGGAGACTAAACTTCGTTCAAGTACTCCTGTCGGTATGTTTGCCTTCCATTTACAGTATAAACCTTGTCTATATATTTTATCTGTTCTCATTATTACTGTAGAAATGGTCACGTAGGTTCTTGAATATATTTAGGCTTTCTGAGGTATTCTCTCAGCCCCTCCCTAAGTACCCCGTTGTCTAAGTGCCTGATCCTTCCTGAGAAGGTGCAGCCCTTCTAGAAGTTAAAGAGAGCTTTACCCCAGTGAAGACTGTGAAACTGACCCATTGTCATGCAAAGATTTACATCAAGTTGTAAATAACTATATCGGGCTTTGTCTTGTTGATATCCAGATCTGTGATTTTCGCTGTTAATTTGCTTTTGGGTGGTGATTAGCAGAGTATTAACCTCTGTTATGTTAGAAAGTGTTGTATTTGTGGTGTTTAAGATAAAACAGCTCTAGTATCAAGTACCAAATGACTTGTGGGATGTGAACTTCTTTAACTTTTAAGAGTTGCTTAGGAATAGCTAGTATGTTTCTGTCCTCTAGGAATACTGCAATGGCAGGATTATCCTGAAAATTATTTTTATATAGTTCATAAAAATAAATAGTATTTTTAATAAAATAAAATTCTATCTTCCTTTTATGTGGCTATTTGTGTCATTCTGATTTTTTTCTACTCAGCAGGACATCACACAATGTTACAAACTTAATGTCACGGTAGACTGCTTTACTTACCTCTTACCTAGCACTTGTTACTTTATTAGAGGCTGCTTGTGGCTCTGTCTCTTCCTTTGTTACTGGAGTGTTTGTGTGCGTAAATAACAGCTCACTCCACGCTGTTATAACTCAATGGGATGATAGGGATGATGGATTGCTTGCTGAAATGAAATACCAGCTTTATTTATGACCTCCACTCCAGAGGTTCTGATTAAGATACTTCAGACAAATCCATTTCTTCAGAGCCCTTACATTCCTCCATTTAAAACTGCCTTGATAATGCTGTGTGCAATAAGAACTTGTGTCAATGCTGATGCAAATCTTTGGTTTAAAGGACTGCACATATGCATGGACTCCTTAAGCAGGCATGGATCACATAAGGCTTTGGAACAAGAGGAATGCTATCTGTCTTCTTCACTGCAGTGTGCATATGAAATATTATTTGGGGATCCAAAGCGCCTCTGGCTCTCCATGGCTGCAGTAGAGTGACTGTGGCTGCAATGCAGCCAGACAGTTCTCTGTGGGTTTATGAATGTATCATCCCTCTCCCATGACAACGTGCACAGATCCCATTTCTGCTGTACATTTGGTACTTCTAACAACTGAATGAGTTCTTAAATGATAGTAACTACTTTAAAATGCCTGCTGTTTAAAATGCCTCCCACCAAATTGCTTGTCTGTCACTGTAAAAAAAGCAGTTACTTCAGCTACTACCAAACCCTTTCCATGTACAAAGACTGCCTCTCTCCCAGTCTGCACATTCCTTTTGCACAAACCCAATCAGGCAGGCTAATTCAAAAAATGAGAGGAAAAAGGCAATTCTGGTTACTTTTTCTTTCACATTTTCAATTCAGACTTTCTCATAGGCTTTTGGGCTGGAAACAAATTGGATTAAGTGGATTCTACTGCATACAGTACCAAGTCTGAGTATTGCTGATAGGGATATATTCTAAAAAGTGAATCAGCTACCATTGGGTAAAAGACTGAACCTTGTGCTGGAGTTTACTCCTACCAACTGATTCTACTGAAGAGAAACTTCTGTGTTGAAAGTAGGCATAAGATCTAAAAGAGATTTACAATTAAACTATTTTCATTTGGTAATAAATCTTGAGGACACTGTTAAATTTTGCTATGTGGTAGGACATCATCTGTTGGGCACAGTCTAAGCAACTGCTATCAAACCTAATTAAATTTTTGGTGTCTTTCGTAGCTTTTTTTACTGTCAATGCTGTATCACTTTTTCTGCAAGACCTTGCCATGTAACTGATCAGAAAAGATCACATGTGAACCCTGAGTCTGTTCCTGAAGGTGGTAGAGGGATGGATCAAAATGCAAAGTATTCATTGCTTGGCATCTAAATCCAGTTTGTGTTTCCTGCCAAAGGTATAGGTACAGATGTTGGCTTGGCTTGGCAAGTGTAAAGATAAGACAAGTCAAGAACAATGGAAAGTGTCAGGGCCAAATAGCTCTCAAAAAATAATTTGCTTTACAACAGTCTCAATTTTTGAGCATTTTTATGGCAAGGGTACAAGACCTATTCTGATTAATTATATTTTATGATATATTCCTTTGAAGGCACTTTCCAGTAGATGATAAAAGATTGGGTCAGATTTGGGTTATACACTGTATTCTCCCTGTTGAAGTAGGGAGACTTGAAAATCCCAAACCTCTAAACTTGAGCCCTAGTGAATTCTCATATTTCTGTCTACAGGTCGTATCCTGGGGTTGTCATAATCTGTAATACAAAGCCTTTCTGATGTGTATAGCTTGGCCACAGCAGGCAGTTCATAACCTGAAAGGCAAGAATATTCCCAGTGAGAGCTGTGTAGCTGTGCAGTGAAATTCTCTAGAGTTTATAGAGAAGCACTTACGTGTTGCCACATTTAAGCTCTTATATTTTGCTACTGTTCCCGGGATAAAGAGAATGATTTTGCAGAGACTGTGCATTAGGAGATTATACTTTATTTGAAGGGAAAGCAAGCTAGGTTTCTATATAACAGAGTCCCCAAAGAATGCCCCAAGAAAGGCAATGACAAATGCTGCTGGCATGAAAACTGAGGACACACACCATTTGGGAAGGGTAAACCTGCAGGCTTTTTTTCCTCTCAGCCTTGCCTGAAGTATGAAGAAGATCTGTTAAGTGGCTCTTGCCCATATAGAGATGTGAAGACCCTACAAATGTTTGGAAACTGAGAAAATCTGACACCTGCAATGTGAGACAGCACCTAGCAAAAGAAACTTCTAAATTTGAAGGCGGTGGACAATTCTTACTTGTATGAAAAATCACCTTTTCCTTCAACAAGAGAAATATTATGTACAGTTTTGAAAACATCATGAGTTTGGAAAGCAGTTAATTATCAGTAACTACTTTGGGCACAGGTTTGTTCAACATAGTGAAAAACGTTCAGGTGTACTTTTCTACAGTTTTAAACAGCCCGAGCAACCTGTATAACTTATAAAGCAACAGAGAAAAAATTCTAGTCTTTAACTTCCCTAGATATCATGAACTGTTGCAACAGGTGGCTCTAAGTAGCCTTTTCAGCAGCTGGAATTCAGGATCAACACACACACCCCAATTCCACCCACTTCTCCCCTTAAATTTAAAATATTGCTCTATGGTTGCAGAAGCCCCGGTATTGAAGATATGATGCAGAACATTGGTAAGGCAAAGCCTCTATAATTTCTAGGCAGGGAAAATAGCAAGTTTTGATAAATAAGCATTGACTGAGGACCTTTCTAAGGTTGTGAGCTAAATTGTGGAATTGTAGATTTGAATGTCCTGTGGAGGTTAGTACCTACACCCCTTTGCAGAACAGGGAAAACTCAGGTGATGTGGTGCATTTCTTTGAAGCCCTCAGTAAATGAAATCATTTGGTGGGAGCTGCTCCAGAAACTAGAGAACTTTCACAGAGACTTGCTATAAAAGAATCACAGTCAGATTTTGGGAAAGTTAAGCTAAATGCTGATATCTGCTCAAAGGGAGCATAAGGAGCAGTGGGAAGGGGATGGAGAATGAAAGGGAATACCTGAGCTCCTTTCACCCTTATTTTCTGTGCCTTTTGACTGTAAGCAGCCTTATCATTATTGGATGAATTTCATTAATTTTAAATCTCTTCTTAAGAGGTCAATTTTTTTTTTCTATTCCCGATGAAAAGCATTTCAAGGATCTTATAACTAGATGCTGAGTAATCAGGTCATAGGCTTTTGTGTGTATGCCTAGAGAACAAATCAGATGTTGAGGTGACTACTGGAAACATTTATGTTTGGCAGGATTGGGGTAGTTTTGAGCTGTTTGTCTCTGCCTGCTTAACTTCAAAAGGTTAGGCTGAGTTAATTTTGGCTTTTGCAGTGCTGCTGAGGATACAACTGTGGTCCCCACTGAGGAATTAGACTGCTATAAAGATTAGATTTCATAGTCTGTCTGTACTTGTCAGCAACTGATATCTTTAAAGAATTTGTTTGGAAGATGCTGTTTGTGTTGTTTTGACACAATGTCAATTTTATATAGATATTTATATATTTTTTACAGAGCATCATTGCACCCAAAACCAATAACACAAAAAACCTCAGGAAAGTAGGAGGAAAGCTTTTGATGTTCCTTTATAACTCTGAGATAAATTGGGGTATCAGAAGTGTATGATAGTTGTAGATGAGACTTTGTTTGTTTCTGACGGCCCCCCTGCATGAAGTTAAGATAACTTACATAGAATTATCTCTGTCTACTATCAGTAGCACTTGAAATTTAGAGAAATGAGACAAAATGTAAGATACAATGTGATTTTTCTATCTTAACATCAGGAATAACGGTAGAGTAAAAAGAAAATATTGTAAAACTTGCAGTTGCATTTAGGATTTATAGCAAGCATGTGATGATATGACTATTTAAGTGCAACAGTATGGATTATGTGATAACTTATGGTCCTGGCTGAAACCTACTGGACACTCCTCTGTCATCAGGAATTGTTAGTATAGATTTTCTGTTTTAACTATGATTGTTTTATTAGTAAACAGTATAAAATACCCTTTAACAGGACACGGTATCTGCTTTCAGACACAATGTCTTTTCCTTAGTTTTGTTCATTTGATTTATGAGAAGTTTGCAGAAAGACATTACTATGCTGGTCCCAATACAAGAATTTGGTACCAAATATTTGCTCAGACACTTTTCAGTAAATCTGTAGTCATTTGGGAGTTAGAGACAGGATAAAGGTTTGCAAAGAAACTGAGGACCAAACAGTAACACAGGAAGCTGCTGACAGTAGCGTTATTTCCCAATGAGGTACATCTGTCTTCCTTCTCTATCTTTCTACCCTTCCTTGGCCTCTCTACATTTTGTGAATAAAATGAAGGCTAATGGTCTGCTGATAAAAGAAGCTGAAGTCTTATCAGAAGTGGCTGCATGCATTTAAGATAGTCTCCTTACTGTACAGTAACTCTAAGAAACCTTTAGCTGTTGCAGCTTTTTCCAGAGGTGCAGATTTGTTTGTGGTGCCTCTGACCATTCTGGTTGCTTATGCTTTTACTTTAGAAAGAGTGAATTAGCTGAAAATGTGTTAGAATTTACTTTTGCTGTAGCAATATCCTGTTCTTCTCAAAATTTTCAAACAGCAATTCAGCAAGAAATGGGTATTTAGTAGCAATGGGGTTAATGTGGTATTTGGAGTGAGTGGTCTTCTCACCCTTTAATCATCTTTACATTTAAAAAAAGAAGGTAACTTTTATTTATTAATTTATCACAATAGAGTACAATGAGGAAGCTCAAAGAAAAATGGCTTCCAGGTTTTTATGTCTTGTCATGCAGTAGAGATAGGTGCTGCAGATTAGCAAGACAAATGCTCTATTTTTTAATTTGCCCCCTTTTTTTAATTGAAGTGACTAAGCACCTATAGCTAATAACATGAAATAATGTATCAGTATTTCCTGGTATGATGAACTGATCTATTTTAATTGGCAGTTGCTAATTCAGCTAGGATGAGACTTCAGCTCAAGCAAATCTAAATCAAGCAGTGCCTGTGATGATGATGGCCCCTGGCCCATCGTCAAAACTACTTCTCTCTCTGTTGCTGCGTGTAGACATACTGTGACAATATCAAATTGAGGAAATTGCTTGCAATAGATTGCTGAGGTGCTGTGAATTGTTTTATATCTAGAGCTCTGTATCTTTTAAAATCAGATTGCTTAGTACGTGGTGAAAGAAGTACTTGAGTCTGTCTAGTTCCAGAATTATTATGAAGCAAAATTTAAAATCAAGGAGGTGTGAGGGACTAATACCTTCCAGAAGCCTGAAGGCATAAGACAAAATAAAAAAAATATGAGCTTTTCTACTCGGTTCATTATAACACCGTGGGAGATCAGTATCAGGGAAGTTTAAATGCGGAGGATAACAGGAGCATTACACGAAGTTTCAGAGAAGAGAATAATTTCCAGTGCCCTCTGCTGACTGCAGGCTGTGCAGTGATGCGTCTCTGCTCAGCTGTGTGGAGCTGTGAGAGCTTTCCTCAGAGCCCTGCCCTGAGCAGTAGCTGCGAGCCACTTCATGAATGGAACTGGGAGTGAGTCATACTTGGAGGATAATGTTTTGCTGCAGGTGCTGCTATAATATCTAAGAGCTTTTCTTTATGCTCACCTGCAATGAGCCATGATATATTGGCAGATGTGAAAAGCTTTTTCAAGTCCATTTTGACTGCCAGGTTACACACGCTACTTAACTTTGGTGTGCTGTCTTTGCCCCTCCTCTGTTTGAAACTCTGAATTTTGGGCTCCTAGAGAGGTCTGAAATGCTGCTCTGGACTATTTTGTGTTGCACAATGTCAATGTCATCCTAGTCATCGAAGAAAAGATGAAAACAAAGTAAAAATAAACAAAAACTCCAAAACAAAGTAAAAATACCTAGAGGAAAGGTTGGCCCTGTCTTTCCCAGAAGAGCATGAAAAGACTTTAGAGGGCAAATTAAGCTTTAGTGTTACAGCACCTTCAAGCATTCTCTTAACCCCTGATGATTTTGGGGTCAAAACAGTCTTTGGGGGCTACCTTAGAATGAAGAGGCTGCAACTTTCCCTTAGGGTCAGGGTTATCATTAAACAGGCTTAAGACATGGTGTGAGAGCAACACAGCTCCAGCTTGCTTACTGTGCTGTGGGTTACTTGGGAGCCTTGATTTACCCATCCAAAGGTTAAATCATTTCCCTAAAACTGTTTGTAGAGTGGATCTAGTAGCAGGTTAGGACAGGCTCAAATGCTAAAAATCAGAGCAAGAAAATAGGGTAATTTTGAGTATTATAAGAATTATGTCCCTATATAATATTTCTAAGAATCTATTAAGGCCTTTCTAATGCTATTCTGGTATCTTTTTTTCCTTCAATTTCTGTAACATCTCTGTGCTTTAGTATTCCAATATTCTTCCTCAGCTTCTGTAGTGCCTTGATGCTCTGACTTAAACTGGAAATGTCAATGAACTAGTTTCCTGTACTGGTTTCTCTGAAGCAATTTCTTTGGATGTTATGTGCAGGTATTGATGTGGTCAAGCATCAGACACCTTCTACATTTTCTAAACATAAGGAAAGGCAGCTCTTCAAGGCTAGGCTACTATTACAGGGCAAGTAATTACTCTGGGTCAGTAGATGTATTTCAGTAAATACCACTTGGTTAGATCAGGTCCCAGGAGGAGACTAAAAAGATCAAGACTCTTCCCAGGTAAGTCTTTTATCTCTCCCTGGGCTCTGTGAAGAGTGGCTGAATGTTACTTTGTAGGCTTAGAGTAGGTCAAGTGAAACTACATGGATGAATAATGTGTGGGTAGGGTCAGGTCTGAAGAGCTCGAGGGTGTGTTAGATATGCTTATATATCATGAGGAAAGCAAAATGTAAGGTAGAGACTCAATTTTGTAAAATTTTGTAAAATTTTGTAAATTTTTTCATCAAGACACTGTAGTGTGTGGTTGTGCTTCCACTCAGAGTTCTTCCAGGCTGCAGTTTCCTCTTTCACGTTCGGTATCACAAGTGGTCTTCAGGGTTTCTTGGATGCTGCTGCAGTGCAACCTGTCCTGTTGGCAGCCAGAGCTGCCTCTGAATCCTGTTTCTTCCTCTCCTGTAGATTTGAAGTACTCTTGGCACTTTAACATGAACACGTGGGACCTGCTGCAAGAAAGTATGTGCCCCTGATCTGCTGCTTTCAGATGCCTGTGCATCCAAGAAAGGGTTTGGAAGGTTATGTGCCTGCCCAGTGTGAATGCACCCGAGGGTCAGGACATGGATGGATAATGTAGGTACTTAGCTTATCACACCTGCAGTGTCCAGTATGTTCATTTCACTGGCTGAAGGCGTAGTTCTGTATGAAACGGCTGTCTAGCCTCTGCATCCTTAAATCAGGTCAGTGATCACAGTTAAATGTAGCTTGGAGGAAGGCAGCATATGAAAGTCTGTCTTTCTCTTTAGCAAGAAACTTGGTAGCAAGAGCTGTGCCAACATTAAAACCTGTACAGTTCTGAATGCTTCCATAGATGGAGCGCTTGCAAAATTCCAATTATCATTAGTTATAAAAGATGACCTTGTGAAGGAAGGTAAACCCTAAGAATGTAAAATAATGCTTGGTTGATCTATCCCAGGAGGTGAAAAAACCTCACTATGGTTTCCTTGTGTGTTGAAAACACCTTTCAATTGGCTCCTGCATGTTGTATAATGAGATAAATCAATTGTTGCTTTTTCTTGAAAGAGAAGCCCTTTAGAGGAAGGTGCATGAGATTTTACCAAATTTAACTTTGGCTACTGCTTGTCTGTTGCGCTAATCTGATGCACAATTTTTTCAGAAATCTTATGTTTGCTGAATGAACCCCAAACCATGAACTATGACCACCTATCTATTACTGGCTGCTCCTTTGTTTTACTTTGACACTTTTAATTCCTGGAATTTGGACTTTTCAGTACTTCTCAGGATCAATGGGTACAGTACTGCATTTTAAGGCTGTTGTTTCATTTGGCAATTCAATATTTATACAATGGTAGTAAGGGGGAGTTTAATTCTGCAAGCAGCCTTGGTGATAGCCATTGGCTTCTTTGATAAAAAGATACTCCAGATATATCTGTCTATTGGCTGAGTTAATTAGCTATAAACTGACTTAGAAATAGACAGTTGATAGTTATTTATTAAATGAACACGGTTAATTTAGAAGTTATTCATCTTGCAAACAAACTGCCAGCTCTGTAAACAGCTATGGGTACAATTATGATTACATCTTTCTAACACTCATTTGATCACTGGAAGTAGAGCTAATTTAAACCTTCTTCACAACACATCTGCAAGGAGTAATTGATTAGTACTTGGTGACAGTTCTGTGAGGCAGGTATAGAAATAGCATGCAGATGATTCAATCTGTCTGTAGGACAAGGAGGAATAAAATATATCATCTTTTATTTGACCTGAAGACAGATCATGTGAGACTGCTCGTGAAGAGAGTAGAAAGTTATAATTTTCACATTGTCATTTTTCTGAAGAGGACTGCAAATTAACAGTTCAAAGGAGAAATCCTTTCCTAGTAGATTGCTGTAGAGTTTATAGAGCTGTATTCTTAATCAAATTTGAACTATTAGTTTGGCTTTGGACTAAGTACATGTTCTTCAGTGAGAATTAAAATATCTTCCTTCTAGTTCTGATGTGTGAAGCACAGCCATCAAGAGGAGAAGCTTCTCAGCCAGGTATGAGAAGCAGGACATAATGATGACATGGATGATTATGATTCGATTTATTGCTGATTCAGTATTTAAATACTGCAATGCAGTATCTAAATAACAATACTGCCGTTTATTTCAATTGATCATGCTATAATTAGGTTGTGGTGCCTCCTGTTGAGGACGTGCTTCCTGTTGGAGCATGAGCTTCAGTGAGACCCCCTTGCTGTCTAAATTTCTCAGAGAAGTCTAGGTGCGATTAGGAACCCTTAGTCTCAGATTTGATCAATGCCTAAAGAGTCAAGTATAAGAAGTCTTGGCTAGACATGTGCAAATTGAGTCTTTGGCCTTGCAGAATGCACAATTACAAAGCAACAAAGCACCTTCTTATTTGATAAGAATAAGTACCTCTCCTTATCTGATAGGACCTGAGTGATTTTACTTGGCCTTCCAAAAGTGAGTGTTTCCCCCACTTTCTGCCAGGTGTACCCTGCAGGCTCCTTGCTGGGGCAGGAAGCTGTCCAGAAGCTGCTTGCAACATTTGAAGGCTGTTTTCTTTGTTCAAGTTTCACTTTTATTCTGACTTGTATCTGTAGGGTGTAGGTCATGCCCTGAGTCCCTAGATACTGCTAGAGGCTCATGTGCTTACCCAGGACAAGAGAAGCTACAGCTGATAGAAGAAAGAACCAGTTACTTGCTTTTATAATTTGACAGCTATTTTGGGAGCTTGCTGTCCTTTTTTACATTTATTTACATTGCTATTTGCTGTCAAAGCTGTTTGTTTTCTTGCTTGTCTTTATTATCCACGTCTTCACTATACTCTACTTGCATTTGGTATGCAGAAAGGCAGGGGCATGTATTGAAACAAAAACCTATGGGAAAATTGTTGGTTCAGAGCCCCTTCTCGGCAGTCAGAAAAGATACTGAAGGATAGTCGAGTCACAGATTTGGAAATAAAGTCTCAACAGTTATTAAGAAATATATAACAGCATCATGCTTTCTGGCTCTAGAGGAGAAACTGACCTCACTTTCCAATTTCCTGAACTGAGGGTTCTAGAAACTCATCTTAAACATAAGGAAACTACTCTTGGCAGTAGTATAACCAGCACCTGTTTGAGAGGAAAAAACTGATCAGTTCCTTGTAAGCAGTTGTGTGCTTCACTTCTGGGAGGATTTGGGGCTGGCACAGGTCAAATTTAGGTGCAGTGTTAGACTAACTCAGGATTCAGTAGACAGGAGGAAAGGAAGCAGTACACAGATATTGTTAGCATAATGTTTTACATGGACTGGTTTGAAGTCCTTGCCGTGTTTTGTAGAGACTTTTGATGTTCCCCATACACAGTGTGGGAAACCTTGGGGTTTGGTTCCACTTGAGAAGTCTAACTGCTAAAGGCTTGGACATTCTGTATCTAATCTGTCCTAATGCAAGGTTCTTTACCTAACAGTTTAAACAAACCAGAGCAGCTACTCAGCAGGTAAACCAGTTAACAACCCTCAAAACCATGTCAGGAAAATTAAAGCCAGATCTGTTGCACCAAACCCTGTTCTGACCTACCAGATCATATCACCTGGCTTTCCCTCCCTTGTGGGTAAATAATGATAATCTAGTGCTGTCCCTGGTGCAGGACTATAACGAAGGTCTTCTGTAGGCAGGTTATCTACTGTTTAGAGCCATACCAATACACTGGAGTGAATCTGGAGTCCCAATGAGAGGGGTGTGACATTTATCAGACTACTAATTAGTGAGTGCTGTTTGTGTGGGAAGAATGTAGTATTACGAAGTGCAGATATTCTTATTTTTATCCTAGCACCGTGTTAAAACTATGAGTGCTAAATCTGAAGTGTGGTGTCTAATGCATGTGTACTTCCACACAAGGCTTTTGTTTTGATCGACTCCTACTGTTATAAAATTCAGAAGTGTTTGAACAGAATGATTCCTCCATGGAAATCAGCTCTACTTTGTCATCACATGAGGAGATTAAAGGGTTTTTTTTTTTCTCTTCAGTAGCAAAGCTATAGAGCTGCACAATTATTTCCTCAAGATCTTCAGGAAGCCAGGGATGTCCATGGAGAAAAAATAACTGCTCCAAGTCAGGTCTCACAGTCCTTCGTTTGGCAAGAATTTTTGGGCAATGCTAGCATTGCCTTCACCAAGAGCCTTGGGAATGGAAGGCAAGGGGCTTTGTGTAGGATAGTGCCCTCCATAATTCCCTTAAATAAACAAACAATCAAATGTATATTTTGGTTGGTTTGCTTGTTTTTAATGGAGCCTGCAGCTAAATGTGGATTTCTGTCATTATCCACAGCTTATTCATGTCAGACTGCTGTGTACCAGCTTGTAAGGTAGACTGTGTCACTCATTTTGGTGTACTGAAAAATGACAGATCTGAATTATTTGTATGAATTGTTTATATATGATATTATTTAGAGTTAAAATGAACCCTTTTCATTGTGTGTAGAAGAGGCATGCTAGGATAAGCCATTTTTCTTATAAACTCACACTTGGAATTTATTCTGATGCATTAAAAAGATCCACAGATTAAACACTGATTGTCTTCTTCATACTTATGTGTACTTTTGAGGCCTGTTTGCATTTTTACCTGCCATAATGAAGACAGACTTCTATAGGTACAGAGCTGTCAGGAAGTATATTCTGTGGCTAGGTAAGTAACTTTTTCAGGCATTGCCTTTAGGGGAAGAAAAAAAATCAAAATTTCTTAAAGGTCACTTTGTAAACCAATAGTTTGTGTCAAACGCTTCTGCAGTTCTGGACACTCTCTAGTGGTCACCTATAATTGAACATGGTAAGAAAATGTCATATCTTGTCTTTTTGTCACTTGTTCTTTATCTTTCTGAGATGCTAACTTCACTCCTCTCCCAACCCCCCCACTGGCTTTTGCATTTCAGTAGTTCTGTTTCAGTGTTAAAAAATGTTGCAAATGACCATATAGGTATGCTTTTCTCCAGCAGAGAAATTTATCAAAATTTGTATTTTGCCTCAATAAGAAAATTTTAGAATAGTGTTATATTTCTATCTTACAACTTTTTTTTTTTTTTTTTAAAAAAGGAATGAAATGTGACACTTCATTCTAACAAATGTTCTCTCTGCTGTTGATCTGTGGCCTAAGTGCAGTGCCAAATTACCTGTGCATTTGTACTCATTTCCCTCATCTGTATTGTGGTTATAATCATGAAGGAAATGTTTGGTTTATTTCATGACGAGTTTGGGATGCACGATTTTGTCTTGATCCCAGCAAAACCCAGGTGGACTTCAGAGACATCTTTGCTCGTAGCTGCTTTTGGGATGTCAAATTTTGTTTGAGTGTTCATCTTAAATGATGTTTACCACGAGTCTGTATTTTTACTGCTAGTGATCATCTAGTCTTTTTGGACTTCCTTTTCCATGCTGCTTTAATATATTAAGTGCTTAGCTTTGCTTTTATTAACTGGCTGTCTTTAGCATATGTATGAGTAAATTCACAAGATGTGGTTGAGCCAAAAGCTTTTAGCAAAGTTTTGGGGTAATATTATATTACCTGTGGAAATTAATGTTATGAGAATTCTGATGAAACACTTGCTAAACAGCACATCTATTCTTGCCTAAAACCTATTAAGCTTTACAGGCACGTGCTTTGCAATTACTACACTTCACAGCACCCCATGAATTTAAAATATATATAGATTTTTACTCTTGTATCACTCAGTTATAGTATATCCCATGCCAAAGCCCAAGACAAGATGTACACACAACATCTAAGTCCTGTTTTTGGATATGTGCACATATGTTGTCCAGCACTGGCCACCTCTCTTGCAGCTGGGCTGAAATTGCTGGTTGCATTGATTTCCAGTTGGGCACATCAGTAAAGAAAATCAGTATGTACCTTTACGAAAAGATTCACTTTTGGCTAGGCTGATAAAAGGTAGCCAGTGAGACTTATTTATAATGTTTTCAGCCTTTACCTCCAAACTGGGAGCTAGTGCCATCTTGCCTTCAGCCTCTCAAGTGCTCATTCAATCACCCTCATCTGACTGCTTAGCATATAACTGTATTTTGTACTCGGCCAGGCTGTGGTACAAGTGCAGCTTCATCATCTACAGCAGCAGCAAGTAAGTGGGATCCTTGAAAGAATGATAGGCAAATGAATCTCTCTGACAGTACATCAATTAACTCAGTAATGTATTACAATTGCCATCGGTGAGGAATACAAGCCGGAGCAACCTTGAGCATATCAGAGCTCTGCAGGATCCTGGCCTTGCATGCCTTGCCAGTGCAGCACTGCTAAAGGGTGGAAACAGCCAAACAATGCTTGCAGAATTAAGAAGTAACATTTTCAAGTTATACTGGTGGGTTCAGTTCAGCACAACTGCTCCTCCTTCTCCTTTTGCATGCAGAGTTTGAGGCCACCCTCCACCACAGCGTGCTTTCCATACTGGCAATTAATGGGAACAGTTTGCAGAATACCACTGCAATTGCGTGGCACCGGCGAGCTGGCGCTGGAGTTGCTGGATCCATGCTGCTTAATTAGGGCTCTACAGACTTCCAAAGCAGCCTGGTAGAACAACACAGCTTCAGTTTGCTGCTTCTATCCTTTGGTTCTCTGCTGCTTGCTTTAGCTGCAGAAAATAGGGGCAAGTAGGACTGGGTGGGGGTCAGTCTTTTCTCACAGGTAACAACTGATCAGACAGAGAACAGATGGACTCAAGTTGCACCAGAGGAGGTTTTGACTGGATGTTTAGGAAAAATTCTTTACAGAATTGATCTTCAAACACTGGAACAGGCTGCCCAAGGAAGGGGTGGAATCACTGTCCCTGGAAACCTTCTAAATATATGTTAAAGTGGTGTGTAGAGACATGGATTAGTGATGGGCTTGGCAATGCTGTATTTACAGTTGGGCTTGATCTTGAAGGTCTTTTCCAACATAAATGATTCCATGAAGTGTGTTAAACAAACCCTCAGGCATAACTCCAGAGGCATGACTGGTCAGTCAAGGTCTGCAAAGAGATATTGCAAGCAGGAATATGTGTTTTTCTCTGTGTACCCCAGAATATGCAGACAGTGAGGTAGTAGCCACAGTACCTCAAATTTTGCTACTGTGCATGTAGTACCTGGCATGATGCTTGCATTTGGAGGTCTTAGTTGCAACTTCACAGTGAGAAGAACACCCACAAAGACCTAGTTTAGTTTTCACCTATCCCAGGATGATCTGGTAAAGTCTTCTCTGAGAAAGGCCCTCATACCAGGGATATTTCTTTGGATTGCTGGCTACAGGATTTCTGGAAGGAAGGCGATTTTTTAAAGTTGATGTAATCAATTCTAAGCTCTTAAAGGAAGTCCTTGATGGATTTCCTGATTAAAAAGCTTACTGTCCTGTGTCATCTTCAAAAAAACATATCAAAAGTCAAGTATTTTAATATATGAAGATGGAAGAGTGAAATGCAAGAATATTAATTCTATGTGTTAACTTTCTCCACATTCCCGTGTGCATCCCAAAGGTAGGACAGCTTTTGCAAGAAGGAGAAAAACAGGATGCAACTGACTAATGACTGCCTGGATCATAATACAAACTCTAAGGGGCAGGATTAAGGTGGAATTTATTGTAGTGCTCAATTTTATAATTTAATGTCCTTTTGTTGCAGCTTCCATGGCTTCAATTTCTTTTGGAAAGATGATAGTAAAGACTTTCACTTTCTTCAACTCCTAAAATAGAAATGCATATATTTCGCATGGTGGAATTTTCAGTTTTTCCCTTTGCCTTCATTTTCTGAATGCAATGTGAGAGAATTATTTAATGGGTTTTTTTTTTTTACCTTTTTAAATAATTTTGGAAAAGATCAGGTTTCCTAGATTTAAAAATGTTATAATATTCATTGGTAAAGGGAGAATACACTTTTTTAAGCTCCATTTCTTCAGAGTGGCAAGGTACATCTCTTTTGTAAAAGTTTTTTCTGTTTATTGTTTAGTTACCTGCATAAAACTGGAGAATTTAAATTTTTTCCAGCATAATTAGAATCTTAGGCTTGCTGATAGTTTCAAATATAATGAACTTGACATATGGCTATCCTATTTTTAAAACAGTAGTCTGCAGGAAAGAATATAACTTCCTAAATAATTATTAAACCTTGATTGTTTTCTTTTTTGGCATAGCTAACTACTCTTTTTTTTTGATAGACTGTTTTTGATGAAAATGACCCACTTAGGTTCATAAATCTCACTTCCTATGAAAATTGCCAATACTGTTTAAGAGTCTATGGATCACTGCAAGGAACTCAGACAATGATGGGATATTTCATTATGCCCTTATCAAAGAATGTGCTATGTAATGTGATTGTGAGTGATTTTTTTTCAATTAAGGTGTACCAGTTTCCAGTTATAACTCTCCTCCTAGCTAATAATATTTCTTCAGTCTCATTAAGGTGTGTTATGCAAGTATCAATTGAGAGCTATCATTTAGTTCTTCTCCAAGCAATAAAAGCAAAGAACTGAGGAAGGCGACCAAGATTGTTTGACAGTTCAAGCTTTCATAAACACTTCTAAAGAGTTTGAAAAATAAAGGATACAGTTTAAACTTCTTTCAGCCTCCTACACTGACCCTACTCCTGCTGTCCTTATTGCAGGGACAATCCTGTTTCCCCTCCGGTGGTAACTTTACATCCAGGTTTACAGGACACCATCTTTCTTTGCTTTTTAAGGACTCAGTCTTCTTGTAGGAATCAAATGTCTGTAATTGCTCAGCAATAAAGGTTCAAAACAGGTTGTTAGAGCTTGGTGAAAATGCAACCATCTTGTGCATGTTGAATTGCTGCTATCTATCTAATAGACCTATAAGGAACACTTATTATCATTTTATTATATTAATATTCCTAATAATAGTTACAATATATAACATTCTTCCCTCTTTTTCACTCTCTTTTATTTTTTTTAAATTTAGAGTTTATTAAAAATCATAATCTGATGTTCTTTTTGCTGTTGGGTAGTAATTTTCTCAGCAAATACCAACTCAGGCTACTGGCAAAGCACAATGTTGTTCAACATGATTAAGGATATTGGAATTATCCTAAATTGTTAACCTTGCACAAATACTATCATATTTGAAGTTCTTGTTTTCTGGAAAGCGGGGTGAGGGGGGGAATTGATCTCTTAAATTGAGTTAGAAATATAGTATTAATAAAATGAGATTTATACACTGAACCACCTCCAATGTAATTTGTTTTGTAGAGATTATAAGGCATAAGGGACATTTTCTCTCTGTATTTCAACAGAAATTCAGTAGTCTAATGGATGTGCAAGGGATTTAAATTAGTTTGAACTTACACTTGTGTGATTTAAAGTGTTCACATATAGCAATGAAGGTGTAGCCTTTTTCCCTGAGTTACTGCACCAAAATATTTGCAATAACACCGTAGCTTCATGACTTTATGGTTGAATTGTCAAGTAGAATATGTTTTTGTCTAGTCCTTATTGGGATGCTTAGCTGGAACATCCACAATGGCAATGACGGTTTGGGGTCCACCCCCTCCACCCCCAATCCTTTATAGTTCAGGCTGTGCCTAATTGAATTCACATTTATATTTAGGTGGAGTAGAAATGAGGGGTTGTATCTGTATGCAAAATATGGGCTGACAGCAATTTCTGCCCTGGGTGCCTCTAGATGTCAGTGATTTGGTGGTGAAGGTGATTACCTGCTATTAGTCACAACAGTGGGCTTCTGGGCATAACAGCATCAAACTAGACAAAAAGCCTACAATGCCATAGAATCAGCAATGTCAGGAGCCAGGCGGGTGAAGGAAAGGAAGAGATTTGCTGTTGAACTTGAAAGGCAGCTCTTATACCTCTCCTCCTTTAAACTGAAGGGAAAGAAAAAGAAAGCAATGGTGGGTGGAACAGTGAACCACAGACAGTTTCAGACAGTCTGTTCCAGACTATGAGGAAAAATATCTTGAGGCAAAATATAAGGTTTTGAAACACAGGTTAGGCAAATATATATGGAGATGGTTTAACTGTGCAGAGCAGTGTGCTGCTTTTACCACCACAACTACAGCAGCTGATAAAGTTGCCTTCTTCAGGAGTGCCTTCACTTCTGAGAAAATGTTCCCTGAAGTGCCTCTTTACTCAGGAAAAGCTGTCTGATACTAAATGGACTTTTAGTCTCTGCCACATTCATTAAGCCATTGAACGTTCATTGTGATTGCGGAGCAGGGGCATCCCTTATGTCACATAAACAAGCTGTAACAATTGTAATGCGAAAAGGATGATGTGGCTGTAGCTAATATTAGGCACAGCATTGCAATCCTACACTAATAGAATGTCTAATGATAATAATATCTTATGTCTCGTTCCATGTATTGTGTTTAGATTCAACTGGAGGCAGTGACGTGTTGGAGCTAAGGAAAACACCGGAAAAAAGTGGAGTATAATCTCAAAACTTGCAAATACTTTCCGAACAAAAGATTAAGGAAGCAAAATTCTAAAGGAGAATGGCAATCCATAGGTCATGCTCTGAAGGATGAGGCAAAGGAGGCTGTCCAGTCTGTCTCATAAAGGTAAAGTGGCTGGCTGACAAAGAACATTCCTTTTGCTCTTATGCGCACAATTGAGTGCTGGTACCTAAAAAGAAGAGTTTTCGTTCAGCACACTTGTGTGAAAAGATCTCAGACAAAACTGGGGGTTTATGGTTGGTCTTTTGGGTGGTTTTACAGTATCTGAATCAATTTACTTCATAAATGTTACTGAACCTCAGTTGCACACACACCTATAGGACACACAGTTGTTTACAGAAAAACCATTTCAGCTCATACGGTGTGATACAAGATGAATAGAGGCTTCCTGACACTCAAATTAAAGGAACAAAGTGGAAATTGAGCATGAAAAATGCTTAACAGTGCAGCAAAGGATAGGATTGCTAAAGAAAATAAATCTATTTTGTTACAAAATTGTAGCTTAGAATTGTAAGGTTTAAAAATGGTCACAGCTCTCTAATTATATCCTATTGTCCCTAATGCATGAATGAAAATGGAAAGAATGAGCATAATGTTTTGATCTGAAACAGTTGGTTTAAAGTAGTGTTCAGATGAATGAAAGCAACCACAATACGTAGTTACTCTTTGTCATCATTTTAATTTATTATTTATACAGTCTATTATAAATTTATATAATCTACAGGAGATATTAGGGTGATTCCTTTATCAGCTGGTAACAAAAATAGAGTGCATAAACAGCATGCAAGTTTTTGGAGGGGCAATTGTGTTAGTGGGGGTTTTTTGGTGTGTGGCTATTGAACTTCGATTGTTTCAAGCCACAAAAGTGATTTTAATTTTTCTTTTGTCCGTGAATTTTTGACTCCAAAATTTTGTCCCCAAATTTAAAAAAATGCATACATTAATATTTAACCTAGATACATAGTAGTAAATCTTAAAGAAGTCTTCACATCCTAATTGAAAACAAATTATAAAGCTAAACAGCTCAGAGTAAAATGACATGAAAAGAAGATTAGGTATGTAGCACTTAATCTACAATGATTTGTGTTATCTGTACTTATTTTTTTGTTCTATCCTGTGCTCTTTTTCTGGACACACTGATATAAAGCTCTGTGGCTATTTCATCAAAATGACAAACCCTTTAGTGTTCATGTAAAAAATTGGTTTTCTTTTCATGTGTGTATAATTGTTGTTATCCAACAGTAGGTTTGAAAATGCTTTCCAAAAAGCTATTTTATTATTGAGGGCTGCACATTACCCGCACATAGAGAAATAATTTTTTTACTCTTCCAAAATAGAAGATGCAGACTGAACTCCAGGAGAGAAAAAGCTCAGAATCTCAAGAGATAAATGGAAAAATATCTTCTTGTCCCCATGTGAACAGATGTGGGGGGGGAAAGAGAGAAAACAGAATCATAAAGGAGAAGCTCTCTAACATCAATGAGTCCAATCATTAACCCAGCTCTGCCAAGTCCACCACAAAGCTATGTCTGCACATGCCACATCTGCACATCTTATTGATATCTCCAGGGATGGTGACTCCACCATTTCTTTGGGCAGCCTGTTGCTATGCTTGAATACCCTTCTGGTAAAGAAATTCTTCCTAATGCCTAATCTAAACCTTATCTGGCATAACTTGAGGCCATTTCCTCTTGTCCTATCATCTGATACTTGGGAGAAGTGACCAACCCAAGTGACCCCACCTGGCTACAACCTCCTTTCAGGCAGATGTAGAGAGTGATAAGGACACTCCTGAGCATCATCTTCTCCAGACTAAACAAGCCCAGTTCCCTCAGCCGCTCCTGATATGACGGTGCTCAGCCCTCTCACCAGCTCCACTGTCCTTTCCTGGGCACACAAAGACATGGCATCAACCAAAAGGAAGAGCAAATTCCCCTCAGACCTCCACTGTTAGAAAACAAATAGAAAGAACTGCTGAGGTGAGTTCTGCAATGCAAGGAGACTTAAGGATAAGGAGGAGGATAATGATTACAATTAGAGTTAAGATCCTAGAGCAGAATGCAAAGGTTTGGTGTCACATACACTGTCTGCTAGTAAATTATTATTCTGTTTCTTTTCTGTGATGTAAAGGAAACATCATAAAGATTGATCGAAGTCCAGGCCAGTGTTATCAGTTCTGGGAACACAAGAGAAGAGATTTCTTTTTGAACAGATACTGTTGACTTGCTTGACTTGGACCAATTATGTCAAGTAAAACTGTGTTATACCACGTGTGTTTCATCCCAGTTTTTTCTGTGACCTAGAAATACTTTGCTCACAAGGAACTTTGACTTTGAAGAATAGAACTTATAATATAAGAAGAGGAAGTGCAATATAGAGCAAGTCACAGATCCATTGAGACTGAAACCTTGATAACTGAGAGAAGAGAAAAAGTACTTTGATACTCGTATGAAGCCTTGTAATTGAAACATTGGCTCACTTGAGTTACTGCTTCTATAATTTGAAGTGCACAATATGAAGTGACAATTTCCTCATGGGAAATAGGCAGGACCTTGGCCCTTTAATAAGAAGTATTCAAAATAATGCTGTTCTATGCGTTACCTTCAAAAAATATTTGCAATTTAAGATGTACCAATTAATAAATCAAAAATATCTTAATTTGGTGTTCTAAGTATGAGAAACCAACTTAAGTCAGTCTGATGACTTAATTAAAAAATAACTCTGCATACCATGTTTATTTTTTATAACTGAGCAAAAGAGATAATTATCAAGGCTGTAAAAATTATAGCTTGAACAGATTAGTTATTTAGTTTTTTCAGAAGAGTTGCACAAGGTTTTAAAACCTTGATGTGCAAATGCTTTGGCAGGCTTCTGCCCATCTTTGAAAATGAGCTTGAATCGTGCACTATAAATGTTCCTTAGCTATCCTTGCAGACACATCATCCTTCTCCTAGAGCAACCCTAATTGCAACTTGTTATGGTGTACCATGCCATACTATAGGGAATTACCAAGCGAAGCCTTCACTAACCAGGACTTGATATTCCACTTTGTAGTGCTCTCTCTTCAGCAAATGGAGTCCTCTGTCCCCCTTCACCCTGTTCACAAAGGACATTTGCAAACATTACACAATAGGAAACAATTAGAAACTGTAGAAAAATGTATGTGTCAATGGCTGTTCAAGTAATTAAATCATTGGAAGAAATATACTCTGCTGTTTGATCTAATAGAGGTTTTATCTTAGTGATTCTCATGCAATAGGAACCTTGCAGCCCAGAAGAATTACAAGATGATTAAGCTCACACATGTGCTGTGAAAGTAAGGCTGAGGTCTATGGTCACTATCTGCTGTAACAGAAATAGGAGGGTGTTTCCAATGAAACAGGCAATTATTTGTGAGTATGTCAGAGCCCACCATCAGAAATATCTGTTATTTTAATTACTAATTTAAGTAACTTAATTTCAATTAATTAATTTCAATTAGTTTTTAATTTCAGAACTGGCAGGTTTTTGTTCTTTGCAAGTATTCAGGGTTTATTTTTTTTTCATCAATATAATCTCCAGCTATTGAATGCAAGAAAACTTCAAGTCATTGTAACTTCAGGCAGTGGGGGTTATAAGAACACTCCTTTTGGCTTTCAGTGCTGATCAGTGAGCCATGTCATGCAGGAAGACACTCAAATACCGCTATGTGTACTGCAGTAGCACATGAACATCTCATTTGATGAGCTGGAGACTGCCCCTCTAAGATAATAGTTTATACAGTCCACAGTGGAGGAGGAGGAAGCAGCATTGCCCTGCCTGCCCTCAGGCTGCCCTCAGTTATTTAGGTGCTCTTAGACAAAGCTGCAGCTTGAACCCTGTTGGGTGGAGGCAGCCACCCCAGGGTCCCTCCCAGCAGCTGGAGCCACAGCAGCCAAGCTCACAGGAGCTTGTAAAGTCTGGCCAATGTCATTCATAACCATAGGAGTGAAACTAAGTGTGAGTCTAGATGGTTAATTTCTGACTTTAGAGGCATGCCCTGGGATCCTGAAACTGATCTTCTCCACCTGACTGCTCTGAAGCATTTAATAATGCTGCAAAGGTAAATGGGATTTTCAATGGTCTGCTTTTTTATCTTCAGGCAACAGACAGAATGTGATAGTTTAAGGATCAGCTGCAATGCCATTGTATCTTCACTGCTCAGTTGGTGAAACTCAGGTTTTTCTTCTTCTATATCCTAAATTAAAAAATATTAAAATGACTGGAACTTGTACTTTATTCACGATATTCTAAGGCCTCATCTGTTTTCTTACTCTCTTCTTACTTTCTGTGTTTTTCTTTCTTAATGGTAATGCAAGAGCTATAGTAAAGATAATTAGCCTCACTGATAAAAGTTAACAACAAAAAAAGTTTTCCATCCCTCATAAATCAGTTCTGTTTTTTTATCTAATTTTTATATCTATTATGAGCTGCTTTCACAAGATGTACTTTCATTCAAATCTCAAAACCCTGGATTTCCAAATGACTGCATTAGCAATCTAGTCTAAATTGAATCCATGTGTGTTGTTAAAGCCCCATGATACAAAAGAACTGCCAAGAACCTGTAAACAGTTTAATTTTATTAATGTAATATTGCAAAAGTAGTCCAATGACTGCAATGGGAAAAAATAATTTCAAACCAGAAAATATTAGATTCAAAAAACTTTTATAGTTTTTCTGCAGTGTTCACTTGGAACTTGCTCTCTCTGCCAAATGTGATTTTTGGTAATGTGCTATGTTAAAATGTTGCTTCTACCAGACTCCAAAATGTGAGAAGGGTACGATTACAAAAATTTCTTACATTTAAAGCACCAGTTTCTCACACAGGTTTGGCTGCTTTCCTGATGTTGCAAATAAAGAAAGCAAATCATGGCTGTCTAGTACTTATGGTTTTATAAAAATAGAACCAAATTATTTATTTAGCATTAATTTATCTATGATTTTCACAGACCGCTTGACTACTATGCGAAGTGCTACAGAAAAACTGGTCATCACTGATATTACTTGGGTTTGCTGCAATGTGACACTGTGAGCTGCTCTTGCTAGCAGAAATTCCTGTTTCTAATGCTCTGCCCCCAAATCAGGAGCACTTCCTTTTGTTTTGTAAGAAATATTTGCCTGAATGGAAAAGTATTTATTTTATACGAAGTTGATTATAAAGCATCTTCATGGAAAAGGAGGAGGAAAATTGAACTACTTTTGTCTTCTGAGGTAGAAAATAGAATATAAATATGTTAGTTCGCATACTTTTTCTATCTATTTGCTTTTTCTCCCATAACAGATATTTCATTCTATTTGAAGTGCCTTTGTTGTACCTTTCCTTCATGATAGCAGGAATGTAAGTCAATAAACAGAGACTAATAAAGACATAGTATTCATTAGAGAGATTACAACATCAGAGCACATTTCTCTAAGCTGAAATCAAGTATGCCAGTAGTATAAATGCATTTCTACCAGGATAAACTGCTATCCAAGATCACAGATTAAAAAAAAAAAAAAGTATTGATTCATAATTAGACAGTTGATATTTGGAAGTTTTAGTTGTTCAATGGTTAAACCTTTGTTTCCTGTATGTTAAAATGCCCATGTGCATGTGGTGGTGTGTGTCAGGGTGTGTTTGTCAACAAGAGATTGATATCTAGAAAGATTGTTTTACTTTAAGTGGTAAATTTCCAACTGTTCAGAAGTATTCAGCTTGTTTTAAACATCTGGACTTCTGCACCCTAGAATTTGCTGAAAGAGTGAGCCCCATGATAACCACTGACCTGCTAGCAGCTGTATGTGAGTCCTTTACCTGAATGGCTGTGATCTGAGCATATAATGTGATCTTTCCACAATGGAGCACATGGAATTTCTAAGTGGATGATATTGTCTCTTTGCTTGCAGCACTTTACAGAGCTTCTGTTTTATTTTGTTTTCTGTGTTTAGCATCATGGGAACTGTAGATAGTTACAAGGGCTTCTTAAGCTTATCAACAAGAGATGCCTGAAAGTGGTGGAATTAGATGACCCAAGAAGGCAGGTAGACCTTTCTGCAGGAAATAACTGTAATTTATGGTGCAAAGTAAAGAAAAATTACTTTGTTTTCTTCACTTTAAGTTTACAGAGTGTGCTTTTATTCATCCTTTTTCAAAGGTACTTAAAGGCATGGGTCTGTGAGCAAAAAAAAAAAAAGGGCTAGCTGCACTCTACAAGAATGGATTCAAAGAGAAAACAAGTCTTAATTGGACTTTGGAACTATTAGTATAGGGCTGTGTCTTTTCCTGTTTGGTGGAGGTGGTTTTTTATATATGTAGATTTTTGTTTGTTTGTTGCTTTATTTTTTGACCCTTCATTTCCTAGGAAACAAGCCCAGAACTCAGGCAGACTTAAAAACTTAAAAGCAAAACATAACGTGCATGAAATGGTATAGAATGTGACATTTTAGTTAATGCAAACTAAATAAAACCTATTTTCACTGCTCAGATGTGTTGATAGAATTTGAAGGAGAGATCAAACCTAAAGACATGTTAGACTTTGATTTGAATACTATCTTAGTGACTGTTTGCACACTTGTACTCTCAATTTTAATCACATAAGGACAGGACTAATGGATTTATGTCAAGACCAATTATTAAGTGCTTGGATTGTATAACCAGGTATTCCTAGAAGGTGAAACTTGCTGTGTGCATTAATACTGAAGGCAAAGCAAAACTGTATTCTGGTACCATACAACAGTATTCTTTTGCTCCTGGGCAGAACTGAAGGTGAAACTTGCATTTTTTTGGGCATTAAACTAAGTGGCATTTTACTTCAAGGGCCTGATCCAGCTTCTGTAATCGACTGACTGTAACAGAGTGAAGACTCTTGGTCAGGCACCAGAGCCATGACACTGATTATGTAGATGATTATAGTTAGATTTATTGCTAATACAGTGCCTGAACATTGCCAGCGCAGTATGTAACATTATCAGGTCTAAAGAGCTATAATATAGGGCAGGTTTGGCCAGAAATAAACAGGTTTACAGCCTTTGGCCTTGCAGAATGCACAATTACAAAGCAACAGAGCACCTATGGAGCTACGTTAGGATTTTATTTCTGTATGTGACCAGATCTTTGTACTTTTCCTCACTTATCTAGAAGGAAGTGTTCCCTGTCTTCAGGGTGGACATAGCCTAAAGGCAGCCCTGCCAGAGGGAGGGATCCACAGGGAAGCTGCCTGCAACCTCGGGAGAACATTTTGCCCCATTGGGCAGTCTGCAGCAGCATTTTACAGCATTTTGTAGGCTGAAGTACACTAAAGTCAGCTGAAATCCTCCCAATTCCCCATCTCTGGAATGCATGAATTATGTGAGCATCCAGACAGTTCCTCCTGCAAATCCCACCTATCTTTTGTAATAGTTGCAGTCACATTGACACGAACTCCACTGAGAACAGGAGTGAGCTGTGCCAGAGTGGTGTTTCTTGACAACTGTGGGAGTTGGATAGATGTACTCTTTCAGTAGCATACTGTGAAAACCTGTCAGACCATCATATTCCCGGATAAGTGGCTTCTAAGAAATTTCAGGAATGTAATTAAAATTTACTAAGCATTTGTGAAACTTGGTTCAAGAAAGTACATTTCATTTGCAGATCAAAGTTAAGACAAGATTTAGTGTGGAGTTGTTTTAACTCAAAGTGGGCAAATGAAAAGGTAGGCCAAAAGACTTATGACCAAAATTCAGATAAAAACATTGGAAGTCAATGGTTTAGCTTAAGGACAATGGAAGGTAATGTAATGAAAAAGTTGCACTGGGACAGGGAGGACATTTATCTCTCCTGCTGTCTCATCTCTGATAGTGTCTGAGGGGAAAATGCAAATACTTGAGGGAGAGTATAAGACTGTTGAGGCAAGTGCATAGTAATACTTCATTACTTTCCCAGCCTCAAACCATTTATAATTTGGAAAGTTACTAGGCTAGAAGAGCTTTCAGTGAAGGTTTTTTTAACCCTCAATGTATTTCTATCATGAAGGTACCCAGGCTATTCTTGAACTTATACTAATTTGCAGCATTCTATGGCCAGGAATTCTACAGCTTTGTTACGAGCTTTGCGATGAACCAGCTACTTTGAGGTTTTTCAGAATTTTTCACATAGTAATTCTAATTTGGAACAATTTAGCTCTTGTACCAGAAGAGGTGGTGACCACTGTAGACCTTTTCTCTCCATGTCATCCATGTTTTAGTAGTTAGCTGCTGCACATCCTTCTGTTTATCCAGACTACTAAGTCTGTACCTATTCATTCATAGAATTCAGGCTGGAAAAACTTCAGGAGGTCTCCAAGTCTAACCCCACTCCTTTCTATAGAATCCATCCAGTTTTGACAGGGCCTGTGTAGACAGAGGATCATACTGCCCAGTCCTTGAGATGAAAATTTGCTATGAGTTTATAATGTATTATAATGAAATTTTCTTTTTTTTTTTTTTGGTACATAGACGTGTTTACCTCTATGCATAAAAAAAAAAAAAAAAAAATAGCCTCTTTAAATTGCAGGACATGTAAGAAGATATTTTATATATGATAAAATTGAGTAGAGTTTGTGAAAAGAAATCATGTATGTAAACTTTTTTCAGTTAAAGTACTGCTACTTTTTGAAAATTCGAATGTGGAAAATACATTTCAGTTGAGAGCTCATTATATAGATGGAGTTTCATAAGAAAAGTTCCATCTTTCCGCTATTAATATTCATTGTAATGATATAAGATTAAGAGACAAGACCTTATTCTTAACATGATATTAAAGATAGAAGTTAATGGAGGAAACATATCACAGAAAAACTCTTCCTCAATTACTTGTAAAGCTGGGCGAATGGGTAAAACTGCAGCATTTTGTAGTGAACAGCACAGCATCTGTCTGAACTGTGGAATTCATTATTCACCCAAGATTCTTGTATGCATTGTGAACAGCAAACCTTATGACCAGAGTTGATAAAATCTGAGGTTGTATCCAGGGAAGCTGTGATGTATCTCTCTAATGCAGACCTGTTATTGTGCGATGTTATGGTGCAACACTGCATTTCATTTGTGCATCTGATGATGCAGCTCATAAGCTTTCACAGGTATGCAACTTCGATTGAAGTAGTGATACAAAGATGGCCCAGGCACAGAGAAGGACCTGAAGCTTAATGTTATCAAAGGGAATAAACTAAACAAAGACACATTCTTCATCAAAGAATATGTAGAGCTGAGGCAGTACATCACACAGACTGTCATATCAGACTAAACATTCCCCTCGCTAAGGGCAAGCAAAGCTTTCATGTCAGGTGAGGTGTGACAACAGAGAGGATAAAGCCCATTACACATTCATCCTTTCACACCCCTGCTTCAAAGAGCATAAAATACCTTTTCAGTCTGTAGAACTGTGTCTGAATAGTCCTCATGTTGGTCATTGCTGGGTATTGTCAAATGCTGTCTAACTTTGTGCACCACATTTGGGCTTATCTTTAATGTCATACATGTATCCCTCTGAATTCTAACATGGTGTCACTGGTGCCAGTGCTTAGATATAACTACTCAGGTAAGCAAAATAAGGAAAGGAGACCTACCTACTGCATTAGCAGTAGTGGTAAAACCTTAGCCTAATTATTATTTCTAACCTTCCATCATACTTCATGGAATTTGTGGCCAAGGGAATGAAGTTTAGAAAATTTCACTGACAAAATGTTAGGAAGCTTAGGACGTTATAAGGTGTGTAGAATTCTTGAAGACAATGGATGCTAGGATGCAAAGAAAGCAGAGGAGGTGAGGTGATAATTTTCAAGCAGATTTGAATTAGCTTCAGTGACAGAATGAATTAAGTATTTTCTATATTCTCCTATGCATCAAGCTGATTGGCATTTAACAAAGATGGGCTGTCATATGCTGGGAGAAGACTTGAAGCATCTGGAAGGAAGGCTAGAGGAATCTATATCACTAGAGGTTTTAGAAAGAGATTGCAGAAACAATATAGAAGTATTTCAGAAGTAGTAGAGCTGCTGCTGCCTTGCTTTCAGTTATGATGGGACTGAATCTGCTGCACTGCACAAGCCGATGTTGGTATTTAATGGAAAAACAACCTGAAGATAATGTGAAAATGAGCTATAGAAGAAGATTGACAGTCTTGAGAAAACATACTAATGGGCTACTTTAATCCAACAGAAGCATCATAACAAGAACTAATGACTGGAAGCAGAAGATGCATAAACTCAAATTAAAAATAAGACACAGATTTTTATGCTGAGAGTGATTAACCTTTGGAAAAAAACTGCCAAGGGGAACTGTGAGTTGTGTATTTCCTGAAGATATGAAATTAATACCAAATGTTCTTTCTGACAGTTAGGCTCCAGTTAGGCTTAGTAACAGTCCACAAATAGCCCTTTTTTTTTTTTTTTTTTTTTTAGAAGTGGAATTGAAGAGTTTTTTGGTTTGGGGTGTTGGTTTGTTTTCATTTATTTTCAGCATAGTCAATTTTTACTTCTTCCAACTTGCTACAACCAGTGTATCACCTGCTGACCTTCCTTTTGGATTCCAAGCATCAGCACCTGTTTTAAATAGACAGTGTAACCAATGTGTCATAGAAAACAGTGGTTCAGAGTTGGGATGTGGGAGGCTGAAAATGAGATCATGAATTCTTTGTTATCATGTTTATTATAGTAAAATCTTGGTTATTTGTATGCTACAGAAAAAAATGGGCAAAAATTTTATTGGTGAAACACCGGAAATTGGGTTAGATGTGGCCTTGAAGAAAGACTATGAATATACTAATTCATATACAACTACTACTACTAGCAGATGGTAATGGTGGGCTTATTTCTGTTCAGGAATTTTTTGCCTTGCCTGACTTGAAGCTATTATTAATCAATTTCTTAAATAACATATAAGTAATAAAATGTGTCTTTCTCTTCTTTTATGATATTTTGATTTTTGTATCCCTGTGTAAATTGCACAATAAATTTTATATGCAATGCCATTGTTCAGTATTAAACCCAACATTTTGTGCAACACTAAATTCAGACCTTTAACCCCAACTGTAGCATACAGAGCACTGCAATCAGCCTGATGGGATCATACACTCACATTACTAGACTCCTGAAAATCATTTGACTGTCATTAAGTCAATAACATAGGTCTTTTTTCAGTTGTCCCATATCCTTTTGTATGCATAAGAATATGGCAGTATTTTTCAAGTATAAAAATTCAGCAGAAGAAAGAAACCAAAAAAAATTAGGGGGAGGAAAAAATTCCGTCTTTCCTTACTTGACATTTTGTTATTAGGGGAACTCAGCAACAAATAATTAGCATAGGATTCTTTGCTTGATTAGACCGCTTATTTACTCCCTGCTTAATATTTGCGTATTCAGTACCAAAGCTTGTTCTGCATACAATAAAAACTGCTCCCTGGCTCTGGAGTTACATAGTTTAAGTGTCAGCTTGTAATACACTTGCTCATTTTGCAAAGATATATACTTTGCAAACAGTCATTTTGAATAAAGCAATGTACTACTCAGAAGGAAGAAAGGATGCAAAATGTGGCCCTAAGGATAAGATTCATCTCCCTTAAATTAGCTATTCAAAGTGAAGTTAAACATTTCCTACTTGATCCCTTTTAATATTGATTCAGCTGTCTGGCCCAGGCAGACACTTCCCTTGTATATATAATGTACTGTACTTTGAGCAGTCAGGAGCTTGACTTGGCAGTGAACTTTCAGGCTCTTTGGTTCCTGATATGATTCTTAGAGCTCACATCCTTTCCCTGCATTGATTTCTACAGTTGTTCACTTTTTGCTGTCCCATCTTCCTTTTATAGAGTCATAGAATCATTGAAGTTGGAAAAGGCATTTAAGTCCAACACTTAACCCAGCACTGTCAAGCCCACCACTAAACCATGTCCCTCAGTGTCACATCCATGTGTCTTTTAAATGCCTCCAGGGATCGTGACTGTACTATTCCCCTGGGCAGCCTGTTCCTTTCTGGCTCTTTCAGACAGGCATTTGTAATATTCTAGTCACAATAATATAAGAAATGAGGGCTGGGGAGAAGGAGAGTTGCAGGGAAGACAGGCTGACCAAGCTGAACTCCACGTGCTTCCATCCCCTGGTGTGGTGTTTCAGAATCATATGGATGCAACACCTGATTTTTGTCCTTCCCACCTCATCATTACAGACTTGGTACCTGAAGTAGAGGTAGCTTGCACCTTGGTGCAGAATAGAAGTCTAAGGGAGCAGGACAGCTATTTTGGAAAATTGTAGAGTTTGAAACTGGGATGCCATCACAATGGTGTGAGCGTAAGTAGAAGCTCTTTATTCTGGAATGGTGCGTGGAAAAGAAGGAAAGAGAAATGTGCCAGAGAAAACTGTTCCACAAAGACTCCTGCTTCTCTGTTCTTTATGAGAGGACTTCAAAGGAAGAAGATGATCTCCAGAAACCATGTCAGAAACCTTCAGCAACACTTCAAAACAAAAAACATGTTTGGTTGTCCCCCCCAAAACTCGAAGAAATCCCACATTTATGTAGTTGTACAAGCTTATAATAGCTCAAGAGATGCTTACATACCTTTGATCTGATGGGCTAAGCGTGACCATAACCATTGCTTTTGCTTCCACCTCTGTGTGAGCCAATTGTTTAATCTTGACTAAGTGTCTTTGCTTGCTCTCACTGCTGGTTTCCCTGTGCATAACACAAATACCACAATATTGAGCCAATTAGCTTCTGAATTTTGGTGCATGGATGTAACTAAATTGCAGGCTGTACTCAGGAACTAAAATAATTTAGAGGATGAGTTAATCAGCACTTCTTACTAACACCCATCTACTTGTGAAGTGCTCAGGCATTACGTCAACTACCGTATGTTTGGATTCATTATGCTGGAGTGGGCCCACATCTATCTCAAAGATAGATTATGCAATGCTTAGGCTATTCTCTGTCCCAGACCTTGGCTAGCAATCTGGAGCTGTTATAAATCTGGGATTGTTATAAATATCTGCTGTAATTTCTATTATACTGGACTGGGAATTGAGTTTTTCTCCAGCATGCTTATGGTAATGGATTGCAGGTTACCAAAATTACCACTTATTGTATCCACTGAATGCAAGCCACTAACTGACAAAATTACCAATTACTCTAATGCAGGTAATTGTTTTCCTTCAGGTTTTAAGTCTTTTTTTATGGGATTCTTAATTCCTCTAGATGTTGTTTATATCCATCTAGCCAGGAAAACAAATAGATCTGTTAGTGCTTCCTCACTTTTAATGACTTTTTAAATAGGTGTTTCTTATTCATCTTGAGTTCTCATGTGTTTTCTGAGAAAGTTTAAATGGAGTTTTCTGCCTTGGAATAAATGTACCTGTAGAATGTTTTCTGTTTTCTGAAGGGTTTTCTTTGAACAGAGTATTTATGAAGAGGAACTTATGAGAATAAAAAAACCACAATGGCAGGGAGGGGAATGGAAAAAATGTCATGTCTAGATATAACTTAACATTAAGAAATATGTGTAGCTATAACTTAATGCTTTGTTTTTTCTGTTTCTGTAACTGCATTCCTGCAGAAATGTTATTGTATAAATCACAGATAACTTTTAGTAAGCTATTTGTGTGTTTAAAAACGTTTGGTTTGTTGTGGGGTTGTGGGAGTTTTTTTGTTCTTGTTTTTTTTGGAGGGGGACGTGTTTTTTTCTTTGTTTTGTTGTTGTTTTTCTTGTTTTTTCTTGGTTTTTTTTTTTTTTTTTGCAGGTGAATGATGTATTCTCTCCCTCACAGCTATGTATTTGTGGATAATTAGTTGAAGAGCCTAATCCTTGATTTCTTATCCATGCCATAGAATGTTGGGATGCATGTGTGCCTTTCCAATGATACTGGTGCTTCTATTTGACCCATTTATTTAGACGAGAACCAGCTCTGTTTATCAGTGAAGGAGGAGAGAAAGAACTCCTTCTATTCTTTAACTTGTCTCACTTGGTTTCCATGTACTTTGAGACATTCCCAAACGATAGAAGTTCAGGAAACTGGTAGAAAGACCAAGCTTTACTTTTGCAAACATTGATAGGAAACTCTCTCACAGGAGCTTAAAATTTGCAAAAGGTTTATTTTAGAACATTTAATTTGGACAACAATATCATACGTTGGGGGTTAGGTGTGTCCTTCCTTTTGTTCTGGCTCACCTATGGAATTTTTACCCATTAGTTGCAGGGAAATCTGACTGCTGGTACTGAGTGGGTGCTTGAGAAACACAAAGAGTTCGGCTGGGCACATGGGGGAAGGGGAGCAGGAGAAAGGGAGGGTGGGGGCAGCTGGGGCTGGCTGGTTTCTTCAGCTTCAGAGCAGAACTCTTGCCGGGAGCTGTTGCTGTGGAGAGAAGGGAATTTCACCATCACCCAGATGGAGCTGCTGCTTCTCCTTCTTCCCATTTGGTTGGTGGCCTCATACCCCCTGTCCTGCAGGGATGTGTGACAGTGCCAGGCACCGCCGCGGAGCTGCTGATCCACCTCATCCACCAGCCCAGGATCTCAGCTCATCCCTCTGCTGATCCACCTCATCCACCAGCCCAGGATCTCAGCTCATCCCTGCTGATCCACCTCATCCACCAGTCCAGGATCTCAGCTCATCCCTGCTGTTCCAGCCGACTGTTCCTCAGAGCCCTGCAGGAGCACCGGGACTGACTGCCCGAGGGGTTTGTGAAAACAAAGCCTCTCCTCCATCCCATCTCAGCCGAGAAAGCTGTCACAGGGTCCCTGGTTCTGTGTTCTTGTTATTGCTGTAGTTATTGTTGTTTGTTTACCTGGTTATACTAGTAAAGAACTGTTATTCCTATCCCCAGATCTCTGCCTTAGAGCCATTTCAGAATTATAACAATTCAGAGGGAGGGGGGATCTACATTTTCATTCCAAGGGAAGCTCCTGCCCTCCCTAGCAGACACCTGACTTCCAAAACCAAGAATCATAGAATCACAGATTGTTTAGGCTGGAAAACACCTTTAAGGTATCAGGTCCAACCATCAACCCAGCACTGCCAACCCACCACTAAGCCACATCTACACATCTTTTTAAATTCCTCCAGGAATGATGACTCAACCACTTCTCTGGTCAGCCTGTTCCAATGCCTAACCACCCTCCTAGTGAAGAATTTTTTCCTGATATTCAATCTAAACTTTATATGGTGCAACATGAAGCCATTTCCCGTTGACCTATTGCATCCTCTTGTCGTATCCCACTTCTCTGTTTAAATTGGTATTTTATCAGTACAGGCTTGACATCTGCCCTGTGTGTGACTTGCAAGAAGAAGTTCTCCAGAGAAACCACCACCACTATTGCTATAAGGCTGCTGGGGAGAAGCAGTGCTTTCTGGAGATCCACAAGACAAACTCTTAACTATGTTTGTTTGGACTGTAATGAAGGCCCATCATATTGTTTCTTGAGAGCTAAAAGCAAACCTTTTCTATATCAAACCAAATATTGTTTTCCCCTCTGAGTGAAATGCTCTGCCTTATCTGTATATGCCAGGTGACAGATTTTATCTGCTTGTTCTATCCTTAAGGAATGTATAGACAAGTTGGTTTTTCTTGCAAAATCTGATAAAAAGCTTGTCTCTTCCTTTTCCATAGAATTTTAATTAAATAAACTGTTCCCTGCTTGTGATAGGGTTTACCAGGGGATAGTTGCTTTTGTTCCCTTGTGCAATATGGACAAATAAGCTCTTGAGAGAAGAGACACTTGAAGGATTGTAGGACACTGAAGTGGTCTGCAGGATCTCCTCCCTGTTCATTTACATGAAATTTACATCACATGAAATTTATTAATTTCATGTGAGCTTTCTATTTAGGTGTGTAGGTAAAAAATATTTTTAAATGTGAAATGCTGCTGGAGTAGTGCACTAGGTATTTTTTCTTTTAAGTCCTACTTAATAAAAAGATCACTAACATTTAGACATAATATCTGTGTTCTGAGTGTAGCAAGAGATAAAAACAAATCTCTCCCAGTTTCCAGTACCTAATGGAAATAAATTATCTTCATTTTAAGGTTCCATTCTGTTTCCAATATTTCTTTAAAAAGGAATACTATTTCATATTATACCTCATGTTACCTTTTGTTCCCATCTTTTTCCAGCATATCCTAAATCCACAATTACATGAATCCATGATTGCCCATTACATTTCAATTCAGGGTTACAAACCTTGTCTAGATACAGTGCTTTACTAAGACAAAGTAGCTGAATCTCTAGTCAAATGTCAATAAATTTGTACTGATTTGAATTTCTGTTGCCTGCCTTCTTCCTCCACTACACTATTTTATGTAACTCCATAAAATGCTTAGCAGTTGCTAGAAAAGTTGTTTCAGTAAAAAAGAAAGGTCACTCAAACAAAGACACCAAATTACCAAATGCAGCTAGAAAAGGCTCAACCATTTAAAAGGTCAGATTAAATAAGACACACTGTAGGGTAATTTACCCCCCAGCTGCTTAGCTTTTATGAAAGTTGATGAAAGTGCAGAGGTGAAGGAACTGTGTTTGTAGAAACAGTTTCTGAAGCAAAAATTGATGAAGATTGATGTGTCTTCTGTAAAGTGCCCTTCAAAGATACCTATCCAGTTAGAAAGTGAATATCTTTGTGTGATGATCACGAAGTATTTTTTTCAGCTCTTGTGTCTCATAAAGCAAACACCCTCAAGACAGAATTATAAAGGGACAAAGATGGAAGGAACTCTAAGAACTGTCTCAGACTTTGGTGCATCTGCCCTTGAATTTTGTGTGATGCCTCTGAGTGCTGACAGATTGAATACTGTACTACGTGCTGCACATTGGCAACTGATAATGTGTTTTTAATAAACGCTGCATTTTTTTTCAGATTCTCCTTTGAGAAAAGTAACATAATACTGTCCTTTGTACAGTATGTCAGTGAATGCTTTAGGAGGGTCATGTTGTCAAAGAGCTGCCCTGTGTGCCTGTGGCAAATTATCTGTTTTATGTCCTTCCTTTCACTTTTGAGTGAAAGGTTCACTGCCACGTGTTCACAGCAGTTCAGTTTGAGATATAATAGTTATCAGAGTTTTACAACTACTGTTTGGGGCTGCTTTAAAAACTGGTAGGTAATATTCTACATGTCAAGAAAAGAGATTATATTTATGGGAATAGATGTGTAGGGTACGATCTTAGATGTGTTGATCAAAGAGAGTTAAAGGAATAAAGAGGAGACAACAATGGCCGTCAAAGGTGTTTGTGTCTCAGAATCTGGAAATTGGGAAAAAAACTTTGTGAAAGTTACTGGGGTTTTTTAAAGGAATTTTTTGTTTTCTCCAGTTTTCTTAAATGTTTTTGTAGAATGACTGGAAGTGCTCATGAGGCATTGCAGGTCACCATTAAGGAGTGTCTTCTGTTGCTGTTGATGCTTTTGTTATTCACACAAGAACATGCACACTGTTATTCATCCAACTTCCACCTGTTTCAGACCATGTGTAAATCACACTGGTAATCCTAAAACTGCACTGTGAAGGCATTGTTCTACAACCAAATTTTTTTTTTTGAATTTACAGACCCTTAAATGGTATTGAATTTCCCTCTTTCGGAGGCTGTTTTTCTTGCAAAGCTGTTGGATCAATAGCCTTAGAGTTAATAAGGAACTGACTGCTGCCCCCTCAGTTTGAAGAGCAGGCAGCCTGGCCATGTGCTCTCTGGTGGATATCTCACAGTTTTCTCCTTGGTACAAGAAATTAACCTGCAGGATACAAGAAAAAACCTCTTTTCTCTGATTTTAACATTTATTTGAAACAGATAAATCGAAAATATTCTTCTACAGTGTGAAGCTTGTGTCTCACAAGCATCTAAATGTTGAGGGATCATTTTATTTGTCATATTTTAGGTTGAGAGTGTCCAGTTGTCTTTTATTTTGGATCAGTCTTATTGTATAGTAAGTACAACAAAAACACTGAGAGCTTAGCTCCACACCTTTTCATGTGCTATGTTAACATTAAATAAGTTGCTTGGATAGCACTTTTATCTTGAGTACTTTTAGCAGTTTTTACCATCTGTATTTTTAAAACAGGCAGTTATCTTGAAATAATCTGGTAAAAGTGACTGTTTATTCCACTGTTCTGTCCCATATTCTTGGGGGTTCAATTTGCTCTATCAGCTTTGATGTTTAATCTTTGTCAAACTTGTTTTCTGGACAGAACAGATGGGTGTTATCTGTTTAGTTAGGTGCAACTATCAACACAGGGTTAAATCAGAAACTGATGGCTGGTTGTCATAGCAGGAAGGAATGTTTCAGCTGAATCACAATATATATTTTATTACTGTATATATTTTCTCTGACATGGTCAAGCATTTAAATTCTGAGAAAAAAAAAATGGTGCAGAACTCTGTAGTGCCTATAAAATTCACCAGTGCTGGGGCCTTATTTTTAAAGGTTAAAGTGGGATTGGTACTTCTCATTTGGGTTCTTCCATCCATGATACTCATAGTGCTCCTTTTAAAACAGAATAGGTGAGAGGCATACCTATATATTCATAAATTTGCTGTATATGGAATGCCTTTGCACATGGGGGAAAAATCCCTGATATGTTTCAGGGGCACTCTCCTGGATTTTCATCACACTAATGTGGTACACATATTCATTTATTTTTCATGAATTTGGACTAAATTTCAAAGACAAATAGAATTCTCAGGCTTGATTACTCTTGAATCAACATTTTTGCTTTAAAATTTATGTTTTTAGCTATGGAGTGTACTTTGTTAAAGTATAAGTAGATTGTTAAAATCTACTTGGTGGCAATCTTGGAAAAGATTTTTCAATGCTTTTCATCATTCTTCATAAGGCACAAACAATACCCAATGCATTGTTGCTGATCATGTAGAAGAGACGTAGATGTAGGAGACCATGAAGTATAATCAATAAGTATTTGAAGCGATAGCTACAATAGTTTCTTAGGATAGAGGATTTCTTTGTAATTCCCCAAACAGATGGTTTTGTTCCTGTAGTGCTACACTAACACTTCACTACAGTAGTACTCCAGTGGTACTTCCTTTATTAAGTGTATTTCTTGTTTCAGTCTAGTTGGGTATAGATCAGTGAATCATTACAGCAGTTTTAGAAGGTGAGAGACTGCACTCTTGTACAAATCTAAGCTCCTATACTTTGTTTGACAAAACTAAGCAAAGTAGAATAGTTCTTTTTAATCCTTGTATATAAAAGTAAAAATCACTAAGACAAATCTGCTGCTAAAGATGTGCTTTCCTGACCTTGTGCTGGGGGATAAAAATTCCTAAATAAAGTGCAACTTACTGGTAGTGACTGTCTATTGAGAGGTATTGAGGTGTTCACCACTTCTAAAAATAGAAGGAAATAAGCACTTTTCATTTAAATTCTCTAGTCATGGGAGATTTTCAGGGCTGCCTTTGGAGTCTAATTGCTTACAACTTCTTTTTGCAATTTTAGTTGGATTCATTATTCCCTATCACTGCATCTCAATGTAAATGAGCTGTGTGCAATTATACCTTCCCGGTGACAAAAGCCATTTCTGTACCTGGCAGCATGTAAAAATTCAGAATGAAAAATTATCTAAATGGTAAACAGCATGAGTTTCTGACATTTCTACTGAGCCATGCTAAATGAACTTCTGTGTTTTACATTCAGTAATTAGTTGATTGTGCAGGTAAGAGAAGGCAAAAGATGCAGTAAGTATGGCTTTTGTTTGGATATTTTTAGTCTTTGCTAAGTAATACTTCGGTTTGCTATTTTTCTGTTTTTTCTTTCAAGGGTGTTTTTCTCCCTGAAACCCATGCGGTGCTACATAATGGTTAGAGCATGTTATGCTGTATTATACTTGGTCCAATCCAAATCCAGTTTCCAGAACCTATGGCTTCTATTTTAAAGTTAAATCAGAAAAAAACCTGCACAAGCCAGCTATTAGATTCTCTTGACATGACCGACTGCATTTTCAACAAACCCACACTGTTTATTGCTTTTAGCGTGTTTACTCCCACATGTTCACATATTGCTTTCTTCACTCTATGCTTGTGACTCTTGCTAAAGCATAGCCGTGTGTCCTGCTTGCATGTTTCAATCAGCACGTCTTCCTTTTGCCACTCCTCCATTATTCCTTCTCTTGCTTGATTTCCTGAAGAACACTTTTATGCCAGTGTGACCTCTTTGGCTTACTTGTTTAAGTGGCAGCAGGCTCCCACCTGAAGACAAGAGCTCATCTCTCAGACTTGAGCTGTGCAGATTCCTGAACCAGCACAGAACACAAGAGTGTGATGTCCAACTCTTAAGGGGAAGGGAGCACCTAAGATTTGTAGGTGCTTGTGGTTGAAAGGAATGACAAAATTCAGAGAGTCCACAAAAGTTTTATCACTAAATTACACAGTTGGCATGGAAGCTGGTATGTTGGTCCCTAACCTACTAAATGAGCACAGTCCAGTGGGCTTTGGATAAAGGGATAAGATGAAAGAAGGAAGAAAGAAAGGTCACCAGTCCTGGTTCCAGTGTTGGTCCAACTGATGGGGATGTCCAGGGTTCCAGAGCATGCATCCAGCCTTGGTTGGGGGTACCTTTTTATAGACAAATTTCTCACTTCTTAGTTCTGTGCAGAATGTTCTTTCAGACCTTTCTGGAAGTGGGTCAGAGGGCTTTGGGGGTTTTGGGTGGTCATGATCTTCCCCTACGCTCCATGTGCTCTTGTAAGCCTCATCCCTATTCCATTCCTGCTTATCTCCAGGAACTAGAACAAGGATGCTTGGCCTGGAAAAGTGGTGTCCTCCTCCCACATGGCTCCCTGGTCCTGCCACACCTTGTTCTTTCCTGTGGTGTGTTACTACCAATAATTCTTGTCTGTTTATTGCCAATAATCCTTGGCTGGCTGCACAGCCATCTGACAATGGTGTTTGAGACACAAACACCAGCCCCTTATCCTCTGGGATTCTACAAGGAGGCAGTGCTCAAAGGAGAAAAGTGGAATAGACTTACTGGAAGCCTGAGCAGGGTGAGAAAAATGAGCTGAAGATATTGACAACACAATAGCAATGAAGTGCATTTTGAGTCACGAGATGCAATCAGGCTTTTTGTTCTTATATTGCAATCCACTTGCTCATTTTGCCCTCTTGCAATTGCTTAACACTTGTTTGTTTGTTTGTTTGTTTGTTTGTTTGTTTATAATTTGACATGTGCCAACTTATATAGGCATCCCAATTTCTTTCAGAAAACTCAAACACTCTGCTTTCCTTTGGTGCTGTACAGGAATTGTGAATTCCTTCCAAACTCAAACCCCCTGTATCTGATTCACAGCTTCACCCTGCTTGAGTCTGAAAACCACCAAACATAGTAATTCTGGTCCAGTACATTAACTTACTTGGGTCCAAATCAACCTCTACTGCAGCTGCAATAGTCTATCTATCTGATTTTAAATTTGGAACAGGTATTGAGCTATGAGCAGCACTAAATTTTTAGCTAGAATGTGAGAAATGGCAAAGGCAGAAAAATTATTTTTGGATGCTTGAATCACTTCCAGCTATTTTGTTTCCTGTCCATGCATTACGGACTCTTGCTCTTCACTAATTTTAGTGAGGATAATGTTTTACCTGTGAGACTGCTTCTAAAAGGTGAAAATTGCATCTGTGGGTAGAGTACCACCAATGGTTAAGAACAGACTATCTCTGCTCCTGTTCAGAGGTAAAGAAGTGTAAGGAGTAGGCACTTAGCTTATTCCAGACACCTCTGTGACTCCAGTCAAATTGTAGAAAGCCTCTTCTAATTTTCCAGCTTCCTGACTGAGAGTAAATAGGTTGAAGGGGGAATGGAAAGCAGAAGAAAATCTCACTGCAGTCCCTACTCACAGCAGGAGGTAGACAGGTCTTTCCACGGATGAGAAGAAATTATTTCAGTTCTGTCCCTCTTGGGCACACTTGGAGTTAGAGAAACCGAGGAGTTCTAATTTTTCTCTGTTCATGGGACAGTTGGCATTAAAGCAGTAGTCCCAGCCTCTTATGTGAAGCTGAGTAATCTTCTCACAATGCAGAACTAGTGTGATTGAAGTGACCATCTATATAGGTTAGGAACTATTGTGGAAGAGCAAAGGAATAAGTGAATGAATTCCCAGTTCTTGCTGATTATTTTCATAGAATTATTGCTGAATTATTTTGTTTGTGCATTTTGAAATGATAAACAACTGTGTATTATGGTCCTTTTATAGCCCATTTAGATACATAATATCTAATAATAATATTAATTTCCCCAAATAGAAGAAAAAAATCAAAGCAACAATTAGTTCCAGTGCTTGCAAAAGCATATATTATTTTCTGAAACTTAAAGACACTTGTTCTCATCAAAATACATTTTAAGAGAGAAAACACCAAATATAAATTAGATATTCTTTGTAGAAAAAGATCTGTAGAGATGAGTGAACAATAGATAGATATGAAAAAAAACATTGTCCATTTGGAAACAATAATAGGAAAAAAGAGGTTGCTAGATAAGAATAGCATGTGGTACTGTTCTAGTTAGAGTACAAAAGAATATTTTTTTGTGGCTTTCAGTGCAGTGTATAATAAATACATATATTTGTATAAATGCATGTTGTTCTCATGTATCAGAAAGTAAAATAGATGATATTTATATGCCAAGTCCTAATGTTAAAAAGTTTTAGGATCCATCTCTGCTGACACATGTAATTTTTATTTTTTGAGACTCTTCTCTTTTTATTATGCCTGTCAAGCTGATAGTCCTGTTCCTTGTTTATTCCCTCTCTTTCTTTGTAGTAATCATTGAAACAAGAGCCTACTTGTGATAATGGGCTTGTATGTGGATCGGTGGTGTCACCATGAAAGGGTGACATTGAAGTTAAAAGAAGCTACTAACGAGGGTCTCAAGGGAAGTGGAGCTAATTAGTCAAGTTAAAAAGGGATAATTCATTGCAGCCTTTGTCTTAGAAACACATTTCAAAGTTTCATTTCCATTTCAAAGTTTCAGACTGTAACTTGCAAAGTTATCATGATGCATTTAGCTGGAGAAATAACAATTTGGTTCTTTCTGTCTGGCAGCTGAACAAGATTCCTAATGGCATATGAGTCCCAGGTCATCACCCATTTAAAAAACCTAGAAGACCACATTTCAGGCTGATCCCTCACAGATATTTTGAATGTTTTCCTGTCGCTGTTGGACACGATGTAGAAGTGTGGATTCATTCACAGCACACACCAGAACAAGTTTCTAGGAAAGGCCTTTATTCCCTGAACTTTTCAGCTTTTATAGGGTCTTAGGCTACAGGTTTAACATGATTGGTAAAGAGAACACCACCTCTTATCCCATTGGTGGGATAAGAGAAAAATACACTATCCACAGCTGTACAGAACTGTTTTGAGAAAGTGAAATTGTTTATAGAGATAGACCTTGAGCGAGAGAGACTCCCAAGAGACTTTCCCTTGGGAACAGATCAGCCACTGACAGGTTCTAATTCTCTCAGGCTCAGAAAAATCAGGTCCACATTTTCTCTTTCTTCTTTTGTTTTTCTTTTTTAGTTATCTTACAAACCATTAAAGCAATATTCATATACATGTAAATCCAAAAATTTCTACCTTTGAAAAATGCTCCAGTTAAAGTTCTGCATAGGATTGTGCACAGTAGCTCAGTTGTGATCATGTTCTAAAGAATATAGAAGGTATGTGATCAATCAAAAGTTACACAGAAGCTCAAAAGCTTCTAGCTACCTTTACTGAGATGGTAAGAGTTGTGCAACTGGCATAACTGAGGTTTTATGTCCCTCTGATCTGAAGTTTTTTAATAGTTTCATTTTAGAATAGTTAGCTCTGTATCAACTCTTTTGAGAGAAGTCATTTTAGGATATAAGGAAAATAATGAAGTATTACTTCCCTATTTCTAAATAAAAGCAAATATTTTAAACTTTTCCAGCAATTATATCTGTGAAACAATGCAACTTTTAATGAGCAGTAGTTTATAATCTGTCAAGTGAATGCTTCAGCGATCATACATTTAATTGGAATGTGCCAAAAAATCTTGTTTCCAGAAGAAAATCATGCTAATCTGATACTGTTGTCTTGAACTGCAAATGATATCGTTAGGGAAAGTGTCTAGCTGGTAGGAAATGATCAAGTTAACATTCCATACTTCATGTCAACTTTGCCTCTTGCACATGTATGTCAGGATGCAAAGGTTTTCTCAAATGATGTCTGTAGAACCGTAGAGCTGTTTCTGATACAGATACTCATCTTCAAGTGTGATCAGCTGCAGTCCATGGCAACAGAGGGTCTGCATATTGTTGGTGGTATAAAAGCTCAGTGATGCATTTCTATTCAACAAGCCAAAAGTTAATGATAACAATGTAAAACAAGACAGAGAAACTTCTGACACATGATACCTGAATCTGCAGTGGAGCTGGCTTTGCAATTTGATAGGCATTTGGGAATACATGTATTTTGAAAGCTGAAGAGAACAGTTACACTAATGATTACTGACTAAATTGGAATATATATCCTAGCCAGTAGTTTGCTTACCATATTTTACTGTCCATAAGAGTTTAGTGGAGAATTATAAGGAAACACCTAAAGCAGAAAAGAATGAAAATAAAAACTGAAATATTATGGAGGAAGCTTAATCACATACCTTAAGTATTATTGTTACTGACAGAGAAGAAAAGTAAAAATAAGATTCCTCCACTTGCAAATGCACAGAATAAAATAATTTCTCAAGAAAGGAAGAATTGGAAAATACAGCAAATGAAATCAATTAAGACGGAATATAATTTAATACCTATAACCTGCACAAAACTAATTTACTAGTGTTTTGCATTAAATGATAATATTAATAAATAATATCATTAAAATATTATTGTATGAGTAGACACGACCCTTGTGTTTACAGACTTGATTCTAGGAATATAAGAGAAAATCTAGAAACCACAAATCTCACTGTACTGCACACATTGCATCCTTATAAAGTAGTGATTTGAGTGTATCTGATGCAATTCTAATTCTGTGTAAGGTGGTCTGGAAAAAGTCCTCCAAGGGAAGCACATCCTGTAGAAGGAAAGATGTAGTGCACTTTCTCTGACAGACAGGTACTCAGTAACTTCAAAAGGGTATAGATGGAAAATCAGATTCTGATTGTGTGGGTAGAATTATTTCCTAAGCGAAGCTGCAACTTCAGTAACAGTGCAGGGATTTCATATACAGAATTTTCTAGAAAACATGAATAATCTTTTAGTTTGATGTTCAGAGCTTTGTAATGTCTTTCTTGTCACTCTGTGATGTATAGAAATAAACACAGAGCTATTGTTTATTCAGATAGTAGGCCAGTATACTCAGCTAACCACCTCTATTTCATAATACTGTTTCTAAAAAAATACTAAGTGAAAGAAATAATTTGGAATAATTTTGTTTGTGAAACACTTAAATTGATAACATCTGACAACAACCTGGCCACAAAATTCAACATTGACAAATTTCCCTGTATAACATGAGGGTTTCTGTCCTCCCCCTTTGCACTTTAGGGAAGCACTAACCCCATTTTCGTTGTGTAGAGAGGCATATTATGAAGACACAATGTTAGCTTATGCTTTCTTCAGTTTAAGCTTTTAAGCATTTACATTGATGGGAGACAGGGTGATTCTTGACCTTTCAAAGTCATTTTGCTTTGGCCATTACTCATTTGCAAGATCATTTGAAAAGCACCTCAGAATCATCCTTAAGGCAAGAACTTCACTTAAGCAATTATTTTACTATACAAAGGGGGAAAAAAAAAATCTCTAGTTGGTAGTAGATTCTGATGTGTATTTTCCCCTCATTCCACTGGAATCTTAATTATGCAATTATGTCAGTCAGTCTTTTATATCAGCAGACAGTCTTTTTCTCAAAAGACTATTTATTCTATTATGTAAGTCTGTGAAGTAATCTTTGCTCCATTATGACCAGCAAAACCCTGTGGCATTGTGACTTCATTTTGTTTAATTCCCTTGTGAGAAAAATTCCCTCTACAGAAGTCCTGCAGAGAGCTTTTCTCACTATCTATGTAGAATACTGGAGTCACCAGTGCAGGAACAATTTGTGTGGTGTATTTTGTCCTCATTTCTCCTTTTTGTGTGGATGTTTGTGTGTCTGGTGTGTATTTCTTGAGTATTTTGTTTTTGTTTTTAAAAACAGTGAAAGGCAGCATGTAATATGGTGTATCATTGAGTGGGTAGCTAGTAATCTCTTTTAAATTATGTCAGTTCTGTGTCTAAAATGCTTTTCAAATAAGGTGTTTGAATAGAAGCTTTCTGTAAGGTTGTGGTTTAACCCCAGCTGGCAACCAAGCGAGTGTGCAACTGCTCACTCACTCCCACCCTCCTGATGGGGAGAAAATCAGGAGGAAATAAAAAGTAAAACTCACAGGTTGAGATTAAAAAAAAAAATTAATTAATTGAAAAAAAAATATAGCAATACTAATGATAATTTTGGTGAGAAGAAAAGAGAGTAATAAAACCCTAGAGAAATAAGTAATGCCTGACCCAATTCCTGCTCCCTGCTCACCCATGCCCAGTCCATCCAGCAGTGATCAACAGTTCCAGCCAACTCACCCTGGTTTATACACTGAGTATGGAGTTCTGTGGAATGGAATATCCATTTGGCCAGTTTGGATCAGCTGTCCTGGCCCTGCTCCCTCACAGCTTCTTTGTGTACCTACTCACTGCCAGAGCATGGGAAACTAAAAAAATCCTTATTTTAGGGTAAATAGTACTGAGCAATAACTAAAATATCAGCATGTTATCAATTATTTTTTTCATGCTAAATCCAAAACCCAGTGCTGTATGAGGAATTAGGAAGAAATTGTCAAAAATGTCTGGGAGGGGTGCAGGAGTGTGTTTGCAACAAGTCTTTAAGATCCCTTTCAACCCAAGTCATTCCATAAAAACTAGGACATGCAGTTAAAAGGAAGATTCTCATGTCCTTGTTTGTGTAAGTCAGAGGCCTCAGATTTTCCCAAGGATATGCAGTATTCTATCTGCCAGAATCAACAGTGTCATTAGTCCAATTAACAGGGCAGAAAACAGGAAATGTAGTTGTTGGTAAATGTTGTTTTCGAGAAAAATGATAGTTAGAAAAATCTCTTAAAGCTGAAAATATTAAAATTATTTGCACTTAAGATATTAATAAGTTTCTCCCCATCACTTAAAAAAAGAATGAGCCACATGGAGACTTGCTAAGGAAATTTATCAAACTGCGGAGATATGCCTACATTTTCTTTCTTCTTCCCTTTAAGTTCTGGGTCATTCAGCCCTGTCAGATGAAGTCAAAATGTTTAATTAACTAGGCCATAATCACAGTTTGAGTGGATTTGAGTAGAGGAGTTTTAAGATGATCTTGTATGTCAGACATAAGACCCCATTTTCCTACACAGTGAAGGTAAATCCAGGTATTCCACTGTTTCAAGGAGCATAGTAGATGTTGGTTTCTTCTCTTTATTAATGGGCTGCAAACTAAAAATGGAATCCCTGTTGCTCATGGGGATGGTTACAAGTAGAGGCCACACTTATGTTTAGAGATCACCTTACTTTCACATTGACCTGTATCTGTTCTCATATGTAGAGCGGGGTGTAAGAATTGCTTTTAACTTCAATGCAAGTAAAGAGAAATGTGTATTTCTTTGAACTAGAAATGCTACATCTCTATGGTCTGTTGTTCCAGCTCAGTAGAATATTTAATCTATTAATACTGATAAAATGAAGGATGTGTTTCTTCAGAAAAGACAGTTTTGAGGCTGCCTTCTCCTGCTCACTCATCTAAAGCCTAATTAACACTTAAAATCTAGAGAAATAGCAAGCCATTAGACTAGTTTCAAGAGATAGATTGGAGCAAATGATCTCTGGAGGTCCTTTCCAGCCTAAACTATTCTAGACTATTTTAGTCACCAAACAGACAAAGCAAGCAACAGTGTAAGTACACTGTACTTTATACTGAAGTCCAACAGTGTATTATCAGTAACACCTTTTTTTGGCTTTTTCCCCCTATCTATTCTAAGTTGAACTCTAGTAAATCTTTGTTGAATTTTCATCCTAAAGTTCATCAGGATTAAACCTATTTAGGCTTCTAGCAGATCCCAGAAATAATCAGAGTCTCATAAATACTAGCTGGAAATGACCTGTTCCAGAAGCATAAAGAATTTTCCTGCAATTTTTGCACAAGTTGCACAAGTCTGGGTGTTGTATCTGAGGACAGAAGCCCTTCCCCTATTTTGATTGTTGGATGGGAATATCAGCTGCATTTTTGGTTCTCCTGTTGGAAGTAATTGTCTTATCCTTTCTTTCCACTTTACTCAGAATTTCACACTTCTGAGTACTTTGTTTGGGCTCTTTATGTTGTTAGCTCGATGAGTGAGACACAAGCTACAATTCAGACCATCCTACACAGGATTTAGTTGAGGCATGTTCAGCAGTAGGAATGGCTGGTCCAGTGTTTTGGGGCTACCAGAATACAAATGTGTTAATTGAATGTGAGTATTGCTATTTGAAGTTTATGAAACTTTTGTTCAGGGCATAAAGCAATTTTTTTGATCACTTACGCCACCTGTTTGGGCTCAGTGGTTACACTCAAGTCCATCTGGAAACTCAGCTTGTGTGATTATATTCTTCTGCTATGAATTGAAACCTTATGATCATGGTGGAAGTTTTAGATTGGGTTACTACTCTCTAGCAAAGTATGAGAGAGCTGCATTTTGTCTGAACTTTCTTCCTGGCTATCAAAAGCTGTTTGAGGCAGGGTATGCAGAATGCTGAAGTTCATCCCCCATCACAAAATTACAGATAAAATTTAATCAATCAAAACAACAGCAAGAATCTGTCTTGCTGGAGTCTCACAGTGCCTGCAGCATTGAGGGAACTCACACGTGCAGTGCAGAAGAGCTGTGTGAGGAACAGGTTTGCTGTGTTCACAGGAATGTCATGCTGAGTGACATTCCTTTGTATGAAGATCTGCTACATCTTTATATTTGATAGAGAAAAGGGTTGGAAGATTTTAAAATCTAATAACGATCTTGAATACTAGAATATTTGTTTACTGCTGTTACCTGATTAACATTGTTATGGTGTTAAGGATGTCAGGAAAGTGTTTGCCAGCTCTGCTTTTCTCATGGCTGTTCAGTGATTCTGGGGACAAGGACATGGTGCCCCAGTTCTCAGGTCTGGAGAGTGCTTACAGAGACACAAGACCCTACCTGTTAAAATAGAAACCAGGATGCATATCCTAGACTTTATTTTTGCCATTGAGTTATTGCTGGATGCTCCTTAGGATGGAGAAGAGACAGGAGGGAAAGCTGGATGAGAATGGGAGCTCAAAGGGGACACAACAGGTGGTGTGGACTTTGTTCAGATGTTAATAAACATCATACACATAATTTATAAACATCACAGCATTTTGGGGATACACTTTTCTGCAAATAATGACTGCTTTCATAGAACCACAGAATACTTTGGGCCAGAAGGGACCTTCAAAGGTCATGTAGTCCAAACCCCCTGTAATGAACTGGGACATCAACTATATCAGGTTGTTCAGAGCCCCCATGCTTTGTTGTTAATCAGCTTCCAAAGGAAAAATTTGGTGTGCAGACAATCACTCAACTTGGCAAATTCCTGTTCACCTGAGCACGTTTCACAGACTCCTCAAAAATTCACCTTAGCAACTACACAGCCTCTCTTGTTCTTTGGGAATTGAGAGCTACAAAGGCCATTCCCCCAAATTTTTTTGGTGGCATGGTGGTAACCCAGCGCACATCCTGTGAGAAAGAGAGCAGTGGAAAGATGAAAGCTCACTGCTGCATGGATTTCTTTCAGGATACTACACTGGTCTTTACTTGCATATCCGTGTACTTTTCATGTTCCTCAAGCTGAATATGTGCATTCCTTTCTCTCCAGAGGAGAGGAAGAAAGGTGATATTCAGTCCCCTCCATTCCGTGGTTTATATACGTGTCTGAAAAGTAAAATATTCAAATCTTTCATGAGTTACAAGGTAATGAATATCTAGTAGGATCCTACTCCTTGGATGGTTATGCAGTCATTCATTGGGTGAAACAGCTTTTGAATTTAATGGTTGCTTTTTGCATGGTGCTATCAAACGTTAATATGAAAATGACTAGAATTCCCTGGCAGATCCTTTCTTTGGATTTCACAACTCTCTAAAAGCTCCTCAGAGATGTGCTTTTCAGCTGCAGGACAAATGCCATTGCTCTAGTTGCAGGGATTCTATTTTGTGTAAACACATTTATCAAGGCAGGGGTTTTTGTCTCTGGCCTTGACATGTCAGTTGAATGCCTCAAATGCAAATAATCAGTAATAATACTGAGAGCAGTATCTGCTTAAAATTTTTCAGAGTCACAATGTTTTTTCTGAGATATATGCACAAGAGAAAAAAAGGTCTTGATTTGAGAACACCAAGGCATCCTTTTAGCAAGGTCTACCCTAAGTGTCAGGCAATCTCTCTCTTGGTGCAGCTCAGTCCATGGGGTTTTTGGTACAGCTGAAGAAAAAGAGAATAATGTCAAGAAGGGATTTTCTGTATAGGATTAGTAGCAGATCTTGTAAGACTGACATAAAATCAATCATGAGAGCCACCAAGAAATTGAAGTCATGTGCTTTCCTGAGGTTTTAGAATTCAGTGTCAATGAATGGTGCATACCTTGTGGTAAGAGACTCCTTCAGCTTTGGAGTAAAGCACTGGGCTCACAGTCTGTTGCCAGACCATACTTGGAAGCAAGAATACAAGGTAGTTTACAGGAGGGTTTTGTTAATGGTACAGTGATTTATGAGCACAAATCCAGTGAAAATTCTTCTCTCTGTTACAAATTCAAAATGATATATATGAAAATACCAGTATCTTGCATAAAGAGTAGAACCCAGATTTTTTTTTCTCATAGTTTCCCACTATGCTGGTATTAAGCAGAATCTGATACTGAAATGCACAGAGAAAAGTAATCTTCAAATATCTCTTCACAAACTGTGAAAATAAATAAAAGCCTTTGAACCTGGTGACCTATCATTTCATTGTTGAAAGATATAACTGCTGGATGAACTTTTGTCATCTTCTGAATACTGTAAATAAAATCCTACAGGCATTTTAATGTTAAATTTATACAGTGAGGTCTTTTCAGGACATGGGAAAGAGATCAGAAGTCTGTCTTTTTAAATTGTCACTCCAGGTAATATGGGCTATTCGTAGACTTCTTTTGTAGGATTCTGTGTTCATTATATTCCACTTGTTTTGTTTCTGTTTTTTTTATTCTTCCTGTTTAATGTATACTTGTTTGTAACATAAAATCTGTCTTGCAGCCCTGCAAGCAGATCTAAGATTTAACAGTCAGACTGACTTCTTTCCTTTTCATGTATTGTCTGTAGTCAGAGAAAGCCTGCAGGCCTGTCGCTTCCCCTAACTCTTCATGAGCAACTCAAATCTTTTTGGATTATTCCCCTGAGCTGTGGATCCAAAGCCATTTAAGACTAATAAGTGTGTACATGTGTAACTGAGTGAATGACCTGAAGCCAGAGAGGGTTTTGCAGATATACCTGTGGGTCTGCAGTCCCTCTTTTAGCTGTGTTAGTATGTTTTATAGAAGAAGCTGATAAAAAGGTGCATCTGATCCCAGGAATTTCACAGTGCCAAAATTTTTACAGATAATAAATATTTTATAGAGAAGTCACTGGAAAATCCCCTGGCCATGGAATTTCCAGTGTTGTTTCCACCAAGCTATTTTCACAGGAACCACACATAAGATCAGACTCTGTTGCCATTCCTGGAAGATCTGTGACAAAGAGATTGGCAAGATCTGAAATTTTCTAATTTCCATGTAAACAGAGATTTTCCATAAATTGAAATTTCACTGCCAGAGGAAATGAAAACAAAAATAATGAAAGAATTTATTTTCTACACCTTTTGTGTCCTATCATTTGCAGCAAAGCCTTACTAGATAGTCTGCTGATTGAAGCATTAACCAGATAGTTTAACACAGCATCTGTAGACCTAACTGTTAATGCCTCACATGAGCAGGGATGTTACTGTCTTCTGTTTGCATAGAGTTAAGCAGTAGGCTGAAATACCGCTTTGTAGCACAAAGTAAATATACCAGAAATCTGAGATTCAAGGTACTGAGGCCCATCTGTTTGCAAATTCAAACCTTACCCCTTTAATGTGAGTTGCAGAACTGATTCTGCCTGTACTGCTTACCTTTGGTTGTGCAGTTAATCCTTGTGGCAGGGGCTGTCTTTCAATGGGCTCTTCCTATGTATCCTGCTCCGAAGTGGAAAAATTGCAGCAAAGTTTTGGAGTACGCATTTTTACCATTTTAATGAATTTGGTCAGGTTGGTTTACATGCCTGTTTCTTTCCTTTTCCCTGAAAAGTTTTATCATTTCTTAGGAATACTGGTTTTGCTTGGGGATTTGTTGTTGTTGTTGCTCGTTCTGATGTGAAATGCAGAGTGCTGAAGACACCTTGAAAATATTTGGTCATATTCTAACTTAGTTTTAATTTGTATTACTAAGTGAATGTTGTGTTATTTCCAATACCAGTAAGCATGGGTGACCATCCCTTAAAAAGTGATATATACCTTGAATGGTCACTGTCCACACTGAACAGTCAACATTATATACACATACATAGTGTGAGGAAGGAGAATAACTATTCATATTTCAGAGAAAAATAATTTGGGGGTGCTGATGGATAAGAGGCTGGACATGACCCAGCAGGGGAGGGAGGGGATTCTTCCCCTCTGCTCTGCTCTGGTGGGACCCCACCTGCAGGGCTGCATCAGCTCTGGGGTCCCAGCACAGGACAGACATGGGCCTGATGGGCTCGGATCAGAGGAGGGCTGCCAAGCTGATCAGAGGGATGGAGCACCTCTTATTTGAGGAAAGACTGTGAGAATTCAGATTTTCTGGCCTGGAGAAGAAAAGGCTTTCAGGGTAACCTATTTGTGGCCTTCCAGTACCTGAAGGGACCCTACAAGAAAGAGGGAGACACACATTTTACAAGACCATGTAGTGACAGGGCAAGGGGGAATGGCTTCAAACTGAAAGATAATTTTAAAATGGATAATAGAAAAAAGTTCTTTACAGTGATGCTGGTGAGTACTGAAGCAGGTTGCCCAGAGGAATAATGAATTCCCCATCCCTGGAAGTGTTCAAGGCCAGGTTGGATGGGTTTTGAGCAGATGGATCTAGCAGAATGTGTCCCTGACCATGGGAGGGGGGTTGGAACTAGGAGTCTTTAAGGACCCTTCCAACCCAAACCATTCTATGGTTCTATGATTCCAAGATCAGTGGAAGTGAAATACGGATTCCCTTGATGTGAGCTCGCTGCTGCAATATTACCACGTTTTTTATATGCTTGTGTTCATTGAGGGGAGCTTATGTTAACTGAGCTCAGAATCAGTAGATTTTTCATCAGATCTTTCCCAGAAATCTTCAGTGAATTTTAGAACGGCCAAGACAAAACATATTTTTGTAGTGCAGCTTCAAATAGGCTTTTTAAAGCCTTTGATGTAACATAAGAATTTGGATGTTGAAATTCAGTTTTGTACATTTAGTCCACGAGTACATTTTAGCCTTGGTAATCTTCAAATATGCCAATGGTAGCATTGTTCTGCAATTCTCAAAAAAGAAAAGAAGCATCTTTCTTTTTATCTTGAAGAATATTGGGGAACAATTTAAAATTCAACATAGCTACACAGAAGAAGAGCCAATAGGGGACATCTGAGGTATAGAAAAAGGAAACTTGAACTGAGAGGAATGAAGAAGCTGGTGAAGCTATCTGAGCTCTTGTGAATGCTGCTTAGCTTTCTGAACCATCTGTGGAACATTTGGGAGATGCTACAAAGAAACATATCAGATAAAACCCTAAGATGGTTTTTGGGCCTTGGACCCTATGTACAGGAAGGAAAACTGCTTGGACAGGCTTGGGATATGTTAGAGAACATTGTCTTTTAAAAGCAAAAGTCTGCTCTGCTTCCCCAGCAAGAGACTCACAACCCAAAGGACATCATGAACCTACAATAAATGACTCTATGTTAACACTTTTGGTTATTCTGCTCTGTCAAAAAATACCAGGTATTTTCTAAACCCTGTAGGGGCAGTTAAGGAAGAAATTCCTTTGCTGATGAATCTGTTTGAAATGTTGACTGACTGGCAACTTGAAATCCTTTAATAAGGCATGGAAATAATATTTGGAAAGAGCACAAAGTTTAGACATACACCTTTCTGAGACTAAGTGAATGCCAGATGAGGAGGAGTAAGCTTTCAAGATATGTATTAGAAAATGGAAGGCAAAAACACATGATTCAATTACTAAAGAAATTTTATGCACTCAAGGAACATCACCAATTGACAGCTTTGAGTGAAATGAATACATTAGCTGAAAGAAATTCATATGTCTGAAAGAGAACAAATGATGTGGAAACAGTCTGATGTATCTAGATGAGTTGTTAAAATATCAGGAGAGTATTACATTAGCAAAATATGATTCCTTATAATTGTCAGGGTTCCAAACCTACTTTTCAGTATTCTTGTTAATCAAAGTAGTATTGCTAGTCTAAAAGATGAACCTAAGTAATATCTAAAAATTAATCTATTATACCCTATTGAGCAGATCTAAATTTTGATAAAGGATAATCAATGCATACCTATCATCATTAAGTTTGTAAGGAAATAATAAATTGATACATAATTATCTCTTTGATTGTTTTCATCAAATAGTTTGTTCTTTTCCCCAGTTATTTTAAAGATTTGCAGACCTATGATTCATCTATATTCTTGATGATAATTTGCTGTTGACCAGAGTATATTTGTATTTTAGCCAAAATTATAAGCACTGAGGTAAGTATAAGATTAACTCATAAAATTTTAGTCTAATGAGAGGAAAAACCTTTAGGACATTTTTGGGCAGAGAGAGACTAGGAGAAGAAGTTATACTTTTTCTAAATGTTGTTTGATTGATATTAAACATTTATTTCAGCATGATCATTAACTTCCATGATATAAAAGATCAGCTGAGAGAAGACATTTCTTTTAGAGAAATTAAATACTTCAGGGGGTATCCCATCACCTTTCAGTATAGACAATGCTCCTTTTGAGGATAGGGAGATGAAGTTCTCTCTTTTAACTACCATAATTCTATTTTTGGATAGTGAAAATAGTTAATAGATGTTCTAAGGAATAATTTAAGTCTAAGTTTTATAGGAATTAATGAAAGTTTAAAGTAAAATTTTTAGTCTTGTCTTGCATGGCAGACCACATTAATACATTTCATACAGTGAAAACAAAGCAAACTTCAAAGCAAATGTGATTGCTCAAATATGAGTGCACATACATATATTTATATAGAGAGATGTATTATATATATCTTTGTGTTGAAATTTAAAATGTTTAAAGTGTTTAAAAGTTAAAATTTTAAATTTGCTTATTGACTCATGACAAATTAAAGCTCCCACTCTACCTGAGATTTTTCTGTACTTTTTCTTTACTTTTCTTAACTCTCTTTCTATTTTAGGGGGTATATAAGATATGCAATAAAACTAATATTTACGTGCCTTATTGAAAGTAAAGAGAAGTTACTGAAATGTTGAGAGGAAGGACTTCACTGTTGGTATAATGGGCTATAGCTTTGCCCTCCTGTCCTTTTGGTAGCTTCTTTAGGTCAAACTGATTTGACTTTTTCTGAGCTTTGTTTGAGAGGTCCTGATGAAGTCTCAAAATTATTGCATCTTTGATGGAACTTGCAGGTTTTCTTTCCCCTATAAATAAAATGGGCTTTGCTTGGCTCTCTAGTCAGTGTAACATTTTGTCATGTGAATATTAAAGGCATCAAACATAGAAAGAAAGTCAGTATTGATACAATTTTAAGAAGAACTGGAAGCTACATCAGTGTAGACAGAACTGACCCAGGTAAATTCAAAATCAGTGACCAATTATATATTCATATTATATATATATATATATATATATAATATATATTATATACCGTATATGAAAGCAGTGCAGGTAAAGTTATCTTAATGTCAGAAGTGTTGTAAGTTCAGTTTTATTGCTCTAAACTGAAGTAGTTTTGTACTTTGAGAGTAGATTTTATCTTTAGGGAAACCTCAAATCTGCTCTCAAATATGCAGCATCAGTATACATATAAATTTGAACTCAGAGTCCATATAAATAATGACTTCAAGGTAAATATTCGTGGATGTTTGCTCATCAACTGTAGGCACTTTTTTGCCTCCTTTATAACTCTGCTCCACAACTGAATTATGAAACTTATGAAATTAGGAAAGGAAATCATCTGTGCATATGTAAATACATTTGAAGTTTTCTAATTACACAGGGAACACCCAACCAAGTAACTTACCTTGTCTTTTACGCCCCTGTACTGTCTGTTGTGTACTGTTGTGCTAAAAAGATGGCGCGGTTATAAATTGCAAGGAAACTTATTTTGCAAAGTTGGTTTTCACATAGAGTATGTGAAACTCTGAGACAGTGTGGACTAGAGACATCCATTAGAAATCCTCAAGCAGTGTGTTTACCAGAAAACTGGAGAGTTGGAGGCCTCCTGTCTGACTGTTTGGTATCAAAAATGTTGCTAACCAGATGAGATGTTTTGGAAGCATGCTTCCCTCTGTTTTTTGAGGCCAAGTTGCATATTTTGGAAACGTGTGGAGGTTCAGTTGCATGAGTATGCTTAAGCAGAATATTAGTTTGGTTAAAAATCAAGCATCCAAAAATTTTCCAAGAGCTATTATGCATCATTAACACCTAGTTTTTATTAATAGTTTTCAACTTTTATTTATTTTTTTTTTTTTCATAGCACATTATTAACTCTGCCAATGGCACCATTCTCAGGTTTTTCTCTCTAAAGATTTTTCAGACTGACTTCTACCAAGGAGTGGAAATTGTACAAACAGCCAAGAGCAGTGGGGAGTGTTACTTGTTGCTAAATACTGACCCTGTTTCTCCGTCTCCCTGGCAATTTCCCACACATAAAGCGTTCTTGTCCCTCCTCTAGATGTATTAAAAGGAGCTGAAACAAAGGTTAGTCACTTTGATATTAGGCTGGATTTCAGGAAGAAGTCTCTGTTATAGACTGGCTTTCCTTTTAATGGTTACAACCTGCTGGGAATGTGGCAAGCTGGGGATAGGCTCTTCTACCTGTACTTTCTTTTACTGCCAACTCTTATAAAGACCAGCTGAAAATACCATTGATGCTTTCATCTATACTCTTTCACTTTTACATTTTTTTTTTTGTCTTGTCTTGTTTGGATTTTTTAAAACAAAGAATGGTGCACATCTTTGTCTTTTACCTTATGTCTGTAAGCACTTTTAAAACAAGTTGAAAACGGAACTGTTTCAGTGCCACTGGGGTACTCTGCTGTGGCAACTTCAGTCTAACACCTTTAAAAAAAATCATGGGGCTGTTTGTGATATACATGGATTTAGTGTGTAATACAAGCAATCTATTTCTCAGTTTTCTTAAGTTTTTTGTATTATCACTTCCTGTAGTTAATCTTAAATCTTACAAGTGTATTCTCAACCACAAAAAAAAAAAAAAAAAAAAAAAGGAACAAAAAAGTAAATTTTACTATAGCGGGTTCTTTTATGGACAGGACCATTCACAACAAAAGTAGAAAATTCAAATTAAATCATATGTGAGAATGGCCTAAGCACAGTCTCCCTCAGCTAGAGCATTATTTATAGAAAGTGGGACAGCTCTGTCAGGAGAAGCTCAGGTGCATTGTTTAAATTGCTGTACCAAGGAGTACTGAGCTCCTAGTGCTGCATTTTCACTCTCACTGTGTCAGGCTCGAGTCCCGAGTGTGTAAGAGCCTCTGTCCTGCCAGTGATTGGGTTATCTGGGGAAAGCAAATGTCTCTGCTCTGGCCACATCCTCACACAGAGAACTGTGACCTGAGAGCTCTGAGCAGCATTCAGCCACACCTTATTTATAGCATAATAATTCAGGGGCTCATCTGGCATACAGAGGTTCAGGTTCCAGCCACTATGCTGCCTTACATCTTATATGTGATGATATAGGGATTTTTAATTTTTTTTTTTTTAACAGCAGCATATCATGGAATGTTTTGTTTTTGACTTGAGGTTTTACTTTTGTCTGGGTTTTTCTTTCAAGAGAAACAAAATTGATGACAAACCTCCAAACAGCTATTCAAGTTTGCACCAATCTTGGATGACTCCCTTTCCATTTCTTTGTACACCACAGAAAGCCAACCAGAGATTCAAAATTCTCATTCATCTGTTAGCTCAGTGTTACTTCTCATAGGGTTTATGGAAGTTCCCTCCTGCTTTGGTCCTTATGTTGTTTTATATGTAGGTTTGGATAACAAAACAGAGGAATGACATGTTGTGATCTGTCCCCCACATCCTCCTTAATAAAAAATGTTAGATGGATATCATAGTGTTGCATAGGAAACTGGTTTTGCTTTCTCTGGATGCTTTTGTGACTAAGTCCTTAAAGACTTCTTTTTCTTTCTTTTTTTTAAAGGTGACTTTCCAACAAATAGGAGAGATCATTCCCTTATTTCTGCTCCCCTGAGTAGACCCAAAAATTCAGTTCTCACTTCATTCTACTGGAAGTCTGATTTTTTTAATATAGAAATAATTCTCATTTTATACCTACCTTGATAGAAGACAGAGCTAATTAGTCTGAAGTGCTTAATTCATTACTTGGTTTGTTTTAACTCAGTTTAGCCTGTCAAAGTTCACCTTTTGTGACACTGGTAACACATTTAATGACTATATTTAAGCTCAAGTCCAAACTTGATATATTCTTGCAAAATGATTTTCATTTACAAAGGAGCTGCTTGATTTCTCTTTGTAATGAGACTACTTCTGCTTCATATTGTGCCTGGTAGTTTCACCCAAAACTGGGGGTACAAGAATCTCTCTGACAAGGTGTTTATTAAAGTTGCTTATGCTCTGTCATCTACTTAAGTACTTTTTTTCTTTTCTCCACTTAACTTGGACATTCAAAGAGGAGACATTGCAGTTCCTATGGATTACTTATTTTTTTGCTTCATTTTTTTAAGAACAGAAGTAAAAAAATACCATGTGGCACTGATAGACAAATCATATGCCCTTAAATTCCAATCCTTTAAACTTGTGTGTTCAGCTTTCTGTATAGGAGAAAAGTCTCTGATTTGATTGAAACTCTCTGAAGCAGAGAGCTGAGCAGATGTGTTTAGCCTCAATTTAGTTGAGACTTCAACTGATTTGAAAAGGAGTTGGGTAACCAAGCCGTGATGCTAACACAAGTTTCTGGATACATCCAGAGTTTTAAACCCCTGAGGTGATTTACTGCTTTCCGCTTTGTGCCAAGATTCACCTGTCAAAAATGTTTTAAATGAGATTTAATGCAATTATTGTTTCCCCCTCACTGGGCTCTTCGTTTCTCAGTGTGGAATTTGCTCTGCAAGAGTGACAGTTTAGAGTCTGGGACTGCAGCTCATCAATTAGCTTGGACAGATCAAGGGCCACAAACTTGTTTTCAGGCTGCTGTCACCCATCTTTCACTCTTTACACAATCCCATTGCACTTCCCTGCAATTACATGAGGAGCAATTTATAGTAAAGGGCCAGAACTCCAGAACTCCATGGATTTGCATAAATGCCTCACCACATCCATATATATATATATGAAAGGGAATGAAAGTGGGGAAAAGCACAGAATTTATAGCAGATCTTTAGTGAGGTGGAGCTTACTGAACCTGAATAACTTTTTGATACCCAAGAGAAATAAGCAATCAGGCCAGATACTCAGGCTAAATGCTTTGCAGCTTTTCAAGTAAGTAGCTCATGTATCTCGTGCATGTAAGGAGGGTCATAAAACATGTAGTTGCTTATCTACAAGAATAATTTATATGCATTTGCATGGTTACTCTACTTGGAGGATTGTCTAACCAGGTAATTAGAAGGCAGGTGTTTTTTATGAAGTGCACAAAGTGCTTGGCGTTTTCTTTGAGACCTGGCTTGGCGTTGGAATTATTTTGTTGCGGTGTAACATAGGGAAGCATTTACTAACACCTCCCCTTCTCCCATAGCCAAATGGCAAATGGAACCAATGAATGCTATGGAGCCATTCACCACTGGCAATATCTTATTTTCTGAATAATAAAACGAGGCTTTGTAGAGGAACTTCCAGGGCAGGAGTGTGGTTATACTCTTAATTCCTGGAAGGAAGAAAGTATTAATTACAAATAACACTTAAAAGACCTAAATTATTGTTACTGCTTGACACTTCAAAATAGATGACAGACTTTAAAGGTAAAGGGCAGCAGGATGGGGCATCTTGTTATCATCCCCAGTGGTGAATTTTTTCCCAGTGTTTCACCAAACTGGCAGGTGCTCAGGAATGTCTTGCATGTCAGTAGTTCCCATATGTATACTGGTCAGCTGCTTATTTTTTTTGATTTAAGCTGATGAAAAAGAGGCAGAAGAGTAAACATTAATGAGGGAAAAAGCAAAGACATTAGAGAACATGGAGAACAGTAATAGTTGGCAAGCTTGTAATGTATATAGACATTGTAGAATTTTTGTCTGTGTAATGGGAATGATGCATGAACATTCACTATCTAGAATCATCTAAAACACATTTTTCAGTCATGCTAATAGGAATTGTTTCAATTTATCAGCATGACTTCACTAATGTGAGCAAAATGTTTAACCTAGTCAAAACAGAATATGCAGTTTTTGCTTTTCAAAATTCACTTGTTAGTAATTCTAAGCAAATGAAGTAGGCATCAATGAAAAGTAGGTCATAATTGGAAGGTAATTTTACTTTATGTTCCCTTTTTCCTCATATATTGTAGGGTTTTATTAGAATCGTATGTTTTCAAAAGCCTCTTTGAAATGAAGTCTTACTGACTGGCTTTCATTGAAATAGTAGCACTTCAGAGCTCTATAGCCTTTCCAGTCCTGTTGGGATGGTTATACAGGGTAAATATTATGTGAACAGTACTTGCAGAAGCCAGTCCAACTGAGAAAAATAGGTTGTTTATTTTAATTTTAGGTACTGTACAGACAAAGTTGAATTATCTTAAAAATCACCACAAATAATTCATCATGTTATTTAGGTACTTTTCCTCTTGCCATGTCATCAGATCTAATGGTTCTTTCTTAATTTATGACAGAAATTCTGTGGAATAAGGTAAATGTCAACTATAATGATGCTGTTTGTTATGATGAAAACACAAAGAGAAGGAAATTATGTTTAATGCATCAAAGAAAGAAATTTCAAATAGGTTATTTCAGTTACCTTGATTTAATATGTCTTTTGGGGAGAATGGAAGGAAGGAAAGGTGAGGGATTAGTACCAAAAGTAACAGTGTGAAAACATACATCATAAAGAATGGTTAGAGACTCTTAGATATGGAAACATAGGTCTCTCATCTATGAAGGGAGAATTCTTTCAGAGACTAGTAAACATAATAATATCCAATATGTGATGACCAGTTGCTGCTTTCTGGCCTGGAGAATTTTTTGACTTTTCACATAAGAGTACTGACTTACACAGTTCTCAAATTTATCAGTAATCTTTCTCTACCTGGGTCTTCATTTGGTTCAGTCAGTGCTTTGTTTGTTGGAAAAACCCAGCACCAATAATTGTAGTGGAGAGTAAATCTTAGGCAAGACATGAGATTTATTTTGTGCTGAGAATTTTCTTTTTTTTAAAAGTCATCAGACAGGAAGGACTGCACACTGTAGTTCACATCTTGTGTTACAAGGACTTACCAAATGTTTCTGGGATCCTGGTACTAAAACCATATGTAAGTTTACAGGTAAAAGTAAGTTTTTGTCATGTTGTTGCTGCTTCTTGAAAGAGACCAGAGGATGTTCTAAAGCAATGGGAGAGAGTGGATAGTTTTGGGGGAGGACTTTCCTGTACTGGAACTTGGGAAATTCAAATTCTGCTTCAGATTTTATATCTCGGGATCTTGGGAATATGTTTGCCTCTTTTGTCTCTCTTCCCAGCTCTAGTTTTATCCTGTAATCAGAATGTACTGTATTGTGGTGAGAACTATGTTGCTACGCTGTTTCTGCTGTATCTGCCACAATGAAATCTCAGTCTTGCTAGTATTCTCAATATAACAGTAACATAACACTTATTACTAAAAAAGATGCAATAGAGAAACATGTAGAGCTTTGCAGGTGTCAGCTGAACTACAGTGTTAAATAACCAAGAATGTCTGCACTACTTCTGTTTCACAAATAATTGTTTGTTAATTTCTTGTTAAACAACCAGATTTAACATGTTTCCTGATACCTTTTCCAAATAGGGAAAATAATTTAGTGTGCCAGGTTTTCCCCTGCTGCATCGAGGGGCTCCCAAAGCAACAGTAATTCTGTTTTCCATTACTAAGCTTTTCCGACTATCTCTTCCACCACTTGCAGTAGGAAAGTCTGAGCTGATTCTGGTCTTGCATTATACAAAGCAAACAGCATGTGGCATTTCTGGTTCAGTGATGACTTCCAGCTGGCCTTTCTTTTACTGTCACAGTTGAAACTGCCTCCTCTCTTCTCAGCAGCAGTGAAGGCATGGGAAGAGACCAGTTAAAATGGTTCGCTCTTGGTTGGCTCTTTCACTCCATGTAGTACCCAGAATAGTCAGAGTCCTTCAGCTGTGTGACACTAAAAGGCTAAATGAAGAGCTACTTGGATCTGAACTGTGACTTCACGGTGCTCTGCCACCGCTCTACTGTCTGTCATCAAAGCTTTCCTACAGATTTCTCCCTAGAGTAACGTGTTGTGTTCTCAAAGACAGTATCCCAACTTTCCTGACTTCTCCTCTGTCTACGCCTTCTCCAGGGACTGGTGTATTTGGCCTGGTACTTCTCCACTGTGGTGGCTTCTAGCCTGTGCTAGAAGCCTGAACTCATCCATGGGTGTTGGGAGAGGAGCTAGGAGTAAGATGCACAGACATGAACAGAAAACACACCCATATCATTGGCCAATTGCTAGGAGGGCAGTCTCTGCACACTTACTGCTGGTCACAGCCTACCCAGGTTGTCAGACCTGTCCAAGCACTTGCTGGGTTACTCCACTCCTGCTGCCAATAGTGGATCTGCGGGTACAAGCTGTACCTGTGTCTGCAGCTGTCAGCATATTCCCTGCTTCTCTTGCTTCCCCTATGGGTTTTCTCCTCCATTTGTGACTTGCTTTCCACCTGCCAAAAATGTGAGGTGGCTTTGGCAGAGTGTTCTTTGCATGTCCTTCACCTTTCTATAGTTCTTGAAGGGAAAGAAAAGAGGGGGCAAAGGGATGATAGCAACAAAGGCCATGACTGTGAAATGTAGGGAATAGGAGGAGGAATATTAGAAGGACAGGAATGCCAACAAGAAAGAAAAGTGAAACTGTATATTTACCATGAAAAGGAACAGTAAAGAATCTTTGGGAGGAACCAGGAAAGACCTGGAGGACAATTGTGCAAAGTGCTGAATAACAGGGATTTTGAATGAAAGCCTGAGAGACTGAGGACAGCTAGCTGGGAAATTACAGAGACAGGGAGGATTTTGCATTAGAAGAATTTGACTAAATACTCACTGGGCAGAAACAGCAAGAGAAAGGAGAATTTATTCTCAGGTTTCCTTTTAGCATAGATAAGATTGGAAAGATGTTACATATGCATATATCTGAGAGCATCACATTTGCTGTGGTACCAATGAAGTTAGTAACTTGTCACCACTTCTGTTTCATTTTCTCAACTTGGGTTTTGTGGGTTTTTGTTTGTTTGTTTTTTGTTTTTGTTTTGTTTTTTTTCTCTGTTCAGACCATGCCAAATAAACCTTAAGGCTCTTAGGCCCTGTGTCCTCCTCTCTCCAGCAGCCTAATCACTTCTAAGCAAGGTATGCCACAGGATGGCTCAGGCAACACAGGAGATCTATAACATGAGTTTAAATGGAGACAAAATAAATCTACCTCAGCAGCAGTCCCTGTTAAATCACTTGATAACACTGGTCGCTCTAAGGGTTGACTTTACTTCATAACCACTTTCTGAGTTTTATGTAGTGAGGCTAAAGGATAAAACACAAGCTCTCAACTAAACTCAATCATACTGTAGTTTTTGAAAAAGCAGAAAGCTTTGAAATCCTTGCTGTGTAGTGCATCGATACTATTTTTTTTTTTTTCTCAATTCTCCAGCCCTGCAGAATAACTCTTGATTCTAGTTTTGTGATACATTCCTTTGTGGCAAAATATTCAAGGCCACATCATGCCCTGTCTGTTGAAAAGCAGTAAATATTTAATGTTCTATTTATTTCTATATTGGCCAAATAAAATTACTTTCTATCTATTTACCTATCTGCATGTGCACATACACACTACACACACACACACACACACACACACACACACACACACACACACACTCTTACAGATATACACACATTCACATATTTAAACTATGCAGAAACTGTGTGAAGAAAATTGGAAAAAGGGTAAAATGCTCGCTATTTTTAGAAATTAATGTATTTAGTCCTCAAACTATTCCATTAAGTAAAGGCAAGATTATCCCCTTTATTCAGGAGGGATGACAGAGGCCCAAGAGTGTGTGCTTCACTCCAAGTGTGACGGGACAGATGGAGTCAATGTCTGGGCCACTGCTTAGAATTGGAATGGTCCTATTAACCTGGACCTCTCATATAATACAGAGAACAGCCTAAAAGTTTGCAGTAGGGGAAAGCTTTGATTTAAAGGTTATTTGGTGGTCACCGAGGCAAGTCTATTTCCTAATGGACAGATGTCCACTTAACTAAAGCCCTCCCAGATGACTTTTTGTTTGAAGCTATGCCAGGTAAAGCAAAGACCGAGTGGATGTGTCAGCTCAAGTAATCTCTTGGAGTGAGCAGCGCTCCCTGACAGTCTGGACACCAGCTCTGTGGCACAGCAACATTTGCTTGTGGCACATGGTCTCTTGGTAGGTCTGTCAGTCAGATGCTTTTTATCAGCACTTTAAGAATGCAAGTATTTTTTAAAAATACAGCACTGCAAAATGAGGGATGTTTGTCAGTTTGTGTTTTAAAAAACTGGGGGGGGGAACGGTGTTATTTAGGTTGAAATGCTATTGTCAAATGGAACATGTTGCCCAGCATAAATTAGTTGGGGTTGGAGCACCATGGTCGGTTGTTTTACAGTCATGAACTATTTATCTGTCCAGCCTTGAGTATACCAAGTTTTAAATTTAGGTAGATCTTCTCAGAGCCTACATCATAATAACTATAAAGAGAGAATTAATAAGAATAACTTCTTTTATTGCCTCATTTAAGTTAGCATATGATCTGGGCATGGTGTCCTTATGGGGAGATCCTGTGCCCATTGAAATGGCTCTCTACAGGGAGCTGCCTGTGCTGATCTGGTTGCTCACTCTGCTTGTTATCTTCCTAGAGTTGTAGCATTGAAGATGTTACAGGGTTCTGAATTACATCTATGATGTTACTATTTGGTGACAAATCTGAACCTCCAGTATCATCTGAAGAGAGACAAAAAGCCATCAAAGAAATGTGGAGATTGGCAGAATTACTGTTAATTTTTTCATCAGGAGTGTTCATTTAAAAAATGACCCACAAAGACTTCAAAGAAGAAGCAGCAAATACAGTGTAAATGACAACAAATTTTATTGAAATTCCATAAGTAGAAACCAGTCTTAACAACAGTCAGTGGACCTTTTTCAGGCCTTTTTCTCATACTTAGATGGCAGCAATAACAGTTTGGATGTGACTGTTGTGAATTTGTGTTTAATGGTCATCTGCTGCCACAGATGATCTGTTCTTTTTAATCCCACCTCTTATTGCAATAATATTGGACTATTTTATGAAAGACAGTGGAACCAATAAGCAGTAAGCAAAAGAGATGTTATTTCTCATGACCAGTTGACACTGCTGGAATTCACAGAAGGTCACCAAGTTTAATGCTGCTGGGTTGTTGTTTTGTTTTTTTTTCCTGTTTTATTTAGCTTTTAGCTTAACTCTGTGTCTCTTAAGACTCATTTTATGCAAGCTAAGGTGAAAATGTTAACTGACAGGGGGTGATGGCTTAGTAGGGACAGGAAAGAATTTCTCCTATTCCCTTTCCCACTCTGAACAGTGCAGAACAGTCAGATGGGCGCATACTACTTGGTTTGTTGTTTTTTCTCTGAATTAATAACTTATGGGCCTTCACGGAAAAAGGTGTTGGAGCAAACAGGCTGGTAGACTAACCCACTGTGTAACTTGATTTCATCTCATTAAACTTTTTTTTTTAAGTTTAGGCAATACACTTGAACAGAAAACAGCAAATTTTAATGTGCAAAAGACGTGTTCAATGTTCATGTGTGAGAAAAAGAATACTTCCTATGGAACCTAGAACTGTAATTATAAGGCTTAGCTGATCTGTTTATCTCCTAGAATTGAAGGTTGTAAGTGTGCCTGTCTTATCACTATCTGTATTTCTTCAAATACCTGAAGAACTCAGAACTAAACAAATTAAAAGTTGACCTCTGCATGGTCAGAGCTGCTTGTATGGCCAAAGAGATAGGAAAGGGGCATTATATTACTAAAATTAAGGGTTTAGATGGCTAAAAAGCAGGTGAAATTTTGGTTTTAGCTCTCCTCTGTAGAGAGAAGCTCAGGTCCTAGGCTGACGTGGTTGAGGTAACATTGTGTTATGTGTGGGTGTGAGGCAATAAACTTTAGACAGACGTATTTTCCCCCCACTGCCTCTGTTTTCAAAGAACATCCTCTCTTTGCTGCTCCTCCAGGGACTGCATTAATGTGCAGCTCTGTAATAGCTGATCAGTGGAAACAAGGTACATCAACCACTAACCTCCCTGGAGCCAGGCTGCTGGGGAGAAGCCAGCTGCTCCCCAGGGTTAGAAACCAGGGCTGGCTGCTGCTGCTGCTTCCCCCACCGAGGCCAGCCGTGGAGCTGGAGTGAGGCTGGTAGAACTGAGGGTGTTTGGGACGGAAGCTGTAGTGGAGGAAGAGTGGCATGGCTGAAACCTGAGGGACTTCATCTTCCACAGTGCCCGAGGCCGCTGTCGCTGAAGCCCTGAGAATGGTGCTTGTGGCTTTTTAAGGGCCTGGATATGCCCACTAATTTTTAGGATACTTTCAGAGTGTTGGTAACTCCTTGGTTCTGAAATTCTTTATTTATTTCTTTCTTTCCCCTAGCTTTAACCTTTGGCAAATATTTTGTATCTGAATAGAAAAGACAGCTATTCTTTTTCAATATTTTTATGATACCTTGAGCTAACCACATAGCATAAGATTTTTTTCACTGTGTTTAAATGGGTGACATCAGTTCTTGATTTTAATGATTATTAAAGAGAATGGAAGTGAAAATTACTTTATCTCTGTGGTGGATGTATATTAAGTCAACATTATCTAAAATAATTTAATTTGAATTTATTTTTTAAATTTACCTCAGTCTCTTTGAAATTTTCACATGGTGTTCTTTACCACTGGAATTATTCCAAACTCCACTCAAAATTCTTTTTTTTTATTGGTTAGAGGGTATTTGTGAGCTACAAAGTCTTGGCTGTCTCTTGAATACAACTCTTGTATTCTTTTATATGTGTCTACAGACTTTTGCAAAAAAATTCCATTTCATGTGGCCAGTTCAAGGCACTAGATGCTTTAAAGGGTCAGTAAGGATATCTGGCTTCTAGATAAGGCCTCAAAATTCTTAGTAATATCTAAACTGAGGATTAAAAAGTTATAATTTTCCGAAGGTTTCCATTACATTTCGTATTCTGCCTGCTGTGCATTGTACATTATTAAAGAGTCCTGCTCTGACATGCCCCCCAAAGAAGTGAATTAACATTTCTTGTGAACTCTGTTCTTTTGTGAAAAAGTAATAATGACTCAAGCAGCTCCAAAAGTTTCTCAGATGAATTAGAATTTATTACTTGTAAAATTAATGCCCATTACATTCACTGATACTGTGCATAAATTGTCATTTGTAGGGAAAAAAACACTCTTTTTACTGTTTGCCCTTGTTGATAACAGATCTGTGACGTGTATAGAGGATAGGGACAAATGCAGCATGCGAGTGACATAATTTGTGAAACTTTAGCTTCACACTGCCCATCTATTGTTCTCTTTACACATTTTCTTTTTTGTCTCTAAAGCAATTCTAGCTGTCATTTGTTTCAGCTCTTATTAGAGAGTGAGTCCATTCTAGCCTGTGAAAAGACAACCCCTGACTTGTGCTCTGGACTGGGCTTGAAGCATTTTGAGTGCTAGCATTTATAGAGAAGTTCTCACCTGCCAAGGTGGACAAAAGTCGAAATTGCTGCTGCTTCTATTTCTTGGTGGTGTTGGCTACTTTTGTTCAGCTTGTTTTTGTTTTTCTTTTAGTAGAGTCAATTATCTTGCCATTGGTTTAGTTGAGCTTTTCTTGAAAAGCTTATTTCTATTTCTCCCTCTTGAACTAAATCCTAAAATTTTATAGGCATACCGCTGTTTTTGCCAACCAGTCCCACAGCTGAAAGAAGACATATGCAAGTGAGGAAAAAGAGGAGAAATATAGAAGTTGGGTATGATGAACTTAGAAGTTTTATAACTAAGAAGATGCCTTCAAAAGAGGCTCCTTCTGAAGAAAATTGGTTGATCAACCTCTCGTTTGTTGACTGCTGGCTCGTGTGAATTTAGGATATAACTACTATGATATGACAAATTATTTGATTCCTACTTCCTGTCTCTAGTGGGACTAGAAAAATCAAAGTCAGAAGAAAGTGTATTAAGACAAAAAGTGGGGATTTAGACTGTTTTATAGGAAAATACTTAACCTCTCTGTACAATTCTCTGTCTGTGTAATGGGGATAATGTATTTAACTACAGCACGAGAAGTCTGAGGATTAATTGGTTAATGAATTCATAGAACCCTGAGCATGAAAAGTGTGCTCTAAATGTTTCCCATAGAAATTTCTCCATCACCTAAAGAGAGAGGAAGAAAAAATCTAATTCATTGCTTTAAAGAGCTGTGCAAATTCCATCAAGAACACAGATAATTAAAGTAATATTAATAGATTTTTAGGTCTTCATTTTTCCCTAGAGGCCAGGTGTCCCTGATTTTTTTTTTTCCCTTTTCCCCTTCAAGTTCCGTCCCTGACTCAGTTGTCAAAGACTGAGAAACCCGTCTAGCTTTGAGCTTGATCCCCACAGTGGTGTTGCAAGGTTAAATAAATGGGATGGGTTAGTTTTTTTAAAAATTATTTTAAACTGAGCATAACACTTCAAAAAGCATTTCTCTCCCCCCTCCCCCAATGTATTTTTAGGCTGTATGCACTCTTGCCTATGTCTGTTCCTTAGTCCCAGTTGAAGATTTCAAGGGAGACAGGGCTCTATATTGTTTCTCCCTTGTATTGCAGATAGGGGGAGGAGGTGGTTATTAGAGAGAAGCGCTCTCACTCGCTCGCTCTCTCTGTTTCTCCCTCTCTGGCTGATAGCACTTATCTCTCGCTCTCTTTCCTTCTCCTAGGTGATCCATTTCTAGGCAACGTGCTGGCTGGTGCTGGAGCTGCCAGCTCTCTCTGCATCCCACCAGCAAAGCAAGCTCCAAAAGCAACCTGCAGACCATCATCTGCCTTCCTCTGCCTCGCTCCGGGTACTCCTCCTCTCGCTTCTGCCCTGTCCAACCACCACCTTGCGCGACAGAGACAGCACGCTGGGCTCCATTGGCAGATTTATTTTTTTTTTTCCTCCAGTTGTGGGAAGCGATTTTTCTAAGCGAAGGGTGGGGGGAAATCTCTGCATTACTATCTGCATTACCTTGAAGTTCACTTTGTTTTTTGGCCTCCGGGGGGGCTTTTCCTGCAGGAATCTGGCTGCTGGGAGCGGGATCGCCTGCTCCCTCGGTCGCCCGCTCCTCCCACCTCGCTGAAGGCGAGCTATTTGCTGCGGGCTCCCGAGGCTTCTCTGGCCAAGAGGGTTTGTGCGTGTCTGCTCGCGTGTGCGTGTCTGCTCGTGTGTGTGCGTGTGTGGCTGTGTGTGTGAGCGTGTGCGTGGTGTGGCTTGGAAGTTGCTGTGCGGCAGCGGGACCGAGCGGATCCCTGGACCCGGCGGAAGGATGGGGATTGTCTGACCAGCAGAGGCGTCTGCTGCCCGCGGCGGCGCCCGGGCTGGATGGATTTGCTGCCGGCGCTCCCAGCAATTCTGGTGCTGCCCAGGAGCCCCGCGAAGTGAAGCGGGGTTTCGCCGAGGAGAGAAGCGCTCGGAGCCCCGGGCTCGCTCCCTGACCAGCCGCGGCTCTGCGCCAGCCATCGGGATTTACACGCTACTCCGGCTGCACCTCAAACTCTTGGGCTTCCTGCGCTGCACCGTCCTCCGCGGCCGCACCGTTTGGCGAACAGATCTGTTGTTATAAAGCCTGGACCTCCGGAGGAGATGGAAGTTTTCTCCCTCATCCTGGTCGTGTCCGTCTGTTGGACTCGAACCTGGAAAGCGGCGATTGCAGATTCAATCATTCATATCGGTAAGGGGGTGCTGCGCCTGCTGGTACTGCTGGACACTTTTCCAGCTCTCCTTTGCAACCTTCCCTCTCTTGGAAGGCTTTCCCCCCTCCCCCCCGCAGCCCCCACTCGCTTTTATCGCTTGCTCGCTTGTGGGTTTTTTTTTTTGTTGTTGTTTAGTCCCCTCTTATAATTGCTTTCCACCAGGACCTCAGGCGTCCTGTTTTTCCCCTGCCGCGCTGTGTAAAGGTTTCTTGGCGGCGGGGTGTGTGCGTGCTTTAGACCTTGAGGTTTTGATGGGGCTGCTGATGGGGGGGCCCAGGGCTCGGGCACTTCCCCGGTTCGTCCCCGCCGCCCCTCAGCTCCAGCCTGCCTTCCGCCTGCCCCGGCTCGCCCTCGGCCGGGGGGACACCCCACGCTTCCCCGTGTTCCTCACACCCCGGTGACAGCCACGCAAAGCCCCCACCCCCCAGACTTTTCCTCCCTTCACACCCCCCATCCCGCCTTCCTCTCCCGCGGCGGAACAGGTGGTTTGGCAACGTGAGCGCTTCCCCTGCCGCGGGCGGGCAGGGCGGGGGCGGGGGGCTCCGGCCGGCCAGCACCCGCTTCCCGGCCGCCACCCTCCGGCCCCGTGTGCGCCTCCCGGAGCCGCGGCTCCCGGGAAGGGCAGCGGCCTCCCCTCCGCCGCGGGGACAGGGGGCAGCTCGGGTGATGCCGGTGCACGGCGCTGCCCGCGCTCCCCGCCGCCCCTCGCTCCCCGTTATCCCGAGCCATCGGCAGCCCTCCCTCCTCCCTCTCGGCGGGCGCAGCCCCGGGAAGCGCCGATCCCCGCTGCGAGCGGCGCTCGGTTCCCGCGACTGGCGAGAGCGGGTGCCCCCCCCTGCGCCGGCCGGGGATGCGCGGGGAGGGAGAGGAGCGGAGATGGGGAGATGAGGAGAGGAGGGCGCTTCCCCCGCGGCCGCTCGCCCATCTGCAGGCACCGCACGCAGGCGGAGCGGGGGCGGGCGGCCGGCGCCGCGCTGCCCCGGGGAAGGTGCATTTCGGGGCAGGGTCCCGCCGGGGTTTTGGGGAGGTTCCTGGGGCGGTGCCGGCCCCGGCTGTGGGGCTGCTGCCGCTCTCCCCGGGGTTGGCTATATAAATATGTCTGCCGGTGCTTGCGGTGGGGATCCGTAGCGGGTTTGTGTGAAAGGGGAAGCGGGGAGAGCGTTTGGAAAGCCCGGCCGTCAGGAGCTTTCCTGCAGGACCCGTACTGGGGCAGCGGTGCGCCAGCCCTTCGTGTAGCTGTCCCCGAGGCCGGACCAGCGCTCCCCTTAGGTACCGCAACTTTACAGGGGTCAGTCCTTTTGGCTGTGCGCGACTGGAGCAGCAAATATTGCACAGGGGAGGTAGCGCTCTGTGCCCTCCTTTTAAAGGGAGAAGGACTTTTTAAATTCTTCCCAGTTGCAGACTGTTAAAGCGACACTAGGAGACAGTTACGTCTTAGAGTTTCTTTCTTAAGAGCTTGTAACAAACGATCACATCCTAGGATTTGGGGGGAAATTTTGACTGTGTAGCATTTGAAGAGTTTCTTTGCGATCCACTGTCGCCCAGCCTCCTGGCTAAAGCAGCGCTGCTGGGCAAGCTGTGTGCCTTTGCTCTACCATCAGGGGAGACGATAGCTTTTCTCCCCTCGTGTTAATGAACATTTGTTTGGTTTACTTGTTTTATATGATAAATGCAACACATTTTAACTCTTTATTTTTTTATTTTTTTTTTTTAAATAATGCTGTTACTGATTAGAAATCCTTATTGAAAGAAGAAAACCAAAACAAAAAACAAGCCAAACTAGCAGAACCAAAGCAGTTGCTTCTCACACAATTTGTCATGAGAGACAATTAACACACTGGACAAGGGGATTAGGTCTTTTTTTAGACTGGTTTTTGCTGCCATGAAAATGGCAAACTATATAACTGTTACACAGAGCTTCAGATCTACTAAAATGAATACTCTGAAAATAAATTACCTGAAATCAGAACTGTTTTAACTGTAAACAAGTACACAACTAAATATTCCAACTTGCACAGCTCACAGATGAAAATTTGGCCCCAAGTAACACCACTGTGTTTTGTGACCTGCTCCTCTGATCCCCTTTTGCTTTCTTCCACTTGTATTAAATAAATTAATGCATTAAATATTTAGACATAAGTAATAAACTGTATTTATTTAAATGAGTGAGCAAAAGCAGTAGCAGAGTACTCTATGAAGAAATTAACTACAGAAGAACTCACAAAGCCAAAGAAAAAACCAAAATGCTCAGTTCAGGGGAAAAGAAATACTACCAGAGGTAGTACTGATGCCTTAGGCAACAGATAGAATAAATGCATTATCTTTTTTTTTGTTCTGCAGTGTTAACATATTCAAATGGAAAATATTTTCCCTTGTTTGAGAGGGGCAGATGGTCATAAGAAATAACATGTTACCTGTACATACCTTTTTCCTAACAGTACATACTTTTTTAATATAATGCACAAACTCTCTTGCTTGCCTGCATTTTATTTTACGTGTTTCCTGTCAAAGGATGCTTTCTGTCTCAAAGTATTTTATCATTAATCTCTTAGACAATGCCAGAAAAATGTTACAATTAAGTGAGTAGACATTAACGACTTGGTGATGTCAGTGGGAGGGATACAGTGACTGGTATCTATCTATGATAATGCCTTTTCATATTCCTGTCTTCTGTGTACCGATTCTGCTTTTGATCTCTAGAGAAGGTCTGTGTATGTGTAAACGTGCACATTTACAAAGAAAGGTTTTCCTGTATCATATTTTAAACATCGGTAGAGCTGCTTATAGTCTGCACGTTTCTGCTGCCCTGCTATTATAAATAGGAACTGGCAGTTCAGAAAGACTACATTAAGCACTCTTGTGAAAATGGTGAAATGAATCGACTCCACTATAATTTTCCTTACCCTTATATAAAAAAGAAAGGGGCAGGGTTACCATGTCAAAACTGTGCAATCCTGTATTATGCTGCTTCTCTCAGCCCATGCATTGATTGAGTAATTTCATCAGTCCCACATTACTTGATTGCTTAGAAGTTTCCTAATGATCTGTATGCTGTAGGAAGAATCTGAAAGTCGTGAGTGGAATGGTAATGATTCTGTGTTTTATGAGGCTATTCAAAAAGTCGCTCTGATTTATGTAGCTCGAAAGCTCCCAAGTCTTTGAGATTAGCCACGCTGCCTGATATTTCCTTCATACATCAGTCGTCCCACACTCCTCACTCCCTAAACAGGAGTTTAGAACAGTGTTTTAATTAAGCAGGGATTAGGTGGCACTCCTTGTCAACCGCACAATTTGCGTATGCTTTGTATCTTCCACTACTGGTAGTCTCTTGCCTTTATATTTTGTACTTTGTGCTCATTATTTTCCCTTGATACACCTGTACATGCTTATGGATTTCCTATTGTGCCTATAGAAACATATAGGCAGATATATGTGTATTAGGTACTGCAAAATCCCCTAGGGCAGCAGGCAGAGGGTGTGGTACAAAAGTTTTGCTGAAAAAATACTCTACAGTATTGTTTGAAGGCTAATTAATCTAGTCCAGCCTCCCTGATTACATCAAGTTGGTTTTTATGTTTATCAGTAACTTCAGTCATATACAGTCAGCTGTGTATTGCCCTTGGCATTTTTATTTTTAATGGAAATTTCATAAATATATACAAGATACAGTTACATATTACATATGCTTCCACATATAATTATACATCTCTTTTTAATATATTTATAGATACCATTTTTTCTTTCTGAGAGAGAAAATCAGTTCTGCCCTTACCTTACTCCTCACATCTTTTAGGCTTTGTAGGCCAGGACTTCTGCATTCCTGTTGCTGGACAAGTTCCCAGCATTTTGGCTTACACCTTTAAGCTCTTCTGTACCATCCATGGCTAATAATATCAAGGCAATTCCAGCATGGGGTCTATTGCTTGTTTCTTCCCTTGATGTTGGTGGTGACTAAAATGTAATTTTTTTTCTGTAAAGGAAAGGGGTTCTTGTTGCTTGGTGGTATGCCTGTCCACGTTTCTCCTCGTAAGCTGATGTGCTACAGTGCAGCTTGGGTTGTGTTGTGACTCGGTAATAGGAATTTAATTTGCTGTGCTATTGGTGAAGCCTCATTAGGAGGTATGTAGTGTCTGCCACTAACCGTTCATTACAGTACTCTCACATACATTTGTAAAGCACAGGACAAGCAAGCAAAACAGATTAAAACCAAATAAATCTCTGTGTGCCTGTAGTGTCTGCAGGGGAGCACACAGGTCCCTGTTGTCCCTGCTCTAGGATGTGAGAAGGTTACTTGCTGATTTTAAAGACACCTGTGAGTGAGGACCTGGACCCCAGTGTGCTGGGGCTGTGCAGCCAGGAGGTTCTGTTAGTTTACTATGTTCTACTTAAAGGGCTCGGCCTGCCTGACAACCTCTCTGCTTCTGTGTGCCTTATTTCTGAAACACTTTCCCAGGTGCTTAGATTTGTGGCAGTGCTTTGGTCCCTGTGATGTGTTTTAGTTATTCTGTAGATAAAGAGGGATGACTTTGCATGCTATAAATTAGGGTTTGCCATCATCCAAAGGCATGTTTGCCATTAGGTGTCACTGCTTTCTGGAGTGTTTCTTAGTTGTCATCAGGGCCTGATCCAGAGTCTTTCATAATCCAGGTGAGTTGCTTAGTTGACTTCAGAAGATTTTAAGCCGAGCCTGTGGATTGCTGACCGCTGCAGGCAGCTCCTTTTCATGTTCTTAAATAACTCTTAGTGTTATATCAAGTTCTTTGTCCTTGATAAAGGCAGAGTAAAAAAAAATCAACCATGCGTTTTCAAGTGGTGCCCTAACAAATGTCTGACATGGCAATCACTGCTGCTGCTCTGTGCTTTTACATGACTACTTATGGATGCACTGAGCCTTTATCCTCACAATGCCATCTTTGAAAAAGCACACTGGAGAAAAATCTTTCAAGACTGTGACTACATAAACCTACCAACTAAGGTTCATTTAACTTAATGAACAAAGGCATTAAGTATGGTTCTCTTCCACTCCCTGGCCCTGTAAAGCAAGTGGTATTGGCAAGAGATGACTTCTGTAATCCATTAGGTTACTCCCTAGATATAGACTTGAACTTACATCATTTTCTTCCATTTGATATATAGCTATCTATAATCTGCCATGACAGCCTGGTTTTGGCTGAAATTTATTGGAGGCTTTTACCTTTTGAGTTGAGGTTTGTATTTTCACTCTTTGTTACTGCTACTCCACTGCTTGATTTTTTTTCATCATGGTAAAAGATGGTTTTAAAAAAAGTTTATGTGAAAGAGTAGTTTATTTGACTATCAGTTCCTAATTAATTTTCTTAATTACCTGGGTTATAGATGACAACATGGTAATGCTCTTTAAATCTACACACTCTTCAAACATATTTTTTTTTATATCTTCTGTGTTTAAATCTTAATAGGCATAGATAATTGCCACTGATGTTTGGGCTTACAAGTGACCAATAAGAAAAGGAAATAGTATTCTAATATTTTGAGCAGTTATGAGAAAATGATCAAACTTTGAAAACATGTTTTGCACATGTATTATGATACATGATGGTATGTGCCAAAGATTGATTTCAGGTGATGCATTAGTTATGAGGCAAATCCAGATACCTTTCTGCATCTGCAAATCAAGTTGCCACTTTTTTTTTTGGCTTTTTTTTGGTTTTTTTAGTTAGATTTGAATTCCAGAAGAAGTCAGCTATTACCTAAGCTGGTGAAATTTTGAAGAAAACCTTGATTTCACGTTCAGGCTTGGCTTGTGTGTCAAAACTTGGACAGCTCCACACCTGTGCATCCTATAGACTTTACAGTCCAGTTCCTGGCTCTGCTTGTGCTCACACCCATCTCTGAGAGCCCCAGATGCAGTTTGTGCTACCTGAAGTGCCAGAGACAAGTATGACTCTCACAGACCAAGAGTAAAGCACAGCAGGCAGGTTGCTGGCACTCTGCCAGAGTGGCTGGGAGCTGCTCATGACAGCTCATGTTTCTTTGAGCTGTTTTGCACCCCAGGATTGTGGTGTAGCAACTGGCTTCCTACAGGGCTTCCTGCACACAGATGCATTTCCTCTCCCTCTGTGGTGTTATGTTATCTTCCTGCACCATGTACTGTGCCCATGAGGAGGTAGTTGCTGTCCTGTTGCTTGCAGTAGTTACCAAAATGAGCTGTTTGGCCTTTTTCACAGTAGTGTTGGCCGTGGCTTCCTCACTCATCTGGGCTAGCAGCCTGAACTGGCAAAGGTGCAGTTCTGAGGGGGTGCAGTGTGACATGTGGCGTGGAATGTGTGCTAAATGCATGTTGGGAAAGTTTGGTGGAGCGCTAGTTAATCCATCCTCAACACCACGCAAGGAAGGCCTGGGAAAAGCCTTCTGGGCACAGCTTTTAGCTGGCTTGTGCATTTGAATCAGCATGTGGAGAGGAGGAAGTGCTGTTGTCATCCACTACAGAGGCAGAATATAATTGTGTATTCTTGTCACAGTAATTTACACATCTAGACTGAAATGGAAGCATTTAGAGGAGCAGTGAGTGAGGAAAAGGTGTCTTTCTTGCTGTATCTTTCTGAATTTCCCAGGAGGACCATCAGGGCAGTTTCCTCTGCTATTCTTCTATACAAGTGTCAGGCTTTGGTTTCTGGTTGTTGTTGGCCAAGCAGTTGTGAGAGCTGATGGAGTAAGGGAAAGATTCTTGGGTGTCTGCAACCACTATAATTAATAAAGGCTCATGTGACTTGGAGAGTCATAAGTGACCTCTCTAACGGGGAGACACAGGCTGAAATTGAAGGTTAGTAGATGAAATGGTGTTTGGATGACAGTTCTGAAATCTGGCGAGGGAGCGCGTTTGATGTTGTGCACTGCTGTAATTTTGTAAGGTTCAGAATTTATGTCCTAGTTTCAGAGGTAACATACTTAATTCAGAGGAGGTATTTTGTGTTCTGTATTGTACCGCAGAGTGCACTTCAGCTGGAGAGACTTCTTCCTGCTTAGGTCTGGGACTCACCACAAAAGCTTAAGGAAGGGACAGTGCAAGAGCTGTAAGTGCTGCATTAAATTAAAAAAAAAAAAAAAAAAGAAAAAAAAATAAAAGAGAAAAGAAAAAGCCCTCATAAAAAGTGACATTTACTTAATGAAAAAGGATAATAGAGTAACTGCAGCATTTCTGGGTAGCATTAAAGTTATGGTGGAAGAGGTGGTACAGAGACAATTACTCTCGTTTTAGTCAACTGTAAACTGATGGATTTGTAAGAGCAGAGTTAGATTTAAAGTAGATTTCCGTTATACACATTAGTTGTGGAATGATGGGGGAGTAGGCTAGAAAAGAAAAGATGAAAGGGAAAAAGTTTCTTGAAAGTTGTGCTGGGTTATCTGACAAGCTCTATACTCAGAAGGAAATTGAAAAAGAAAATGAGTAAAAATGCAAGGAGGGGAAGAAAATAAGATATCAAAGGCAAAAGACACTAGTTCTGTCTGTTTCTATTTCTTTGGGAGCTGTATAATGTTCCTGTAAATGCTATGCTCAGTGGAAAAGTCCTGAACCAGAAAGGGGAAAAATGTGAAGATACAGAATTTAAATGAGGAGTTATATGTGTATTTTAATGTATTAGATAACACTCTGTGCTGAAATGCTAATTATTCTTAATTGTTATATTTGCTTTATCCATGAATAAAATATCACATATCTAATAAAATATGCAGTGAAAATAACTGTAAAATTCCTCTTGGAACCTTTCATGCAGATTTAAAGGATTTAATACTTTATTTTTTCATTGCTTTTTAAAACATTAACTTTCTGTAATCAGTTGGATGGCTAAGGCCAATATCCAGTGAACCTAACAATAATTGCTTGTTTTGCAGAGCAATTTTTTGTTAGTCCAACCATATCTTTCTGAGAGGCTTAAATCGAGTTGGGTGATTTCATTATAATAATTCACTTGTGATAAATCAAAATCAAATAGCACCACTCCAGTGCTGTGGAAAGGAGCTCCGAATGAGAGCTCTGGAGAGAGTAGAGGGTGGTAGAACAGCAGACCTGAATGCCAGACTGGATTTGCTGTGCCTAATTTTAATGTACACAGATATATATAAATTTTGCAAACCCATTTTTAAATAGGGAAATGAAACTTTGCACAGGGCAGGCTTCCCTGCCTTGGGATGCCAACTCCAGACCTGTTCTTGGGACCCAAACCTGTTGCCAGACTTGCTTTGGTTTTAAAGCATGCAGGAACTCATCTCAGTCAAGCTCAGGGTCCTGAGCCTTTGGGATGTTTTGGAGATGTCAGTTGTATTTCTCAGATGCCAAGGCACTGCTGCAGTTATCTCACTCATTACAATCCGTAGTAAAACTTGTCTGGCTGGGCTGAAAGCACACAGTGCGGGTATCTCCAGACCAGACGTTATTAAGCAAGGATGTTTCTTTCTGTTTATCCTTTGCCTTCTTGCAATCGTTATGGTGTTCAGCTTAAACATTTGAGAAATATTTTAAAACCATTTCATGTACTAGAGGGTTCTCAAAGGGAAGAGGACAGTAGAAAGGACACAGTTCTTGCTCAGTGAAGCCACTGTAGAGTAGTGGCAGTGTGTGGCCAGTGTGGACTGTGCGTTAAAGGCAAGTGAAAGTGGTGGCTATTTTAGGTCATGTTAAATACATTTACATGTTAAAATACATGAATTTCTCCCTTTCAGTGTTTCTGTTAGTTTCTTTCTCATATTCCAGTCTCATGACAAGAAGTTGTGATGATCACTGTGTTCTATGCTCTTAAATATCTGCTTTTAATGTTCAGGAAGTGAAAAGTTAAACACACCATAACACAAATATCTGTTATTTGGATAAAACTGTTTTTTCTCTGGAAATTTCTCTGGAATTCCACTTACTTGACAAATACACCTTGAAAAGTTGGTTGAAATTCTTAAACTAAAGTTTTCAATCAGCTTTCCTCTTTGTGAATAAATAGGCTGAAACAATATTGAAGTATATACTAATAATACTAATGTATTTGCTATAAACATCTTTAAAAATTTACTATTCTGGAGGTATTCTAGCTCCATGCTACAGGTTGATACAGGTTGTATTAGTGTGTGTGTATATATATATGTATATATATGTATATATATGTATATATATGTGTATATATATATATATGTGTGTGTATATATATATATGTATGTATGTATATATATGTATATATATATATGTGTGTATATATGTATATATAAATACACACTTTTTCAGTAATCAGAAAGACTGTTCTTATTGAAAATATTTGACTGTTTTTTTCTGTAATTTGGGATGGCATTAGTTTCCACCCTAAGTAACACCATGAAGTTTTGGGAGGCTTTTGCTTGCAGGCAGGAAGTCATAACGTGAATACAAGTCGTGAAATGGCACCCCACTGTGCTGGAAGCTGTACAAATATGAAACAAGAAGTTTGCTGTCAGGAGACTTGAAGTGAAAGAAAGGGTTTGGATCTCTCTGCAACTCATTTGGTACACCTGGAGACTCGTGCATCTTTTGAGAGGCAGATTCACTCATTCTTGTTTGTGAATAATCACTTTGGGTACAAAGGGATGAAAGCAGGTAGAAATGTCTGCAGGGATGACCTGTCCAGGCAGATGCTGCACGGCTGATAGCAAAAGTTCCTGATCTGGCACTGTGAGGTGAAAGAGCTGACAAGAGATGAAGGGCAGCAATGTGTTTATAATTATTACCTGCAATATGTTATTGCCAGTAACATTGATTAAATTGGCCAAATAGAAGCAATCGTTACCTCATCCGCTGCCACCATGTTACTCTCTGGGTTTGCCTGTTACAGGAAGTAATGCATGATTATGCACATTCCCACTCCCACTGTCTGTCTCACTTAGACAAACATTTCATAGTACAGTTTTGGAAGACTAGGCAGGAAGAAAACACCTCTTTTTTGGAAAGTGGAACAATATATGTTGCAAAATTCCCTACTTTGTTTAAAAGAGATATTTAAATATACTCAGTGATTCTGAAAGTCCCTTCAGCCTCCTTTGGTAGTCTTGTGAAGTTTTTGTATTGCTGTGGAGATATTACTGAAACTATCTAGAGAAATTATTTTCCAACTCCTCAAAGTAGCTTTCCTGTTCTGGAATTGGATTGCATCCTGGAGATACATGAGAAATACTCATTGACTTGAAAAAGTTCTCCCAATTTCGAGAGTGTTGCAGAGAGTATAGGGCTTATGTTAAATAAAATGTCTGAAGGCAGTGGGAAGAAAAAAAAAAAGCATGTTCTCTGCCACAGAGCTGCTCTGGGAGGAGGACCTCTGTGGGGAATGTTTTGGTGGGAGCTTTGGAAAGGGATTGGAGGGTTGGGTTTAGCAGTGGTGGGAGTTGGCTGGGTGGTGAAGGGGTGCAGGAAACATTTGGAGGGGTTAGCATGAGTGATGGGCAGTGCCCTTCAGGGAATGTTATATGGCTTGGAGACTGGGCTTTATATTAGGGACAGTCCTTGTAGGGGAGGTGTATGTCTAAGCATATGAGAAAAGCTGGGAAATCCGGAGGAGGAAGGGACTGGAATGGCACAAATATTACTGAAAAGCTTAATAATATAATGCAAATTGTGCTTTGAGAACAATATAGCTGGAAGATAATATTAAGTTTTAAAAAACCTAAATTACAGATTAGAAAATAGGATAGTTTCTCCCTGTCTAGCCTTTATAGTTTTACCATAAAGCATTTGATTTGTGTGGTAGATCTTAGTTTTTTGGGTTTTTTCAGCCAATAATTGTACCTGGTTACTTGGCAGAGAAGTGAGATCCATTTTACATTTGTATAGTTTAATACCATTGTACGCAGATGCAAACAATGAGTACTGAAGTGTCATCTTCCACTCCTCTCCTCCCAGGATAACTCAGAGTGTATTGTACCTTCCTGTGCCTTGGCACTATCTTAGCATTTTATTTCATAGGCTGGTCTGTTCCATGCCTCCTTATAAACTCAGTTTCTGTGGCAGGTGAGTAGGAGGAAGGGATGCACACAGCCACAGCTTCTGCCCCATTGACTTTTGACCTATTTTAGGAAGGAAGGAAAGGGTAAGTAATGCAGCCTGCTTCTGGATGCAAAGCCTGCCGTGACTTTCATGGAATGAGGGGGCGAGTGCTAACATTCTCCTCACCTCAAATAGCTGCATAGCTTGCTTTAAAAGTTACACCTTTCTTCAGTGAAGCTCCAGAGTGGTGAGTGGATCTCCTTTCACACTTGTCTTGTGGCATATGTCCTCATTTGGTCTGGTTTTCTGTCAACATCAGCCTTGTCCAAGCCCTATTCAAGGCAGCAAAGGCACAGCCAGTGGCTTGTGTTTGCATAAATGAGACACATCCAGAATTGGGATAATAGTTTTTTAGAATATTTTTCTGTTTGATATCAATGATCTCTGATAACAGGGAATGATGTATGGAAGGACGAGGTAAATACTTCCTCAGGGGGAGGTAGATAATGATAGCATTTGGAAACTGCTGTTGCTTGAAATCATCTTCTCAGGATTTAGCTATTTAAAAAAAAAAAAAAAAAAAAAGCATGTTCATTAAAGTACTGTGGGGTTGGAGGTTTTTTAGCATCTTTTTAAAGGGATGCATTTTTCCCCCCATTTTTTGTGAGACTGCCAAATGTCCCTGAAGCTAGAATTAATTGGCTCTTTGTGTTGTGTCAAGTAAGGAGTACAAGTGTTTTCAGAAAATATTAGGTTTACAGACTTGCATAGAGAACATGAAAGGGTGAGAGGGGATAACTTTCTATAAACAAGGTTCCTTGCATCATTTTGTATCACAAACTTGGAGTAACAAATAGAATATTGGAATTGCTGGTGTTGGAGCTTTGGAAGCTGTTGGAAATATCCCCGGTGGCCTCATCCCTTCATTCTGGCTAATTCTCCCTTCAGAACAAGCGTGTGCCGACTTCTCTTGCTCTCACCTACAGGCATCTGCAATGAGTAAACAAATGTCTTCTCCTCAGAAATAACAGCATTTGGGTTTTTTGGAAAGAAGTTCAGGAGTAGGGGCCATGGAGATGTGTTTTTTTGCTTGCATTGCTTTAGTAATGCAACAGAGGTTTCTTGTTGCAGTTCATTTCACAAATTCCCCCTGACCATTTTAGATTTGAAAGTATTTTATCATTTTTTAATACTGCTATTTCAAAGGCCACTTCTTAAAATGGATGGAAGCCAGTGGATGGCAGCAGTCATAGATGAAAGGTTTGAAACAGCACTTTTTTGGAGGGGTTTGAGAACTAAGTCTTGGAGCCATTGCATTACAACTCCAAAGTGTTAACTTAAGTGTAATAATGCTCTGACAAAGTGCTACTACCATCTGCTAGTGAGAATTAGTAATATTTTATCATCTCCATAATTCCCAGAAAGAGCAGAGGAGTCATGGCATGAAGAAAAGTCTAACTCTAAATTAGTATTTTAGTTCAGGAAGTCGCAAACTCTTTGTAGGGACCATGAACTAGTAGAGATTTTGTGTCACACTCTCAGCTCACATAAGAGAGTATTTGTGGTGTGTAACTAGAATGGTGCCTGTTTCTAATTGTTTCCAGTTTGGTCCCCAGTTTTGAAGCAGAATCCTTTTTATTTACAACCACTTCTCATTCACATCACAGCAAAAATTCAGTGGTAACTACAAAGACATTTTACATAGGAAAGTAACGAGGGAGTATGCTCCCCATGGATATGTAAAAACTTCATTCCTTATAATATAACTTTTGTGTGCTGGAAGGCAGTTCTTTGTTCAGTACTCCTATTGAACACCACCTGAACTCTCAGCCCATTCTGCAATGTGAAAGTTGGTCTGCACTGAAGAGTATGATCTGTGGCTGGAAATGCTCTCAGAACCAGAACATCTCCATCCCTAGACTTCTCTCAGCTGAATATGCAGAAGTAATTCAGCTTCTAGTAAAGAGAGGGTCTTACCAGTTTTGAACCTATTCCAAAAGCCAGTGTAACTTACTGGTACCTGTTAGGAATGCTTTTTGTATCAGTAATGAAGCTACTTTACTCCTATTAGCAAACAGCCAAATCTTGGACGATATTTAAAGAAGGGAGTATGAAGAGGAATCTAGTAATGACAGACTACACATAGCTGTTGGATTGTCTAGTTTAGGAAGGATTTTGGAGATCCATATTAAAAGATGCATTTTATAAACATTCCATGTGAGAAGAAAAGGGAAAATATGGCCAAGTAGAAGCTTTTTTGTGTCTTTCTCTTCCCCCTGCTAAAAAAGATTTGTTGAGTTTTGTTTATTCAGAGTCTTGCATGTACTATTTTATAGTTATTATTCTTAGCTTGCTCTGCACATAGGTTGATCATATCTCAAATGCTTTTAGCTGAAATAATCTTCATCAGCATTTCTTGCTGAGGTATGGGTGCTGTGTGCATGTCCATAGGCCTACTGGTACAATGGCCACGTGGTCCATGTAGCTAAGACAGGCTAAGTCAAATTCTCCTAAATTATAAACCATTCTACCCTGCATTATTATTTTGCATTATCTTTTTTCCATGCTAGAAGTATAACTGATACTGATTCTGTGTTTGAGGAGTCAAATCTTTCACTTGTTATTTTGGGTGTAAAGATCTTCACCTCTTCCAAAATGCCTGACACTGCTTTCCTTGTTTTTCATGTAGACAGGCTGATTACCCATAAAGTTACTTGTTTGAGACAAGTAACTGTAAATCCAGGATGAATGAAAGATTTCTTGGCTGTCTGTTACTCAGTTCAAGCAACTGTGTTGTACTATCACTGACTGATATTTTGGTTTGTCTGATATGAGAGAGGGAGTACAGAGAGGCACTCTCTATTGTGTTAGCAAACATCTGTGTGAGACAGAGGGAACAGAGACTGTTTGAACTGTGAGAATGAGGTCTTACCATAACATTGCTCTTGTCATGCTCTTGCTTTTTGCTTAGACAGGTTTTTGTTTCCTTTCATATCTCATGCATACAGAGAAATAAAACCAGATGGATTTTTCACACATTTACAGTGAATAATGGGCTGATGAAATAGAACTGGCCAGTCTGCAGTTGTCAGTCGATAAAGCTGCCCCTGGAAGGGATCTCTGTTTTTTGTGACTGGGTGCTGAGTAATTTCTGCCGGGTCTGTCACAGGGTGACCTGCCTGAGAATGAAGCCAGATGCATTCCCACATCATTTTCACTGCTCGTCTCCTTGTATGTAAATGTTTATCTTGCCTCTTAAAACCATTTCAATACCGATAGATTCAAAGCAAAAATGAGCAGGAACTGAACTTTATTAAGAAGCAGCTCGTGATAGGGCTAAGGAGACCAATCTCTCATAAATCCATTATTTTTGAAAGAACTCAAAGCAATTTCTAGCAGCTATCTTTTTACTGATCCCTCTCATTCCCAGCATCTTGACAAAGAATGAGATTGATTTTACCAGGAGCGAGGGAAGGAAGCACTTTTTCTAGCACTGAAGAGTAAGGGGCAAGGCAGGAGGTGGTTGGTGTTTAGTTGCAGGTCTTCATGAATTCTTGCCTTCATGATTGAGTATAAAAATGGTAGAGTGCTGTGCAAGGCACATATTTGTTCCTTAAAATCATCCAAATCTTTTTAAAACTGCAGAGGGGTGTTTTGTGAGATTTAAAATAAAAATTTAGAAGTGCTCAGAAACGTCCTTACTACAAATCCTTCTCAGTAATCTACCTCTATTTATAAATAAAAAAGTGTCTTTTCAAAAGTGTGATTGGCAAAAGCCTGTCTAAAAGTGTTTTGGGTCTAAATGGAACAAAAGTGAGAGTGAGTTGACACAGGAATATCCTGATACAGTTTGCTGAGGAGTCACTCATGGCAGCTAAACCAGCTCATAGCTGGGCAGGTGTAAGGTTCTCCTCCTTTCCTTACCTTCTTACCAAAACAGCTTGGATGTGCTCCTGGCCCCCCCTGACTATCCTGTTTTGTCTATGCAGCTGCCTGCCTATCTCATTCCCGAAAGGATTATCTCATCCCATCTCATGCTTCCACTTTGCTGCTACAAAAACCACTTCCAGAGGACGGTTAAGGCTTTACCTGCATGCCAGCAGTTTCTTGTGCTCCTGAAATGCCAAGGGTTGAAGCCCAGAAAAGAAAGTTCTCTGCCACTTGGCAGGTACTTCTGTCAAGCAGTTGTTCTCTCTTCACCGTGTCTTGGGCCATTCCCTCCAGACTGAATTTGACACCAGCAATGACATTTATCTTCCCAGTACCTGTGCTGCAAAAACCTAGATTTATGGAGATCCATAGCTTGGAGATGAAATGACTATGCATTTGTATACAAAACATATTTATGCTGAGATTTGGCATAATGGTAGGGAGGAACTGGAGGAGTTCCTGAGGCAGCAGCTTTAAGGTAAGAGCTGTCTCTGAAATTTGTGGCTAAATGGTGGAGCGTGTTGCTGGTGCTGTTCATCCTATAGCATCTCTAAGTACCCATCTTGTGGTGAGAGTACCTGAGATAATGGACTAGTTTGATGTGCTGTCTGTAAAAAGTGCATAGTAAAAAGCAGTCCATGGTGAAGTTTTATACTTGCTGTCTTCTTTCCCATCAGCTTAATTTACTTGGTCTCATGCCCTAGGACAATGCTCTTGTATCTATGTTACCAGAAAGGCAAAGGAAAGCTTCGATAATAGTTTTAGCCTGAAACTATTTGGGAAATATTTCTGCTTCTGTTAGTTCTTATTTTCCCCCATCTGTGCTGACAGATTATATTTATTAGCACAACACAATATTTGGAGCCAAAATACGTACTAAAATCCTAGTTAAATTGCTTATTTATCAGTCTGCTCCTTATAAAACAGGATTTCTAGGTTCTTGCTGGTTACATGGTATAAATGGTTTGGGGGTCCTGGAGCTACCTTGGCTGGACACAGTACCTAACTTAGTTATACTTGGTCATGTTAAATGTATAGTCTGTAATGAACTGCATTTATATACAATCAAAAGTGAAGAGCAGATAGAGAAGCTGAGGTTTTCTTTTCTAACCAATAATCATAAATTGTGCAGCCAAGAAGTTTTTGCAGTGACACCAAAGGATTTTTGATGCATTTGCTTTTATATCACGCAAAACAATATTTTTGCAGACTGCTGGTGCTGCCGAATGACTATAGCCTTGAAATATTCTCAGACTTTAGGTTTTTCCTGTTCTGTAAAGATCTGAAAGAAAGTGTCATTGTCCCATCTCACCATCTGAACACAGTGTGCATTTGAACATGTTGCTGGGTTCAAATGGAGTTTTAATCCTGTATTAATTATTTTCTTGGTAATAACTCCTACTGGAATAGTCATCAGGATGAAGACTGCTGGTCATGTTCCTTTTCTCATCTCTAACTGGAACATGGTGAAGGGCTCAGTAGATTTTCAAAGTAGTCACTTATGCCCCTTTTTCCAAGCAGGGCACGTAATTCACATCTGACGTGATTTTCATCATCCCTGAGGGCTGTTATAGTGCAGCCTCTAATGCAATCTGAGAGACCTGAGTGTGTGTGGATAGAAACTTTTTTAGGAGATAAGGTGGAGGAAAGAAAAGAGAATATTTCCCATATCACCTTTTAGGGAAAGCTGCCAGAGCCATTTAGAGGGAAACAAAATGGGCTATAACTATCTTGTCATAGATGATTCTTTTAGATAAAAACATCATGCCCTCTGTTGTAGAACTTTTGGAGGAAAAGCATGTCTACCACTGGGGCTGAAATCTGTTTTCTGCCTTTTCAGACTCTGTCTCTCATGACTTCTGAAATTAGTATGAAGCATTCCATTGACTTTATTGGACTTTGGATCACATCTTCTATATTTATGTAATTCCTCCTTGTCCTTTTATCCTTTCCTTCTCTCTCCCATCAACTACTTCCTTGCCTTTTTTTATGCAAAGGTATAGTAGCTGCCAATACTCATAAGCAGCCTTTCAGTAATGCATGTGGGGTGTTTGTGCATGTGTGAATTGACGGAGGCTGACTAGGGAAATCTTCACATTCTGATTTAAACATGGGTGGGAATCCCACTGACATGTGATTCCTATTAGTCTTAATCATCTTTTGTATTGCTTTAAGTATTTTTGTCTGAAGTGGCAAAACCTTATTTAGAAGGAAGTTAATTTTCACTGTTTCTGAAACATTGATTACTGTCAGCTATGAAAGACAGAACAAGATGGACTACACTGATGTCTGTTCAGGGCAACCCCTGTGTATCCTCTATTCCATGCTTTATTCTTATTATGGCTAAAAGGAAAGGAGAAAAAAAGTAGTTTTATACCCAAGGAAAAAGAGCAGGATGTGGATTCGGTTTTGGACTCTTTCCTGATCTGGAGAAGCGCATACAGTGATTGACACATATGAACTATCAGCTTCACTATGATCACTATGGGATCATCAGGGCTCCTCATGAGCTAGTGTTGCACCCTGTGCAGTTATTGCCTTGACTTGTTGAACTTCTCTTTTCCACGGGGAGAATGATATCCCCTTGCTGACCTCCTTTTGCCATGTCTGCTGTGTTTGCCCTCTTCAGGTGGAGCTCTGCCTCGTGCTGCCTTGTATCTGCATGGCCGGTGACAGTGATACCATTTCAGCTGAGACCTTTGAAGTTTCCTGAACAACTGTTGGTTGTAAAAATGTATTTTTTGCATCAATGACTAGAACAAGCTATTCTATTTTAGGAAGGCAAAATTTGGATGCAAGCAACGAGCTTGTTCTGTGATACGCTTCCAAGATGATTGTGAGTGATGGAGCTGGAGTGTTTGCTCAGTTTTACTGGAGGCTGGAAAGTGCTGATGTGGATTGCTGCTGTTACGGGCAGAAATTGGGGCTTTGGGTGTAAGTTAAAAATGTATATGTGTATTTGTGAAAGCAGTCAAGCTCTAGCTTGCGTAAAGATACTTATGAAAGTGTTTCAAATGGCACTGTAAATGCATCTCCCCATGAATAGGAAACAAACTGTTTCTTTTTTCACATATTCTTATCAGCCATTGCAGGTAAACATGTTATCTGGAAGAATTGCTCTATTTTGCATTTTCTGCACTACTTTCAATTAGAATCTGAAATATCCAGTTTGAAAAACTAAACCTGAAAATTGTAGATGATTTCCTGAATTACCAGAGGATTATGTGTTTGTTTGTTTTTCCTCTGACATACAATACTGCAACATTGTAAATCCACCAAAGAGCAGGCCAACTAAAACAATGTCATTTATTCTACAAGGCAAAGCAAGTGTTAGAGCAGAGAAGTACACATCTGTTTTTGAACTAATGTCTGTGCTTCAGGTGGGCTTTAAAAGCTTAATTTCACACCTTTTATTCTTCTTACCAAGGCTTTAAAACAAAAGTATTTTTGAGAACAACTTTCCTATTGGAAATATTAATCAAAGATGCTGCAATTGGTAACAGAATAGCTTGCTACAAGCATTGTGGGGTTTCGAAAGGGGTACCTTCAAATTTAGTACCTTTTGAAATTGATGTGCAGCCTGTAGAAGGTGTACAGCAGGTGAAACAATCCTAGTGATCTGTTGGTTTTCTTGCCCACTGCTTAAGGTTGACATAGGTATCAAAAAAAGAGATGAGCTGTGTTTCCTGAGCAGAGATGAAAATACTATGCATCGTTCCATTGAGGAATCTGCATCCAAGATGAGTGTTTTCCCTGCATTTCCTTACTTGTGTACCACCACTTGGTCAGCTTCACTTTTTCTGTGATTCAGAAAAAAATCCACTGCTATGTTCTGAAGGGTGTCCTATTGCCCTGCTTTTTGGTGTGGAATTCCTATAATTTGGAATCCTTCTCATCTGCTGTCTTATTGTGCATATGTCAGTATTTCCAGCTGTATCTATGGGCAGCAAACTTCCCTTGATTTTCTTTTCCTGTTGGATCTGTATTTGCCTTTTACAGGTGGCTGAGGGGTACAAGTATAAAGCATATTCTATATGTACTCCTTTATTTTTACACTGAAGCTGGCAGGTTGTATACTTCAAATATTTAAAGGGATTAAGTTTGAATAAGCTCTGAAAAGTTCATGCATTTCACATCTTATTTTAAAGTCATTCAGAGTCTTCATCTGCAAGGCTTTTTAAAATAATGAATATTTTTATGGTATTTCATTTCAGGCCAAGCTGAGTAAAAGCAGGATTTTTTAAAGTTACCCAGCAATTGTAAGTCTTAAGTGTTATGAACTCACATTTTAGGAAGGTTTGTATTGTTTATTATGCTGGCTGGACTAGTCAAATCCTGTTTAAAATATTAATAGGAAGAAATGTTAACATTCACAGCTTTACTGTGAACTGCAGCTTTAGGAATATTATCTGAGCAAGCAAGGTCAGATTAGTCATGCACTTTAGATGTAAGAATAATGCTGTGGTTAAAGCACTTGACTTGCACTTGGGAGACTCCTGTGGGTTTTTGCCATTTCCACTAATTCTGGCATGACATTGGGCAAGTCATTCATCTTGTTTTGCTGTGTGAACAACAGTGAGCATTTCTGGCTCTGTCACTATCTTCAGAATATTATTTTGCAATTATTAGGATTTATAAGGGAACACTGAAAAGCTGGGGCATCCTGAGCAGATAAGCAGAATCTGGAGCTTCAAAACAAACAAAAGCCTTGAGCTTTTCCATGTCACTCTGAGGCACACTCAGAATGTTCTGTTCCCTCTGAATGATAAGATCTGTAATATGTAACTAAGGTGGTATTGCCAGATCTTGACAAGGCGATGACAGCATATATATAAAATGTTTTAGTGTGGCAGTGGGAATTCTTCCTAGACTGTTCATACACATATTTACTTACACAGCCACATGCAACTACATACTTTTACTATTTTGTTCCCCAGCAATATTCAGAGAGACAAGTTACTTGCACCATTACTGAGGATAGACTATGGCTTCTATTTCAACAAATGACTGAAAATAATTATTTGAAGAATTTCATGGTTATAGAACCATCACTGATCAATATATTAATGTAAAAAATGAGGGGAGCTAAATGTTAAATGTAAAAAATCAGAATCTCAAAACTTACTATTTTCTTTTTATTCAAGGCATGGAAATTACATTGGTGGACATTGGTTATTTTTATAGCTAAATAAAAACTTCGTAAGATTTCTTAAAATTTCATTTTATGCTATAGTGTTTACGAAGGATGCCTCAAACCAGCCTAACAGTTGAGTATCTTGATTATATGGGTATCTGCTATCTAAATTGGTAATGTTAAGGCTGCTTGTTATTGTAGAAGAGAAACAATTCCTTTTGGTTACTAACGTTTATTTTTCCTGCATACCAATTATTTTTCCTTCTGTTCTAGTATGTATATATAGCTCTTCTATGAGTAATTCTGTCTATGTTTGTATAATCCTACAGTGTTTTCTGAATAGATTAAGGAATTAATTTGCCTTCTAATTTTCTTCTTCCTTATTCATCATTTGTAACTATGCAGAACAATAATTAAGACAAGAGGGAAGAAGTACAGTGCATTGATTATTGTTTAAATCCATAACTGCCTATTAAAAGGGACATTCAGTTATAAACTCTGTTTATCAGTTAAACGAAGTTTATTTTTAGAAGGGATGTGTGGGTACACATATGTGATATTAGCAAGTAGGTGGTAATGTCAGTAGGTAATTTTGCCTCCTGTATGTGAATATTGTTGATTTTGGGTACCCTACTGACTTTAGAATGTTTTGCTGATATTCTGGAACTAGACCTAAGTAATATCTGTAGGGGGCAAATAATTTGGTTTCTGAACCACACCAGTTCTCAAAACTTCCAAAGCTTCCAAAACTTCACAAGCCACTGTGTCAACTTTGCCCATTCACCTTGATCTAACTGGGGAAAAGGTGTGGTTTTTGTAATGTAAAAGGTAGAAGTACATTCCCTGAATTATGAAGAGGAAGCAAATGTGTTGTCCTAGCCTATATATTTTATCATTTCAAGCCACTCCGGGGTTACATTGTGAGTTGTTAGGTTAGCTGGTCAGAGTTGTGCTGGAGGAAGATAAATTTTAGCCATTAGCACATTAGCAATGTGAAAAAGAGAAAGAAACACAATTCTATTAACAGGGCTGATGGGCCAGTCAAAGTAGGTGGAAAGTCATTAGGTGTTGTATTTCCATCAACGTGTACATCTGTAGCAATTGAAAAACACTTAAGGAGTTGGAGACTTCAGATTATGATGCAGACACTTGTCTTCAGTAGGACATTTGTTTTTGTGCTAGCTGTTGTGCTCAGAAGCATCTCTTAAAATGCTGCTGAGAACTACTCTGCAGTTTTCCTAATCCCCCACACCACTGTGCAGCTATCTGATGTCTGTGAAAGGCAAAAGAATTTAAGGATATGAAAAACAGAAAAGAGAAATGCAGTTTGCAGAATTGTTTTCTTGATTTGTATGTCTTACCATATATGAGGTTGGTGTGGAAAATGAATGATGATTACAAGTAATACATTTATTCATTGTGTATTGTCAAAATATGAATAGGATTGCATTCTGGTACTTATTTGCAGCAGTATTTGCTGCTTGTGATAGCTTCTGGTCTTCTTGGAGTCAAATGTGAGCAAAATAGGCTTTCACAGCATCTAATTCTGACTCCATGATCCCTCCAATTCCAAATGCTGTTTTGAAAAACTTCTGCCCTAATAATTTGTGCCTTTTCATTTTCTATCAAGAAAACTTTTTTTTTTGGTCTGGCAAGTGATAGCCTTCAAAAGATTTTTCTGCAGCAGGAACAAAGAAAAGCCGTACGGTCTCTGGTTATTCTCTCCCTCCTATGTAAAATACCTCCCTCTGCAAAATACCATGTTCTTTTTAATCACAGGTGCCAGGGCACTGCTGCCTGTTCACTCTCTTGTGATGTTTTCCAAGGAGAATTCTTGCTGTTGCAGTAAATTGTAGCTACGGACAGAAGGAGCAAGTTATCTCAGTGTGTTCTTAAGCTAAAGAAAGTCTGTGGTTTCTTCAGAATAATTTCTTGGCTCAGTTAGTTCCTTTGAGGACAACAGCTTTGAGGTAACTTGCTAGAAAATCAGTGAAATTTGAACTTTTTGAAAATCAAGTTAAACTCCTCATGCATATTTCATGAATGCTTCTGTAAAGAAATGGCTTCAGTGTACACAGCAGGTGCCAAATTACAAACTCTCTTTCTCTTTCTATGTACACGTACAAAGACAGTGAATCATTACCAGATTAGTCACCAAATGGTTGCAGTGCTTTAAGATGAAGACACCTGTCTTGGCTGCTGTCAGAGCTCACTGTCCCTTTAGCCTCCAAGTATCTGACAAACTGGTGTTCCCTATTGTCTTGTTTCCATCTGAAACTCTTAACTACTGACCTTTATGCCAGAAGTTGTGGTGGTACCACTGGCAGGTAAGGGAGGAATATGTGTTCATTCAACTTGGATGACCAGCTAGACGAGTCCCTCAGTCTAGCAGAGGCAAGACAGCTCTGGTGTGTTTAAGTGACAAGAAATCAGTTGAAATATAAATAATAATACCAGTTTTCTTGTTAAAAAAATAACAGTAACATTAGTAATCTATTTTCTAACCCAAGAAATTCAGGGGAACCACATAGGAAAGGTCTTAGCTGAATTTTCTTGGTGGTGATGAACATTCTTGGTTAGGTTAGTCCTTTTCCACTGGTGTCTTAGTGATTGAGCTGGTATTGATCTAATGGCCTAGGAACCGAATGAGAAGTTTGGGGCTGATTCATTGTGATAAAAGAAAAAGATTGATTTCATTATTCACATAGTGTGGGTAAATTAAAAGAGAATGAATGTATATTTTCAGTTGTCAAAAGTTTCAGGGTTTTTGTTTCTGTTGAGCTGCAATTTTAACTGAAAACATGTATTGTACCTATATCACTCTTTGAGTAAAAAGTAATGCACCTCCATCCTGGGGAAGACAAAAAACCCCTAGATTCCACTTCCTCAAGCCTCTTACAGCAGTATCTTTGTATCATTTCTGATGTTCTTTAGAAAGATCTACCTACACAGATAGACAAGCAAAAGTCATTACAGCACAGGAAGTACACAGATCATTCTGCATTTGTTTTTAGACACTAAGTTTTATCAGAGGGTCTCAGAAAGGCTGTGGATTGTCTCTTATTAAACAGCCCCTTTCTGTGTAATTTTTATCAGTTTAAGAAATATGATCTCTCTTGTCTCTTAACTTAATATTCAGCTGTATTGATTTTGGAAGAGACTGGGGCATGCATACCTATGCAGAACACTTTCCAGAGAACTTCAAAGATTTTCAATTTGCTGACATGCAAATTGAATTTAATGTGATTACAAATTTAAACACAAAACCAAATTAAATACCTTTTCTATAATTATGTATAAGTTTAGACTTTAAAAAGTGCTTTATATGCATCATGTTAATTTTGTTTTTAAACTGCAGACTCCAGTTTGAGGTGCATTGCAAATGTCATGGATTTATGAACTGGTTGAGGAGAAAGCAAACAGATTCTGCTGAATTAAACAGAAAATTAAATTTACTATGCATAAAAACCTAAAGTATATGAAGGCTATTGATTTTTTCAGTCAGCAAGGCTGTGATTTGCTTTGTTTCTGTACAGTGCTGTTTGTTTCCTGGTGGGAAATACGCCCCATCTGAGAGAAGGAAAAGTAGAATGCAGCTGTTCATCATTTTGTGCCACTTTGCTGATGTAAAGTGAAAACTAAATAATCCCAGCAAGCTAAAATTCTTGGCAAAGGAAAGCGTTAGGTGTGGGGAAATGGTATGGAACAAGACAGACAACTTTAAATTGCTTTTTGAGAATTTGGCTGGTCAAGGTGTGTGTAAGAACTTCTTGCATGTCTGAAGTGATAAACTGCAGTCTGTGAATTTCAGTAAGTGGCTGGTGTAAATGAAGCTTCAGTGGTCACATTTGCTATTGTCACAGTGGTTGCTTAGCCCACAAACATGACCACTTCCCAAAGTGTGATCCCACTCTGTGGGTGAAACTATCTCTCAGAGCCTTGAAAGTGCCTGAACTTTACCCTGCCACTTAAAAAGCATGCTGGACCTCACCAGTGCTGCTTAGTGAAGGACAAGGCTCCCAGTGCTCCCAGTTGCTGTCACGCCACTTTTAAGAATTTTTGACTTGAGTTCATGAGTTCTTCAGTGAAAGGACCACATCTTGCACACACACCCACTTGGGATTAACAATGACCTGTAATCAGCAAGGAAGAACTGTATAATACTGAGGAATAACAAATACTTGACCCTCTGGTCTTGACTGCTGCCCGTTCAGTGCTGCAGGAAGAGGCAGGTGTTCCCAGCACCAGGAGGTGACACTGCCTGTGTGGGTAATGGGAACCCCTCTGGCACAGCCACCGGCAGCCTCTGCCCAGCCTGAAGGGTTGGCAAACACGCTCGTATTTATAGCTGGATGCTCAGCAGGCAGTGCAGGTCATACCATGAGCTGGTGTTCTTTGTCTCATGAGTGGCAGCTTCTTACAGGATTCTGTGTTTCAGCTGGTCCTGTCAAGGAGAGGATCTTTCAGGGTTGCTGAGTATGGGCAGTATTCAAGGCCAGAGGTGCATGCTGAGAACCAGGGATGAATGCAATGTTGCATTTGCACAGTTTTGCATTGTTTTTTATTGTATTGCTTGTATTTGTCTGAGTAACAACTTGAAACAAGTGTGATTAAAGCTTAAATATTTTGCTGAGCATCCTTTCTCTTTATAAAGGGCTTTTTTGTTCCCACTGGGACACGATAGTAAACTGCTACTTAGAATTCTCTGTGTTAACGAAGAGCTGGTGGAGGGCTAATTACATATAATCAATTGATAGCTAAGGAAATCAAACACTATTATAAAATTTATTTGATGCTGCTTAAAACAAGGCTTTCTATAGATTAGGAAGTATAAGCCATATAACTTTCCTGCATGACGTATTGTTTTATATCAAACCAGACTGATGCATATTGATTCATATATTCAAATCTGTGTGTGACAGTCCCTTCACTAGCATCTACTGGTTTGGTAGGATTTTCTTGTGATACTAAATGGCCCACAATAAATCCACTTTAGCTGGTCTCCAAAGCCTAGCAGCAGTGCCCCAGGACTTTGCTATGGGGCAGTTTGCAAAACACAAGGTAATGATGTTTTACTGGGTCATGTTTTGTCCTCTGAGTTGGCGAGGGAGTCTTGGGACAAGCACACAATCACTGATGTTTCTAGTGTTAGTACCAATAGCTTTAGGAATACTGAGAGGCTGTCATGTAAGTGTGTAGTTTTATTGCTTCTGTTGAAGAAGAATAATACAGTCTATATTTGAACTTCAAAACTGGCAGCCGTATGGGCTGGTGCAGAAATTATATCAGTTACACATTATGGGAGTCAGAATCTTATGCTTTCTAGTGAGAACTCCTGTAGCATCTGCTTAGAAACATATCCAGCTTTATTTTAGAGCTGTAAATTTTGCCTTAATTAGAAGTGACTTGCTTATCAGTAGGCAATAAAATAAGTAAAGTTGTCTTTAGTAAAAGTGTTTGTAAGAGCTAGACACAGTCTATATCTTCATCTTAACAAGGATTTTCTCTTATAAACCTTATAGGTGCACAGTTTTGTTATATTCCATCTAATTTGTTTATGTGCCTGTCATCCATATGACAAAATTCTCTCCTTTTGAATTCTGCACCTTTGGACCTTTAAGTTTGAGTTTAAAGGATGCACAAATTAACAGTAACCTTAACTTCCAGTCCCCTTCTGTTTCTTGCTTGATTCTATAATGAAAACAAACTTCTTTCTACTTCCTTTTCGACAATCACTGAGTTAAGTGAACACTGCACAGATGAAATCAGTTTGCCCTGCTTGGATTTGACCCCCTTCTGGACTAACTCTCCCTGCTTGGCTTTTGTAACACGTATCAGAGGACTGGTGTGTCTCTTTTGTTTCATTAATACTTTTACAGAGCAATTTCTTAATGAGATCAGGGACTGGGTAATTCATAATCCTGCTGCTGAGGAGGTTACAGTTTATTGCATTAAAAGAGTAAGTATCAGCTGCTAAACCACTAAAATCTGTTTAATAGATGCTCTCATGAGGGAAGAAAGTTTTCCAAGCCTATGGAAGAATATATTCAAAACATACGGGTACAAAGTACAGTGATTGAGGGCAGGAACCTGGGCATAGGATGCAATCTAAACGCCCTTTTGTGGGCTTAAAGGAGGAGATCTAGTTGACTTTATTGGTCTGAACTGAGACCAGAGAGGTTGCTACCTTCAGAACTGTGTTGTCTAATGCCTCCAAAGCTTTATAACCTTTTTAATTTTTCTAAGCCTTATGTCTCTTCTTTTTTAACTGTGAATGGCACACATGGTAGCACTAAATCTGGCACCTTGAGCCATCAGCAGCTGTCAGGGAGGCTTTCCCTGGTTGTTTGCACAACTTCAGAGACTGGCATGCACAACTCAACCTGAGCAGAAATCGTGATACGTGGGGTATGTTACAAGGCCTCTTTCTTCAGGCTGGACAGCTCCAGCTCTCTCAGCCTGTCCTTATAGGAGAGGTCATAAGGAAGTACTCCAGGAAATGAGAGGGCTCACCCTTGTCTTGGATTTTGCGTAAGCAGTGGATTTACAGTAGCATTTATGGGTGCTGTCAAATATGAAGTTTGGTTTATTCTGGTTTGTAACCCAGGCAGATCAACTCTCCTCGTGTTTTGCCAGGATGTTTCAAGGGTTTCATTTGGCTCTGACTGAAATTAGTCATTGAACTTTCCTGTGGTTTTAACATAGAATAGTAAGAGAACTGGATGATATACATCCAGTATATCATATTTGATTCTAAATTCTGTTTAGATATTTCTGTCACCAGTAGCATTGCCGTTCTTAATTGCATATTACACATAAGAGTAACATATTCACATTCTATAAAATAGAACTCACAAATACTGGTTTCTTTCTAGCCTCCAGTTGTCTTTGTTGAAGTGTCTGTGGGTTGCTTATATTGTTTAGTGGAAATAGGAGAATTTTTACATCTCTTCTTGAAAAGTTAATTTTTGCTTGCTTGTTTGAGGTAAATCTAGCTAGAAGTTAATCTATGAATGAAATGTTTTTCTGAATCACAGAGCCATGTTATAGTGCACTGAGAGTAACCCAGACAACAGGTTTTAGATATTGTTTTTATATAGAATGTATCTGATAATTTGCTCTTGTAGTGTTACAAATCTGGATTAAGTCTACATTTTGCTATTAAACCAGCAAACCAACAAAAGGTTGTAGGTACTGGGATTAGCAATACTGTAGCACTTGGACACCTCTTGTGTTTACCAGGGACACACTGTTGCTACTACACTGATAAAGATAGCTTCATTAAGAAGAAAGATAACTTGAAATTCTAAAGCACTTACAGTCTGAGAACAGGATGAGACGGCAGCTGGATGTAGGCAGTTGCATCCGAACAGATACTGCGATACTGTGGGACTGGATTAGTCAGCTTTGTAGGCAGTCAACAGAAACATTACTCTAAGAAGGGAGAGAAGAAGCAGGTCCTTGCTTCTCTCTGCACAAAAAAAAAACCAAAAAAAAAAACCAACCCCAAAACTCAAACTAAAATTAGTTGCTCGTAATCACCTGAATTATTGATAACAAAGAATGAGTAAGTAGGAAAGATGATACCAAAACACTGTCTTGTAATCTTACAGAAAATATTGAAGCAATGGAGGTATTTACCCCCAAAACACCTTGTCACCCTTAATAATCAGTGGTTTTAAATATAATTTAAGCACCACTGATGTGGGCATTGCTTCTTCCCTCTGTTGGCTGGATTGTCAAAGGTAAAAGAAAGGCAGTGCTGCCATGGTGCTCTGAGCAGCCATCCACGTGAACAGAGCTGTTTGCACATGGAGGGCTGGACACTTGTACTTTGAAAGATGTTGTTTTTCCAACAACTTATCCATTAAAACTCTCAAAAGTAATTTTAAACCTTACGTTAATGCTGCTCCTCAAATGAAACTGAAGCAGTTTTATAGTGGTGCTGTGCCCCTGACTTAATTGCTATGGGAGGTTATTGTGCTCCTTGGATATCCTCAGATGTGCCCACCCTCCCAAATCCATCTCCCAAACGTGTGTACACATGTGTGTGTGTGTGTTTGCTTTTTTTTTTCTCAAGGTAAGTTTTCCTGAATGTCAGCATCAAATATAAAGAAAGAGATTATTTTGACAGAAGCTCAGGGAGGCTGTGACTGGAAGGGGCATGTCCTTCACAGTCAAATCATGGAAACTGCATCTCCAAACTGTTGTTCTCCTGCAGGCAGGTCAAGAAGAGTGCAGTGCTTTACAAGTGAGTGTGACAAATGAATAAAATAGCGGCGAAGAAGGAATTTAGGAAATAGAGGTTGTGTGACCATCCAGATGTGATTTTGTTTTTAGGTTTGAATTTACTATTATAGTTTCTAAACCATTTGCCAGTAAAAATCTGGGAAGTAAATGCTATTAAGAGTGTTGGGGATTTTTATTTTAATTTGATAAACCTATGTTGGATGGAATATCTGATTTTAAGCAATTCTTTAAGCTTCAGTGAGTCTGTTAGCTTAATGCATCTCTTTCTGGAAAAAAAAAAAAGGGAGGATGCTAATACTGCAATCTGTGTCAATAACCTTCCTTTCAGTACAGCTGCTTGAGTTCAAATCAAACACCAGCAAGGTGAATGGAGAGCAAATTTAGTCTTCCATTCATGATGACTTTGTGTAGAAAGATTGAAGAGACAAGAGATATAGGGGGGTAGTATATTTTTTTCATGCTTTTTGGTTTGACAGTCCCTGCAGAGTCTGTCAATAAATAGTACTGAAGCATTCATTTGGATATTTTGTCCTACTTGACCAAATTTGACTGCAAGCCCAAGCAAATCAAAAAACCAGTACAGTAGGATCTTGGAGCACAATTGCTTCTGTCCAGCAGGCTGAAACACCTTTTCCTGATTTAATGCCAGTGACATTTCCACAGACATCTGGTTTTCTGCAGTGCCAGAATTTCTGGTATTTGTCAAGGCCAAATCTCCCTAGCCTTGGACAGTTTCCTGAGGCTGATGAGCCTTTCAGACCTTGCCGCATGGAGACCCTGGAGTCTGAAAAGTTTGCTCCTCAAACTGAATTCTTCTTCCCAGTGGCATTTGGTACATACTGACTTCTCTTTATTATCAGCTGGTAACCTAATACCAATCTACAAGGTAGAATGAGAATGTTACTGGCTTTGAAAGAGTTCAGAAGTTTAAACATGAGCAAAGCTGTGCTCATACCCATTTTAAAAGTCTGGGCTATGATGCATACTCAGCTCAGTGGATTTCTTAGGTGGGAATTCAGGTTAGTTCAGGCAATTCCTGCTGATTTATATTACCCATGTTCTGATGCTTTAGAACTAACTTTTCCTTGCCACCAATAAACTTCTGCACTGTTTGGATTTGTGATATGCAAGAAAGGTCTGAATTCCTTTTTAATTTTTTTTCTTTTTTCTTTTTTTTTTTTAATTAAAAATTCAGACCTTGATGTGTTGTGGAACTGATTGACTGTGCAACTTTGAGATACCAATTTTGTTTTTGTACTTTAATTACATCCAGCTGTTATCCATAGCTTTATCCTTCATAAGCTTTTTTGACTAAAGGTCATTGTTGCATATTTGCATTGAAAGTAGTACAATTGGCTAACAAATCATTGGCATAAAGATGTTATTCAAGTAACACTTGAATAACGATGAAAAGAATAAAATTTTAATCTTTTGAAAATTTGTATATTGTTTAATTAGAGCACTAGGGTTGAAAAAAAACCCCAAACAATGAAGAAGCTATCTCTGTTATGAATTCACTGCTTTGTCTCCACTTGGAGGAATAAAGAAGCATTTTGGTCACATCTCTGAAACATCCAGCAAATTAAATAAAATCAAATCATAAAGATTTGTGTAATCAGTATCTAAATCGAAGTATCTAATTAAACAAAGACACCTTCTGTTTTAGAATAAATTAGTGTCTCGGGCTGCCTTTGTGGGCAGTGAAACAAAAATGTAAGTCATCAATCTGTTTCTTCCTCTTAGCTATTAGCTATAATTTTCTTCCTTACATTCTGGTTGTCTTCCTCCCCACAAGCTGCTGCTGCAGGTGCAGCTGGGAGATGATTTTTGTTGGAAATGTTAGTTTGCACTGCTCTGCTTCTTTTTGGGGGAAAAAAAAAAAAAAAGGCTCCGCTTGGTTTCAAATGCTTTAACTCTGTGATCCTGTCATAGCAGCATCCTCAACTGCTGCAGTGAGTTTGACATCTAAAAGAAAATATTACCAACTTCAAAGAATCTGTACCAAAGTGCTTTCAGTCAGGGCTGATATAAGATGTAGACTCTGACACCAGAGGGTTCTGGCTTGAACACTGAAGGAACAGGAATTACACATAGTTCCCTAATTGAAAGAATTGTATGAAGAAGAGAGAAGGTTCTCTAACCTTCTTGCTAATTTATTTTATCCAACTGAAACTTTCTAGTAGGTGTCTGAGTAAACTGCCATCTGAACAGGATGACTAGACCTGTGCTTGGGTTGTTTTCTTGCCTTTGTCCTCCCACTAACTCTAAAGCAAAATACTAACAGTTAGTTTTTGGGGTCTATGCCCATGAGACATGTGGGATTCTTGGAAGAGACAGGATCTACCTTAAAAAAACATCTCTGCTAGAAGAGATGATCTGACTGGTAAGGAGGGCTTAATTTAGGGCCATGGTCTGGAGTAGCCACTTCTAAGTGGTCCTGCTTGAGCAGAGGGTTGTCTCCCAACCTCACAACTCCATGACCTTAATTAGCCTGTATATCAAGTTGCTTCCATTAAAACTTTTTCAGAAATGTGACTAAGATGTTTAGTTCTTGTAGATCAAAGGAAAACAACTGATAATTGTGGTGTATTTTAGGACTGACTGATGCATATGCATAAAAAATATTTCTATTCCACAGAAAATATGGAACAATCTGAGTACCAGGGTTGGAAACTGGTGTGACTGTTGTTTCTCTGGACTGCTACAGGCTTTCTAAACTATTTTTTGGGCGGTTTTGAGAGGTATTACGTCTTGGGGTTGATTTTTTTGCATGTATATTGCTTCTATCTCTTTTTTCTCTTTTGCATGTACTTCATAATGCTTCATATACTTCAGTACTAGAAAAAAGCTGCAAGGAGATTAAATAGACAACCTCAGGAAACTACTATTTTAACAAAGAGCTGTCCATGTACATGATAACCAAATTTTCTCAGAAGATATTCAAAGAAGTGTGGTAAACCTCTGTATTTTGATGAAGTCAAAATTTGAGAGGAATGCAAACATGAAAAGATGGTACAGAGACTGAACAGATTGTTTTAGTGTGGGGGGAAAAAAGCAAATAGAAGAACAGAATACTGTAGGCATGCAGGAAAGCATAATGAGGAAATTTAATCTCTGTTGTACAATGGCAGGGTCAGATAAGAGCCGTATCATCAGAATGAGGAAGGTGGTATCTGTAAGTGTAAGAGTTTGTGTGGAGGCAAATGATTGCACACAAAATAATTGTGTTTTCTTCTTGACAAAAAAAGTTAACAGGAACTTTTAAAGGCATCATGTAGGAAGCAGCTGGCTTTTAAAATTTCTTTTAAACCCTGCCTGCATAACATGTGCCATGAACCTCTGTTCCTCCAAGCAGTAGATCTGCCTTTCCTGAAGGAGCAGCAGGATTTGAACCTCAATCTGTCAAATGCAGATAGACCCATTAGTCATTTATTTTGTGTGGTGACTCACTAGGTGACCGAGTCTTACCTTTTCATGCTCATCTTGCACAACAAATTAAAACTGAGTCTGTTACCCAGAAGCAAAATGAGACTGAAAGCTACTGACAGGCTTTCTTTTCAATTAAGCCTTAAGGTCTGTCAGCTGATTTCAGTCCTGGCTTTCTGAAGGCAGATTTGAAGATGCAAATCTGGAATGTTTCTTCTTCAGTAGCTGTACACCAGAGCTGTAGTAAGCTTTCATGTTGAAAAGATGATATTTTTTGGTGTACTTGTTGAAATGCTCTGTAGCTCTGCCATAGAAATGTTTGAATTACTGTGCACCACACCTGACTCACTGATAACACTCTCAATTAGAATAGCCACAGTGCTGGGATCTCTCTCAACCTAATGATATGGAGATGCAGTGGCTGCTGCTTGGTCAGGGTAGAATTAAGCTATGTTCTGCTCAGTGGCACAGCAGCTCCCTGGTGCTCTGTTACTTGTTTAACCGGGTGATAAATAAGTGTGAAATTCCAAATCCTGATCCCTTTTAATGCAGCAGATTAAAATGGAAAGCAAACATATTGTGGTAAATCTTGTTGTTTTTGAAATTCTAATTTGCTTTAAGTTTTATCTTGCTTTTCTATCAGGGCCTCCTTCCTCTACCGGGAGTGAAAAAATATTAATTTGTTTTCTGTTCAGTCATACTCCTTCTATGATTTGAGGGACAGCATTAGAATTTTTCTTCTCAAGGATTCCTTTGCTGTTTGCTTGAACTTTGAATTTCTTGTGGCAAGTTAAGAAAGTCTTTGAGGATGTGGTTAACCATAGCATAAGAGAATGTATTTTGTGTTTCAGCTGTTCTTTCTCAACATATGGGTTAAAGCTGCAGGTCAGATGCAGATAACTTGATATTGCTGTTTAAATCTACCAAATATCTTTAAAGCAGAAAATTCCAAACATCTTAGAGATAGAGATTTTGAAAATTCCAAACATCTAAAAAATGAGAACATTCATGGTGTATGTGCATCCTAGTGGACAGGGAAAGGGTGTGCAGGGGTATTGAGGGTTACTGATCTCCCTGCTTAGCTGTATGTACATTTAAGACATGCTTTGCTGGATGATCTCTGTGATACAGACCAAGATTAGTGTATATTTTATTAAATGAAATTTGAAAGTTCTGAAGTAATATTGATGTTAATTTGAGTCCTGGTCCTGATCAGGAGCCTCTGGGTACTGCTGCAATGCAAGTAGGAATGTAGTTGGGGAGAGCCAGGAAGCACTGAAAAATGGAATTTTAAAAAGCTTTCAGCAGGAGTTTCTTTCATATGTTATTTGAACTTTCTTACACATCCAGAGTGAAAATTGCTGCATAGAACATTTCTGTGAGAGCCTTAGCTTTTTGGTACATTAAGGAAAAACCCCAAATCATTAAGTGTGGATGTAATGACTGCTTTATTAGGGAATGACACACTTTAAAGTGTTAAAACCTTTTATCTAATAGAAGGGAATTTTCCTTCTTAGAAGTAGCAGGAAGACACTCTTGTAGGCCAGGTTTTGCCCCTAAGCAGATGCTGCATAAGCTTTAAGGAATATTGCATTTATTCAGATGATCACAGGAGTTGAAATTGTTTTCTAAGGTGACTTCAACGTGTAAGTAAAAAATTCCAATGCTGTAAAAGCAGCACATGACTTACTGCTTTTACAGGAATATTTGACGTAAGCAGTCCTGTCAAACAGATAAAAAATTATCCAATAATGTGAAAAACTAATAGGCCTTGACTGTAACTTGAAAAAATGCTGATCCTGATAAGGATCTAAATCGTTCATGATTCAGTTGAATCAGCAGTGAATGATTTTGTGCATCTTTGTCTCCATGCCAAATCAAAGGGTTGAATTTTTGAAAGTGGAGGAACTGGATTTACATCTGACTTACATTCCAACTTGTTTTGTATTTGAACAGTCAGATGGAGATTTCTCCTAAGCTGATACATGCTTGGGTTGCTCAACTCAGGACATTCTGCTTTTTTGGAACACTAAACCTCTGCCTTCTTGATTTGAGCAGAGTTAGTTCCTTCCATCTGACTTTAAGCTGACTTCAATATTTGACTTAGTTCTTAAGCCAGGTAAGTTTTTATTTACTGGCAAACTGTCATGAAATAGTAATTGTACCAATATTTGAGAACTAATATGGTGAACTGACTGTAATACAAAAGGAAAATAAATTCAGCAGTGAAGAAAGTCAAATTTTAATCTGCCTTAATTCCAGAAACTGCATTGAGTATTCCCAGGAAGAGTGGATATGATGCTGACCTTGATAGTTAGCCAAACTGACAACAGTAGAAAGAGGAATCAGGTAATATTAATAAATTAATAATAAACCCCCTCCAACGCTGTTAAAAGTATCACTTTATTATTTTACAGAGCCATGATATTTGTTTACTTCATTCCTTTTAATGTGTATTGGGTTATAAATGAATACAAACCTTTTTCAGGATATTTGCAAATCTGAGGGATGCCTTTTGTATTGCTACTTCAAATAGAACTAATGGTGTAATTGGGGCCATGCTGGTGGAAGTCGTCCCCAAACCTCCTATTGACTTTAAATGTGTGTGACCCACACCAGTAAGTCTGCAAGACAGGAACCACACTTTGGGCATAGCTTCTATGTAAAGGTCATATCACTTACTTATCTGTGTGAGTGGAATATGTAGATAACATCCACATGCATAACACAAATCATATAGTACAGCTTCGAAAGTCAGGCATTCCCTGTGCTAAACAAATTTTCTCCTAGTGTACCTATATTAATAGACTATATTATTTGTATTCTTTTGTTTTATACATCCTCTACCTCACAGTGCATTGGATAGACCAGATGGTTTCCCTCTGTGAGCAGCTTTGATACTTTGCTTTTACCTTGATGTTGCATGTGTGTCTTTATTTCTTATTTACTGCACTCCATTTAAAACCTTTTGAAGTCATAGTTACTCACGAGCTTCACCATGGCACTCACTGCCGTAGTATCTGAGCGCATCCCAAATGGTAATGAGTTTATTCTCACAACAATGACTTCTCTTGCCTTCACTCACTGCTGCAAGTGCTTAGCACTTTCGCAAGTCAGACCCCAGGGTCTCCAGGCAGGCGACCAGAAAATGAGAGCAGGCAAATGTTGACTATCTGTGAAAGCTCACTGTGTTTTTTTTCTCAGATGGGATTCATAGGTGATTGCTGGCAGCAGAGTGTTGGCAAGACTGGGGATTCTTTGGTTGTATTCCAGGCTCTGGTGTAGAATATACTTCATTTACTCCAAATTATCCCGTGTTTGATTCCACTGCTTTCCTTTCCTTGTTCCAGTCTCTTTCTCTTTACTAAGACCTTTTTTTTTACTTCTTGAACTTCTTGCCAGCAAGCTTCTCCCTCCCTCCTGCCACGGTATGATTCAGTGTTTTTCTTCTTTTTTTCCCCCCTCCTTTTCCTGTTTGCTTCTCCCTGTTCTCTGTATCCAAATCTAGACATTGTCTCCCTCCTATTCCTTTGCCCCATTATACCACCAACCCATCTTCTCCACAGTCCTAGGTTTAGTTCAGAACTTCATTGTTTTCCTTGATATAAATTTTGTTTCTTCCTCTTTGTTCCCCTTCTCAGATTTCATGCCAAGAAAACACAGATTTCTGCTGTCCAGATTTTCTACATTGTCTTATAACCTAACTTTCATATTCCTATTTGTCCCACTCCCCATACAAATTGTTACATCATTCCTGCTTACTCAGCTTCTATTGAATGCCAGGTTTCCTTGCAGAGTCATTCTGGATGCCTTTCACAAGCATCTTTACCATTTCCCTTCTACTTCCTGCTGCCAGTTTCCTTGTTTAGTCCCTTTTCTTACCCACCTATGAGTGCTGCTCATTTCACACTCCCCCATTTCCCCTGATTCTCTCTCACACCCCTCCTGATGTCCTTCTTGCCTCCCTTTTGTCTTGCCATGAAGGCTCCTTTGCTGTGCTTGTCCTCATCCAATAAATCTGGGAAAGATACTGGAGAAATGAGCTGTCGGCCCTCTGCTCCAGCTCCTGAGCCAGATCTGCCTGAAGCCGACTAGAGCTGCATCTTCAGGAACAGTCCTGTTCGGTCTGAGCTTGGGCTTGAGCTCAACAGTACGGTCCAGACAGTGAATTCAGATCAGAAGAGACTTTGTGAATCAGAGGTGAGGGTACATTAGAACCTTCTTGTGTCAGACATCTGTGGAGGTGACTGTGGCATATCATTGAAGTAAACCCTGAGGGGACTGGGATGCTGGAATGGCAACATGAGGCACACAGTCTCTTATTCAACACTGGTTTAATTGCCTTTCTTTAAAAGAGGTAAGTTAGACCTAGACAGATACTCACTAGAGGAAAAAAAGTGTTCAGGTAGTTGTAACAGTGACAAGAATTTATAATTGTCATATTGGAATACCTTTATTTGCTTGAAAAATTGAGAGTATTACCTAGAGATCCTAGAGATTCCACTCTGCTCCCTCCCCCTTTTTTTTTTTTTTTTCCCCCAACAGCTAAAGGCAAATGAGACATATTTGAATCAGGTAATCAACTTTTAGATGACTGCTCTTGTGTCACTGCACTTCAACTTGGCATGTCATTATTTTGTATATAGGCAGCCACCCATCTTCTGTGTGTACAGGGATTTTTTCATTTGTGCTTACCCATAAAAGTGGGTTCTCTATATTTCAGTTGATATAAACTAGTATAAAGAAACATGAAATATTCTTTATTCCTTTTCTGTTGAATAGTCACAGCAATTTTATACTGGCTACTGGGAGAGGCAGAATTATTTTAAATATACATTCCATACAGAGAGAATTTTAGGGAAATTGTTTTAATTTTTTAATGATGTTAGAGAGTATAAATAAAAGTGGAAAACTAGGACTGGAATGGGCCTCAAGAGGTAGTATTTGTGCCCCAAGTAATTTTATATGTATCGTTCCAAGCAGATATCTGTCTTGCCTGTTCTAATTACCGGCTTTCCACATCCTCGCCAGGCAATTTGTCACAGTCTGTTACTCTTTTCCCTGTTTGAAAGTTTCCATTAAGTTTAATATGCATTGTTCTTGCTGCGAGTGGAATCCATTAATGAACATGGAAAACAGACTATTCCCATCTTCTTTGTTAGCAGCCTTTTATGTACCTGTGGACTACCCTCATGTATCTCCTCTAGCTTATTTTAGCCTCTCTTCAATGCTGCTACAGATTATTTTGCTAATCGTTGAGATCTCAAATGAGAGAATTTTTTTCTTAAGTAGTCCCTGTTGGGGCACATCCGAAGTTCTGAAAAGGCAGATACTCTATCCAGGCAGACAGATGGGTAGATTTAAAGGGCTGAAAAATCTCCTCCCCCTTGTTTACCTGGAAGAAAATTTCTCTACTGTATTTCTTTGAGATCCCTGTGAACTATTTTCACACCCAACTTGTTGTCCCTAATAGACTTTTCCACTGTGTGGAAACATCTCACGTGTGTAGACATCTCACGCTCTTCTAGAGCATCCACACTGAGAATCACAGTGTGCTTGTCAACATTTATTCCATTAATTTATTCCATTAATCTGATTATATGATCAGGTGTCTTTTGACTTGTTATTTTCTTGAGTTTCTGGTTTTTTGGTTTGTTTTTTTTATGTTTTGAGACTCTATACATGACCACTTGTGCTATGGGAACGAAGAAAATTTGCATAGATTCTTTTCTGATGCAAGGCATGTGGAAAAAGTGGCAATTGAATATTGAAAAATATTCATTTTTTATTCAATTGAAAAAATTGAAGTAGACTAGAAATGTTCTCTGTAGAGAACCAGTATTTGCTGAATATGCACAGGGTCACAAAAATTTAATCTCTTCTTCTTGTTCTTTTCTGGCATCCCCACTTGATATACATGGCATCTTACTCAAGGAGTGGTTGTAGCATTAATCATATCACTGGAAATTTCATAGAGATATAGAGTGGCTTCTAAGATATTGTTTTCTTATCAGTCAGGTAAATTAATTGACTCCTGGACAGTTTTACCTTTGATTGCTTCCCCTCTGTTCTTTGTGTATAATATGGAACCACATTGTTTTACAGGAGAGTTATGAAGCTAGATTAATTACGTTTGTTTAAAAGAGGAGCACGGTGTGATAACAGAATAAGAGAACTATTGAAGGCCCATGAGGAAAGTGATAATTCTGTATTCAGCACAGAGTTTGGATCGTGTCCAGTAAATACACTGTGGGATTACAGTCTGGGTGGTGAATGTAGAAACAAGAGAGGAATAATGATCAATTGAATGCTCTCAATGCTCTGCTTTGAACAGAAGAGTTGTCCTGTAGAAATGCAGCATTTGAATGTAAATAGAGAATATGCCATATGCATACAAGAATGTCAGGGAGAGTTTGTTTAGACAAACTTATTTCTGGAATTTTCCAATATCTGAGGTATTGAATTTGCAAACACTGTATTCTTTAAGAGTTTTAGGGGAGTGGCTGTAAACTAAATGATACCTGGATTTTATAGGAAGCCTAGCTTTTATTTAATCTATTGCTATAAAAAGCATACTCGGAATTTTCGATAAGGAAAAGAAGTACTGGGATAATAACAAGGTAATAAAGAAAGGGTGATCATGCATGTGGAGGAATAGTCCTCTGTAATAAATGAAATGCATGTCTGTAGCAGATAAACAAATTAACTATGTCAGGCAGTAATTAAGAATCCCTAGTGAATTTCTAGGCCTAAATTTGGTATAAGTAATAAGACTATAAGTGCTTGATCGATGAATGTGACATACCACGATAGGTCAGAGACACTTGTCAAGATACACAAGAGAAATTTGTTATTTCAGCTCACCATGATTGTTTCTCTCATGTCAATTGGGTAATAGCTATCAAGTCAGACTAAACTTTTAGACACCATAAACGACTTTCCACTGAGGAGGCTAATTGTTGAATCAGTGGAGGGGCAGTTTATTGACACAGTGTTATTACCAAAGTACATTCTGTAACCACGTGCTTAGATTCAGCTTGCTGTCAGGAACAACAGAAGTCAGAAGAACCACTAGAGAAATACTTAATTCCACAAGTGGGGAGTTTCAGAAAAGCAGGGATGCTTGTTAAAAAGAAACTGATAGAGGTGGCTAAAAAATCAACTTAACAGATGACATGGATATTGTTCCAAGCCACTGTGTTGGAAGCCAAAAAATAATATTGCATTAAAGCATTGTAGGAAGATCAAGTTTGAAAACCATCATTGTTAAGTACTGAGATTAGTGAAATTATGAAATATGTAAAAGTTCTTCACAAAATTGATTCCCTATTCAAATCTCAAAAATGAAAAAAGAATGTAGAATCTGCTAGGCTAAATGTGGAAAAAACCTGTAAGGCAGAACAAACACAATAGAGGAAGAACTTCTAAAGACTTTTCTCAGACTCTTGAAGTGTGGGGTGTCTGTCAGGTAGTCCACAAGGCCTGTGGAAGATCACAGTATAAGAAGATGAAGCACAGCATTCAAGTACAACAAATAAGATTTGTTGCAGTAACAATGCAAATGCGAAATAAACTGGGCAGATTCCCACATGGTGATTTTTTTTCCCCAGAAGTTGATTAGAGAATGTAACTCAATAGAAGAGATAGCAGAGCAAACAGGAAAAATGAAATACTGGTTAAAAATTCTGAACCCAGTGGCATTTGCCCAAGAGATCTAGAGGGCCATCAAGGGTGAGCTAGTTAAATTGATTTGTATTTATTGTGTTGCCTAACACTTCCTTGGTACCAGAGAGTTGGAGAAAGATTAATGTAATGATTTCTTGAGAACATCCAGGGAACTACTAACTGCTGAGCCTGCATTCACCAAATTGATAGAAACTATGACAAGGAATAGTCACTGGACAGATAAATACATACGATATCTTCGGGAAGACTCGACATGGCTTATTTAGCTGTTCCTCACAGTTAGAATTCACTTGGGGAGGGAGAGTAGTCCTGTCAGTAGAGTCCTCTTAGGTTTCCAAAAAGTATTGGAAAAGAATTCTCACCAAAAAACCATAAGCAAAACTATCTAGCCATGAGATTTTGAGAGGTACTCAACGTGCAGAAGTATCTGTAAAATTTAAGGGGAAAAAATATTCCACACAAACAAAACACAAAACAATAGGGTCAGAGTTATGGTCGAGTCATGGGATTTTGTACAGAGGTCTGAATTTTCTGGAAAAGGGTATTTATAGTGGCCAATAATGAAATTCTTGTGAGATTGCCAAGCTAGGCAAGATAAAGAAGGAACAAATTCTAAGTGCAGCAAAAAGGCAGATTATGAAACTCAGTCTAAGTAAGAGTTAAGAAGTACAAATGAAGGTAGGAAAAAAATCCCAGCTGCAATCATACACAGTGATGGTGAACCAATTAATTACTACTTTTTAAGAATGAGATGCAAGGGCTGCAATGATTATTTCTAGGCCATTAGAAATTGCTGGAAAAAGAGTGGAAAAACCGTAGAAACATTTTTTATGGCTTTATATACATTCGCAGTGTGTCCATGTATTGAAGTCTCTTGAATGGATATATTAGTATTTGCAAAGTTAAGAAAAAGAAGAATAATAAAGTTTATTAGAAAATTACTTTATCCTAGGTAGCAATTGAATAATCAAGGATTCCTCAGAGTAGAAAAAGTAGATGTGACTAAAGGGTATACGACAGAATCGAAAAATCATTGTTAGGTTGAGGTAGGACGAAGAGACAATTTATTATTTATAGTTTCTTTCTGAACAAGAACAATGGCACATTAGGGGAAGTTAGCAGAAAACAGTTTCAAAGTGAGCAAGATGCTCCTCAGAAGACACAGTTACAATAAGCAAAACTGTGCCATTGGGTATTAGGAATGCTGAGTGTTTTTTCTGGATCTGAAAATACAAGTGCACAGAAGCAGAGAAAGAGATTTCAGAAGGCTGCTAAACATAAATATATTACCACTGATTGAGAAGGCTCCTGAGCAGCAAATCTCTGGGTGTAAGGAGCTTTAGAATCATGGCAAAAGTATGGAAAAGGAGAGACAAAGCATAGCTTCAGGTATTGAAGAACAGGAAAGTATGAACACACTATATAGAAAGGGCGAAGATAGAGAGGAAGAGGAGTGAGCAGAGCTGGTGGAAACTGCAGGTGGCTGAAAGATCAAAAAGGGGAATTTGACACCAATGCTGAATGGCACTCATGTAATTTAGGAAATGAGTGACAAAAAACCCACAAGCGAATGAAAGAGGAAGACACCTGAAAATTGAGATATTTTGTGTACATAGCTGTATTTCTTTTTTGGATTGAGTGTTAGGCTATTGATTGGAAATGTTAGATTGAATATTTTTGAGTGCAGGACTTATATTTGGCATATGTTTGTATGTTGTTGTGCTCATAGAAATTAATGTAAGAAAGCTTGAGAATCAGAGCTGTGTTGAGATGTAAATTCAAGTAAAACAAAAGTCTTTTTAGTCCATAAATGTTTTCTCACATGTATGATGATAAAATAGGAATTATCAACTAGGATAGTAGATTTGCAGAGCCTATACTTTAATTTCATTCCTGGTATGGTCACAGACCTCTCTAAAGTCAGTGGTGTATATATTATTTTGGTTTTGTGTTGTTTTGTTCTCTTATTCATTAGTTCTTTCTGTTGTCAGACCACAGTCAGTTTAGCTTGTTATCATAGTGAGAGTCAACTGAAATATCAAAATGGTCCAGCTATCCAGGCAAAAGGAAATAGAAATGCATGTCTATGCTGTTCACTGTTGCATGCTCTGTTAAAAAAAAAAAAAAATCCTCAGTGGATGAAATGATATTTTAATCTTTCCAAAGAGTTCATTACAGAGAGGCTCAGGAAGGGCCACCGAGGTACATGACTATGTTTTACAGTCGGGTGAGATGTAAAATTAAGGCAGATAAACACAGTGCTTTCAAAGGAGCTCTAACATTAAGCTCAAAGACATGGCTAATAAAAGAAACAGGGAAAAGAACATTTTGCTTACTAAATAACTTTTCACCCAAATCACTGGTTAATCCTTAATACAGTTATTTCCAATGTTTAGTCAATTCACACATGCAAAATACTTCACAATTATGTATTGCATAGTAATCAGCAATTACCCAGTAAAATATCAGTCCCATGAATGCTGCTAATTCATGTTGATTGCTTTCCAACATATGCTAGTGAAAGACAAAGATCTTGTCGGGTAGTTTTGCTAGATTTATTTGTCTCTTTTAGATTTAAAAGAGAATTACCTTCCCTTTCAAAGCTGATTCCTTTGATTACTAGTATGCATCATTTCATTTCCAACCTAATACTCTATGCAGAATGCATTGCATATGACTCCTGAGTAGTTTTGTTATTTATTTATCCCGCTGCAGTGGGAGCTGGTTCAGAATGAAAATCCTTTGTTATCTGTTGGACAGGTATTAAAGACAAAGTGTGAAACCACAGAGCCACAAGGTTTACATGATGATTGGTGCTTTTTTTTCCTACTGCAATTACCTTAGTCTCAATCTTACTAATTGGATTATGTGTGAAAATGCAAGTCACCTTGGTTTGAATGAGGAATAACCATTTTGTAATAGTTTTTCACTCTAAACGGGGTTCTGTCAGAGGCTTAGGTCTTACATGTCATTCAAATGGACTGTGATAGTGATTTTGGGTCAAGTTGACAATGTTGCCTAGTACTTGGTAGTTATGGCCAAATAAATGACTGCAGCTTTTCCTGGACCTGGGAAAGCTCATAATTTTTTTTTCTTTGAGATACGCAAAACCACCTCTGTCTTCTTTTTTCACCGGTCGCTCCTTGTTTCACAGCTGGCATGTGATAAGGATGTAATGTGCTCCTTTTTTTAGGAATAAGATCAGGAGAATTCTCATATTCACTTTAAGGTGTCTTGGAAGTTGTCAATGAAAGTTGTCAATGCATCACTTGGTTTGCAGGGAAGTAGTTTCTGTGTCATACAGAACCTTTCACAAGATCATGGTGGGACAGTTACTTTCTCAGAAAGACCCCCATAATAGTCCCAGTTTTTAGGTCTGTTTTTTTGGCCAAACAGGATGAGTTATTTGATTTGACTTGGGTGTACTTACAGAGAGCTTATGTCTTGCCTGACTGGGTTTTCTTACATTACATTTTTAATGCATTCTGATTCAAAGCAGAATGCTGTTTTTCTACAGATGGAGCCTTTTCTGTCTGTCATATTCATTTGTAGTTTTCCCATTTTCTGTATAACTCTACCTCTCATTGTGTTCAGAGGTTTTCCACCAGGCTTGCACTGTTACTTTTGTTATCATTCATTTCTAGAAACCTTTTTATTTATAGTTCTGTGAAATGCTCAAAGTATTTATCTGCATCAGTTTTATCTGTCTGGCATAGTCTGTCTGTCTAGGAGACTTATCAGCGGTGAAAGAACATTGCCTGTCTTAGAGCCGTTATCAGTGATAATGGGACTTTTGCAGAAAAGAAAGGAAAAGTATATTTTATAATATGCTGTAGAGATATTCAGGAGTATGTTTGTATTTGTGATTCTGCGGTCTGATGCAATTTTTATTGAAATAGTGACTTCAGATGGATAGTATTTGGTTTCAGTAATAAAGGATTTGTCAGGAAATAGCAAACTCAGTTGCATTTTAGTTGGAATTGTAAGATTTCTCAGAGACTGATCTGCCATTTCTAGTACGTGCTGAAATGCCATTTAAATCACTCTGAGTCTTGCATGCATGAAGAATAATCCGATAGCTTCCTCCAAGTTAGACTTTATCTCTTTTATTTTAAGCAATTTGTTTGAATGAAGTGTCAGTGGGTAAAGGTAGAGGCACATTTTACATTCCCACACCTGTTTGAAGAATGAACACCATCTGCCCAGGATTGCTGAGAATTGACTAATCCCGTGTTTTACTGCTCTGAATCATTGAGAGGAAATTCTACCAGACGTGCTCACAGGCTGCCATCTTCATTCCATGAATACTAACAAAACATTAAAAAGTGCTGATACAGGAAAATGGAGTAATTTATAGGCCTGTGGATTAATAGTTTCACTTAAGGAGTAATGAGAAAAAATAGTGTTGACCATATTTCTTAATACCTTCTGTACCTGACTATTCAGGGTCCCTTCCCTTCACCGCTAGCCCCACTGATCTGAAATGCATTTGGTTTGTCAGCGGAAAGCTCAATGAGCTCAACAAATCACAGGTTCTGGGAGGAAAATATTATTCTACAGAATAGTTTGAAGTGATGTTACTGTTGAACAGATCTTACTGTTACCAGGTAAACTGAATATTTCATTTGAGCCCTTTAAGGGTGTGTTGAGGGACCTCATGGCAGTCGTCGTTACTGGTGCAACAAGAAAAATGCCCTTCAAGAGCCATCAAGACAAATGATAACCATATGAATAGTATTGTATGAAAGAAGAAAAGCACTGGAAGCATTCTTTTATACTGCTCCAAATTCTACTACTAGATAAGGAACTTTTAAAAAGGAAGGACATTATGAGAGACTGGAGTGATATTTATGTAGATCTGTATTTTACAAGGGAATTTGTTGGTGGGCCTTTTCCTTTATTTCAGGTCCTATGATTCTTTTTCTTTCAGTTAGAAGTGACAAAGAAACAGTGTCTTCTACATCAATCTTTCTTCGAGCACATTTGATATGTAGAAGTTTCCACTTAAATTTCAGTCCATTTGATTTTTTTACATTTCATGAACAAAAACATGCATACAAACATCCACATTAAAGTGAGGTTTGCACATGCACATTCCAGTGCCAAGTGACAGCTTTGTGAAGACTTCTGTGAAAATGCTCTTAGACCAAAATATTGCTGCAAACTATAAGTTCCTAAATGTACCTGCCTTTTATACACGTCAAATGTTACAATAATAGATGTAAGTATCCTTATATACGTAAGGACAGACAGTTTCAGTAATGGCAACAGGTGATTTTTATATGAGAACGTTAAAGTATGACAAGTAACAAGAAGCACTTCCAGTGGATACCTCAAGTTATTTGTAGATCGATAGAAACCAGGCTAAAAATAGACTTATAAAACCTAATTGCAGTTGCCTCATAGTTAAACTTCCAGCTGTGCATTGAATAATAAAAGCATTTTTACTGTAGTTTATTCATCACCCCTTCTTAAAGAAGACCAAAATTGAAAAATTCATTGATGTTTTCTATGATGAGACGTGGTTTCAATAAAAATTTGTTTTTACTTGATATAATTACCATTTGCATGTAGTAATTGAAATAAATTTGCTTATGTAAATCAGAATACTTCTTAGCATATAAGCTACTTTTAATAACCATGTAATTTTATGAAGTTCTTTATTCCTTTAAACCAGATCTTATTTTCCAATTTGCATATGCCTAACATGCAAATTACTTCGGTTCTCCATATCTTACTAATGTTTTACTTAGTTTTAATTGCTAAACTTCTTTTCAAATACTTTGAATAGGAGAGTTACACTGCCTTTCATACTTCTGGAAAACATGATTCTATTTTATGAGCCTCTACATGAGAAAAGCTCCATTGAGCCATGATTTGAAAAGCAGATTAAATAGCAAACCCCAGGCTACTCCTCTTCTTTACTTCTAGTGGAGTCCATGCTGTAGTCCATGCATCTTCTCACTCTAGTGGCCCTTCAGATTGCACAGAGGAAGATCTTTCAAATAAATAAGTTGCTTCTTTGTTTTCAGTGTCTTCCATATCCACGTGGCTGTGTGCATGGTCAGGCACTAAAACTGATGCAGTCAACTTCTTGTTGCTTTGTTTTCTTTTTGCTCATGAGTATCTAATGTTACCAGTTTAGCCACCTAGCACAGCTGCTTGTCGATGGAGTTTGCTGCTTGCTGGTGTAGAAACAGAAACAGGGAGAAGACCTCTGCTGAAGAGGAACTTTGAATATTTCATCATTACCAGTCCCTTGTTATTGCTTTCTTTCTCAATTCAGTTTTTTATGGTCTTGTTTGACGTTTCTGGCAGCTCTGTTAATTAAGCAGAAGTTATCCCTGATTAATGTACTGTAAGCTGCTTCTGAAGTGCTATAAATAATGTGGTGATTAATTGCTGTATCCCAACACAGTCATCCCTTTGCATACTTCACAGATGGATTGTTTTGGTGAAATGATGTCCCATTCTCATACATATTAGAGGCATTGATTGCAGCAAAACTTATCACTCAGTTTTTCTGTTTTCTTCCAAGTAATTTATGTCTTTTGATCGCTAAGACAATCAGTATGGAGAAGCTATTTTGAAATTACAGATGTTATATACTTGTGGATTCCATACAAGATCATGCAATCCAATTGAAAGAGAATAACAGAATATCTGATTTCTGGAATGTTCAATTTTTTCAGCTATAAAAAGAAAATTTAGTAACCATACAGAAAGAAAATACACTCCTTGGAGGAAAAGAAAATATTTTAACCTCATTTTGAAAAATGACTGTGTTTTTCATGTTTTTTTCTTGCAAGTAAGACAGAAAATATGCAGACAAAAATATGATTTTTAAAAAAAGAGTTGGTAATATCCAATTTGTGTCAGAGCAAAGGCTGAGTGTAGTGAACCAAAAATCTTATATTAACATTTTTGAATAAATCATCTTTATTTGAGATTCTGATTTTAAGCTTACTAACTGAAAGAAAACTAGTAGTGCTAAAATCAGCAAAGCTTTTTAGAATATGTCCCTTTCAGAAAATTCCCTGTACTGTAGAAGTAGAACTGCTCTTCCTGCTTTTCAGATATGCTTAACTATCTGGCTTCTGTTAACCTTGATGGAAAGCCAATTGCCTCTTCTCACATCTGTGAATAGAGTATTTTAAATTCTGTGTGTATATATGCATGCATGCAAAAGAAATCTGTGGGAAAGGGGTGACACTTGGCACTATAGGCGAAGGCGTGGCTTGAAATCAAAGATCTAATGGGACAGTTGGATGTTTTAATTCAGAAACCAAATCAGGATAACAGGGGATCAGTTTGATGGGCACAGCTGTGTACTGGCCATGGAGGCCTGGCCGTCTGCTCCACAGGCCACTGGACCACACTCTGGCTATGCTTCGAGGACTACAGCAGTGAAAAAATGTGGTTCAGGAATTTTGGACAGTCTGTGTGAGAAAAGGGGTTCAACCAGACAGGATCTCACCAAAGGGCAAGTCCATGGGTTACTATAGAGGAGGGTGTAGGGATGACTGCTGGTCATAGGAAAGTTCTTGTCTCAAATGCTTTGAATATCACCTTGCAATTGATCTTATTCCAAACTTCTCATCTAGTTTTGGGTCATGGGCAGCTTGTAGTAATATACTAAAATCAAACTTGCATTATGACCCCACTCAATAAATCTTTGTTTAGGAATAATTTAGAATTATTGTATTAGTTTATTGTATAAATGTTAGGACTGTCCCATCATTTTAGAGAAGACATTTGTGGACACACTTAATCTCCTAACCTCCATTTCCTCCTCAGTTTTTCTAGAAACTCAGATGATAAATCTAAGCACCATTGCTGTTAAGAGCTTTGCTTGTTAAGTAAGAAATAATATCATCCCTCGTCCAGACTGGGCTGCTTTGTTTCTGCATGGTCCTAAGGATGACAGTGTGTTTTTTTGCAGATATGAAAAAACAGCTGACAGTCTTGGCCCACTGCCTTTAAGTATCATGTTTAAGAAGCATAGTTTGTTTTAGCCCATTAATAAAGATGTCTTGATTCTAACATAAAAACAGTATTGACCTTTTTCTCATGCTCTCATAAAAAAACCCAAACAAAAAACAAACCAAAAAACAACCCCCACCCCCTTCCCTTTTTATGAAATAGAAACAGTCTAAAAGATGATTGTCTTTCAGTTTGGAGACTGTCTTCACAGTCCAAATTTCTACCATAATCTTCCCTTTCTGTAAGGGAAGAAACAAATATTTCTGTAATGTACTAAGTCCTCAAAGAGTAGAGGAAAATGGACTGCTGGAATCTCCTTTTTTATAGGTGGTGATGATTATTTCTTTACCATATTGGTATTGTGTTTGCACTGATGTGCGAAATGCACTGCTTGGAGATGGAGACGTTACATCTTCCTGCATTTGCAAGCACAAAACCCAGGGAAACTAGGGAATTCTCAGTTTACTGACTTGTAGATAAATTTAGGTGCTGTGGCATTTGAAATATCCACAATTATTATTATTGATACTTCAAACTGATCTTTATCAGTTATTCTCAATTCTCATCTTAGTCTAATTATGTTAACATGCTTTTTGTTAGACTGAAGGACAGATAAACTGATTTCCATTGAAGTCAGCATGAGCTGGAAAAGATCCCAGTCCTGCATAAGTTATGCTTATGTTGAAATATGTAAGCAGGTCAGGTATTTACAGAGAAATGCACATGTGTAGAAAGCAATGCTCACACATAAGTGTTTACAGAGTGGGAAATTAGGACAAAGATGTTTTGGATGGTGTTTGTGTGCTGAACTCAACTTTTCACTTATTTTTGTAGATTTGAGAAGGTGTTAGTAGTACTTTTCCAAACGTTTTTCCACCCATTTGAACAGACTTTAGAACAAATACCATAAATGCATGATTATCTCGAGGAAGAATGTAAGAATAAAATACTCCATCGAGTAATTTCTGAATTGATACCACCAATGCACAGCTTTTTGTGCATTTTCGAATTTGCCCTGCATTTGAAAGTACTCTCATACAATATTTATTGTACATGTTTATTGTGGACTAAAGTTTTTCTGTTTGTAATGTGCAAACAGATAACCCTGAGAGCGCTGTGAGGAAAATACTTAAGGAAAAAACATGTATATTATAATATATTTATTTATATGCTTTTGTAAGCCTCAGGAATATCTTCCCATGCTTTTTACATGCACTGTTTAGATCAATAATTTATGAAAACATCTAATAGAGCATGCACTCAAACTGCAGACACAGCTGCTAACAAGAAGGGCAGTATATTTGCAAATGGGCATTGTGCTTAATCAACAAATCTTCCCATCTTCACAGGTGTCCTGCTATTTCTTATGGGGTTTAAAAGTCAGCTTAATAGGAGTTAAATTGATTGGTATTTTTCCCCAGTCATCTGTTGCTGTTGAATGTTTTTCCAATTAGTGTTTTCCTTGAGACCATGGGGCAAAATGCCATGGTTTTGACAGCCTATATGTGAGAAAGCAGAGAGAAATCTCTAATTCTTAAGGAGAGTGCTTCCCTTCCTCTCCCTGAGAGAGATCATTGTCAGATATATCCTAAAAGCGAGCCTTAGAAATTTCAGTCTAAAGAGACTTCAGTCATTTTGCAAGCTGTCTGCCTCACAAATAATGTCATCTGCTACCAACAGTTTGAGAGGACTGAAATGTGAAAAAACTTACTAAGAAAATGTCTTTTGGCTGAGGACAAAAACCATGAGAGCCATTACTAAAGTAAGGGTATGAGGTGTCACATTTAGTGGGTAGGGAGATAACTGATTAACTATGAGGAATGTCTCAGTGATTTGTAAGACTGTATCAAGGAGAACAGGGCATGTGAGGACTTGCTGTGCATTATATATAATTTCCCTACTGAAATGTACAAAAAGAAGTTATGTGAATGCATCTGATAGCTGCTAACTGTGAAATAACATAGGCAAGGCTAAATGTCTGAGTAGAGAAAAATAATTCAGAGCTCAATTCTGGTAATCCTTGAAGAAAAGATGTTGGCCCATAATGTGAGTGCCATTGTGAAAAGCACTAAATTGCACTACTGCAGGAGGCAGGCTGTGCATAGAAACAAATTGTCTTGTGGAGAGTTGCGCCTTAGGAAGAAGTAGTGTTACACTGCACCTATACTGGATCTTAAGGGGTACATAAAAAATGTGATATTTTGAGGATGTCCTCTTGGAGTTGCCAGTTGAACTCTGTCTCAAGAGATGTCTATCTACAAGAAATAGAAGAAGCTGATTTTTTTCAGTTTTTTTAATTTGTTTTTGTTGTTATATTTTTGCTTTTGTTGTGTGATGTTTTTGTTTGTTTGTTTGTGGGTTTGGGTTTTCTGGGTTTTTTTTTTTTCTCTTTTTCTTTTTAGGTTTGGGATTTTTCTGGTAATTCAGCTAATATTTGGTGGTCTTGGCTTTGCTACTCTATGTTGTGTACCTTATACTTTTCCATGCAAGATCAGGGTTAACTACTCCTATTGAAGAGACTCAGATCTTTCCCCTTACTGGCATAATTATATGGAATTATTTGTCTTTTGTTGTCTTGGGAAGCCAGAATGCAAGTCCACTAAACTTTTTGATTAACTGTTAGAAAAATCTAAGTGTTTTAAGGGAACTGGGTAGTATATTTCAAACCATAACATATACTTTCCTGAAAGCTAGGGTGCATGAAATCTTTCTTCCCCAAGTGTCCTAATTTGTGGTCTCAAATGCAGTGGATATGCTGTCAAATTTTCATATATATTTTTTTTTTTAAATTAGTTTTGTAGAAAAAAGTGTAGTAAACTCACCTTTTTGAAATTTAGAATTCAAGGTCAAATTAATTTTAAAGTATAGTGTGGAAGTAAAGTTTTATTGAAGCGGCTTTTATAAAGGTGACACCTTTTGCGGTGTCCTTTTTAAATTGAAAGAATGTAAATTACATATTTCTGAGGGAATAAAAGTTATGGCCAAACTGCATTTCCTGGAACAGGGACAAATGGATTCTCTGTCAGATGGGAATTTATATTTTGCAGGACACTGTCAGAGAGTTTTGAAACTTGATACTCAGTTTCAAGTAAAATTTTTCACTTTTGTGCAGTTTTTCTTACCTACCAGGCAGTTTGGTAGAGCCTATAGGAAAACCAAAATCCAGTGACAATTGCTAAGATATGTAGAATGGTTCTGTGGTGGTGTAAGAAATTTATTTTTCACAGTCAGCAAAGAAAATAGACATAAAACTGCAATTAAATGAGTTCTTTTAAATATCTGGTTAAAAAAGTTTAATTCTGTATATTTTTTTTACTTTTTATTTCTACTCCCCAAACATTCCCCTGTTATCTCTAAGAAATGAAGAATCAAATTATTGTCCTCTAACTTTAAGTTTGGAGTACCTAACTTGAATCATTGATCTGTTCTTTTGAAGTAAGTGGGATCATGTGTTTAAAATTCGTCATGCTTTTACCCACTTTGCAATGGAGTGATCTTCATTTGCAAGAACATGAAATTCTTCTGACTTTTAAAAGCCAAAGTTCATATCATTGTGTGTGTGTTTGACATAATCAGAGGAAAATATACCACAGCTGCAAATGTGGGGTAACATTTTCTAATTTACATAGGAAATCTCTCATCTGACATTCATTTTGTATGTGTACGGTCATCGCACAGGGCAGCATATGAGGAGGAAAAGGTATCAGCAGTTCTCCTGATGCGAGTACTGCAGTCAATGAGAATTTGCCATTCTGTGCCTGCAGCACACAGCCTTCATGTCCCTGTTCTCTCTGGGGTGGCTTGGGTGCTGCCAGATGCCCACCCAGGCGCTCCCTTTTCTCACCAGAGTGCAGGAAGAGAACAAGATGAGAAAGCTCCTGGGTCAAGAATCAGGGAGATTGCTTACCTATTGTATCATGAGCAGAAGAGACATGACCTGGAGAAAAATTATTGCAATGTTCTGCCAATTAAAAACAGAGTAGGACGATAAGAAGCAAAACCAAACCCACCTTCTCCTTTCCCCTGTCTCTCCCTGCTTCTTCCTTGGCTCAGCTTTACTCCTTCATCCCCAGCTTCTCTTATCAGCTCCCTCAGGTGGGGCCAGGGAATGGGGAGCGGGGGTTGTAGCCAGTGCAAAACTGCTTCTCTCATCTGCTCCTTCCCCCTCCCACTTTTTCCTTGCTCCAGTGTGGGTTCTCAGTGGGCTGCAGTCCTTTAGGATAAACCTGCCTCTGCATGGGTTATCTGCCCAGGTGCCTGGAGCATTTCCACCCTCTCCTCCTCCACTGACTGTGCTACTCACAGGGCTGTTTATCACACATTTCACTTTTAACAATTCTCTAGCAGCTGCTCCATGGTTTTTTTCCAAGCTTTATTAAACATACTTTCCCCAAGGCACCACTGAGGGCCCTAGTCCTGGCTGGGTGGGTCGGTGCCAGCTGGGAGCGGCTGTGTCCGGCCTGGGAGTGCCCCCACAGAGCCCACCCAGGGCCTGAGCCATGCACAGCTCCCAGCTCCTTCTGCTGGGTGTTTATAGACCTTTGAGGGCTCTCTTGGGGTCTTCTTCGTGAAATGTCCTGTTTTTCTAAGGATTCATGCGCAGTGGAAAACAAAATCAAATCTTTTAGAGCATGATTTGACAACAGTGAAAGTGCTTTCCTGATTTTTGGAAGGGAAAGAATAGAATTAAATTGTGCCTCTTGGGTGTCACTGGCTTATCGGAATAATGGAAGCTACAGCAGAGAGGAGGCACCACCAGTGAATTGAACAAAGCAGTGATAACCATGCATGAATGTTTGAGGTGACTATTAAGATTTCTATGTTCAATAAATCAGATAGTTGGTGAAGCTCTAGTTTTATTCTAGGGTGGTGAAAAAATAGTGAGGTTTTCCTCCAACCCTTCTTGCCTGCTCAGTGTTTTGCCTAGGAAAGACTGAAGTCAGATATTATTTTAATGTTTATTGACAGAAAAAAAACCATCAGGGCCATCATGGCAACAACTGCTTTATGGCCAGCAGATTAATAGCTGTAGGGAGATGTTGTCAATAGAACACAAATTCTGAAACTAAATGCCAAAGACTGCTGATTCTGGGAAAAAAACCCAAAACAACCAGCTTTACATTTTTCTAACTTTACCTAGAATTATTAATGCAACAAAATTATTATTACTTTAAACAACCTAAGTAACCAGCAGCAAGTGAATTTTTAATTGTTCTAGAAATTGACCTTTTCCCTTCCACTGAAAACACTGGTAGTACTGACTAAAAACCATTACGATTCAATATGTTATTTCTAATAACTGCAGCTATCAAACTAATAGTATTTCTAGTATCCCAGAGTTATGGCCTGCTATTTTCTCTTTGGGTAGTCCTTAAGATGGATTTATTATGAGAAATAACAAGACTCTCCCCAGCTTTGCACAGTTTGACCTACAATGGACAGAAGTTTCTGTAGGCAGAGTATGGCAAAGTACAGGGCAGGATATTGCTTGAAATCCCAGTATTAGATGGGAGGGGCTGCAGGGTAGCAGAAACCAAGATGATACTTTTGACCAGATGCACAGGGGACAATGGAAAAGCATGTGCAAAAATGTATTAGCAATCCAAAATGCATGTAAAGATGTTAACACTCTCACATCACCATCAGAAACCTCAAGCATGTTTACTCCTAGACAGGAGACAAAATGCTTCTGTTTCAATCCTGAAATTCCTGATTCTTTAATTTTGTGTCTGATGGCAAAAAATAAGAACCGCCCCCCAACCATATTAATTTGTTTGTGTGCAGTAGATTAATGCCTCCCGTTTTTTATACTGTGATATTAGAAAAAATAATCAGTATTACTGTGGAAAATAGCCCTATATAACAAACCAGTCTATTGGTGATCATTATTCTCTTTGATGTGAAGCAGAAAATAAACAAGATAAATTTTATATACATACTTTCATGCACATATTCTATTTTAATCTTTATGCTTATCAGAACTTGTCTGCATTGAATATTTAAACTTAATACATACACTGAACACACTTCAGTCATGTATTTCTATCTGTATGTGCAAACAGTAGAGGAGGTGACACTTTTGAGAGAATAATATCTGGAGAATATCTGGTTTTTGTTATTGGGATACCTAACTAACATACAGCATTGGCATTTTTTTTTCCCTTCATTAACAGAAAAAAATAGGTTAGTAGAAAAAAAATCAAAATAATTAACATAGTAAAAGTTAAAGGATAAATCACTAAAAGCATTTTCTGAAATTTCTATAATGTCAGGCTGTTTCATAGTTAAGACTTTATTCAAAATGTTGGAGGCTATGTTACAATATTTTGTATCCTATTCTAGTGAACATATAAAGTATGTGACCAAAACTTTGAATTCTTTCCATGGCTTTTAGTTATGGCTTTCTACTTTTTTTTTCTTTTTTTTTCCTTTTCTTTTTTTTTTTAACTGGGTGCTCTTCCCCTCAATGTGAAGAGAAAAATAGGTGAAACATAACATAGCAATTTTTGAAAGTTTTCTTTGTCTGTTGAGGCAAATTTTCAGCCACGCTTTCCAGTACTTGTGACACCAGTGCCAGGTAGTGTAAACTGATAAGAACAGGGTTTACTTAAGCAATTAAGTCTGTGGGATGTCTTTGGCTACAGTATCTCTAGTATCAGAAAAAAATATAAAGAAAAAAGTGAATATTTCCCAAGGACACTATTTCTTTATCAGGGTTTAGCTGGAGTTTATCATTTCCATCACTTAGACACATCCACTCAATATATCCAGGATTCTGTGTAGGTTTGACCATCTTTAATGCAGTGTTGTGTAGTATTAAAAGATAAATGCTTCTCTGTGCCTTCTTCTCATTCACTGGAGCTATTTATATATTTTTTGTTTATGAACTTTTTTACAAGGCATTGTTGGAAAAATGAGGTAAATGCCATGCATTAGTGGTAGAACATTCTTTGAAAGTAATTTTTTTTCACCTTGTAGAGGTGAAAAAAGGTTTGGTTTTTCACCTGGACGAAGACAACATTGCACTAAAAGTTGAATCATATTTTACAATGTCTAAACACCAATTTCAGAGGCAAAATTACCTCAGATATTATTACAATATCATTCAATTCAGGAAGCTGATCATCTGGTTAGAAAAAAGTGTTATAACTTAGGAAGAACAGAATGTACTTAAGATGTTGAAATCCTCATAAATAAGCTGATTCTTGCCACGATGCTAGTTTTATACAGAAACTAACAGAATGAGATCTGTGATGATCATGTATTAATAATGAAGATAAAACAGATGTTCTGCAAAATGGATTTCATGTGAAATGTTAAATTTGTTTAAGGAAAGAAAACAGAGTTAGACCCTCATTATAGCTCCATGGAGAACAGCAGTATAGATGATGAAAAATAATTCTGTATCCATGAAGGTAGTTTGTGCATGCAGCATCAGGTGATCAAAATATAACATTATTTAATACAACTGTAATATTTTTTTCATTATGAAATTATGAAGTATTTAGTTATATGCCTTTTTATTCTTTTATGTGCAGTTGTCTTTCCTTTTGTTTTGCCTTAGGTGAAAAGAAGAACCAGGCAAGGTACTTTGGCAGTCAAGGCTATTTGTAATTTCAGAGTAATTGTTCAACATTTGATACCAGCCCGTTTTCTCTTAGTTCTTCCCTTTTAGAATTTACCAGACTCTGCAGTTCAGATATCTCCAGTTCACATGGTGTGACCCTTACATACTGTGCTGACAAATCCTTTTCTTTCTGGTACTAAAGACAACTTGGAAATCTTTGGTTTGGCCCTAGTTAATGAAAGGTTGAATTTGTTAACAGTACATTTAGACTGAAAATGTGCATTTTCACCTCTCTTAAGTGCCTTTTGTACTTAGATCTGGAAATGGTTTTAATCTGCATAGCTTAACATCATTGCCACTGTACTGTCCTGTAGCTGTATCGACTCCCAACATTAGTTGTTGGAAACAAATGCAATTCCTGTAATAACTGAATAAAGAAAGTCCTACAGCTCCTTCCAGCCTATCTCAGTATAATAATTTTGGCTGAAATACAAGATAAATTAGTGCTGATTGAATTTAATTATGACTGTAGAAGACTCAGTCTGCAAGTGCAGAATGACTGTGCAGGGGAGCCATAGTATCACTACTGTGCCTGGCTTTATGCTGATATTTTATGAGTGGTGTATAAAGCTGCAAGCATACTTAGATTAACGGAGCTGTTAATAAAATAAACTTTGATTAATTGTATTAGGTGGGAAAGTGCAAATTTTGGTAAAAGTACCCCAGTGAGTCAAAGCTCTGCTGAACTGTTTGCCTGGTGGAATTCTGCAGATGCAGAAAGCGGTATTTTTGCTGTGTCCCCACTCTGCTACTGTATAGGATATGCATGAAATGTATAACATTTACCTGCTTAGAGTATTAGGAAGATAGCTTCCATTGTATAACAAATGAAAAATACTGCTTTTCATGGCAGAATGTGATAGGTTTTGTGCTTGTGAGAAGTGATATCATTTCTATACAAATTATTTCAGTAGAGTTTATAAACTTGCAGACTTTAAACATAATCATTTAATCATGCTGGAATTACAGCAGAGGATTTTTGAATGTAGCCTTCTTAAACTTGAGGGCCGGGGAGCACATAATGCATGCATTGGAGTGCATTCCTCTCTGCTCTTTTCACACAGCCTTGAATTTAGGAGTGGGATGACATTATGGCATTATGCTCTGGTTAACTGTAAACATCCCAGGAGCAGAAGCAAAACAACAGGTTGCTGTGGTTTTACTATGAAGTACAGTATCATTTAAAACATTATTTAAATAAAGATACTTCAGATTCCATGTGCTGTCACTGAACTCCAGATAGCCAGAGAGGCTGCCCCCAGTACAGGCACAGACTTGGAAGTGGGGGAGAGTTAAAGTAATGGGTAGAGTATGTCTAACAGAAGGAAAAGAGGGAGAAGTCAATAGATGTAACAATGAAAAAAAACAAAGAAAAAAAACCTCGTCAGATATATCAATGGTTAACAGTTTTAAAAGTAGGCTTTAACTAGATGCACTTGAGACCTTCTGTATGGCTTTGGGAAAAATTCTCAGGCTAAACCAGTGGAATCACACACCCACACTACCACCCACCAGGTTTATTTTTAGCTTGCTTCTCTGTCACCTTCTCTTTATCTTGGCTAGTATGCATTAAACTTTCCCTATTATACTGTAGATTTCTTCGAACCTTGCAACTCTGTGTCATGTTTTAGTGTTGTGTGTTTTTTACTTATGTTTTTGGTAAATAGAATTTAACAAATATTTCAGTTCCTGTCTCTACAAACTCTTCAGTTGTTATGAAACATTCATGGTAAGTAACTGTACTCCCCTTAGGTGTATTCCCTTTAGACTGAGATCCATATATTCATGATTGCTTTTTGTGATCTCGTCACAATTGTTTGGTTCTCCAGTGGTTGCAGGATTAGAGAGTAAATTTAAATGCCACTTCAAATAAGCAGTTGTTTATCATCCCATTGGTTTATATGCGTTGCTTTTTCTTCTCTTTTGAAGAACAGAAGCAATTCTCTTTAAACAGAACATTAGAATCTTGGTGGAAGAATGACTTGGATTCTGGTGGGCTGAATCGTTTGAAGTGCATAGATCAGCAATATGGTAGTAGTAGTTTATGCCAGAAGAGTCCTGTCAGAGGAATCTGTCCAGGCAAAGATGTACATTAATTTGTAGGTAGCTGCAAACATTTTTACAGGAGCAATCTCTTCATAACTTTTATCTGCAAATAGTATTGTCTCCTTGAAGCACCAGAATAGTACTGATCTTATGGGCTATATAGCATGGTGAGGTAAAAAAGATTGTGTGGATCGAATTCTGTGCTCAATCAGACAAAATGATCATTTCAGTTTTCTTCCTATTGTGGTTCTTCTTCCCCAAAATAAACATACACATTAGCTCAAACGAAAGAGATCGTCATTCATAGCCATTCCTAAAGTGCACAAAGGAAATATATTCTAAGTGATGACCCATGTTTCAGGGCAAGGCTGCTCTCTACCAGTTCTGAATTAGAAGGCAGTTGTGGCCAGCTGTGCTGCTTGTGACCCACGTGCCCCAGTGTTACAAATCATGAGCTGCCTCTTGAATTGCACCCTCACTCTTGGATCTGCAGTAACATTCCCCCTTCCTGAGCCCCGGCTGCCCATCCATAGAGGAGCTGTTGTAAGCATTCTGTCCCATTCTGTACAGTTATCAGGCAGTGTTAAACCCTTTGGCTCCTTAACAGAGAATGCCTATGGTCGACACTCCCTTAGAAAAGGCACTGCTAAATAAACCACACTGTCTTGATCTTCAAAATGTTATGAATTGCCCCATATCACGAGTAACTGCATTGTGCATCCGAACACGCCTTGAGTTCTTTGAGAGTGCTGTAATTGGATTAGCAAAATTCAGGCTTGATTAATTAATCATTGTAATCAGGTTACTAAACAATTCACGATGATTTTGATAACTCAGCTGTGAGGGGATGATTAATGGCTTCTTAGGAAGAATTAAAGAACAGTTGACCCTGCTTTGGGCAGGAGATTGGATCAGGTGACCTGCTGAGATCCCTTTGAACTTGAATTATTCTATGATTTTATGAAAAATTATTAGCAGAGCAGACATGCATATGGCATGGTTGAGGAGACTTCCATCAGAAACAATAAGCCCAGGTTATATCAGACTTACCCTGAATTTTTTATGCAGCTAATGACTTTTTTTTTAAAACTAGCAAATTTTGTCATGCTGCTAAAAATGCCTTTCATTTGGGGTCTTAAATTATGCTATAAATATTTGTTGTTTCTCAGGATTCTTTGTAATATTGTAAACTATCATAGACTCCAGTTACAGAATTATCAGTTGCACAACTTGGAAGATAATTCAGGAGTTCTAAACTTAAGCTCCAGCTATAATCAGTTAGCTACACTCTCTCAACACCACCCATCAGACTGATTTTCTGTGCATCAGGATATGCATGCTGCTCACCACATTTTGTATAAATAAACATCTTTATTCAAAATTACATATATATTCATTAAAAAAGAAAAGGACTTTATGCCCCAGACAGAGCAACTGTTTCAAATGTGATAATTACATAACTCTGTCACACACTGTGACATTCAATATAGTACTTCCTGACATGCAACACTGGCATGCATGAAAGCTCTGGGAAAAAAAAAAATTGCAGGAGAAGGGCAACGACATACTCCTTCCATTCTGCTTGTTCTAGTTCTGTATTTCTGTCTCAAAATTGTCATTGCAGACCTAAAAAATATTTTGATGTTTAAAACACACAATGTGTCACAAGAACAGCCTAAGGAAGAAGATTCAAAGGCAAAGGAAGAAGGATCGTTCTTTGTTTGCCCTTTGTATTTATCAGCATCTTTGTCTAGTTCTGTCTGCCAGCAAGTTATGGGTAAAATAGAGTCAAGGTGAAATGAAGTTTTTGTGAGGCCAGCTGTCATCCAAAACCAGGATCATCTTCTGTAAATTACTCTGAGATTTAGATAACCGATTGTAATACCTTGTTAGGAGCAGCTGAGTGATCCAAATGGCTTTTATTACCTTCTAACAGCTCACAGTTCAACCTTAATTCTTGACCCTTTGGGTCTGAAAAAGCTGAAGTTTACTGACTATAGAAAATGCAGCAGGGATTTCCTAGTCTGGTAGTAATTTGTTACCCTGATTCTCAATGAAATGCACTTTCAATTGTTGCCTTCATCTTTGACTAAGTGCACAGCATGGCTGACTCCCAGACCAGAAGCAGAGTTGCCTTTGTCCTCCTCTGTTCTACGGCATGGTGAAAACTGCAGATTTTTCCCCAGGTACTCTGCACATCCCTTTATCATAATGTTTATTCCCAGACATCTTTGAGTGGGTTTTTTTGCTTGGTTTTGTAACTGACATGAAGCAAAATCTATGTTGCAGTCCAATAAATTATGGGTGTTGAAGCAAGACAGCAAGGGCAGGTATTATGTGCTGTTAAGGTCTGGTTATTAAAATTATTAGAGAGATGTCTCTGTCCAAATTAAGGTGCAAACACGACCATATGCTGAAGTCAATAGTATGGATTTTTATTTAACAGTCAACATGAGGAAGAGATAGAAAGAAATAGGAAGAGAGGAGGAGAGAGAGAAAGGGAGTGACGGAGAGATTAAGTAGAAAAAAATATCACCGCTCTGTGGATTCTGATGGCATTCTGTTGCTCCTCTTCTTCTGGGCTTCTCAGTGTTGAGGGCCCCATTCTTTTCCAAGTGCTGGTTGCAGCCTGGACCCAGTGGAGGAAGTTGGGAAAACACAGAGCCCAGTGGATTCCATATTCACTCAGGTTCAGGTGGGAATGCCCAGGTCCCTCCCTGGGGCAGGGAGTTTTACACTGGATGATGTAACACTTGTCATCTCCTGCTGTGGAAGGGCCTCAGTCCCAGCAGCTAAAGTCTCTGGTGCTGGGAGTGTGGCTGCCAGACCGGCTCCTGGATGGTCAGACAGGAGAGTTTCCTTCACACCAGGTGTGAGTGGAGGGGGGTCAAATGAGGTTGAATCTTTCTCATCCTGCATGTGGGAAATAGTGCCCAGAGCAAAACTGCCTGAGAGCAAGGGCATTGACTTATTTGTAAAAATAGTTTGTGAGTGTGAGTAATCAGACAGCCAGGACTCAGGAGAACTCAGATTTTCAGTCATGGTTTAAAATCTGGCCTTCATAATAGACTGAAACCTCAATGAAATTCCCAAGCTCAGCTAAATGTGTCTTGAAAATTTAAATGAGTAAATGTGAAGGAGAGAAATAGATGGTCTTTTCTACCCAGTGTAAAAAAAATCAGGCTCTTTTCTGAGGGTGTTAGAGAGGAGAAAGTAATAGGACATTTTCTTATTTCCATTTTCCAATACAGCATGTTATAGAGTAGGAGAAAAAAATAGGGAATAGGAAGAAAAACTGACAGTACATTTTTCTTCCCATACAAAGCCTGAAGAATATTTTTCTGTCATACCTTATTATATAAAAAGTAAAGCATGACCCTTTTTTCCTGATTTGTCCTTAAAAAAACACACACTGCAAACGAGATTAGCTTCTATTAAGGGAAACTTAGATTTTAAAACTAGAATCTAGATTTTAATAGCTTACTTTAAACACTGTATTACTTTTTAAATATCCTTTTTCTATTTAAAAGAAAATCCAGTCTCACAAGAAGCATTGCCTTGTGTTTTTCTCACAGCCTCTCTAAAAGTACTGCTGCTTTACTCAATCCCATTTCATTAACTTCTTTATAGTACATTGTTGGGTCATGCTGCTTAGAAACATCTGTGGAGAAAAAACATATAAAAATATTAAAATTAATGCATTTGAATGTTTTCCTCACCTCTTGCTTACCAAAGTTAAAAGCTGAGTGAGAATATGTGGCATACTTGAAAGTTGTTTTTTTAAATTTTCCTTTTCTGTTTTGTCTGGTTTTTAGTAGTTAGTAAAGACTATTTAGTAGTAATAGGATATGGTCTCACTTTAATGAAATATACTCTTTTTCAACAATAGTTACACATCCTTTCCTCTAATAACATTTTTCTTTGTTCTAAATATTGTTTCATATATCATATTTGTTATTATTTAAGTCTTGCAAAGTTAACTTCTACATTTATTTTTATGGTGAAAGTACTGATATAAATCTCCTAGATGTTTTCTGGTCTGTGAAGGGATGGGAAAGAAGAAGTAGAAATGTGGAAAACATAATTTACATTGTGCATAGAAGTATGCATTTTTTAGAGTGTTTATTTTCCCTTCCTAGGGAATTAATTATGTCTGTTCCATTGAGAACACTCGTCAACTTAATGCTCTTTAAGTTTTACAGTCAAGTAATTAACAAGAGACTTGGATACTGTCATCTATGTTAACAGTTTTCTGATGGATGTTACCTAGTGTAAAATTACCTTGTGCCATTCCTACCTGCTTTGCTGCTGCAGGAATTTACCCACCTTGCAATCAAAGACCAGGAGCGGGGCTTGCTCCTTGAGCAGCAGGATGCTCTTTGTGATAATGTGGACATTTTCCATAACTGGTAAAATCACAGTAACTGAACCTCATCTTCCCTGAAGGATAGCAGGTGGAACAAAAGCCTTTCTGAGAGTACCTGTCTGCTGTAACTTATTTCAGATGCCTCTTCAGACAGCAAGAGCTCCTTTACAAAGTGGATACAGCTGCGTGAAGGGGGAGGTGATGGAAACACCTGGGCTAATGGCTCACACCAGCTTTTCATTAAGGAGGAGGAGGCTTTGGGATAAAGTTTAGGGGACTTTTGGGGTGATTCTTCTGTGAGGACACAGTTTCTGCTGGTGTAGAAGGGAGGAGGGTGTAATGTGGCTTCTTCTCTGAGTCAGCTCACTTCTGGGAGCATTGTCCCACTGTATTCATGGTAAGTGAGTTTTATTTCCAGGTGCTATTTATCTCATTGTCTGAGAGAGAAGTTTTTTGGTGAAGACTGCAGATGGAGGCAAGGCTTGGAGACAAAAACCAAAATAGATATCTCAGCATTGGTTCAGTATGTAACCCCCTTTTTTCCCTAGTAAAAGACTTTATACTACCTACATTGTGTATAAGTAAAAATGGAAGCTACCACTAACGAAATGTTATGTTGACCATATGTTCTGTTACTTCTACCAATGGCTGTTAGGTTCACATGCATTAAGCAGATGCTTGACACTGTTGTACATGTTTACAGGAGCTATTTGGGTTGGAGATCAAAGTGTTTCTTGAAATGAATTATTGCCATACAGCTTATTGACCTCGTTGCAGTAAGATGTAACCTTAGTTCTTAGACTGATTTAATGTAGTTTCGTCCCTAGTTGTATTATTTTTTATGGAGGCAAAATTAGTTCTAGTGGGATAGGGGCTGCTGGTTTATGCCAAGGCCATGTTAGGCATTCCAGTCATTGCTCCATAGACTAAATAGGCTAAAATACAGTGTCAATGAAATCCGAATGCCTTGGTAAATGGCACAAGTGGTGTTTAAGGAGTATGGAGGTGCTTTCATGAAAGATAAATTTGCCCTTGGCAATTTGAAACGGTATTTAAGCCAAGCTTTTTTCATTTTTCCTGCTGTTATTTCCCTTGCCTTTTCTGCCTGTGCCAGAAACATTGTTTAGATGCCAAATTTTCCATTTCTGCCCATCCTCTGACTGTATAATTTACCTTAGTAGTACAATTAAAATCACTACCTAGATTACAGCTGAATTGAGTTCTTACCCAAGGCTCCTAGTGATAGTCTGGCTTTTTGTCTTTTTTTAAAATTACCTCAAAAGGAACCTCTTCTGTTTTGGTCTAGGCATTCAGACTGAGTCCATAAACTTTGACTGCATTTTTGTTTTTCCAAGATTTTTTTTTAAGACAAGACTGACCTTTTTCCATTACTCTTTATATTAACTGTAGTTACCTAAATGAGCCAGTTTGGTACTGTTTTGAATCCAAAGTTAGTTGTCTTATCCATATTTGGTCTTATAACTTGCATAGGTAAGTGCTAGGAACATGCTTTGGAGTTCAAACCAGTGCCCTTTTCGTCTAGCTTTTCTGATTTGTGATGTGGTGATGAACACCCAGGTGATACTTTCAAATAATGTGTGAAAATGTTACCTTTTTTTTCTACAGGGTATTTCAAAAGCCAAGTATCAAATACCTGTTCCCAGAGCTGCTCAGAGTAATGTCTCAGCTTAATGAGACATTTTGTTTACAAGAGTTATTGACCTAAAATTCTATTCTGTTTTGATGTAACCTGTCATCAGAAAACTCTTTGCTCAAAATTCTTCCTTCATCTGCATATTTGTATGTGAAATTTGCAAAATAAAGAATTTTGCCAGCAGAGTTTTAAGAACAGAGTTAAACTAAATTTTTTTCAGTCAGGTTAATTTTACTTGATGATACCTTGGATGTAATATCTGCTATCTTTTGAGAACGAAAAACCTGTTCTAACTGGGACTTTCAAATACCACTTTCAGAACTAAATTGTAGTTTTGCCTATATTTGCTTCAGTCTCTTGGGTGGTTTTTTTTGTTAATATATCTTTGGTTTTTTTTCTCTTCACTGCTCTGTACAGAGGAAAGTCACAATTACATGTCCATCAGGTTTTTATTAGAGTGATTTTTCTGTTTAATCAATGCAATTTTGCTTTTTGGTAACAATGCTGAGCTTTTGATTGCCTTTTGATAACGCTTACTGGAAATCAGTTTGCTTCATTACTCGCCCAGCAGAAGACAAGGAAATAAATACTGTTGTAAAAAAAAAAAACCAACAAGAAAAGAAAGGTGGCTCTCACAGTCACTGCAAGAGATCTTTGGGGAGAATTTGCTGAGTAGAGCCCCAGCTTAGAAAATAAGTGGTCCTAACTAATATATAACTGAGCTCATTGTTCTAGAGTGAAAGTGAGACTTTTGTTCTCATTTTACCTCTTTTTGCATCTAATTCAGCAGTGTTTAAGCAACTAGCTAATTGTAAGTGCATGAAAAGCCCAATTGATTTTTAATCAAAGCCTTAAAGCATAGGGCAATGAGCTTGGCCTTTTATTTCCTTTGAGGAAAGGAACATTGGTGTTTGGGGTAGCAAAAGAATTATGTTTCTCTTCTAAGGAATTCAGGGCATTTCTATTTATTCCAGGAGAATATTGATGAGAGTTACATTTGTCACTTTGAAGTGGGAGTTGTTACCAGAGAGTCATTTTTGGTGTTAGAAAGGGTAACGTATTCTGGAAGTGATTCAAAAAACAATGATTGTTACTATATGTTTAATTAATTCCTTTTCACCAAGTAAGCTCAATACTATTGTGGCATCTTTTAGCTACTGCACTTCAGTCTCCTTTTAATGCAAGGTTTATGCCATTTTTAATGCCAGGTAAATGCCATTTCTTGATTTCTGATGGGAGTAGTGTCCAACAAGTATCTGAAAGGATGTGTTTGAATTTTAAGTTTCTTGGAGATTTGTTTTGTTGGATATTTTTAATTGAAAATTTGTTTTGGTGGGGTTTCTTTTCCCCTTTGGGATGCGGTGATCCCTTGAAAAATAAGATTTGTAGGAGAGCAGGAATAAGGAGTGTATTTGAAGTCAATAAGATCATCACATCATGTAAATCAGTACATTTTTGTATTGGTGGAGGGGTATGTTCTGTGTTTTGCTGCAGGCAAGCCAGTGTCAGGACAAGGCATTCAGTTATTCTTCTGTGACCTATACTGTTTTGCTAATAAATTACTGGCTGAATATAGAATATTTTTTCTTTATTTATCATTGTGGGAATTAATGTATATCATATATAACTAACCTTAAAGCACTGGAAAAAAGCCCATGCCAAATTATTTTTTATATTTCAGGCATAACTCATGTTAGTGATAAGTAAAGTTTGAGAACAACCCTAGTACTTTTGCACTTAAATAATGAGGGTTGAGTTATCTTCCTGCAGCATATCCACATATGTGCTCTGGGCGATCCTTGAATATAGTGTTGACTTTGGTAGTCAAGCAGCTCTAGAAAAATCACTGCTGTAGCAGTTGGAGCTAAATGGGATGGTTTGGGGTGAAATAACTCTATGTAAATTATTTTTTTAAAATTTTTTTTTTAGGTTATGTGTTTTTGTTGGCATTTCAAGTAGGGGATGCATCAGTGTGTTATACTGTTTATTTCCTGAGACTGGCCAAGCTATGGAGCTAGCAGGGCTCAGCAGGTTATTTAACCTACTGCTTGTGTTCGCTGGTGATTCAGATGTTTCTGTTCTTCATTCAACATTAATGATGCTTTTTGCTAAATTGCCTCTCCAAACTAAATAATGCTGGAGAAATGATCAACCTTCTTCTCCTAATTTGATGATACCATAGTCAAATACATTAGTCTTCAAATCAGGTGTTCAGACATTTGAAAAGACAGCTTCATATGGGTTATATAAATAATCACACAGAAAGGATTTTCTTGCTGTTCTGAGGAGTTTCTTTGGATCTCTTTGGGTTTATGACTTATAACTGCAGAATCACTCAGGTTGGAAGGGCTCTCAGGAGGTATTTAGTCCAGGGTCCTGCTCAAAGCAGAGCCAGCATTAAGACAAGACCATTGCTGTCTGGAGCTGTAAAATCTCTGAAGATGGCAATTCCACAACCTGTCTGGATCCTGAAGCATTGGTATCTTCATGATGAAATCTTACCTGCCCACTTTCCTTAATCCAGTTGCAACCACCTATTTATGGCAGGGTGGGGGTCTCTCAACCTTCCACTATGCACCACCATGAATAACCTGGCTCTGTTTTTTCAACAGCCTCCCTGTAGTATTGGGGCTCTGCTGCTAAGCCCCCTGGAGCCTTCTTTTCTTCAAGGCTGACAAATCCCATTTTCTCAAATCCTGTTTTCTCCAGTCCCTGACCATCCTGGCTGCCTTCCAGTGGATTCACTTGAGTTTCCCGCAGTTTTTCTTGTTATAGCCCACTAGGCTATCAGCCTTCATTTATTCCAGAGTCCCGTGCTGGCTCATCTTTAGCCAAACATCCACAAGGGCCTCTCTATCCTTGTCTACAGAGCTCCTAACCAGGCGCTCTAGACCTAATGGTGCAGGGCTTGATTTGTCCTTGTTGAATTTTGTAAGCTTCTTCATGCTGTATTTATATAACAATAGTGCACTGTTTAATTAATTTTTACTTTGTGGTACAGTGTTTCTTGCAATCCATTTTCACAAAAGAGAAACACCATAGTGAGGTGGACTAGGAGAAATCTTAAGTTGTTATGCAATTCTTTCTGTCTGCTTGGGTCAGGATTACAATGCTGTTATATGACAGTGCTGAGACATACCACACATATATTTTCTTTAAGTTTCAACCAGTATTATGCATTAACTGTGAAAGTATTGATATTTTTTTACAATATTATGTGTATTAAGCATTATCACTACAAGGAGAGAGAGAAATGTCTTAGTTGATAAGATATTCACTTGCAGATGAAGAGATTTGTACCTTGGCACAGATTCCTTTATCTACCTTTAACAAAGATTCTCCATTCTATATTCCTCCGTTTTATGTTTTCTTTCTTCCCATCAAGCTGTCAGGGCATGACATTTCTCCTGCTACCTCTAGTGAACAAATAGCAGAGCTATGGCATCTTCTTGCTTTAAAACTTACCAGGGTATAGAGCCTTGATCCAGATGTAGTGTTTATTAAATTAGCTTCCAAGTTGAGGTATAAGGTAAAACAGAAAAATAAATAATGGCATTGACTGAGATGGAAGAACACACCTTTATGCAAGTCAAGGCTACAATGAGATATAGAAAAACAACAGAAAAATGAGAAATTTCTTTTTCTAGTTGGCACTGTGGGACACTATTAAGCAATGTTTGGAAAATGTAACAGTCACTGGCATTAGAATGTTCACTTTTTGTAGAACCTTGTGCTCTAAGGTCATTCATGGTGAGTGCCATTTTAAATCAGGTTCTACAAAAAACATTTTTACTCAGATTTCCACTTGACCTCAGTAATCATTAACATAACAATTTTTTTTGTTGTTCTATTTCAAAGAATACTGGAGGTGCTTTTTAATAGCTATTTTGATGACTATCTCTTGAAGTGCTAGATTTTTTCACGAGAACACGTGGCCAGGTTTCCTTGCATGCTTGGAAATCTTAGTGCTACTGTGTTTAACCACTCTTTGCCTTCTGTCCCTTCTGTCTTTATTAGAGCCAGTTCAAACATGGAACAATGTACTTGTGATGGATTCTGTCCTACTGTTAGGCTTCAGGTTGCTGATCTACCTTGCAAATCATGGCCAGTGAGTCTTGTGTAGTCACCTTTTGGTGGTGGCAAAGGTTATAACAGTATCCATTCAGGGATAGATCAGTTCATGCCGAACTTGATCTGAGCGTTAGCCTCCCTTCAACTCCAGGGTGGACCTTTTAAAACATCCTCCTCCTGTTCCTCTGTGGGACAGGAGGAGGATGTTTTGAAAGGAAGATCCATCTGCATGTTTGCTGCCATTCAAAAGGACTAGAGAGGAAAAAAGATGGGGGAATAAGTGAGGAAAGCTGAACTGAGTGGATGGTTTTTAGATAGGAGGATCTAAGTGTTCCACATAAATGGCCATATCATCTTGTAGGTATCAGTGTTGGCAGAACCACTCACTGCTAACATGTAGGACTCTCTGAAGATGGAAGAGAGTCACTCAGAAAATGAGTGCAACTCAAATCCTACCTGTAATGCCTGTAGTGCTTGGTTTTTCTTAGTGTACCCTGATTCTGATTATTTTTTCCTGTATGATCTAAAATGATTGTGGTTTTTAATCATTTTATAGGGTATTTTTAAACCCACTCAGGAGGACAAGAGGCTTTCAAAGGGACTCATAAAGCACAATGGTTTGAATCAATTTGGAGGTCAGGAGGTAATTCAGAAGCCTTAAAAATCTCAGTTTCCATCACCTACCTGTAAGCCAGTATCTCTAAATTGACTTTGGTTTACTGGGCAGTCTTTTTCCCAGAGCTTTAAAGTGTTGAGTAAGAGAGGAGGCTGTGTTGCTCGCTCTCCCAACACTGTATTGATTCAGCAGTATTTCCCTTTTTACACAGTGGGCAATTTCAGTTCATTATCCGTAACAAGCTTGTGTTTATGCTCTTCCTAGTTAGATATTTTTGTACATATTGGCATCTATAAATTAAAAGCTCTATTTTTGACAGATTGGAAAATGTGTGTAATTTCTCAGCACTTTTGTCGCCTGCTCCTCCTCCTCTGACTCTGCAGAATTTTATTTTTATTTTTTTTAAAGCAAGTAGTCCTTTTTCTGTTGAAAAGAGAAACAAGTAGCAATATACATTACAATTATCAGTTTCATTATGTGGGGACTTGGAAAGGGAGAAATGCTATATCTCTGTTCCATTCCAGGTGGGAATTCTGGTTCAGGGAGGATAAAGTTAAAAATACCAGTGATCAAAACATGCTTCTATATTGGATGGATCCCACCACCTGCATTCCAGGGATTGTCCCCTTACAGGACTTTTAAATGATTGTGTATACCCTTGTATACATGTTGTAGTTAATTAACCTTATGCTTTGAAGCAATTTCTGGCTTGTAGAAGAATCAGCTGTTTTCTGAGACAAAATGGCCGAACAATGTCACTGTTGACAGTAAAAAAGCCCAAGAGCAGCCAAATGACTCAAAGCCAAATTTGCCTTTTAAAGTCCAACAAAGTACTTTGTGTCAAAGGTAAAACCAGCTGATGCAGTCTTCTGTTGGCACTCACTGTTTCTGTTTAGATGGAGATAGGAATGATTGATGAGCATAATGTATTTCCCTGCTGAGGTGAGAAAGGGGTAGCATCTTAATTCTGGTAACATCGGGACCTTAAAATGGTATTTAGTACTTCTGGTACGTGTGGAAATATAGGGGGAATTTTACAAGGTATCCTAGGAAATTGAGAGCATGTAAAAATCAACAAGCAAAAAAAAAAAAAAAATCAAGCAAGGTTTGTAGACTCTTAATCCTGTAGGCTTTGATTTTGTTAAATTACTTTTCTAAGGTTTAGTCCAAATATATGGAAATACAAGGCTGTAAAGAACAGCATCTCAAGTCCCTAAGTTTTTTTCATTCATTTGAAAATATCACTCACAAAGTCATGGTTGGGTTTCAAAGGTGCCTCTGGAGATCACCTAGTCCAACCTTCTGCTCAGAGCAGGACTAGCTGGAGCTGATTGCCCAGATTCATGTCCTGCTGGATCACCAAAGAGACTTTACTACTTCTTTGGGCAACCTGTCCCCAGAGATTTCAAGCACCCTCACTGAGAATAAGTGTTTTCTTGTGTTTAAATGAGGGGGTTTATATTTCAATTTATGCACATTGCTTGTGGTCCTTTTTCTGAGCAGAGGGGAAGGCTCCTAACTCCCTTGACCTTTTAGCAATGTTACAGCCTTTTAGCATGATGCAGCCTAGAACCCTTCACTTCAAGGGCACAATGCTGGCTGGTGTTCATCCTCTTGTCCACCAGGACTCCCCAGTCTTTCTCCTCGTATCCTTTTATGCATTTCATATGCTCTTCTTGTACATTAGTCTTGCACAGCCACATATTTGTTCATCAGACAGAGTGCAGCATTGCAGTTTAGAGGCCCAGATCCAGACAGGAACTGGGGGTACTCAGCCCTGCAGGATGTACTTGACAATTAGCATGATTGGATCCTTAGGAAAGGTCTGGCTTACCAAACAAAAATGCCTCAATGGGCTGCTGGTAGCAGTTGCTGCCTGATTTTCTTTATTATGTTCTGTTCTGAATTATTTTTTTAAAATGTTATTTTATTGCATAATCCCTCTTTCAATGCTGCATGTAACTTCCATAAGTTTTTCTAAATTCTAGGCAGAATATCAAAATATCTATAAGTTTCCCACTAACAAGAGGCTGTGTATATACTCTAAGCTGAATATTTTACAGGAAATGCAGCAGAATATTAAAGCTTTCAAGCATCAGTTAGAATTTGGGGCAGTTACTTTTTGCAGAGTGCAGGTATTCTCAGGATTAGATATTGGAAAGAGTAATTAACCTAAACAGTTTCTTCTGTACTTTTCTTCTTTTCTCAAATGATTTATGCAGATCCTGGTTAACTTTAAGTTTAATGTGAAGTTAGAGTATTTTTTACTCAATCGTAGTCAGCTCTTTTTTAAGTCCAGTTGAATTTTGCTCTGGGTTACTCGAGCACTTCATGTCACAAGGCATCAGGGAGTGACTGTGCAATATCTGTGACTGTTCCTGCTCTTACCCCTGCAGAGGCAGTGTTAGGATCTATGAGGAGTAAGAAGACACCATTTGCTCAAAGGCTGCTGCTTTCTGTCTTTAAACTATACTTTATTTAAAATTTTGCATGTATTTTAGTTCTAGAATCCCAGGGATAACACATTCAGTGTCTGAGTCCATTAAAAAGAAGTCAAGGAATCTCCTTTCCTGGAATGCTATAAGTAAGCTTTCCTTCATCTTTGATTGGATTAGTGTTATTTCTGAGACCAGTTTTGGCATTTGGCCAGATTTTTATATGGAGATGAGTCATCTGACCTTCATCCTTTTAGGACAGCATCTTAATACATGTGTGATTGTGACAGTGATGGTAACTGCTGACATTGAAAATTTTGGGGAATTGGGCAATCAGATTAAATATTCTAAGCTAAAATTTTGATAAAGTTTCACATACTGTGCTGCCTTCCGTTCTTTAATGTTCTCTCATTGTAGCTGGCAAGAGGGAAGAAAGGAAAACAAATATGTTCTTACTCACATGGTATTAATTGAAATTCAAGCCTGTGGTGTCAGAAAGGTGACATCTTGCTGAAAGTTCAGGTTTACTTATTTCTGTAAATGAAAATACTGGTATGAAAACTAACTGTAAAACTAGAACTTCTTAAGTAGTTCTGGACAAAAAAAAGGGCACAGATAAATGGTTGCTTCTGAGATTGTTTTACAAGATTGTATTCTGACTGTGGGTGGTATATTTAGTGTTTTGGTGAATTACATTGCCATTAGGATAGTACAGAAAACACTGAAAGAAAATAACCCTCTCTTGATCATAAATCAAGAAAAGAGTATGATTAAATGCAAGTGTTTAAAAATTGCCATGCAACTATTTACTTTTTGACTACTTTGTGGTTTTATATTTGACTGACTACTAGATTATATTACTGTAATGGTAAATATTAAGTGGTTGGAAGATATTGTCTGTTTACATAAAACTGCAGCTTCATTACAGGCAGAAAATGAGTGTGTTTTTAATACAGGGCTACAGCTTTCTAGGATTATCTTTTTTTTCCCCTAAAACACCTGCCATTCTTTGTGTATTTCCATTTAATTTTTATTAGCTGGATGGCTATATCTGGATATCTCACACACTGAGATTGTGCAGCTTGATGAATTTTTCCATTTCCCATTTTACTGCACATTTATGGTGCTATTGTCAACCCCCATTATGCTAGTCTGACAAGCCACTCTTCCTCCTAAAGAGCCAGTCTATAGCTTTAACTTGGGCCATAAATATATACATAGCTGTGCAGATTTTAGTTTAAGCCCTCATAAAGCACAATCACAGCTGCAGGAGGAGGTAAGTGTTGAAATATATACATGGGGGTAAGGGGATGAAAAAGACATTGGTGAGATTGAAAGGAAGAACTGATAGGCTGAAAGTAGGGTATTCAGTGTTTTAGCTGTTTGTCTCTTTTATTCCTTTAATTGATGTCTTGGAGGCATGATGACAATGTAGTAAATCAATGCTTTTGTGTAGGAAGCAATTTTCCTCCTTACATGTAATTTTATGATTTTGTGGATCTAACAGACTGTTAAGTGGATTTAACAGACTGTTAAGTCTGAGGATAAGATATGTAGGTAAATTAGACACAAGTACAAAATGAAGGTTGTTACAAATGTGCTGATGATCATAATTTTGAAAATAAAGGGAAGTGACCATGACTTGGACAGTTACATGACAAACATAATTCAACACACCATTTTCAATATCACCTGTTTGTATTTTTCTTAGGTACATTATTATGCATTTTGGTTTGCTGTATTAGCTACAGAAAAGTCTTCAAAGAGCTCCTAGTACTGGTCATGACAGACGGAAAGTGATGAATGAGATAGATGGAAAATGAGAGGTTGAGGTGACAATAAAGCAAGGAATGTACATATTGGATCAGCATCATGCAGGTGTTTATTTAGAAGGTAAATAAGTCCTAAAAACAATTGCAGGTGAATAATTTTTGTAATATATGTTACTTATCAAATGGTCTTTAAATTATTCCAATAGCTGTCAGGGGTATTTTTTGAATAATTCAATAAATCATTAAGAGATTATTTTAAACCTGATGGCCAAAATAAAAAAGAAAAATGTAATAATTTTAGGAGAATCTTTTCCATATTTGTTTGAATTTATCTCATCTAATAATGTGAACAATAAAACACGTGAAACATCAGTCATGCCTGTATTATTACAGCACATAGAGATGTGAAGCTCTACATGTTCAGTTTTAGCAGATTGTTGGAATGTATCATTAGACAGTAATAGATAGTCAGCTTTCAAAGTGCTGCTGGTATGTTCTTGCTGACTAACAGGCTAACAGAGTGTGTAATGATTCATGTGGGAAAGGATAAACCTACATTTTAATATGCAAGAAATTCTAATTTAAAAGAGCTTGCACAAGTTGTCAAAACCCCCACAATGAAGAGTTAACAGTTCCTACTCATCTGCAATGAAGTCTATTCTAAAGACTTCATTAAAGAAGGAAGCTACAGATGGCAAATTATGGTAACTGTGAAATAAGTTTCCTCAAGGGCACTTGGAAACCTTGTAGTTTTCATTTTTTATCTGTGAAAGTGATGGTCAGTGTCAACAAAATGCAGTTTGGTATTTTTTTTCTTCTCTACGATTTCCAAGGCTTGCTTACGAATTTTTTTTTGGGGGGAAGGTATGGGCTGTTGTTGGGTGGGGTTTTTTTTCCAAATGCTATGTCCGATAAAATTGGATCCGTTCCTTGATAAAATTATTATCATTGTACAGCTGTTTATGTTTCAATGGGAAAAGATTTTCCCAGTGGTTTACTGAAGCTTCTCACATCTAGAGCAAAAGAAAAAGGGTTGTATATTCTTATTAGATAAGAAGGATTTTGCCATTTATCCTTTCTAGATTTGGAGCACTTTTATTTCCCAGCAGTTCCTTGTTTGAGTCTGGAATTTTACCTGTACAGAAACTGTGGTATGCTGAATTAGTACTGCTTCCTAGTGTAGTAAGTTGACCAGTAAATCAACAGGATTGTGTGTAGGAATAGGGTGTTCAGTTTAATCTCTGAGGACTTTACCAAGACCTTAATCTATGAATCACACTGTCTCTGTATCTAGTGCCAAAAAGCTTTTAAGATCAATTGCTGCTGGTTTAACGTGGAAGGGATCACTGGCTTGCAGATCTACTGCTCTGGAACAGGTTTTGCTGCTATGGGGTGACTGTCAGGGTGTACAACAGCCAGCTGTAAGAACTCTTGGGGTTTATGTAGGGCTCCTGCTTGGGGATGCCTCTGGGTCTTAAGTGCAGCACTCCATATTCATAGTTTAGAATATTTGACTGATTTGTTATTCATACTGCTTCTCTAATTTACTGGGTTCTCTCCTCTCTGAGCCTTTTTGAGGTCATTATGCTGCACACAGAGTTTGAGTAGAGTGGACAAGAGATCTGACTGGTTCTCCTGTTCTTGATTAAGCATGGTGCCTTTTCTGTTTCAGGCCCTGAAGGCAACAGGACCATCTTTTTGTGATCATGCTAAATATTTCTCTTGGAGGAAAAGTAGTTTTCAAATGAGATATAATCTCAAGATATTTTGGTTGCTACTTTTTTTTTTTTTTTTCCTTTGTAGTTATCATTTGATGCTGAAGGATTTCCTATTGCATATTAGAAAAGGGCAACATGAGGATTGTGTTTGAAACTTAGGTGTATCAGGAGTCTGAACATAAGTGGGTAAGTAAAGACTGAGAGTATCAATGCATAGAACTTCTTAGATCTTGCAGGACATGATGATTCAGTGACAAATATGGATAGCCCAAGGTCAACATGGCTGCATTTAAAACTTAAACGCACTTAAATGAAGCCTTGTAACTCAGAAAAGGCTAAACTCAGCGTTGCATCAGTGATGAAGAGATGTTTTAAATCTCTTCATCTCATGTTGAAGCTGTGAGATATTTACTCAGATATTAATACAGGCAGGCAACTGGTAAGTATGTGGAGTATAATAACTTTAAAAAAATTACATTCAGATTGTATTTATATAGACAATTTTGTAACAGAAGAAATGAAAAATCTGAAAGGAGTGAAATAACATAATACAAATCCACATAAGTGAAACTGACAATTTAAGAATTGTCTTCAATACACATTTGCCCTTAATTTAATACTTATTTGGAAATATATTGCCATGATTATTTTTTGTTACAGTTTCCAACAGAAACAAGCAAAAGTTTGGAAGAGACTAGAAGTTATTACACGCTTTGAAATATTATATAAAGTACAGTAATATTAGTTGTAATGGAAAGAACAATTGAGAGATTGCTGTAGGTTGCTTGGATCTGCAATCCATTATTGTCTTCATAAGTCTTAGATTTTGGAAAATATCTATATATTTCAGTTATAATTCATTAATTAGTAGACATTTCATTTAAGTTTTTCCCTGTGAATACATTAACTTTCCATAGCTTTTTTTAAAGTCGCTTCAAATTTCTCACTGCCTGAAAACTCTGTGGATTTTGAAGCCAGCTGGCAAATTACTGAGAGGAGGATTCTTGTAGCTTTTTTAGATGGCCTGTCAGAAGAAAGGGCCAAAAATGATGTGGCACTGGATCTTTGTGTGATTCCTAGTGCAGTCATGTTGTCTAAGTTTAACATCTGATAACCTTGTTTACCTGAGCTCTGTGAGGCATTTTCCACAGGTGAAACTAAGATTTCAGTTTAGTTCACTAAGAGTAGTTAATGTTAGCAAAATTGGGATTGTCATATAATCTTGCCAAAGAACCAGTCTGAAGCCTGAATGAGACTGAAGTCTGAGCTGTGGCAATGCTTCATGAAGAGTTGCCTTCGGTATGTCTCGTACATGCCAGTATTTCAGAGAAGTTCTACAAATAATGCCAACAGGGAAAAACTCCAAAATATTATTTGTATGTAGAGGAAAAAATGAGACATTATTTTGACACCTTAGAAACCCTCTACTTTTCAAACAAAGCACACAACACTGCTTTTTCGTGTAGAAAGCTTTCCATGTTTGCTTTATATATCAACACAATGTTCGTATTTTGAAGAAGTGACTTGATAGATGTGTGTGTAAAATCCACAAGTGCATGCAGTGCACATTCATTTGTTAAAAGAAAATGCCATTCAAGGGACTGCAGTAGATGGTGTATGGTGCCAAGTGTCATTACTATAACTCATATTTATTCATTCTCAGTCTCATTCTGCAGATTTCTATTCAATAAGTAAGCCAGCATGGTAGTTCTGTCATGAAAGTAACATAGGATCATTTGGAGTTTAGTGACTCAGAGGACTCACCCTTGCCGCTTTGCATTGTTGTTTTTAATATAAACCTTACTGATACAATAGTATCAGTGATGGATATGCTTTCCTAGAAGGTATTCCTTGCTGAAGTAGAGAATCCCTTAGCAGTCAGTAACCCTGAAGTTATTCTTACAGTCTCTTCAAGCATCTGTCCCTGGAGTTTAAGAAACAGCTTGAGATGCTGTTATTAAACCCATGGAATTTATCAGTGTTCATTATTTGGATTTTTTTTTTTGAGTGAGGGAAGGTTTTTTTGACCTTTTCCTTTGTAATAATATTTATTCATTGAAAAAAAAAAAAGCAATCTCATCAGGAATAGACAATGTTCTGTGACTTTGTTGCTGTCTGCTTTTCTCTGTTCTGCCTATAGAAAATCAAAGAAGAGTTCACTGTTTAGTATGTCAGCTCATCAGTTATTTCATAGAGCACACCTCAGTATTATTGATGTTTATATGAAACTACCCTTTTATTTTTAATAAAATAATTATTTTTAAATGAGTCTAGGAAGAGTAACTTGTAATAATTTTCAGGTTATTTAAGAAGTGGGGTGGAATACAGCAAGTGAAAATTATTTGAAGTATTTTGTGGATGGTTTCATAAAGGTGGGTTGACTTTCAAATTAGAATTGAATGAGTCTTAATGTTTCTGCTTTTACATTGAGTATTTTTAATAATTAATTTAATAAAATATTTTCAGTTATATCTAGCTATCCTAGTCAAAATCTTTTCCTTCTCTTCAAGCTAAATGGCATTTAATAGAGACCTTGTGAATGTTTTGAATATAATAGAAAAATATGCTGCTGTTTAGCCAACAGCTCTAATCCATCTTCTTGTTATAGTGAATCCCCTTTGGAGTGGGACATGAGACATTTTTCTGGTGATGACTCATCCCAAAACTCCACTTGAAAACCTCCAAGGAATCTCACATTCTTTTGCTCTTGGGATGTTTGAACTCTTACAACTGTGCAAAATAATAAAACAAACCTATAAAGGAAGCTGATGAAATGAAGCAGAAGGGAGCAATAGAGAGCTCTTTCCACACTAGATAGAATAATATCTATTCTGTCTGTAGGCTGAGACTGGGGTTCAGCATGTGGTTCAATATACTTGTCTTTCCTGCTACTTCTGCTCTGCCATCTCCTTATTATTGTGGTTGAGAGTTACAGATCAGTACATCCTATATGGAGTCAAGGATGTTCTTTCCCATCTCCTAGTGCAAGTAGAAATTGTGTTGTTGGGACATAAAGTTATGATTATAGCTTAAATACATGTCCTTTTTTCACTTTGAAAATCCAGTTTGCAAATCCATTAGACTATTTCCTTCCCTCTGTCCCAAACCAAAAGTTGTGTAGAGATGGGTACTTTGTATTAAAAATGCTTTAAATACTCACTTAATAAACTTAAATGGATCATACTTTAAATAAACAGGGTAAATTTCTGCTGTTCCTATCTGAAGAAATCAGGTAATTTAAGGAAGTCGGAGATACCTATGAGTTAGGGTTTTCAGGAATGTGTTTATTATCCTTTTTAAAAAATATTCCTTCTTTTTCCCTCCAGTTAGTCTTGATCTGAACCTGTGCTCTCCTCACCTGCAAGGCTGCCTTTTCTCTCCTGTGGAGGCCCTTGTTATGCTTGGAAGTCTGCAGGGTGACACTGCTATTCCAGTCTTTGGCACTGTGTGGGTGTGGCAATGACAGGGAGACAATTCCCATGTTATTTTCATAGCATCAATTTATGATAATACCGATGACTTTTCTGGATGCATACGTGACTGCGAAACCAGCACACACTCTCTCCAGATGTGTGGTCTGAATAGCTCCTTTTTAATTTTGATGTTCTTTTAAAACCCATCTGATCTCTCAGTTGATGTTTCTCTTAAATGTAAGTTGATGTGTGAATGAAAACCTTGGCTTTCATTAATCTCCATATTTAAAAAAAATTAAAATCACATAGCACTCAGCTCTGTAGCTTAAAAAAATGAAGCGCCATCAAAAGGAAGTAGAATTATGTTACTGAAAAACTGAAAATATGGCAACAGCATCCAACTTCTAGTAGGCAGACACCTGTTCATTCACACATATACTATCACAACTCTTGGAGCATTCTGCTTCTCTTAGAAAATCTATATATATACAGAGTGTTATTTTTAACAGCCTTAAAATGTGTGGTTATATACAATTCAAGACACTTTTTGGTGAGTTTTTAATAGCACGACCTGTTTACTTGCTCCTACTTCCATCCAGTGAAAATAAGATTAATCACTCCTTTTAAAAATAAAAACAAAATGAAAAATGCATTTATTTCCATTCTGTGGAGAGCAATAGTGCTATAAAGCTATGTTCATTTCATGTAAAGTGAAAGTACCAAGGAAATTCCTACTCCAGTATATGGAACTTATTCTGCATTAGCAGAGTACTTTTTGGTCCAATGCCAAATCAGATTTTAAGTAACGTCTCAAGGGTAAAAATTCATTCAAATAGGATTAAACCATCAAAAGTTCTTCCAAGTTATGTAAGCCTCTATGACACTTTGGTTAATGGGATCAAATTAATGTTAGAGGCTGTTGTTCTGTCCTTCACCCTGTAGGTATATTAAAATCATAGTCATATTATGGAAACAGTAGGACTGTGCCTTGTTCCTTTATCTCAGAAAGGATGAACACAACATAAAAATTACTCTTCTTGGCTTTAGCCATCATTTATTCAAGGCTTTGAAGTTGTGTTTGGACAGTGGGTTTGAGCAGGGTGGTAGAAGACAGTCAAGATTACTGTCAATGTACTTGTAGAAAGAGAGGAAAAATCCAGGCCTCCAAGTTTTGATGTTAGGGTTTGTTTTTTTTTTTTTTTTTTTGTTGTTTTTTTTTTGATTAAAAAAATTAACAAGGTTTTATTGTTACTTACTTAATACTTGCTATTCTGGGCTATGTTGACACATCAGAATTTAGGTATGATAAATTTATTCTGAAAAGTTAAGTTACCTGGTATATCACTGCTGTGGTTATTTACAAAATCATGATAGAGAATCTCTTATTTTACCAATGGGCTTGTCAGTCTCACTAGGGGAAGTATAGGTTCGTATTTTGTTTCTTGTGAAAATCACGTCAATGCTATGTGTGCATGAGAAAGTGTTATTGGTGTTTTGAAATACAGTTCTGAATGTGAAACTAAAAGGGTGTAGAATTGTCTGCTTCCTTTTTGATAATAAATTACTTGATCTACTTTTTTTCAAAAATGATCATCTAGTTAAATGCAACAAAATATAACTTTTTTATTTTTTTGTTTGTGAAAATTGATATTATGCAAATGTGGAGAAAAACTGATGACTCCCAAGCTATTGTCTGTACAAGTGCTTTTGAAGGTATTGCTGAAAAATTCACCAAAAAATATTGACAAAACAGCTGGTGAAAGCCTGTGTGAAAATTTGGAGTAATAGTCTTTGCTCTGGACAGTGATGTTTGCTTCATCACAGAATAAGGTAACAGTAAGGGTGGTGTTGTGAACAGAGGGCATATCCTTGTGCTCTGCCTGCTGATTTTGGCAAAAATGCCAAGGAAAGTGAAATACTGTGTTTTCCTGCATTGAGAGGGTGCTTCTTACCCTGTTTCACCAGTGATGTAGTCACTGGAATCTGCAGAAGAGACTTCTCCAAACTTACGTTCCTAGTACCTGAGATAGGCAGGAATGCATGGGATGGTACACACATTATTAGGGTGTTTTAGCAGTTTTGTACATGGGTTTTCCCAGCTGTCAATCCAGGGATATTGGCTTGTGTGTGTGCAGTCTTTCATCTGTGGATATCTCAGTGATCTTATACTTGCAGCACGAGTACGAGACTGTCAAGGGTTGCACATTATCTGCATTTGAAAAAGAGCCAAAGTACCTAGAAGTGATATAATTATCAGTGCTGAAGAAATATTCCAGGAGATAGAGAGAATAAGGCTCAGTGACATTATCTAATATCTGTCAGACCTTTTGGGGTTTATGACATCTCCACAGAACTGAAAGTATGTGGGCAAAGAGAGAAAGCATGTTTTTCTGGGTTGATGTCTATCTGTATTATGAAAGAACTGGTATTTATGAACCATCTCTATTCATAAGTGGACTATAATGAAATGCTGTTTTAAAAAGGCTGATCTTTAAGCCTTAAAGCTCTCTCTTTAAGCTATTGACTGCTTCATTTATATGTGGGCAGAGAGAATGCCTCTTTCATTAGCTGAAAGTAATGCAGGACCCTTGTGGTGGAGGTGGGGTTTGGTTGGTTTTTGAGTTTTTTTGGTTTGAAGTTTTTGCTTAGGTCAGAAAAACCTGCATAAATACAGTACTTGGAATGGCTTCTAAAATTATCTTTGCTTAACCTTGCAGGAGAGCAGTTTGCCTTTGCATGCAAACTGTGTTCTTTTTCTCTTGTCTGCAGCTCTTCCCTCTTTCATGACCCAAAATGAATACCAATGAAACTGTGATAACTGACAACCATTCCTCAGTGGAGGATGCAGTAGTGTTTTGGTTTTAAATAGGAATTTAAATAAAAACTTTTAAAGACTCTGCTATTTCTATATATTATTTTTTTATTTTAAAAAAGTATCTGAAATTATAAGTGTAACTAGAGAAATAATGAACTGCAATCTGTGTGAAATTAGGATTAAATAAACCCAACTGCACAGCAAAAGAAAAAGTAGGGTTCTGTGTGAAAGTGGTGTGGCAAGGGATCTTTTCCTGCTGAAAAGATGAACAACGTAATAAAGAGCCAGGTAGAACATAAAAAGATAGTCTGCCAAGATCTGAAATAAAAAGGTGATAATTTTAATGGAGTTTGGACAGAACTTAGTTTGAAAAATATGCTAATAGTTTGCAGATGTGCAGAGATTATGGAACTTAAAAAGCAAGATGAGCTGGTATCAAATCAAAGGAAAAGATCCTTGCAAAATAAGTGAGCTACTATGTTTAAAGAATATGAAATTACCATTGTTGTCTTTGTAAATGAGAAGATGCAGCCTGATAGCCAAGTGTCATTTGGGACAGAAGTACCTGTATGTATTAGAGGTCACTTGGGAAGACAGGACTTTACTGTGTTAAGGGATGAGCAGACACACGGATATTTTTGCTACTTAAAGTGACAAGGTCTTGGTTAATTGTAGTGTCTCTCTTCCTCAAGGAAATGGTACCAGGCCTGCTTAGAGAAAAATAAGTGTGTGAAACATTTAAGGGAAAAAGATGAGCAAGATACGTGTAGAAGGTCAAGATATTGATAACGAGTTTTAGAGATGGATAATAAGAAATGTTGCCCTTGACTAAAGGTGAAACCAGGAGATAGGGAAATATTTTGGAGCAATAGTACATCTTATATTTTCTTCTGGAATTTTGGTTAAATCTTATGGGATTGTGAAATTCTGTGGAATGTTTATATGCCACCTAGCAAGGTAAGACTGTGATTGTTTTTGATGTACATTTAAAAGTAAAACCGAACAACAAAAAGCTTGGTTACATTTTCTGAGAGTTGTTTTGGTGAGGAGAAATTGTTGATGAAAGCAGATATCTCTGATTATATCCCAGTTAAGAATAACATATATGTTAAATCCCATTTCTCCATGCATTAATGCAGTCGCCTATGAATGTTAAAGAAATCATTGGTTAAGTCCTCCCCTATGAGAAAAGGCTGAGAGAATTGGGTGTGTTCAGAGTGGAGAAGGCTCCGGCAAGACCTCCCAGCAGTCTTCCAGTACTTGAAGGAGGTCTATAAGAGAGATAGGGACAAACTTTTTAGCAGAGCCTGTTGTGATGGAAGAAGCGGTAATGGTTTTGAGTAGAGAGTTCATTTAGGTTGGATATAAGAAAAGTTTTTTGCAATGAGGGTGATAAAACACTGGAGCAGGTTGCTCAGAGGAGGTGGATGGCCCATGCCTGGATAGAGTCAAGGTCAGGTTGGACAGGACTCTGAGCAGCCTGATTTGGTTGAAATTTGGCTCTTTGCAGGGTGATTGGACTAGTTGGCCTTCAGAGGTCCCTTCTCACCTAAACTATCCTATGATTCTATGAAATCAAATAAAGGCTAATATCAGCCAGCATTTTACAGGAAGTCTTTAACTTTACATACACCAACAATCCCTTACAGACTTTTTCCTGATTTTTTTTTTTCCTGTTGCTTCTTCATTTTATTTTCCTTTCATTAAGAGACCATTTTCTTTCTCATGTGTCTTCACATCAGCTTCATGCTCTTAGCTCTCTGGGCAGTTTCACATTTGTCTTAAGTTTGTGGTACCAGTTGTCTGGCTCTGCAGAACTGCTAGGTTTGTCAGAGTCTGAGTAGTTGTTCGAGCTGCACACAGTCTCCTTCATTGCCTCCCATAGAGGGTATTACTTCTAAGTCAGGTGAAAATTACACTTCTGCCATGATACACAATATTAGGCTTTTGGTTCTCTGAACCCTTTCAGTCCTTATTTGCGCTGGCTCTCTTTCCTGGTACACTACTTGGGTCATGCCACAGTGCCAGTGCAACTTTATAATGAGTTAAGGAATAGGAAATAGTTACAGTAATAGGGAGCAATATCTCCCCTGCCTGTTCTTTCATTCATTGACTTGAATTCTACTCCAGTTGAAAAGAGTGCATGATTTTAACACACAAAGCTTGAATATCAATGGGTTGCTCCATCTGTTGGATTAAGTGTGATGAGAAATGAGTCACTCTCATATGTAATTGTCCCACATAGGTGGCAGTGCACAGTTATGCTTGCCTGCTTCCCTCCTCTTAAATGGTGAATTTCCTGGGGAAAAGAAAGCTCATTTTGTTAATTTGATGGCTATTCTTACAAACCAATTGTTGTCAGTTTTTATGGAGCTGTTTGCAGTGAAGGATTAGGGTATTGTGCTTATGGTTTGTCAGGTACTTAAATGAATGATGGCCACATGCAGTGAGGTGTGTAAAGGATTCATATTAGCAACAAAAGCAGCAAAATGGAGAATGAGGAGTTTTATGTTTGTTCTTTTTACATAACATTAATTTTGGCAGTGAACATCTACTCAGGATTCCCCGCACCTGTGGTGCTCTCTGAGGAATAAAAAAAAAGCAGCATGACAAAAATTTTGTCATCTTCCTCTCCACCTGGCTAGTCGTATTCTGTGTGTTTGTTTTTGTGCAGAAACAATGTTTTTTGTCAGAAGAGCCTGGCAGAGACTGAAAAGGATTGGGATTTTAAACTTCTCAGCTCTTTCTGTTAAATTCTTGTTTGGTTATCCTGTGTTATGACCTCAGTCTGTGGCAGGAACTGTTACAGCCTATGTTAGTAGAGTTCACCCTTGATACTGACTTGGTCTAAAGGACACTGAAAAATAAATGTTGAGTCTGAATTTTCATTCCTCTACCAGCCACTTCTCTGGCAAAGGCCATAAAAACAGTGTATTTTTTTTTTTTTTTTAAATCTACCTTCTAGAACATCATTGGTTTATCCATTTAAGAATCTGGTCTTACCAATGCTATTTTATAAGGAAAACCATACAACAGGAGATCCTGATTTACTGAACTTTCCCTATAAAATACACAACGGGATGTCTACAGAGAAGAGTCTGAGAATGTATAATGACATACGTTTTAAGAAATAATTGTAAAAATAGGAATGGAGTAAGGATGTCAAAGCCTTTTATTTATATTCATTCAGTAATAATTATTATTGCCATGGTCTATGCCATGGAAATAAAGAACAGCAATGGGGTTAGAATGAGTTGCTACTTGTTGGGAGAACACCTCAAAACAGATATATCTGTTATTAGAGGGGCTTCACCCCTTGCATTCCTCTTGTGTTTTTTTGTTATTCACTTCTTTATGATGTGGACTCTATGCATTCAGTTCTCTACTGGGGGCTCCCCTCAAAAACAAGAAAAAAATATTCCAAGCACTCTTCACATGATGCTGTGTTAGTCAAGTGCTGTAGTATGACAGTAAAGATTGTAAAAATGACAAATAATTATAAAACAAATTTTGCATTTGGGAAAAAAGATGACCAAGGGTAAATGAGTATTTTTGTTCAGTTTTTTTTCTATTCTAAATTGGTTAAAATTATTTCTTTGTTATAGAAAGAGTTTTAGACTATCATTTCTGAGGCCTGCAGACTATAATTTCTAGCAACCTGCTGCATGAAGTTTCTGGTATTTTTTTAAAATTTCTTTATATGTGCACCTGATGCTTTGTATGAACACCTAAAATCACTTTATATAAAAAGAGATGAACTCCAATACTGTCTTTCTGCTCCTGGATTTGATCTTATTCTACTATTTCATAGAACTTCCAGGAGGAGTCAAGTAGTTTTTAAAGCTTTTTCCTATTGTGGGTGGATCTGGACACATTGCCAAAGTGAAAATAGTAAAAGTAGCCATTTAATCTGTGGCTTTGTAACTACTGTCTCCTCTTGGATATCTTTCAGCAAAGCACAAAGATCGCAAAGGAATTTTCAAGCCTGTGCGATTCCTGCAACTTTATCACCATTATCAACGGCAGGGCCCAAACTGGTTCGAGAGCTTGCTAGAACCCCCTCCTCTGGTATTAATAATAATAATACAGACAGAAGAGCATGCTTACTAGACTTATTTTTGTGCTGCTGGACTCCAGCAGTATTAGCCATGGAGCATAAATGGCACACAGAGGTTCTGGTAAGAAGCCTAGGTTTTTTATTTGGCTTTTTACTTTCAGACAAAAGGTAAGGAACTGAAAGGGCATGCCCTTACCATTTTACTTTACCTTTGATGGAATGCTGCTCGTGGCATAACTCCTGTATCATTCATTGATATTGGTATGTTTAGCTACTTCTGAATACTGGACAGGACTAATGGAAATGTGTCACAGAGAAAGCTGAGGAAAGGAACATGGAAGACTTTTGTAGGGAAGAACCTAGAAGCAGTTTGGTCTTTGAGATATGGCTAAGAAAACAGTAGTGGTTCAGAAAGGGCTTGGGGGCTACAATTTTTCTACTGCAGTAGAGAATCACATTCCACGTGAGAACTGAGGATTTTTCAAGCAGGGAAAAGATAGATTCTGTATATTCAGAGTTATTTAGAATCTCAGAGAAGTATCAGTATACCTTTGGTGGAAAATTGACAGTTTAATGACTTTGTCTTTTAATGGTAATTCCAAGCAGGAAGCTTGGAATTTCCTTTGCATATTGCCCATGTGGGAGAAGACTGCAGAAAATTTAACTCTACCTCAGTCCAAAACAGCACAGTTATAAATGTGGCTCAGCCAGGAAAGTTCTGACAGCCAGCTGAAAGAGCAACTTGTGTGTTGAAGCCTAAGGGAACTTAAATCTCAGTCTTTCTGTGGATGATCTGGAAGAGCAACAGCAGCAAAACAGCTTGCCATCTTGGCAATGAGAGAACTTGACACATGAGTTGAAAAGCTCCTACTGTAGGAAGAACAGTTAAAGGTTCTTAGACATCAATATTGTACTTGACTCAGTGCTTTAAGGTTTTTTTAGCAGTAATTGATTGTGTCATTTGCATGTAAAGGATTCCTAGCGTGGGAGTCAATAATTCTCTTACAACCAGAGGGAGTAGAAAGCTGGTTTTCCTCAAATTGCAAGGTATTTACCACACGTGTATTCAAAAGTATGGTTTAGTCGCATTATTGAAGCTATTTCATAGGAGATTATTTTAAGCCAGCTGTAAATACTCTATTGTGTGAGACCTACTAAAAGTGAGTGAAAGTCGCTCAGCTTTCAGTCCTCAGGCCAGTCCTACCACCCAGCAGTAGTGGGAAATAAACTAATTGTCTAAGTCTGCAGTTTGCTGCTGTTGGTTCTTACACCTTGATTTCTCCACTGAAGTTTCTGTGTTGGAATTAAAATATTTATTTTTGATAGTTGTCTTCTAAAGCTGGTATGTTTTTCATCTGAGTTGCCTCTCTGATGTCCAAGTGGCCAGAATAAGCAAGAAGGAAGTCAAGTGATTTGAAGATTATGTGCCCAGGTGGTTTTTAGTAAGAAGAAATTGTAGCTTTGTGCCACAGCTGAACAAGCACCAATACTGGAGAAGTGCTAAATCTTATCAAACATTTTAATGGTTTCCAGACCAAAAGCTGTGAAAGCAATCTTCTAAAGTAATGAAGAATGCTTTCTACTAGATACTTGTCATAATTTTCTTCTTATCAGCCTTCCATTGTGGGAAGTGTTAGACTTTCTCAGTATTTCATTTAGCCTTTTCAAGCCCACAGTCATAAAACTGTAAAAATTAGGGTGATCAATATTTTTATTAATCTTTTTCAGCTATAGAGTCTCAAGACTGAGTTAAGTTTAGGTATCCAGCACAATAATAGCTCCCAAAATTTTCTCTAAAGCCTAATCTCAGAAGAGAAAAATCCAATCAGCCCTGTCATCCTGGGTAGTTTATTTTCAGTAATGAAAGTCCTGCCAGTTTGAGGCAATCCAAAGTAGATGAGCTAAAGGCACTTCTTGCCTATAGAAATTGGGAAGAAGTGACCAAGTAGTTGCTGCACGTTAAGTGAATATATGCTAATTCTGCCCAGGGGATGTTGGGATGGCTCTGCCTCATTGCACACGCCTAGTTTTCCTTTACTGGCTGGCTTTTAGTGTACTTGCTAACCTAATTCTCTAACTCTCAAAAAAAAAAAAAAAGAAAATGGAAGAAAAGGAGCCCTCACAAATTTCGAAGTAGATGTTTTGGTGCAGGGCTTGTAGCTGTCACTGAAGCTTTTACGCAGTTAAACTCATTTGGTTTTTTGTTGTTGCTGTGGGTTTTTCTGTACATTCTTTCATTACATGAAGCCTAAGAGTTTCACATTGCATAGATGTCATTAGTTTGCATTGGCAATGTTCAAGTGGGTAGTTTATATTCTCCTTATTTCGTAGAAAAGAAAAGTTACATGGTAAATTGGTGGCAAATATTTCCTTGAAAACACACTGGAGATCTGTCAGCATATCAAATATAACTGAGTCTGCAATTACAGATACAAACAACATAGGTACACTTCACAGCCCGTTTGTTGTAGTGTGGTGAGAACTAAAAGGACAGGCAGTACCTTGGAATATATTTATTGCACTTGTTACAGTGTAGATCTGCAGTTCTTTGATGCAAGCTGTGGACTCTGAACTTTAGTGACCTCAGGACTCATTTTAGACATCTGCCTGAATCTAATTTCTGGGGGAAAGTGTTTGCTTTGGTTTGCTTGGCAATTCTGCTCTTGGGGTGATTTTTTTTTATTGTAAAAAACATTCTATATTCTGTGACAAGAACACAATAGGTTAATTGTTTTAAAATTAATTCATAGGAAAATAAGAATAAAACAAAGAGAGGACTTAATAAACTTGCATATTTAATTTTAGTTTTTGTTTTGGTTTCTAAGCACATTTTCTGCTTTGTGGCTGAAAGAGAATGAGTGTGTATGAACATGTGCACCTTTGTGTATGTGTCTATATAAATCAGATAAATGCAGATATAAATTGAAATCTTTTTATTGCTTGACATATGCCTTTAGGTAATTCCTTCTACCTAAGGGATAGGTAAAAATGTAATCTGAATAGGTGATTTGTGGTACCCACAAGAGCTCAGAAATGCGAATTATAGGTGCTGTGTAGAATATCAGTTTAGAAAATAATTAGTCCCTTTAGCAGATATCAAATCAAATAGATTTGATTCCTGTCTTTCACTTAAATGAGATAAAATTGTGCTTTGTTTGTATTAATGCATACTGGCATCTAGGCTGTAGATGTGTCAAGTGCAGGGGAAAACAGTGAGGCTAGTAGTATCTATCTCAAATACAGCTATAGATAATTAGCTAATTCAGTTGATTCTAAGAGGGTTAAAAGGCATTATTCCCCACTAATATTATAGAAAGTAGCAGGCAGTATAGCCTCATCAAAGATTTAGGTACATTTGATATACGTACGTGGGAGGCTGTTCTGAACAGTCTCATAAAACACAATGTCATTGCTATTCCTCGTGCAATATTTGGATTCTCCTTTCAATGTGCAGATCATTAGTAAACTGTGAAGCAATCAAGTAATCAGAGCCCAATTAAATGGCTCATTCCATTCCTGGGCTCAGAGAGGATAGTGGATGTGTGAAAGTCTGGCTGTTAAATAGAGCCTGAAGTGCATAGTGAGTGAAAGCTCTGTGAAGAATACGAGGTAGTGAAAACGAGAGATGAGTCAGCTGACCATGAAAAAACAAGTGCAAGCTCATTTATGTTTGCATTTTTTTCATGCAAGTGTAATCACAAAACAAAGTCTGTAGTTTTAGTAGTAGATTTAGGACTTCCTATTGTGTGTTCTATTACAAAAGAGTAATGAAATTAAAAAATATAGTCATGCATAGTTGATAAGGCTGACTTCTGCCTTGTACTTTTTATATTAGAGCTGTGTCTTACATTGCCTCCTCTTTGTACACCTTTCCAATCTATATCTGAATGTATATTTGAGCATTAATCTCTGTGCTGATTAAAAATCAGCTTGAGAATGCTATGCCTTGTGGTAAGGAGAAAGAGATGCTGAAAGAAGTAACCATTAACTCAGGTCTTCTGGTCAAGACTGATTTTTGTACTGTGATCAGGAAGCAGTTTTTCCAAGAATGATGGGCCTGAGATGGAGATGGATTGCTTTAGCTTAGCAGAGCAGAAGTGTAGTGCAGTTAGGGTTCCCGAGACCAAAAGCTAATTCAAGGACAAAAGATGGAAATATATCTACCTGATACCTCTGTAGGTAAAAAACATGACAGCAGAGCTAAAAATGATGCAATCACCACAAAGACTTGACTCAAAATATGAATTCTAGAGGTTCATTGTCCAAGAGAAGGCATGAGAGCTTCTATTTTATCCATGATCAACACTCTCTGCAAGGGTTAGGTTGATACAGATCATCTTTGAAAAGAGATTTTTCCCAGAACAGCTTTTCTGGTGTGATGGACAATTTTTAGAAAATATTTTTTTTCCAAAGAAGAGACTAACAGTGGTAGCAATCAGCTTATTTTCTTTGATTGTATTGAGTTTTATATTTTTCTCTGAAGGATTTAAAAGAAATCCATCAAACATTATAAACTCCACCTTATTTTCCAAGCAACCAGCCAAACCTCCCCTACAATTTCAGTTATTAAACTCCACCAAATTATGTGAAGAGCTAGAAATTTAGAAGCCAAAAGATGACTTAAGCATGTCTTTGGTTTAGCAGAAGGATGTTAAGATGGTGAGAGGCGAGACACATCCAAAAAGTTTTAGCCACTTCTCAGTAGTTTCTTCTGCTACTGGACATCCTTTCAGCACCAGTCTGCTTTTTAGCAAGGTAATTTTGAACGTTTGCCTGAGTATTGAACAGCTTTAGAATACGATTCGTGTCTTGTATCAGTGCCTCTTTTTTTTCCTTTGTTTTTCAGTTCTGTTGTTTTTTCTTGTTTAAGGCACATTCTTTTTATTCTTTTGAGGATAGTACTGTACATCAGAAATCATACATAGCTTTTTAATCCCAACTCTTGCCTTTAAACAGGGTTGAATTTCCTTGACGTCCTAAGTAGCCATTAAGTGTAATTACTTATCCTGAGGGTTCTGTGCCCTTCCTGATGTGACTCCTTGTGTTTCTAACTAGTGACCTTGGTGTTGTGACCATTCCTGAAGCTGTATCTTTGACATGATAGTGGATTTCTAATCAGATAATTTTTATTCATGCACAAGTGCTGTCTCACAGTATGCATAAAACTCAGTAATAGCAGCAGGGGAGAATTCTTTTTATGTTTAAAAAGAAAATCCTTGATGTGAAATTGCCTCCTAGGTGTTCAGTGGTGCTTGGATGGACATCCTACTCATTTTACAGAGGTAGTAACAGGCATTAAGATTCTGAATGGAGGTTGCTAATAAAAGAAGGTGTCTTGGTTGAACAAGCAATGAGACTATGCAACTACATCTTACTATTTCTTGTAGTATGGACCTATGGTCAGATTTTTCCTAAAATGTTGGTGTGTAAGAGAGAAATGACATGACACTGAGCCAAAAGTGGTAATGACTTCTTAAAGAGTCAAACTCCTGCTACAGGATCCTATGTGGAATCACTGCTCAGCATTTTAAAGTAATTGTCACTAGATTGTTTGAGATCCAGATGATACAGGAGTGTCCATCTATTTGAGAACCTCAGAAGTAAAACTAGTGGATAAATCTTTTTTCATAGATTCCATTTTCATAGAATTAGTTGATCAATCTATATTTATCAATCATTAACTTTAAAAGAACAAAGTAAAATGTGGAAAATCTTATTGATCTGATTTTTTGTTTTCTAAGAATTTAATAAACTCTTATAAATCTACCTATTGAGTCATTTCTAACCAAATGGGAGAGTGTTGGGACAGTGTTTTCCAGAATCATGTGGAAATGAATGGGCTGGGGTCAAATATGGTTTTGTAACACACTGCAATATTTTATGCCCGAGTTGGTCAATCTCTGTATCCCCTCCCTACAAATTTCTTTAGTTGCAGCATATATTTAAAAAAAAAACCAACCTCTCCCTTTTTGACTCCAGCCTCACCTGTGGGAAGGCTAATCTGGAACTGGGCAATGGATTTACAACTCAACTGTTTAAGAAAAGCTCAGTGGGTGGGTAAAATGAGATGTGTAGGTATCAGTGGAACATGTAAGGGAGGATTAAGGCACACATTTCCTGAAAGGGTTGTCAGGGTGACCCAGGCTTTTCTGTGGCTTTGAAGACAGAGGAGGAAATTATGGAAGAATTTGGCCTGTAGAAGAGGTTGTAGCGATTGTTTTGATGAAAAGAGAAGCTGAAGAATACTCTCACTATAACTGTTTCATATAGTTAAATGGGATTTATATTATTCATCAATGATGGTGTTACAGTTAAACCACACGGGTGTTTTCTGTACTTCTTTTCTCATCATTAGTAATTAGAATGATATTTGCCTGTCAATATAAATCATCTCCTCACTAATTAGCACTCTGGTGCAGTTTGTTAACTGGAGCTAAAGAAATGGAACTGTGTGTGACTCATCCCAAAACACAACTCTGCTCAGAAAGCAGGCCTGCATCAGAGCTTAATCTGGTGGCAGAAGAAACAGGTTAGTTCAGAGAGAAAATGGTTTTAATGGCTAAGACTCCAAATGTTCAGTCTAATCTAATGGAAATCAGAGGCAAAGCTCTACTGATTTTGATAGTGTAATATTTGACAATCAGCACAGTGCTTAAAAATTTTTACTTAGATATTAGTTATCGGTAAAAGAAAAAAATTCCTGACTAGCAGTGAGGCTCCAGTAGGAGTGTCTGCTTTTTGTGCACTGTTAAAATGCTCATTCATGGGGTTCCAGAGTCATCAGAAAGAGGACTGGTCTGTTTGTCTTTTGGTTTGAACCTTCTTGGAGATACAGAAATTTCACTGTCATATGTTTTCAATTCAGTTTACGACAAGCCTGTACTGCTGCCTTTGTTGAAAATTATTTGTAACCCAGTTCTTTCCCTGCTTAGAGTTTCAGAATAAACAGTCTTCTTCAGGGATGCACATTTTTGTTATCTGGTTGCATATGCTATGTTATACCTTGCCCTGTTCTCTAGTGTGAGGGCTGAGAGCTCAGACTTGGTAATGAACCCTTGAAGACAGCAGGGGGAATAACAGTGGAGATAAACAAATGCCAGACATTGTACTTAAACTATAAATTTTTCAGCTTCTTAATTGTTGAGATCTTAGTCTCTTGCCCTTTGGGAACAAGTGCTTTCACTTGTTATCCAATTGTCACAAAATGTTCTGGCTACTGATGTGTGTGAGTGTGCAGCAAAGCCTGTGAGGCCCAGGTGCCAGACTAAAAGAGAGCAAGGGAGGGAGTCAACTCCTTTTGGTTGTCTGGTTGTGGGATCTTGTTTTTATATTTCACATCATGTGCTCTTGATCAATCTGTGCCTGTGTTACTAAATGCCTGCTTCTGCAGAAGACAAATGTGCAAAAAAATTTGCAAGGAATAGATACTTCAAAAGTAAAAACCTTCTTAGCAGCAACAATTAGCCTTTTTTCTGCATAACTAGAGAAGTTCCACCTTGCCCATGGTGTCATAGGGCTACTGACAGAAAATAAATTAGTAATTCATGTTCACTGTGTTATTAAGGAGGGCTCTCAAAATGAGAGGTCTAATGGGATGTTGACTTGAACATAGCAGAGTGATGAATTTCACTTATCCTGTAAAAGTGTCGAACCTTTTTTTCTGTTCTTTCACTTAAAGCAAGATGGTAAGAATTTCTGCCATGCAAATAGAAAAGGTAGTGCAGCATTTTGGACAAAAAGGAGTAGTTTGCTTGAACAGCTTGGCCAGATTCCTCAGGGTATACTAATGGAACTGGGTAATAAGTGAATAGGAAATTATTTGTGGTGCAAAACATGCCTTTTTTTATCAAAGTAGGAAATAAATTCCTCTGAAATGAATTCAGTAAATTGTTCATCCCAAATGCTTTCTTCCATTTCCATGTTGTTTATGACATAGAGCTATGTGATTTCCAAATTCCATTATTTTATTTAACAAATCTTTTTTGCCTTTTCTGAAAACAAAAGAGATTAACATAAAATAGTTGGTTTTGAGTTGTCAAATTGGTCGTCTTTAGCTGAATGCTAAGTGATTTTTATTTAGCTAACTTTTCAAACTGGCTAATGAACACTTAAACCTGTTTTTCTTAACAGACCAATTTGGTTTGAAACCTGGAATTTCAAGATAAGGAAAGTAAAACCCTTTTGAAGTTGTTTAGTGGCCAGACTGTTAATGATGTTGGTAGGAATTAATGGTCATTTACTTATCTTAAGGATTCTGAACTCTGCCTTCTCATCAAAATCTTTGGGGAAGAAGGAAGAACTATGTTCTGAGGATGGAACAGGAAATTGAAGGATTAACACAAACTCCCAGTGTGTTTCTTCACTTTTGTAATTTTGCTCTTGACAGTAGAAGGATAGTAAAGGCTATTATACAAAAGTTAATATTCATGGAAAGATACTTAAAGGTAAAACAGAGCATTTTTATTCAGCCTGTGAAACAATATATCAGTTGCTAGTAGCAACTGTGGTAAAATACTTCCCCTTTGTAAGTCCCACTTTTCACACATCTGCACTTTTCCTTAACATACTCCCTTTCTAATATAAAATTTTCTGGAGATTTCCTTTCTGTCATTACCTAAACAAAAAAAAATGTAGGAAATATTTTCTATCCTTTTCCTTTTTTGACCAAGGGTTTTTTGGTATTTTTTGTTTGATTTTGTTTGTTTTTTTTTTTATTAGACACATGAGAGAATGATTAGTTGACTGGGATTATTACTAATTGAAAATAATTTATTTTTCCAATATAAATCTTAGATATGATAACTGGAAACATTGAATGGCCATATGAAAATTAAATTATCTCTTTTCTTTGAAATAGCTTCATGGTACTGAGAACATTATTGTATGACTTTTGTAGGAGCTTTTTTGGCTTTCATCAGATCAAATGATGAAATGTTAGTCTTGGATGTTTTAAGGGCTCACTCTAAAGCTTTTGTAAATATGCTCTAAGTATTTGGATTGTGTGAATAAATTTATTTCTGATGGTTCTTCCCTGGGAGTGATTTCACGGTAAGGGAGGCAGGGTATAAATCACTTTGGTTCTTGAGTGCATCGTGGTTATTGTCAGACTTGTGCTCCTGGGCCATTCTGTCAGTGCCCAGCAAATGAATGTTTCAGGATCACTCTGTATCCTCAAACATAAAAAGACTTTATATTGTCAAGTTATAATTAGTAGGATTGGAAAGGACCTTAGGAGGTCAGGAACTTATCTGCCCTGAATTCTAACATAAAATGTGTTAACATTTTTGTGTTAGGTAGATAAAGCAAGATGCTAATAAATAAATACAAATAAAAAGAGGGCATGAGGGTTTGAATAGTCATAAAAGCCAATGAATGAGCCTTAATGTTTTCTTCAGAGATCAGGGGAACCATAAATGTTTTCCTTCACACAATGGCTGGTTTTCCTTCTCCAAGATTAATCTTATTTTTAAAGAATCTGTGTGCTTCAAGTGCATAACTGTGCAGATACAAATTAGGGCAGATCTTACAGAAGCTCTACTCACTCTAGTCATGATGAGAGAAGAGTGGGACGGCATCTCCTCCCCTGTGTCCCTTGTCCTCTTCCAAGTGGTCACAGAGACCCAGCCTTATAGACTGCTTCAGAGAAGAGAGAGGTGGGGGAAAACACTCATTTCAGTTTTCAAGCCAGGTGTCCCTCCCTGTGGAGGATGGACTCGAGCAGTGTGCTGACAGCCATGGGTCAAGGGAAGAATCAGACAGTAAATAATGTGACAGTGTGGAGGCCATAAGAGTGGCCCACCTTGTGTTAATGTAGCTTCTGAGTGGGGAGCTGGAGACTATCTCAGTCTGTTAGCTGCTAGTTAAAAAGAATGTTATTGTAGTAAAATACTTTCTTAGCCAGTCCTCTCAATTATCAAACATTAATTTTACTGCCACAATGTCTTTCCTTTCAATCTTTCCTCACAGATCAGGTTTTCTAGGTCTTCACCTCACTGGTGTGCTGATTTGCTGTGTGTTTGGGTTTGTTGGTTTGTTTTCTTTTTTCTCATTTTTTTCCTTTTTTCAGCACACTCCTGCAGCTTCCTCGAGAGCATCTCACAGATTAAAAGAATTAACTGATGTCTTTTACGGCCTAAACACTACTCTGCATGTCCCAGTGTGATGTTTATCTTTCCCTGTTAAAACATAAGTGTTTACTTACGTTGAGTTTGTGACCATTATAATATGTAAATTGTGTTCTGCGAGAAAATATTACCTAACTTGTCATTTTTCATCTTCTGTTATAGAAAATACGCTGCACCAATGGGACAGTAGTGTTTTAAGGATTCATAAGTTTATAATTACGGTACACAATTAAGAGCTCATATGGCACTTCTGCTTTCAAGATTTGAGGCTTGCTCTCCTGTGTGTTTTCCTCTCCTTTCATCATAGGAAATTATACTGTTTCTGTAGTGGTTCGCATCCCAGACCTCAACATATTTTACAAACATTAACAAGGAAACCTCAGCACTGAATTTTTACATAGAGATTCTAGGCCCTTAGGGAAAATGGTTTCTTTATTATAAGTACAAACAGGTCAAACAATTTCCTGTATATTGTCTGGCATTAGTCAGTGATCTATAAAGTTTAGCATCATTCTTATTCCCAGTGAAGCTAATGAGATTAGTCATAGAAAACAGTCTTTCTTAGCTGAAATTATCATACCTCAGTGAGGGCTTGTCTAGCACGTGAAATCCAACTATAGAGGCTTGTGTGATTATTATCTTGGTACTGCTAATTACATCAGTCATTAGTAAGGTCTGGTTTTCAGAGGCTATCTTCTGATTTTGTTAGATTAGTAAAGAAAACAAGGTATTAAATAATAAAAAAATTTCCTCAGAAATTATTCTGTAATGTAATTTTTTTTTTTTTTGAGAACTGTGGAAAGAGTTTTGTTTCCATTATACTTATTTTGGGTTTGATTTGTTGGGGTTATTTTATTTGCTTTTTTTGAGGGGTTTGGTTTTGTATTCCTGTAGTTTTAGTTTTGAAGTATGAAATGCCACTGTAACACAGCTAATGTACCAAATAACTTCCACAGGCGTGGCTTCATCTGGGAAAACCAAATTGTTTTTCTGTCACAGATATAAAATTTCTTCTAATCCTTTTCCACTCTTTTGTACTGTAATCTCTCTTAACCCCAAAAATGTTGTGGAATTGATAGCAGGTCTTTTGTGTCTTTATCTGTTATTTCTATCATTAAATTTCATTCACCCAGAACTGAAGGTTCTACTGTTTGAGAAGTGCAAAAAGCAGTAGATAGTGAAACTCTGTTAATTTTTCCTTTTTTTTTTTTTTTTTTGATTGCTTTGTGCATTACTTCTAGCCAAAAAAGATGCAAAAGTCTTCATTTGTGTCAGAGGTCTAACTGTTGGCTCTCAGTTGAGGATGGTCTGTCTGACAGAGTGAAATCTTTTAGATGTTATCTTGGGGGGTCGCTACCACATTTCTTCCAATGTGTTTTCTTATCAACATAACAGCGATTTGTGCAGTGAAAGGGAGCAGTGAATTGAAACAGTAGATTACATTTTAATAATGCTTGACCCAAAATGCACCAGAGGGATGTCTCTTGCTCAGTGAAGTATGATACTGTCACCGCAGACTTGTCTTCAGCTGAGAGGGCTGTGGCACTGACATAGCAGGACTGTGAGTACTTGGAATGAAAGTTCTGGTGATGTAAATCCAGCAAAATATAAGTGGCAGCAAAAGCCTGCCTTTTTAAACAGCTTGCACTTACCTCTAATCAAGTTTTCCCATGAGGTGGATTTTAACTTTTGCTGCTTTCTTTATGCAGTGTTTAATTCAGGCTTTAATGCTTGTTCATGTTGAAAACTTTTATTTTACTTTGTTATTTAATGGCATAAATCCTTCATGTAGCCTGTGTTTTTCTTACATTAGATTTGGTTCAGGTAGCTGGGGAGGGTGATGCCCTGTGCTATTCACAGTCTAGGCAAGTTTAGGAAAAAAAACATTCAAGACGTGACTGGAAAGAAGATATTGTTCTCTAGTGCCTCAGTCCATGAGTGCAGTCATATAATTCTCAAAGTTGCTCATTATTATCCAGTTGCAAGGGGCTGCTGAAACAATTGAGCAGTGAAGTGCAAAGCTTAGAAATATTTGAAAAAGTATCATACATTTGAATTTTGACAATGCACTTTTACTTGCAGCTAATAATGCACAGATTCATTCTGAAGAACACAACTCTGTCCACAGTGTAACAGAATTAGTGTAATAGAAAAAATGTTTGCTTCTAGGTAATTACCTTTTTCATATATTACGTGCTATGACAAAATTACTTAAATGAGGACTTAATGTTAAATCTAGAATACCAAATATGATAGATTTACTAGTCTTTGGAATAATTTGAAAATTTGACAAAATTTTCTAAATTGTGAAAGGTGCTTCATGTTATTTGATCTTCAATGTAGGACCCTGTTGAAGTGAGGTGTAGCAAGGCTGGGTTACTTTTGTGCATTTGAATTGGGGCCCTAAACCATATTTTTCAGCTAACATCAAAAAACCAGAAGAGTAGTAATATCGTTTTGGTATGTTAGCTGGAGAGTTCCCATTTCCTCTGCAGGGATTTTGGTAATTGTAATGATAAATTATCCTTTCTGCCTTGAACACAGTTTGTTTTCCAGTATTTTGAGGATTAGCTGTAGAAAATAGTCTTTCTAAGCTGAAAAAAATTGTCTGAAGAATGGGTTGAGGTGATGTATTCCTACAAATTTCCACTATGTTGTGTGCTGGGAGGTTTCCCACATTTTATAGTCAGAAGTTCTACAGCTTGTCCCCCTACAGTTTTTCCACTCTTTCCTTACATTTGTCGAATTTAGGCTGTCTGTTAGTCGGTAACATGAAAGCTGATTGAACTCTAAAGCTGGCTCCACATCAAAAACTTTTGTGGAATTATTTTTAAAAATAAAGATATTTCAAGAACAAATAGAAACTTACTATAATAGGGGTGTACAAGGGAGAATAGCTGATGTGTACAGCCAGTTAAAAAAAAAGTACCTGATTTGCTGAAAGAATCACTGCTAAAACACCTTGAAAGAAATTTCTTTGTCTCTATATTTCCAGCAAACAAAGGTGATCTGCAGTGGAAAAAACCAAGGCAACAATAATTTTCCATAATCTAACATATAGTGAGAATAGAGTTCTATCTGAAAGGAGACGCCATTAGAATTAAAGTGTTCTGAAAACACCTTAAAAACATCATATTTGAAAGGATTATGTGGTCCAGTGACTATCATCTTTCTGACTATAAGTAAGAGAAGGAATGATGGCAGAAGATGGGAGGCAATGAGGATTGAAAAGTAGGTTTCTGCCAAATAATATAATAATTAGATAGAAGAAGTTATTTAACAGATAAAGGTCTTGAAAAAGGTTTTTCAAAGAGACAATATTTAAGTCACAACACAATTATTTTGATATAAAATAAGGAGAAATGTAGTTTTGTCAGAGATTGCTGAAATCAGAAAAGAACTGTACTGTAAGTGGTAATTGCACTGTCTTGGCAATGGCATGTATAAAAGGGTGATACAAACATACAGAGAAAATTAAAAAGATGGATTAAGTTCCAGCGAATAAAAACCATTAAAAGGCCATAAAAATGTCCTGTTCATCATATTAGGTGTGAAAAGTAAACAAAGAAAAATGGTAATTTAATTTATTGAGGAAGAGAAAATAATTCATAGTTCATATTAAGCTAAAGGTCGATTTTCTTCTGCTTTTCAGGCCTTTTTTAAAAAAGACAAGAAGCTACTTATAAAAATCTGTCATAAAGTCAAGAGTAAAATGAGTTCATAGACCAGAACAGGAAAAGCATGCATCAGAGAATATTTACCCCATCTTGGTATATTTAAGTCATTTGTGTCTGATGAGGTTTACCTACAATCCCTCAGGAACTAACCGGATCAATGGCTCAGAAACTGGCAGTGTTTATCTTTGAGAGCTCGTAGAGAATGGGTTGGCCCCAGAGGGCTGAAGAAGGGCAGACATAGTAATTAATCTTTCAAAGGAGGAAAAGCAAGCATGACTGATAGTACAGTTTTTCTCTCTCCTTACTCCAAGAGTTGAAAAGAGAGTAAAGTTGCAAACAACCAGTTCTGAAGAACCTAAAGAACAAGAATAAGTCAATATGAGTTGCCAAAGAACAAGGTCAAACCGATGTGACTTCCTTGTGTGTAGGGAAATTTTCCTAGCACATGTTGTATAGTGAGTTCTTTGGTTGCCTTGCAAATGATTGTCAAAAAAGGAAATTGTAAATAATGGAAATACCAGATCATTGGTAACTCTATTTAGAGTATTCATAGATAGTTCTCTGTGATTCTATTAAGAAACAGGAATCACAGTCTCAAAGATTGTCAAATTATATTTTAAAAAATATTCTGAGAATACCCAAGATCCACTCCTTACGGATTTTTAAAAAAATGTCAGTTCTGTGATTTTTTAAGGATGTGACTCTAAAATGAGACAAGCTATTAGGGAGGCTTTTTGGAAAAGTTTGAAGAACAAGGAAGTTATGTTGCTTTTGGTAGTATTTAAGCATGATCACGTTTCCACTACAGAAATAACATATGCTTTGGTAAATTAATTTGTTTTAGTTTGGCACCTGTCCCAGTAATCAGTTCTTGAAAGGGTTATGTGAAACATGATAAGCTTTGTTTTACAACAACATTCATTCACATAGGTGGCCATTCAATCAGGCCATTTCTCCTGTTCTCTCTCAAGGTCTTATATTCTGTCCTGCAGTTAACTACTTCACATTCTTGATACTTCAATTCTTGTTGTAAGTTTTGGCTGTGTTCAGGGCTGTGATAAACTTTTGCAGTAGTTAGCCACAGACCAGTGCTGGCTATCATTGCTATTGTGGATATTTCTTTCTTTGCTAAGTTAGTTATATTCAGATTGTTGCTGTAAAGGTAGCTGATTTTTTTTTTTTTTTTTTTGCTAATGTTTATCAGTGTTGGAAGAGAAATATTATCCACTTGGAAGAACATTTTTCAAGCAGTCTTATAGTTTTGAGAGTTCCAAAGAAGATTGGTACTGAGATTGGCAGTCACTGTGCAAGGAAGACTGACCTCAGGGGACTAAAAACCCTATAGCGATTTTTGAAGTTTTCAGAAACATCTTTTGCAGTAGAGAAAGTCTGCCTGGATTTTTGTTTAAATGGAATTTGCAGTAGGAATGAACTTTTAAAGTTTTCAAATGACAGTGGGGGTTTTCTCCTCTGGAAGGCTGAGTTGAAGACAGCTTTTGCTGGAAAGCCCATTTTGAAGAACAGGAGTGTTCATTTCGTAAGTCAAAATAAGGCTCTTGCAATTTATGTGATCATAGGGAATTTCTTCTTTCTGTACTTTTGTTCTCAGCCAGAAGAGCACCCAGAAGAACTGTTGTCTAAATTAGTAGGGCATCTGGATGACTACTCAGTATTTCACATATGTGACTAGCTGGGTTTTGAAATTTTATTTTCATTTTTACTTTGACGTCTATTGCTATTAACTCAACCAAAATGATTAAAAAAATTAAGAAATCAGCTGTCTTATGGCTTCTCTCCCATAGATGGCAACTGCAGCACCAATTACTGGAGGATGAATGGCGAAGGTGTGATTTCAGATCCTGATTCCATAGACATTAATGGAAGCCTTGCAATGGATGATTTATGAAGGGAAGAAAAAAAGCTGATTGTTTGCCTGCAGAAAATAGTAATACTGGTCTCCTGAAAGTATGAACAATAGCTGTCTGTGAGCTAGATCAGGGAAAATAAAAAGAGTGGAATCTTCTCTGGGCTCTGAGTGACTCTTAGGTGTTGTAAACATTTGAAGTTGTTTTTGACCAGGTCATGCATGATTTCTCTTGGCTCTGTATTTACATATAAAAGTGTCTCTCGTTTGCTCAGGGAAAATTGTGGTCATAATTGTTACATGAGGTCTGCATATATTCCAACAGTCATCTGAGGCTTTAGTTACTTCCATGAACAGCTTGCATATACTCTTGGTATATTTACCACTTAAAGAAACTTCACAGATTTCTGAATGGCTGAGGAATCGCACTTCAGTTTGACCTGGTCTTGTATTACCAATATGGAATTGGCAAGAATGCCTTGTTTTCACTCTTGTTTTCTTTCCTGCTTGTCTTATAACCTGAACATTGTATTGTTCTACTACTGAAGAATCTGTATTGCTTCCTTAGGAGCTATGTTTCAATTCCTAGTGCCACAGTTGGAACTTTTTCATTGTTCACTGTATTTTTGGTTTGTATGTTCAGCCTTAAAAAACCCACAATTAATGACTCTTCATCCATCTTTCAATTTCAAAATGAGGACATAATCATATAGACAGGTAACTTCTGCTTCATTTTTGAGGGGTTAAATAACATCTGGGACTGACACTTTTACATGTTTTTATTTTTTATTGCAGATGAAGATCTGGGGTGTAGCCTCTGATACTGTCCAGTCAATCAGTGTGAAGTAAATTAAATCTATTTATAATTAGCCCACATTTCCTGTAGAAAGTACCACATTATGCTGCATTTTTCAGGGATTAAGATGAGTTTTTCCAGCTCTGCTTTGATAATTGTGACTCTCTTCCATTATATTCATTACAAAATGTTTTTTTAAATCACCTCAACATTTTAAAACAAAAAGGATGATGAAAAAGTAGAGAAGAGAAATAAAAGGGTGCATAATTTATTTACCAAGCCTGAGACTTACTGAGTTACCTGAAAGGATTTAAAGGTGGGCTCTTATAAATTGACAGGCCAGGAAGATATTGAGAGCAATAAAATATTTAAATAGTTAACACTGAAGTAAAGTAACTGACAGCCTGAATTAGAGCTATTACTTCCTTCTTTGCAGCCTTTGGTTACCCTGGCCCTTGAATTTGAAGTGACACTGATGACGGCTGCTTGATGCTGCTTGAGTTCTGCCTTGCTCTGTGGAAGAGGTGTCTCCTCCTACCATATTAATTTAGCATGCTTCACTAAGAGACAAGCTGCCAGGCTTTACTTAATTTACTTTGGTTCTCCTTCAGAGGGTTCGTATTCTTTGCATTTTAAGTTCCCTTGATGATAGGATGTTTCCGGCTTAAAGTTGCGTGGCACCTTTCCCATGCCGTTTTGTGCCAGCAAAATTCTGTGTTCTGAGCTCCTCAGTCAAGCTTGTAGCATCCTGATACTATTGCCACAAAAACACAGAGATAGAATTAGAAAATTTGGTTAGAAGATAATGGAAGTGCTTTAAGGGATTGACCTTACCCACAGTTATTGATCGTAGAGAGAGGCTGGAGCTCTAGATGATCAAGATGATCATTAGATCTAGATGATCTTTAAGTTTCCTTCCAACATAAACCATTCCATGATTCTATGGTTGTCTGGCATTGGGGATCATAGTTTTGGGCACTACAATATAAAAAAGACATGAAGCTGTTAGAGTCCAAAGGATGACCGTGACCGTAAGGACTCTAAAGGGGTGTCCAGGCAAATACAACTTATTTCAGCCTCAGGACAGGGCCATCTGTTTTGGTTTTTTTTCCTAAAGTCAATATTGCAGTTAATCTATTTCTTTTTGCTTTCTCGTGATTCTTTAAGTCCCAACTGCATAGAATGTGCATAAAATGAACTGATTTGTAATTTTAATGTGTCATGTACAGTGTGCCCAACTCTATGCTGTTATGCTTAGAGCTAAGTGCATTTTCAAGATACAAAACTAAAATATCTGAGATAAAGACAACATAAAGAAGGGGGAAAATTTCAAATAATGACTGCTGATCCATAGTCTGTCATCCAAACGGAATGGATATTTTCAGTCTCATGAATATATTCTTTGTAACTCTTAAATAGTACTAAATCAGTCATGAAGATTATAAATTGAGAAAGTGAAATGCACTAATGCAGTGTTTTAAATTTTCATACCCTTTTGAGTACTTATGTGACCTTTACAAGATAAAATAAGCTTATTGGATTTAGTATCAGCAATTCAACACTCGGATCAACCTCCAGGACTAGGGAGAAAGTGAAATTATCGATGTGTTGGATGCAGTTAACTGTTAGCTTGGCATTTGTGTGCTCCTTTATGTATTCAGATATTGCCTATTGACTTCTGTAGAAGCAGAGTCATGTCTACTGAGTTTCTAGTCGAGCACCTTGTGGCTTTTTTCTGCAGATGAAATGCTTATGGATTGCAGGAGACTTTATCATCAGAGGCTAACCTGGTATTGCCCTGAACTCTCCTGTTCTCATTTAGTACAAAGGAGGAAAAAAATCCCTGAGTTTTTAAATCAAAGGAACTGACCTATAGTTCACTTGTGCGGTGCTACTGAAGAAAAAGAGGTTATGATTTTAATGTGAATCAGCATCTAGGTAATGAACCAATATCTGTGAATCATGCACGTACTTAATGTCCATGATTAAATTTATGATACTGCTGGGATTGTGGAAGCTTCTAGAAACAGTGAAGTGACAGGTTAACTATCACTAACTTCCTCAAGAGCAGTTGATCAATCTAATACCACAGTGTCTGTAAAATGAATCATAACACTTTGCCTTACAAAGGCAAAGGTTGTGAGATGCTATTGGTTACCATTAGGTCTTTACATATTCTCAGTTTTACTTGTTTCCATGATATTCGCTGTCTGATAATTAAAATTCCGTCAAGCCTTTGTGAAGGGTTTACTGAAGTGTCATGAGTATGATTCATTAATCATTTCTGTTCCTCTTCATAGTCAAGATCATAACTAAAAAGTAAAATACATAGAGTAGGTATGTCCAGGCTTTCTAGATGTGTACAGATGCAACAGCTATGACCATCGCAGCTTATCTGGGATGGGTGCATTTATACAGCTGTTAGTCGGTGTTCTCTTCACACTCCGTCCATTTAAATATTAGAACTTGTATGTGATTTAAAAAATCTAAAAGTGGGCCTTCTTAGTGTTGTGAACAAAACAAGTGTGGAGTTTGTCTGCATTTTGTACCATCCAAAGCTACAGATGTGGATATGGACCAGCACAAATAGCAGTGTATTTCAGGAAGTTAAAAGCTGGTGATGATGTGACCCGCTGTGCGGTATTACTGAATTCTTGAGAGTAAAATGCTGCTTTAAGTATCTCTGATTGCCAAGCCTTCTGTTTTGTTGAGAAGTACAGTGTGCTCTGAGGAATGGATAGCCTAATATTTACCATCCTGGAGGATGTCTAGCAATGCTAAATATGAACATCTATATCACTGGTAGACCCCATACACTCAGCTGTGTGTTTATCCTCTCATTTTTCAACTTCAAGTTTTCAACGCTAGAAGACTTGAGGATTTTCAAACTTCATTTTCTGAGAGTGATAATCAGATATAAAGATCTCTAGTACACTGTGCACAGAGTATTATTCTTTTTGCAGTGCAGAGCATTCTAGAAAGGGGAAACAAGTCAAAATTTTTGACCAAAATCTGGTTTAGTTGAGTAATGCAAGGTATTATGAACGAACTGAGTAATTAAATTTACTTGCAAATTCAGGGCAGCACAAGAAATATATCTAGAGATTATAAATAAGTTAAAAATAGTTCACAGTTCACCATTGTGTTTTCTCCATTCTTCTACATACTTCAATCCTTTCAGAATAAAGATACTTTAGCATGTGGATGACTTCAAATTAGTATTTATTGCTCAGAAGATGGTTGGCTTGCTGATACTGTGCTTTGTCTTTTCTTCACTAACAATAATGAGAAGCTTCTGGTTGCTAGGTACTTGCCAGACAAACCTGCATGTTTAATAATGCTGGATTTTTCTGGTCATTTGTTGGTGGGTTTGGGGTAGGGTTTTGTTTGGGTGATGGATTTTAGTAGCTAGTGATGTAGCTGGCCTGCAGAACTCATAGGTTTCAACTGAGAGTTACAGGTTTCAATTAGATTTTTTTTTGGTATGTTATGTTCTGGCCCTGGAGTCAGCCAGTTGCAAAGGGAAGGGAGCCTTGTGTAGAGAAAGGAGACAAAGACTTTTTCAGACTTTTTCTTTGAATAGGCATCATAAAATTTTTAGGTGAACCATCAAATTGGGAAGTCTGTCAGAATTAAGATACAGCTTTATAGGAGAAGAATCTTGGCTTAAACTTGAGAGCTATTTTCAATCCCTAGGGAGATCAGTTTATTTTATTTTATATTTCAATGGTACCCCTTGGGTTGCATTTCTTAAAAGCACAATGTCTGAAGAAGTTGTTTCTTAATGCAAATGCAATGATGATAAAATAGGATGAGTCTCTTTAAAGCAATAATAATATATAAGATATATTAGGCGCTCTGATTGGTTTTTCTGTCTCTTTTTGTCTATATAAGTTTTCCTTAGATATTATTTCTGATTGCTTTCCAGGTGTTCTGAAAAGCCCAGAGGCCTGAAAAATACTGGTTTTTACTAAGGTTAAAAACTAGTCCTATCTGTTACCAAATTATTTTAGCTCATTTCCTAAGAAATGCAGAAACCAGCAGAAACTGCAATTAAAAGCATAAAGTGAAATAAATTTCTAAATCTGGGGTTTTATAAGAGCATGTTGGGAGAGAAACAAGAAGTTAAAGGCCCTTTCATGCAGTCTTACGCTGAATCTCAGGAGCTACTTCCGTTTCAGCAAACCACACTGAAGCAAATGTGCATTATTTGTTCAATTTATATCTAGTACAGCTCACAGTAAATGATTTAGGATGCTTTTGAAATATGGAATAAAATGTACCTATTTAAAATCTAAAGGAAATCATTATAGCTAAACTAATGATCAATGTTTATTGCTATACTGTTTATTAACGTTGGATTTATTCAAATTAAATTATGTTGATGGTCTCAGATAATTTACATGAAGTTCCATATGAAAGTGTCCATAAAATTTTAATCCACATTTAAGGGAATAAGTGCATATAAATATTAGTGTAGATTTGAGGAACTGTTCAGAAACATGTCTGAAGGAGGGAGATGTTGGGTCACAGATACTTCTTATTTTTCAGACAGTTACATCCATTTCTTCCCTTAGAAAATTTATTATTTTCTACTTATCAAAATCTCACATCCTTTCCTTTTGCTCCTTGTTCCCCAAGCATTAGGAATGGTTGGGTTCTCATTTTCAGCATGGGAGATTTGTTAGTACTTGAAAAATTTGTGTTGCCTGTTTTGTTTCCCTGCCTTCAGCCTCATTCTCTGGAGTTGCTTCAGTCCTTTCAGTGGTGTTTCAGTTTTTCACAGGGTGACCACCAAGATTCTCCAGCCTCTCAGATGCTGTGCCATTACATAATTTGGTACAAATTAGCTGGCAATGGCTTGGTTTAATGTAATTTTCATTCAGAGCTGCTTTGGGCTGAGTGTTGAAACAACAGAGATGTTTGAGCTTATTTAAGTGTAGGGGAAAATCTTTCATGCTTCAGGGTCTGGATAAGACCTCAAAACTCAAAGCAAGTGCTGTGTCTTTTTGATCCTGGGATTGTCTATTGCATTGTGGGCAAAACCTCTCAGTCAAGCCTGCTCCATGGGTGAAAGTCTGTTGGATTAGTTGACTGATAGGTAACTTGGCTCTTTATTTTGCTTCCCACATATCCAGCCTCTGTCTCTGCACTCAGATGAAGATTTTGGTTATCATTATCTCAACATGTATGTGTGTATGATATATATATTTATTCATATATATGTTATATTAATTACAGTTTTCAGGAAGAAGGTCTGTAAAATTCAAAAATGAAAAGAGGGGTCATAGAAAACATAGGACATTAGAAATTCAAACAAACAAAACAAAGCAGACAAATAATTAAAACAGTTCCTTTCCACTTCTTGTATAGTTGTCACTGTACTTTGAGAACAGAAAAACAGACCAAGTCAAATATGAACTTTTCAACATTATAAATATAGGCAACATGACATTTGTGATAGATTTCCAAAGCTGCTTATGAAATATGGACTGATCAGTGTCTGCTACCTGCAAGTGGTTACTGCTCTGAGACCTTTCCCTCTAATTCAAATAGAGGAAGGAAGGAAATATAGAAAGCAAATACAGTGAGAAGTATGGGATGGGGGAAGAAAAACTTTAGAAAGTCCTTCCTGAAGATGTCTTCTATTTTCTGTCTCAAGTGTGAGGGGATTTGAGTTTCTCAAACTTATCTTCATTTCTCTCAAGCAACCAGATTGTAGCACATTCTTTTAGTTTCATTGTTGCCTATAGCCATCTTGTTTTAATGAGCAGTTTGAAATCTTTGGGATCAGTTGAACTGTTAGCTCATAGCAGCTTATCAAGTCTAGAACTGAGGAGCTGTCAAAGTGTTTTAAAGACAGCTCTGGAAGATGAAATACAACTGTGGGAGTGAGCAGTTAAAAGCAGTTCCCTGCTGCTTTCTTGCAGCTATTTGGTTTTTCTTTTTGTTATTTTTTGTATTATTAATAGAAGTAACTAAGAATTAAATGGAATAAGAGATAATCATGAGGGTTTGCTAAGTGTAATTCAACTAAGTTGCTGCAGTATCTTTTTTGTGGTCTGAAGTACATCTGGGTTGAAGAGTTCAGGTTCACATTTACATACAGTGTGTTTGACTGTTGACTCTGAATTTAATTTCTGACAGCACTAAATGCCTTAATGGAATACAGACGTAAGAGCAGAGACTACTTGCTTTTAACAGCTCATCCTAGGAGGCACACAAGCCCAGAGTGATGCATGTAGTAAAACACTAAAAGGCTGAGCCAGTTTTGTTTCCTGCCATTCTTTCGAAGGGAAAAGTGTGTTACCGTGTACTGCCGTGTCCTCAGGGCTGCACCGTCCTGTGGTGGTATTAAGTCAGATCTCAATCCAAAGACCAGTGATAAAAATGGTTTGAAAAAAATAAAAAAATCAGAAGGTGAGAGTAAAAGATCTAAAAGTAACTTGAAACAAAAGGAAGGGAATGTAGAATTACTATGCCATATTCTTTTTTGTTTTTGCTTCTTATTGTGAGCCTAGATGGTGTAGATGATTTTTTTTTTTTCCTTACCATTTTTCAATTCTTTTGCTGGAGATCTTCCCAGTGCTCCTATCTCCTTTGGCCCTTACTCACAAGGATTTCCTTCCAACTGATCTGCCAGATGTCTGAGTTAAATGTGTTCACCAAAACAAAATATTTTTTAAAAAAGCTGAACAAAAGTAACTTTCTTGCTTATTAAATAATATATTGCTTCTTCATAGTTCTAAAGACATAATTTTTACAAGATTTTCAAAACTTGCCATGATGTTAAATTTTCAATTGGGGGGGAAAAAATAATACAATGTGGGGTTTTTTTTTTGAAGTCTGTCTTTCCAGAGACACTAATTATTGACTTGCTTTAAAATATAGAAATGTACTACTTCCTACTTCTGTCTAGCACCCAGACATATATGTAAAAAAAGTGGGCAGATCTTTTCCCAGGAATTTTTTTCAGTTTGCAAGTACCACTGAGGTTAGAGATGCACTAAGCAGACTTGGCCCTGAGTTCTTAAAGATAAGGTAGACAAGAATCAGCTTTTTATTGTTATTATTCACTAAAAACTTCCTTATTTTAGTGTTTATTGTTAGTCCAAATTGGAGGAAAATAGTAAATGACAGGGAAAAGCACTTTGAGGTAACTAGTAGAGAATATTGTGTTCTCTTGAGATGTGAAGGATCCAGCTCCATAATCAGGTCTTTAGCACTGTCTTAACCAGAATTTTCATCCTGGGCTTCATCAGTTTTCTTGACTGATTCCTGTCCAAACAAAGGCATTAAATCTGAAGAACTGGCACTGTTTGGGGAAAACATGTTCCTTGAAATACTTTGAGACACAGCAGGAGAGTGCTATTGATACAACTAAGCTAATCAGAGCAGGTGGTAATATTTGTGTGTCACTGCTTCTCATGTCAAGAATTAAATCCAGGGTACTGTTGCTGTCAGGTGTTCTTAACAGATTATCCTCTGTAGTGTCTGTGGGACTGCTGGAGGAGGTATTAATGCTGCTCAGATTTGCATCCAGACAAACTGAAGCATGTGTCCCAGGTGTGGGAGCTGCAGGTGTCCTTGTCTGTCCCTCTTCTGCGGCGCTCTGCGTGTTAAGGAATCCTTTCAGTGCAGGCAGCTCGGATCAGCTCTGGGGACAGCAGCCTCTGACCCCCAGGCAAGAGGCCATGAAGTGCTGACCCTGTGCAGAACAGAGGGACCTGTGCCCCAGCCAGGGGTCCGGCAGGAAGTGCTGATTCCATACTTCCCCACCCTTAGACTGTGAGGCTACAAAATCCCAGGGACTCCTTTGTTCTGAGACCCTCCTCAGAGGCACCAGCTTGAGCTGTAATTTCCTTGTTTAGTAATGGTGCAATAACTCAATTATTTTAAGGCTCTGTGAAACCTGGGATCAAGTCAGTAAGGAAACCTGGTGTGACTGTGTGGTATGTAGTTGTGAAGGGGGTCTCGGTTTCAGCTCAAGCAGTGAGAGAGTGGCTGCAAGGGTGGCTCCAGGATGGTCAGACAGCAAAGTTTCCTTAAGGCAGCCAGCTGCAGGAGCTTCGCATCAGCCCTGGAATGGTTACAGGCTTTCTAGCTTTTTAACATGTTTGTGATGGTCTTCCTGAAAATGTTGTGGGTTTCTGTCTGTTTTTACAAGAGAATACCAGATCATCTACCAACTGTGTTGGCATAAGAAACAAATGAGCTTCAAGACACAGCTCTATGAAGATATTATTTTATCTCTTCTGTTAGTATTTTTTCAAAAGTATGAGAAATATTTTCACAGTTTTTTTCAACATAAAATTTAGCCTGTCTGAAAATTAGGCTATACTGAAAATGAATAGAAGAACATATCCACTGCACAAAAACACTCAATACATAAGAGAAAAAAAATCCAAACTCTGTACAATAGAGAAGCAAGGTGTATCAGCTAGAAAACACAGGAGTCTTGTTTGTTTCACACTGATTCTTTGAACTACTCCTTGAAGAAAGGTTTAACAACTGTCACTGTCATTTCAGTCAGTTTGCTGACATTTTGCTGAAGGAGCCAACAAAATAGATCTCAGTAATAACTCTGCTTTTATTTCCTTCTGTGATAGTACAAAGGGTATCATCGCCAGGTGTTTAAGGTTTTTGGCCCTCACCAACAGCACCTTTTTTCCTGCTTGAAAGGTGTTAATTTTTGAAAAGTGTGTTGTTATTATAATATACTGGTGCCCAGCCATGGTAATGATTCTACAGAAATAAGCAAGTGGCCTCACCAGCAAAGTTCAGTGCACTGTATTACAGGATGGTTTTTTTTCCTACAGTGGTCTTCCTTATATCCATGAAAATCATTGACATCAAAGAGCCAGCTAAATTAGGAAATGTACTTTGAGTTTTACAGTTCTGATTATGACAGGGGCAAGCATAATAATTTGGATTGGGAAGCAAGTACAAGGGCCATGACTTATCTCTGAACTGTAGGAGAAAGCATTTCTCTATTCCTAGTCCCCATGGACATCTCTGGTCTTTTAGCACTCCAATGCTACAAGGAGTTCCAGCAATTCTTTTATTACCCTGTTGTTTTTTTGCACAATCTCACAGAAAACAGCCACAGGGTGACATTTTTATCATATTCATGCAGAATTAATGTAGATCTATAGAAGAATTTTTATGCAAAGAGGAGCCAAGTTCTAGGTTTTTATTTTTCATTTTGGATCGTTTATTTCTGGTTAGGAGGTAACGTTCAGACATCAATACCAAATTTTTCTTATTTTTCAAGAAGTAGATATTTGTCTTGTTGCCTAAGACACTAAGCTATAGTTTTGAGCTTTGCAGGTGAGAATTCACTGTAATACTATTAACTACAAAACCACATAAGTTTAGATAGGATACAGGCCTCTTTGCTATAAGATGCATAGCCTCACAATTGATGTTCCTTGGTTTATGTTAATACAGTTATTAGGCCTTAAATAAAGGAAGTTTATTTGTTATAATCCCACTTATGACACCAAATAATGCTAGGGTCTGATTATTAAAAGATGCCTTTGCCCCAATTAAGGTACAAATGAGACCACGTGCTGGAGTCAATAAATAGTATGGATTTTATTTAATACTAAATATAAAGGCTGGGGAAGAGGAGGGTTGGGGGATGAGAGAAAGAGCTAGGTTAGTTAAAAAGATGGTCACCACCACATGGGTGCCTGCAGTGTCCTGATGGCCCTTCTGGTCTCAGTGTGTTCCTCTGGGGTTGCCACTTTGAGACAGTCCAAACCCAGGTGTCCACGAGGTGGATGTGCCCTTCCCATAACTTGGGATTGCATGTGTGGGAGGACTTGCTTCCTGTGCCAGTTCCAGTTTTCCATAGTGAGAATTGCTTTCCAGAGAGGTTATCCAAATCTGCCTTACCAGGCCTGGCATCTTCCTGTTGTTGCTCTCTGTGTTTTTCCCACAGTGGATTTTTGTCTGGTGTGCCAATTCCAAGCCTTTTACCTCTGTGTAGGCCTGTTTGTTTTTCTTTCTCAGTGTGACAAGATACCAACATTCTGCCATTGGCTTTTCAGAGGAGCATATGTAGGAGTATTTCTAGGGGAGACATCACCATGATCTGGATAACCCAACCATAGCCATTCATAAGTTGTTTTTATTTATTATGGTGAGAATTTACACATTTATCTGGGCTGTAGGGTGAACAAAACCACATCCTTATTACATTTGCAGATGAATTCTCTAAACCCCCTTTAATCTAAGGTTTTCTATAAACTTCCCGTTTATTGATACAGAGATACTTTTGAAGTGCTAATTTTTTTTTTGAGTCCTGCAGCTTTCCCTTTTTAGAGTTTGCATGCATTCTGCAATGAAGAAAAGGCCATAAGCTAAGTTTTGGCCTGGTATTTTGTGTTTGGTAGTAACAGGTGTTTACTGTTTTCTGAATTATATTTTAATGGGGAAAATCCATGACACAACAGGACAGTTCACTTGAAAATAAAGGCCTTTTTACTTTGCTAATAAAGCTTATGAGAGAAAATGAAAATGCTGTGATTTTTCCATGCTCTAATCTGTAGAAAAACCTCTTACTCAGTGGATGAGCTGCCCTGAAATGTTGTGGTATGGTGAATGTCTAGATGTGGAATGCAGGTCTTCTGGCTGTACTTGTTTGGGGTTTTTTTGGTTTTGTTTTCATTTTTGGGGGTATTTTTTATTTTTGGGGTTTTTTTTTGTTTGTTTAAGTTTATTTTATTCTTTCAAGTGGAAGCCGAAGCACTGTATAGTTAGAGATCATAAATGAGGTGCTCAGTGTATTGTAAGTGGATGACAGTAACTTGATATTTTAGTTTTTCTGTAGAAAAAGATAGCCACAGTAAGTTTTATGTGGTTGAAGAAAGGCAGAATCTGATTGTGCATTATTTTCACTTTATTATGAAGATCCAGTTTAAGCAATGGAATTCAAACAACAAATCTTTTGCGCCTTAATAATTTACATCAATTTGTGGCTTTCATTTTTATTTGGATTAAAGTAAATAATATACTCCAGCTGATTATACAAGTTATAGCTTAAGATCCTGGAATACCCAGCAGAGTAGACTAATTTGGACTATATTTTAATTTTTTCTACTTCTAAAACTGGAATGGAGGATTATACAGTCTGAGAAAATTGCCTTCTCTGAAGCTTGTGGAAAAAAATTGCATTCTTCAATGTAGCAAAGCTTGTCCTGTCTTGGGCATAAATGATGCAGTCTACCAGACTAGTTAAAATAGCAATATCTAAGCATTCACCATTTTTCATTCTTGGGGTTGAATTACTGATTACTTGTGCTCAGTTGCTTTTTGTTGTTTTGCTTTTTTTTCCTTTTACTTTTAAATCTGATTTGTCTTTTAAGTTTACTATGACATTAATTTACGATACATAATTCTTTCTTTGTGCCTTTAAAAAAGGTGTTCATAAGCACTGGTGGAAAGTAGTACTTTAAAGGGATGTTGATGAAATCTTGTCATTTTCAAAAAGATCAATTTCACAGTGGTATCAGAAACTGCCTCTGATTATGGGTCACCATGCCAATTTTGTTGTGTTCTTACAAATGCAATTTCATGTGTTTTATCTCCTGCTGTGTTGTTTAAAATAGTAATATACCAAAGAAAATGAAAGCTGGTTCCCTAACTCAAAAGAGAGGTGTAGCAATTTCTGCATAAGGATCTATATACACAACTCAGAAAGTTAGTGGAAGGTATAAAAGCATAACTGTATCTAAAAATAATGATAGAAAAAAAAGCTAAGGTGATGCAGTGTGTTGAACATCATCCTGTTTTAACTGAAGGAAATCTGTTCAGCACAGTGTGTTTTAAGTTAGTGACTGACTAAATTTTAATACATCTTCAAACTGTCAAAATGTTCCTTGAACTGGACATGTGAGAAGAGAGTCCCTTAATGTTGTGCCCTTAGCCTGGAAACGTGAACCTTTATTTCTTGAGCTAGAAGACAAGCCCAGTAGTTTAGACTCTTCAGTCTCAGAATCCCAAAACATCTTTAGTATTTACTGAATAGACAATGGTGTGAAGCGTCATTTGAAATTTTACTTGCATGCCTTAATGCACCTTGCAAGTCTCGGTCTCATTCTTTTCCATGCAAAGGGAAGTAGTTTTACGGCAAGAGCAGCAATATATTTTTAACCCTAAGCAGCTCACCATCTGAGTCATTTGAGGCTTGGTAAACTACAGTCAGCATTGGGTTGGATTTCATTTAAATAAAGAAAAAAATCCCTAAAATATCAGAGTTAGTGTTTTCTACAGAATCCAGCCAACTGTAAGATGTTTCAATTTTGATAAGAAACTGATGGTGATGAAAATGACATAGAAGTCAGGAAGTGTTCCAGCAGAAAACTTCCCTCACTTGAGAGGAGGTACCATAAGAAACTTCCCAGTTTGTTGCCAATATTTGTTCTGTACACTTGACAACTGGTTTGAATGTTTGTAGAGGTTATTATCTGTAAACTTCCAAATTGACCTCCTGGCCAATTTCTTTCACCTACGTATTTGTCTAATCTGGGAGGCTTTTTCTGGAACTAGTGGGTGTCTGCATCTGTATTCTTCTGAGCAGAGAAACCTTGCTCTCAGTTCCTTGAAACCATTCTGTGAGCCACTGATGCAGAGAACAGTGCATGCAGTCATGAGACTCCGTGTTTCTCAGGCAAGAAACAACTTTCCCAAAGATACCAGTGTGCTCTATTCTTCATGTTCACAAACATTTGTAACCATTTAGCACTGAAGAGCTGCCACTTTGTTTCAGATACTCCTTCTTTCCTCTTTCTATACCGCAAGCTAAGGTTTTAAGTAAGAGATGCATGAGGTGGTCTTAATATTGCCACAGCTACCCTGGACAGTGATGCAAAAGGAATAAAAACAAAAGCCTAAAAGAATCTAACACTGTGGAGGTATTCCCCAGAATCTGTCTTGGAGGACCTGACTTAAGGGAATCAAAGCAGCAGTGAGCCTGCACTTCTGTGGAACAGAAATACATCTCTTGGAGCTACTCAGTCTTGTCTGGAAACATAGATAAGGTAAATCAAAGCAAGAGGAGAGTGAAAAATGAGCCTAAATCAAATGAAAGAGATTAAATTTTGTAATTTAGTCCTTACTGGAAGATAGCTGTGTAGAAAAACTAAGTTTCTGAGAGGTATACTCTGCAAGAAATCTTGCACACTAGAATTACTTATGTTAATCCCAACTCTCTTGGGTGTACCAGCTCAGAGGAGCCTTTGGCAAAGACACTGTTTAGCAGGAAGTATTGATCTGATGGTTAGAGGTGCTGAGTACCCAGGATCGCACACAGCAAAGGTGAATGGAGCACATCTCAAATGGCTTCTAAAAGCTGCTTGTGTTCAAGTGAATGCTCTGCTTGAGAACTTGGAGCAATACTGATTTTAGTAAGACTGTGTACATGCTCTCCTTTCCTGTTAGGAAATAAAAATCTTTTCACACCTATCACACATGGGGCAGAGCGAAGGAAGAGTTTCAGGTTCCAAGCATGAGGGATTTTGGAAAACAACTGTAAACATATTTACAGAGGAAGGTGTTTTATAAGAAAAAATGCAAGAAGTTTCTAGATGCTGTGGTGCAATGCTTCAGAGGTTATTTGGTATCAAATGAGATAATTTGAATGCTCCAAGCTTTATGCCTTATGCCTGATTTCATTTGGGTTAATCTGGCTGTGAAGGTATATATTCTGATATGGTACCCTGTACTGAGGCTATAGGCTGGCTGACTGCTATTTATTCACACCTGTGTTAGCACGTTATCAGAAAACCTTAAGACCCTAGGTTCTTGATTACAAAGGTTAATATTGCTCTGGCTGTTGAGTTAGAGAGGAATCTAAAAGCTTGTCTTCAAAAACAAGTTGACTTATGTAAACTTAGTGATACATCCAGGATTTTTCAGCATAATCATTTGTCCACAAATGAGTGGAGATGGAATTTACACAACCCAGGTTGTCCAAGCCGATGGCATAAATTCTATTAGAGCAGCATGCTCCCAAGAGGATAGAAAGACATCAATTTTTAATCTCTTCTGTGTGCTGGAGGAGTAAGGATGTGGTAAAGATCTATCCTGTTGTGACTTTGATTCTGTAGAAAGGAGAGAATGAATCTTCATAAGCCTGGGCTGAAAAAAATCCCACTTAGAATCAATGTTTGTGAAGCAGTGCCAGGATGCTGTCTCTTGGTAGGCAGAAATAAGTACGAGCACTAACCTTAATGGATTGAGGAAAGTCAACAGGTAGGTTTCTAATGACAGCAAGAGAATGTTGTCTGGAGTCTGAAAGCCTTTCAGAAGATTATGAAATGGTGCCTGACGGGCAGGCTTCAGTGGTACATGAGCACTTTGGGCAATTTTGTCATCAGCTGTTTTCTGTGTGCTGTTCTTTGCCATGTTAGCATCATTAGTGTCTGACATATCATGGGGAATTACATTGACTGATCTCCAGGAACAGCTGGATTCAATGCCCAGTGAAGCTAATGGTGGTCTTTACACAGGCATAAGTGGATTTTTAGTTTCCAGATGCTATTCACTGCATACTGTAATTGCATATTTTATTGTCCTCAGAAAAGTGGCATCTTTGACATAATGGTGTATCTGTGAAATGATGGAAATTCTTGCTGTTGCACTTGGGACAGTTTGATTTCTATCTTACTGTAGTACTTCTATTTAAATTAAAGCAGACTGAGTTTAATGATGCAAAATGCTACACTTAAATCCTTCTAGAGTAATTTAAAGCTTCTACTGCACATTACTAAATCTTTATATAAAAAACTTCACAGCTAATTTAATTATTAATACCTAATACTGAAATAACTGAACTTACCCGTAACATCAGATTAGCAGTGCTGTTGAATGTCATAACAATAATTATTACAGGGGAGAATCTTCTTCTGATAAAATGGCAAGTCTGCAATCCTGGAGGTTCATACATGGAGCAAGTCTAGCCTGGTGTATTTCTAAGGAAGGAAACTGGTAACTGCTGCTAAAGTTTTTCTGATTTTAGGTATTGCATGATGAGAAAAAGCAAATGTACTAGAAATGAATCCAAGGTGAGGTTTCCTGACTCTCTGAATTCACACTTTGATAGATTCATTTGCATTCCCTTGGAATATGGACATTTACATTTTTAATGGTTTTCTTTGAGTCGCTAGTTTGAGATCAAAGCAGATTCTACCTTAGTGTTCCAGTGGTTGTGGATGGCCCTTGCTGCTGTAGTATCAAAAGATTGCACAGTTCTTCATCCACCCATCTTCAAACCATTTATGTAAGACTTGAAATTGATTGTTTTCAGAAGCCTTTGAAAAAAATACTTTTTTCTTTCAAAAAAAGGGCCAAAATATAAATTATGATCCATTTTATTTCCATCTTCAAGCAGCCAATCCTAATTTAAATATATTGATATATTTATTTAACATATATATATTAATTTATATATTTAAATATAATTGATATATTGAATACCCAGTAAATACCCATTTGCTTATCCACTTTCTTAGGCTGCAACAAATTGAATGTAGGAGGAGCCTAGTAATTAGGGTTTGGCATGGAAAATAAAGAGATAGGCAGTTATATAGATAATTACACATCTGGAAATCAGGGAAACTGAAGTTTCAATTTCTTTTAAATGTCTTTGTTTTAAAGAAGTGAATCTAAAGGTGTAACTGAGAGAACATGTGAACATTTTTGGGATGGCAAGTGGAAAACATAACAAGTGTTTACACTTACTTTGTTACTTTACTTTCTTCCATTTTGGTTTTAAGCATTGTGTTTAAATCCAAAATGCCTTAAAGGTATGATTGGAAAACATGTTTCTGAGAGAGACTGCAAGGGAGTGCAAAATCTTAGCAGATTAAGTTAGGAATATATAAGAGATAGTATGGTAAATGGAGCAGAGAAAAAAAAATTGGTGCTAAGGCTGAAAGGGAAAGCTAGGATGAGAGTAGAGAAAATGCAAGAAAAGGATCCAGGCATTAGTGAACAGAACACTGACAAAAAGATTAAAGAAGAAATTAAGGAGACCTTTTAAGAGGATCCGCACTTGAATGTGTTGTAGTCTGATATCACATAACAAGTTTCTTTCAAAGACATTTCCCACAGGATAAAAATGGTGGTATTTTGTAATCAGTCTTGTTAGCAAGTTAATGTTGAAGCACGTGAGTGTGAAAACTTACCAAGGGGAAGTTGTTCTTTCGTTTCCTAACTCTGCAGATGGTGGAACCCAGAAATTTGAGGGTCTTTTGATCAATAAATATGTAAAAAGTGTATGTGGAGGTTATTTGTTTTGTTTTGGGGTTTTTTTTTGGAATCCCTGGGCCATGATCAGAATATACAGAATACACTGCAGTCTTCTAATGCTACTCAAGGTACTTGTAAAATAACTCAGCCTTGGCAAGCCATTTCATTCTTCCCTTATTTATAAATTTCTGGAGCTTGAAGTAAAATGGGATTAAATAATCTAGTAAACCTATCATACTCCAGTGGTGTCATCAGAAGAAGCATAAGATGGAGAAACAGGAATAAAGTTTAAAAATATCTTAATTCATAATATCCCTGCTGATCAGGGATAGCCTTACTCCTGTAACCTAAAGAGATTATCATCTTCCCTTCTGCCTCCTCAGAGAAGCAATATTTATTCTATTTCTGTCTGTCCCTTTTAAGAGATCTTGAAACTAAGAAAATATTTTCTGTTTTTGCAGCTGCCCAAGCTTCCCTAAACAGATTGACAGGCCTTTGTTTTCATCTAGTTTTTTCTCTTTTGATCCCACTCTTCCTAATATCATTGATTTCCTGTTTGATTCCCTGTCACTGCAGTAACCTAGGGGTCCTTAGAGGCCTTTCCTGAAGCTTCAGGGTTAAAAAGAGTGATATGATGCAGCTTGTGTGATTGATAAAAAATAGATATCACAGTGTTTCCTATTTTGTCTAGCAGGGTGACTTTCTGCCATCCTTTGCTTTGACAGCCTCGCCCTGCAGGTTGTAGTTTCAGTCTTTCCTCCAAATGTGTGTAGGCCAGAACCTTGGCAACTTATCTTTTTATCATCATTTGATTTCATTCATAGTGCCTGTGTATAAACATCTCTTCAGGCAGGTTCTGTTCTTGGCCACAGGGAAGGCAAGAGATGACATTCCCAATCCTGACAAATGTCTTGCTTTCCCTAAGGGGAAACCTGAGAGGAGCCACTTTACAGTGTGCCTACATTTTATTATTGTTCTTTAAACTCAAGGCTGGTTGCCAGGTTCATGTCTTTTGAAAATTAAACAAAACCAAGGCTTCCTTCTGGCTTGTCATTGACTTTTAAGGCCTTGCAAGTCACTGTCCTTGCTCCCTAAATTCTAAGATAGGGTCTAAATTATGCTTCATGACTTTTTGAAGGATGTTTCAACTATTTTTTTTTTTTTTCCCCCTACTGATAAACCTTTTCCCTCTCTGGAAAAGTTCCAGACCACAGTAAAGTCCTGGACAGTGGGTTTTTTAAAGAAATGTATCTGTTTGTGTCACAGCAGGTAAAGTGTTACTAGAGGATAGCGCCTATTTTAAAAAAATTATTTTTTGTAATTTGTAAATCTCTTTGCAAAGAGAGAGAAAACAATTTTCATTAGCATTTACTAAATTTAATTTCATTTTAAATAATTTTATTTTGGATTAAAGAGATGTGTTTATTGGGAAAACAAAGTAGACAAACTACTGGTTTTCATTAGATAGTATAGAAATTGCCTCAAATAACTGCAGAGCATTCAGACTTTGCCCATTTGAGCCCCAACTTGCGTGTCCCTTTTTGAGGTTTCTAATTTACCTAAGCTCTTTCTGCTCACACAGGGCTGGCTCAGGCTGAGTTACGGATCAAATGCCTGGTCAAGCTGCCAGTCTTTGAGACAACTTTCTCCTTCCCAAGGGGTTATTTTTGGAGGCCTTTTGGAGAAAAAAATAAAAATTAAGTAAATGTGCGCGTGTGTCTTTAAAAGAGCGGCTCTGGCAGATGCAGCATGGTTCACAGCATATTCTTCTTGAATCAAATAGGATGAGTATAAGTTGCCAACAACAGCAACAAAAGATGGTGGTGGGGGGAGGCAGAGGGAGAAACAGAAAATGTGTTGACAGTGGATCTGACCGACACAGCCCAAAACAATAGGATTCATGTTTAGCATGACTGGCTCTATTCATTCTCCTGTCAGTGCTTGACGTGCCAGCCTCTCAAAGGCAGCAAAGCTGCAGGAAGTGTCACTTCCTCACACAATATATAGAGAAATTTCCTTGACACTATATTCTTCAGCTGCAAATGCATGGTGCTTGATGGGTTTTTGATTAGTGAGTAGCTCTAAAAATCTGGTAACTTAATAGTTGTGATGCTGAGCAATAATATGCGTGCATGGAAAGGCCAGTTATATAAATCCTTGTGTCTGTTGACTGGGCAGGCTTTTCTCTTGTGCTACCCAGCACAGTATTTGAGCCTGCAGAAAGGCATAGGAAAAACACTGTCTGCATTCTGTAAATGCTGTTTTTCTGGTTCACATCACCTCAAGTACATTGAGCCCTAAGGTAGTGTGTGATCAGCTGCCCTGCAAGAACATGTTCAGCTTGCCGCTGATGTGCGGACTTGTGCCACATTTTCCTTTAAGTACGATCTCAGGCCACCATTTGATGACCTTCCAAGCCCTTTAATATGGCAAGAGGGATGGCTTGAAAATTGCATATAAAAAGTGAACCCCAAATTACTCTAAATTTGCAGTACTTCAGCATTCACTTGCACAATAGCATTCTGTTGCAGAATGACTGTGTCCACTTCAGGTTGTCTGGACAATGCCTCCAACCCCACTGCAAATCCATGCCTGTTTTTCTAAAACCACACCTGCATCTCATAGAGCTGCTCTTTTCACACTGATTTCTTGTTGGTCAAATTTGTGAGAAAATAGATACACTATAAATGACCTGAATATATTGTTATGTATATATTTGAATGTATCGTGAAACCTGAAAGGTATCTGAGGATACCTGAAGGGTGAAGGGTTTGTCTGTATATTCTGATGAGTAGTTGCTCCCTGGAGTAAGAGTGCTCTGAGCATTGGCTCACCATGACTGAGTAAAACCTTTGTCTGTTTAATTTCCATGCCCTACCAGCACTGAGTTTGCAGTGCTTGGTGAGAATCTGTTTTTCAATGGTTGTTTTTTTTTTTTTGGAAGATATGTGCTTGAGCTGTGCAGAAATATTGAGCAGTCTTGCATGCGTTGAAAATCTATTCAAGAATGTGGGGCAAGTGTCAGGCTCTTCCTGAAACCCACAGGGTTTTTCAGTTTTCTCAGGAAATGTGTCACAAATAATCTTTCTGGAAATTAGTTCTACTTTCTCAAAGAAGCAGTTGATTATATCCCTGCCCAGACTGTTTCAGTACATAAACAGTGTAAGTAGGTGAAAGGCAGGTTAGCCTCTCTGTAGTGATCATCATGACTGCTTTTCAGCTTGCTGCTTGAGAAGAAACCCCAAAATGCTTTACAGGCATTTCTTATTTTACTGAAATAGTATTTTTTTTTTCTTAAACACAGATACTATTTTCAGTACTGGAAGGTAATCCAGTACTTACATGTTTTGCAGTAGAGCTGACACCAAGGCATTCAGACTTAGTCCTTCTCCCCTTTTACTTTGAGAAGTTGATATCAAGATTTTGAATTGGTTGATAAAACCTTACCATGGTATTTGGTGGTGAAAAGGCTTTGAAAGAAGCCAAGTAGCTACTTCAAAAGCATATTTATTTATTTATTACTTAAATTAGAGTACAGTTGCAAATTGCAATTGATTCTTCAAATATTTTGGAAACACAACTGCAGAATGCTGGTGCTCTTGATGAAAGATGCATGGATAGCAATTTATTGTGGCTTTCTTAGGAAAAAATAATCTCCTGATGGGAGTTAATTAGAAAATAGTTTCCTTTTTGCATTTAAGCAGTGATTTATGGCTGCTTAATCATTATTTGATGATCTTACTGTATATAATTTTCCCCAATCCCTAACATGGGCTCAAGGACTTATTTTCTGGAATTCTCTCTACATCTGCTGCTTATTTCTGAGAGAAAAAGTAACCTAATATAAAATGAACATGTGAAGAAAAAAAAAAAGCAAGTAATATACAAATCTGTATTTGTAATATGGTAAACCCTTCTGCAGTCATATGGAAGATTTTATTTGTGGAAACTTAGGTGTCAATCTTAAGGTTTTATAATGACTCACTAACAAAGTGTTTACTTTAAAAAGCAGAACTGACTACACAAGGCTTTTTGAGATGTGCTGCTTTTTTATTTTTGCGTCTTTGTCCTTTGGGTCTATAACCATCTCTGAAAAATGAAGCTTGAGACATAGATTCATACATAATGGACTATTTATGCTACCACTGAAGAACTGTAATAGAATAGTTAGTCTTCGTTAGCCTTGTCATCCGTATACGTTCTAGGGTAGAGCACAGAAAGCCCAAATGACTTCTACCTGACCAATTTTTATTACACTTTTAGAAGGCTCTGCCTTGGCTTAAAATATGTGATGTGCCATTTCTCTTAGCAGAAACCATGTTCTTTTGCTTCTTCACTTTCTTTTAGAGAATGTATATGCATGAGATGATAATTCTATACAGTGTTCCCCTTCTGTGAGCTTGTTATATGCATTTTCATTTTTTAATCAGAGGTTTCACAAATTTCATGTTATGCAGGATGGATTATTGCAGACTGCAAATATAACAAGGTGACCTTTTGGAATGATGTTTTTATTTATATTCCTTGCATATCTAGGAAAGAGGACTTCCCCTCCACCTTATATTTCACCTTATATGAAATAGTATTGAGGGATTTTTTTTTAATAGCTGGAGAAGTGAAATCTGATAAGTCCTGCTTCTTCAAGCTTGAGTAACAGTTGTCTTCCCCATTTTCTGTAATTCAGAAAGAGAGAGATAAGCAGAATCAGAAACTGCCATCTTCTAAGGACAGGTAATTATTCCAAGGCCAGTTTGTGTAAGGTGGAATAGTTTTATGTAGCAAGCAGGTCAAGAAGTTACCCAGGCACCAGACTTGTGTCTGCTCCTGGGCCTTAGATCCGAAACACAGAAGTGACTGCGTATGTGGGTTTTATTTGTTTGTTCTGAGATAAACAAAGAGGAAAGCTGAAACTTCAGCCAGAATATATCGGCCTTCTGTAAGCATAGCTGATGACAAAGATGTGCTTTCAAGCCTGGCTCTTGCCTGAGTTGAGGGAAACAGAGAAGTATGGAAGTCCTATGGGATATACAGCCCTGAATCTTCCACAGGAGGTAGAGGTGTGAAACACTTATGAAACACAGTGGAATGTGTTTCATAATGGCATAAGGAATAATAAAAATTCAATAAGGAATGCTCCTGGTATTTCTTGTGCTTTAGAACATTGTCAAAGAACTAGTAAAAAGTGCTCAAGATGTCTTCTCAGTTTTATTCCTTCTCAGGAGTTTAAACCGTGTCCCTTGGAAATGTCCCAGCCACCACTGCAGCATCCTGGTACTTTGAGTTACTTTCTGGACAGTAAAAACAGCTTTACCAGTGCTATAAATGCATCTGCTGCAAAGTTTATTGATACAAAGCCCATGGAAGTGAAGGGGGGATGGGAAGAGAAACCTGAGTAGGGTAATGTTGGATGTAAATTCTACCTTATGCTTCAAGAAATCTTTTTTTGGCATTCTACTTCTAAGACCAAAGAGGAAAGTTGTTATCTGTATGTAAGGGAAAAAAAATAGAAAAGTGGAAATGCTTATGTATGAGTGGTAAGATGCTTTGCAAAGCTTATTTTTTTCAACCTGTAAAAGGAAGCATGAGGAGATGTTTCACTGGGATGACTAGGGGCTGAAAGAGTAATACTGAAAGAAAATCCTCTACGATCCTAGAATCAGGGAAATACCTCTTGGTTGCATGACATACCTGTCATGCTGATGAATAATACTTTTTCTTTGTAGACTAGTAACTGGTTTTGAGGTTTGAATTTTTTTCTCTGAAGTGTAAAGGAGCTAAATTTTGTTCATGAAAATGTGGATTGCTACCTACAATTTGATTTTAGATCTGAATATGTGAATACAGACTTGCATTACATTTTGTCTGGAACGGAGGATAAGGAAGAGGAGATCTGGATGTGAATACTTGCTGTGGTTCCCTTTCTTCAACTACTCTTACCCTTTATTACAGGCCAGTTATTTGTACATGCTCCGTTGTTATGCAACATGTGCAGATTCTTATATCCTGGGCAGTGCAGTTTTCCTCTTTCTCAGAAGTTTTATCTTACATTAGCTCTATTTTGTTATAAAGTATAGATTATTGTACAGTGATGATCTGGCATGAGAAATCATGACCTCAGTAAAGTTGTACTCACTTTTAAAAATGAAGGATTAGGAGTCATACCTGCTGCTGAGATCTAACTCCTAGAAATGTCTTTTCTATTGCTATTAAATACAGAATATTTAGATACCCTTTTCTTGCTTGGAAAGAGGCCAACGAGAGAGATTTAAAAAAAAAAAAAAAAATTCTAAAAAACAAGTTGTGCTTGGCACAGTCTCCTGGGGAATCCCGGGATCAGAGCATAATTTTACAGGGTTTTTACTAACCTCTGATTAGGAATTTGAGTACCAGGAGTTATGGGTGCAGAAGCATTTATATTAGGTAGAGTTCTGGTGTAGTCTTTTGGACTAATTTGACAAATTAATTACACATTCTCCCAGATAAAATGTGCCACAATATACTCAAAGTATTCTGTACTAATTGGTAATAATACAGTAGTAACTAATTAAAATGGTCCTGTGGTAATTAAGCAATATGATAATAATGAGATTCAAAACCCGCAGACAAATTTTAAAGCTTTATGTCTAGTCCTGTGACAGACCTGTAGGCAAAGTCAATGTGAGCTAAGTTTCTTCATCGTTTCCCAAACCAAAAAAGGACTTAAGACAGAAGTGACTGGAAAATCAAACTAAATATATCTACTGAAGTATTTAAATGCTGGGGAGAGCAGAATTTAGATTCTAGGCTTGAATGTAATATGTCCTTCTGCTTCATGAAATAGTTTCCTAATTTGCTTTCATGTTCATATTGCAGCGACTACTGGGGTTGTTTTCTCAAAGTTGCAGAAGTAGATCATAAGAAATATTTTTTCTTAAACTAGTGAGCTGGGAGAATTTCTGATACTAGAAGTGATAACAGGAATAGTAAGGCAGTTATTTTTCTTTCCTGGGTTTCCCAGTCTATTTATTACTTAGGTGCTTATCACTTGTGACAGAAAATAAGATGCACATTGTTTACAGGTACTGTTCTGCTGACTTGAGGAAAACAAAAACTTAGTCTTGGTTCCCACAAAGTTAGTAGCTGGAATTATTTCAAATTATATTAATATTTTGTTGAAGAGAGAACTGTATTTTATTATTAAGGTGGAAGTTTTCTTATTCTCTTTTTACCACTTTTGTAAATAAGAAAATTTTCTCAATATGATCTGTTGCCTACAACTAGCTGCTGTCAAAACACTACTTTTTCACTTTGGCTGGCTCCTCACAAACTTAAATTGATCAGTAGAGATCATGCAGCAACAAGAACAAGTTTGATACCTCTGAAAGTATCACTTCTGGAGTTTATTAATGTTCAAGTCTCTAAATTTCATATTCAAATCTGAATATGGTTAATGACAGATTTTTTTCCTGTGGAATTTAATATTTTATTTTTTTTCCTGCTTTCTAGTTTGCATTTTTCCTGATTTAAAGTAGGTCTCAAAATTTAAAAGAGAGCCTTTTCCTAAGTTACTAGACTTCAAATCTGTTCAAGTTAGAATGATTTTGAAGGCATTAAACAAATTTGTGACCTTTAGTTTAGAGCCACTTCAGTTAAAAAACAATAAAAATCCAAACCAAGAACACAAACCAAAACTTAAAACCTCTCCTCCTAAAACTCCAACCAAAAAAATGCAAACTAAAAAAAACCCCTTTTCCAATGAAATTTTCAGATAAAGTGGGAGCCATAATAATAGCATACTTACTGTTATTTTAATATCAGTGTTCCAAGATTATATGTGTTAAGTGATAGAAATAAAGATAGGTACTTTGAATAATCAGGTTTTTATTAGATTCTTCTAATTTTGACAGGGAACTTATTATGGAGTGTCTGAACAAGTCACTCCACATCTGCTTAATATTGCTTAATCTCTAAAATAGTGAAGTAATTATTCACTTGCATATGGCTTTTTATAAGCTGTTCTTGACAGATGACAACTTAAACCAAGCACATAGTTCTAAGTTTCATTAAAAAACTAATGCCAGGGCTAGTTTCACAAAAGTATTTGTGATCTTGGGGAAATTAGTTTACTCCAGCTGTGGTCCTGGAGGTTGATATTGCAGGAGCCAATAGAAGAAATATCTGTTTTCCATTTTTCAGAGTTTCTGTCTAAAATCATAAATTCTGTCTTGATTCTTAAAAAAAGGTACATTTATAGTACCCTGGAAACTACTCTTTAGCAGAGCTTGGGCTTTTAATTGACTTGCAGTGAGGCTTTGGGAAATGCAAATTCACAGGCATTTCATATGACAGGGAATTTCAAAGCGCTTTGTATTTCTGAAGAACTGTAGGGTTGTTAAAACAAAGGGTGAAGTTAAATTGCAGCAGAGTGGAAAAAATTTAAAGGAGGACTTTTTTGGTCATATTCTAATATGTCTCATGTAGGATGGCATTAACCTTTTCTTACTCTCCACTTCTTATTTTGCCTGGAAATGGAAATTAAAATGGAGACATCATTACAATAATTTATTGCGTGAGATTTTTTAAAAAAAAAAATTCTCAGCTTGTCTGAGAGATTTTTTGAGACTCTATTTTTTATACACACATGTAAATGATGAGAAGGTAGGAAATATTCTATCAAACTAGAAGTACAAAGATGATAGGGCACCATCTATAGAAAGTGACAAAGAATTTAAGTATTCAGTGTCCTTGATCATGAAGGCACTTTGAGCCCATGGTCATTAATATACAAAGAAAATTTCAGAGCCACATGGGTTGTCCTTTTGCCAAAATGATAAAATAAAAAAAAAAAGTATATAATCAAGGGGAGTACCACTAGTTCAGCAAAATCTGCAAGATTAGTGAGACGTAAATAAGAACCATGTTTGTAGAAACAGGGTATTTGTACCCTTCTTTGGAAAGTGATTATTTCTTGGGGCAATTTAGGATGTGGTTTTTGTGTTGAAATTGGAAACAGATTGCTTCCAGATTTATTACTGTTTGTGACCTGAGTGAAAGAAGTTATGTATGTTAATTTCAACTGGAATGTAAATTGCCCTCTACAAGACAGTCCTGTCCTGTCCTGTCTTGCAAGAAAGTGGACTAATTTGTTTGGTTGCTCCCACTTCCATTCTAATACCATGTTTGTGTGTAAATTTGCTGAATGTCTCTCCTCTAGCAGAACAGAAAAGCTGTTTAAGGAAAGGATTATTTTCAGAGTCTGCCTTTGCATATTCAGTAGGGCTCATAAAATGGTTTCTCATTACTGCTTTCCTTCCCTGTGTTATTTAATTCTTAACCATGGCATTCAGATCCCTGCATATTGTATCAGATTTTTAAAAGCAATATATTTAATGGTCATCTGTCTGTACTTCTCTGTGATACCCAGACAAGTTGTAGACGCTCCCTCATTGGGTATATGCAAGGTTGGGTTGGATAGGGGTTTTAACAATATGATTGGGTGAAAAGTGTGCCTGCCCATGGTCTCTAAAGGTCCCTTCAAACCCAAACCATTCTGTGAGTCTGTGTCATGATGACTTGGCACCTCTGTCTTATTTTTTTAGAGGGAATAGGAGGCTGAATATATACATTGTGTGGTTCTCAAGAAATAGTCTCTTATTTCTGTAATACCCTCCCAATGGCAATCTTTAGTGTCAACACCTGTATTTCAGTGTTGTAAGCCAGGCTTCTATACTCCATGAAATGATTAAAATGTTTGCAGCAAAAAGCTTGTGAAATTTCAAAGTGAAATAGGAAGGGAAGAACAGGAAAATGCCCTCCTGAAAAACCTCACGCTCCAGTCTTTGTACATTCACGTCTGTGTGCGTGTACACAGGCATATGTTTGTGTTTAAACAACATCTCCAGCATATTGGCAATCTCATTCTCCACTAAGTTCAGCTGCTACAGGAGTGAGGTGCTGCAGCTGCCTCATGTCATAAAGAAATGGTTTGGCAGCAGTCTTCTCTCCATCCCGACCTAGCAGTCTGCATCATTTGATTAATTAAAGCATTCATTTGTCTTTCAAAAGTCACAAAGCAGAATTGCACACATAAGCAGAGCAACAAGTATGAGAGTGGAAGACAGTAGGCAGTGACAAATGCTTAAGAACTGTTTAGGTGCTTTTTTTTTCTAGGATGCAGTCATCCTTGTTGATGCTTTGTGAGGTGCTCTTCCATTAACAGGTAGAGGGGCTAATAAGAATGATGAAATAGTGCATCGAATCAGTGTTTGTGCTGGGTCTGAACTAGCATTTAAACAATGTTTAAAAACTTCTGAAAATGTTATAAGGTTGTTTTCTAATATTCTTTTTTTTTTAAATAATGTGGATACTATTCAGTAAATTTATGATTATCACATTAACTTTCTATATGGGGTATTAATAATATGGCAAGTCTATCTACCAAACCAGATGCTTTTCACAGCTAGACCCTAACTTGATAGTTATGGATATGATAGGAAACATGAAAAGCTTCTCATTATTATCAGCTCATTTGTTGCATAATGAATGTGAAGATGTTATCACTGTAGTTAATCACCACATCAAGTCTGGAGTGGAACAGTGCACAGAAGATGTCTTAATTCTTATGCTGTGAAAGGTACATTGTGTATAAAATATATTGTCGATATGATGACAACATTGTGCCCTGCTGCATTTACAAAAGTAGTTAGCGGTCCCCAATGCTCCAAGTGCTTATGCAGCACTTTTCAATCTGCAGGGACAAATTCTTTGTGGCTCTGCAATTTGTGCAATCAATTAACTCTTAAAAAGATAAACAAGGTGTGTGTTAATTGTTATTTCTTTGATATAATAGTTACATATAGTTTACACACTTTTTCTACTTGAGAACCCTTAAGTTAATGAGAATATCAAGCAGTTGAGAAGGGACTTTATTATTTACCTGGAGATATTATAGAACTGCTTTTCAAGATGCCGTTGGTTGTATGTTGCATAAGAAAAAATGCATCCAAATAGATGTCTCATGGTGTGATTTTTAGGACTGGTCTGTTGCCAGGCTAGGAGCTGAACTTTGATCCTTGTGGGTCCCTTCTAATTCATGATGTCCTATGAAGTGCATTTCTTGGTAGGACCACAATGTTTTTCCTTCCTCTCCCTCTGTATTTCCTCTTTCTTATACTTCATAGCCAACAATAACACATCAGAAAAAGGGACTGGCAAATGACAGCTGGTTTTTAAATGACATTAACAAGATTCAGCAGATGATTTTGACAAATTGTACCATTTGCTGAATTAAATATAAGGGTAAAATGATAGTTTAGGACTTGAGGTCAGTTAGAAATATCTTGTCAGGATGTGCTTAAAATAATTCAGTGGTGATTGGAAGGAGTTTGTGCTTGTGCATATGTGCCTGACAGACAGTGTAAATAAGGAGGATGAGATCGTTAATTCTGTTCTTTCCAAATGTGAACATAATTTCCAATGATGCTGATGTGTATCCACAATGTTGTTGTAGAGTTAAACAGCAAAAATATCCAGTGCATATTCTGGTATTGTAAACTGTCAGCAGTAATTTTCAAAATTTCCTGAGCTCCACAGAACTCTAGCACATTGTGTGCAGATAAACTGACCCCAGACTGCCTCCAATCATACTAAAATTAGATTAAGGCAGGGCAAAGACAGTTAATTCTGTACCTTCAGGCTTGTGTCCCACCTTACCTAGCAATTTGCTATCACCTTATAATTTGTATGTTTGACATAAAACACCTGAAACATTAGCTCTTACTGTATGTAAATCTGTTCAGAAATTCTGAAAAAGTAGAGTCTTCATTTCTTAATTTAATTTTCAACCTGTCAAGCCACCATTCTTCCAAAGCTTGGTTGCTATGTTCCACGTACAACAAAAAGGAGAAGGTGCAATACAGTGGATAACTTCCTGAAGTCAAATAATTTAAAACAAATAACAGTTTTCAAAGCCAAGCAGAACTGTATTGGTTGTTTTACTTGAGATTGGGACAGTAAAAAACAACCATGTTTTGGCAGAAGAATGGAGAGACTTTTCTGTATTTAGATGATAACTGCATTCTTCTGACTTTCTTCGTATTTCAAACAGACTTCGCCTCTAGCAATTTGGCAGATTGAGACACCTGTAAAATTCCTCCTTCACCTCTGTTTCCAGTATTTCAGGTTAGAAAATGAAAACAATAAAGAGAATGAGTTGCTTTATCACTTTTGTGATATTCCAGTCATATAGCTGATCTGAGAACGGCTTAAACACTTATAAAAAGAACAGAAATGGACTGTGTGTTTTTATGGTGTAGCTTCCAGAAGGAGCAGAGGTATCTTTTGCAGTGGTTTGGGTAAGTGGTGCCACACAAATTTGGAAGCACTGTATGAAGCTCAGCAGAATCTTGTTTCCGGGTGGAACTTGAGGGAGACTATTCATAAACCTAAATTTAGGTTTATACATTCAAAAAAGTGTTTGCTGAACTTTGGTGTGAGCAGGGAAGACTTTCAGTCTCCCGTCCAGCTCTTTAATCCTTGGTTTAACTGTTGTGTCCAACTAAAAAGGTAGTTTCTCTTAATCAATTAACCACTAATATACTGTTTATATACTTTCACCAGACTGCAGAACTAGATGGCAAGATTGAGGGAGGGTGGCTTCCCTAGAAAATAATGTGGGGAGTTTTGTTTAGGGGTGGTTTTTTTCAATCCCACATATTCTGATTAAGTGTGGACCTTTATATTTAATAATTTCTCTGCTGCTTTTTTTTTTCCCCCATTACATTAAAAATGGATACAGTTGTTGTTTAATCAATGCATTCTGGAGGTAGAAGCGATTTGTATGCAGGCATATGTAATGAATGGTCACCCAGTGCCACTGATCTCAGGGAAACAGGCATTGCTCTGCTCATGGCCTGGGAAAATAGTCACTCTTCTCTACCCAAAGCAGATCTTTACAAAACTCCATTGGAAAAATGACAGTAGGCCTGATGCTTCTCTAAGTTGATCTGTCTTGTGTCAGTGGTAATAAAAAAAAACTGTAGGGAAGTTTTTCTGGTCTCATCTGTGCTGCTAAAAGTAACAAGTAGAACTTCCATACATATGTGTAGATTTAGGGTTGGTAAATATATTCTCTTAAGCTGATTGTTTCAATTTTCTTTTATATGTCCAATGATAAATAGTGGAAGGTATGTGCTAACATTTTGCTCAATGTCTTTTTTGGGCTTGTTAAAATAAGAGATATGTAAAGCAGAAAGACAAATCATACCTTTACAGTTTGGTGGCCATGGAGACATTACTTTCTCTGCAGAAGGAGATGGTGCAGGTGCTCCTCAGCCTACCCTGCTGTCTCTTTTAACATCATCATGGGAGCTGTGAAAGTCTTGAAAAATTAAAATGAACAAACAAGTAGTGTTTTCAAAAATTTCAGCTTGACCTAGATGCACTCTGGTGCTAAGATCCCTGTGGTGCAGGGCAGGGAGGCTCTGGGGAGCAAACACACGAGGCTGATGATTCCAGATGCACAGGATTGGCTGTGCCCTGAGCTAAAGCCCCACACGGGCCCCCGGTGAGGCAGCCATGGTCCCCAGGGACTGTGGGGCTCAGCGACTGAGCCCTGTGCTGCGCTCAGCATCCGCAGCCTGACGTGTGAGGTGGCTCAGGACACGTCTGCTGGGAGCTCCCTCCTGATACGGGAGGTGGAGGAGTTCAGCTCCCTTTATGCTGCAATGACAAAATTAAGCATGCCACACTGTTTCTAAAACTTAGTTAACTTAAAAGACAAAGGCAAAGCATGTTGTTTTCCCTTCATTGACAAAGTCAAGATGTACTCAGCTGCCTTTTGGTCAATAGAGAAGCTTAACAGAAGCTCTAAATGTGTCACAATGAAATTTAGGGTCTAATTCTATGAGTGCATGTTGAATTCCGTGATAATGGGAGCTGCATGCACAAAGCAAGGAGTCTGTATATGACTTCCTAAATTCCTACATTACTTCAGCCCCTCTCTTCTAAAACTCCTGCAGTCCCTCTTGTTGTTGTTGACAATAATACCATTATAGCTGGCCTAAGGCTGCATGCATATATTCAGTAAATCAGAAATGGCAGTATGCAGTATACCCAGGCATTTGCCACTGTAGTTAAAAATGAATGGATTTGATACAAATTTTCCCAACCAGATGATTCACATGAACTAGAAATAACATGAGATTTGGTTCTAAAATGTATCTGAGAATCTCAGATATACCAGTCTTAGGCCTTTAGAAATTAATGTTTCCTAACCTTTTTTGATACTGGGGAGCTGGACCTGCAGCAATGAGCTCATATATCTGAAGGACATTTCAGATGAGATCTGCCGTGAAAAGTCAAAACTCTCAACTTCCAGTTCTGAGTATTAACAGCACATCCATCCTTCTCCCAGCAGCACTGTAGAGTTTCTCATTCAGAATAATAATTCAATAGCAGCAGTTGAGAAAACACAGTGGAATTGGATTCAGACACTGGAAAAAGTTGGCGCGAAGAATAGTCGTAGAATCGGGAGCTGCTGAGAACATGAGATAGTCACTCAAAAAGTTTCTATGTAGGCTTCCCCATTTTCTTTTCTCTCCAAACATTCCTGGAATGAACTAGTCAATTACTGAGCAAAGCATTTATGGCTTTTATTGGTGAGAGGGGTGTGTGCAATGTTAGAAGGTGAAAATCAAACACGTGCTGAAATTGAACTGTGACCTCAATTCACAATGGCATTTAATCCATGTGCTCTTTGAAATAGGGTACTTAATTTTCTGGGACTAATATGGGGCACTGAGGTCCAGAAATGTCGTAATTTCATATGTAATAAAATTATAGCACTTAAGAACACTTGAAGCAGTGGACTTTGTCCTTTCTTTGTTGATAGAAAGATGATCAGTGGTTTAAATCTCTTCTGTCTTCATCCTTGCAATCATGATGCATTTCCCTCACATTTTTGTTTTCTGGACTGATTCCACAAGACTGATCAAATCACTCTAGAAATAGCTGATAATATCTAATTTGACTTATATTTTTTTGGTGTGGTCAGTAGCACAAGGGATCTTTGAGAAGTTGATCTAATTATGTTATTGGTATTTGAACTTATTGAGCATTTCTCTGATTTGGTCTCTGTTAACTTAAAATGACAGATTTTTGGTGGCATGGCTGAGTGCAAATGAGATAGTTAAATGCAAAGAATTCTCTGCTAAACCACATGACATTATTGATGTGCTGAGGGTTTTTAAAAAGCCAGGAGAGAATTATGTTTGTGCTGTCCTCATCCCAATTCTGAAATAAAGCTAGAAGTAATGACATGCTAATAAAACAGGAGGGGGAAACTGTGCAGAGTAGTTGCTGTGTCAGCTTGTCGGCTCCTGATGCAATCATGGGAATGCTCCTTGAGCGTAGTTAGAAATGACAGGTTTGGTGTGAGGCCACTTCCAGCTGAGATGAGCAGTGGGACTGGAAGAGAAATGAACAGCATTACTTTTGTATAATTTTGAAGATTTTCTCCCTTTGTAAATAGTGTTGTTGCATCATTTTTCTAGAAAGTAAGTGCCTTACAGTCTCTATAGAAATAATTGTCTTCTTCTCCTCAGCTGTTATTACTTTCTGTAACAATTTTTCTTATGGCCGAAAGGATTCATTCTAGACATGTACTCCAAGTAAGCTTGTGGTCATCCCAGTTCTCTCATTTCCAGCTCTACATGAAGAAATGAGAGAGCATATAGGTCTCACTAGGGAAGCAATTTGAAAATCTGATACCCTTTATTTGTTCATTTGTGTTGTTTGACTTGGCTGAATGACAATATATTGAAGAATACACATAAAATCTTCAGACTTCAGGCCTTGGCAAGAAAATATCCTACCTCATACATAAGGTTTAAGTTAACCTTAAGTTAAAGGCTGCATATTGAGCTACAGGTAAAAAAATCTTTATATACCTCTTTCACATTAGAAAGATCAGTCCTGTAAACTAGAGGATAATTCCTGAAATGACAAAAAATGGAAAATATTCCAGCAATGCTTTAGCACTGTCCAAACACTTACATCTTTTCATTGACATGGCTTTTCTTTTAGGAAGTAAGCAAAAATATTTTCCATCCCACTCTGTCATATAGAGAGATACACAGACACATGAAAAACAGCTGAAACAAGGAAATAAAATTATATCTATATGTGGGAATAGCAACAATTTAAAAATGATTCAGGGATTTTGTGGCTTGGCTTTCTTTTGCTTTTCGGTTTTCAATTTTATATAACAACTGAAATTAAATTTTGAAAATCAATTGCATAATAAAATTTCTCTTATCACTGTTTGAAAGGGTAATGTATGTGCTGCTGTGCACTGCCATCTCCTGAAAGGAACAGAGTAATCTTTATTATATCTTAAAAGGCTTTTTGTGTAGAGTAGTTAGATACTCTAATGAATAAGGCCTGAATTTTTTAAGGGAAACAATCTAATTCCTGCTTGGATGCTCAGACATGAACTATGTTTAGAACTTTTTTGGCAATTCACCTATATATCCATGTGTTTTACTTACGGAGATACTATGTGTTTTATGTATCTGTGTTTTATTTTATGGAGATATTCCTACACTAGAACACGTGTGATGACATTGGACGTTTCATTAAAATGTCCAATACAGTATTGGTTATTGGAGCAGTTTTGAAATTTGCCTGAAATATGGAGCCATAAAAACATAAGCAGTGGTCAGAACAAAAGTGGAGAAATTGTACTCGAGTGAGAAACAACAGCACTTGTGAAAACAGCATGGAGTTTGATCTAACCCGGTCCTTTATATATTCATGTGCTGCCGGAGGTAGGGCTTGTTTCAGGCTGAGAAACTGGAGAAAAAGCATAGGAGTTTATCAGGAATATCTGTGTGCGAAAGAAGGACAAGCTTGTCAAGAAAGCTCATCTGTTGAGAACCTGGATGGATTCACCAGTCCAGGATTATCTTGGCAGCAGTTCTGTTGCCTAGTGGAAGGGCAAAGATGCTGAAAGGTATTTTTATGATGACACATATAAAAGAAACCTAGTTACCTGGCACTTTGCTGTATCCTCTAATCAAAAAATGACCTGGATTATTTTGGGGGACCATGCCAGGCTTAAGATGGTATTTCCCATCTGTTGAATAAGAAGCTGTACTCCTCAGTGTTGGCTGGAAGATCTTTGTTTTGCCATGCTGTTCTGCAACACAGTCGACAGCTGCCCTGTGTGTGCATGAAATCTGTGTATGTTCACTTCTTTACAGTATAGCATTTGTGGCAGAATTACTCTACAGGGATAGAATTTTACTAATTACTATAATTATTTTCCAATTCTTTTTTCCCCCTTATTTACCCTTGTTACTAAGTAGCCGTGTAGAATTGTTCCGTCAAATGTTTGCAGGGCTATGTCATTATTGTCAGTATAGCTGTAACCCCCAAGTGAAGCCTGTGTGGGTTTTGTTTGAGTTCCATGGGGTAAGAAGCATGTTTTAAGATGCATCTTGGACACAATTTCTTGTCCCCTTAAATGCTACATGTATCCTCAAATAGCTGTTTTGTGGAGAAGACAGGGTTTGTAATATCTTGCATACCAAGCATGTTCTCAGCCATGTGCAGCTTTGCTTTATGGAGCTAAATAAAACAAAGGAAAATAGAGCAGGGGCAAGGGGAAAAATGAATGTTTTCAACTGAGATTTGCACAGAGATGACAGGTGAATGAGGTGGAGAGGTAAAGAACAGCTGTTCCAGATGGTAGGAGCTTCAGGAGTGAAAATGCTGGAGTCAACGCGGTCAGATTGTAGGAAGAGATGATGCTCATGAAGGATGAGTGGTGCTGGCAGGGAGATGAGTGTCAGAGGTCACTGGGAAACACACAGCAAAAACTGTGTATGAAATTTATTTATCTTAAAGTACCATTTTCTCTAAATGAATCATTTTCAGTTCTTTCCAGCACTGATTGCGGGTGTTTACCTGCAGTCATCTGTGCTAGTATTCTCTGTTGTCTTTGTTTGCCTTGACACATTCACTGCCTTAGCTGGGTTCTGTACTGACAGCAGACACTCAAGAATGAATAAATAAACACAGTTTCCAAAAGTCTGGTTTTGAAGCAACCCTTCTGTGCCTCTAATCTCCTGCCTGGAATTGAAAGCTTTAAAAGTGCTTGAAAATCTAATAGCCTTGATTTTAAGGTTTCAAACAATCTTGCACTTGTCATAGGACTATAACACCATAGTTCAAGCCATCTCTGGATAAATAGTTCATAGAAAAAGCAAGTGTGAAATGATAGGAAATCAGTGATGTTAAAAGTGATGCTTTAGTTTAAAGAAAGAAAGCTTAAAAGCTCTGGATTAGCCTTGGAATTCCTTTTCAATACACCTGAAGAACTGGCTAAGTGAGAGCTGGGCACTCTCACTCTGCTAGCTCCTCTTGAGTTTATTGGTTCCCTGTTTACAATGTTCTGCTTAAATATTTTGAATAAATAGGCAGAACATTCACTTTCTGTGAGATTTATAAAGGCAGAACTTATTTTAAGTAACCATTTAAATTTAACTTATTGACTTCAGTAGTCAGACAATTAGCTGGAGATGTTGTTTTGCAAATCCTCGAGGTATTACACCTGAAATAATTTATATTGGCTGCTGACCTGTCTATTGATCGTGAGTGTCAATTCTACCTTGTTTTCCCAGTGCTGCTACCTTTTTAGGCTTATCCTCACATTGTTTGAGCTTTATATTTTTTAATTGTCAGTAGAAGTGATGTAGATCCTAGCCCACTGTGGTATTCAGTATATTAAATACCACCTTTGGAAGAAACTCAATTCTCATTTCACGGCCATGTACTTATGCAGATCATTTGCTTTGTACCTAACTAGTTTCCCCCAATATTTCTAGCTGGAATCAATGCTTCTCTTCCATTTTTGACTTAGATTAAGTCAAAATGTAAGAATTCTGTATATTGTGAAGTAACTTTGAGGCTCTGTGCAGAAAGAACTGTTCTTGAGGAGTGAGGAAGGGATGATATTCTAGCAAAAAAAATGTCCAAAGTGTTTATGATTAATGCTTTGGGATACTGCAGGTGAAAGGTGCAAGGTGATTTTTCGTTCTTTTTCTTTTTTTCCTCCACAGGGGCAATTTTTGATGAATCTGCTAAAAAAGATGAGGAAGTTTTTCGAATGGCAGTTGCTGATCTCAACCAGAACGATGAAATCTTACAAACAGAGAAAATCACATGTTCAGTGACATTTGTGGATGGCAACAATCCTTTCCAGGCGGTTCAAGAAGGTAGGACAACTAAAGAGATTTCCTGCTGTTGTTTCCTCACCGACATGAAAAATATTACCCTGGTAGTTTCCTAGCTTTATGGGAATTTGTCATTTTTGTTGGCTTCTTTTAATATGAAATATCGCAAAAATAATTTGATTTTGGATTTAACTGCTTTAGTTTGTGTTGGTCCTAGTGACTTACGGCTACAAAGTCAGCTTTTATCCATTTTCTATTTGTAGGCTGAAATTGAAATGTGATAAGTCGTACAACACTTTGCCTACATCTTTCCTCTTTTCCAGGTTGTTTTGAAGTTACTTGTCAAAATGATGACTACTTCCTACTACTTTTTGGTTTAATTTTGTGCAAACTAATGGCAATTTGTTGGGAAATATGGGTTGTTGTGTTGATAACCTTTTCAACCCACACACCTGGAAAAGTGGCATATTTTAAAGGAGGGATTAGAGAGAACCTGATGACTCTATGTTGCCCGTGTCCAATGTGATTTTGTTCTTAGCCTGTCCTTTGTGTCATTCCACAATTACTGGACAAGGGATTGTGACATTGCTTTGGGTTCCTTCGATAGCAGAAGGATGATAATGGAAAGTAATATTTGAAATCCTCTGAGCTGAATTAGTAAATCTGAGCCGTTCCCTGGAAAGACAGGGAGAAGTCTTTAGCAAACATGGATTCTAATTTGAGGTTTAAGCATTTGTTATTTGTTTGCTCTTCTGGCACACTAACTTCTGCCTGAGATACCAAAGTTATTTACTTGCAGGTATATTAGTAAATTTTTCTTAAAAACAAAACTAAATTTTGATGATTTCTTATATTATTATTGGCTCTGTATTGACACTTGAGATTTAAGGGAATATGCAATTAGTTGCTCTGATATTTGTGAAGTCAAAGGTTTGCCTACAATGGATTATTGACAAGGCAATGCTAATGAAAAAGCCTTTAATGCTTATTTTGTTGGCTTTTGTCAATGACATTCTTATTTTTGGAGAATTTATTAATTTAGCAATTTTTTTTTCTGGTAAATTTTACAAGTAGATAGATCTGAGTAATTAGAAATATTGCAGTCTGTGCTTGATAGGGATGAAGCAGAAAAAGACATGATTTTGAAAGTATTCCAATTAGAATCAATTCCATCTCTTTCAATCTAAGGCTAGCATAGAAACTAGAACTAGCCAATACTTTTAGAATTCAGAGGGGAAAATGACTAAGTGAGCTCAACCTTTTTAAGATGCTTTCTACATTGTTGATATTTAAGCTTTTTTTTTTTTTTTTTTTTTTAATCCAGGATGGATAATGCTAGCTGATACTGTGCTTAGCATTAATTGACTTTGAAACTTAGCAATTAATTTCCTGTATCATTGTGATGGAGTAATTGCAACCTATTTTACGAAGTTACGTTTTAACTTGGAGAAGCTAAGAGTGCCTAGTAAAGTAGGACATTCCAAAGGAGCTAAAGACTCAATATTTCAATATTTAGTTATTATTTTATGCAGAAGTTGCATTTGTCATTTTTGAAAGTATAGTCAACATTTGAAATGTGGATGGAGCAGATTTGACATAAATTTCATTACCATCTGTTGGGGAGAAGAAAGGTCTGTTACAATATTGATGAGTTCAATATTTTCCAGTAAAAACTGTTTCTTGTAAATAGCAAATATCAGATTCCCTATCTTTTAAGGACCCTGTCTTTTGTTTGGAATAATTCAAGTGAAGAACAAAGGTTTTCATCTTTTGCATGAATGTATTGCTGACATTTTGTTTGTTAAAATATTTTACCACAGTTAATGTGTTTTGTTTTAACTGAACACAGGCAGAGGCTCCAACGTAATAATTTGATTACTTGGCACCAGTTTCTTGCCTTTCTCCTTTTCTGTATGTCTAGATCACTCATCCCCTGCTCTTAATTGCATTTCTTATAAATTATAGTAACAGGGAAGGGAACCACTCTAACTTTTGCCACATATTGCCAAAAGTGGCATACTGGCATGGTTTGTAACTCGGACAAATACTTAGTAAAAGTGCGCTGTACTGAACACCAGAGAAAAAGGTTCATTTAAACATTAAGGCCATTCTGGTCCTTTATTTGTAAAAGAAATACTAGAACAAGACTAAATCTCATATTTTTCCATGTGTGACATTCAGTGTTCTCTAACTTGCCTTTTTCGTGCAAGCATGATCGTTTCCTTGGAATCATAACACCACTAGTCTGAGGTTCATGGCTTGTCCTACCAAGCAGAGCCTAAATGTTCAAAAAATATACTATTCACTATTCATTTAATTTAGTATTTTCTGTTTTAATTATTTTTATAGGAATGGCTTTTTTAGGCCACAATATCTGGAGTTTTTTATGGTTTACACTTTTTCTTATTGTATAAACTACAGAAGAGCCTTTAAAACCCTCAAATTTTAATGGCTGGTAAAATGCTTATTTAAAGCATTAGATCTGTAATAATAGCTTAAAATTGGTTTGAATTTGTCTTTAAACTGACCTTTTCAATCAATAGAGAAGAATAAAGTATTTGCCTAGGACTGTGAATTTCAGTAGACCAAGAAGTCATGAGCAAAGTCCTCATGAAACAAGACATTAGGTACAGAGTTATTTTTCATAATGATGCAGTAATGGGCCATCTGCATAATTTCTCTTATTTCACTTTATTAGTGAAATTGGCAACTAACTCCCAAACAATGTAAACAGAAACACTCAGACACTTCACAGTGATTTTGGGACGTAAAGATTAAGTAATTTGAGAAGTTTGCCAGCTGTGCAGTACTGTGTTCTTCCTGCTGAATCTGTTTTTGAGTTATTATGGTGCCCTTAAATGTCTTGCACTTGTACCTTAGGGCATCTCTTTAAGCTCTGACTGGGGGGATGATACTGCAGCAAAGCTGAGTGGTTTTATCCTAGAAGACCTGTAAATGGCATGCCCCATAATATCACTGGAAGTGCCCTTGGGGACCCTTTCTGGGCATGTTCTAGTGCACAGACACAGGAGATAAAATTCTTGAAGTTAGGAAAATTAGTTTTCCCTTCTGCTGGCCCCAGAAAGGGCCAAAAGCAAGAGTGGTTCATCCTGTGCCCTTGTGGAAGATGCAGCCCAGTCGCTGAGATTTGTCACAGAGATGCCTGTGGAAACGTCCAATATGGCAGTTTCCTTCCTCTCTCTCTCTTTCTTTCTTTCTTCAATATAAATGCTTCACAATATCTATAGTACTCTTCTGTGCAGTGTCTCAAAATATTTGTGTGATTGAGAGAGGAAAAATATTGTGATTGGCCTTTTTATGCTGTGACCATGTCGGGTATCACAAGGGAAAAGCAGAAACTTGACTTTTCTTTGTATATAGATATTGAAAGAAGTAGGGATAGTCAGGTATTGTGTGGCAGCTAGGCAGTGATTTAGCACTGTGAAACAAGGAATTATGATCTACATCCATACTGGTGCTAATAATATATATTAGTATAATCTTTACTTTCATTCCCATGAGACGCCAATTTACAGCAGTATTTAAATTGGGCTGGGACAGGCATTCAAAAGGGTTTGAGTTCTACACATACTTAAACTGTAATTATTTTTTTTTTTATATAAAAGACATGCTTCTCTATTTCTTCTCCGTGAACTCTTTTTTATCTCACTTGGAAATTTCATTGAAATAAATACAACATTTATTTTCTTGTTTGTCAGAAAATCACTCTGTGCTCTTATCTTTCTCTTAGTTTTATTATGCTGGTGCTTAGTTCAATACACTAATAATTAAGGCTTTAATTTTATGGTTCAGAGCCTGCTGTTTCCCCCAGTCCTTAATTTATCATTAATAGTACAGCCATGCAGTAGCTGAATGGCTGATATAAAAAGTGTGATGGCTTTTGCATTTTTGTGGCAAGTGGAGGGAAGGGGTGGCTTTGGTAGCTTGGATGACGAGAGTTAATTCTTCAACTCGTGCTGATACACGTCCTTGAGCAGCACAGTTTCCTCAGCCCTCATGCTGCCATTTCAACATGCACACTGAGGTTATGGAGCAAACTCTGCAGGAGTTTGCAGTGCTGGAGGCATCCACAGCATCTGGAAAGTAGTCAGAGCTCGGCCAAAGATGTGTGTCGTCCTTAGAGATCCATTGGCAATGTCTTAACCTCATGGCAAACATTTTATTTTCATTTAGTGCTGGTGGGGTTTTTTTAATCTTACTCCTCATAACTCTTTTTTTTGGTCTTGTTTTGACAATATCACATTTTACTGATCTTGAATAATAATTCTATCATAATCCAATGTTTTCTTTTACAGGTTACCTACAACATGTGACAAATAGGTTTGACTGATGCTGTTTGAAATTAACTTTGTCGGACACTTTTTCCTATTGCAATCACATATATGTGAGGCTCATTTTTCTTTTTTTTCTAACCCAACCTTTTTGTCATTCAGGGTAGTCACCAGAGTATGCTTACAGACACCAACTCAAGCCTTCGTAATGGCTTTTGAAAGCTTATTGTGATCAGTGAAGTAAATAAGGCAGTGAGTCATAACTAAATGGGATTCAGCTGTAGAGCAACAGAGGTTTGTAGGGCAGCAATATGTATGAAGGTCACATGCAGGATTTCATTCAAGCAAAGTTTTATGGTCAGAAATTACAACCTGATGGTTACATCTGCTTTGGCCTTTGGGACTAGATGAGTGTAATAAGATTGTCCTTTCCCATTTCTCTGATCACTGTAGAAATCTGTTTAAATCCACAGATTTCATGGACTGCTAAACTTTCTTTTACTTCGTGTCAGTTTCCTCTTGATATTTCTCAGCCTTCCTTGTGCTCTTTATTAACCAGTACATGTTCAGTTTGAGATTAAACCTTTACAGGGCTGAATTTCTTCACTGCCCCTCCATTTCATTTCCTATTTGCTTTTTTATTTCCCGGTAAAATGGATTTTGATGTGAAAAGATATAGTGAGGAGGAAAAAAAAAATCAAGTAGGACCTGAGCTACAAAAAGTCAAGGAAGAGGAGGAGAAGCATTTCAATAATGATATAAAAACCTCCTTTGTAAAACTAGAAACAGTTGGAAGTGTTTGCAATTGCAAATTGCTTCTATCCTGAGCACTTCAGATAATACGATAGATTTTATGAATTGCTTGTCCTCTGTGCTTTCTCATAATGCACCAGCAGTTGCAGCACTTTGTTCTCGAGGTGCTGGCTGAGGAGCCTACTCCCTTACAGAGGCTTTCTTCTCATTTAAGTCTTGCTAACCCCACAAAATCTATCAGACCCCCAATCTGCATAAGTGTACCATGGGAGTCCAGGTGATGAAAGCTTAAGAAACAGGATCTTGCTACACTGGTGATAACATCCTGACAGTTGGAAAGGCAGTGGTTGCATGGGAGAGAAGATCAGGAAGAAGGGAGGAGTGAGCACTGATGGAACTAGAAAAGGGACAGTTAGTAGAGGCTTACTTTAGGATGAGCAGGACGCACATTTAACGCATTTTCAGCAAATTTCAAAGCTCTTATGACCTTTTTTTGCCCGGAAGTAATCTACTCAGAATGTACTGGAGGCCATAAAAGGAGGTCAGATTTATTCTCAGAAAGGCCTCAGAGTGGTACAGCTGATGCAGTAATTGCAAGACCTCCATCACTCTCCAGCCTTTAGATTTTGAGCCCCGTTGTTTTCTAGTTCCTAATTCTTTCTGTAGTAATGTTTTCTTCACTTGTAAGACAGCTTCCATTATCTTAGTTTCCAGTTTGAAAGAAATCTTTAGCAGCTGTAAGCAGCACTAGACTTTCAGATACTTGAAGATTAAAATAGTTTATATTCAGCTCTGAAAAATTCCCCCAAATCCACATAAAATAAAAAAATCAGCGTATCAAGAATGGCTTTTTCAGGATAGTTTAAACAATGTGAGAAAATAAGCTATATTATGATGGTTGGAGATCCTTCTCTGCAGTAGGCTTTCCAAATTGCTGAGGCAAAGAGGGGAGGAAAGAGCCATACTGTAGCACAGGCTAGGGCAAGATCCTGGCTTCCTTTAGGTGCTGTTATGCACTATCTCCCAGAGCGCCTAAACCCCATTGAATGTACACTTTATGGATGCTGCATGTGTTTGTTGTGGTTTAAGGAAAGAAATCTGGTGTTTCTATGGAAACCACTTTTCTTCAGGTGGCCAGGAGACCCAGTAACATCCCCCGTTACACTTGGCTGCATTGCAGCATTGAAATGCAGCGCTGTGACTGAAGGAGTTTGCGTAAGGCCACACATCAAACCAAGGGCTTGGGTGCTTCAGAGTTTGCATTACCTACCACACTACATCTCTGGGGTCTTTCCCCCCTAGCCCACCACTTTCTCATGACTTGAAAACAACAGGAGTGATTTCCCTAACGCTGATGCCATTTGCCATTTTTGGTTGACAAAGTTTGGCTCGAATTAATTTTTATGGCAGATTTTGACATTTTTTATCAGAGCTTCCACTTTCAAGTGACAGGCAGGAATTTTAATAGGCTTGAAATAATTTCTTTCCCAGACTGTTGCTTGAAAAGCATGTGACTGTGAGACTATTAACCCCTAACCCCTTTTAAAAATGTGGATCAAATAAATGAATAAATACACGCTGGACAAGTGTGATGCCTTTTGATGGTGAGGTGCAGAGTGAATTTTATCACATTATAAATAGGAAAAGCTGGACAGGCTTCTATTCTGCAATACTTACACTTGAAACCTAGATTGGATCATTTTGGATTTTGCAATAGACATGTTTCCACTTGCAGTTCACAAGTGCCCAATATGTGTTTTCATACATTAAGCACAGAGCTTCAGTCTGCTGTGTTAATGTACTCTGACACACTGCTAGGGGTTTACTTTTAAAGAGCTATGCAGATTGTGATGTGATTAAATAATATCAGTAGTACGTTTAAATGTTTAAGGCCACTGTGCCTGGAGGTTTCTGGAGTATTTTAACAAACAGAAGCATAGAGACAAAGTAAATGAGAGATGCTTCATCTTCCTAGATGCCAATTATTTAACTAGCACCCTAAGCTATCAGTCCCCTAAAGTAATCTCCTTAAATAAGTAATGGACGCCCTATCTGGATTTCCTTCTCATCTTTTTGTGAAGCAATGTCCACTAAAATCACTAGAGCAGTCAATCATCACTGTCCAACCAGACATGTATATTCCCAGACAGGCCTCACAGCCTGCAAGCTTGCAGCAGGTTGTGGCTACCACCAAGCAATGAACTGCTGCATTCAGCTGTTTTCTGCTGTACAGAGTCCTCTCATAATGTTAATTGGAGATGTTGCTTTTGTTTCTCCTGGCTAAATTCTATGAATTAAGTGGAAGTCACAGGTCCTTGTTTTACCATACAGTTTAGTTACAAACATGGATCCAATTCCTTACAGATCCATATTTGCTGCCTCTATTTCAGTGCCTGTCTAAAAGTCAATAGAGTTAATTAATTTTAATTAATTAATTTCTTAATTTAATTCTCCCCTTTGAGCCTTCCTGGCACTTCTTCACTTGATTCTTAAAAATATTTTGTTTCATTTGCAGGCTGGTTTTGTTATAACCCGTTAGCTCTTTGGTCACTGTATTCTTAGTAAGTAGACCAGTCTGTATTTGCGGAAATTGGGTATTTGTGTGCTTCAAATAATTTTAAAGGTACTTGTGTCTCTCTCTTTCCCACTCTGTATAACCAGAGACAAAGTGTACTTTATGGAGGACAGTAGTGCTTTAAAATCTAATTTTGGTAATGAGGAAATGAGCCATGACAACTCTGGAGGTGAAGCCTGAAGTGAATTATGAAGGTCATTCTCTTAGATGGGGAAATTAATTATATTTTAGCTTGGTTCCCTCTTACTTAGACCCTTTGTATTGTACGCTACCGAGTAATTCTGACTAAATATCAATTTATGAAAAATTATCTGGGAAAAAAAGTGCAGTTACAAGGAGAGATTTTGAAATTAGGAAGAGTTTTATTAAAACACTAATCATATAGGAAAACCATAACCTTTTGTGTTATCTTTTTTGAAAGGATGCCTGCTGCGGGATTTTAATGCTCATTCATTTTGACTTTCGGTATGCCTTTAGCTGCTGTGATTACAAGCTCTTCTGGAACTTATTTTTCTCCTTAAAATCCAATCCTTTGAAATTCTTCATTGTGTAGTCTGAAAGAATATTGAAGTGAGCCAAGCCACTATGAAGGATGCAGCCACTAAGTGCAGCACTTGCAGAGGTCAGATGTAACAGGTAGTGTTGATCTTAGTTAAAAAACATTTACTCTGAGCCTGGAATAGACACTGGAGCCTTGCAGAGCCTTTCATGTTCTGTTGACACACAAGTGGGAGTTTGGGCTTGGGATCTTTATGTAATGGTATAAAGAATTAACACATGGGGCTTAACTTGATGTGGAAATTAAGCACCTGCTTAAAGGCTTTCCTGAGCAGGGATATACTTAAGCAATCCCAAATCAGTGACTTTATTTTCTTTGGCAGCTGGTATTCATTATTTTGGTTACTTTAAGGGCATATTTTCTCCAGAAACTTATAGCTCTTTGTGGCATTTTCACATCCTGCACCTCTGGTTGTCCAAATATGCCGGGTGGCTGTAGCTCCTCTGGTATTGCTGAAAGCAGAAAATATGGCTGCAGGTCATGGCTGCGCCTTGTGACATCTGGAAAAAAGTTTGAAATGACAGTGAATCTTCCAGAGTGCCAGGCCACAAAACACAGCTAAATAAGTTAAAGCCTACAGAGGTTTGTCCTCTGACACTGTTTAGCAGCAAGAGGGTTATGATGTACAGGGCTTGGTCATCAGAGTGCCAAAGAGCTTTACTCAGAAATTGCAGTTTCATGTTACAGGTAAACAATTTATGTTCCTCCCATCCCTTCGTGACCTGGTGCAGGAAGGGAAGCCAGCAGGAAGCTACTTCGTTTTTTGGAAAGATTATGTCTTTAGTAGCAAGCTGTGGCTCAGTGGCAAGCCCTGTTATGGCTGGCCCTTGCTAAGGGCACAGGAAGGGATCGTGAGCTCCCCGTTCCAGATGCAGCCAGATGTTGGAGCAGCTTGCTGTAATGTTGTATGCCAGGAGCTGTAAGTGATGATTAGCTGTCAAATACAGAAAAAAACAGCTGCCCTAAGAGGAGAGACTTTTGCACTTCTGCAATGCCATTTCAGTGGAAAAGGGTATGAAAACTTTGTTTCCTGAACAGAGTAGATGAATATTTAGAGAAAATGAAATCCATTCAGACTTACCAGGAGTTTTTTTTTTTTTTTAAATTTGCCTGTATTGTAACAGTTAACATTCTCTCTAATGGCTGTGATCTGAAGAGCGTGGTGATGTAAACTAACATCATTGTAAAGACATTTGTAAAAAGTCTCATCAGTTCTACTTCAAAGATGAAATTTGAGTTTCTTCCTGAGGTTCTTAGCTAATCCTAATTCTCTGATAGAAAGGAAAAGGCAGTAAATTGGTAGAGAGTAAGGAATAATGTAATTTTCATTTGGTTAGCTTACCTTTAAGTGTATCTTTCATTTTTAATTTGGCACTGGTAGATCAAATGCTGAGCCGAAATCTTATTCTTCTATGTGCTTAACTTGTTGAGTTCCACACATCAAGGAGTAGAAACTGGTTACTGTGATGAGAGCAGGAGGGAGTCTAGAGATACTTGTACAATGTAGGAGCAGGCAGCACCTAGCTTGGTTGGGTTAGCAAAACACAGTGACCTTGATTTAGAATAGAAATAACTTAGTGTAAAACAAACCTCTGAAAACACTGACTTGAAAAAATAGTTCTTAAGTAATGCTCTTTGCTGTCTTAGTTTATATGGCTTTAAAAGATGTATTGTTTTACTTTATATTAAAAAAATGAACAAACAACCACAAATCAAGGAAAAAATAGAGAAAAGTATTTTCCTGTATTTGAGGAAGCAAGACTTTTCTTTGTACTCTTTGTTAGTTGCAACTACTTCTTTCTTAATATAAAAAATGTATTTTTCAATAGCAGATTAAATATAACTCATTATATTGAGAGTTTCTAGCAATTCTGCAGTTGGGATGTTGTTTTCATTGAATTTCGTTATTTGGAGGATTTACATTTTGAAAGGTTAGCATCCACTCCATGCATTGTTTTTGAGTGGCTCTGTGAGTCCCACTCAAGTCACAATTTTTTTTAGCATGAAACATAATTATTTTTCAATATTTCTCTACCTTGGAGAATTTCTCTAACATTATTTTGTTTCTTTTCTGCATAGTACTCAGGCCTGAAACTCTATTATTAAAATTTATCGTGAAGATTTGTTGTTTCTTTGGTCAGAAGGAAGAATAAGTGGTCGTAATTCATGCAAAGTACTACTTAAACCTTCTGTCAGCTAAGCCTTTAGATCAGTAAGGCTTGTTTGAATTTGGCTCTGAATCTTCACAAAGTTCCATAAAAACCAATTTAACAGGTTATGATGTGTTCCATAGCATCAAAATTCTCAAAAATTGGTTTCTGCATATGAAAAGCTGTTGTGGATGTAACAAATGGGGCTGGCTATGGCTTGTCTCGGTTACTCCTCCTTTCAATAAACTTAGACAGAAAGGCAATGTGTTTTAACATACTTTTTTTTAGCAAGTTCTGTAATCCTAAGATTCCTTGGAATTTGAGTACAACTACTATCAAAACTCCAAAATGTACTTAGTAAATATAATTGGTCATGCCAAGATCACATCTCAAGATTTTCTAAGTTCAATTTTGTGTCAAGTCTTTAAACTAGGTTGATATGTGTAACATATTTGCCAGTTCACATACGTTTCTCTTCCCTATGGTGTTTTTTTTCTGGTGAGGGGGGGTTCTTTTTTCTGTTCAAACTTCCATTTCATGTGCAGTCTAGCTTGACAAGAAAGTTAGAAATTTCTGTGTATCAGCAGATATTCCTTGTGGAAGCTCCAGGGGGTATGGGTAGTGAACATACTGGATCACCTTCTATTCCTCGCCGGAGCAGAGATGGTATCTGGAGCCTCCTTTGGCAGCTGCTGATGCTCAAGCTCTGACAGGAACTACACCTCAAAGAAGAGTTTTGCACTTTGCTCTTTATGTAGTACAGTGCCAGTTGCTGCTACGATTGGGATGACTTTGAAATACGTGATTCCTTGGTCAAACCTATCAGCAAGTTCATATTCTGTGACATTTCTGAGGAGCACTCCTTGAAAAACAGCCCTTTCAAAATGGAAATGGACAGCTGAAATCAGCAGCTTCCAAAAGCATGAGAAAGGTGTAGTCCTTTTTGTACTCTTGATATTAAGGGCATTCTTAAAACTAGTTATGCATCAGTGTATTAGTTTTTAAGCTTCAAGTTATTTTCCAGAGCTTCTACCTAAATAATAAGAATAAAGTTTTGTTATTTTACAGTATTTGTTTCTTACTTTAAACATTGTTACCTTGTAAGAGTTGGTTCCCTCTATCTTTTGTCAGGGAGTTTTAAATTCTAGATTTCTCTTTTGTTTGTTTTTTCACTATTTGTCATTTTCAAATTGTTTTCCTGTGTGTTTGTGCTCCGTGCCTTCAGCTTGTGCACTTTGTGCCTTTGTGTAGATCATATTTTGGTATTGCAAAAGGTGTTCTTGAGGAAAAACTTGTGAACAAATGGACCAAAGTTGTACTCACCTTTTGCAATAATGGGAAGGGAATTTAAAGAGAAGGGCTCAACTTTTCCTATCACAAGCAGTAATAGCAGTTTGGAAGTTTGTCCCCATTTATTTTTAATATCTATTAATGTTTAATGCAGGGACTAACTCATGTAGAACCCTCCTCATTGTCTAATTCATTGGCTTCAGGAGTTGGACTTGAAAATCCTTATGGATGCCTTCCAACTTGGAATATTCTGTGATTCTTCATCTGAACTGGAGAAGTAATTTATTTTTCAACATGGAAAAAAAAAGTTATTCCAAAAGTATCTGTGGATGAGTGATTTCCTTTGATATTGAAAACCAGAATTTTGAGTAGTTTTGTTTCATGGGGATTCTTGTATTGCGGAACTATAGTATGATCCTTCACAAACTGCTTCTAGAGAACTGCTTGAGCTTTTCTTTAAGGGATGACCTTTTACATTCTTCTCCCCTTGCTTATTCTTGTTGATTATTTCTGAATGTTCTTTGCTTAAATCTGGAAGTGCTTGTTGTGTCTGGCCATTTTTGTTGACATGATTATGTAAGAATCAAGAACAAAAGTACTTGTCTTTACCCAGCTTTATGAATATGAAAAATTCTTCACTCTAAATTATCTCTGAAAATCACTATGTCTTCTAATGCTTGGAGGATCAGGCTCAGCAAATCTTTCTGGCAACTTGAGTGTGATCAGTGGCGTGCAATAGTAAGCTGGAAAATATTACATGTAAAAAAAAATCCGTCGGCTCAACAGTGTTTCTGCTACGGCGGCTTTATTCAAAGTCAAGGCTTTGAAGATAGAAACAAAGTAGCATTAATAACACTAGGTTACTGTAGTATTTTCTGTGTTGCAAAATTTCCCTGCTGCTGAGATCTTGGTGGCTGTCACTTCTCAGCAGAGTTAATTTCAGCTCTGAAACTCAGATTTTTCACAATGCAAAAGGGAGTGCAATGTTAGAAAAGATAGTTGAAATACACAAAATGTAAGAAAGGTCTGTCAAAAACCAACAGAAACAAAGTAGGAAATGAGACAAACTGTTATTGTATGTTTTCAGATAATATTTCTTTCTCACAAATTGACAAGCTGAAGTATGCCACTGATGTGTAGGAAAGTAGTGAAGGATGTAAAAAGTGAAGAATATGGAAGCAACTTTTAAAGATTTGTTCATGCCTTTCCAAGCATGATTAATATGTGTGCTAGAATGCAGTGGTATTAAGACTAGAGATTTTGATAAGCTGTCCAAAGGACAAATGCAAAAAGCTCATGGCTTCTTAAATGCTTTTTCTAAAAGATGCAGAAGCCAAGCAAACAAAAATGTAGGTATTTATTGTCTGTATCACAGTAAAAATGGCTTGAAGTTCACCTTCTCTGCACACTCCTCACATTTTGAATGATACTGGTGACATGGAGCCACTTGGGAAGGAGCACAGGTTTCATTGCAAGACTCACATTACTTGTATCGGAGGACTTCCACATTTTTGAGGAACAAACATTCCAGCTTGAAGCAAAAGATCTTTTAATGCAATTTTTGGTGAGATGTCTGCATCTCAGGAGATCTCTACTTTTTACTCAGCCGCAGGATTACAGAGTGAATGCAAGTTCTCTTATCTAAGAAATTATTACTTTCTTCAACTTTTTAAATTACTCTGTTTCTTGAGGTGAATTGGGATGGCTATTTTGGTTTCAAAAGATAAGTGTAAGTCTTTACAATCACACCACTGTTCAGGCTTCACAGACTTGGATAACTTCAGAAGTCTTTGGGGTGACTGTGTGTGGTTACTGGAGGGGTTAACAGACTTTTTGATTTAGTCAAAAAAGTTCAGTTCTAAATAGTTATCTCCTGGAGAGAGCTGTCTTCTATAAAGGATACAGTAAAGCTGGAGAAAGAAACAGCACAGTATTTTTGTATTTTTTTGTATGCAAGAATCTTTCTTTTTGGAGTCTGGAGAAGAAAGGATCGCAGCCTCTGAGGACTCACTTGTGACGCACAGAAGAACTTATGCAAAATTAACCACACTTATTTTAACTGTAAATATTTATCAAGCAAGAGTAAATTATATCATCCCAAAGTCTAAAAATGTATTTATCTGGCTCTTTTGTAAAAGGAAATGAAAAAAAGCTTTTAGAGGAACATGAAATGCACCTGCTTGTCATGAGTTGAAAAATTTTTCGTCTAATATACCTGACTAATTCAGGATGTCTTTTTTTTTTCCCTCTCAATTTTTTATTGAGGACTCTCAAATTCTGCTGAAAGAGTTGAAAAGCTAACTCCCATGGGGCTGGGTTATACTCCTTTAATTGATGTATAGATCACAGAAAGAGATATGAAGGATTTAAGCTTAATTCTCTTGGTCCCACTTTCAAAATAGAAATTGAGAAGAAAGCTGTGCCTTTAACCTCTGTTGGACTTTGCAGAAAGTCTGAACAATGATATTGCAAGAAAGGGATAGGTTTGAATTTTTCAGATAATACAAAGAATCTGAAGATATGTCTTCAAATCAGCCATGTCTATAAATTCTTGATATTTATAACCATTAATGGCAGAGAATGTACCGTAGTTAGGAAAAAAAATTGTTTTGGGTAGAGATGTGTGTGGATACACATGGAATGTTAACTGCTGCTATTGTTACCAAGGCTACAAGTGTATACATGATGTTGTCCACAAATGCATCAGTAATTTTTTCTGTTAAACCTATCATTGTAGCAGCAATTTGAGCATTTGAAATAGACGTTTCCCAAAGCTTTACCTGGCATAAAAATCACTTGGCAGATGTATCTGCCATGCAGAGTCATTACATCTGGCAGCTGGAATATATATCTGGATAGAATAGATTGTAGTTTTGGAAATATTAAACTTTTGGAAAAGTAAAATATGATTCTTGGTTTTATGTTATACTTGGGTGACAATGAACTTTGAAATGTTTACCTGCTTCTGCTAGTGTGTCTGTAAACTCTTTTAGAGCCCACAGTCTGATTATTTCAGAAATTTTCTTGATCTACGGGTTCATATAATTTAATTTTAATAATATAATTTCGTATTTCAGCTTTCACTATGTGAGTACATGGAGCATAAATATTTAAATAGCTTGCTTTCTGAGGTTTACCTTTGCTGTTTCCAGGCTGCCTCTTGAAACAGTTGAATCAGTTTTTGTCTTTCTGATGACTGTGTTCTGGACATCACTAAATTTGGAAGGAGCGCATGATCCTTGGCTGGGTTCCCTTTGGCAGATATCCTCATTACAGATCTGCAGGGCTGTGGTCATATGGACTAGTAACAAGATTTTCAATGGGCCAAAAGGGGTTGAAGGTTGCTTTGTACCTAGAGAAATTTATTTGTGTTAAGATAGGATATTAGCTGAAAGAGAAATAACTACATCTGATCTAATCTTAAGAATTGCTACTTCGGAACAAATTTCTAAGCAGGTAGAGCCTAGGCTGTTCATATTTCAGGCTACCTGAGATGAAGTTTCACCATAATATTAGGAGAAAATAGAGAAGAATCCCCTAATACTTAGGACATGATATTTTCATTTTCTTGTTGCTTAATATTTTTGTGTGTAAACTCATGTAGTTTGAGAGAAGAAGATTAGGAGGGAACAGATGAAAATTTCAGTGCTTCTTGACATGGAATTTTCCTTTCTTTTGGTTTAGTGTTTTACTTGGTTCTCTACCTGTACAACATTTGATCAGCATTTAATTTACTGCAGAATAAGTAACTTAGATTTCATTCCAGACAAACTGTCTTCCAAGCTTATCCAGCAGCTGCTCTATGAATAGCTGTCATTTCATGCAGTCTTGCTTCTCTGGGTAAATAGCAGTTTGTACAAAGACTTACTTTGAAATTTTCCAAAATATATCATAAAATATGTCTTTTCCCCGTAAGTGTACCTGCACTTTAGCTCGGCCTTTTGCAGTTTTCAGAATCACTGGTAGCAATTATAACCTGTTCTCTGAGTCTATAGTTTTTCATTTTTCTCTTTGTGTTGTTGAAACTGCTGTGAGAGTCCTGTAGTTATCAGGTCACCCTCCTTCAGTATTGCAGAAGTAACATTTTTAGTGTTGCAGAAAAATCTCCACTGTTTCAATCTTTATTTTAAAAATTAGTACCAGCATATTAGCAATTATTTCCTTGGCTAACTTTTAGGATTCTTGAGTTATGGACACTTAGTTTTACTGATTGGGAAGCATTTGTCCTTGGGGAATGAGACTGTTTCCAGAAAATGATAGAAATGTATTCTGAAGCTACATCCTTTTTAGGAATGGCAGTGCTCTTTTTTCCCCACTGTCTCTCTTTGTGCCAGCCAGAGCCCAGCCTTCTTTGACTTATACCAGTGGTGGGGCTGTTCTGAATGGCCGTCCCCCTGGGGTGATGAGGATCCCTCAGAAAAGGCAAGGCTATGACAACAAAACACAAAGTAGAAGAGAGAAATTTCTCCCAGGGTGAATGAATACCACTTGCTATTGGCGAGTTTTGGAAGCTCCTGTGAGTGCCATTTAGATTGTGTGGTCTTGAAGGACTGGAGGATCCAGGGGTGTAGGGTAGAGGAGGGATTTCAGAGGATGATAATTGCTGTCACTAGAAGGGGATTTTACTAAAGCAGCAAGAATTAAACATCCCCGAGCATCATGCAACTGTTTCATTGCATTCACCCACTTCCTCTGGCATCACGTTCTGGTTGTTTTCAATAGCTGGATAAACAAATTAGATCTGTTTATTCCAGCTAAAACTCTGAATACAGGGTAGCCAAGCCTAAGTTTATTGCCTGATTCACCTTTTGCTCCTCAGTCTGCATTATTGCAAGAGGGCAAGAGAGCTTCATGTTTTATTCAGTTAATACAATGTATCTTTAATTTGCATTTTTAGTGTTTTCAAAGGTGAAAGATAACAACTTCAGCACTGCTGAATGTGGTAATTTAATTGGCTGTAGGGTAATAATAGGATTCTTGGAGATGGCTTCATCGGGAGATGTTGCAAGGCCTTAAACAAGTGCGCCAGTCAGCAGCTCACCTGTGCTGAACACACCCACAAAGCAGCAGGGAGTTACAGCTGTGTTGCCCCTTCATTTAATTCCAAGGGTTTGCAGGAGGAGAAACCAAACCTAAAGGGATGAAGGCATACTAAACACAGCTGAATGTTCTTAATTTCTCTGCCACTGGGACTTGTTTGGGTTATACTTTTCCTAGTGTACCTCATAAATGGAGGAACAAAAAAGAGCCTGTATTAAAAGGCAGTGTATGAAGTTTGTGACGGTGAAATTTGTGTCCTAATTCAATGGCTGCCTGAAGGATCTGGGCTTCTAAGACAGCAGTTTTTACATGTGTGGGTTGTGTGCTACAAAAGATGCCACAAAAGATGAGACAGGAATACTCCAGGATTTTTGATGGCTAGTGTATGCATATTGCAACATCATTTCCAACTTAGGGGACAACTCTATCAAGCAAAAGGATCTGCATGCTCCAAATTAGCTGCTGAGGTGATAATATTTTCAACCATCTAATATATATGCAAAATTTTCCATCTGAGTGCAAACTCAGAAATATCTCTTTAATCAAATTAAAGTTGGTCCAGAGTGATGATTTATCTGTAGTGTGTAATTGTACCATTCATGTTTTGAGCTATTATTACCAAAATAGAGTTCACTTAAAAAACAATGCTAGGCACTGTTTTTACAGTGTTTCTTCAATATGTCTGAGTGTTGGCTCTTTTTATGCTATTTATAACATTGGTAGTAGATGTAAGGTACTTTTAAAAAGATGTGTGTCAGCAAAGCTGGTGTCCTGGTACTGAACTGCACACACACAGAAGACCTTTTTATATGCTTTCCTCTTCCAAGCCTGTTTCTACATCTTCATTCCAATTTTTAGTTTGAATTGGAATTCATAGCACCTAATATGCACATTTTACTGTTTTCTTCTTATCTCTAGAGCTTTTTTTTTTTTTTAATTCTTTTGAGGTATTCCTGAAATGTAAGATTTTCTTGGTGTGAAGTTACAACATGGATATGAAAATAGCCAGTATCTAAACCATGATTTTTGACCTGAAGTCGATTAAGTTTCCTAAGATTCCTCTCCTGCCTGTTCTTACAGTGATATATTCTTTTTTAGTTTTGTCCTTCTGGTGTACTTTTTACCTTTTGGATGCCAGAATTGTGAATATATTCATTGTTACTTTTCTGGAGCTGATGATGTCCTGTAAAACGTGCAGGAGCTTGACATTTTGTTGATTAACTTTCTTCTTTTTAGACAGACTTTAGTGTCCTTAACTCTGTAATTTTCTTGGCATAAGAATCACAAAAAAAGAGGTGGTTTTATTGTGACTCACCAGATCAAACATCCTTTCATTTCCTACCTCCCTGTTGTAAGCCAAAATAGACATGTAGAATTGGCCAGGGGATGATTTCATTGAAAACACCAATTTAAAACTACATCATAATGGTTTCAACAGCATCAAGCTATAGTATTTGTGACCAGTTTAATCCTGCATGAATTATTATTTAGATTACAGTTATTAATTACCAGCTGCTATTCAGTTAATGGCAACATGCCAAGAAAGCTCTCTGAGGCCTCCCTGCTCACCTATCTGTTGTAGGGAGTTGAGTATTTGGCTTTAGAGCAGAAAACTTCCAAGAAATTTTTCTGCCTGGCTATTAAATTCTTTCAATTATTCTTTGTATTAATAAAATGCAGATTTTCAGCATAATTTTTCAAGTCCAGATTAAGGTAGAGGGGGAAGGAGATGAAATTGGGAATTATATTAGGGCTGCTGTGTCATCCCACTTCCTAGCAATCGTTAACAATTATATATATTATATATATATAATAATTATATATTACTGTAGGTACATCAGTAATAAACTCCAGTAAGGGCTGTCTCTAGTTGGGACTGTTTTCCTAAGTCACTGGTCTCTTTAGAATGTTACTTCATCTTTTATTGCCTGTTCAGTTATAATTTCTGCCCATGAGCTTTTTTTCTTTCTAATAAGAATATGTCTTTCCAAGGTGTTACCACACAGTGTAATGTTTTTTTCCTACTTACAAGTTACCAAGGCCTGCTGCAAATTGCATTATTACAGCCTATGCAGTGCTGTAATGTATTTAAAAATAAGAAGAGAAAAATCAAGGGAGAGGAAATTTATTTTCACTACTGTTACAGGATTTGACACTTTTAATTTTTTATGTGATGAACTAGTGCTTTCAGATGAGGAGCAGTCAGAGTCTCATTCTTTTGTGTAAATTTCAATGCAAGATTCTGAATGAATAGCAGGATGCTTCACAAAGTAGTTTCAAAACACAAATGGTAACATCCTCCAGCAACTCTTGTATAGCAATGGCAGCTCTGGAAAGAGCATCCATGGGCTAAATCAGCAAAAGAAGCAATTGTGGCAATTTTACTCCAGGGTTGACAGGCACAGTGCTGCTTCAAATGTGCTTTTCTTTTATTTTTAATTTTACTGTTCAGGAGGCCTGAAGGATACCATGTAGATGTAGTTAAACCCTCGAGCAGAGGGCTTTTTTGTATTTATAATTAAAGAATAACTCTAGGTCTGAAGCTTTGGCTTATAAAATGGCATTAGTGGATGTCATGATCATGTTTAAAATAAGGATCAGTCCTACATGGTTTTTTTTTTTGGCTAAGACAGCCACTCTTAGGCTCTTTCCTCTGTGGTACATTTTTTTTTTTTTTTCTTGTGGGATTACACTGCTCAGTTATAACCAAAGAGCTCTATGATAAATTGTCTAGGTGAAAATACGTTTTTACAGGAGATTATATCATTTGGAAACATTTTTATAAGTAAATGCTGTAAGGTCTCAAGCAAGAACACTTAGAACAAGAAGCTTTATTTCAAAAATCTATAATGTCTAGAGAGAGCATATCTTTGAAGCTGTCCAGATAATCTTGGCACAGAATAATTTCTTGTCTTTTTGTTGCATATTTATGGGTTTTTGCTCAAGATATGAGCATGTGTTTATACTCCATGATGTATATAAATAACATCTAAGATAACAGCCAACTGGAGGCTTAGCAAACACTTAGGAATGTTTATGTGTGTAAGGACATTATACAGCTATATATTGTACATCTGTAGCACTTTAAACCATTTTTCCAGCTTTTTATTTTGCCTGTGTTGATAGGCCAAATTGGAAAATGAATGTTGGGGTAGAGAGGAGAGGAACTGGCATTCAGCTTATTGGTTTTGGTGCACAGCAAGTGACAACAGGTGGCTCCAAGAGGAGAGAGTTCATGGCTTCTTCCTGCAGTGAGAGATTTTGCCCCATTGATGTTTGCACTTCATGGCAGTGTGATTTGTATCTGGAAAATTACAGAAATGTCCAAAACTGTTGTTCACCTAGGTGTCTTAGAAACTATTTGGGACGAGTTCAACAAGGAGTAGGAGGAATTTGTTTATTTCCCTAAGGAATTGTAGGGGATGAGATGAGATCTTAGTCTGAGGAGTAGTTCTGCTGTGCTTTAGCTGTAGACCCATATAACAGATAAGCCCCACAGCCCTGGGAAGTAACTGAACCCAAAGCTTGAGATGTATAACAACCTTCTGTGAGTGACTGGCATTCAGGATATCATTAAATGTAACTGCAGGCAACTTTGTGTTACCTTGCTCTCCCAGTCCAACAGTTTTAGACTAGAGGGACATATTTTATGACACCTTCTCATCTCATGCTACTCCTACATGGAAGGAGCTGCTGTTTCATTTCATCTCATCACTTCATTCATTGCTCTACCTGGTTGTAGGAGGACTTTACGTTCAACTTGGTACACACATACCTGGCAGCACAGGGAAAGCATCTGAAGCTAAAAGAGTTGCTGGAAACTGAAGATTCCTGATATTTCCCCCATGGGGACAGAGAGGGGAGAAAAGACCTATGATGTTGTTATTTTTGTGGATGAGTGAAAAGAATGGAGAAAGACGTACTGGCATCTGAATGATTTGATTCTAGCAACGAAGTAAAAGGAGCTATAAAATTGTGACCCGTAAGAAGTTCTTAAGAATACTTGTATTTCTACTTTCAAAATCTACAAGCAGTGTCTCTTTCCCCCACCAAGGTATAAACATCCAATGTCCTGACATTGACTCATGTCATGCTGCTGAAACTGGCATTATTGGGAAGGAGGTAAACTTTTTACACCATCAAACCCATGTGTTGCTAAATCAAGAACTTCTAAAGCATTGTAGAGATAATGTCTTGGCTCTACAGGCATTCAGGAGCAGAAGTGCATACAGGAGAATTGCCAGGAAACAAGGAAACACCCGTATTAGCTGCACATGGCTTCCTGTACTTGCTTTCCAAGCTTCTTTGGGTCTCTTGAGCAAAGCATCCAGTGCCAAGTCCCCGTGAGCTGCTGTGTGGCTCCAAGGCTTTTTTTTTCCTTCAAACTCTGTGGTTTTTTTGCCCACTCTGGGCTTTTATTATTTGTTGACTCAGTGAATTCTATTTGAGTACTCTCTACACTCTCCATTTCTCTCTTCCTATCTCTTGTTCTGGAATTAAAGAGCAAAAGCCAATTTAGTTGAAGGGACAACCTGCTATCACCTTGTCCAACACCATACGTGATTAGATAGAATAAGAATTGTGCCTCCTGAAGACTCTAAAGAATTACTATATATTACCAAATAGTATCTTTGATTTAATCCACAGGTGAATGGATATTGACTTTAAAAAACTGATCCCAGAACAGTTTAAGGGGAGGTCTTGTTGGGGGGGGGGGGGGGGGGGGGGGGGGGGGGGGGGGGGGGGGGGGGGGGGGGTTTTTTGTTGTTGTTGTTTAACTTGTTTGTTTGTTTTATTATAGGAGGTTTAGATTGCTTTTGAGCTCCTGTTTGATAAGAGAAGCTATTTAGAGAGAAGTAGATCATATGGGCTTTATGGATGTATAAAAATAGATTTCTTTTGTTTTTGCTTTCAGTATAATAATCTGAGGGGAATTTATTAATGGTTCCAGGAGAATGATACTTCTGGGTTTGTAACAGGGATATGAAGTTTTGCCTGAGTTATGGTCATTTCTCATGTTTCGTCCACTAATGTCCTGCCCCTCTAATACATGTTAGAAAATGGCAGAAATATTTTGTTAGAACGATCATACAGCTCTACTCATCCTACCTTGTTTGTCAGTGTTGATGTGCATGTGCTTATTCTCATCGTCTTTTGTTAAGACAATCATCCTTTTCTCTCATAATTATAAATGGAAACAATGAGTCTTTGCATCTGCACTGATAAGTTTTTGTGGTGTTTTTGCAAGTCTGCAACCATCCATTTTGGACTGCAGGGATTTCTTAATTAAACACAGGCTCAGGCTTATGTTTAATGTTTCTTGTCAGAGACAGCATCAGGCACTGTTGCAGGCATGTAGAACAATTGAGGCTTAATTGTGGAATGAGATAAACATGTATAAAATCCAATTTCTATTGTTATTGATCTTCTATGTATTCCAGTGAGATAATTTATGTTTACATACAGATGAGTAGGTCAGTTGGAGAGCAATTTAAACCTTCTGAGGCATCAGATCTTGCTGGAGGAGCTGACAAATTACAGACATAAACCATTCCACAATTTAGGATGGTAATAAGAAAACCTTTGTTAACAGACCTACTGGATTTTTCTTTTATTGGCTATTGTCATCAGTCTGGAAGCATGAGTACAGATAAATGCATGATGCCAGACTTCATTTAACCAAGTTTATAGCAGTACTTAAAGTAGCGTGGGAAGACTTATTCACTCCCACTTTGGTGTGTGACTTCAAATCCTTTTGTGAAATGTCTATTTTGTATATTGGGGGTTTTTTTGTTAGTTTTTTCTATTGAAGAATGGCTGTGTTTCTAAAATGTAATGAGCACTCACAGCACTGCTTAAATAACATTCTGGCAGTGTTATATTTGGAACGAAATAACGTAGGGCACGGTGCTCTGATGGATATGGATTTCACAGTTACAGGGATTCTGAAGGCAAAAGCTTTTATTTTTATTCTGCTCTTATACTTGGCAGCTTTTAGCGTTATGCCTATTAACTTTTATAGATGTCATACATTTTTATGTTAATGGTGCAGCTTTGACTATAGCAAGAAGCTCAACTTCTGCTCATCAAACTAGTGTACAAGCAAAATTATGACACTTCAAAATGGTTAAAAAGCTGCTTTTATTGTTTTATGTCAATTTATTGCTTGCATGTTTTTATGGTAAAAAGATTTTTTTTTTCCCTGTGTATCAGGACTCGCAGAGCTTCACACCTGTTTAGTACAAGGATTTAGGCTTAATTTCATTTTTGTGGGTGTTGGCACTGGCAATTTCAATATTGTTGAGGCTCGTGCCAGATTCAGCAGTGAGGTACCAGAAAAGCACCTGTGTTTCTAATGGAGCTTCTTTTCATCACTGGGTAATGGGTACTCTAGCAGTTGAGTGCCTTCGCAGAGTTGCACACCCAAGGGGTACGAAGCCTGGCTCTCTGTCACTCTCTACAGCTAGAGGAAAGTTTCTGATCTCATACAAAGCCTTTTGTGATTCTTGCCAGGGAAACGCCATTTGTAATATAGAGTGATGTATCCCAGAAATAATTGAGAGGCAAATCTGTATTAGAAATCTTCCAACACCATGGAGTAGCCAGTGAAGTATGCAGAGAAAGAATTGTTCTTGTATTGCTCTTCTGATATGGAGAGGCTAGACATTGTGCTTTGGTTTGGGCAAGTGTAGAGGTTTTTGGATTTTACTTGATTTTCTTTTTCCCCCCAGAATGATAGGCAATAAATTTTGTTTGATTTCTTGACCTATCTGAAAAGATGTTACTAGTGTTTCCTTCCTTTTCTTCTTTCATTTGTTAAGTTCCATATCCAGCCTCATTGTTATGAAAATATCCTAAATAAGAAACATATTTTCCTCAGATTCAGAAAACTACAGAGTGGCATGCACTGCGTTGCAAAATTTGGCTGTAAAATTATTGTTGTAGTATTTTCTTTCAGTTTAATGGTTTGTGAGTACAAAATGAGACACTCAGAGAGCCAGTGCTTGCTGTGCACTAGTTCTTGCTTTACTTTTCCCATTTAACTTCAGGTGGAGTAGTCCACTTTTGTTCCTTGTGTGACCTTGGCCCAGTCCCTAAAGTGCAATTTCCTTGAGATAAAGTAAAATAGTGTCAGCAGAAATAGTTTCTTGGGTTTTACAAACTGTTGGTAATTGCTGAATACGGTGAGGTTAATACTCAGAAGCTTATTTTCCTCTTGAGTTATGCAGTGAACTAATCTGTCAACAGACTGTAGACAAATTACCATTTTTCTTAGCATGTGTGTTTTAATCTGGACTAACTACAAGTTAAATGTAGAGAAAATTCACTATTGTTTTAAATGTTGTCTTCTCATTTGATCACATAGTGTTCCCTTCTTGGAAGAATGGTATAAGTTTGCTTTGTTAGGGTTTATGAAGTGGTTTTTTCCCACAAACCAGTGAAACAGTTGCTGTTTCTACATGGTCCTTTAATCAGCTTATCAAAATATTATTGGATATAAAAATAATAATTTACCAGAATTTCATACCCTTTTAGGAATATTTAATTTTACAAATTCTAACCAAGTATATAATAAATAGCAGCATTGTCTGTGTCCCAGCTAGAGATGGCCCTATTCCAAGGAAATGTGCTCATTTGAGCAGTATGCAAGTTTGGAAATTCAGATTTGTATGGCTGTGCTCTATAACCCAAATTCCAACCGAAAATCTTTTGAATGTCATAGTTATGTCTGTAATTATGTACATGACCTGCATCTATCTTCACATAATAAAACCAAGGAACATTAGAATTGTTTATATGAGATTGTTGGGGCAGGCCAGATTGAAAAGAAATTGGTAATTCTCTGAAACCTTTCAAAGTTCAGTTATTTGCAAAAGCTGGATAGAGAACATTATTAGGTTAAAGGAACGGTATTTTTTGATCCAGTTGGCACAATTTGTGACAGTACACAGGTGATTACTGGGAGAAAATCTTACCCTGTTCAGCCAAGGTGGAAATATCAAAGATGAGAAGCACATCCAGTGGAAAAATATCTAGTATATCTCCTGAGTAGGATTTAATTTTTATTTGAAGTCATTCCTGTTTGTGACTTCCAAAACGATAACAATGATATTGTTATGAGCAGTGATGGGTCATGAGAGGATGAGCACTCTGAGCCCAAAGGCTAAGTCAAAAAAATTCAGTAAAATTCAGTTTACCTTTGGTAATACAATCAATAAAATTTCTGAGTGCAGATAGGCAAAAGCAATATAGAATTGATATATAAAAAGACAATAGGAATGAACACTGTTTGGCAGAGATAGGCATAACCCTGTAGGATAGGTATGAGAGGCCTGAGATAAAGAGTCTCTTTTCAGGGTGTATCTGTACTTTATGGGGTATATTAGTTGGTGAGTTTCTCTTAGTTTTGAACCAAGGCCATGTAATTTATTCCTGGAATTACTGCAGTAATACTAATCTCAATTAAAACTAATCTCTCCCCTTTGGGATGTAATGCAAAAAATGACTGTTTCAAGAAGGTGCTTTAAAATGCTAAGAATTTTTATATTATCTTTGCTTGTCATTATTATTTGTTTCTTGCCTATTTTTTTAAGAAATAATAATGGTAAAGAAAAAAATAACTCAAAGAGGAAAAACCTTAACAGTTTTCAGCCACACTAAGAAAAGTAAAGCCTGCATCATGATTCAGACACCTGTGTTGTAATGTCGAATATATCTGTTGTACTGTAAAAAATATATATTTCCTGAACTTAAAGACAAAATTTCAGTTCAGTAAGACATTTAGGTTCCTAATTTCTGTTAATATTCTATGACCATATTGGAGTGAGTGTGAGGCCTTTGAAAATCAATGGCATAGCTTCTTATGAGAAAGGTTTCCATAGATTATACATACTGTATATTGAAAAGAATATTTTTATGTGATGCACTGACAGATGAAGAAGCTATAGTATATGTACCATATAAAAAAGTGAAGAATTTCACTTTCTTCATTTCTTTTTTTTGTGGCATCCATATCACTTTTGTATATTTTCTATTAACTATGTTGTTTAGTCTGGGAGAATAAGAAAGGTATAGTATTAAAAAAATAATTTAGCACAACACAAATATTGTGTTGACTGTCAGAGGTATTGCTAAGTTATCACAATGAAGGAAATTACTGAATGGGAAAAGCAAAGGCTCATTAAATCCAGTTAAATGGTAATTTTGCTTCCTTCTTTCTCACTCCAAAAGAACCATTTCTTTAAAAGGAAAAAACCCAATCTGGTGTGAAAGCCAGAATGGCAAAAGCACTGTCCTAGTCTTCTCTGTGTCTTGTAGATTCTCATTACCTGTCTTGTTTGCCAGTTTGCACATAGAGTTTAGATTAGTTTGCCCTGCAAGCAGCAAAACAACGAAGACCTTTTGCTATCCAATAAATTAATAATAAATTAATAATGTGACTTATCTATCCTATGTAGTAGGATTGTTTGCCACTAAAAAGATGTTAAAGCAATTAGAGGCTGCTGTAATAGCAGTGGGATGATGACCAGAGACAGGCAAGGTCTAAGGCTCCCTATCAGTGATCTCCCCTGTGTACCCTCTGCATTACCTTTGCAGATGGAGATCTGCACAGCTGATGTCAAGAAAAGGTGAGCTGGCTGAAGGATGAGGTCCTGTGGAGATGGGATGATCTTGCTTTGGCTTTGATGAACAGCAAAGTTGTGTGACTGGAACTTTGAAGGCAACCATGGCCAAGAAAGTAACTTTCGTCTGCTTCAGTGTAGTTTATAATAGAAGCACACCCTGTATGTGCTAATAAGCTTAATGAAGTACATGGTACTATGTATATAACTGCATTACTCAACTCTCAGCTTAGATCTTGCTATTAGATCTTATATTCCATAGGAGGAGAAGGATAAGGTCGGGCTGTATATAAGAAGGGTAGAAATTTTAGCTCATTAAGAGGAAGACCTGAAAAACCTCAGACCGTTGACAGGCTACTCTTGACTTCTTCCTCCCAAACAGCGATGCCTTCTCTGTAAGCTTCTTCATAGATTACTCTAATTATCTGAGTTAACACAATATTATTGTTATTGTTAGAGCTCTATCACAGCTAGCACGTTTATCAATGGCAGTTCCAAAACGTTTTCTGTTGCTTCGATAAATTGCACTATTAGTCAATCTGTGATCTCAAAGTTCTTACTAAACATGACTGGACCTATAAGGTAGGATTGGTTAATCTCAGTCTTTGTGGATCTGTGATTGCACAAGTTCTTGCTGAATGTGACCAGACCTATAGTGTTGAAATGAAAATCTGCCCTATTTTTATGAATCTGTGCCCATGGAAGCTCTTATTTGAACATGGCCATCTAACAGAGCTGAAAAGCCCTCTGAATTCTGGGGACGACTTGAAATGCAAGGAATTTATTTTCCTGTGGAATTTCTTAGTCCTAACACATAACAGATGTATATCCTGTACCTATATATGTGAATAAAACATATTTATAATCCTGACAAGTATACAATGGATGGAATACTTAGCTTCAGGTTTTCAGATCAGAAAACAATGGGTACTGACAATTTATTTTCTGTTTTTAGTTCCCAGCTCCTGCAGCTCTATGTAAAAAGAATCCCTTACAGAAGGGCAAATTTATAGCTGCCTTTTCCTCCCAGCACCATGCAGCCAAATACCTCTGTTTACAATGGATATGTTCTTTGTGTAATGACCCTTCTGGTTCAAACATGCAGGATACTCTGCACATGCATGTAATTGTGAAGGATGAAAGGTACAGCTTCAAGGTAGAGAGGAACTAAGACATTTTGAATTTGAGTGCTCACAGAAACAATGTTAGTTCACGGTTCTTTAGACATTCTCATGCTGAGCACTTGAAGATCCTACAGTACTTTTGATTTCCTGCAAAAGCAAACTTGGCCATGGCAATCATCTGTGTCAAAAGCACTTCAAGCCTTCATTTCCAGTTGGTAAGATTGGTGATGGAGTAGGTGACTGTATTTTTTGCTTGTTTGTTTTATTTCCTTTATAGAATTGATTCCAGATTCCACTGATTGAAACATCTTCTAAATCATTGGAAATATTTGTGGTTTTATGCAGTGTTTAATGCAGTGTTTAATATTCTGTTTATCTTCACATACACAGATTTTCTAGATTCTTTAACACTGCCCAGCCCAAGTGTTCCTCACAATATGAGTTGAACCCCTATTAAGTCTAGCACAAAAAATTACATGTTTGCAGGAGATTTGTAAATAATGTTTGTATTTGCTGCCTCTGGCATGAGGAGACGGCAGTCAACTTGTTAAGCTGGTATTTTTGCATTTGTAGGTATTGAGAAGTTTGCCCAGGTTTCTGGACAGAACTTGACGAACTCTGGTTTCACTCAGGGTTTCTCTTAGTGCTTTGTCCAGATTGCATTTCTGTGCATTCGTGCATACCCTCCCCAGAGTGCAGGGTTTTGTCATGCTCCTCTGGCACCACAACATGCTTTATTGTCCCATCGCTCTGTATCTTACATCCTTCAGGCAACAGGAGTTGTTTATTTGTTTTCCCCCTTCTTTCCACCAAGTGAAGTCTGTTACCCACTATGCAAAGAGCATATAAAAGCAATGAAAATTTTGATGATAACGATCAACAAAACTTCTGAGAACTGCCTGGTACTGGTTTATACTGCTCACTGGGTTCTGTCCCATCACAGTTATTTGAATCTGTTATTTTAAAGTTAAGTGTTCCATTGTAGGCAGATCTCAGAGGTTCAGCTTCCTAGTTCTTACATGCCAGCATTTATGACCTTTGACTAGTATCTGATTAAAGAGACTTAAAATAGATTCTTTGATCAGACACATTCAGAATGAAGGGAGAAAAATGTAACCTTTGGAAAAACCTACTGACCTGCACTTCAAGCAGAGGGTAGTGCTAGAACACTTGCAGATAAGCCCTGCAATTGTGGTTCAAGATATGGTGCTAAGTAAATTAAGCAAGCTACAAGGAGGAAGAAAAAATACTCCCAGATGCCTTTCTGTAAGTTATGCTAACATGAAGGAGATGGCAGTCACCAGATTTAGAAATTGACAGAAATATCCTGATGTCTGTTAAGCAGGATATTTCAGAAATCATGTTTTGATAGAATCATCTCTCTCCTCCTCTGTTGAAATTTGTACAGTTAGCCAGCTCTGTATCAGGGAAGTAAACTGAGGAAAAAGTGGTATTTCTACAAAATAAAGTGGATTATGCCCCCATTCTTTCCAGTTTTGCACAACTTGTGTGTGGACTATGGTGTCCATGGTGCTGAAAAATGACCTGCTGTTTGGGCAAATGCTGATTGCATCTGTCAGCAATATGGAAGTGGTGACACAAGGAGAAGTGATACGGAGACCAAATGCTTGTCCAGATGCCCATCTCAGCATCCAGGCAAGTGGATGTAAAGGGTCTCTCAGCATACTTTTGTGTGTCAGGTTAGTTTTTGCTACTAGATAAGTTAACCTCTTTCTCTGTTTTGCATTTTTCCCACACTTGCCTTAACAGGTTGCTTAGGAAAGTGTTTTATCACATGAGACCCATGCTGAGTTGAGAACAAGAACCATGGACAGAGCTGGTAGGCCCATATTTATAAAATAATTTGACTACATCTGAGTTGCTACTGTGTTATCACTGCCAGGAAAGGGATAGGCTGTTGTTCATCCAATTTTCAAGCAGCAATGAAAGCAGGTAATGCTGGATAATAAATCTGAATGTCCTTTGATGTTCCAGCTCCCTTAAATATGCCATTCCTGCGACTGTTGTTGTCCCAACACAGCTAGTATTATTATTTTGTAGGTGTGAGGAATTAAAATTGTCTTTCTATTTAGAAAAGAAGATAGATTTTTATTCACTTTTTAGGTGGTGTCATGGAGAGTGCTCAGTCTAGGAGATGAAATGGGGGGATATAATACTAATATGTTGCCATGAATTTTGTGAATAATTCTGCTTTCAGAACTGGCTCTGTGGTGACAGGATTCTGTCAGGAAGACAGGCAAGTCACTTCTTGGAATATAGTCTGAAAATTATAAAAATTTCAGAGCAATTGCATTCTGGATGTGATGTGTCTGAAAATGAGGATGAACTGTCTTTAGGAAAGCTTGATGCAAGGATCTCCTTTTTATTCCAGTGTTTTTTCTATGGTCAACTTGTGGCCAATAGCTAGTAGCCTGAAAACAGGATTGTTATCTTAGAAACTTAATTTTACTGTACTTTGTAGCTTATGGCTTATTTCTGTGAACCACAATTCTTGGAACATTTTGGGTAACAGAATCAACAGGAGCATTTCATTTCAGCGTCAGTTATTTCTGGTGACAGATTTGAAGTGATCCAAAAGACAATGGAAGTAGGAATTGAGATTACAGTGAAATAGGGAAGTAAATCTGTGCTCTGTCCCCTTCCCAGATCAAGGCCAGTCGATTAACACAGCAGTGCTGAAACCTTTTTGGACAAATGTCAGCAAATCAGGCTACAGGGCTTGTTCTGCCTGTAGTCTAAATGGGTAATAACTCCCAAGTGCCTTGAAGCCAGACAGCTTTTCAATCCCCAATCTGAATTACTGCTGCAGTTTTAACCTGCTTATGTGAATAAATCATTCTAAAAAAATACAAGTAAGAGCATATTGAACAGCCTAAGTATTTATGGCCTGTGGTTACACTGGTCCTGGACATAGGGCAAGAAAACCAATTTCCAGGGGTGGCCTGCTTCATACATCACTAGTCAAGTATGCTAAAATGCTGATGGCTAGGAACACCTAACTATGCATGATTAGACTGGGGTGGCAGGATACATTATTTCCTGTTATGTTCCTTGGCTCAAAATTTAGAGGACACATCAGTCTTCAGCTTAAAGGATCAGAGGTCAGGAAGTTTCAATCTCGTCCTTCTCACATCACAACCTTAATTTCATTTTTCTGCCCCAAACACTATTTAGATCTATGATTAGATGTTGTGGTGAGAGGCACTAAAGTGTCTATCTCTTTGGCTTGCCATCTGTCTGTCTCAACAAACTAGACAGAAACTATGAACTAAAAGTGAGAGAGAACTAAATAAGGCCAGGACATTGCACATATGTCATCTTTTTCTCTGATGGATGTCAAGCAGACCAGGACTAAGGGGAGTGATTCATAAGACTATCCAGGTGTGTGCATTATCTTGCAGAGGTGTGATGGTGGCACACACCAGGAAGTCTTTAAAACATGAAAAATGTTAAAAAGTTGCAAAGATAACATTACAACCCTATGCCTTAGGCCAGCAGCTGTGAAATTGAATCTGTGTTGCAATTTGATGCTCTAATGGCATCTTCCCAGGCCTTTTGCTGATGGAAAAGTTGCGTCATTGACCTTAAGCAGATGAGGAAACTCCTTACAGAAAAAGTTTTGCTGAGACTCAACATGGGTTCTTTAATCATGGTGCTTGGTTATTGACCTGTAGGTAAGAATTTTAAACTGCTTTGATCCGAGAGCAATGCTGATAGACACTGCTGGGTTTTTTCTCCAATTGCGGTATCCAAGAAGGAGTAAATGATAGCTTGATTATCAGCAAAATCATCTAGGTCAGAATTTCTGAGTTCCACATCTCTAGTATTCAAGCTTTGCAGCTTTGTCATAAAATCTATTGGTTGATTTGTTAAAAAGTTATATTTAATATTCTCTTCCAGAATGGACGAGAAAAGTGTGTTCAATACTTGTACAGTCATTAAAATTGTGAAGAAGAGATGTAAAATGCTCTTAAACGTGGTGGGAGTTGCTTTGTGCAAGTCTAGATGCATGCAGAAAATGCCAGGTAACGAATAAGTAAGTCTTGCAGTCTTCATTCCTCAGGTTTATTTGAGGAGGTGGTTATTAACTGAGGGGGTGATTTTCAGTTATCTCAGTAAGGCCTGGAGGTACTGGGACTGAAATGGTGCTGAATGTGCAAGAAAGGTTTCATCTTCTTCCTTCCCTTTGTCCTAACCTGCCCTGCTTTGTCCCCCCGTGAATGATCTCCATTGATCACTTACTCACTTGGCAAGCCAACTGAGTTCACTAATCTAGGAGAAAGCTGACACAGACAAATAGAAGCAGGTTTCCTGCTCAGTGAAAACACAACTGGGACTAGGAAGCCAGGAGACTGGGCTTTGATAACTCTCTGTTTTCATAAACAGCAGCTTGTTGTGTCAGCTCTCTTGTGAAAAATTATGCTCAGAGCAGTTTCAGGAATCACATCTTCAGCACTCCCTGGTTAGGGTGCTCAGCAGAGGCCTTCCTGCTGGCAGGTCTAAGTTTATAGAAAAGCCATTTTTATTGGCTCTTTCTTAGCTTTTAAAAAAATAATTTCAGAAAAATCTCCATATTATGCTGAGAGCTCTACATGTGACTACAGTCATATGAAGTATTTTTGACACAGGGAATCATATATTTAGCCAGTATTGGTTTCCTGCTTCTCGGGATAGAAAGTCAAATGTTTTTTCTTGCATGTGCATAGGGAATATCTACAGCACAGATGATTCTTAAAACTGCCTTTGATTTGCAGTGCTTATATTTGAAAAAATTAATAGCCACAACATGTAAAGGCTTTTTCTACAAGGGTATGGTGGTGTGCAATGGGATGTGTTACAGAGCTTGTGCTTTATTTTCAATTATCTATTAAAGGTTTGGTGAAGACAGAAATTGTCATCATCCATTTAGTAGAATCTTGTTCTCCTGTGCTTTGCAGTAACGGACATAGGCAAAATGGAATAAACAAAACCGCCTGTAATACAAGGACTTCTTTTTATATTCAGTAACACTTGCAGTTCCACAAACAAAAAATAAAACCTATCTGTCTTTGAGGGTGGAAAATGATGACTAGAAGAAAACAGTTCTCCAAAACAACTGGGGAGATGTTTCCTGGTAGAGCTTCCTAAAGCCTTAGTCACTGTCTTGCAGGTTTGAGCCCATTAGCCTTGTCCAGTCTGGCAAAAGACTCTTGTTTAAGACTTTAAAAATGTGGTTTCTGTATCATTTTTAAGACTCACTTAAGTAAAACCTAATTTGAATGCATTTTTGTGTATTTGTAAATTATTCATTTCAGCAAATTTGTGATCATCTTATCTCTGCATGACAGTCACCTTTGTCTTCCCTTTTTGCACACAGCTGATTTCTCCTTTTTTTCTCCCTTATCTCTCTCGAGTTATTACTTAAAATGTAGGAGGCATAATGGTGCTTTTCCACTGCCCTCTGAGACCTAGAGCTGTATAATGGAAAACAAGGTCATGCCACAAATATATGAATTCAATTTCAATTAGTTAATGTATGTACAAATAATAGGAATTATTTGAAATTAGATCAAGTTCTGAGAAAGAAGTGTAGAATGCAATTTTTCCCAAGCAGAAGATGAATCAAAATCCTAAAGTTCTTTTTGCACTTTATTCAGTTATCCCAGACTAAATAGTGATGGAGAAATACAGAGAGGTGACCACTGGTACAACTGGATAAACATTTTTGTTTTCAGTATTCCCACATATGAAGCTAAGCAAGCAATTCAGATAGTTGTGGACATAAATGAACTTTGCTGAACTTCCTCAGACGAACTCTCTATCCTCTTTTCCTTATTCACCAGTTGTGTTGCGTGACTTTGCTAGCATACTAGTAGGTTTCTAATGGCAGTAATGGTGTGTGGAGAGTGCAACTTTAAATTGCTATGGTTAATTATAGCTATTTTTCCCTCTCTGCTCTCCTGCAAAATTATTTCCTTTTTTATTTAATAGCCAGTGATCAAATGATTTAATGAAATGATCTGTGGAGAGTTTCTACTGAGAGCAGATTTGACACCTCCGATAATTCAAGAGGTTTTGGCTCATTTCTTAGGAGAAATGGCTTTAAATAGTCTCTAGGGCTTTAATATTAAGTTCTGCCTATAATTTACCTGTTGGATACTGTTTTTAAGAATGCGGTATTTTCAAAATTGCATTAGTTGCTATTTAAAGCTTAATATTCGAGTGATCAAATTAAATTACCTCTGAAGGTCCACAGTGGTCTAAAGCAATGTCTTATGATAGACTTGAGCTACTCTTAGATTGAGCTATAAAATGTGACATTGGTTACTAGGCTCAGGAAATGCTGTCTTCATCCATGAGATCTTGTTAAAATCTATGGAGCCTTTTAGTGTCTGGATTATCTGCCACTGCTCTGGGTAAATATATTTGAAAGAATAAGGAGGGAAATGTTCTCTAAATACCTCTTGGCTGTCTTCTCAGTAAATTTGATATAGAAATTTGAGGTAGAAATTTGCTTTTTCTCCTGCAAGCAAGAGTTTCATCTGCCTGAAGGGCACAACATGATGGCTACTGTCTCCTGCTCTGGAAATGTGTTGCATGATGAGAGAAGGAGAGTATATTTGGATTCTTTTAAATGCAATCTTAATTTTTTAAAATGTTAAATGCAGACAAGGGTGAGAAGAGGTTTGGGTTGGGAAGGAGAATAACATGTGTTAGCAGGGGAATAGGAATTGCCCTTGTGTGGGTTAGAATAGAGCAGCTGAAATGCAAAAACAAAAAGGTATCTGCTGTTTTGTTTGTCCTGTTGCCATATCATGATAGAAGTGAGTTATGCAGAAAATAGAAGTTTATGCGGAAGTTATTGTAGCAGAGAACAGCATCTTTTTAGTGCACATGCGAGTTTGTGAACCAGAAGAACCTCTCTGAGGGCAGAGATACTGGTAAAAGATGTGCAAGATGCTCTTTTTATCCTTTCCACTCCATTAGTGTAACAATGTAATGAAGTTTAAGTGAGGTGGTTTGTTATGATGGAAGCCCAGCCCTGCTGCTAACCCATAGCACAGAGGAGGTCACGCTCCTCAGTGTCAAAGGAAATCAGTGTTAATGGAATAACTTAATTAAAATTAATTGGGTATGGTTCTGTCTCTTAAATGTAAGATTGATGTAGGTTATTTTCAGCTGCTTCTTTGCTTAAGGTTAAACTCAGTTTACTTAGGATATCCCATGTTATTTTCTTCTCTTGTTCAGATAAAAGTTGGAGTCCAGTGAAACGATTCAGAAATTTGGAGAACTCAAGGTTGGGAAAGACACAGCAGACCATTCTAGTCTGTTCTTCTACTAGACCTTTTTAGACACTATAAATACCCTCATTCCTCAGCATTTATGTTAATTGATGTCACAATAAGATTTATGTCTATGAGAGCAAGAAAGAATTACATATGACAGGACATGCTGCATGTTGCATATCATCTGAAGGGAAAATCTGGCCTTTTCTCATTCAGTGACATTTTCAGCACTGCCTCAACTTTGATGTGGTAGCTGCAGACCATGCCCTATAAAACTGTAGTTTCTATCTTGTTCCATGCAGCTGGCAGATGTATGTCCATGGAAGATAAAAACAGGTATCCTCTCATGTCTCCTGTACATCAGTAATTTAGGTGCTTGCCTAGGTTTTGAACTGTGCATGAGTAAAACCTACAGAATGTGCATTTTCTCGTCTGATGCACTATTTACTATTTTTTCCAAGTACCAAAAGGCAGCATTTAAAAGTGTAGGTATTTGTGGATGGAGAAGAAAACAGGAAAGGTAACAAAATTTTCTACATTCTTGTTGTTGAAAATGGAATATAATGTTGATTCATGTTATCATCCTATCTTTGCTGTAATGCATTTCAGGGAAGATCAAATTACCTTTATTCATCTCATTGTCACCACTACTCTGGAGCAGTACCTGTACATACCACAGCCTATATAATCAGCCACAAAATATCTAGTTTTATTGCACAGCTGACACTTTCTGAAGCAGGAAAGTAGAAAACAATGATAAAATCATGACATTCTGCAGGGCATCTCTTGCCTATTCTTGTGCAAAGAACTTGTGCCTTGAAGGATTGTAAATTAGATGGCAGAAAATTGTGTGGGTTGCAACTCAGGTTAAATTCCTCCAACTATTAAAAGCATGCCACTGCAATCAAATGTGCATTGCCTCAGAATAAAAGAATTTAACATCTCCCTGCCATATGCAAAACATCTGTTTAGTGTTTCTTCCTTCCAGTCTTTAACGAAACACTGGGAAAACTGAACGTGCACATATCTGTTTTCCTACTGCCCCCTTTCTTTCTCCTGATTTCTGGTATGATTATGGTTTTTGTGAAATTACTGGGGGTATTGAATCAGTTCTTAATTTTTGAGAGAGGTCAGTGATTAAAGTACCTGCTCTTCTGTGTGCATGTGGTCACTCTGATAGGAGCTATAAACATTCTTATTTTTCAGTATGGTATTTTCCTTGTAAGATGGAATACTTTTTGTCAGCATTCTGCAGAATGAGCAAGAACTAATAAATTTTTTCTTAGACAACCCCTGTAAGCTGCTAGAGATATCCCTTGGTTTTTTACTGAAAGACCAATGAATCATTAGCACCACAGGAGAGAATTGTAATGAGTTCTGATTAATCTGTAATACACCACCACTCTAACATCCTTTGTTAATGGAATTTTTGATTAGATTAATATTTGAATTATCCAAGGTTTCATCAGTTCCTTCTGTAAAAGCTGTGTGTGCAAGCAATATTACCCATTGGGGAGTATTTTATTGGCAGAAACTGTAGGGGAGCAGTCCCATCTCGACTTCTCAGTCCAGATCTGTCAGGAATCTGTCCTATCTTGTAATAGTTTTCCTCAGATTCTCTTACAGGAATATCAGTGTAGTGACCATTTGTTACTACTGAGAGGTCTTCCCTACTTAGTCTTTTCACAGACTGGTGCCTGCATTTTTTGCCTTTTCTGGCAGGTATTTCCAGCTGCTTAGCAGGTTGACTGAAAGGGGATTAGATGGGCAGTGGGTATTGCGACTGGGAACTCTGCAGTATAATTTCAGTTTCCCTTCTGGAAGACAGGCAGAGGTAAAAGCCAAAGCTTCATTCAGAAACTGCCATGGGTCTGACTGGGAAATGGATGGATGGATGTAGCCAGCATCTAGATGATGCACTTATTAATCTTTCAGAGAAATTATAAAATAGATCTAAAGTAGTTCTGCATTTGTTTATACATATCCTCTCATTTTATTGAAAAACCCTTCCATTATTTAGCAGAGAAAAATAAATTGTACTTACCAAAGAACTATTTGATATATTTTGTGTACTGGTATATTTATCAAATAGTGAAGAATATTTACCAAATATTTCAGACCAAATTTCTTGAAGTACAAATAAAGTTTTAGAGAACACCTCTTTATAAACACAGATTTCATCCAAGTGTTTGATAAAGCAGAACAGTTTTTTAATTATGCAAAATAAGCTGTTACTACTGTGGAAATTATGAGAGAGATCAAGCACTGCCTGCAGGAAAGATCCAGGGAGTTCCACATAATAACAACAAGTCATCAAGGAGACTAGAACCGAGCAGAATAGGGGAAGTGTCCTAGAAATTAAAACTTATTGTACACAAACCCCTTTTTAGAGAACTAGCTCTCCAGTGAGCATACATAATAAATTTTCACAAGCGTGACTGCAATTTCTACATGCAAGAGTTGTGACTTCAGGAGTTCTCCTGGCAGAGTAGTGGTGTCCATGGAAGACAGGGTCCAAGCAGCAATGCAGGTTTTTATGTGGGTAACAAAGCTTCCCAGTCTTCAGATGGTAGCTCATGGGTTCATCTTTTATGATAGAAAAGTCTTAAAAATATTTGCCGTTCGGTAGGTGTGATGAGACTGAGTCATGTCTGTCTTCTATGTAGATTTGCCTAAACTCTCCTCTGTAGCAAGTGCTCCCAAAAGACAAAAACAGCTTTAAATCCAAAAGTCAGACTCATCTTGAGTATGAATTATAGTAATTAATATTTTGAAGCAGAAAAAAACCCTTAAAACAGGGCTCATGAAAACAGAAGCTGATATCAAATGTTTGCAAATTTTGCTCTGCCTGACTTCTCTCCACTTGTAGTCTTTCCATTTCTTCTCTGGTACATCCACGGCCTTTCCTTTGCGTTTAGTTTTCTCCCCAGTGGTTACGTGGCTAGAGAACAATGTTTGTGTTTCCCTCCAGAGAAAGGTTTTTATCTATCACCTCCAGGGCCTGACTGCCTTTCACTTCTCTCAGCCATTTGTGCTGTCTGGATTTACATTTTTTCTGTAAGCTTCTCTTCCCAGTCCTCCTCCTTCCTTCCTTCCCTCTCTTCACCCTTCTTGCATCTCAGCCCCAAGGAAATCCTTGCTCTCCCCAGAAGCCTCACCATGACCCAGTGTGCAGGAGCAGGACAAAGCAATAGCAAATTTCCCACTAATGTGCGTTCTTTTACAATATAACAATACACATGTGCATTACAAAGTAAAAGACAAAAGTGAAGCAGATGGTGGTCATTGCAGCAAAACGTAAATGCTTTAGGAAAGCTAGAAATGTTGGACATGCTATGAAGACTGAATAATACACAGAGGATAAACAGGTACACAGCATTTATTCAGTAAACACCACGTCATGATTATGTTAAGCTCTGTTTTCTTGATGAAAAGTGTAAAGAAAAGGATTCTCAATTCCTTCTGCTGTGTTTTACTTACCTTCATATCTGAGCTATTGTTTTGTATGGCTCTAGTTTTACTTGGCAGTTTTATGTGTACTGTGAGGTTTCTGAGCTGACATTTGAGGGTTCAAACATGTTCAAATGTAATTTAGTAATGCTAAAAGAAGTAAAGACAATTTAGAGAATTTATTAAACACAATAACATGATTGTCCCAAGGGATTGTTCCCTGGCAGTTGCAGTAGTGGCAGGTTGTTATGAAGAGAATAGATGAGTGCTTTGGCTTGTCCTCTCACCTTCCTGCTACAGCTATTTCTGTAGGCTTTGAAGGCCTGTGTGAGCTTCTGTGTAGTATACTGATCTGTTTTTGACTGCACTTAGGCTTGCGTATGTAATCTAAAAAAAAAAAAAAAAAGTAATTTTTTAACTCATAATTTAATTTCTAATATTTTTGTCACCTCATTTTCTCTGCAATGAATTTCCAAGACAGCAAAGCTCGCTATTAGATGGAAATACAAACAACTGCTCTCTACTTACCATGTTTTGTGCAAAACAATATGTAAAGGAAGAAGGATCAGAAGTTCAGCTGTAAGTTGTCAACAAGTTGAAAAAATCAGTTATCAATTTGGAAATCTACATGGATGTACTATGGAGCTGAAAGCAAGGTCTTAGGTGTACTAATTTTGGGCTGAGCGGACCAATGTTATTCCAAAGAAGTGGATATACAAAACAGGTCTTTGGTCTTGTGTAGACATTTCTGTTTTAATTTTTTCTTATTCTGTCTCAGATAAAACACAGTTGTGCACGTGGAATATTCGTGATACTGTAGATAGCTGTGCTCAATTAATTAGTGCTATTCTCCTATGGTGCCTGGCTTAAAAAACAGAGTGGTTTGTGTAAATAATTTTCTTTCATGTATCATGATGTTACTCTTTTATAAGTGTACATGCTTTTAACTTTTAACTTCAAGTTTATTTTGATCTTTTAATCTTCTTCACTAGCATGGGAAGGGCAGTAAATCTTCACACCACTTTATTAAAACAACAGAGTAATGAAGCTCCTTTCACAGATAGCACTGGCAATTGGATCCAATAAGAAAAGCACAGAGAAGAACTAATGGCCAGCCTAGAAACATAATTGATTCATTCCTCTGGACTTCTAATTAGAAATATATCAATTTTAGATGTTCAGTTTACCTCATAGAAATGAATCATCTCTCAAGTTGACTTTCAAATGCTTTTTCTCCTCTAATGGTTCATATCTTAGTTATGTTCTGTAATGCAGTCTAGTTTTCCATACATCTTTTTCACACCATTCTCTATATGCAAGGCTGTTGTCCACATTTTATGTATTTTTGTTTGTTTGTTCCCAAACCTGTATATGGAACTTTTTCAGTTAGAAATAGACTTCAAGCCTTTGACTGTATGGACATAAGTTTCCACTCACTGTACCAGTGCTGGTTACCACTGTTCCCAAACGCTCAACCATTATGATGGAATGTTTCCTATTTTTGCCAGTTCAGGAGACTCCTGTTTCCAGGGCTTTGTCTCCTCACCAGTTTGCTCAGGAGAGAAATTGTATTTTGCTGATTGTTTGCAATGCAGAGACATGCAACCATTTTACAGAAGCTGAAGACCAAAACTGTTGTGATTATGCAAATAGCTTCTGGATTTTGTAATTTAGCTGAGATGGGACACTTGGTGCTTGTCCAAGTGTCACATCCGAACAATCACAGACCTATGGCTTTGTCTGACATGCAGAGAGGCTCTGCTTTCCTTGGTGTTTGCCTTTAAGTTGTCTATTGGGTGTAGGTGCCTTGTAGGTTTTTGTCTTTCCCTCTCACCATTCTAGTCTAGATTTAATTAATTCAGTAAATTGAATTGATCAAGTCATGCCTTTTCTACCTGTGATGGTAATTGGTAAATCATCTCACTGTCTATCTCAACCCCCAGAGTTTTCCATCACACTTTTTCCTCCTGTCCTGTAGAGAAGGGGGTGTGAGAGACTGCCTCGGTGGGCACTGCTGGCCAGACAAGGTGAAATCCACCACAGGGTTGTAAAGTTATTTTTCTAATTGGAAGGTTTACTTTGTGAGTTAGAAGGAAAATGTGTGGGGAAAATATGTAGTGATCCTGAAGGAATGCTTCTTCTCCAGCTGATCTCTAGGAACAGATGCCTTGCAGACTTCCTTGACATTTGGTAGGGTCTGAATTTGTTTTGTGATAGAAGGGAGTCAGTAAACCTTCATTTTCTAATTAAGTAATAGGGAAACTCCAAGTAGTTTCCCTGAATATCAGCTGTGAAAGCTGTAATTACAGCCATAAAGTACCAAAAACGTAAATAGAAAAGCTCTAGGATACTACTTTTTCTGTAGTCTCTTAAGAAGCAGATGTAGTTTGTGGGAGTTTAAGAACATCAGGATACAGATGACTCTGTTTAGTAATATAGGGAATTCTTCTATTCACCTGTTCTTGAATTCCTCCAAGACTTTTCTTATGTTCCAAACCAACTGGAATAGTGTAGTGCTAGAGAGAGATTAATATCAAGTGTTTCTCCTCTTCTAAAGTAAAGACAAAGTGGGAGAGAGGGAAAACAGCTCTCTGCCAACTACATAGCTGCAGGTTTGTGCTTATTCTAGTTAGATGTTTTAGCAGTAACCAATTAGTAAATGCAGAAACATTTGCTGTCCAGCACTACTGATATGTCTCACAGCAAGAAAAAAGAGTTAGTAAATGCTCAAGGATTCTGATGCAAACACTGTGCCCTAAACACTAATTTCGTCCTTTTATTTCCTCTCCCTGTTCACCCCAACTCTCTGTTGCGATGGTCTGGGTTAAATCTTTTCTTCCAGACTGGGGAAGTACATTTGAAATGTCTGTAGTTCTGTATGTTATATGCCTTTGAATTTATTTCTGGCTTACTTTGAGTGCTTGAACACCTTAGAATAATATCCCTCCTCCTTTTTCTGTATTGTGTAAAGTTCTTTCTTTAAGAAGATGAGTTGCTCATGAAGGTGGGTTTTTCAAATACCTCTGCATTTTACTTTCTAATTACATGACAATGATGGAGTTATTAATGCAGTAATAAACTATCTGACTGAGTTTGCTAGAGGGCACTCCATTTTTGCTTAACTTCCAACATCTATCAAACCCTAAACTGTTAAAAATTAAATTGGGCCCTTAGAGATAACACTTCCTTACCAGTGTTGTGTAGCATCTGATACCAACATCCAGGGATTATATTGAGTATTACTTGATTTGCATAAGTAAAAATCACACTAAAAATTACATCACATTTCTTAAACATGAGATTTTATCTTTGCTTATAGGCATTGCTTTTGCTTCTCATTATAGATTAAAATTGCAGCAAGATGCATCAGTATTCTGTACAAATGACACCTAATATTATCAACTGTCAGGTCTAATAGATATTAAAGACAATTCTTGTCCCAAGTTGCCTTGACAACACATGTTGGTTTTGGCCTTCTTTGTCAATTCAAATTTTTTTACTTCATAGAATTTCATTAAACTACCTTTTCCTTTTCTTATTTTTTTTTCCCTGAAAATAAACCATTTAGGGGATGCCACTGAAATTAGAAATATAATCAAATAAAAATATTAGTAAGTGGATATTATAATAGTTTTTATTATATTACTTGCTTAAAAGTGAATTTGTCTTACCTTCTTGTCATCTGTTCTGCTTTGACGTTTCAGTGTGCAGGACTATCATCAAGGCCTGTTCTTTCCAGATGTTTTTTCCTCTGTACCCATCAATTATTTCTTGAGATTCAGTCCTGGAGTTTGTAAGAAGTCATTATTTTCATTTGACCAGGGACCTTTCTTCAAGAAGTTATTTCTTGACTAAAGATCTGGGCTTTTTGGAAAGCACCAAGCTTAATGGTAATGTTTCTAGCGCTGCAGAGCTGATGCCAACCCATGATAAGGTGCTTCAGTGGTTCATTGCCTCCAGTGTTAAAAATAACCTCCTTATGTCCAGACTGTATTAATCTTACTTCAGGTTTTGGCCATTCATTCGTTCTTCCATTATCAAATTTTTCTGCTTCATGTATTTCTTAAAGACTGTAATCAAGTCACTTCTTCATGTTCCTTTAGATCAGCAAAACAGATTGGTGCTCCTTATTATGTCATGTTTTCCTGGTATTTTAGGCTTCTATTTGACATTGCCTCTTAAATCTTCTTCAGTCTTCAACAATTTTTCTGAAGTATGAAGAGCCAGGCAGGACCCACTGGTCCAAAGGCATTTTGTTTCAGTGGCAGATGAAAGGCACTTGGACCCTCCTAAACCTACTCAGTATCTGCTTATCTATACACATCCAAGTGCCTTTTTTTTTTTTTTTCTACACCACTGCAGAGCATTGGTCAGGTTCCTCGAAGTAGGGGCTATCACCTGCACATCCCCCTCTTCAGACACTGCTCCTTTGGGGAGAGTCACCACTCAGTAAATATAATCCTTGCTTCACTCCAAGGAACATGGGTGTCACAGCCTACATGGAAATGTAAGAAAAATGAGAGGGGGGAAAAAAGGCAGATGGTTGAGTTCAGAGCTGTCATTACAAAATTTAATTACATCCCAGTTTTTCAGTAGAAGAGGAGAAGAAATATCAAACCTTGGTGTTTGTTTTGACTCTTATCTATACAGATTATTTTCCTCTAATTTACTTTAAATTCTGGGTTTACTGTCGCTCAAAGTCACTGTTGATTTGTTGGTCTGCTACTCAGTAAAAGGGTAGTAAAAGTGACAAATCATCAATCAAGCTGGAATATAAGTGGTCTTTTAATAGGGTTTTGTTTTCAAAATAGATAGCTATTGAATGACAAAGCAAATGACTTTTCTATGCAGCAACTTTGTTGCTGTTTATTTCTAGCAATTTCCAGGCCAAGGGAAGTTCAGACTTTTTCCTCTGATGTAACTCAGCCCACTTGCTAATATTGTAGTACAGAAACATATTTGTGACTGCATTTGTGCCATGAATTAACTTGTTTTGATAAATACCTGATAGACCATGTCCCAGTTTCTGGAGAACCTTTTAATATTTAATTTTGCCATTTTCATGGATATACATTTGAGGTGAAGATTTTTGTGAAGAAGGCATTTCTTCAGTTCTATTCAAAGAGCAAAGGGGAAAGTATCATTGTGGTAGCATATTCAATTATTGCCACTTAGAATGGGAATACTTGCTTGGTTTTGGCTTCAAGAACCTGATATAAAATAGTGAAAAAAATTGTTTCTTTGCCAGTGTTCATCTGTGTTTTAAGAAATAAACCAGCTGTGGTCTTTACATAACTTCATCAGATTGTAGTGTTTCTGTAACCATTTTGATCTGGAAGGAAGAAGGGTTTAGGATTTTCTTGTTTCTTGCTAATTTATTTTGTTTCGGTGTTTTTTGCTAGGCTGTGTTGAGGAGGATTGTTTTTTTTCTTAATTTTGGGGAAAGGGAGGAAGGGAGCTTTGTATTTTATTTTTTTTTTCTTTTACGTTGGTAGCCAGTGTATGTGTTCATGTTAGTACCAAACGTCCCCAGTCAGAAATGAGCTGTCATGATCTCTGCTGTTTAACTGCCTTTTCCTATGATTGGGCCATCTGCCTTTTTTTTAAGTACTTTTCAAGGAAAAATGCAGCAGTTGGGACTAAGAACAAGGAGGAGAAGAGGGAAATTATGAAGTTGAGCATAACAAAATAAGACCATAATTTAAAACCATTTGACAGTTTCAAAATATTACTTGTGTCAATAAATAAATTATATCAGTTTTCTGCAAGTGCCACTCAGTTTGGCCATAATTTCTTAGCTAATAGCTGTTATGAATCATAGACAAGATTTAATCCTGAAGGGAGATTTATTGGAGAAAAGCAGAGTGCACAGACGAGCAAGAACACAAATAACAAACCAACCGAACAAGTCAGCAATAACCTGTGTATTAAAAAACTGCCTTAGAAAGTTGGTTTAGTTTTTTTACCCTCTCAGACTGCATCCTTTACTCACTATGCCAGATTCATTTGGACAACAAGGATGAGACATCTGCCACAGCAAACTCTGTCTCAGCATAGTGAAAGCTGCCCTTGGCACAGCAGACCACAGAAATTCTGCAGGACAGGGGACAGCTTGTTGCATTCATGTGCAAAGAACTATTTATATTCAAGCCTTCTTGTTTTAGTCCTAAACTTCTCCCTTGAAATTTAAAAAAGCAAATAGCAATTAAAAAGTGCACAAATCTTAGAAAAGTCTTATGCTTACATTTTACAAATGTAAGCTTGATAATTCATCTTCTTCCTGACATATGTATGAATTATATGCATATCTTGGAAAGTATTGTGACAGTTTTGAAGCCATGTTTAAGATATATTCATGAAGCACAGATCGTGTCTGAACTCCGAAAGATTTGGAGCAATTTTTGGTTTGCAAGGAATGTAATCATGTAAAAGCTCTGCCAGTGAAATTGGAAACCAGTTCAAGTAAGCCCAGTGTAGATTTAAGAGCGAGTTTGAGCTTTGAAACTTATAGGTAACACACTCTTCTGAACTGTGATTCTCGGAAAGTCTTAAAATTATTACAGATTTTACTTGTTTTTTTACCACAAAAACATCTGGGCCTCAAATTAGCTCAGAAGGCTTGGGATAGATTTGGGAAAAGATGCCTGTCAGATTCAGACAGCCTGTTTTGAATACCATGATATCTCAAGAGGTTTTAGGCTAAAATGATTGATAATAAAGTTTTTCTCACTTTCTGCTCTTGTCCCCTTTTTCCAAAGGTACTATTTGATTTTGCAGCGAAGGACTCTTAAAGTCCTGGAGCTCAGCCTGTGTGTGACAACTCTTTGTTGCTGGTGACAGTGATGACACCCAGGTGGCAGAGGGCTACAAAAACCATTCCAGGGTCAGTTCTTTGTCCTGGTCCTACTCTGCCTTCCAGCAGGTGTTGCACTTTCTTCGAGAGTGCGTTAGCCATTGATTTTAAAATAATGGGGAAAAACAGAAAGGGAAAAAGCAGTGGACCCACACTTTTCCCTTTAAGTTAGGCTGAACATGTTGTATTGTTGGATTATTTACTGGTTTTAATGTCTGTTTTTATACCTTGGTACTCAGGTACTGAGAAAGCATTCTGTATTGTCAAAAAGGGTAGCCTTCAGTTTGTATAAAAGGGCGCAGATCTGCACCTTTCTGCATAATTGTGATTGTGCCAAAAGTAGGCTGAAATATCCTCATGGGAGACAGCAAAACACTGATATCACCATCAAGGAAAAATCCTAGGAGCAGTCAGAGTTACAACCTTTTCATCAGCAGTGAGTATTTCTGAATGTGGTTCTGCATATGCCTTTTTGCTGTGTGTAGCTCAAATAATGAATATTCACAGTATGCCACTTCTCAAAACATCATAGGAGAACTTTCAGCCAAGAAAATTCATAAACAGAAGCAAAGAGGGAATCTCAAACTGCAGGAATATGAAAGAGGGGCAGAATGCATTTCATTGTACGTTTGTAAAGAAATGCAGCGAGTGTTATGTGAGAAAGTAAAACACCATGACACTGCACTCCATATTCACACATGCTGAAGGCAAACTGTGCCTGGTGACACAGTTCTTCACCTGAGGGCTCCCAGCTTTGCCATTAAGCTCCTCAGCTGTTTCAGGGTCAAGTTACAGGCTTGTAACAGCTCAGGATATCCTCAGGGCCTCAGTACAGACTGATGGAAAACAATACTGCACAGTGGCAGTGCCTCCCCTGCCTCTTCACAGTGCTTTTTTCTCTTTCTGTGTAAGGCACCAACTTCCTTTTAGGGCTGGCTTAGAAATCCACGTTTATTTTGCCATTTTTTATGAGTTTATTAGCTATATTATGAACATAAACTAAGCCAATGGAAACGTGAATACTCATGTTACCTACAATATTGGTAAACATAACAGGAATTGTTCTTGCAATGAAACAGGGCTTTAGTTTTGATATCCCCACTAAATCCTGGGGAAAAAAAAAATAAAATTACAAGCTGTTCTTTTGTGGTGTTTTAATATGAGACCTATTTCAGTCTCATTTTCAAGTTTGTGCTTATTTTTGTGCTGTAGAACAAAACTTTGTAACAGGAAAAACATTTTTTTTCTGAGAACTCAATCTCTCTCCTAATATTAAGAAAATAACCTTGCTCAGCAACTTTCTGGCATATCAATAGCTTGTACTTCGTTCTGGTTGGGAAATGCATCAGATTGCCATGCAAAATCTATTTAATAGTTTCCCCTATACATAGATTGTGCAGGTTGTATATCCTGAAGGTATTTGATTTTTGCCACTTTTTTTTTAGCAGGGAAGCAATACCTTGCCAAAGCCTTGAATTTATACAAAGTGGAATTTTGAATAATAAGTTACATAAGCAGAGATAGAATAGATCTTTGATATCTTTCATGGGTCCTCTAGGTAACAATAGTAACTGTCCTGTCAGGATGCTTGATTATTTCTTTAAATTGTTCTGTATATTCTATGCTTCCAGTGTGGCATAATTTAGAAAGTTGCCATTTAAATCCACATATCTTACTGTGATTTTAAGTGTATTTAAACCCCATAAAATGCCTTCTAATTTATTTTTCATTTAGTCTATTTAATAAAGTAGCAATAATGTTCTTTCAAGTGAAGGTTATGGAAGGAAAATTGCTCTTACTTTTAAAATATACTCCTCAATTTGCTGTACCGTTTATTGCACTGCAGAAGTCATTTACCCTCTGGAACATTCACTTAGAATAAAATTATTGCCTAATTTCTTTAAAAAACACTGGAGATTGGTCATGTTCTTCATAACTTTAAATGCGATTTTGTACATTGTTAATGCTTCATGGTTATGCCTAGCAGTAAATCCAAAATTTAATTTATCCTTGGTATTGTTTTCGATTTGCTTTCTGAAAGCTTTGTCTTCTTCTCAAGTCTTTGGAGAGGTAATAAAGAATGACAAAAACTGTTATAATGATGATCCCTAACTTATCTTACAGTGTCTCATGTTCCACTGCTGCTGCTCTCGGGTTTGTTCTTATTACAGGAAAAGCCAATTCTAATATAGCCTATGTTGTTTTTGAAGATGTATAGGGAAGGCAGACTTGGTTCACCAGTGCTGCTGGGAGGTCTTTAATTTCTGGTGTTCCCACATGAAGACATCTAGCAAGAAACATTACAATAGCTTTAAACCTCTTGAATCTGGTCAAAGTCCAAGTATAATTTTTGTGTTGGAAACCTTTTGTCTCTTCTTTTATCTCTGTGCATAAGCCATTCCTTCAGTCAGTACTGTATTCAGAAAGTCCAAGGCTGAGCACTGGGCTTGTACCTGTGACATCTCAGTATTTAATTTCCATATTTCATGGTTTTTCGTATAATATATTATCAATTGGCAGGTAACAATATGTGCTCCCACAAATACCAGCCCTAAATATATCTATGGGAACTCTAAATCCAGCAGTGCTGCAACTTTGATGATGTGGTTAAATTATATTTTTTCATTGTATATTTGCCCTCTACTTACACCTGTGCAGTCCTGCTATTTTCAGTCAATGCAAGTATCTGCAACTGCTTGGAACTGCTGATTTGGTACACAAGAGCAGACCTAAAACCAGTTTGTCTTTGTTGTCCTGCAAATTATGGCCTTGGTTTTATGCATCCTTGTGGAGCAGTTTTGCTGCTGTCTGGTTGAGTGTTACGCTTTCCACAGTATTTTATACATAAAAACCCTCAAAGAATGCACCCCTTCCCCACGCTCTGAAAAGAGACACTCCAAAAGCAGATCAGTTTAGGGATGCAAGGGAAAATGAAAATTATCCTTTTTTGACTTTTGGCCTGGGCTTAAGATTTTAGTCTCAAGCTTCTTGCTGTTGCCTTTGGTCAGTTCTTTTCCTGAGTTACTGAGATTTTTTGCCTTAGGTCCTTAGTTTTTTCAGATGTATCTGCTTAGTCCCAAAAACTTGCATCTTGGTGCAGTAAGGGTCAGTGGCATGGAGCTTGAGTGACTTCTGCACTCTCAGTACTTTGGGACTCCCAAAGATTCCATTGCAACCAATAAGTGCCTACCTTCTTTTTCAAAATAGAGAATCAATCCATTTGCAACACTTTCCAAACTGAAGTAATGTCTGTTTTTTCACAGGTATTAAATGCCAGGGATAATAGTAACTTCTCTTATTTATGTGAATTGAAGGTAGTAAATGAGTTTCAGTTGGTGAAGTTATTGATCTTCCTTAAAGTTGTCCTATTATTTGTTTATCTTGCATCTAAATTCTCTGCCATTCGTTGTGTGGTTCCTAAATATCTTTTTTCAACATAATATCCTGCCAGACATTAGAGCAAATAAAACTTGGAAGATGGAGATAACTGGTCTAATACTGGAAATCACAGGGGCCTTAAATTGAGTTGAAAAAAAAAACAACTGTAAATATTCACACATGCTGCTTGGCTTTAAGATGATGTGAATTTTCTTATTCTGTACATAGCTGGGTGTGTTGGTGGAGGTGTGGTTTGCATGTGAGGGAGGATGGTCCCACGGTCAAATGTAACTGCAAGGATTTTTGGTCAGCCTGGATAAGCAAAGAAATTGCATTATTTTTGTTATGAAAGGTCTTTGTTAAGTTAAGAAGAGGAAAATATCTCAGAAGAAATGAAGAAATACCAGGCCATTCATGAAGTGAAAAGGTGGAAACAATAAGTGATAGGAAAAATATAAACATGGATGAAATAAAAGTCTAGACTCTCATGTGCTGCTTGTGGTTGACCATAAACCTCTCTCTGTGTAAGGAATATTTGAAATTCAGAGCCTTTCTTCCTATTCATATTCTGATTAAATACTTTATTAAAGTTTTTTTTAGAATCCACTTGTGATTTTCAAATTGTTTCCAAAGAATTGAGCACATTGTGAAAGTCACTGCTTTAGTGACTCTTTTTCTCTCTGTGAAAGTTACCTTTGAAAACGTCTTTCAGTAATGATGAAAAAAAAAGGATCCTTTCTCATTGTGTGGGAAGATAACAGAAGTGTTGTAGCAAATGTATGTCTAATTACCTCTGATGGTAAGACTAATGCCTATATTCAAGTCTTTAGAATGTGTTCTTGGACTTAGGTACAGGCAGAAACACCTGCAAATCTGTTTTCAGGACAACAGTGTGGCTTCTGCTGTAGTTAGTGAAGAACACACTGACTTAAATATTTCTTCCAGTTTCAAAAATAACATTATTGCACTTCGGCAACACTACTTATTCTGTTGTTCCTAAATTATTCATGAACTTTCAAAAATACCTTTCACTTTGTTTGTGGTGCCAGTACAAGCTTCACAAATGGGCTCAGATTTAATTTAATGAGAGCTTCCTGTATGTACAGAACAGTGTGGGTGTGTGTTTAGAGATGCACAAAATTGTGTGGGTTTTAAAGCATGATGATTTGTTCTTTTTGTGTTTGAAAATTAATGTTTAATTCCCAAGCTCCTAACTGTTCTTACTAGGCATCAGGAGCACTTTTGGTATATATTGCATGAACATTTGATTTTGTACGGCGTGTGAAAAAAATGTTTCTTTTAAACTCACATAAATGAGAATCAGGCATTATCTGGAGTCAGAACTGTAGATAGATAAGAGTAGAATGGCACTTGCTCACTTCCCCTTGTGAATGTATTAATCCCACCTGTCTATCATTTTTCTATCTTATCCCTCTCCCTTTCCAGTCCATTGTTACGTACGGTATAATCTTCCCATATTTCCCGAAAGGAGAGCTGGATTAAGCTAACCTTTGCTTTTTAAAGGCATCACAGGAAACCTACCCTCTTCTCCTCCTCTCTTTTCCCTTTTTTTTGTTTTACTTCATGTTTTGTATAGATGAGGCCCAAAGTGTAAGAAAAACTGTCTGTGGGGATGCCATTTGTTTAATTTATTCAGCTGCTAAAAGCTGTTATCTAGCTGCCTCAGGTCTCCTGGATTTTAGGAGGTATTTATGACTGCTTGTTTGACAAATTGCATTTATGGTGTTCTCCTCTCAAGTTTTCTTAGATTCACAGAATTAATGCCATTTTTTCCTGAGGATCAGAGTGGGGCAGTGCTTTTTGAGGCAATGATACCAATCCCTGAGTGTAACTTCATATCACACAGAAGAAGTCAGTGCTCTTGAGTCTCTTATCATGAAAGCATGATAAGGATGCTACACCCTGTTTTCTTCAGCTTGACAAAGAGCTTGGAGATACTGTGGTGTTTGGAAAACATGAAGGAAGTGTATCTAAGTTAAAGAAGGTGTGGGTAGGAACTGCTTCGCACACCTCTGGTCCCTGTAAAATGGGTTGCACAAGGAAGCTTGCCCTCCTTTGTCAGTAACAGTCCAGCTTGTGGCTGAGGTATCAGTAGGCTCTGTAACAGCTTCCTTCTTTGAAAGGTGTTTTTGCAAGAAACAATTAACACCTTGATAGCAGTGTTGGTTGTTTCTTCGTATCCTTTTTAACAATGGTGTTATTCTGCAGCAAAAGTTTAATTTTCACCTGCCATTGGTCTTTACTGTTTTTTTGGCCTATAACCTTGATCTCATCTCCGTTTTGATTACCTTTTATATCCCAGCGTCTGCTTCCTTCTTACATGATTTTGATTTTACATGAGAGCTCTAACATGCAGCTTTTGTTAGCTGTGTGCAAGTCTGAGAGTCATCACACTTCACATCCCGATATTCTCTTTTCTATTCTTGGCAGATGACATATTTTCTAATCTCCATCTACTCACATCTGCTGCCCAAATATTTTTCGTAACCTGTGGTTTGGAACATTTAGTCTGCTCTCAGCTAACCTCTCTCTATCACATCAGAATCAAGTGCTCATTTTTTCTGTCAGTGATGCTGGAGGCCTTTCCCAGCCTGTGCTTTGTTTGTGCGCTATCACGACGTTGTGTCCTGTTTGAGACAGGCAGTGACACAAGGATTTTGTCACTCACACGTTGGCATGCTACTTTTTTATTCTGTACTTCCTTGTATTAACTTGGGGAGCACTTGCATTGACACACAAACCCATTCACCACCTTGCTTTTTATATGGATTCTTAATATTCTTGTTTCTCTAGGAGAAGCCTGACAGCAGTCAGGTGCCTGGGTGCCTGTCATCCTGACTACCTGGCTTCTCACATTGTGCCTTGCATTTGGGCTGAAAGGTCTTTAGGGCACACACTGTCCTTTCTGTTCCGTGTTTGCGGTCTGACAGGGACTCAGCAAAGGCTCTCAACTTCTGCAAGAGGATAAAAAAAATAGCTAAAAATGCAGGAATTATGTATATTGGAAATGACTGGTTTACTAGTTGGTAGTTATATAATGGCTACTTTAATAGAAGAGCTGGTTGCTTATAAGGAAGGGATAATTTTTCTCTTTGTCTTTTCCCTTCTCACACACTACTATTGCTTTGATTTTTTTTTTTTTTTATCTATATCAACTAAGTTAGTATTTTATTTACCTTATTGAAATATACATCTACAGGCTGAACCTTTTTGTAGAAAAGGAAAGAGAAGAAGAAAAAAAACAACCAACATATGTTGTATACATATTTATAATTTAAGGTGAACCCAAGGAAGTGAATTCTGAAAGTGAAGGGAAAAAAGATTTCAGAGGTTAGAAATTGCTAGAAAGGAATCTTCACGTAATTGTATTGAACTACAGAAGTCAGTATCAAACTTAGATATCTACCAAATACAACTCAAGAAAGCCATGTATGTGTCAAAAATTTGTTTATATAAAAAAATATTTTGTGTAAAGCTCACTGTTCAGACTAAATTGATAAAATATTTTACTTGTACTAATACCCACTCAGAATAGAAGAAAATAGGCTGTAGTTCAGACAAATTCAATTTGTCTTCCAAATGTAAATATCAGCCCAATGGAGCTAGTACAGCTTTTTACTTTCCAACCTTTCTAAGTGAGCCCTCTCCTTGGCAGCCTGGAGCCTCAGGAGCCATGCAGTGATGATACACTTCTCTACCTTAGAGGGCTTCATCTGCGAGGTACATTTTTCACCTCCCTGAATCTTCCTCTTTTACAGTGCTAGTTTTTTCTTATCCTGCCAGTTTTTCAAGTTCCAATAATTTGCTGCAGCACTGCTGCTTTCCTCTCTCTTTGGGAGCAGAACTACAGTGATATTTAGAGCCTGTGAAATATAATGTCACTTTTCAGGTCTCTGCAGCTGATTCTTGATTCATGCTTAGGAGCTGGTTTTGGTTTCGTTGTTTTGGGTGGTGGTTTTTTCTGTTTTTTTTTTTTTTGCTTGTTTTTGGTTTTGTTTGTGTTTTGGTTATTTAGCTTGTGTTGTTTTTAAACACTCTTTTTTGCTCTTCTGCACTGGAGATGTGACTTGCTCTATAACATAAAGCAACTGGCCTGTTGTAGACGTGATCCTGCTTGCAACAATGGCTAATACTTGATGTGTCAGAGAAAAACAGGGCAGGGAAGAATACAACTTGTCTTGCTGAAGGTCTGAAGCTATTTCTAGAGGAAGAATTCCTTTGTGACCTCTCTGGTGACATCCTAACACCCAAGAGTGTGACATTGCCTTTTCACTCCAGCTTTCTCGCTTTAAATGGAAAGAAAAGGTTTTCATTTTTATTCATGCTGCCAATTGCAAACTGATAATATAATACTTATTTCCTGCAGAAAACTAATTGAAAGGGAAGTAAATCTTACCTTGGTTTGCTCGTAAAGTAAATTATAGTATTGTATCTTAGTGATTCATCTTTATATTTCTGATACCAGTTACATGGATATCTTCAACTTATTGAAATGATAGCGCCACTGTGTTTGCAGCATTATTTTTGGTAGTATGAAGTAGTTGCATTTCTATTTCAGGCCTAGTAGCAGCAGTAGATAATATGAAAATCTAGCTGTTGTTATCCTTGTAATAAACAAGTGTGGCTCTGCAATTATACCCTCGTATAGTAGTTAAACGTCTCTTACACACAGAGAGGAGCATTCCAGTATATAATATTTCCATTTAAACTATGGTTGGAAAAACATGTGGGAGAGCTACTTACTCCAATGTGTTTTCTAAATCATTGCATATTTTCACCCCCATTCACTCATTCATTCCTTCCATTACAGATATAATGATAGTAGTATAAAAAAATTAATTAAAGAGGACTTGGTTATGCTATTTGCTGGCATCTATTCTTTAAAGCAACCTGTCCATAGCCGTGCTTCAGGTGATGGATGAGGAACTGCTGTGTATTGAGTGCCAAACTTGGCTCACTCTGAAATGCAGAGGACCTGCTCTTTTCTCTTTTTCCCCCTTAACACCAGGGCTGAGCAGCAGAATGGACTCTACATGAGAGCTTTGTTTGTGTGACCTACTGCTGCCACATCACCCACATCACCTTTTTGCATCTTCCATCTTCCTGAAATACTTCAAGTTCACATTTTGCTATTGCAGCAGTAAAACAAGAACTTCAGTAGTGCAGAAGATATGGCTTCTGAAATACTCTGAGCTCTTTATTAGTTAGTGAAGGCTCAAGTGTATGTGTGTGAAGCTCACACTCATTGAAATTTACTTTTCTCTATGTTACAGTGTTTAGAAGTTAAGTTTGAAGCAGAGATTGTGGTTCAGACTGTTTTAGAGTCCCTTGGGATGCATTTAAGAAATAGGAGACAAGAAATAACCAGGTTTTCCAGATGTCTTCAGTTTGCAGAAATGAGGATTTGGTCAAAAGTAGTACTAAGAATCAGAGGTTCTGAACTAGAAGCAAAGATGCACTTGTGTATTTACTGATTTGTTGCATCAGTAAAATTTTAGCACTTTTTGACAGTCAAAATAGTATTCCAGGTGTTTCTGGGAAAGTCAGACACCCTGGCCAAGGAGGGTTGGCAGAGACTAGGCCATATTTCATTGAAGTGAATGATGTTTGACAAGGCTGAGACCGATTTTTAGGGCGTCTCTTTCATCTTTTATGAAAAAAAATGCAGGAACTGTGCTGTTGGTCTTTCCAATTAAGTGCTTCTGTCACATGCAGCTTCCCCTGTGAGGTGTGATTCTCAGTTCTGGGGGTGCCCCTAGAATAATTCACCCTTCCTCTTCTCTTTAGTCACTGCTATTCCTAGATACCATGTGCTGTACTTATAGCAAAAAAACTTTCCTATACATTTGGCTGAAACAGAATGGAGGATTAAGCATGGGAGGCTGGGTTTTTGCAAGCGTACAAGTAATCTGGAAGCAATTTCTTGGAAAATCAATGGGAGCTGTGCTCCCAGGTCATGTAGGTATTTTTTTTTTGTAAATCCCAGTAAACCATTGAAGGCTTTGTAAAAAGTAAACAGTCTTAGAGTCACTTAATGAATCTTAAGGAAGGAGGAAACAGAGATGCTCTCTTGGAGTATGCAGTCTGCTTTTTCTTGCATGCAAACAATTATCTTCTATGTGTGACAGAATTCATCCATTACTGAGCTCATGCACTGTTTGATCCTATGATGCAGGCTGAAGTAGGTAGTTTTAGCAGAACAAAGGAATGATAAACACTGAATATTCAGGAGTCCTTAAGACTTACCACATGCTTTGGTCTTCTACGTTGATAAAATAAAGCAATCTGTTTGTTATGAGAATAATTTTACCTTAACTGCAGAAAGATAATTGCACAAATCTTAATTCTTCCCCACATGGAACTTTCTGGGGGTGAAATTGCTGTAAGGAGGACAAAATAAACCAAACCCAAACAAACCACTAAACCAGGAAAAATAATTTAAAACTTACATAAAATAATGCTGTTAATGCCTTAATATTAATTATATTTGTATCTGAAAAAAAGGCTCATTGCTTCTGCAAAATAATATACAGTTTCATAATGCTTTTTCCTATGCTTTTTGAGAGCTGGCAATGGATGGAGAAAGCTGCATGATTTTTAAAAAGTGCAATGCAATGCAAAGCTTGACCCAAATTTTCCAGACAGTGGAAGGTTTGAGCAAAATCATGTTGAAGGAGAGACAGTGTGGATTTGAAAGAACAGTATTGGTGGAAAGAGCAAGCAGTTCTTCTCTTGGTAGAGAAAAGGCTGTGGACTTCATAACTTAAAAGAAAAGCACTACACTGACAACTCCTCAATTTCCACCACATCCCCTGCTATCACTGCTTTCCCTGCTCCGTTCTTATCCTCACACAGCCTAAAACTCAGTTTGAAAGAGAACCCCAAATAAGTTCCCCTCCATTTATTTCCCTTCACCCCACTCTTGTGTTTTTCCTATGCCATTAGATTAAAAGCCAAACAAAGAGAGAAACAAAACAAAGCAGAGAGGGATTAGAGAAATGAGTCATGAAATTGGAAATCTATAAATTAAATGAAGCCCTGGTAATGAATAGTAAAAGTGCATTTGTCTAAGAGTAAGGAAAATAATTTCCTTTTAAATGACAATCAAAATTTTAATTTTATTTTCAATTTTTTAGTTTAATTTTACTTTTCCTCCTGGATTTTGCACTGAATAAGAGTTTGCTTGTAGGACCAGTTCTGCGCCTATTCACCCCAGTTATTCTTCTTTTGAGAGGCTCTTCCCATCAGTATTTGCTGTAGCTAGCAGAAACCAAAATGAGGTAGCACATGTAGCAATCTTACTGCAGTGCACTAGCATCTAATTTGGAGATTTTCTGAATAGATATTAAAAAAAATTAATAAGATATACTAGTCCTGCTGTAGAAACCTTGATGGCAATTATGGGAAGCCAAATAACATGGAGTTTACAGGTAGAAGCGGAATTAGATCCCTTGCGGAAGGGATTCATTAATTTATTTTCAAGACTAAGCGATGTCAGTTTCCATTTGATTGGAAATAATGCTTGCAGTTCAAAGATCACCTCTGAGCTCTGGTTATAATATGTTAATGACATAAAATCATCCAGATCTAAATCATTTTAGAGATTGCGTTTTCTGATCTGTGGTACGCTCTGCTAGTGTCAAGTAATAAAAACATAAATCAGCTGCAGCTTTTCATCATCCTGCATGCATTTGTGCACAGCACATCCTCTGTTTTGATAGACAGCAGCTAATGGATCAGAGAAGACCTCAGAAGACTTTTAAATATCAACATAAATCTGATCTGCTTTGCTTTCATAGTTTGCCATTATTTTAAATGAAATAAAATTAGGTTGTGTCATGAACATCATATTCACAGCAAAGATCAATATGTACGCTTGGTTTGTGACATTTTGATTTGGAGAAAAGGTTTTCTTTAGCTACTGCGTGTCAAATCCTAAGGACACGTACGTGGGTTTGGTGCATCACACCAAGCAGCTGCTTATGCTCTCCAGGAAGAGGTGTAAAAGAGAGGCATTGGATGATTGTAAAGTGTACCTATCAATGAAGTTGTACTATGTGAGTGTTTTATAGGCTATGTGAGGTTTGAAATCTGGATATAGCTGTCAGCTGTGTGTTTGGCACCTTTTCCAAACACGAAGTGGGAAGATGTTTATTCTCTTCATCAGGGGTTCTGAGACACAGTACCTGCACTTTCTGTTTGTTATGTGTCCAGGCTGGTCTTACACACATCTCGCCTTCATCAGTTGCAGCCTATTCTGAGCAACCAGGCCAGATACAACAGCTTCAGGAAGAATGTGATTATTCATTGCTTTTTCAAGTTAGGATCTGAGTGTATTTCAAGGCTGGAGCTGACGGCACACCCCCTGTCTGTGTTCATATAAGCAGCAGACATGCTAGGAGGATTATGAGATTAATGTTTCTACCATGTGCTCTCTAATTCTTTAGTATTTATTTAAAACGTGCTAAGCGGTGTTTATTTTATGGTTGAACAGTTCCAGCAGTGCACTGGAAGTTGTGTCTGCTGCTGGCTATTTAACCTCTGTTGTTGGCTGTTTAACCCCAACCGTCATGGGAAGCGGAGAGTGTCATACCTGTCAGAAAAGCACAACAGCAAACATGGTACTGAGCACCAAACCTTTTTTATTACTGCTGTTGTTATCAGTAAGCTCTGCAAAGTCAGCGTAGGAGGCCTTGATTAACGCAGGGAAAGAGATAAGCTCTTGTGAACCGATGCTGGGAAGTTCAGAATAGTGCCTTCTCTGGCTGTTGCTTATTTCACTACAGCACGCTGCTTGCCTGCCATGTTTTCACATTACCTGTTTTCCACTGATTGATTTTTAAAGTGACAGAACATTCTCCTTTAATAAAATCAAGAGCTTGAATGTGTGCAGAGAGATTATGCAAAGAAAAGAAAGCTTTCCTATGAAAACAGTTGAATGCTGTACATGTGTGGATGTACACATCTTTGATTAGAAATCAGCTCTTGAGCAGTTGGTTATATGCACTGCACTAGTCCAAGATAGATCTTTTCTTTGCACAGGGATGCTAACCTGTATCAGACAGGAGGACAAATAGTGTTTCCTAAGATAAGGTGAGCATTTATCAGCAAAAGCGATAGTTGTGAATTCTTTTCCCTCTCAGATATTGAAAGTCTTCGTGGTATAAATTTTAATGAAGAATGGATTGCAAAATGGGCAGGAAATAAACAAGGCTGTACTTATTATATGGGAATGTGCAATTTCTGTATGATCTATTACAAAATAATGAAAAAAAGTCTAAAATCTAAAGAAATTTCATGTCTCATGCTATTTGCACAAGAGCCATACTACTGGCCATCTTTGTACCACACTTGATGTGGTTTTCAAAACCTTGAATACAAAACCTTATGTTGTCGTAGATGTTCTTTTGTCTCTACATTTTACTTTTCATGTTGTTGATACCAGTGAGACCCTTGTCAACTGCTGACCAAGCTGCAGCTCCTGCTGGTCAGGAGCACACCCTCTGCTTGCTTACATACTTCTTAAACCTTTTCCATTTTCCAGGAAGATGTGATTTCTCTGGTCTCCAGGCTAGACCCACTTTATTGTTTTTGTGATTTGTGAGGTGGGCTTGCTTTGTGTTCATTTGAGATTAGAAATTCATCCTAGATCAGTTAGTTTTCTGTTTAGATTAAGTGAGTTGATAGTTGTTTAGTGAGTGGATAGTTTTAGTGAGTTGATAGTTGATAGGTGCCAATCTGAAGTGTGAATCTCCTTTTTGTCAATTAGCCCAGAAAGCATTAATTCTTGCAGTTCAAATTCCCAATGACATTTAAAATAAGTTAGGAGAAAAATAAATGTTGCTTTGAAGGACAGGAAGGTTTGCCAAAATAAAGCTCTCTGTAGTAATACTCCTGTGAGTTTTAGTAGTGTTAAGATTTTGCATCAAAAGTAAAGGCCCAGAAGCATGGGTATAGAAAGACAGGATGTGTATTTCCATTATGCCTGATTCAAACCCTCGTTCTGAATGTGCACGTTCCTGATCTGTCTTCTTTGAAATTCTCTCATTTGTAAGTGTGCCACGTTGCATTAGTAATTAACTACTCATTAGGTCTGGTGTTTGAGCCTTGCTGTCCTGTGCTGGAGGTGAGTGACATTGTTTAATGTTTCATTATTTGGGATAATGCCAGGCAGAGGGGAAAAATTCACCCCTGCAGCAACACAGAACCTAGGCTGCTGTCCTCTGCTGAAGATGTAACTTCAAGTGAAGCCTAAATTGGCTGTTCAGGACCTTGACTTGGGATTTCCCAGGTCAGCATGGATGATTGGCAGTTCTGTTTGGTGGTATGGCTTCTCCCTTTTCACTTTATTCAAGGAAAGCTCTTCATTCATGCATGGGAACTTCTACAGCCTTTCATGCTGAGCAGTGGAGATTCTCACAGCACAGGTGTAGTGGGACTTGGTTTGTCGTTCCAAACTGTTGGGACTAATTCATCAGCAGAGAGGATTTATACTGAAAATCTGTTTGTGTCTCCATACAAATAGTAATAGCTGCAAAGACCAAGGTTTTCCCATCAAACAATTCTAAGTAACAAAAAGATTATATGATATGTTAGATATGTAACTTATTTTATAGATCTGTATAACAGAGGTCTAAAGAAACAATTCATAACACCTCTGGAGTGGAATAGGGAATAAAACCCTTTGTGGCTTTCTTGAACCTCTCACAGTGTTAAGTAGAAGGGACATAATTTCCTTTCTGACTTTGTCAGAAAATTCAGCTGCATAGCAAAGTGAGGGATTATTTATAAAAATCTTTAATTATGTGAACAGTTCTTTGTAGCTCTCCTTTATCTCTCTAGTCCTATTATTAGTAGAAACTGCAAAATGTAATTTTCTACTTTTAAAATAAGTAGTCTTGAAATATTATGTACCATTTCTTGGAAGAAAGCTAGAAGCTCTTCCTTTTGTCGAGATCAAATGTGCTCAAGGATGGGTGCTCCACTTCATCCCCAATCACACAGACACACTTGCACTGTGTATATGCCTTGTTATTAATATTACCTAAAAACACCCAGACAACAGCCATCACTTGGATCTAGCTAGATATTACCAGTAACTCTCTGAGTTCTGGTGGCTGTAGGCAGAGGTCCTGAATGATACATCACGTACCTTGAGCCAAACTGCTACTAAAAATATGGGCAGTAGTACTTAGCAGTCACTGAAATAATCTCAGCAATTTATTTTTCGTTATGTAGGCTGGGCTTTCTCCCTCGCATAAATTGCACAGGAGGACTTGTCACGCATGAAAGTGCTGCTGAAGTGCAATGTAAAGGCAACTGCTGATTTATATTCTATGGGATGTCAGAAAGCTGCCTGTCGCTCATTAAGCAATTTTGCAACTTACCTTTGTATATGAAACAAAAGAACTCTGAAAGTTTCTAAAATGAGAAATGTTCTTTCCTTCTTCCGTGCCTCACTGAACTACAAGTGTGCAGTCAAAACTGATTAGGGGAACTGAAGAGAATTAAGTAAATATGTCTCAGTATACGTTTGCAGAGAAAACAAACCAAAGGGGCAAATAGGAAATGAAAAATAAGTGTGTGACTTTTTTAATGTCATTGGAATATTCCTACATGCCGAATTTTCTCCAATATTTCACTTTTTGTAATTCAAATTGCTATATGGTGCTTTATTTTATTTTTATGTTTCACATTAAAAAATCTTGAACATTCAGAAAAGGTCGCATTCTCTTCCCATACTGAGAATGGAGATTGAAGTGACCCAGTATCAAATGCTCCTGCTGCTGTGAGAGCCTGAAATTAAGCAAAGTGTGGCTTGATTTGGTTTTCCCATGGTCACACTGGAATCAAAGGTCAGGTTTTTATTGTTTCATTCCTGCAAGAAAAAGTAAGTCACAGCCTGAATCCTCCCATTCATAAAAACCTAATAGGACTCAAAGTTTGAATATCAGTTAATTAAAATATAAAAAGGAAAGGAATTACGGAATGTAAATAGCCAAGTGACATGAAAATTGGAGCATATGTCCTTGGAATTAATAAAACCAAAAATTTTGAGAATTATTCTTCATATACCAAGTTAAGCCTTTAAATCATATGCATTTGAGTTTCTTAGCTTTGCTCAAAGATGTACTAATCCCAGTAAAAATAATCTTCCTGTCATTATTATATTTTTATACATTTCTGCATCATTAGAAACCCTTTACACCCCAGAAGGAAAAGAAATGGGTTTAGTATTTGAATCACCAATTAAATGAAATAGGATAAGCAGAATTTCTCTAAGCAACACGGACTGAAAGAATCCTTTATATTTACAGCATAACTTTGATTTTGTGGTGGTGGAATTTTCGTACTTAAAATATTACGTAACATTTTATAAAATTTATTATACTGAAGAAAAGCTTTAACGTTTAATGGGAAAATTCTGACATTAGTTGCTCTTGCTCTTTTTTTAAAGTTGAGGTAATTCTGTATATCATGGCATGCCTAAAAATTAAGCAGGTCTTAAGGTCATAATCTGTGGAGTAGAGGAATTTTAGAAGATCATGATAGAAAAACAAAGGAGGTACACGGTGGTTTGCTGAGGAGTCCTGGTGAGCTTTTTCTCTTGGCCTCCCTCCTTTCCCACTCTGACCTGTGCGCTGCTCTCGTTTTGCTCAGTTCTTGCTGCGACACCTCTTTCTCTGTAGCCAGCTCTGCTCCTCCTGCCTGCCCTCCGAGCTGCCCCAGGCTGTGTGAAAGTGGCAAGCACAGCCCTCAACCTGGGCTGGAATACCCGCTCTGTTGGAACAGAGAATTTCCTCAGGCTCAGGCCCTGCTATCAGCACTCTGGCTGCTTTGGGAGTGCGCGCAGGGCAAGCGTGTGCCGCCTGAAAAACGCTGGTTTGCTGTGACTGTGTCACATTGCCAGGTCACTCTAAATTTGCTCCCTTGTCTTTGGCTTTATACTGAGTGATTGTGGGCTCACTGGCACAGTCTGCCTGCACATCATGAACTCTTGCTCGAATTGTTTACAACTTGCCTTAAGTGTGCGTAAAATATATCTTTGTATTCAAAGACCTTTGCAATTCCTAGCTCTTGTAATTTGTTGGGTTTTTTAAACTTGCTCAACTGTACTGTTGGAAAATTATCATATATCTTGGGAAATATTTTTAAGTGTTGCTAGAAGGTATATTTTCATAGTATCAGAACGGTTTCACAGTATTGTGAAATATTTTAGGCCTAGCCTGAAAAATATTGCTAAAAATTTCCAGTTCTAACTGGGGTCAGTGGGTAAGCTAATTTCTTCTGCAATGTGTGTCTGTTCCTTGAGTTGTGCCTAACTTCAGGCATCTAACAAATTGACATTTACACATACATTCCCTTGATTATGATCCACTTCCAGGTAAGACCCATAGTCTTTTTTTAGCATGAATTTTTTTAAACCACCATAATAAACACTTATCTTTCAATCAGTCCTAAGAGGTAGTGTGTGCATGTTCATCCACATCTTTATGCTGGAAACATTACTTCAGCTTTCAAATGCCAAGTGAGTGTATCATTGTGGTGATTTGCAATTGTGTCATGGTGTAAATGTTAAAGTATTAACATATTATATTTATATTAACACAGTATTAAACTCTTTGTATATAGCATTAGATAATTTGCATAAGTGTTCTACAATGGGTATTTCAGCAATAAAATTTTGAAATAAAATAGCAACTAGGTGCAACACTGTGTGTTCAATAGTAATTATGTAATATCTTGCAAATATATAATCATACACTGAAGAGGTTGTGAGAGCTGCAGGTTTCGAGGAATTCCGCAGAGTGATAGTGGTGAACTTTAAATAGTCAATATTCATCCTGTTGTGTAGTTATCCTGGTAGGGAACCAAACTGTTACAGTGAGGCAGTGAAGATTTACTGCCTGATAACCTGATGACATTGTTAAGGCACCACTGAATTTGTGAAGTCCCAGATCACTTCTTGTGACTGTGTGCACTTTTCCTGTGGGTTTTATGAGAAGACAGAGGGGTATCTTTTATTCCAAATATTGTATTTTACCTTTTCTTTCTGAGAGATGGTTTAGGGTAGGATTTAAATAAAAGAAAAAAACGAAACATGTGGTCTTCTGATTCCATAGTAGAGGTCAAAACCAATGGCCTGGGTTTCTAGTACTGGGGGAAAAGAGGGGCTGTCAAGGTATCTGTAACAGGTGATAAATCCTTTTGAACATCTGGACATTTATCATTTATTCAGATGATTGTTTTGAAATGTTTACAATGTAGATCTTTAACACTGAGATTAGTAATATGATCTGTGCCACTCTAGCATGGGATGTATCCCAAATGTTAATGAATGCATCCATGCAGCATGGTAGTAAAAAAAAAAAATTTCCATTTTGCAGAGACAAAATAAATATTGAATATAACTACAATCCCAAATCTACCAAAGCTATTAAAGAAATCCTGTGATTTGCCTAAAATTAAAGAAATAGGAAATACTTGACAAGCCTGGGAATTGTACCCACAGCATGTGGGTTTTGAGGAAGACCTTACCTCTGTCATCTTCAATTAATCTCAATAATTATGAAAGTATTGTGTCATCCCACAGAAGACTCAATGCTTTTCATCTAGATGTATCAGAGGGTATTTAACATTGCTAATGTGAATTCTAATTCATGTAAATTACTTCAGGAATGTGGCACATTTCTACCCAAACATTTTTTATTTCACCAAGTACTTGGCATTTAGTTAGTCTTTGGAGGATGATGCATACAAAAACATGCCTGACATAATATGAAAACAGCAGTATTTTGTGGAAGTGATACAGGAATAATACATAATAGTACTTTGCTGACAGTGATACACAAGAGCCACTTGCTTTTCTTCTGGTGAAGTCAACACATGCTAAACACCTTCATTTCATACTGCTAAAAACTCAAAAGACTCCATGATTATTTTAGTCCCTTTTTTCTTGTTTCTCATATACTTCAAGCTGGTAAATGGTATGTTAACCTCATTCAGAGGATTCCCCAGTCCCTATCCAAAAGAGGAAGCAAGGATGTAATCAGCCCTGGCCTCATTAAAATCTTTCTAATGTAATCTGTTGTTCTCAAAAAGCTTAGCCTCAGATCTACCAAATGTATTTTAATTATGTTTTACATGGATTGTGTCTGGAGCTATGCAGTTGCTGAAGCAAATTAATCCATTACATCAGCCAGTTAGAATTCTTTGTATGAGAATATTTACAGAAGACTTGCAGAGTAGCTAAAGAGACTCAATACAGCTTTCTCAACAGCAGTTTCTTGTATTTCATTGTTTTGTCCCCAGCCTATGCATGGATTCTATAAAAAAAAAAAAAAGGAAAAAAGACAGTGTGTGCTTCAGTATGATGCATATTTTTTACCCACAAAACAGAGATTGGGAATGATACTAGCACAGGTGCACTCAGCAGTGAAGCTATAATAATTCATCTAATTCTATCTAAAATCTTTAGCACCCATACTGGAGCTGCTACAATTAGGAATTTATTATTGAAAGCATGCAATAAAAAGTAGATGCAGTTGATGGATGTTAAATAGAAAAATAAATTTTCAGTTAAAGTGTGCTATCCTGAAAAATTTAATTTTCCACAGTAAATTATCCCATTCTGTTTAATAAACAAACACTAAGCAACCTGAAAAGTCAGTGTGTTGACCAATTCATTAATCATTTTTTTAAATCTTGCTAAATACAGTTTATTTCCTTTGAAGTACCACTAATTACTTCAATTAATTTTAAAGTGTATCTTTTATTTCTCTGACTGTGCCGTAATTTTGAACCCAAGAGGGCTTTCTAGTCTTTAGATGTGTTTATTTCATTTCAAGATAAAATTCAACTCCAAAACTCTTTAACTGCCTGTATCCTTAAAGGAAATACGGGGCCTTGTCACAGCTTTTCCTTCTCCCTCCATGTGGTCTCTTTGGCTTGATGGGAATATGGAAGCCTTGTGGACCTGTTGAAATTCGGTCAATAAAAAAGTATGGCTGGGTGTTTCATCCTGGGACTATTTGTGAGGCATGGTGGTGGGCACGTAGACAGATTTTAAAAGCAATATTATTTAAGTAAATAGGCTGGCATTGAAGAGACTTTAACATTCACTCTATACTTGAAAATCAACCCTATTATTCTGGCAGCTCAGTATTTGTTTAGGAGCTCATCTACAGGCTATCTTTTTTTTTTTTTCAGGAAGTGAGAATATATGGTTCTCAAGAAGGATGAAATTCTGATCTTCAACTCATTATCTCCTCTCAATCATCATCCTCAAATGTTGTTATAGAAATGTCATCCAAGAAAACACAGGGAAAGTTGTCTTGGAAAAGGGAGGGGGAAGAAGATAAGAGGAACACTTAGAGAAATGATGAATGGAGGAAGCATTTGACATTTTTATCATCTTTGTTAATAACTTCTCTAAGTCTGTCTTTTTGTTTCTTTTCAATTTTGGGAGGGGGATATTTTCTGACAGAGGGGATGCTGTAGGAATCCCAGAAGGAAGTGCCAGGACTGCTCAAGACACTGTTAAGATGCATCTCAGAGGAGCAGCCACCTCACTCTGTGTGTGCTCAAAGATTTCCTTATTAGCTAGTCAGGGAGGTCTGAGGGAAGAGTGTTTTCCCCAAGGAGAGCTCAGTGAGGAGCCCTGGTTTCCTGGGGCACTGCAAATGGGGTTGAAGGCTCAGCAGTTCGGCGTTTAAATCACTTTGGCCTGTGCTCAGTGCAGCTTAGCACAGTGGCACTGCAGAGGCGGAAAGCTCAGCTGCAGAAACAGCCTCATGCTGCTTTGCTTTTGTTTTTTCCGGTGTTAAAGTGCCCTCCAGGAGATCCTCTATGTGGGCTAAACATTTGTTTTCCATGGATTTCATATTCCTGCATAGTTAGACCTTTGTGTGCTAGCTCAGACCCTGCTCTTCTAGCCTGTGTTTGGGAGAGCTCCCAGTAACACCATCTGAGGGGAAAGGTTTCTTGAAAACTGGCATCCTCAGCTTGTGGATTTTTTTTTTATACTTAAGCAAAAACAGGTCTCAAAAAATTCAACATTGTTTGCTCCTTCCTTCCTTCCTTGTTCATTCACTTCATGGTGAAAAATAACCCAAAAACCTCTTATTTACAGGATAAATAGCTCCAGGTCATTTTTCACTGATACTGTTTTTTTTTCTTATCTGTAAAAGGAGTCAAGAAAGCTGATGGTTTACCTGGTAACATCTAGGTAAGGTTTTTAAAGCGGGCTTAAGTTTACTAGAGAGACAGAAATAGAAGAATCTCATAGCCCCATCCCCAAACATCTGCCTATGCCTGAAGCTATCTAAAGTGTGGGCATTTCAGTTCTAGTTACGACAATTTTTGTTATGTTTAAAGCTTAGCTCTGCTGTCATACTTCATGACAAAATTACAGCTATGGCTTGAAAAAGGAAGTTTATGAGCTATATCAGCTGCATTGCAAAATAACTTTTTTGCTCCCAACTACTTGTATGGTCATACTGCTCTTACCCTTACTATTGCTTTGCTATGAAGTGAGAAAAAGAGCAAATACATAAATTATAACAGTTAATAAAATTGTATTCAATCTGACAAATGTTGTTCAAATTTCATCCTTAAGGTTAATGCTTAAGTTGTATTCATTTACTGAATTGATTCTTTCCAACCCGCTCAGCTTTGCTTTGACATTCACATTTGAAAACTAAACCCCGTTTTAAACAACCAAGTCTTACAAGGTTTGGCATTAAAGGCAAATGTTGCTTTGTATTGGTTATGTTATATGCAACCTTTATATTGCTAAATTAGGGAGAAGTTGAAAGTCTGTGATGAGAACATGAAATTGATGGTGTGTAAATTGCTGGTTCTTTCTTATATGCACCTTTTTGGATATATGAACTTAGAAGCTTTTTCTATGTCACATCTAACTTTGCTGGGCTTTTATATGTCTTTGGTTTGATTTAAAAGGAACACATTTTTCTAATGAGCATTAGCATTGTCCTCAGTGCAATTCTACTGCATTGCAAGACAGCAGTTTGTTGCAATAAACTCAAATTTATTGGAAGTTAGTGAAGTCGTTTGAGCATAAATTTCCGTTAGCATTTCTGACGTTCTTTCAGCCATTTCTTTCTCTGAAAAATGCTGGAGAAGCCTCACAGGGAACCAGTGCTTGTCTGCATATCATCAAGTTATTTTTTTGTTGAAACTGTTTTGCCTTTGGGCTGCTGAATATTTTTGTTGACTAGTTTTGTCAGCTGATGGTTGCACCCTCAGTCATGGGAAGATTGATCTAATATAATCTCAAAACTGAGAATATAAAACTCAACAGTTAAGTGTTTTAAAATGGAGGGGAAGAAAAAACCATTCAATACAGGGACCAAATAAAGGTTTACCTACCTGCTGTGGAAACATTTTTCCAGTGAGGTCTTCCTGACATCTGCAAATTCAGTAGGTAATTTTAACTGTAATCAAGTCTTGAAAAACAGCATTTTTTTTTTTTCTAAACAGAAATATGTTCTATTTTCATTAGTATGTTTGAGAAAGTGAACACTTCTACTCCCACCTCCAGGAAAAGAAAGTTACTGGTAACACAGCTTCTTACAATTAGGCCTGAATAGCAAGCTCCTTTCTATTGCTGCCGGTATTGAAAATAGTCACTGATTTAATTCTTGGATTGTTATTCCAATTTGCTTGTCCTTGTTATGATTGTGCAGGGAAAAGATGAAATATTTTGCCTTTAAGCCTAAGCCAACATACAGAACACCACCTTCCTCTTGACTTCAGGCACAAGGGCACTGTGTGTGGTATCTGTTAACATCAATCAATACGGCTTCTGATGCCCTCTGGTTTAAGTCTCTGACTTAGAGGGAAATTTGTTCTGTCAATGTGTTCAGAAACTACAGAAAACTTAAATGATACTGAATTACAAGCACTAACACAACTCTTTATTGGCATGGTGAAAGGGGGAATGGTGGTATGATGCTTTATTTTTTTTTGTTTTAATAAATGGATGGTGTATCCTCTGGAACCGATAGCTTCCAAAACAAAGTATATTATAATTTTTTTTCTTGCATTTTTACAAAGTTTCTGCCTGCTTTTCTAAAGGAAAATTGAGAATAGTTTGTCAAAGTCAAGAATTCAAAAGTGAAAAGAAGAGGATGGTAGGCAGATAGGTTTTCAGGCCCATAGGACTTGATGAAAAAGGAGCACTGTGTACAGAATTGCTGTTTTAAAAGTAATGACACAGAAGAGTGATACATGTTAAAAAATAAATTAGATTGCAGAGAAGCTAATATATAGTCTAAATTTGTTTCCAAGGTGGTGAAATAATTCTACAACTAAATCTTTTGACATAACTGCTGTGTATAATTTATGCAACTTTCCCTTAAAATAATGCATTCAGTCTTTTTTTTTTTTTATCTCCAACATTTTGGAATAGTCACAGAAGTAGTTATTTTTTTTTCTTAACTGAGATCATAAAGTTCACTACCCAGAGTAAAGCTATTCCCAGCAACTTTTCTAGCAAGCAGTTCCAACTTTCTCAGCTTTGAATGATCCTCACCCTAATAAGTTTGTTCATTGAAAAGATTAGTTGGTGTGACCTTGTTCAGAACACCAGTAACTGAGGATAAACTGATTTCAAATATGGAAAAGTATTCTGTGGAAATCCTCTAGGCTGAACAATGTTCTTGGGTTCTTCAAAATCTCTTATACAAACAAAATTAATGTAATGTATAAATTGCATTCCAATTGCCATCATGTGTGACCAGATTGTCATTTGTGGAGATACATTTTCTTGTGTCAAAGTTAAATACAATTTTAATTTAAGACAATGTATTGAAATTACGGTGAGTGACGATTTTTTTTTTTTTTTGATAACTGTTAGCATGAAAAACTCTGTTGGCTGATATATATATGCACGTGTGCTCTCCCTTTTGATCTATCTTGATGTTGAATAGCTATCATTGGTATTTGCAGTATTTCCATTTAATTTTTTTTAATTAAGTTTACAAAGCTAGATGTAAGCATTGAAGAGTCTCTATGGAATTAAATATTAAAGCACCCTGAAGCTACTTTTAGTGCTGCAAAATGAGAAAATGGAGATAAGAAAGAAAAAACATGCTCAGCCTGTAAATTTACGTTTCCAAGTAATAGGATTTGGCCAGGAACAACTGCATTGTATTTTTTTTTTCTCTTTTTGCCTCATCTGTAGTATTTAAAGCAGAAAGAATGTGCCAAGGACTATTAGATATTTTACAGTGGTGCTATACTATAGGAAACAGGAAAATGTCTAAGTCAGCAGACTTCCATTGATGATTATGTGCTAAATTTCTGGAGACTTCTGGAGCAGGGTTCATGATGTTGTCAACAGTTGGGCAAACTGCATTTGCCATTTATTTGGAGCTGACTACATCTGCTCTATTGTCACTGCTATCCTCCATGCATGTGGCCAGATTCAGTGGGAATTCCTGCTTTTCCTATCTAATCTGGACCAGGCATGCATGATCTTCTTGTCCCTGGTCAGCTACTGAGTTTGTGGTTTTATTGTTGGACTTGAAAGGCATTTAATCACAAGCCTGGTTACCACCAATAAAAAAATCTGAATAACCACTAGGAAGCTCATGCTCCTGACTTCCCCCATGCTACATGAAAGAATTATATTCCTTCTGGTTCCATGGTAATATCAGAAAGCTTCATTACTGTCCTTTCTGCATCTCTGCTTTCCATCAAAGTTTCAACATCCCGGAATCATGAGGAAGCTCTGGAGTTTCGTCCAACCTCTGCCATACTTTTTTTGTTAAGAACCATTAATAATATACTTCCTCGTAGCTGTTTCTTCTGCTTGTGGTTCACATTCTTGCTGGCATTTGGAAAAAAAATAAAAAAAATTTGAGGGTTTTTTTTGGCACTGTTACTCACCATGAAGAGTGCTGTGATAACAAAAGCAGACAGTGAGTGTAATATTGAGAATTCTTTGTCAATATTCAGTACCAGAACTGCAAGTTGAATTTTCTGTTGCTTATACAAAATTGTGAAATGAATTTCAAGAAGAGAATAAGTAACAGAAGGGATGGAAATTGAGTGTTGTGTGGATCTGCTAATTCAGTTTATATCTGTGAATTAATTTTCAAAGCAAGTGGATAAATTCTTGTCTCACTTATTCTTTAGTCATTTCAGACACTAATTTCTGAGAATCATGTCTGAGGTAGTAACTTTCAGTATAGTTTTGTCTGTACACTTCTAGATCTTACTTGTAGCTCTTTTTTGCTTGTGCATTAGTCATTGCACTTTTTAATATTCTTAGACATTGAAATAAGTAAAATCAAAGACAAATATCCTGAATACAGCAACAAAGAGCACTGGTTATAAATCTTAATTACTTTTCTTTTACATTTGTCTTCAAGAAATCATTCAGACAGAAATAGGACCAAACGGTATTGATGCTGGTTTCTGTTGAGACTGAGTTAATTTTAGCAGTAAAATTAATTTTTCTGTCCTTGAGAAGACAGCTTTGTGTTTCTTCTTGATATGCATCATTTCCACTGAACAGAATCTGAGCCAAAATCCTCAATTTTTATGTCTTGTTCCAGTGAGAGTAAGAATTGGATGCTTAACTTTTGAGGTGATGAATATGAGACTCATTCTAAAAGCAGGCATCTGGAATTCTCTCATAAACTACCCAAAGAAAACTGCTTCCCTTCTATAGTCTCTTCCTTTTTATTGTTTTTTTTTTTTATAAGAAGTCTGCAAATATTTGGGTGGAGTCTTATCTAGGGTGTAGTGAGGAGCAGAAAATCAAGAGGCAATTCTGATTTCAGGCATATTCAGTGCATGCGAGCTTCTCTCTGCACGAGTTTCAAACTTCACTGGCTGAGTGTTAATTCAATTCAGTCTCCTGTAAGGGCTTTCATGAAAGTAATTTTGTCTAACTTCTAGCAGTAGCAAAAGGCATACTCTTAAGACAGCAGCTTTTATGGCAATACAGTGTAATGATACACTCATGAAAGAGCTGATTTGACTTTATGCTTGGCATTGCAAAGTGCAGTGCATGTTATGCATTCATTTTAACATTGATAAATGAAAAAGGAACTGAACAAGAACCTGACTTTCCTAATTAATCTTCCCACATGATCATAAATCTGTTTTGATGTTACTACCTTTTTAGTAAGATGCCCTTAAAAAGAGTACAACTCAAATGCATTTCTGAATATAACTTGAAATGTTTAAATAATGACCCAACTTAAAATATGTATTGATTTTTGTTTTATGCTTTCCTAGTTCTAGTCTGTGGCAGTAGACACTGTAGCACCATAAGGAAATCAATGTCTTTCTAAGCAGCCAAGAAATGGAGATTTTGCTTAGAAACTCTCAGAAAAAGGTGCTCTCACACAGGTAACATGTAGACCTGCAAACCCAAACTGACATCTCCTAACCCACAGAGCTATTAATGTTAAGCAGAAATTAACGTGGGCCAGTCCTTCAGCGCTAACCACGTGTTGTGATCTGATGCCTTCTGACATCCAGAGTCACTTCAGAGTCTAGGTAACCTGGATACAGGAAGGCATTAAAAATGTACTCTCCTCTCGTCATCACTTTCCTGGCGTGTTTAACTTCAGGTTCCTCAATATTTTGTTGCTGACTGCATTTTTTTTATCCCTGCTATTAAACCCTCCGAAGCTGGCGGGTTGACCAGATGCCCACCCAGCCACTCACTCCCATTTCTTGATGGAACTGTAACAGAAAATAGATAGAAGAATTTATAGGTTGAGATAAAAGCAAGAAGTCTATTTACCTGTTACTGTGAAAGAAAAACAGACTCACCTTTAGGAAAAAAGAAACATTAAAAAAAAACGAAAGAGAGGCTACCTATTTTTTCCTCATTTGCTATTTCAGTTTGAATACTTGAAATGTTCCACTAGCCTAAAACAATTTCTGACATAACTTGGAACATCACTTTCTACTGAAAATCTCTGCTCTTTTCTTGCCCTTTTTTTTAAGCTCATCTTTTGCTAGTATTACATTTTGTAAGTATTTCAGGAAGTAATAATTTGAAAGTTAGAGATATCCACAGCTCTGGATATAAATTCAGATTATCATGATAGTTCAATTTCAAAGAGATAATTAGGTAATCCTTATCTCATATATCTTTAATCTAACAATATTTTCTGGAATTCAGTGTGTAGAGAAAGTAAATGGTCATTTTGGCTTCAGTAGAAAGATACTAATTTTTCATTATCATAGGATTAGGATACCAGCATCTCATAGTGATAAGATACTGCGTTCTTCCTCTGGATTTCTCCCACAGGCTTTGGTTCAGGATTTTCACCTTTACCCTCTCTATGTTAAGTGGTCAAGCTTATCTTCTTCCTGTGCATCAAATATGTTTTATAGTGTCAACTGCAGACACTGTGTCGATGGCTTTGCTTTCTACCCAGTTTACCCATTGATTCACTTTTCACATTGAAATTAATTTTATCATCTCATGCGCTGTGTAAGCTTGCTTGAGTTGAAATCCATCCTTCCAGCTTGTTATTTTTGACTGGTCTTGTAGCTTGGTGTTTCTACCCCCCAAGTATGCTTTGGCTTCTTAAACCATTGATGTTTCAGCATTAATGTTTAATAGCTGTGACCTCAGGAGTGATTAAATCCAGCTGACTTAACCTTTCTGAATATGGGAGCAGATTTTCAGCTTGTGTAAAAAAATATTCTAACCAGGACCTGATTTTGTTTTGCTCTAATTCTATTGCCAAAGATGAGAATCATTTCAATTAAAAAGAAAATCTGTCTCTCTTAAGAGACACATACTGATATTTTTCATGGTATGGCATTATGGATAAAAATTCATTTTGAAAACAAAGCATGGAGAGGAAACCCAGTGTCTTTATTTTGCTGTAGAAGTAGTAGAGCCTGGAAGTTTTTATACAATACTTTCATTGTCCTGCCTACACAGCCAGTGAAACTTCTCTTTCTCCCCAGAAATGAAGAAGCAAACAAAAGAAAAACCCAACCCTGATCAAACAGATTACTGAATGTGCAAAGTCAGTGTTGAATTATTCTGTATTCCAAGTAATTGCTTCCAGGTGTCATCTCAGTTCTATGAGTTGGCAGTTGTTTGATAGTATTTTGAGAATTTGGATCTGTCATGCCTATTGATTTTCTTTCTTTCAAGCTGTACTGCTTGAAAGATCAGAAAACTGCTAATATGATAAAAAAATATTTTTGACTTATTTTTTCTTATTTAGCAGTGTGCCCATGCAGTATTAGACTTGTGCAGCCTTTGCACTGTCAGTATATAAAATAAAATACTGTACTGAAGAAACATACATACTTGCCATGTGTTGACATGATTTGAACCTGTAAAACTTTCCAGTGAAAAAAATATGTGAAGTTTGTTTTATTTTCTGAACTCTCAGAAGGATAAGAAATTATTTCCAGAGAAGTTTAGAAATAAATGGGATCAAAAGGGTTACTAACTTATATTATCATTGCTCAGGAGAGATCTCCTAAAAGGAAAGATTAAGCTTTCTGTTGAAATACTTTCAAATAGCAACATTCATGGTTTTAAAATATAACATACTAACATTTTCTAAACACTTAATTGTATGTGTTGTATATAGAAACCTGTTTCTGATACCATCTAAGCTTGTTTTTTTCCTAAAGAAAAAAAAAATTGAAAACTTTTGATGCAAATCTCCATTTAATGTTAAAGCCCCACTTGTCTCACAGTGAATACTATGAATTAAATATAGTGGTAATCAGCCTCAGCATTTAGCATGTGGTATGGAAATCTGTGATTTCCATTGATTGCAGGGAAATTATACATATGCCATTTACTCAATATGCAAATAGAGCAAAAGTACTTTTTACCACTGGCATTGGTATATTTTGCAATTAGGGTGTATCTTTAATCCCAGGTATGCACAGGGCAGTTCACAACTCATGAGTCCGGTAGAGCAGCAGTAACTAAATGCATGCTTAATTTGAAGCACAGAAATAGTTTCAGTAATTACGACTGAACGATTGCCCTGGATTTAGCTGTGTTGTAGCAGCTGTCTGCAGCCAGTGCTGGGTATCTTGTGTGTACCACTCATCTCACAGACAGCCAGCTGCTGTCAGTACTTTTGTCTCCTTGTAAACCAATCCGAGTTAAACACTCTCCTTAAAAACTTCTGGCTCAGAATGAGGAAGTTTCAGCAATAGCTCTTTGATTTTTCATCAGTTGTGTTTCTCCTTGTTAAGCTGAAGAATTGGCTTCATAGCTGTCTTCAACAAGACCTTACTCAACAGTTAATAAAAGAAACAAAGTATGCCTTTTGTTAAATTAATATGAAAGAGTGAGGGGAAAATATGTCTTCTGAGATGTAAAATAATGAAGTATGTGGACTTTGGGTTACTACAGTATTGTAAATTCCTAGAGGAATTATGTTCCTTTACAGCAAGTTCAGTAATTGTGCTGCACTGATGCTCTCAGAAGTATAATTTTTAAGAAACATTTTAGTTTTGTTGCAAATCTGTCACTTTAATTCAGGTGTTATTTAATTGCCGATATAAAAGCTTCCCCACTAACCCATGTTTTCCGTTTCTTTCAAAATACATTTTCCTCTTACAGGTAATAATAACTGTTTACTCAGCAGGTAGACCACTCTAAGGTCTAAAACAAGTGCATCTTTAAATAAGGCTAAAAAAATGTGAATCTTTAAATAAGGCAACGAAGTGAATGGAGCTGAGCACTATTAGCTGCAGGAAAATGTAAAGGAATGACACAATAATCAGTGGCTGCAACCACTTAAAAACCCTCTAGACAGCAGAAGGGCTAGGGAAGCAAGTACAAATTAGGGAGAAGTAAAAATAAAAGATACTAAAACCACAAAAGAGCTCTTGTCGAGAATAAACTTTACAAAATGCAGTAACTTAAATATGCCTAGTGCCTTACAAACCCCCAAATCCAAACTGCCTTGACTCTGATAAAAAGACATCTGTAGGTGAAAAGTGGAAGCTAGGATACAGTTAGGTAGAAGAAACAAAATTTTTTGTGCATACCTGAAAACTGAGCAAAATATGATATTTGCCACTTCCCATAGGTGAGCTCCACATAGTCCAAACAGTCTGAGTTTGGAGTTAAATATACAGCTGAAGGATTTTTCTACTCAAATATTAGTTCATCATAAAAGCATAAAGTGATTAAATATATCCTGTCTGTTTTGTACTATGGAGAGTAAGCTTGAAATCAAACTGTAAAAATGAAGTATTGAAATTTAATTGAAAAATTCTCTTCCTTGAATTAGTGTTAATTCATTTGACTTTGATAGAAACTTAATTTCCAGTTTTGAATGTTAATGACATGTAATAAAAAGTTAAATATGGGCATGTACCTTGTAGGAAGAAAAATCAGGAAGAAAAAAAAGTCATTTAGCTAATTAAAATACTGTGGAAATTTTGAGCAGGTTTAATCTTCATTTTATGCATTTCTTATAATACTCTTCTTAATGACATTATGTTATGAAAGAACTCTTAGAAATCTGTTGAAAGGAGAAGGATGGAGTCAGTTCCTGGCTTTTTACTCTTTGCACCTGTCTGATATATTAAAAAAAAAAAACAACAGCACAGTATGCTCTTTTGCAAGGGACTGCTGAATTTTTTTAACACTTGTATTGGTGGATCATTATTCTTAAAATTAGGATTAGAAACTGAATTTGGGAATTCAGATACTGGACAGATCTGTTGAAGAGAATTGCAAACCAACTAGGATTAAGATGATGGTTAGCATCTTTAGGATGCTTTGGTTCTCATAGTCACCTTCATTGTTAATCTTCAATTGAAACAAGGATTAGGGCAGGTTTGAGAACTGCTGCTGAGGACCTCTGGGTATTTACTTTCTTTAGGCTTACACAGCTAAAATATTTTTTGATCCCAGGTGAAACACTACTGATGAAGTACTTTCAGTGTGTGTTTTTGTAAAATAAAGATGCCTTTAGCTATGATGAAAACTAGGACTGGGCTGCAGTTAGGAGTAAGATTCCATAGATCAGGGTATAAGAACTCAATTTCTTTTTGTGCTGTGCCAGTGCCCTGGTTTTGGAACTGTGTTGGTGTGAGGAAGAACAAGAGCTGACTTCTCCTCTTACTATGCAAATCAGGAAGCATTTCTCTGTTTCAAGTTTCCAGTTAATGAAAGGAGTTTGGAAAATATATAATAAAGCAAGACCCACAGGACTACCTGCTGCTACTTGTATTGACTGGTTAAATCTAGAACTCAGGTTAGATTTTGGGAAAAGAGGACTGAGAAACTCAGTTTATTGAGGTTAAATACAGGTTTTTGAAGTGTCTCAGGGAATGACCAAAAACACAGCTCTTAATTTTGGTGGGTTTTGTTTCATGTCGTTTTGTTAAGCTGGAATCGGGGTTTGACATTTCCTTTATGCCTATATTAGCAAAGGTGATGGAAATAAAGGCAAAAGTCTAAACTGAGAATATTTTTCTTTTCGGCCAAATAGTTGGAGGAAAACTCCTATGTATGAATATGTTCTTTGCAGAGCCTTAGTAGCACATGTGAAATGTGGTGGGACTTTTTTTTTTTCCACTGAATAATGAAATATGTCAGTATAGTTGCCAAACCTTTGATCACTCATCACTGTGATAATTTCTGGGCTCATGGAGCTCCTACACAGATGGTAAAATAGGCTGATGTAGTATGTCTGAAATGACAACATTCCTCATGCTAGACAGAAAGAAGCATGTCGTGCCTCTGTGAGGGATATCTGCCTTGCTATCACTAGCTTTGGTTGGCAGGCATTGCTTTGGATCCCTTTTTTTTTCTTCTTTGGGAGCCAGTGTGCACCTAGGAAGGCAAAACATAGCCCAGCATTAGATGAAGAAGGATGATTTAAACAGAGACGTTGTGAGTTACAAACATGGCATCTGCCTTTCTTGGCAAGAGAACTGAGAACCTGGAACGAGACTGTTTGGGAATGATGGGGATTCATTTCAGAACAAGGTCAGAAACATAAAAGCAAATTACATGGGCCGGTCTGAACATTATTTTTCATTAAAAATCAGCGCTCAGGCTAACTGTTAGATGCATTATTATGACCATATGTTAGGACTAAAGCAAAACAAAATGCATTTGGAAGATGCCGTTGATCTTTAATGAGTGTGCTGTCTGTGATTTAATGAAGCATAGCGCTTGTCCAGTTCATGAAGTGGAAGGGATTTTCATTAGGGACATGTTGGCATGGCAAATGCTTGGTACGTTTCAGCCTTCACATTGTCATTTTTACAGTATGGTTTGCTGCAGCATTGAAGATTTGACCTTCATAATGCAGCAAAAAGACAACTGGAAGTCGAAACGGATTTCCAGTGAATTGATTCACTATGGCTGCATTATTAGTTTTGATAAAAATTTTAAACTTTTTTTTTTTGGTGAGAATGAGGTGTCATTGCTCATCTTGTGTAGAAAAAAATAGTATAACCTCTCCTTGATATAATTTTTTTAGAAATACTTTCTTCTAGAATGAGGAGTGCCAAAATGCATATGCAGTCTGGAAGTCAGTAGTTCAGGTTTATCAAGTTTTTGGAAGTTTATCAGGTTTTTTTGGATAATGTAATGTCATTGATTTCAGGAAATTCAGTTTCCGGGGGCATCACAAAACTCATTGAGATAAAGAAATATTCATACATAAATGCTGCAGAATCTGATGCTTTATCTTTGTCTATAATGGGAAAATTTTAAGTCTCCAAGTCTAGAAGACTACTTGTGCATGATGTTTGCCCTTGATATACCTCTGAATCTTTGACTTCCAAAAGTGATGGGCAGTGCTGGAGGGAGGTATCAGTTTTCTGATATCTTACATCTTCTCACATCACAGTCAGTGCACTGAGTAAATAGACCTTATGTGTCTTTCTAAATTTTTGCTTTGCCTTATGTGTTTAATCTATGAACAGGAATCCACACTAAAACTGACATAGCTGAGATTGCATTCAAGTGCAGAAGTGTTATTAAGCCTTCTTCATCTCACTGGGCCCAGAAATGCTTGAGACATCCTAGAACTTTGCCAGTAGGATGTTTTTAAGAGCTTAACTATATAGCCACACATATACGCACGCATTTCTGGTTTTCCCTGCATAATTTAATTACTTCTTGAATATTACATTTTGGGACTTGTGCAGTGTGTTTAATTAAATTGTCTTATTAATTGTGAACCTCAGTACACAGCCTTATTTGTCAGACAACCGCCAAGTTTTTTTTTAAGAGAATGCCCAAAGTCTGAAACTTATGAACAGAGATGACAAAAAAAAAAACCAAACTCATTTTAAACATACAACTGCCATTGATTTTTCTGGTGTTATGTATTGCAGCAGAATTCATTCTTTTACATTGGTAGATATGAAAAATGAACTGAAGGTACTGTACAATATATTTTTAGCTCACATAAAGCGTAAGCACTGAAATGACAACCAAGCCTAAGTTCTGTTTTCAAACCGTGAAGTCTTTTCATAAGTGTGTAAGACAAACTTAAAAAACAGAATTTAAAACCATAAATCATTGAAAGTTTTTCTTAGCCCTTTAATGCATTCAAGTAAAGGGACTATTCATGTGTGTCAAGTTAGGTGCATATATGTAATTCTTTTGCAGAATCTGGGCCTAAATTTTTCACTTTAAATAGCACTGGTCTATTTTTCATGCACAGATTAAAATGACTCTCCATTTGAACCTCCTTACAGCAGGAGCTCCTAGCAGTTCCTTGTGATCCAGGTGTATAAGTGGCCTGAAAATAATCTCCTCTGGAAAGTAGGAAAAGTGAAGAAAATGGAACTGATGAGGGCAAAACAAGAGAACAAGAAAAGGGAGTTAAAAATTTGAATATCATGACTGTGTGAATAAACTCATCTAGATTTTAAAACATTATTTTTCAAAAAAAAGTGCCAGTAATTTAAAAATTAAAGGTTTGACTTTGTTGCAGGTGATCTCCATCTCCTGTTGATATTTTCATCTCTTCTCACTCTATTAAAAAGAAATCCACAGTCAAATCATAATGTACTCTTGTAAACTGTACACACAGATATTAACGCGAGTCCTTTAAATGTTTTTATTTTTGAAAGAAAGGTAACATTTTTTGTGTCCTATTTGTCTTGTGTTAAACACTTGCACACGTTAATCTTCTGTTTGCTCAGCTGTCACGTAAATACCCAAGTTGTGTCACCTGACTGAAGAATAACATCATATCCAACAACTGAGGGGCCTAATGGCCAATGCGTGGATGTTCCCTATACTGCTGTAACTGTTAATCACTGAAAAAGTCATAAAAATTACTTGTAGCCCAAGTAACCATTAATATTATTGAAGTATAATGTTTCTGGAGGACATCAAGACTGTAACACCATTCTGTTGGGGATGAAAACGGTGTTGGATTGCAGTGGTGGACTGTGGCAAAATGCCTGCAAGGAGGCCAAGTGCTCTCCACTGCCTTCTTGTACTTACATCAGAACTTGTGAGGGTAATGAGTAACTCATACATCTCAGATCTGTGCCAACCTAATTTAGTCCATGTTTCTGTGATTTGCATCAACTGCTCATGTCTTACACTGCCCCCATGTTACTGTGCATTCCCTAAGCTGATGAAAGCTGGAGAGAGGTACGCCAAAATTTCCTTAGGACCCCATCCTGTACCTGTGTGTGTATGTGCAATCTCTTGGTGGATTTTTTTTGTGGTGAATATTTTATTTTCAGCCATAATACAGATATAGCTATTGTCTTTATATAAAAACAATGCTGACTCTTAATTTTTGCCTGGATGTTGCCCTGCTGCTGAGAATTACTAAAAACAATAATGATGACATTTCAAATCTTACCTTTACTTTTCACACATTTTGAGACTGAGAAGGGAAAGAGCTTGAGAGCCACCTACTAACAGCTGTAAGATTTTCATATCCTTAAAGTTATCTCACTGTTTAGAATTAAAAATATCTGAATTCACAGAACAATTTGTAGATGTATTGAAATAACTGTCAAGCAGAATGTAGATAGATTTAAAATGCTCCGTGGTTCTATATAATATGGGTGATGATCCTGGTTATTAGTAAACACTAAAAGTAGATTGAAGTTGCAGCTACAATTCTGTACAGCTGTTCATCATTGCTGTGTTCCACCCCCAAGCCTCAGACTAGTTCTCTGACCAGAAATTTTCACTGTCCATTTTTTTATTGCATGATGAATAACTGACTCTCGTTTCATCTACTATCAAGCACCTATAGTTCTATTTTTAATACATATTTAACCTTAGAAACACTTGAAGCTTAAAAAATAAAACTCTGAACAAGACCATAGCTCTGACTGGCTCATCTGAACAGACCATGATGAATAGATAAATATTGTGTTTTCTCATTGTAGTGCTATTACTGTGCTTAGGTTTTACACAAATAATAAGTCCTGCTCCAAGGAATTTGTGATCTTATTTATTAGTTGTACTAAATTTTAGTAATAGAGCAGCAGGTGGTGCATTTGGAAATTAAGAACTAACTTGAGATTACAGCTGTCACTGCCCTTAGCCAAACTCTATAGAGCCAGTCATGCAAAGTGGACTTATAAATAATATAATTAATTACTCCACACAACATTTAGCTTGAAGGTCTTTTTTATTTTAACTGCTTTTTTTTTAAGTTGTCCCATGGCTTAAAGCACCATGATGTAAACTAGTACACCTTTTTGTAGAATAATATAAGAAATTTAAATTTTAATAATGCCATTGTGAATTATGGGGTATTTAAAAACTTCCTGCCCTTGTATTGAATCTGGATAATGCAAATGTAAAAGAATGTCTTGACTTTATCAGTTTTGTTGCCACAATGAAAACTATTTTCATTTTCTTGCAGCAGTGAGAGAAAAGCTTGATAGTGTATTCTGTTCCTCAGAGAAAAACACACACAAACTAAGTATAATAAATTATTGGGCAAAGGTTGTCTGTCTTTGGATCATGCACAAAATACCACTATCTCCAGAAAAGAACAAACTTACAATTTTACAGTAAACACAGCAGAAGCTTTGCCAATAAAGCTTATAACTACTCTACAAAATGATGGAGACATTAGATTCCTCTCTCATCACTACAATACCAGAAAATAACTATTTTAGTCTGACATACCATTCTGAGAATGAATCAGCATGATTTTTTTTTAGATTGCATTGTGATTGTTTTGCCAAGAGGTAAGACTAATACTCTGTTTGATTTTGGATACAAGATACTTGTTTCCTCTAAGTTCTGAGTTAATATCACAAATCAGCAGCGTCAACCTGAATGTTGCTTACACAATCACAGGAATCCAAACCCCATACATTCCTTTTGAAGAGATACCTGCAAAATTTCTCTTTTTGGACTGGCTTTGTGCCTTCGTGTTTAGGAAACAAAGCATGAATTATACACTTTTTGTGGTACTGTTTATCTGTTGTTTTTTTCTTAGATTTTCTCCTTCTGTGGTACCCCCCCCTCCCGCCCCCAAATACCTGCTCATCTTATGCTTTTTTGTGTCAACACTATTCTTTGGGACAGCCATTTTAAAATAGTTTTATGCTCAGGAAATGTGTAAACATGCTTAAAGTTCTGTAAAAAATGTAATTATAGAAAATATAGAATTAATATTTTAAGCAAAAGTTAAATTTAGTAATAAAAACCTCTGCTGTTGGCTGGGTCAGTGGAGCATGTCTATGTCCAAGAAATCATGTGCTCCATCCCCTCAGGGCATCTTTGGAAAAGGCAGCTGTTTCATGCACACTCAAGATTATTGTCCCTTCTTTCCCATGAACTGCTGCCAGCCAAATTGCTCTTTGAAGCTAAGGGCTGGCAGCAACTGAAGTTGTTGCATGCTTCTCACCCATGAAATAACAGCAAATTTGGTACATTTTGCATCAGAATTGCATTAAAGAATATACTTGATAGCGGCTCACAGCAGTACAACAAAGCCTCCTAATCAACCAAAATGTCAATATAGGATGCAGAAGTAATTTTGTCCTTGGAACCAAAAGGCCATCCCCTATAAATCTTCTTAATCTTTGTGGCACTTGAAGTGGGTAATGAGAATTATTGGCCCTGTGTGGGTGTGAAGTGTGAGGCAGGGAGGAGCCTGAGTGACTTCACCTGGTATTCTTCACCTGGACATCTCACAGCAGGCCACACATATTCTGGGAAGCTGTGCTTGCTGCTTTCCCATGGAGTAAACAGCCCCTCTGGCTTTCAAGGAAATGGGAGGAGCCTGGTATTGGCAAAAAATCTGATGCTGAGGAGAATGGGAAAGTGGGAGCAATGTGTACTGCAGCACATGGCTTATAGAAGTTTAAAAGAAACATGATAGAAATCAAATAAGAAAAACTAGTCAAGCATGTGCTCCTTCCCAGCATACATTGTTAGTAAAATGGGTTTGCAAGGTCAGTGCAAAAGTAACATCACAGAATAAACAGGAAGTGACCTCTGTCAGCTTTTATCAGAAGTTCACCTTAAGAAACTTATGCACTTTGATGTCCTTAAGAAATTATAATCCTGTCAGTTGTAAATGGTCTCTTTTCTGATCTTCTAGAAGCCAGAGGGCCATGGGTGGTTGTTCAATGAGAATGTGGCAAGTTCACCTGAGACCTAAGACAAACAAGCAAAACAAAATTTGTCTTGTTGGCAGCACCCCATGAAAGGGGTAACCATGAAACTTTAGTTATGGGTTTTTCATATAAAAGTCGTGCATTATGTACAGTAGCTCTCTCTAAAGCCAGTGAAAACATGAAGAGATGTTGGTGGAAACGATTGAATTATATGCTGCCAGGAATGGAACTTCGCAATAAGAAGCAAAATCTAGAGTAGATAATGATAATCTACTTCCCTGCGTTAAAGGATGCATTTTAATCTTCAAAGATTAGTTTATAACCTGCAGTCTGGCTCTCAATGACCCTTTCAGCCTAATTTTCCTACGTCCCCTGTGCATTTTGAGCTGCTTTTTCATTTATTTCTTGGTATTGCTAAATTGGTAGAGAACACTGTTGTTTAGTATTTTCATTTTAAGCAGGGTATTTTTAAATGACTAAGAGGGCTGAAACATCTCATACCCTGGAAGTAAAAACATATTAAGGATGGCACACTTCTCATTTTGCTCATTCTCTATCCTTTTATATGGGAAATTACACAGCCCCTTCAAAAGCAGCCTATTCTCAGCACCAGATCAAATTAAAAGTGTCAACACTGTTTGGATGCTTTCAGTTTCTATTTTTTCCCAGCCTCACATTGTAGGTTCATGGCTACAGGCTGGCAGATTTGTGGTTCCAAATTCCAGCGTTTCTGGAAGCGTTTTTCGTCCCCCCACTATTCTTTTCTGTAGAGTGAAATTCTTCTCCATAAAGTAGGCCAGTAAAAGAGGTTTCCTATCATTTAGTGACATAAAGAGAACTTCAGTGACCCAGTGAGGCTTTCTGCTTAGCAGAGTTGAAGACTATGTGCTGCAAACCAAATGTTGATACTTTGTTTGCTCAGATTGTTCTTTACTTTAGAATAACATCTTCGACTTTCTATGACAACATCTAGGAGGGGATTTTATCCCTTCCCCAATTCAAATGAAGGTTTTTATGTTTAATTTAGCATGCAATATAGTTGTCTAAGCCCTTCAAACATAAATGGAAAGGTAGATACATTCCAACAGTAATTTGTTCTGTTTTGAATAATGTGAACTCGAGACCTTCACAGTCCCCTTTTTCTTTCCATTGACCCAAAAAAGGCATTTGTGTGAGCAGCTTAGATTCAATCAACTAACTAATTAATCTAACTAAATTGTTTAAATCTCTTGAAAACATATTCACCAAACTGTTCATTTGGTTCTTCTTCCTCCTCCTTAATGGCTGCCTTTGTGACATGTTGCCCCTTTCCAGAATGCCAAGGGCTGGCTGGAGTAAAGACTGCTTGTATTGCACCTGCCTCCTCAGACCTTTTGAGGAGACAAATTTTATACAAGGACAGTTTTTCTGTGGTTTAATTCTTACCTGGCTTTGGACTCTATAGCCTTCTTTCTTTATCCCTCTCCTCTAAAAAAGTAGGCAACTTCCACATTGCGTTTGTATTTGGACTGTATTACTGTACAGAAATGCATTACTGTTCAGCCCACAGAGTTTAGCTAAGAGAGAGGTTATCATTCATCCAAAGAAAGAACACATTTCCATTCATACACCTATCTGTAGTACTCATGAAACGTATCTATAATGGATAGCGAAGTTACTTCACTTTTCTACCTGATCTTCCAAGTTAATCTCACATATCTGCATTGGCTTCAAAAGTATTTATAAATTGGTCTGGAATGTAATGTAGCTATCAGATTTTTTTTTTTTTATTGAGTGTGTTTATGAGAAATTTGCTTGGAAGAAAGATAAGTTGGCAGACATTTGTACTATATATTTCAGAGCATTTTACAAATAATTTTGCACAGATCTGAGTCCAGCTGTGCATCCAGCACTGTCCTGATTCCACTATGTTCACAAGTCCTCCACTCCTGCACCATTGCTGTTGCACACAGGCTGCTTTTCACAGAAAACCTGAGGGTCTGGCCTAAGTGTCACTTTGCATGGATGCCACCCCGGGGGACCAGAAATCTGTGGTATATTGAATATGAGCGTAAAAGCAGCCCAAGAGACTCTGTAGGTGTTATCATCATTGTGAGTGGACAGCATTCTCCTGTTGTTTCTGAATTAGGTGCTAATGGTAATGCTAGAACATGCTTTCAGTACTGACTAGTTCAGGGATTTTCAGTGTAACCATGTATCTGATAAGAAAGTGTCATAGATGTTTTTCAGACTGAGTGCTCACTGGTTATCACTTAGTGGCTTGTGCTGTTTTAGAAAATTTATAAACAATAAGCTTATTAACTTAAGGAATTGAATAAAGCTTTATCAATGTCTGTATTTATGCTTCAAGTTTAGCAGACATTTTCCTAGAAAGTGTGAGAAGGATGAGACTGCCATTCTTGCTTTGCTCCATGTATTGGAATGGTGCATAACATGTACTGGAATAAGCACAACAGGAGTATCTTTGTGGGTTTTTTTGTTTTTTTTTTTGAGTTTTAATCTTCTAAGAGGAAAGATTTGACATATGGCAAAGCTTAACAAAAATGAGTATTTGGTTCACTAATTTAACTTATACTAATTAAGCCTCAGTTCTGCCCATACAAAATAATATTGCACTGCTGTTTTTTCACCTGGTATTATTTTATCATAGTAAAATTATAAATAAAAATATATAAATAAAAATATATACAAATAAATTTATAAATAAAATTATTTTATTATAGTAAAATATTTTATTGTAATAAAATGATTCCTTGTACTGAAAGTGCTACTGATGGTGTCTAAGAGCTGATGCTTCTTACCCTCTTGTATGTTTATGATGTTACTTTTTCATGACACCAATCATCTAATGCTGTGTGGATTTCCCTGTGGGACAGGATTTATAGACATATAAATAAAATTTCGCACTAGAAGAACTGTATTCCGTTTGGCAGGCAGATTTGTCTTTCCCATAACTTCAGTCCTTCCTTGATGAAGAATTTGTTAGGGAGATTTATTTTTCTCTTGGAACAGATCAGATTTATGCTCGCAAATGTATGGCCATACAGCCTACAGACTAACGTGTACCTTTAGGTGTGGTGCAGAATGCTGATAGGGAGGTTTTGCCATCAGGTTATCTCAGTTTCCCAGGTTCAGCATTTTTGTGAACGTGTCCAGTGATAAAACACTCCTAGGCTGCAGTGGAGTTCATTGATATCTCTAGTAAATAGTTCAAATCAGACTTATTCATAGAGTTTCTCCAAGAGTAATTCTTTGCCTTGATTCTTAAAGAGCTCTAGGGCCCAGCAAGAAATATGGGATCCTATTCAGCAGAGCATTCAGCCATCAGCAATCTAAATATAGAGGCATGGGGAAAAAGCTTAGGTACATACTACCAGGAAGTCTGAGACTGAATGTTTTTTTGCATTAACTGATTATCACAAGGTTTTATGCATTCAGCTCACCTTCATTTTAATAGTGTCATGAAGTTTTTACTGTTTCTACATCACTGCTTGAAGGTCAATAAAAAGATCTGATAAAAGATGACTTTTACTTACCTTTATCTTCAGACAGATTATGTAAATCTGACATTAAGATATCTTGTCATATAATATCCAAATATTCAACTCTGTTACTTAATATTCTTTGTGTTGGAAGCTTTCTCGTTTCTTTATTTTGAAATTTCTATGGTGGTCAGTCCAACAGCAGACTGAAAAAAATATTTTTGAGGCAAAATATTCATTCTTTAGCTGCAGCAATGAAAAAGCTCTGTTGAAAGGGCTGTGTTAGCAAATCATGTTATAGAAAAATATTTAGCTGCAAGCTATGTAGCATATATCAGATTTTACAATAAGAAATGTTTCAGAAAACAAAGAGCAAAATATAACTGAAAACCACTGAAATGAGAAATATGCATGTGTATATTGCAGACGGAGGAGCAAGGAAAGGAGAAATTTGTAGCTCTTTCACTCTTTCCAACTTACTGGAGTGAAATAAATCGATCTTATTAGAGACAGAAAAGCATTAAATTAACACCACTGGGACCAGAATTTTCCTTGTGTGTTGTTTCCCTGGACCTGTACTTTCCTCTCTGTCCTTTCATCCTGCCAAGGTTTCGCTCTGTCCCCTGGTAGGTACATTAAGGGATGTGACACATGCAGGAGAAAAACAGTATGTTCATAGATTATCTGTGTGCTTTGCAGCTGTTTCTTAGCAGGCACTTTCAGTGGCAAAGCGCAGGAACCCCACTTTGGCTATTACTGACACGAGGTTAAAGTGTTGTGTGCTCCTCACTTGGCTATTACCCAATTAATGTATCTCAGGCAGATGGAGTTTGACATGAATTGCACAGTTCTGAAAGACTCAGCTGCCTTTCTTTTTTATAGCAAGCTGAAATTAAAACCTACTTAGATTTGTACATCAGTTTATTTTTAAAATCCTCTAATATACCTAATAGTCTTTGACTTCCACTTTTCCAGATGCCCCTGCTGCCCCTGGATGCAGTCCAGGGATGCCTGCCACTTATTCAGGCAGTTTGCACTGCATTAAAATATTTTCTTTTGTAAGAGGGACTTCTAAACTAGGCAACTAAAGAAAAAATCTTAGTAAAACCGGTATAAATATTGAGAGAGAGATTCTGTACAGGTATTTTTCTGGCTTTCATAATTTATTCTATATCATAAAAAAGCTGTTAGCCAGTGGCTGTAGTGTTACTCAATTGTTTTCCTAATTTAGAGCAGATGTAGCACCTAAAGCTATGCTTTTAACTCCTTTTAAGAATCACATAGATTACCAGTTTTATTTTCTTAGACTTGTAAAAGCCTCTTTACCAAACTTGGTGTGCATCCCATATACAAACTTATAAATGAAATGCCACAGGTTCTGCACAAAAGTCCTGCAGCTACCAGGAGGATACTTAGCCTGTCTGTTATCCAGTGATACTATCAGTCTTTTTTAATAACACTGCACACGTGAAACTTACATGATATTGTCTTAGAATGTCAATTCCAGTTGGGCAGAATGCACTGCAATTGTTGTAAGTTAGTTAATCTACGTTCATTCTTACTTTCAGATCCCTGAAGGGGACTGAAGGTTGAGTAGGACCATAATTCTGTCTTTTCCCTCTTGGTTACACTGATTGAAATTTTGTTGGAACACACGAGGAAGCAGACAGAAACATCTGCTCTGTAGTGTATTACCTGTGTAGTGCGCGTGTGGTTCATGCTTGGCACGAATGTAAGCATATCCCCGATGACAATACAAAAATATGCTCAGAAATCTAGGTGCAAACTGGCAAGGCTGTGGCATTAAATATTTCTAGTCTCTAGATGAGCAAGCAGCTTGTATCGATGGGGAGAAGGCGGAGAACCAGAAAACATACCTGAACTTGGGTATGTAATTGCAGTAGAAATGAGCTTAAGGGGCTGTAATACAGTGAGAAGTCAGTGAGACTTGCTAGACACTACACTTGAACCCTACAGGTAAAGATGTTGGAATGATGCTTAGCTGGAATGTTTTTGTCCCTTCATAACTCAAGGATTGTGTAGTTATTCAACTTCTGAGAGCTGAAAATCATAATTATAACCATATATTTTAGAGCTGCCTATAGTTTCCATATGGAAAAAATTCCTTGAAACAATCTTTTTCATTCAGGCTGTACCTTTAATACTGGTTAGTGAACAGAAATGTGGGGAAACAGCTATAATATCTGAAAATTAAGTTGTTTTTACTGTTTGAATAGCTCAAAAATAATAGTCAAGAAACTGATGCATTTAGAAGGTATAATCAAAGGTAGCTAGTCAGGGGCCTTCAACATTATCCATCATTTTCAGAAATTCATAAAAATATCTGCTTAGTGTTCATTAAAAAAAAGTAGGCAGCATTAAGAAAGGAATAGAGAAAAATGCTGAAAATAATATAAAGCTTTCACATTTATTACTGGGGCAACATTTTTTGCAAGAGGATGTTCACTTTTTCCATCCCATATTGTAGAAACCTATGTCATGTAGGGTAGGCATGTAAGGGACACAGATGATAGGTGGTAGAAATCTCTTTTATTTTTCTCTTAACAAACATCACAGCTTATTAAAAGACATTATTAGGGCTTTCTGCCCTTGACTGAAAACTCTGGGAGAGTGAATGCATTAATATGAAGCATCAAAATCATAATTTCTAAGAAGCAAGCCTTACAAGGAAATATCAATTAGATATTTATGGAGCTGAAAGTGGAAATACCAATTGGATATTATGGCGCTACCTAAACTCTTACTTTAACTTGGTCTTTCACTTCAGGCACCATCTCACTTTCAAGTTGGATGAACACTTAAGATGTCAATTTAGACAGTTTCTTTTCTTTCCCTGTTTCCCATAATTTTAATAGTACTAATGCTAATTCTTTCTGTGCTCCTGCCTACTCTTACTTCTGTTAAGGGATTTTAAACATCACAATAAAGCAACTTCAGATTGTGCATTGTTATAGTTAAATATATTAAACAGTCTTGTTAGGGGCCATAGCAGTGACATTTTTATTGGAGTAAGAAGTACTGTTTTCTTCTTCCAGAGCAACAAATACCCGTTTCAAAAGTTTCAGAACTTTAAACTTGCAGTATGTCAGCCTCTGGTTTGCAATTCAGGAAATCATAAACACTATGCCAGTGCTATATCTTCTGTAAGTCTACCCTTGGGGCAAATTACTGTGACTTCCACACAGCCACCTTAGGAATTAATTGGATCCATAATATTCAGAGCATCAAAACGATTTAACATCTCTTTGCTCTCTACTAGCTTTGGGAAATGTCCTATGTTGTGAGATCCCACGTTTCATTTAGTTTTACCAGTTCCTGAGGGAACTGGCTTTTTAATTACATTTCTGGCTAAGAGGACACGGACAGGATGGAACGAGATGAATGTTATTTCCTGGAAAATCAATGGGCTAATTAGACAGAAAAATCAAAGCTCCATTTTGCTTTTGCTTGAAAGTCAAACCTAACTGCCCTTACAAGATGTGGCTCTTGCTTATAGATGTGACTTCTTCCTTCAGTTATGAATGACATTAATCAAGATGCTATGAGACTTGGCCAGAGAACACAAAGGTCAGTGAAAGAAGACATACTAGTTCAGATTTTTGACATCACTCATGGGTTCAGTTATGGTTCTATTGTGAATTCTTTATGTTTCCTGGATGAGTCAAAATAGTTTTCTAATTTTGCAGAATAGTATTAGAATATTCAAATAGATAAATAATTGGGTTTTGCCAGAGTGTAGGAAGCTTTAGGTTTAGGGGTGTTTTCCTCTCTTTAAATTTGTTTTCAGAAAATTTGGATTCTTTCTTTTTTGTTAGCTAAATTTAGAAGAAATGGAATCTGATTGTAGTCCTTCTTTGGATAATGTCTCTCATTCATCTGAGTTTCTTCTGAGCAAGTGTCAGTACTGATTATGTATAAAGATCCCTTTCAATAAGATCTAGTTCATGTGATTTGTGAGGTGAGCATCACTGAGTATTAAATGTATTTTTATTATAAGTTTCATGATAAAGCTTATAATGATTTCCTTAACTCTTCACCAGTTTGTATAGATACATTAGCTCTTCACTCTCCTGTTTGAATTAACTGAGTGGTAAATTTTCAAAGGTGCATTCTAAATTGCTGAAGCTGGAGTTTTTAAGGACTTTTTTTTTTTTTAAATCTAAATTAATAGAAAATAAACTAAAATTGAATATGGAGAAATTCCCAGATCAAATGCCTGGGTCAAATGTGTTTGAAGCTGTTGGGCATCTTATTTTCAGTTCTAATTTTCTCTGTAATAGGTTCTCAGCTTTTTTGACTAGTACATGCCAGCTGAGCTGTTGTTGGGGTCATTGTTGAGGTCATTGTGACTATGCAGGTAGTGAAATTGAGAGCAGAGGTTTCCTTACTGAGTTCTTCCTCCTGCAAGGCCCTCTGGCAGCTCTCCTTCCCTGAGAGCAGTATCTTTAATAAATGTTGTGCATCCTCGATGATTGTCAGTCTGTTACTGAGCTGGGACCCTCTGTTAGCTGTGGCAGTGTATTGGCTCTTGGGTTTGCAGTCTAGAATTCCATAGCCACCCTCTCCATGCCCATAACACATTGCAAGAATTCTGGTGCTCAACAGAGTGTGTAGGAGGGAAGGAAGCAATGAATTTGCAAAAAAGAAAAAAAAAAAAAAAAAAAAAAGGAAAGTCTGAGGCATCAGCAGCCCAAATAAACTCATCAACTGTGTTTTTTTGGGTTTTTTTTCCTGTTTTGGGAGGCATGAAGAGATTCTCTCTTGTCTAGGTTTCAGTTTTTCCTTATTTAAGCTTGTTACTGTAATCTTATGCAGCAGGCAGAGGAATGTTGTTAAGTTTAATTGAATTTAGAGAACAGCTTTGTAATCCTCCTATGACATTTACTAAAGGAACATCTTGTATCGTTTATTTTCCAGGAGTTTTTACCTGGTTAATGGGGGAGAAGGTAAAAAAATAACATGTGCAGTAAGGGGAAAATGGGGAAAATCACACAGAGAATGGTGAGAAAGAAATTAATGAAATTTAAAAAAAAAAGATTGGGAAATGGCTTACAAAAAAAAAAGTAAATTAACGAGCATAAACATCTTCATCTGAGTATTCTTTTATGTTTCTTTTATGCAGTATTTTGGTCATATCTGTTAATATATTCCTAGTATACATAGTCTACTGGAAATACAGCTAAAATTTGAGCACAGCTGTATTATATGCATGTTATCTTTTATGTGCCTGATCTGAAGCTCTTCAACAGTAAATGGCAAAATTTATCTTTGCTTTTCTCAAAGTTTGATTTCTGAATTCTGTTACTTTTCCTTGTCTGGAATAATTTTTCTTTGTTGTTCCTTTCAGTATTTTGTGTTGAAAACTTGCACAATTCATTACTTTCTTTGAGTGAAGATCGCTTCCATGTACTTTCATTCTTTCTTTCTTTTTTTGTTTGGGTGAGTTTTGTATAATATCTTTTGGTTTATAAATTGTCATTTTCAACTTCTTAAGGGCACAGATGTTAGGAGAGATGATTTGCACTGTTTTTTATATAATTCTGTCAGAAATCTCTCCTCAAAGATTTCTTCCATCTCTGTTGACTTGAGGCTATTATTTTTAACAATAAGCAGTTTGAAAAGTCAGAAATAGGCCACATACTTGTTTCTAATCCCATTCAGTTTAGTCATACTTCTGTATCTGAATGTTTTTTGACACTGCATTAATGAGTGTGCAGAGGTGTGAAGATCCACAGCATGTGGTTATTTCAAATGTTAGTGCTTTTTGTTTTCAGACCAGTGGATGGAATAAGTTTTGAGGTTTTGCCCATGGGAATCAACTTGCTTGACTTTATACTTATGGAGGAAAATGTTCTGTTGGTTTCATAGACATTTATTTTCTGATGCTCTCACATTTTCTATTCTTGACAAGTCTAAAGTACTTTACTCCTAAATTCTAGTTTGGGCTTGTTGACAGGACAGTTTGTCATAGATGGGATGAAAGTGTGTGGTTTTGAGTGAACATCTGGACTGAAATTGTACAGTGCTTGGGATTTGTTGGCCACCCAGGATGTACTAGTCCTTGTGTGGCTGAGCATGGACTGGATCTGTAAGCGTACTCCAGACCTCAGCACATGTTCAAAGAGTTATTTCTAGCCATTAAACTGTTCTACGTGTTGCTCAACAGGACACATGCACACAGCAGACTGGAAAGGGCATTGGGAAGGGGTGACATCTGTAGGGAAAGCAAAAACTTAGCAGTGAAATGAGGGTAGAGTGTTGAAACTGAAGATCTCTTTTCCCAGTAGTGGGCTCTGAGTGAATAAACTTGACAGGCTTAAGTTTTTTATTAAATACTAATTGAAATGCTGTGTTGTCAAAGGGAAAAAAAGTTGAGAAGAGAAAGCAGGGGGAGTCTTAGGAAGCAAAAATTACATAAGTGAAGTTGCATTTGCAAAGAGGACAGGGCATGTAGTAATAGCAGCTACTCTGAAATCTTGACTCTGACCCTTTTAACAAGCATCAGGGGATGTTTAAAGAGTTTTGGAGGTTTGAAGGTGACACAGTCATGACAGGAGTGTCAAAATAGTTGAGAAATGGTGTATAACGTGATAAACGCTTTTCCGTAGTGGCCTTTTTCACTGGTCATGGGGGAGAGAACAACTATGGCATGAAATATAGTTAGCAAGCTCCACACTAGCGTGCCAGAGGATGTGTTTATAAATGTACACCATACCAGTGATTGGCATGTTATCTGTGCTTTTGGCACTCTTGTGAAGAAAGGCCCCGCTCTATTAGATGTGCAGTGAGACGTATGGTTACCATGGGAACTGCTACTCTATGTGTTGTATGTGCTTATTATTAATGTTACACTTGTATTGAGATTTTAACACTGGCTTTTCATTCTAATTGGACTGGTTGCATGTACTCCTTCCCTGTTAAAAAACAGATCAGAACAAATGAGTGTTTTCATTATTAGATGTTTATCAGGCCAAGAAACATGAAGAAAATTGCTTTCTATCAAGGTAAGGTGAGAGAGGAGAGCCACTGAACCTTTGTCTCGCGTTAATTTTGCAAGAAAGGAAAGATAGCTTGCAATTAACACATCAAGATATTTACTTTGGTAAACCTTACTGGATACTAGATAGGTTAAATTTAAATACAATGCCTCCATAGGCTATAATGAGAAAATGTGGAAGTACGATTTTATTAGAGAGCTTAGATAGCATCTATTTTTTGAGCTTATTTTCAGAAGCTTTTGGACAGACCTTAAATAGAAAAATCTATTTCAAGTAAATGGATTACAATGTTGAATTTTCAGGGAAACCTTAGGGACTTAAGAAGAGAATGGTCAAGAGACTGGCAGTTTTGTATTAGTGGGATGATAATGACAATTACGAATGAGTTATTCTAAAGGAACAGCTACCTTTTGTAGAACCCATTCTGGTAAGTGTCCAAAATGTAATTTATTAGGCTTACTGGGAGCAATCTGAAGATTAATCATTGTTGTGGGGATGTATTCCTTAAATTGATACAGTCAAGTTTTTGACTAAACTTTTATTATTTATAAATAAAAACTTCCCTCTGCTTTTTCAAAGGAGCATCTTCCTAACTGTTCTGTGTCTTTGTGTATTTTAAACTAATTTAGCTGTATACAAGTTCTTCAATCCTGTTAACTGGTATGGAAGTTCTAGATGTTTATTCAAATCAATTTATTAAAATCAATTCAAAAATTCTGAACAAAACTTTGAAATTCATTGTGGATTTTTTATTGGTGCTTCTCAATAATTAAGGACAGACAGTTTGGGGACCTTCTGTAGTAGGTTTTCATGAGACTTTATTCATGTGGTACTTTCTTTTGGATTTCTTTTTTTTATTGGAGGTTTGCATTCAAAGGAATAAATTCCTGTTAGCAGAAATGGATGCAGTTAATTACTTGAAACATAGTATTTTCCAGTAGGGGGTAGTTTAGCTATAGATCCAAACTTTCCACAGTAACTTGTTTTAGTAGCGCTGACTCTCTTAACTAAGAACAAAGTGATAAAAGTAATGAGCTCTTAACAAATCTGTTAAAAGAGCTGAGATGAAGGACAGTCACTCAAACTTCTTAGAAAGCTGACTTTTGAAAGTTTCTTTGACAGTACAGAGCAGTAACAAGTTCCCGTTGTGCTTGGAAGCAGCCTGTTAGTTAGCAGTGGCTGAATGCCTTTTAATGATTTCAAAATTGGGAGATAAGGTGTCATTTCATTCCTGATAACTGGAGAACAAGAGAACTGGTTCTCTTGAAGTTTATTAGGATATGTTTTGATCCTGTTTAGCTTGAGTTTTCCTCTGCTCAGTGGCTTCCAAGTCAAGATTTCGTTCAGGAGATCTGGTAGGCATTAGTGTGAGAAATACTACTGAATTGTAGTGCCTGAAGAGGGGAAAAGTAAAGCTGTAAGAGAGTGTGGTGATTCACCTTTCAAAAGAAAGCTGACTTTTTTTTTTTTTTGCCCCCCATACTTGTTTAAGCTGCTATCTCAGGCTTAAAAAACCTAGGAAACCTATTGCCCCTGGAACAGGGCTGGGCAGTGTTTAGTGTATTAAGTGTACACGGATCACTAACTGAAATGGCACATGTAAGATGTGAGACGCACAAAACCAGATCATAATTGTTTTCTGTGAGAAGTTATCTTATTTAAAAATAAGTCTCTCTAATCTGAACCTCAAACACACGAGATGTCAATAGAATTGCACACCTGGCTGAGCTCAGTGCACTCTGCCCTTCCAAGGCTTAGTAAATTTTCTTTAAGAAATATTGGTGTGATATTATGAAGTGATAAAAAAATCAATGAGGCAATGATTTCCCAGTCAGATGGAGTGCTTTGTTGTTAAATTATTTCTTTCACCTGGAGCTGCAAGGGCTAAAAAAAGATGGAAGGGATTGCTGGGTGACTTGATGGAGATTACTCACTGTGTTGTTCCAATGAAAGCTAAAATGAATCTGCAAATGATGTTTCTGACTATAGGAGGGTACCTGCAATTATTCACTCTGCCACTCATGGAAGACATCATTGATTAAATTCCAAAGCCTATTGACTGTATTGGTGGGGCTGTGCTTCCTCTCATCTTGATATTCTGCATTTACATGGCGCACTTAAAGTAGTTTGGGTTGTTTTTTTTTTTTTTTCACAAACAGTCAGTAGAAATAAGTCAATGTGTTCACTATTGGGAGCTTCTGCCTGAATTGTTGGCATTTTGTTCCTGGCAAGATAAAATACGAGATGCAGGTTTAAGAACTAAAGTAAGACCTGGGTCTGTTCCCAGAGCTTCTAGTGAGATTGTTAAAACTGAGCTGAAAAATAGGCAAGAATTCCTGGTTTTCCATGTCATTTGTGTGATTTGCTGCCAACTGTGACACTCATAAAATTATGAACATGTCATTAAAATGCCTGTACTAAAAATTTCAGAAATGGAACATTGTCAGTGCAATTGGCTTTTACAAAATGAGAGAAAATTAACACTATTAAGGGCTTTGTCATATCAGTAATTGTAAGCATGTAAAAATGAAACATGGTGATGTCATCGCAGAAACAAAGGGAAAGCTGTTTAAGTCTGAGTGACTGTAAAATTAAAGTGGAAAGTTATTTTGTTTTCAGTTATCAGTAGAAAATAGGAAAACAGTGATCTTTAAAAATGCTGCTCCTCAGTAAGTAACTGCTGTTTCAGTTTTTCAGTAGAAAAATGTCTTTGAGAAGAAAGTAGTGATTTTGGGCTGCCATAGGCAGTAGCTGGTTGCGTATTGGCTGTTGCTGACCCTGTTCCAGAGTCCCGTAATTCTTCCCCAGAGACAAGGCAGGAGATGAGCATGAGTGATACATTCACAAATTTGAGTTCTCTTAATTTCTCTCTTTCAGTGTTCTCATTGTTCATCGACGTTTCCAGCTGGTGAGCCTCAGGAATCTGCAGAAGTGGCATGATCACTATTGAGATCAGCCTGTTAATAGGAAAAAAAAACATTCCTGTCTTCTGCTACCTTCTCCAAATAAGAAATGGTGTCTTTAGGAAAAGTTAGAGGTTAATGGGGGGAAAAATTCCAACAGAACTTTAAAAAGGTGTTGCTTGAAAAACAGCCAACCCCCAAAGTGTGCAATTATAGCTTTTCCTGTCCTTGCCAATGCTCTTGAATTACTGTATTGGGTAAAAGACAGGAACATATTTTCATTGCAAATTGACCTGGTTTTTGTCCTGTAAAAGTGATGAGGTACAATATGCAAACTTACTGTTTTAACTCAGTGTGGGACTGAACATGTAATGAGATACCAGAGTTTGCAGAAACACAGGTGAATTATTTTCTTTCACTTGGATCATGTGCTAGTGACATGTTGGCTTAAGAATTATAACAGTCTGTTTAAAAGAAAAAAAAAGTGGTTTTACTTATTTCCTAGGGAAATTTTAGGTCCTTAGTTTTGTTACATGTGGTATCTATGTGGTATTATAGTCCTAAACTTGAAAGTTATCAACTGCATCTGTGAAACACATAATTGTGAAGACTTGTCTAGCAGTTGTTTTCATCTGCTTGCAATTCAGAAATCATTATTATCCTTTTCAGCAATTGAAATCACGCTATTAAAGAGCTTTTTTTTGATTAAAGAACAGCTAAACAAGTATTACTTGTCAATAGTATTTTAGTGCTGCTCACCATCATGCAAATGAAATTACCAAAATAAACCAAGTTTTAAATCTCTTTATTTTCTGTCTTACTGTAAGATGCAAAGCCTGACTTTCTATTCCCAAAATGTATGGGGTAATAGCAAGGGGAGGTTGACTGGTTGGTTTGCCACTTGGGAGGTTTTAGGCGATAACTTTCCAATGTTAATTTAAACTTCAGTGTGTCTGAATTTCCAGAGCAACAAAAAATGAGACCATATTTCCTCCTTTGTTTTCATAAAGCACATGGAAGTAAGATGCAAATAGCCCCTCCCCTCTGAGAAGCTATCACCCCACAATTAATTGGAAATGTACTTCGGTGTGTGATTTGGAGATCTTTGCTATAGAATGATGGCCAGCAAGGCTTCACATTTCCATCTTTCTGTAGCAAGGGTAATAAATTTGAGTTATGAAAAACCTCTCTAGACTATTTTAAAAATTGAAATACTAATTGTAGGTTTGCAAGTAGAGCTGTGATATATAATTTTAATTCACTCATGCAGTGGTCACAGAGAGAATCAGAGCAAAATTACAGGCATTTTGGGAAATAATTACATATATTTTTAAAATGTTTGTTCTGAAAGGGCTGCTAATACGATAAAAAAAATGAAATATCTCATGTTATTGAACAAGTAATGTGACAGAGGCTAAAATAAATAAATTGCTGCTGAGATTTAGGAAAACTCATGAGCATGTGTTGAACATAACAGCAATCTCGTCAGTTATGTATTGAAGAGCACAGACAGGGTAGCTTTCCAAAAGGTATGTTGTTATTCTGAATCTCTCAAGTGTTTCTGTTGTTTTTGTCACTGTAACTTTTTCAGAGGCCAATTAGTCTTATAGAAGAAAAATATTTCTCGTTGAGTTTAAGCTCTGAGTTTCAAGTTGAAAATAAAGGGAAAATAATTTCTGTCTGGAAAGCCAAATTTCTGATTCTTGTTACATTTATATCCTTTCTCAACTGATTATAGATTCTGAAAGAATCCTGAGATGTATCTTGATGTCTTAGACTTTGTAATTTCTTAGGACTGCCAAAAGTAGGTTTGTACTTGGATTTCAGATTGGCTGCCACTGAAGTAATTACACATCTCAAGCTGTGTATCTTACAGTGGGTAAACTCATTTAACATTGCATCAGAGAACCTGTGTGTGCAGTTAAGAAACATGATGAAAAATGTTATTCCTGCTTTCTGAAAACATTCCAAGAAGCTGATGAAGAGGTAAGATAAGCTAGTTCAAGAACACATAATTTATTTTTTCAGATAGCATGTATTTGTTTAATAGCTTTGGATTTGTTTTCTGCATTTCAGTCTTCAGATCATTCAGATTTTAATTGTAGAAAATAATGACCTTTATTTTCTGGTGGTACTGCATGGAATACTTCACAGAATCACAGGATATTCTGAGTAGGAAGGGACCCACAAGGATCCTTGAGTCCAGCTCTGAAGAGGGTGGCCCATACAGAAATCAAACCCAAAACCATGGCATTATCCATGTTCTAACTGAACAAAACCCCCCCAAATATAAGAATGTATTAAATCACAGAATTAGATTTGTTTTGTCTAAGTGGAACCAAAGTATCCTGTCTACATATTAAGAGTTGGGATTTATCACACAGCATGTGAGGTACCCCAAGAGCTTTGGTATGCAATGGTAAGTGGGTTTACAGGGCAAAAGGGCAGTGGAATGCTAAAGACTGAAGAAAAGATTAAATCACAAGAGAAGAGAAATATGATTTCTAACAAATCCAAACCGATTTAACCAATTTTCTACCAAGGATGGAGTCATAAGGGAGGGCAAAAAATGCTCATCTAAGATCCTTATATTTAACTCTTTTGCTGACATCTGGGTTTAGTAAGTACTAGAAAATGTGTCTGAGATGACTTTTTCAGTGATAAGCAATCAGAGTAAGGTGGCAAAAAACATTGTAAGCTCTAATATTGTACTGAAATTGCTGAAGGTCAAAAAGTCTTTCCAGACTGGTGAGAAGAGTATCAGTCCTTTGTGGCACATTGTTTTAGCAAGGAAGTTTCATAACTTAATAAATGGTGAAATTTGAAGCTCAAGTACATATGCAATACACATGAGCCTAGGCAGTGTTTAGATACTTTAATTTCTGGGTGGGTTTTTCAATTGCCTTGTAGTGTGTTGCACTGTTTGATTTGGTTTTGGTTGGTTCATCTTTGGGATTTTTTTTTTCTCCAGTGCAACACTTGAGAAATTTCTGGCTTGGGCTGGATGCAGACAGTTGTTCCAAAATGACCATTTTACTCCTGTGGCATTGATTTCTCTATACACTGTAACCCTCTCTGCCTGTGTCTGCCCTGGAACTTCTTTCTGAACTACCCCATTCAGCTGCGAGTCTTGAAGGGATCCAAGGTCTTGCTCAAACACAGCCCACCTCCATAACTTCAGGTCAGATGTCTGAGAAAATTGTTAACTTATAAGAAAAATCTGTGAGAGAACCTGCGAGAAAAATAAGAAGAAAAAGGGGTAAAATTACAGGCAGAGACACAATTGTAGAGACAAGGATTGTTAATACTTCATAGAATGGCGAGAAGAATCAGTGTTGGAAAGTATTAAGAAAGCAAAGTAAAGAAACAGGAGAGGCTGGTTGGAGGTCAGCAGATGAAGCTGTGAGCCAGTTGGGTCACTGGAGGTCCAGCAGAGGTGGTGGAGGAGTGATAGCTTGGTCAGGGAGCTCCATCTCCCTTTGGGTCTGCCTGGCAAAAATGGTTTGATTCTCTGATCAGGGTAGTGAATAGCCCAGCAAGTCTTAAACTTGCTGTTTTGTGTGTGTTCCCATAAATAAATTGCAGCTTTGAAACTTTAAGCTGTGCATGCACTGCTGGTGCAGTCTCTTTGCATGTGCCCAAATAAACTGAGAGAAAATAAGGTTGGCAACAGCCATCCATCCACCTGCCCAAAAAGACCATTCCAACAAGGACTCCTTGAAAGAGGAAAAAAAAAAAGGTGAAAAAAGAGGCAGAAAAAACCCCAATTAAAAAAAAGCATTAACTCCATCCCCCCCCCCCCCCCCCAAAAAAAATGAACAAAACCAAAGATCCAAACCACTTTTTCAGCACAGCATATCATGTGCTTTGTTTTCTTTTCTTTCTCAGTGATGTACAGGTCAGACAACCTAAAAGGGAAAGGAATGATTCAGGACTATTGAAATCTAGTTGCATTCTTATTTCTTATTCACCTACTTGTCAAGTGATGTTAAGGATACAGTTCCAAAGACATAGCATACTGTTACTTATTATTCTTAAATAGTTTTGTTTTCTATTTCATTATTTCTTTTATATATATATATATATATATTATTATTTCTTTTGCTGTTTTTTCACGAGCAGCTGTAGATGGGATTTGGTATTGCCCCAACAATTCAACATTGCATAAGGTTTCTGGGAGAAGTGTTTTGTTATTTCAAATCATATTTCTTGTGTAATTTCTCATCTTAAAATTATTTAAGTTTTAACATCTGTTAGTCCAACCTGATTTTTTATTCTGACTTTCAATATGAAAGCTTAGATTCAGGGTTTCAGCAGATGCTCAGAAAAAGCATTGTTTTTCTATTTGGTTTATTTCCTTGTCTCTCATCAAATTTTGTTTTTAATTTTGATTTCATTTTCTTTTGTCCTGAAAATTAACCTAAGCTAAAAAGATACTTAAAAAATATGTATCATTGGAAATCACATTTTCTGCTTTGAAATGTATAGCCTATTCTGTATGTTCAATCCTCTCTTATTAAGTTTTTGGATAACAGATTCTTTCATGTCCTTCTTCACCCAGCACCTTTTTCTTTCTTTATCTCTAATGCAATGTCCTCATTGAAATTAAACCTTATGCAGTAATAAACCTTTTTGAGACGTCACTGCTGAAATGTGTATGACATTTTAAAAAATTGAATTTATTGAGAAGAATAATCCAGTCAACAGAGGGAGATAATGACATCTTTTAAAAGACCAACGTCAATTTATATGGAAAACAGTATTTTATTTACAGCATGGTATATTAAAATGCGCTGTGAGCAGCACAAAGTGAATGCTCTGGGACTGATTGTTATTTTAAAAGGCTGAAATTAGTTTACACAATTAATTTTATTAGTATGAAGAATGATATTATATGAAATGAGCAGATGGTTGGGCTTCTTCTAAAGCACTAACAGAAATATTTTGTTTGGTCTGTAAATTCAACATTTTCTAATAAGTATCACTTATTGGTGCAGCTCAAAAAGAGAAAAATTCAGGTAGAAACTAGGCAATTACACATGAACTTTGTAGAACTGGAAACAGAAGCAGAGAAGAATGAATAAAATAGGGAAATATCACTGGGCATTCATGGAAAATACAGAGGTTCAATAGCAGAAGTTCTGTGTTTTGGTTTTGAAAAAGATTTAACAACATTTTTAAATTCGTCTAACCACTTTGAAACTGAATCACGGTGAAACAGTAACATTGTTTGACAAAAAATAACATGAAAGCCTTCTCAGAGTAGGGTTGAAAAGACCAGGGTGAGGGAAAGAAAAACATGAGATAAAGATTTGAAATAGATGTGGTTATAAAGCTAGTGGGTGATTGTGAGAGCTACAGATGGAGAGAAGGTTTCTGAAGAAATGCAATAAATGCTGTAGGGCAGTGGTGCTCCTTCTTTTGAGTCCTATGTCAAAGCCTCTTGGATTTTTGTAATTTCAGTCTAGTGCTGTGTTCATTCCATGTGTAGGACATCTTTAAAGCAGAATTTATGCTTCTGTTAGCAGAATTGACTCAATGGCTGAATGCAGATCTATTGTACTCAGGGCTTTTTTGCAGCTTTTTGAAGGGGTTGCGAATTAATATAAAAACCTAGAAAGAGCAATGAACCAGAGGAATATGTCACATGCAAAAATGAAAGGCTTTTCCTTGATTTGAGTTAGAAGTGGTGGTTGTGGTGGGAATCCAGTGAAGGGGACATGTTTAGAGTGAAGACAAGAAGTAAACAAACTGAGACACCTAAGAATAAACAACAAAAAAAACCCATCAAAAATCCTGCTGGAATGTTGGAGTGTCAAGTTAACCCTGCCTTCTTTTACACTTATGACAGAAGCCAGGCTTCTTTAACGTGCAGTACAGAAATTTTAAAGGTGAGGTTTTCAGCAAAGGACTTGAAGAATTAACGTTTAAGACCTATTTTTCAGTAAGAAATCATTGATCCCGTTTCAATTTTGTGGGTTATTTTTAATGAAGCACTTCTGCCAGAAGCAATATATATGTCTCTAAGCTTTCTGCTATTTTTTTTTTCAGAACATGAGCATTTAGAAGTGGTTGGGCAGACTCTGGGCCATATATTTTCTTCTTGCTTGCTTGCATCTTTCACATAACATTCATCTGGGAACCTTCAAAGAGAGTCCTGAGCACAGTGTGCCTATAGGAATAGGAAAATGCTTAGATAATTGAGTCCCCATGCTAGAACTGATAAGCAACTTAAAATGAAATGACTCTGAAAATATAAAGATTTGTGGCTGTTTGCAGCTTCATCAGTCTGTGAAGTATAACAGTGCACAGCTTAAAACGGTCTCAGATGGATCTGATAGTTTGAGAGACAAATTGGAGCAACAGAAACCTTTGTGCTGCAATGATTTAGGAGAACTAAAAAAGGGACCTATAACAATTACATTCTTTATTATTCTACTTTTGATTTCTATTGGACTCTATATTTTTATTCAATTGAGTAAGTGTCAGCTAAGGATTCTTTCAGTGGGTTTACAGTAGTGATTCACATCGTCTCCTTCGCTAAAAGAACTTAATTCATTTTAAAAGATGAAGTGGTTAAGGTGGTTTTTGCAGTAGTTGATATATACATATAAACATACACATATAAACATATGTGCGTGTGTTGGTATGTTTATATGTATGTATGGCTGCTTACAGACAGTAGAGTGATAGAAACCTCTTAATTAATTTGCTGCAAAGTTCTAACTATGCAAGCAGGTGAAGCGAGATTGCCACTAACATTTCTAAGAAGGTTTTTACAAGGTTAAATGCATGAGAGAGGTTGAGATTCTCAATGCTAATTTAGGGAAAACATAGAGACTTGCTGATTGAAATGACTGTGGATTAGTTTAGACACACAGAGAGGGATGACACAGACACAGATTTTAAGGCTGTAGCTTTATTTTTACAATGTGACTGAGATAACTTGACAATAGGTTGCATTTAGTACCTGGACATAAAGTGACCACCCAAGATGATGAAGATATTAAAAAAAAATCCATTGTGGCAGGGGGCTGTGGGTGTGTGATGTGGGGGGGGAAACATCATGGGGGAACAAGTAGGTGCATGGACCTGAGTTTGAAGTGGCGTTCTCCACCTTTCCAAGGTCATGATCTGCCAGTTTGGGTTCTTTAATGTATTTTCTTAGTCATGGATCTAGAGCCATCAGTTTGTTTCTGGGTCTGCTAATTGCAGGAGCTAATAGGAAAAGCTCACCTGCGAGGCCTTTAGATAGTTTGCTAACGTAATGTAGCAGGGGACACATCTGCTCTGGGCAGCTTCTTTTTCTTTCCTGGTGCTGTGGAGGAGTATGTCCTTAGCTCTTGTCCATCAGGAAAGATCAGTCTTGCTGGTCTCACTGTAACAGGACCATGTGCTTGGACACAGATGCCTCTGCTTCTGTTAAAGCTGAACAAAGGTGCTGCTGTTTACTTTTTGGGAACCTGCAAGCTCAGGTGAGTTCAGGTTTATGTATTCTTGTGCACCTAGCATACAATCAGCTTTCTGATTCGGGCTTTTCTGATTTCTGATTCAGGCTCTGGTGAGGGTGGCATTAGTAAGTCATCTTCCTGCCTGGCCACATCTTTCACTAATGGGAAGTCTTCTAACAGCAAAAGTTTCCGTGCAGAATGTGGGCAAGGCCCTGAGACTGTTATTTTTATATGTTGCTATTTGAGACCAGACGCTTAATTGCCGAGAGCATCGTGATAAGTACCATGGCCTCTGAGTGATCATTAGCAGCAGAATTTGGACTGAATTCAGCACTTCCCAGCTGGCCATAGTCAAGAAATGGAATTACTAGAGTAACTTACTTAAGCAAAAATACAATTTTGTCTTTGCTTTTTGTGTATATGTAAAATAGTTGCATGAACAGAGTTGGAGCCAGAAATGCAAGTTTTAACTACACTGTAGCTGATCCCGTGCTTCATGTTAAAAGATTAAAAAAAGCTTCAGTAAGAAGCCCTGTACTCATGATCAGCAGCAGATATTTACTGGAAGGTTTAACTGCATTGCCCATGCCAGTATTTGAATTATTTGAATTTCTAGTATAGCATAATATAATTTGACACTGGTAGGTCTGGAGACATTTGAAATACATAAATGCATATGCATGAAAACCTGCTCAAGTGATTGTTCTGTTCACTGAAATGTGCTTTGGGTGATCAATCATTAATAACACTAACAGTAACAAGAGAAGAGGTTATGCCCTTCTTGAATTTCTTGGATTGCAATAGCACCTATGGGATTTTACCATGGACCTCTGAAATGGGTATCAAAATTAGTGTTGACTTTGGAGCCTGTGCTGTTAATATTTACACCATGCTTGCTACTTCTGGGCCTCAGATAGTACCTGTGTTGGGCCTGGAAGGATCCTCTTTTACATTCTTTGGGTTTGGAAATGTCCCATTTTCAAAACTATTGGTTAATCTTAATGGCTGGAGGTGAAAAAAACAGGAAAGGTTTATTCAGGCAAGTTTGGATTTGACTTTTAGGCTCATGCCCCTGAAATTGCTTTTGAACAGAACTTGAGTGTGTGGTGAGCTTGACAGCTGGGCCAGATGTGGAAGACCACCAGACCTCCACCTCTAAAGCTATCATTTAATTATATTACATGTGCCTTCTAGTAGTAAAGTAAATCTTTGACAGGCACCATCTATACTTGTTTAAACATGGTTAAGATTTTGTATTCTCTGGTATATGCTCCTTTTACTCTATCTTTTAAATACAAAGGCTTTGTGTTGCAGAGCCCAGACTGCATTTCAGTATATATTATAGTCCCTACTATAGAGATTGGTGAAAGTGTTGGATGAAAAATCAGGCAAAATGAAGTGGAAGGGAAAGGAATCAGTGATAATGGATATGGGAGGAAGAAAATTATGTAAACTATATGTTGTATAAAACTAATTGAGATTAAGTACTTGCAGCTGTATTCCTGCATGTGCCTTCTTTCTTGTATGAGAAGACACTCAATTTTCAATATATTGGATGTGAAAATTCATGGCAGGTACATTTTTTATACAGCAAAATAATATGATATATTGAGCTATTTGCAAAAGATGGGATGAAATAATAGGTGATTAATTGTCAACTCAAATTCAGCCTCAGATTTTGATGTAATATCCTGATTTGCATACATGCAAATTTTGAAGCTTGTCCACTTTTCTTGGTAACAGAAGCAGCATTGCAACTGAGCCTTTAGTATTTTTTTTCCTTCTACTTTGTTGTAAGATGAAATTTGACCACTTTCACCTTTATAAGTTGGAACAGCTTGTTGTGTAGATATTTTCCTTCCCATCAGAATTTGATCAAAGTCCTTGAAACTGATGCCCTCACTGAAGAGTAAGCTAAACTGTCTGGTCACTGTTGTGCTTGCACACAGCTGCTTGCAATGTGGATGTGTGATACAGGTTCTTCAGCAGAAGTTAGGATGTCACAGAAATAACTGAAGCACTGATGTGACTGGAGGACAACAGATGGCTATAAGCTGTATGCAAAGACAGACAGGGAAAAAGAGCAGAAATTTTTATTGTGCTCTTTGTTAAAGGAGAATCTTGAATATACGGCAGTGAGCTATGGTAATTCCAGCCCTATGGAATGCCTCTGGGTCAAGATCAGAAGGATTGTATCCAAGGGGAATCTTGCAGTATGCTTCTGCTTCTGACTTCCAGACCAAGACAAAAAAATCAACAAAGCAATATTTGGGTCACTTAGGCAAGCTTTGTGTCAACACAACTGGGTTCTTAGGGGTGACTTAACCCACCAAGACATTTGTTGGAAGAACAGTGCAGCAGCTCACACACATCATCCATCAAATTTCTGGAATGCATAGAAAGCTGTGTTTCTCACACAAATGTTAAATGTGCCAGCCAGAAATGAGGCACTGCTGGAGCTCTTACTCCCAAACCAAGAAAAACTGCTTTGTAATATCTCAGTTAGTGATAGCCCTGGCTGCAGTGATCACAATATTGTGGGGTTTGGGATCCTGCTGAGCATACTGAAGGCTAGTGCTAAAGAAAAGGTTTTAGAAGCTCAGCCAGGAGGGATTCCATTGGAACCTTCCATGAAGGATAAAGGAGCTGGTGAGTGCTGGGAATTTTTTCAATAATACTCCCCTGGAAGCACAAAAACATTTCATGCCCTTTAAAGGCAGGGAATTGGGTGGAGCAAGAGACCCCCTTGGCTTCACTGTGACCTTCCAAGTGTGCCCAAAACCAAGGGAAGTGTACCAGAGATGGAAAAATGGACAATACCCCTTGAAAACTACAAGGGCACTCCCAGAGCATGGAGAGATGCAGTTAGAAAACCAAAAGCTCAGCTCAAATGGGCTAGCAAGAAGTTTGACAACTACATGTGGTCTTGTACCTGTGAAAACGTAATCCAGGAAAACAGAAATCTGTCCTGCTGAGGGGCAGCTCTGTGGAAAGGGATCTGGTGATCCTGTAAATGATGAGCTCAGTATGAATGGACAGTGTTGTGCTGCAGCAAAGAAAGCCAATAGGGTGGCATCAACAGGGGCATCACCAATTGATAAAGAAATCATTATTGTTCCACTCAGCTTGTCATGCCTTGAATACTGTGTTCAGGTTTGGTCTTTGCTATGCAAAAGAGGTTGTGCACAGGTTTGAGAGGGTCCAGAGAAGGGACACAGAAATGATCAAAGGACTGGGAAGCTTGCTATATGAAGAAAGACTGAAGGAGCTTGATTAGCTCAGCTCTGAGAAAAGAAGATTTAGGGGAGATGCAAGGGGACCACTGTGTTCCAGTCTTTCAGGGATAGCTACTAAGGAGATGGAGACCCCCTTCTTACAAGGAATTAGATGGAAAAGAGGTGTAATGTATACAATTTGCTCCTAGGGAGATTACAATTGAGCACAAGAGGAAAATTTTTCACAGTTAGAGCAATCAGCCATTGGAATAATCTCCTCAGAGAAGTGGGGGATTCTCCAACATTGGACACATTTGGTATTCAGCTGGACAAGGTCCTGGCCCATTCTGTGATTCTGTGTAGCAGGTCTTTACTGCAGCTATGAAGAGACATGAAATGGTTCTGCCTTTTTTTCTTTTTTTTTTTTTTTTTGTAAGTGGGTGGTTATCATTAAGTTGTTCTAACATGGCTTGAAGCCTCTATTAGGAAATAGAGTTTCACTTCAGGATTTGCTTTATGAGGAACACTACAAGGAGTAATGGTTTGGAAACCTAAGCCTGGAAAGAGCCAGAGGCTGTGAGTGGCTCCTACTGCAGTGCACAAGCTGCTGCTGCAAAGGGGGAATGTCACTGAGGCTGTATTAGTTTAATTTGAAAATGGGCTGAGGAGGAATTGAAATACTGAGTATGATTGAGAAAATCAGTGTACAAAAGCAAAAAAAAAAAAAATCCTATAAGTAAAAACAACAACAGCAAAAACCCTCTCAAACCCTAATGACTTAGACTGTCTATTTAGGAATAGTTTCAGTGTGTGATGCTAATGAAGATGCAATTCCATATCAGGACTTTACAGATTGGTACAACTGAACTTGATAGGAAAGTAGCAAATCTATCACAGGAGGCGTCTCAATTTTACATCAGTATATTCTAATGAAAACCAAACATTTGAACCTAGGATGCCCAAGTTTTAGGAGGTGATGTTAGCCTTGATCTCACCTTTATCTGGGAGAGCAGTTCTCTTTTCCCTGGGTGTTTGTCCTTATTCTGAAAATTTTGCACAGCTCAGGCTTACTCCCTATCACTTCTTAGAAAAACCTCCTCTCTGATTTTTCTCGTGTGTCTTGTCTTTCCTTGACATTGCTTAGATCTTGAAGTATTTCTGAAGATCCAGTTTCTGTTCAGTTGAGAACTTTTGAAGTAAGCACATGTATATTTAGAATTTAGTGATGCTGCTTTGAAGAACTGTTCTCACGCTCTTTGAAAAGCTCTAATGAGTTTCCTTAGTTTGATTTAGAAACATAAAACAGCTCAGTGTTATTGTAAAGACTCCAGGTATGTTTCATAATATATTTTATGGAAATGTCTGATGCTGCAAAAGAAGAAAAAAAAAAAAAAGGAAGTCTGGGTTTTCTTTGTTAGTGAACTGGCAGACAAAGAACAAACTAAGAACAAAAACTGGAGTTACATGCCACCATTTTGTTTGATGAAGTATAAAGATCTGCACTAATCAGATGCACGCAGATATTAGTCTTTGTATAGGAAATCATTCTTGATTTAATGTGACTCAGCACTTCATTAAAAATGGGATCTATCACTCAATTAATGCAATGAATTAAATGAAACTACTTCTAGAAATTACCTTGGGGAGAGGGATTTATATTTCTGATGTTTTTTTCTCAGACAGAAGTGAAAGGCTTGGAACTGATCACAAAGGTATGGACACAAGAAAGAAATTGTAGCTGTCTTTCATCAAGAGTTCCTAGGTATTTGTTCTAGGAAGCTTTTGCTGTATTGTCCTTACTTTCCCATTCCACTGTGCATTAGGCCTCCAGAGAGAGTAAAAGCACTTCACACATGCCAGTGGCAGCAAGGGCAACATGCCAGAATTGGGTACTGTGGTGCAAATCAAAAAGCATTCTATTAATATCAATGTTTTTTTCTTGAAAACTAACTGAAGTGATGCACTTTTCAGATAGTGCCTTTAGGAACATGGAATCAATTAGTGAAGTGCCTGGCTTGGTGTTTGCACATGACTGGATGTACTTCAGAAGTGAACTAAGAATCTGGATGAGAAAATAAAACTGATTGAGCTGCTGTTTAGCTCCTCTCTAGGCAATTCAGTTGCAAAATTCTGTACCAAACACATTTTTAGTAAGAGTTTTTTTGCTTTAGTGTGGCCTTGGTTCTTCTGTTTTCAACAACCTCTCTTTTATCTTGATCTGATAAACATATTAGCAGAAAATATTGTCCCCAACTACAAAAATACTTCTGACTGACATTGATCATGAAAATATTAATCAGTTTATTTCAAAATCACATGCAATTCTTGCTAAATGTCAACTGGATTTTATAAATATCTTATCTGAAACTCTCCATAGTCTTAGAAGTTGTTGAAAACTATTTATTTTCCATATATTCATCCCTGTCACATTTTTTTCTTTTAGAAATAGAAGTGTGGTAGCTTTTCCTGCTTTGTGGTGCATTTGGACAAGTTACAGTCCTTTTTTTTTTTGGCTCCTCCCTCTATCTGGGGAAGGGTAACTACAGCCAGGTAAATTAGGGGCACTAGTTAGCCTGTGGTTAAGTGTAGATACTCTGAGTTTACCTCACTGCAGAGATATTTGCCGGTTCCAGTAAGAATCCTTAGAAGAAAAAAGGAGCTATAAGGAGATACACACTAATGTCCCTTCTGTATACACTACTTTGTATACAAAGTCATCCTATATGGAACAGCCCTAAAAGTATTACATACATTATATATTCATGTGTTTTTTAACCTGAGAACATTTGTGTCATCAGCGAATTGTCATTATGTTTTAGTGTTTTCTACCTTTCTTTTGTTAGAAGAACAAACTAGTTAAATTAGCTTTGTTGCTCTGGAGGAACTATTCAGGGAGAGCATAAGGTATGTGGATGTCATCTCTTCAAAACTGAACTTCTGTCTTCAGAGGTAACGTATTGAGAAAACTAAAAGCTATTTCAGAATTTAAGAAAATATATATTTCTAAATATCTCTTCCTCCAGTGGATTTGGAGGCATTTGCTTTCATTACTTTCAATACTAAGCTTTCAGAAGATTTCCTCCCCTCACTTTTCTCCCAGGAGTGCTCAGCATCTCCAGCTCAGAGGTGATGGGTGACGGGTACATTTATATATTGAAGGGGAGTTATCTGGTTATCCAAGGGTCTGACCCTTTGCAGGTTTCCTCCGCTGAAAAAGCATCCACCAGAATTCTGAGACCAGTCTCAGTGCCTAAATAAGATCTGTAGCTCTGCATCTTTACATTAGTGCTTGTATGCATTCTCAGACCTATTTGTGAGCAAGTGATTGCTTTGGGGCAAGGAAAATGTTCTGTACTCTATGTGGGAAAGACATGAAGTGTGTGTGTTCCCAGCTGAGCATGCATTTGCCAGTTCTAGCTGGTAACTCAGGTGCATAACATCTGCAAAATTGCTGTTAGCTCAATAGCTCTGTCCAATAGTTATGTGCCTGCAAAAAAATCTGGCTCCTAGCTTTGTGGAGTAAGCTTCCCATGATCATTCCCATTCCACATACCAAAGTGCAGTTGCTCTTTCTCTTGAGGATAGGGTATTGGAAGTTTTTTTATTGTATTTTTTCTTTTTTTTTTTTTTTTTAGCTTTATCACATTTTAAAGGTGATTTTCTAGTAAAAAAACCCAAATATTGCCTGGTGCTTTTGAGCCAGAAGTGTGTTCATGACAGTCAGAGTATCTCTCTCTCTCTCATTAGGGAACAAAGACACTTAGGATTGTCAGTTTTGCTTACTGTCTTAAAATTCTTGAGTTGAGCAATGGTGGAGGAAAAGACAGCAAAAAAAATACATTAAATGGCAAACAAGGCAGGGTAGCAATAAAGCAAATAAACACAAATAATTAACTAAATTCTATAGGGAGTGGCTGCTAGTGAACTTTACTATTTATTTGATTATGAATACTCTGAAGGGGTTTGTCTTGAGTGTTTTGTTCATCTAGTGAGATATTTCGCAGGGAGAAAACAAATGTCAAAATTCAGGAACCTGAATCGCTATCTGTGAGTTCACATTTGCATGTAGCTAATTTGAAAGCAAGAATGAAGATGCATGCAAGTAAGTTGTATACTTTGTAATGAGGAAGTTACTGAGGGAAAAGATTTGAATAGTTAGGCATCAGCTAACACCTGAGAGAGACTGAAAACCTAGGTACACCATGGATTCAAAAAATATTACTAATTTGCATACATTTTATCAACGTAATTGTTACCAAATGCTTTGATAAGGATGATGCTGAGGCAGTTCTGAAGAGCAAGGAAGAAAGCAAGAGTGACAGAAAATAGAAAAGATGGAGAAAAGGGATGGAAGTCTGAGGGGAGAGGAGCATCCAGCCAAAGCAGGGGCAAAAGTGTGGGACCCTGATAGAAAGAGAAAACTGTCCCTGTAGGGTTCATTATGGAGCAGAGGTTGTGGTGTGGAGAAACACAGGAGGATCTTGACAGAGTAGGGAAACTGGAGGCCACAGAGCAGAATGGGATGTTAGCTTTATATTAATTTATGTTGGAAAAGACCCTTTAGATCCCTGAGCCCAAATATTAACCCAGCTCTGCCAAGCCCACCACTAAACCGTGTCCCCAAGTGCCACATCTACGTGTTTTCTAAATGCCTCCAGGGATGGTAACTCCACCACTTCCCTGGGCAGCCTATTGCAGTGCTTGATAACCCTTTTAAGTGAAGAAGTTTTTCCTAATACCAAAACTGAGCCTCCTCTGGGGAAACTTGGGGCCATTTCTTGTCATCCTGTCACTTGTTACCTGGAAGAAGGGATCAGCCTCACCTCACTCCAGCCTTTGTTCAGGTAGTTGCAGAAAGCAAAAAGGCTTTCCCTCAGCCTCCCTAGACATAAGTATTTTGAATGTGTTTCAACTGTCTCCTGAAAGATATTTTGCTCTCTATTTTAGTGTCATTATTATTATTGAAACTTCTGAAGCATGATGGTGTGAGGGGAGAGAGGTGGCAGGAAAAATCAGGACATTGAGATCCAGAGCATGCTGGCATGCTGACCTCAGGGTACCACACAGCAGGATGCTGTGTAAAGGGGAAAACTGTCTTTTTGCTTCCACAAAGAGAACATTCAGGGGAAGGAGGAGGGAGGTATTATCTTCACAGCGAGGTCAAAACCTGCTCTGTTGGTATGGTGTTGGATAAGGCTCTGAGCAGGCTTGATCACAGCAGGGGGAGGCACTTCAGCATTTTCTTCATATTATGGTCAGAGCAGATTGCCCTGAATTATTCCACCCTGATGATGTACATCTCCAGGCTTGCAGCATTCCTGCTGCCATCCCCTTTGTATGCAAATCTAGGATAGCAGCTTTCCAATGCAGGTAAGTCTTCATCTGTCAAATGTGATCATACTCCAGAGGCTCAGGCTTTCTGTCATATGCTAGCACCCAAAGTATAGGAATTCTCTGTTTGTGGTGTCTGATGGTCTGCTTGGAAAAATTCAGGTGTGTGGAACCATCTTGGAGTGATCCCGGGGTGATAGGCTCTATGTAATTTCAGGTGTATGGAGCTCCTTTCCTGACTGTTTCCAGTGAATTTCAATACAGGATTTTGGATGTAATTCCTGGATGTTAGAAGCTGTGGTGAGCTTTTTCCCCTGGCACTGACACTACTGAAGTTTGTAGCATGGCCATAGATGACAGACTTTGTGAAACTGCACATTATCCCTTTCCGTATGGAATCACCATGTTACAGACTTCCAGCAAGGTGGGGTTACTCCACGGATGCTTTGATTGAGTCTGCTACCCTTGGACAAAGAAGTAATAAAATGTGGGAAAGGAATAATCATTAACCATAGAATGATAGTTTGAGAAATGTGCCACCTCTGGGACTGGCCATCTCTTTTCAACCACGAGCCTTTAAATTGTAAACCAGTTTGTAAGTTGGTATTTTGGATCCCGAAGCTTTCACAGACCTTTTGAGAGAGCTTCTCTGAAAAGGGTAAGACATCTCTATCCTGTCTTAGATGAGGGAACTTTCATCACATTGGAGACCAAGCTCTGTCCATCACAGGTGCTGTATTAGTTCAGTACTAGTTGGCCCTCTAAACAGAAAGCAGTGTGATCAGATCTCTTGATTAGTGTTCAGGTACAAAAATTAACAAAATATTGTATAGGAAATCACTTATGACTGATTTGCTCAGTTAAACTGCCAGTGGATTAATTTCCCTGCCTTACCCTTCTGGAATAGATGAGAACAGTCCTAATCAAAGCTTTTGTGAGGTTAGCATCAATAGATTGGATTTCCTTCTTCCCTATAAAGACCAGCAGCATTGTTCTCCTTTTTATAGAGCCATTAAACAGAAAGGAATTTTCATCCTTCTCTTGACTATGAAAAAGAGAGGTAGGGGAAACCCAGATGCTCTGCAGTAGTAGCAGAAGCTGGACACAAATTATATATTTCTCTAAGTAATCAGCAGAGAACTAATTTATCCTTCTTAAATGGAAGCCCATATGCTCATTGATTTTAGCCATACTGTAAAATCTGTTTTTCATGCTCTGTGTTGGGAAGTAAAAAAGTCTGGAGTGAATAAATGTGTTTGCCAATGTTAAACCTTTTATTGTATGAGCAGGAAAGCATTTGTGATTGCTGAAGCTGTCAGTGTTTACTGCAACAGACTGAAACATTGAGGCAGAATGATCTGTGACCTGAGGATTGTATAGATCTCTTATCAACTAATACAGATGGTCTTTGCAGGTTTAGGGTCAGCATATTTAGATATTGCTGTATTAGGATGCTGCTGAGTCACACTGAGGCATTGTCCTTCCTTGTTGTTAAATCTTCTGTCAGTCAGCGATGGCTTGAAATTATATATGAAAGCTGAAGGACAAGGCTTAGATAATTACATATCCTCTATGCCTTAATTTTTTTCACTAATGTGGAAAAAATTCTTTAGTGCATGGATTGGTGTGCTTGTAAGAAAATGTACTCTGTCTTCACTTTGTAAAAGGATGCATATTATTCAGAGATACTGGGTGTAGTTTGAGAAAGTAAGTGTTCTAGAAAAGCAAAAATGAATGGATTTTGAATAAAAGAGACTTTCAGGAAATACTTCAAGATGAAGGGAAACTTGTAGTGGACTTGTGGTTCTAAGTACTATGGAGAATTTCATCTTCTCAAAGGTATTTGCATTTCAGGACTACAGAACACTAAATAGTAGGAAAATTTTATTAATGCTTTTGCAAGACTGAAGATTTTTGGGAGGGCAAAAATGTCTTGGTGTTTATTTTCTCATTATAGTATCTGTCATAACAAATTTAACTATTACTTGCTTATATTTGTGGAAGTGTGAAGAGAATTTTTCAGTATGTTTCAATCAATTTTGTTTCTGTTCTGCATGTCAATAATGTCTGCAAAATCATAATTTATGTTAATTCAGGTATCTGAGGACAAAGCTGGTCCTTGTAGTTATAAACATCTTGGAATTTATGAACTGACATGACTGTCATAAAGCACTATTTGACTGGAATTAAACCATTAACAAATGTTTAATATCTCAGAGGGGACTGTCAAAGGTGAACACTATTATCTAACCATGTCTAGACTACTTGTCAGGCTAGCAGAGGAATTGGCAAGTCCGCTATTTTTAGTTAGGATTAAAATAAGTGTCTTGAACTAGAAACTGAAGTTTGTGTTATCTAAAAATACCCGGTAATAAGCATATGTTTTATCTTTGAATATGATCTCTTTTTGTCATACTTGGGATTTATTGGAGTTGTGAGCTTTTAGTACTCACTCTAATGAGAGATGCTATGAGAGTGACAGTGCATTACCACTGTGAAATACTGAATGTTTCAACTATTAGGATTTATTTATTGGTAGTTCATTGAATGTGTTTTTGGTGTCCTTTTCTAAATGACTGTGGTCAAATCACAAAGTTTGCTGAACTCATAATTAGTGTCTCCTTTGATCCTGGTGACCTTTGGATCATGTTGTAAGCATTTAATATTTCCCTGTAATTTTATTCTTCTTTTTTTGAAGTGCTCTGGGATCTTAAATGTGTCTTTCCCTGAGATATCCTTGGACTCTCATTCTTTACTTTGAAAAAGTGTTTATGCATCAGGGCATTATGTAAATTCAACAGATATTTACTAAGTTAGTTACTAAGGTAGTTGATCTCAATGAGGGTTTGGTGTAAACATCTGTTGCTTACATGAAAATGATTTTTTTCTCCCATTATATTGACAAAGCAAATATTAAAAATGGCTGATGATTTATTACACTGAAGTAAATCAGAGTCTTCAAAATTCAACTATGAAATGAGAGAGAATTTGAGCAAACAGCAGTATTACTCCTAATTATTGTTCATGTCAGGTCTATTATTTTAAATATGAGGAAAAGTTGAATACCTGTCTGTACCTAGCAGGACATCACATTCACTGAAATTCTGTGCTAGTTAGCATACAATCTACAATAGAGAGATTATGGGTTCACTGCATATTTTTTTCACCAGAAAGCATGTTTCTGTCACAGTTCAATCCAACTGAATTCCATTCTTGTACAGGACTTCAGGGAACTCAGGATGGGGTTGTTAGATTTGTGTTACGTTTAGAATTTTATTTTGTTTGTGGATCTGTACATTGGGTTTCCAGTGATGTTTTTGTGTCCACTGATAATGACAGAAATCTCTACATCATACTAAAGCTTCAGGTGGATTAGGATGTGCTACCTAAGTGGTATGGGTTTTGCACAGCCATTTTTCCACAGCTGTTAACTGCAAACTTGATCAAGATTGCATATGGGAAATCGGAATCAGGAGTGCATCAGCTCCCTGAGGCTTCTGCCTCCCCACTTGGTTTGCAATACCAGCATTTTCCAGCACCTGCTTTCTAAATAATACCTTTGTATATAACTCATATTTCTTGTAGTGTTCAGATTTGTGTTGGGCATCTGGAGTGATTGATCTAGTCTCTAATTGAAACAAGATCTCTGCAAACTGCTAAGACAATCCTGCAGCCCATTTCTGCCTTCAGCTTTCAAGAATGCAGTGCATGTTTTATATTGATATTTCTAAGAGTATGTCTGTCCCTGTTCTGAGCATCCAAGGAGTAAGGTCCAAAACTCTGGAGGAAAAGAGTTATTAAAGTGTCAATAAGAAGTAAATCTCTACCAAGCTTTGGCAGCACTTACCAAGTTCTGCTTAGCATTCTTTAATACTTTGAGGCACACGTAAATGCTGTATTATTCATTGTCACTGTGTACCTTCCCACTGGAGTAGCAATGAATTTGTTCCCATGCGTTTGCCTGCTCTGTTGAACTCTACTGAATTCAGACACTCAGAAAAGAGGTGTGTTTAGGAGCTGCAAAACAGACTTTGGCTGCTTGTTTCCAAGCCTGGCATCTGTGTGATTGACTCCGTCGTCCTCTCTGACCCCTGGTCCAGCCCCTCTGCTCAGAGCTGTGGCAGCTGTGGAACTGTCCAAAGGGGCTAGCAAAGGGTTAGATGGCTGCTGGGTCATTATGCAGATAAAACTGTCAGGAGTTTAGCTCCCTGTTTGATGTCTGGGAACATACAGAAAAACAGCAGTCAGATTGTTTTTTCACAATCTCTCCGCAGACCACACTCTTGTAATGGTTTTAAAACACTGCCCATAGGTGTTTTCTTGCAACATAAAAATAAACTCTCATACCCAGGAACCTAGCAAGTATGTCCTGGTGGTGCTGTTACTTAGACTTCATAGCTGTGGGTCAGTGACATATGAGTCCATACTTCAGAAGTCCATAACACATAATATGTTCATATGTCATAAGACATAATATATGCTCATAAGACATAATATATTCATATGTCCATAAGGCATACAAGTCCATACTTCAGAATTATTGGGTGTTAGTTAAAGACAGAAAAAAGGCTTTTTTTTCCTCCAGATAAAAGTATTACATTTATTTCCTTATTCTAGGGACAAATTAATCCAAACCAGTAAGATGGTATTTCATCTTATTAACAGAACTGAGTCTGCATCAAACCTCAGAGCATAGCAGTCCATAGCCATATGGACTTTGCTTTCTCTTTCCTTGTCACTTTTATAGGAGTGTTTGCAACCCCTAACCAGCTGTCACACCAGGGTTTGCACATCAGGAGTGGATTCCTTTCTGCTCTGGTACCAGTGGGTGCCAAATGCTTGCTCTCTGCTGGGCCCTGTAACTCATGTCTTCTTCCATTAAGATCTGGAGTCTTCTGTGGTGTGGGAAGAGGTTTTTGAGAGATAACTCCTGAAAAATAGCAGTGTAGTGCAGCTCAGGATGAAGTGCCTCAGTGGTATGGTCCCTGCCATCTGGGCTTTTAAAGCAAGAAATATTAAGGGATGAATTGAACAGTTCCCTAAAAAAATATCTGAGAAGCCTCAGGCAAAATTGCAGTCACATTTATGGACCTGAGATCAGGGTAGCTTTGATTGTGTGCTGTTTTGTAATGACTGCTCTGTCTTTTGCTGTCAGCCAGCTCTAGTTGCTACCCCTCATGCCTCAGTTCCAGTTTACTTGGGTGGCAGGTGATGGTAAATAATGAGTATTACCCAATGTCAGGTGCTTCTTTGTGTTGAGTTTTTTACAAATAACTTAAGCCTGATATTGATACCCCTTCATTGAGTCACACCTCACTTGGAGTTAGGCTCACTGCTGTGTATTTACACTGCAAATTACAGGGTGATGGATGAGCTATTCAGTCTGACACAACACCAGTTAGCTTTCTTCCCAGTAGCAGTGTATCTGTATTGGCTCCAGACCCCGCTGCAGCCTGAAATGTTGCTGAGCGAAGGAGTAGAGGGATCAAAACTCCTGCTGTGCATGGCAGAGCCACTGCAGGAGGGAGCCTGCAGGAGAAGTTGCTCTGTGTTTACTGAGATGTATGAATGTTCACAGACGTGGTGAATGTGTTGCTCCTCATCAAAAAGTTTCTGTTTAAAAGTAAAACAATAAAATTTGGCACACTGTCAGAACCTAATTTCATGATGGCAATATTATAATAATGTTGACTTTTAATTAAATGAAGTTGACATATTTTAAGTCTGCAGATTAACCATCTGTTGCAGCATTAATGAATATCCTTCATGGCATCAGATCAGGACCCATGTTTTGTTATGTTTTGCCTTTTTTTTTTTTTCTTTTTTTTAATTTCCCCAGATAGCTCTCTGCAACATATATTTGTTGATTAAAGCATGAAATATTGGCCAGAATCAATTTGGATTAGGCATTTGCCCACTGCTGGGAAATGAACTTTGTGCTGGGGATTGGTATTTCTGCACTTCTTCTAGGTTAAAATGTTTCCGAACAAAGATTTTTGTTAATTGTCTTTTGTTCTTCTCTGTGCCAAATGCGTTCCTTCGAACTGCACCTTCTAGTTCATGGCTTGTGAGGTAACCCTGTTAACCTAATTATCTTTTACATAGGTAATCATATTTGGAAACTTTTCTGAGTTTCTTTATGAAGGTGCAATGTTTCAAACGGCTGTGTGAACTTAAGTAAAACAACTTCATGTGCATATTTTGTATATTGCATTTCTATCTTCGGTGCCAGATGTATTATGCATAAAATAAAAATTGCTTTGTAAAAATGACTTCTGCAAGAAGGAGCTAAACAATATGCTTAGTTCCATTATGACAAGGTAACTGTAAAGATGACATTATGTCATAATTTTCATATGCATCTTCTTTTGCTTTAGGTGTTTATACTGCTTATTACTGATAAGGATTTTGTTTACAAAATGAATTAATTTTACTGTAACTTAATCTTGATGAGCATTATTTGTCCTCTATTGCCCTTCTGTAGGGAAATGTTTGGATATTGCATTTGCTTCCTGACTTATTTTCAGAATGTCATTTCTTCTGCAGATTTTTACTGTTTTCATTATCACCGAGATCCTTTTGTGAACACCAATTAAGATGTCTTTCTTTCTTTGAATGCTGGAGATGTAACATTAAATTTGTTTCCATGAGAGTGAGCTTAAAATAATGGCAACGGCCAAACTGTGTTTTGTTGAGCATTTTACTCTTTCTTGTGACGGCAGTGATGGATGTACAAGTCCTCTGTGAGCAGCAGGTGAAGCACAAGTGACTTCTTAGGTCAGATTCCTAATGTTGGTCCCATGAGGACAGCAGGCCACATTGAGCACAAGTGAAACCAGTAAGTCTGGTACTTGATTTTGCAGTGTATTTTTTCCAGTCCTGTGTTACCTTGTGTTATCCTCAGAACAAATGTTTTGGCCAATTAGAGTTGTGCTGTTCGGGTTTGGTTTTTAATTTCCTCCTAACTTGAGGCAGTGTGGTAGCTGACAGAAGCATCTGGATAGCCTGATAACACATCCTGAATTCTTTTGTTCACAGGGTCTACAAGTTCTTTTGGGGTCTCAGTAAGACAATGAGATTTGAGTGTATTGCAAAAAGAATGGAATTATGAAAGGTGATCGCAATCTTATCTCTTGTGATATCAGAGATGTAGTAAGTAAATGTAATTTTAAATCCCTTCTAATGCTGGGAGGTTTGACTGTCTCCATCAAAAAAATCCCTTTAAGTTTATCATACTATGCAGATCCTGTCCATGATGAGGTTTGTCAGCATTGTGGTCTTTGGACATTTTGTTTGAATTTCTGGAAAGTAAACAAACACATTCATCTTTTCTGCTGTCAGGTAGAGGAATGTTGTTTTAGGTGTGCTGCTTAATCTAGAGCAAAGACAAGGTGGGTAGATTGTGTCACACACCACTTTAGATCACATGTGGACTAGATGGGAACTACATACGGCTTCCTCTTACAAATTCATCAGCTAAGTCAGCTCAGCAGCCACTGAGATGAGCTGAGAGCTGCCCATTCCTTCCACAGGAACACGCTAGAGGCAAACAAGGCGTATGCTCAGGTTATGTAGCTGCTACTTCTGCTCACATATGGGTCTCTCTGAGCAAGGCTAGTGGTTATTACCTTCCCTGGGCTTTGCCTGAAATTGCTGTCCCCTCATTACAACATTTTCTGCAGCAGCTCACCACAAACTCCTGGCTGGTTTGTGGAATGGTCAGATAGAGCTGAGATGCCCCGGTGCAGCCATTGGCGTGGCATTGCCTTTGCCGGTGATAACCTCATGGTGTACCCCAGGCATCCCCTTACTGTGTGAAGAAGCTGAGGGGTGAGCAGCTTTGACAGATGTCCTGTTTCATCAAAGCCACCTTCTCTGCAGCAGGGGTCATGGTATGACTCCTAGGATGAGGGACAGAGAGGCAGAGCTCTGTGCTTGAACTCCCTTGGGACTAGCCCCGATGTTCTTATCATTTTAAATCCTGAGAAGTCAGATGCTGTCTGACTCAAGATAGATATCTGGCAAAATAATGAGGAAGAAAAGACGACCATGTCTAGGGGTTTTAAAGTCAGTAGTGTCATATAATGTTAATTTTCCATTTTAAAAAGGAGCCTTTGAAAATATCTTCTGTATATCTGCAGGGATACGGCTTGATATCTTCCATTAATTAGATTAATTAGAACATTTAATAATGTTCTACTGCAAACAGGACTCACTAGTTAGCTGCTGGTTTTACTCTAACATTTGAAGGAAAAAAGCCCTCTTGAGTGTAGAAAAAAAACTATTAGAGGCTTTGGTTTTTTTAAGAAGGAGAAAAAAATCTGTGCACTTTTGTTAGGATAAACATTGTTAGGGTTTGACATACACATTTTTTATGCCTAATAACTGATTGATATCATTCATCAGTATAATTTGAATCACTGTTATCCTGAAGGGAATTGCCTGATTAAAAATATTTATCTCTCAAGAAGATGAAAGAATGCCAACGTATAAAAGATTAGCAAGTCAAATTTTCTAAATTCAATGCAAAACCAGAAAGTAAAAGGTTTTTCCTCTTTCAGCAGTAGAGTGTAAGGAGCTAGCCTCCCCCTCACTGTATTTTCCCTATGTTGGAAGAAAGGAGTTTAAGCTACTTGGTGAGCACTTCTAGCTCTTAAGATCTTCCCAGTAAACAAGTTGTCAATACTGATCAATCCAAATGCCAGTTCAGCTGTGAAAGGGCCTGTGCCTCAGCTACTATTAACAACTTGAGATAGAAATTAAATTCATATTCTTCTTATAGGCTTTTCTTCTCATTGTTGCCACCTGCTCAGACACATTATGGCAATTCCTCTGGAAGCAGAGACTTCACCCTGTGTCTGTCTGTCACTCTCTCAAATTCCCTCCCTTTAGCTCTTGAATATCAGTTCATTTGAATGGACTGCCAGCTGTATGGGAGAGCTGGTCTGCAGCTGCTGTCTCTTTGGATGCAGTTTAACCCAGGCTGGTGCCGAGTGGTGTGACAACCTGAAGCTGTGGGAAAGATCTGTGAAAATTAATTGGGCTTCCACCAAGAAGGCAAGGCCAGGCTTCAGAGCCCTGGTCCTTCGGTGCTGTTTCCTTGTGCTGCTGAAGGTCAGGGCTGTGGCAGTAGCAGCACAAGGAAACGCTGCCATGTCCCAGCCGTACTGAAGGTCAGGGCTGTGGCAGTAGCAGCACAAGGAAGCGCTGCTGTGTCCCAGCCATACTGAAGGTCAGGGCTGTGGCAGTAGCAGCACAAGGAAGCGCTGCTGTGTCCCAGCCGTACTGGCTGTGCTGTATCGCGGGTGCCAAGGTGAGGGTAGACTACAGCAACCCGTGGAGGCAAAACAATGGAGGTTGCCAGGGAAACCTGGGTTCTTGACTCTGAGTGAACACAGAATATGAAATATTGACATAAATATTGTGCTTCATTTCCTAAGGATGCAAACTCAAATAAAAAAAGTTGTCAAGTTTTATTGCTTTTGTCTGCTCTGGAAATTCTGCTAATTCTAGCGTGATGAGATCTTGTCAACAGAGCTTATATTGAAGTGTATACTTTTTGTGTTGCAAACATGGCAGCCTAGAGATGAGAAGATGAGGTTTATGGTTAAAATCATAGAATTGTATAGGTTGAAAAAAACCTTTAAGATGATAGAGTCCAGCCCAGCACTGCCAGTTCCAGCACTGAACCATGTCCATAAGCACCAGGTTTACATGCTTTTAGAATATCTCCAGGATTAGTGGAGATATTTAAGATCTCTCCACTATTTCCCTGGGTAGCCTGTTCCAAGGCTTGATAACCCTTTTGGTGAAGGAAGTTTTTCTGAGCATCCAGTCTAAATTCACCTTGGGGCAACTTGAAGCCATTTCCTCTTGTCTTATTCCTTGTTACGTGGAAGAAGAGACTGACAGTCACATCATTACTACTTACTCTCAGGCAGTTGTAGAGTGATGAGGTTCCCCCTGAGCTTCCTTTTCTCCACAACAAGCTCCCTCAGCTGCTCCTCTTCAGACTTGTGCTTCAGACCCTTCACCATCTCTGTTGCCCTTGTCTGTATAGACTCCAGGAACCAGTGTCAACTTGTCGTGAGGGGCCCCAAAAATGAACACAGCACTTGAGGTGTGGTCTCATCTATGCTGAGGTCAGAGGTCCAACTACTGCCCAGGTCCTGCTGGCCACACTATTCCTGGTCCTAGTCAGGATGCCATTGTCCTCCTTGGCCGCCTGGGCACATGCTGGCTCATGTTCAGCCACTGTAAAGCACCCAGGTCCTTTTCCACTGGGCCACTTTCCAGCCACTCTGCCCCAGTCTGAGGGTGCTTCTGGGGTTGTTGTGACCCAAGTGCAGGACCCAAAATTTTGCATTATTGGCCTTGGTTTATCAATCCAGCCTGTCCAGATCCCTCTGCAGAGCTTTCCTACCTTCCAGCAGATCAACACTACTGCTCAGAAGTGTGTCAGGACTCCAGAATGGCAATATTAAGACCCCACATAAAGCACATTTTTTGTTACCTTCTTTCTAGCTTGTACTGATTAGTGCTGAGTTTGTAATTTGTGATTTGGTAGAAAGAGTGTATTGGAAGGTAATATTTTACAGTGAAAATTCACTGGCTGGAAGAAATGTTTTGGTGAATAAATATAATGGAAGTTGATCCAAAAAGGTTACATTAAAGTATGTCTAAGTAGTATCTAGCACTATGAAGGCATGCTGGTTTGGCATCATCTTGCATTGAAAGTATACAACATTGCAGCGCCCTTGTGAACCGAAAGTAATTTGTTCTTGTGTTAGGTTTTGTTTTCCTTTAACAAAAAAACTTCAAGGTTGAACTGCAGACTTCTAATCTTCTGGTCAGAAAGCCAAACACGTTAGGGGGATATAATATGAAGTGCTGCAGAATCCAGTGTATGTAGCTGGATGCAAACTCTGCTTGTACACTTGTATTCTCTGCTTGTCTGGGCTTGTTTTGCCTAGAAGCTCCTTTTCCTAGTGACTGGAGCAAGAGAAAAAGAGTGGTAGGAGTGTGTTAGCATGGAGTGAAACCCCAAGAAACAACCCCTGTCCTGAGAAAGTTTGTTTCATCTGGAAAAGAACTGTGACTTAGGGACTATAGTACATGCAAAGACAAATTACAATTTGGTCGCATGCATTACAATTTGGTCCGGCCTCAATTTCTTGTATGCTTCATTTATCATTTAGGATGGAAGCTTCCATCAATTTAGGATAGAAGGATAAAAGGAAAAAAATATCATGGGAAGTTGTTGCTGTAAGATTTTGACAGCCAGAAGGGATTTAGATAAATCCTTCATGTAGCCAGGCAGAAATACTTAAAGGTAATACAGAACTACATTTCTAAGTGTGGATACCTATGAGGAAAGTTCAGGGTCTTCTTTTAAGATGTGGGATTGGAATAAAATTTTAAATGCTAGGTAAACGAAGACAAGCTAGCAGTAGAGGAGGTACAGCTGTAGCAGCACTCTGCTAGAGCAAAGCTAACGTACGTGGGTGTACTGAGGGAGTTCTGCCCTGTTCTCATTGGTGAACCTTAGGCATGAAGTGGATCAAAGTCTGATGTCACAAACGTGAGCATTGAGCTAAAACTAAATATATTTATAGTTTAAAAAAACCTCTCCAGTACTAAACTGTGGTAAATAAAGGAGACCAAGCACTGTGTCATGGAAATGTGTGGCACAGGCTACTAGGGTTGGTAGATGAGCACAGCACTTGAATTTCTCTCTCTCTAAGGAATACACATAATTTGAAATGCTACAGATGGAATTGTGAAGCTGGGGATCTGTTGCCACTTTCACTGCAAGAATATGTAAATCTGGGGAAGTCTTGTTGCCAGTATATCTATGATTCTCTTTTCCACCAGAGATAATAATCTTAACATAACTGATACTACACTACAGTACTTGATTTTTATTTTTTAAAATTTTATTTTTTAATCTGGATAGGAAAAGAATCAGATTTCAGGTCTTGACCATTAATTTATAAAAGGCTCTAAAATAGCTTTCTTTTACATGTCTTTTGGTCTCTATGTTTGTAACTAATTAGATATCAAATGCAAACACCTAATCCTGTGTATTGTTTGCCTCTTACTGAAGTTCTTTAGAATGAAATACATCTGTCTGCTTGATGAGGGTTTTTCAGCATTGCCTCTGACAAATATGGACCTTCACGGTCAGAATAGCAGTCTATCACATTCCCTCTCAGTATATGACTTCAGCTGAGCACAAGCTGTTCAAAAGGCAGAGGGCATAATGAGAAGTACTTCAAGCCACAGAAATGGAAATTATTTCAATTTAAATTTAAATATGCGTATACTGTATTTTAATAGCATTACACTGTGTTTCTTACCCACATGGGCTTCCCTTTCACAGTGTGTCCAAGCCAAAGGATTTCCTTTTCCACATGACATACCATATGCCTAAACTTCCTTTGAATTCTTACTCGGAACTCCAAAAGCAATCACTGTTCCTAACAATGGCAGCTCTTTGATTAGTAGCTGATCTTAATTGGAGGTGAGTTTGATTGATTTTCTTGTATTAAGTATGTCAGAATCATGCTTTGGTTAATATAACTAAGATTTATGAAATTTTGTTTTAGCTTGCTATAATTTACAGTTTATCATTCCAAATGCATCCTTCTAATGCAAAACATAAATGAAAACTGACAGTTCTTCACACAGAGAATCTTCTGAAACTGTCACTTGGTGAAAACCATTATCAGTGGAAATTTAGGTTGTAGAGTTTTTCATGTAAGTTTCTTGATACTATTTAAAATAGCCTGAAAATGTAATTATTTCAACATAAACAGCATAAAAATAACCATGGTTCTCTTTCTGGAGGAAGTTTTTTACAGAAGCATTCAAAAAATACCTCAAATGAGGGACGTGTTTATGATATTTCTTGCTGCTGATGGCTCATTGACAAATGCTGAACCAACTCTTGCAAATCTGTGTTCATTATTCATTGGTATTTGTCCACTCTCTTATGGATTCTAAGCCCCTTAACTTTAGCCTATTCCAGGTAATGCCAAGGGAATGCAAAACTCTATTTTCTTTAACCTGAGAGCTGTGGTTTAAAAAAAAAAAAAACAACGATTATCTGAAACATCCTGAGCGTGAAACTCAGAATGGGAATCGGTGGTTTCTTCAAAAAATTATCGTGGCCCAAATCTTCTGTCTTCTTCCACACTGCTTTGCAGTGTTCCTGCAGATTGGAGCAGCAGGGCAGCTGGCACAGCTTTCTGCCCAGGGAGTGTGCTGAAGGGAAGAAAATCCCTTGGTGGCATTATGCCAGGAGAGCTGTCTTATTTCACTCCTCTTTGCAGTCTGCAATATGAAATATGTGTCAGATGACACCTTGGGGAGCAGGGAGAGGGGAAAAAAATGTCTAGAGTAAATCCTTGAGTCCAGCAAGGCTTTGTTTACTTTGCTGCATTTGAGCACAATTTAGAACAGCCTTGAGGTGGCTCGTATTTGTGATTTGATTATGAAAGGAAAAGGGGAAGGTCAAGGTATAGCCACTACTGCATCAAGAGGATAAGGATAGGCCCTACTGTGAAACATTCATCTTGAATTTATTGATCCTTACTGTAGAAAAACAGCACAAACTGTATGGATAAAAAAACCCTTAGAGTTCAGTCATAAAGTTTAAAAAATAAGATTCCATATCTGTTCCTCAGCCCAAATTGTGGTTGTGGGTAATTTCAGAAATAATTCTTAAAGAGGACCAGGTGAGAACAGGAAACCAGAACTGTCAGAAAGACTGATTTATGAAGTGTAAAACAACAATGGACAGAAATTGCCCATAATCTCATAGGAGCCCTCTTGCTGCACTCTTTGGTATATTTTCATTTTCAGAGCAGAAAGATATTGAGGAGAATTGGAAAGCTAGATTTCAAAACAGCATCAGAAAGAAAGGGTCAATAGAGGAGCCAGCAAATCTGTTTAAATTTAGTTGCCAAGGCAACTGTGACAAACTTATGAAATTTGACAGAAATCTTTCTATAATGTATTTGGATTCATGTAAGCACAAATTGCATCAGAAAATATGAATGTTAGGATTTCAAAATCCCAAATATTACAAAAATAGCTGATAGCAAAATTAAAATTGCCTTCTACTTGTAATCCATTGTATTTTTCTACATAGTTGTATGGTAAATTAGTTTTTCCTGTGAAGTCGCACATTATTTTCTCAGAGGTCTTACAAAGAGAGGAAATTGTTTGTTGTTCAGTGCATGTATTTGTCCTTTTAATCCTCCCTAATGTATAGCTGCATGTTATATTTAGTGTATTTCATTGCAGCTTCACAGTAAATACTCTGCATCATCATCATCATCAGTGTTGTAGTGGGAATTTTGCATTGGAGGGCTATGGTCTTGAAGCACTGCATAAACTTTAATGAATTTATCATAACTATGCCCAAAGGAAAGTTGCTGCTTTATCTCTTTTTCACAAGTACACAATTGACTCTTCAGGAGATTATGACCAAAACTGTCAAGCAAACATTTGTTTGAAGAGGCATGATCTGAATTTTTAGAGGCACCAAGTTTGTATGGTAGCCTAGAAAGCCTTTTCAGTCACATGCTGTTTGACTGCTTACTACTTCTGTGAATCTGGCCTCAGGTGTTGTCCACTGAGCATGCAGGAAATGAGAAAGACACAATTAGTAGCCATCTGTGAAATGTTTGTCCTGAATCACCGTGGATCCTGATGGTGGAGATGGTGTTGGAATCCAGTTCTCCGGAGTAGCATTCAATTGTCTTGCCGTTCAAACCCTCATTTCTCTTCTGTATCCAGCTCCATTTACTAACTCCTTACAGCATTGACACAAACGAGACATGGACAGCAACCTTCACTGCTCAGCCCTGATTCACTTGTGTCAAATGTCCCTACACTACCCGCTGAATGAAGCACTTATCCCACAGGAAGGGAATAAAAAATGCATTTATGAAATAAAAAACTGATAGTGTAGAGAGAACTGGATACAGGCTTTTTGCCTTGATTTGAGTACTTGCCATTACATTCTTAATAGTCTTTCAGTTCAGGTCTTTTGATTGTGAAATATTTTGTTTTATATATGGCAGGTTGTTAATACTTATGGTGACTTCAAGTACAATATCAGATTTGTTGCCCAGGCTGGGGCTTGTCTAGATGAGTTGTTTTATTAGATAGCAGATGGTTTGGAAATTGTTTGCTGTGACAGGCCTGAGTAGAATTGGAATTCTCTGTTCCCAGATCAAAAGCAGCAAGCTCAGGAAAGAGGAGAGCAAAACTCCCACATTTCTCATTTGAACTGAAAAAAGCATATATGTGTCTATTATTGAGGGAAATGAGGTTCACTACACTGATCATGAATCCTTAAGCAACTGATCAATCACAGGATGAATTTTAGTACACCCTTAGTGGCAATATTGGCAGTGATCTTCTCTGACTTTCTTTGAAGCTTTTTTAACTTTTCTGACCTTCTCCACCCTTCTGTTTTTCCCTCTGTTTTTTTACTTGTGCTTATCTCTTCTCTTTAATTTCTGTCTTTTCTTTTTTCACCCTCCTTTGCCCATTTTTACTCTTTGCTTTTCTCTGTTGCTCTCTCCCCTGCTCTGCTCTGCTGTTTTTTGGGTTTTTTTTTTTACATTCTCTGACCTTTCCTGCCCTTCACTGTCCCTTTTCCACTCCTTTTGGTCCCTTGGTTGCTGCCTGCCCATCTCTACATGCAGATCTCAGCCTTTTTTTGCCCCTCTGTTCTTCTCCACCTCCTTCAACCCCTCTATCCTGCTCTCCCCTGTGTGACAAAACTATAACTATAGGCCAGACACCCAGCTCCTTTTCCCTTCTCTTCTGCTCTTCTCTGCCTTTCTCTACCCATCTCCATACCTTTCTTCCCCTTTTTACCTGATGTCTATGGCATCAGGATATCTGGAGTTATCACTGCTTAATTTTAGTGCTATTCTCCAGAATGAGTAAATGCATTTTTTTTCCTTATGCTTGAAGCTAACTCTTGATGATAGCTGCACATCACATTAAGCTGCACATCTTCTTAACACACTTGATGGGATCTTTCTGCATTTAAATGAGGGGTTAAAGGTGAAAATGATACCATCAACCCCCATCTGCAACAGATATCAAAGGAAGGAGCAGAAAATTCTGCTTAAAGACATAATTCTGATTAATAATATTCAATACCTTACAGGGAAATTCTCCATACCATAAGCTTTATACTTGGATTGTAAATATTTGATCCTAAAAGCACAGTTTTATCTCACATTTTTCATAGTCTATATCCTGTGTTTAACTGGAAAAAAATGGGGGAGGAAAACCCTAGGGGTAAGAGATTTCATGTGCACTGAAGGACAAATTGCTGTTGCATGTAATACGAATTGTCTATTGAACTGGAGTGATTTACCTTTTTGTCTCATAATTCCTGAGGGCAATCGCCATCTCAAGTAGTAGACAAGTAGAGTAATAGCATAAAGCTCTCTTGGTAGTAAAAGTAGTATTGATTCACTCTTGTTTGCAATTAATATAATTATGGGGGGTTTATCTTGTGTTAAAAATATCTATAATTAATTAATTAATTGAATCCTGTGTACAAATGTGGACATTGAGTCACTGGTGTTCTAGAGAGACCCAGGAGCTGGTCTGGAGAGTAAAAACAGCAGTAGAACTGCAGCTTGTTTGCTAAATCTTTAATACTGCTTCAGACCTTAGAAACCATGTCACACCAGCAAAATGATTTGAAGTTTTGATGTTATCGAACCTGAATTAATCTAAGTCAATCAAAGCACTTCTGGGTAGTGTGGTATACAGAATATAACAGTATTTACTGTTACTAATCTATGTAATGCTTCTATGGGATTTCATGAACTCAACAAGGTGTAGCTGTGACTTTTGATATCAACATAGGCACTGCCTGAAATAATGGAAGGTGTTCTTTTCTTATTTATTTTATACTGTAATAAGGCTTTTAAGTACTGTGCTTTTTGTGCTGTTGTGTTTATGGTGAAAGGTCAAGCTAAAGAACTGAGCAGACCATTTAAACCCTGTGGCATTTTTCCAAGGAAGGGTAAATTAAATTTAATGTCTTTGACAAATTCCAGTATGAGAATTTCCTGAAAATTTTATATGACCTGGGCAGCACACCTGTGTTTAGATATTTCTTTTAAACTTAATTTGGAATGAAGCAATGATTCTTTATTAATCTTTTTTTGACAAATCTCAAGAAAAACTGACCTCAGTTAATGTTTTACTTTGGAACCAAATAAAAGTAATTCATTATATGTTTTGAGAGCTGAGGAGATTTTTTTTAGCTTAGGTTAATTAAAACAAATCAGTCTCAATAAATACGTGCAGTGCTTGGGTAGATCAGTTTCTTCTGTAGTCTCCATGACATACCATATTGTGTGAACACTACTATTTCATTACAAAGAGTACTTTCATCATTTATCACAGAAGTGACTAATTCATTGTGTTACACAGCAAGTCACTAGAAAATGGTTTGAAGTTCTATGCTTATGGTACAAAAAAAGTTATACATTTGCCAGATGTAGAGGAGCAGTTTATTGTAAGTTTTCTGTATTTTCTATGAACGATCTATAGGATAACTGAAATTTTTAGGGGCACACAGGAGCATGAAAAATGTCAATTTTCTATCTTGACTACATTGTTGTCTTACAACATTTATTGACAAAGTCTTTGGATACTGAACCATTTAAAAAATATGTGCAGCTAAAGAACTCTGTCATTATTGGACATTAGAGCTCATAATCACCCTCTTGGGAAAGTGGCCAAGGAAAATCCCTTTGACTCTTCCTGCTGTACAGTTACTGTATTATGAAATGCTACAGAAGCAGCTATGGAGTCATGTCAGTACCATCCACCAGCCTTGAAAGCCTGTCTGCTTTAGATGTCCTTGGGCATGGCTGTACTGCACTGATGGGCTTCCCTAGGGATTCCGTTTCCATGATTGCTGCCTAGCTGTGCCAGTGGGGTGCCTCATCTGGCACGTGTGGGTGAGGCTCCAGGAGCACCCACCCTCCAAAGTGTGTGCAGGAAGTTTGGATGGCTCGCACCTCCCAGGGACGCACTTAGAGCAACCCAATTCTGCCAACACATCTCTCTAAAGGACATATGGCATGGCCCACACCATCCATCTCCCACTGCTGGGGTGATTCCATGCATGGCATGCCGCTTTGAGGGGTACTCTGCTCAAAGCCCAGGAGGATCTGTGCCTTCTTTTCAATACAGGATGTACACGTGCAAAGCAGTTTTAACAGAGCTATCCACAAAGCCACGTGGCAGGTCAATGAGGTCTGTTCTGAAGTAATAACAACAGTTCATGGAAGTAATCCTCTTGCAGAGGGGATCCAGAAGGGCTTTGACAAAGAGGCTGCCGTCTGAAATGTGGAATAAGCACATATTTGGGAGGAGAAGAGAGAAGGAAAGGAAGCATGGCAGACTTAAGGAGTGGAGATATGTGTTGTAACACAGTGGTCAAACACTTTGCGTATCTGCAGAATTCCAAACTTCCTTTAACCAGGTCCTTAAATAGCCTTAGAAAAGTCATGTGTCATGGCAGTTGCTGGTCCACAAAGTATCTTTACCAGCTCTTCCACAGAGGTGTAAGGGAGCTAGATGGAATTCTCAGTGAGCTATGAGAGTTCAACTTTTTTCCATCTTGAATGTTGAAGGAAGGTCCTTGTCAATAGCCTCTGTTAGGGAACCCACTAATTTAAGGAGTAGGAGCAGCACATCAGGGAATTAATTTCTGGAACACCTTATGTTATGAATGAGTTGGATCTAGGTGAGGCATCCTGAAAGAGGACTTCAGGATGGAATTAAAAGGCAGTGACCCTGCAAGGGTCCCGCCTCAAATCTCACATAAGTGATTGTGTGTTCAGACTGGAATATGGTTTAAAAAATATATTTAAAAAAACATATTGGTGACTCGCTTAGAGTTACAGCCTTTTAAAATCTTTTTTTCTTTAAGAAAAAAAAATGCATATTGATAACAAGGGTTTATAGTGACCTTGTTATCTTTTTTCACTGTAGTGCAGGATGAGACTGCAGAAAAAATAGTGTCTCCTTATTATGTGCTCCTTGCCTGTTGTGACTCAGAGTGGACTTAAATTTGAAAACAGGAGGTGGAGAGCTACGTTCCAGACTGGAAGTGCTTCAGAAAATCTCTCAGACTGTCTAGGGTGCAAAAGGAGGCAGTAACATAGGTGTATAACAAGATTGTCATGCCCTTCTGGAGCAGTAGCTGGAGCTTGAGATCTCTAAGCATCCGAGACACAAGAGCATGAGTATCTAGCTACCAGTAGTCAGGACTGGGAGATCAACCATCATCTCCTCTTCCACCACGACTTACTGTTCCAGGCTGTCCTGCACACTCTGAATTGCTGAATCTGAGTCTAGCTGTGTGATCACGGCTTGTTGTGATGCCATGCGTATCTCAGCAGAGATGAATAATTATATAAAAAACATGTTCCAAGTGCAAGGCTCATATTTTGGAATGGAATGTGTAGTGACTCATAATTTGGATGTCATGACAAGGAGGGGAGCCGAGTAACTTAATTTTTGTTTGGCTTCATTAGATGGTCTTTCAGATAATCAAGAAGTTACTGAGGAATGCTTTAATTTTTTTCTTCCTTTGAGGGTCAAGACAGACATGGTTTGTACTTATGTTACTTTTCTGAGTTATCTGTCCTTCCCTGGAAATAGCCTTTAGTATGGAAGTACATCTGAAAAGATCTTGAGGGATCTCTTTCTGTGACAAAGTCCTCTCTTTTAGAATAGTACCAATTTGTACTGTCCCCAATAAGAAGAAAAAATAATTTTGTTTGCCTAATTTGACCATGCTCTGAGTAAAATATCCCAGTGTCACTGCAAATGGATTAACCTTTTTATAAAGGTTTTCTTTTGTGTTTGTTTTTTTTTTTTTTTTTTGTTTGTTCTCTCAATGGATGGGTAAATCCACAAGTGCTTCTGACTGTAAAACTTCTAAGGTCAAGTAATGCCTTTGCAAGACCAGTGCTGCTTGCTTGCACTTAAAGACTTTTTTTGGTCCTATATGTCCTATGTGTTTATGGCATGTTTTCTGTCTTTACTGCTCTGTGTGAAACTGTGGTGGCCCCCAGTGGGACTTTGTAGCAGCAGGAGCTTCCTGCTTAGACTTGGCGTGGCAGCCGGGACTATAAAAGGCCTAAGTTTGGGAGCTGCCAGCAGGATTTGTCTTACCACATGCTGAAGCAGAAGCTGCAAAACACCACAGGCTTCAAATACCCCCAACTTTCCAAGTTCTTTTGGCCCAGCAGCTGAACAGCTGGTATTTTATGCTCGCATGTTTTAGCCCAGAATTTTGCACATCTCCGCCTTGGGCAGCGCAGAGGTAGCGCTGTACTCAGGCCCTGTGGTGAGTGAGTACAGCTCCAGCTGCGCTCCTGCTCTCCTATTCCTCCTCCAGTGCCTTCGTCCTGGCTCTGGGCTAACAGTGTGATGGCTGGGAGAAGTCTGGGGAAGGTGCTTGCACCTGCTAGGAAGTCCAGCAAAGGCAGTCTTGTGTTAGAAAAGCAGATTCGCTCTCACACGGGCGCTCCTGGGCCAAGGCACTGCAAGGTGTTATGTCTTTTATTTTTGTGTGTTTAGAAGGATACAAGGCGGAAGGATACAAGCAGGCTTCTTTGCCTTTGTAGGCTGGTTATAACGTAACTCAGAAGAGAAGTGCTCTTCATGTGTTATATTTGTCATGTATGAGAAGGAAGGGCCTTTTAATTGCTCAGACAGGGAAGTCCAGCAAGGCCTGAAGGGGTTTCTCAGTATCCCTTAAGTACCTGGCAGTAAAGAGGTCACTTGGGTGAGGTTTCCTTGGTTATTCTGGCCATCAGGAGAGGCTTGACAGTAATAGGAATGCATGTCTTTGTGTATGTCCTGGCCTGTCTGGGGAGGAACACATGAAGTTCTGAGGCATGGCCATGTTGTGTAAGTAACTTGCCTGCCTGATACTGTGGTGCATGAATCCTCCTGGTAGCTGAGGAGGGTCTGAGGATCAAAATGGAGTAAATGTATCTTCTCTCGATGGCCCTAGTCCACAGGCCATATTATCTTTGCTTATATAATAAGAATCTGTTCCCAGCTGTTCTTTACTACACACCAAAAAGGTCTTTTGGTGAAGCTACTATGTTTTTGTAGTCTTGTGTTCCATACCTACAGAAGCTATTTTTGAATCTACTTCTTTACCAGAATAGAAAAATGCAAGTGAATATAACATGTTTATTATTTACCTAGAACAATGATGAGATACTAGATGAGATACTTAGAGATACTAAGTTCCAACAGCTGGCAAGTGTGAATCATTGAAAACTTGCATAGGTGAGGTACAGAATATTTCTAAGATGTTCCAGTTGGGAGAATCTGTACAATCTAACCCACTGTCAGTATAATATCTTCACTACACAGCCAAAGTTGATTAAGTTTGTCAAGATTTATTTACCTTCCTATGTCAATAGACTTCTTGAAAATTGAATTTTAAATGGGGAAATAATACGGATTTATTTCGAAAGGATACCTTTACACAGCATTTGCCAGCCTTGATTTTTAGGTTGCAGAATCATTAGGCATATAGTCATCTCTCTTTCCATTGCTTGCATTTTAGCCTGGCTAAGGAACAAAAAAAAAGGAAACTTTCAGGCACTGACGTGTTGCAGATGCCTCTGTCTTCTTATATACGGTGCTTTGGGATTGCAGAAGGGTTAGGAAAAGATTTCTGAACAGTCGACTTCTTCTGTTGCAGACAGAAAGTCATCACAAACTCAGAATCTCTGCTGGCTTTGCAGTTCATTGATCCTAAGAGAAGTGATGTTTTATACATGTATGAATGAACATGTTAAATGTGGGTGTCTTAGTGGCCCTGCTTTGTAGAAATGATCTGAAAGAAAATAGAAGCCCTCCCTTAACTGAATGATAGAAGGGTAAAAGCTATTCAGTAAAGATTGATGTGTTGGAGACAAAACTTTATAAATTTTCTTTTCTATGTCAGATCTATGCCTGATGGCCAAATGTGGCAATCTCTGCATGGTACCTCTTCTGTGATATGCTAGTTATGTTTCTTTTTAAAGTCTAATCAAGAAAAGGTCTTCCTTCATCCTGACTAACTTGTAGTTATAGCTAATTAACAATTCACTAGATTATTTATAGTTTAAATTTATGTGCTTATATTTTGTATAAGTTCATTTATTATATTTTTTAAATGTGCTGCACTTTCCACCAGCTATATTAGCTAAGGAAGTACAAAATGAAGCAAAGGTCTCTGGGATGTTTTAAGAGATTGAAGTACTTGTTTATCAGGCTTTTAAAAATATATAACTGCACTTTTTATTATATTATTATACAAGCAGTGTGAGCTATAGCATATAAAAAAAGGCATGTAGAAGCTCTCAGGAAGATTTACTTGAACATTATTAGTGAACCACTGAGTGATTTGGCATTTTGTCATCTTAAGGGTTTTTCCTATTACTGTAAAAGTGGTTTATGTGGGGTGTCAGAAAAGAGTGGACTACCAAGTGCTAGTGTTTTTTTAATAGCATGTGATGTACAACAGGAAACTGATGGACTGACAATTTGTACCCTCAGACTTGTAATGATGTGGTAATGTTTTATTTACAATTTTTTAATCTTAGCCAATTTCTTCCATGGAATAGGTAGTTAGGACTCCTGTTTTTTTTGGACATTTAGTAGCATATAATGTTATCTTAGAACTGGCTAATAGAACTTAAGCTGTCAAATGTTAAGTTTATTACCTCTATACTATTAATTCTGAAGTCTTTACCAAATTATTTATTTTCCATATGGGAAATATAATGTAGACTCTATGAGTAGAGTTGTTTTCCATTTAAAGAGTTGTAGGACATAGATGTTGTGTATTGGAACACAGGTTTGTGTTTCCAGCTTGAGCAGAGACCTCAGTCAGTAAGTCTGTACCAGAAAAGTGCTGAAGTGAATACTCCAGCACAGATCAAAAGCAACTAAAGCCACATTAAGTAAGTAAATTGGCAGCTAGGAAATGTTAGTTGTGCCCCATCGCAGTAAGAATGCACCTCAGCAACTTATCAGTCTTTGTGGGCTCAAAGACTTGCCATTCAATTGTGTTCCTTCATGCTCCTGGTCTGTAAATGCTCTGGCTTTTAAAGATCATAGTTTGTTTTCTACTCTTGTCTATGAGAGTGCTTTTGTCAGGTCTTTAAATGCTAAGCAAAGGTGTCTTCGTGTTAGCTTCATAAGATGGACTGAAACTTTTCTACATATTCCCTAGCATGCTCTTTTCTTTCTCTGTTTTGTACATTTGAGGTTGATGTTCCTTAGATTAGTTCCTTATACTTTGATTTCTTTATACCCTTGATATATCTTGCTACTTGCATCTGATGTTGTGGTTCAGATTTCTGGTTTTTACATCAGCCACACACTATTATTTTATGTTTTAGTATTTGTAGTCTAGGTTCTGGTTTTTGATCTGCTTCTTTCTCATGGTTAATGTTAGTAGAAAACTCAATGATATGACAACATAGCTAAGGTGGCATCCATTGCTCTACCCCTAGCTGATTTCTCCTTTGTCCCTGAGACTCTGAGAAGATCAGTGTCTTGATCCCATGCTTAGTTAAAAGCTGTCCCTGCAAGCTGAATCCTTTACCCACACTGTGCAGTGTAAACCTGGCACTGTGATCTGACTCTCTTACAGCTGTGACCAGTTTCTCTGCATCTGATTCTGCAGCATCCCCAGCACCAGCTGGCAGCAGTAACATTGCTCTGGGGGCAGTGGGGTGCAGGGGGGCTCTGGCCATCCCTACTGGGATGGGATGTGGGCACACACAGCGCCGCAGTGGGGAGGGACAAAGGTGGAGCCCATAGGAGTTAAGAGATGAGCCCACAGCTGCTGTCCTGGGCAGAGTGCATCTTGTTTCCTTCTTCTTGGAGCTGACCACCAATTTGAGCAAAAACAGAATTAGTACTCATTCAGAAATGTGTAATTCATGATAAATTATCTATTGGTGCCTCTTTTTTCTTTTTTACACTGGTATGATATTCAGAAAATAATGCTTTTTTGCGAGATGATTGTGCTGTCCAGAATGCAAATTTCAATGCATCCTTGTTTGTTTTTTTTTTCAGCTGAGCTCAGCTCACTGTGTCTTGATGTAGTACAACAGCTTCTTGTACCCAAGGTGGTGTAAGCCCTTAACAAGTTCATGACTTGCTATGCTAAAATGAATGAATAAACAAAAATCGTAACTATTGGGCTAGTTCCTTTCTTATACAGAACTTCAAAAACAATCACTTTCTGATACAATTTGTGGTCTTTTCTATAGTTGCTGTTGATTCTCTCTCTAGTAATTCACCATTTCTTGTTCCATAGACTGTATGTAATGTTTGGATTAAAAAAGTATGAGGGAAAAGTTTTAAATAATGAACAGGCATTCTCTTTGTTATTCCACAGTGAATTCTAGTAGTAATCACAATTTCTGGTATTTATTTTTAAATGAATATAGAAGAATTGATAGAAACTTCATGCTGCTTATTCAATGTAGCGCAATGTAGTGGGTCAGATGTTTTGGTCTATCTAATAGGCAAAAAAACCCATGAAACAAGTGTCAGCATCATTGCTTGAGTAATGCAATAATGGAAGTCACAAGTCCTGAGCTAGTGGGTTTTTGTGGGGTTTTTTTTTTGTTGTTTTCTATGTGGCCATTACTATAATATCAAAATAAAATATTAGTTAATACACATATTTTAGTAAAGGGTGAAAATTACTTTTTAATTTTATTAAAATATTACAGCACTGTGCTTTAAATTTTAGAATCTGAAAGATTAACACCATTAGATTAATACCTGGTTACAGTAATTGGATATTGGTAACAGCGTTGTTAGCAGAGAGATCCTATTAACTTGTTTACAGACCTGCCTTACATGGCTAATCCAATTTGGAGCTTAGCATTAATTATAGCAATGCAGAGATGAATGGATATTGGGTGCAGCACCTTCCTGCAGGAAAGGCAGTTCTGGTGGCATAATGCTGGCCAAGTTGCATGCATAGCTGAGAAACATCTGAGTTTGATAAGAGCATCCCCAGAGAAAGCTGATCTTGGGTGATCGTCGTTCCTGGAGATTGGGACTGTCACTACCTCTGGAAAGGAGCAGGCTCCATGAGGGTGCCCTTTTCCTTGCCACAGGGTGAAAGAAGGGGTGGTTATAATTTAAACCTGTGAGAATGCAATGCAGTGGTTTGCTCGCACAATTTCATTCTGTTTTTGCATACAGTGTGCTCTGGGTGTTTATTTATCTATATGGGCAGAAATACATGCTAGCTTACAACAATGGCTTGCCATTGGCATGTGTGATTATAATAGTTCAGCTGAATTTGAGGGCATGAGGAAGGAAAGAAGCACCTGTCTGTCAGTCTGTCATACATGATACTTGCATATAGAATTTGGTTGACCTTCTAATATTGCTAAGCTAGCTAACATAAGTGAAATCAGTACTTGTATTTTTTTGGGATAAAAATATGGTTCTTATTCTTGCTTAGTCATTTTTAGTCAGAGCCATTTTCTAGATGAAAATTTGCAGCAAACTGATTATGCTTTCAAATACTTTGCTCACAAATTATGTGAGATAAAATTTCAAAATATTGCAATATTGATTTTCCTGTAATTTTAGATGATCAGAAATGTGGTAGTAATTAAAACTGGTTTTCTGTGTTCTTTGTGGTTTCCAGTGAGGAAAAGTATCCTAGCTAAGTGCTAAATTTAGGGATTTCTGTAGCAGAATTTACCAGCTTATGGAATGGTAGAGCTCTTCATATGCAGTGCTCTTACATCATATACATGAAGTTGATAGTCGAGTGAAGTGCTGGTGTTACAACCTTTCTATTTTCTCCCTTTTTCTTTGGTCTACTCCCCAAATTTGGCCTTTCACTCGAGTCTTCCATGAAAATATGTTTCTGTCAAAATCAAGTGCTCCCTTACTTCTTCTGTACCTTTCCTGCAGCATTCCCTTATATTTAGTATTTCAGAGCTGACAGAATTGGGTATTCATGGAAAACATACACAGGATTCACCAGGCAAGTAATTTAAATTTCACAAGGTGAAATTATAACACTTTTGAAGTCAGTGACAAAACTCACTTCAACTATAGCAGGACCTAGATTTTATCCTCAATTTTTTAGGCCCAAATAAGCACTTAAGTCATGAGATTGCCCACTTTGGATTTCACAGTGAAGAAAAACCTGACAAACAGAGAAATAATGGCTGTTCCAGAAAAAGGAGTGTGCAGTTAGATAACACTGAATTAAAACCAGTGTTGTATATTCCTACCTGCTTGTCAAGGTCATAGTATGCTTTCAGGTTCTAGACTGGTACTGACGTATTACAGACCTATGCAGACTTACGCCACCTACTCTACCTTATAAAACGTTAAAGACAAGGCAAAAATGGTGCCATCATGTCCTCTATATGTAGTGCTAATGTGGAGTGAACAAATTATTGGAATTAAAATCAGTCTCTGTCTTTCTATAATCAGACAAGCGAGTTTAATGATTTTATGTAAATGTTGAGTAAAGCAGAAATGCAAGTTTTAGTCAAAGTGACTCAGAGGATGTGCTTTCCTCCTCCTTTTTTTTTCCCCTTCTTCCTCCAAGACTGTTAAGCAAATGGAACAGGCAAATGGAATCAAGTATTCATGCGCATTTCAACCCACCCATGCCAAGCTCTCAAAGCGTGGAAACATAGGCACAATTTAATTAAATTTATTCATGAAATCCTCAGACTAAAAAAGTATATAGATAAATATGCAACGCTAATTAAGCTGTTCTTCTCTACATTAATATCAGTGGAAGTGTGTGTTTATAGACATGGGAAGACACCTCCTGCCACTGTAATAATGATCCCTTTGTATTCAGGACTCACAATGATGTTTTAGCTGATTAATGTCTTCAAGTGTCCTTTTTGTAGGGCTGAAATATTTTTCAGAAATCTTCAAAGTCTGAGTGACTCTGATTTGCAATCCTCATAAAACTTTAGTTCATTAAATTGAACCTGTCACAATTACTTAGTCCATGCTCTCCTTTTCTCTGTTTTAGACTTGTCTGTGAACTGGAGAAATAATGTGATTTAAAATTAGATTGTGATATATGATCTAGTGGTGTGGGCAAGTTGATCTCTACCCAGGATAGAGGCAGCAAATAGCAATGTTTCCCTGCAGTCTCCCTCTCGGGTAACTGGGGAAGCTTGTTTGATGCCAGACTTCCTGTGAAATCCTAACCACAACTCAGAGAAAAGGATTCTCAAGTGTTTTACTGGTATACATCATACTCTCCTAGGTCTAAAGGTCAGTATTTCCCATTATATCCTGATTGCAATTTTTGTGAAGGTTCTGGAATCAATCCTTCTTCATTTTAAATATCATGAGAAATGCATCCATCTAAACAGAACAGTCATTAGAACACTTCATTCTAAGGTGTGCTGAAGATATATCATCCTTTCAGAGGCAGTGTTTGGTCCTATGACCAATGGCAGTAAACCAAATTTTCATGGGAAAACTTTACAAAACTGAGTAGCTAGTTCAAATATTTTGGCATGATCCTTGTTGTGCTTGTTAAGATGCTTCTCCTGTGTGTAGGTGAAATGAAGCACAGAGAGGAAGTTATTTTTCAGGAGGTCAGTGTTGCAGAAATTTCCTAATAATGATGGGAATTTGTACTAGTATTTGAATTCCCGAGTTTCCTTGTAATTCAGTTGAATTCCAGTTGGACTTAACAACTATGTTGTAGCTGTATTCCTATGCTGGCCCTACTATGAGGAAAATTAGGGTTTTGACCATAAACTTGTCAATTGGGATTGTTCAGTGCTGTGAATAAAGTTAGTGGTTTTCCTTATAGCCTTCTAAACACAAAATATGATCTCATTGTCCTTTAGCTTGGAAAGGCAGAAGAACAAATCTTTTTTAAGGCTCCAAAAAGTCTTTAAGAAACCCATACCCCTACCCCCAAACGCTCAAAATAAATCAAGCCACAGTTTTCAAAAGAGGAAGAGCCATGTAATGTGCCTTGTATCTGGACAAATGCATCACCACTGTTTTAACGGGACAATTATTTTAAAACAGGACTAATTGCAAATATCCTGGATGCTTTTGAGAAATTCATTCTCCCTGATTTTAGGGAGGGAAAATAGCTTTCCATTTGGCTAATCTAGAGAGTGGCAGACTTTTTGCCTCCCTCCTCCTTAGTCAGTCTCAAATTATGCTAAAGGAGTTATGTGGTCTTTGGCTGCAGTTTCTCTTTAGTTTTGGTGATCATCACATAAATAAAATACAACAGCAAATTTTGCTGTCACATTGGATTCAACTTTATACCTAATGGACATAATGTGCTAAGGTCACAAGATGCATTGCAAATGTGTTCAGTAATTATGGTCAGCAGAAGAACTATGGCAAAAGGGCTGTTCAGTTTTCAATTTGAAAAATTTAGCCAAGGTTTGCTTAATGAATATTAAGAGATACTGAGGAAGATGTCTGGCATTGGGGTGTCTGCTTCAGGTTTATATCTTGGTTTCAGCTCCTAGGAGAGGGAATGGGTACATTCCCTTGGTCAGTCACATTTATTCTTTCAGGATTCAGGTGTTTCTCTGGAGGTTTTGCCTTACAGATGTGGTTAATAGGCTATTTCTGTGTGGTAGAAGTTATAATAAAACCTGTGCTGTTTCAGAAGGCTTCCTATAAAGGCCCTACTCAACTAGTAATTATTTTCTGTGTGTTAGGAATGGACATTAAAATGGAAATAAATAGTTGTTTGAAAAGAACCAATAAAGGAGAGAAATACATTCTTGTATTTTGCCATTGGTTTTTTAACTCTTTGGGTTTTTTTATATTTTCTGTCCTTTTGTTCAAATATCTGTAGTTTTTTGGGAAAGAGATAGCCCTTTTATTTTGCCAGCACATGCTGGTTTAGCATTGCTATGGTCTTACTCCAGAACTGTGGATTCTGGGATAATAGTGACAACAAATAATAACAATGCTGAGAGTTGGTCCAGATGTTTATCCTGAGGTTAAAATCATATCAACAATGCAACCAGACATGATTTGTTTTGTCTTCTTCCTCCTAAAGCAATGACATATTATGACAAGTCAGGATGGTGAGCAAAGGATGTTCTTAGCTACTCTCTTAACCCATTCAGCAGCCTTCTTATCCCTGTAGCTTCATCTTACAAAGTGAGATCATGCTTTGTTTCATAAAGTGTCTCATGAATCTGAAGTGAAAGCCTTTTCTAGGGAGTCTTCATATCTGAATTCATGAGATGTAACAGATTTGGGTTTGTTTTTTTTTTTTCCCTTGAGGTATTGGAAGCATTCATTAGAAATCTCATTGCAGAGTTCTGTAGCTCATTTCATATACAAATTTTGGGAGTTTAGACAAAGAAAAAAACATCCCCCCAAACTATCATTGCTCATTTACAAAACACAACTGATTTGAAATGTTTGTCCAGAGACAAACATGGCTGGAAGCTAGATGAGGCTTAATTACTTTTCCTGCAATTCACTGGCTGTTTATATTTTGCAAGGAAAATGCCATTCCTCCTTGCATAAGCCATCAGGAGATCAGAATGCAGTTGCAATGTTGCTTTGCTTCTCCACCCCCTACCACTGCCCTGGGAAGTGGGTGCTACATAGAAAATCATCTTCCTACTTGCATGAAGATCCCACTCCTCAAAGGGGCTGATGCCCTCCTGGATGGGGGTGAGTGGTAACAACATCCACGTGACAGCAGTTTGCTGAGGCTTGCTGGCACGATGCAGTTCTTGAGGCACTTGATATCATCTCCTGCAGGAGAGGTCTGAGATGCATGAGGGATGAAATCCTTTCTCACTAATTTTAGCAGTGGCATATTTTTTTCTCGTGTTTCTGTTTTGTAGGCTGTAGGTTATGAGAGTGAAAACAAGTGAAGTGTTTAAAGGAGCACCTAGCTGTCAGAACAGTATCTTCCCTACAAAAATATCCTTGGTTTACTCTCATATGTAAATGACAGGTTTAGCAGGCCTCCCACCTGCTAAAAAAAGCAGTTTTAAAACTGAAGTGAATAAAAATGGTACTCTATTGAAATATTTATACAGCTTTTTCTCCTTTTGCCCATTATATCTTGTTGATAAATACTTAGAATGATCTGAAATGTATTTAAGCAGACAAGAAACAACCACCCCTGCAGTGTTCTGAGAAATACAGGTACTGTAAATTAGTACACAGGAAGTGTATTATACACTATGCATCTTGAAGTAGGGACTATTTAAAAATTGCAAATCCACATGTATCATGTTTTTGTTTTTTTCCTGAGATACACTTTGTCTTGCATTAATAAAGTAGGTCCTGTAGCAGGAAAAGCTTAAATGCATCTTTTTTCTTTTCATTAGAGGGATTAAATAAAGAAAGGAAAAAGATTGGTAAAGCATTAATATACTGTATGATAATGGCTACAGAATTTCCCAGAATTATTTCTGTGTAGAGTGAAATAATGTGGGTCTTGCAAAATCATAGTTTCCAATCCAGGTTTAAAGAAAAGCACAAATCCCTAGCATCTAGGAAGTTATCACTATTATTATATAGTTCCAATGAAACTCTAGAGCTTTAGTACTGCTGTAGACTGGTCAATAAATAATTCTTTTCAATTGCTTTGGACCTCAAAGGGCAGTCTGGTTAACAAGTGACAAGAGAGAGACATTTTAGATGGGTCATAGCTGAATTCACCTGTTGTTAAAACAATGAAAATAAGAAATTATTTCAAGTCTTGTGAAGCAGGTGGATTCTTTGGGACTGGGGTCTTTGTATACGTATGCTACTTCCTTTTCACCTGTTGAATTTTCATTGCTGTTTGGTATTCATTGTGTTAGCTTGAAGATAAACATCTTTTAGGTCTGAAATAAATTATCTGCTAATGTGAAAAAAACAGTTTCTCAAAGAGCTAAGTCTAGTTCCCACATATTTTTATTTCAACTACTATCAGCAATTGCATGAAGTGTTGTATCCAGCAGCTGGTTGGTGATCATCAGTTAGTGGTTTAAGGTCCTGTGCCTTCACCTTCCAGACAAATTCAAAGGCCGTTGACTTTCCTTAAGAAATCTTGCCCCAGATTCTCTTTTTGGGCTAACATGTCTCCTGTAACAGGGGAAAAGATATCAGAATAGAGACAAGGAGTTTCAGGTAGTGTTCCACACCTTGCTTGTATGGATTGTTTGTGGAGCCTTTGCACCGGTGTATAGAGAGCTGGGATCGGCTGTGCTCCCCTGGGGATGTGGGATTGCTGCAGCAGCAATGGGTCTTGGCTGGAGGCTGACCTGTGTCCCTCAAACAGCCACGTGCCTCTGTCCCTTACAATACCCTGAATCCCACTGGTGCCATGAAGCTTGTGTAGTGCAGGAATGCTTTCCCCACGACTAAGTTTTATCAGCGTTTTATTCCCTGACAGATTTTATTCAGGAGCAGATACAGGGATAGTGGTATATGCAGAGCAATATATTAGAATGTATTAGAAACTGCAGTGCTCCAAATGAGTGGAAAACAAGCTCTGGTCCTAGAGCTGAGGTTTTTTTGCTTCATCTGCCTAGGCTCATAGAGTAAACAAGGATCATTACAGCCTGAGTAAATATCCATCACAATTGTCATTTAGTGATAAACAGAGAAGTTACTCTGGATGCATGGAAATTATTTTCTTAAATATATTCTCTGTAAGGTTTTGGTGTTTTAAAATTTTGTAATCAGTTGTAATCATCTCATTTGATCCAGTCTTGGAAATACTTCTTGCAATTTCTCCTGAAAGAAAATGGATATGGTAAAGGGGTGATCCCTTTGACTTCTTTTCAGTTCCTTTTGGTTATCTATGTATTTTCTATTGTCAGATGAAATGGAAAGTATCCAGCAGTGTGTGTGTGTGATTTCCAGATTAGCTTTTGCCCTCTCCCTAACATCTGTAACCCTGCAGCTGCAGGCTGTATGTCACCAATTCCCCTCTTTTCACAGCTGGCCATATGCAACAGGCACATTTGTAAGCAGGCTTGTCTCTCAGCTGGCTGGGTTCCCTGATGCAGAAAGCTGGACAGGAAAACATCAAGAGGTCACCAAAGCACAAAACAGGGTCACTTGAGTTGGTCACCCATGGTCAGCCCTAAGAAGGGAATTGTGGGGTAAGCACAGGTGGGTTTGGATGTTTGATAGGAAGCTCATTAGTCAGTGGCTCTGTTACATCTTTGGTCAGCATAAGCAGGGTCTGAAAGCTGGATGCTTTGCGTTAGTTCAGACAGATTTCAGTTCAGAAGGTAGCAGAAATGTTTTAATATACAGTGTTTATTTACAAAGCTATTTTCAATTTTAAAAAACCCAGTAAGATAAAATCTCATATTAATTATGTTTTTTTATGTTGGAAAAGGTCACATTTATTAGCAGTTCTAGTAACTGAAATGTGGTATTCAGTTTTGAGCGAATTTTCTTGTCTTTTTTCCTCACAACAGCAATAGATGAAAAAAATAACTCCAGATTGGCCTACAGTCACACACATAAAGTGGTTTAAAGTATTTTTCACTTACACCATCAAAACAAATAAATATATTTGTTCATCTCTAGCTAGTTCCATGTTTCACAATGAGTCCTTGGGTACCTTTGTATAAGCTTTGACTTTTGTGCTTCAGTGTTCTCACTGAGAAGAAGTAGAACAGTTTGTTGTTTATCACATGGGATGGTTTGGAGTCAGTTATGCTGGAGGAATATTTTAAAGACAAATGAACTGTTCAGCTGGGAAAAGACTGCTTAAAGGAAAACCTTGAGAACATGCTGGCTTATCTTCTCCCTTTTGCTCCTTTTGCACTTCTCTTTATGTCATAGGGTTGTTTCTTTCAATGTCAAGAGTAACTATAAATTTTAATTTAATATTTTTTAATATAGAGATATATTTTAAAATTGCTCTGCAAAGCACAGTGTTGAATGTTGAAAAGCAGGGAGAAGAGGAGCTGAGAGGCTTGCAACTTTTGTCTCTACTCAGTCTTTCTTTGTAATCTGTGGTAAATGGCTTAATCTTAACACTTTAAGCTTCTGAATGTTAAAATGGGGACACCTCCTCACACTTCATGGGAGGTAACAAATAGAATTTATTTGTATGTCCAGAGTGTTTTGAAATTCCTATAAATTATGTGTTATAAAATGCAAAGTATTCTTCCATGACAGAAATTTAAATATGAAAGTAGCATTAAAGTTTAGCTCTCTAACTTTTTCTTTTATAAGGAGGAGCGTTCCCTGCAGAGATTTTATTCATCCTTCCTATTCATGCTTTGCACTGGAGCCCTTCCAGTTCTGTAAAACATTTCTCATGAGAATGATATTGGTGAAGCTGTTACCTGGCTTGAGCTGGTTGGCATATGGCTAGGAATTTAGGTGCTGCTTCACTTAGAAATAACATAAATGCAGTGAGAAGACCTCCTGTAATATTTCTTGTATTTTCCCCTTTCTGTTTTGTATCTCGAAGGTTAGGACATCACTTTGGCAGAGAGTATTTAATTGATGTCCAGACAGATCAAGACTTCCTGTGTTTAATTTTACTTTTATTCTTTCAGCTTAAAGAAGTAGTTTGTAGGGAAATAGATGACCTTACAAAATTTTGTTGAGTAAGCTCATTATTCTATATTCATTTATAAAGTGATCTTGGGACATGCAAGGGTTATTCTGGTATAATGCAGAATTTGAAATCAAGTTTCACTTATTTGTCTGTGATCCTATGGAATGATAAAGCCTTGCTTCAGAGTAGTTTTTTCACTTCATTTTATCACTTTTTCAGGAGACATAAACAGCATACCTTCCAGTTAGGACAGTCATGCTGTGAAAGTGCATGACTAGCCCAGTAGATAAAGCCCTGTCTCCAGAAAGAGGCCTCTGCTCTCTCGTTGCTCCTGCCCTCCACAGAGATGGGGTGAATGGCATGGACCCTGGGTTCGTCCCGTTCTTCACGGATCAAGTCTGCTTTTTTCCTTCTTTCTGTCCCCTTGAACTTTGCAGTGTTTCCAAGGCACTTGTTCCACATCAAGAGAAAATGCACTGTGGGACCAGTTTAGATTTTTTATTGACCAACAGTGAATAAACAGATGGTTTGAACTTCTTCTGTTAGGGTAAAGTTTTAGCCTGCAATCCTTCACCTGCCACTAGTAGGTTGTTACTGCAAAGTTGCATCCTTGTTTTTGTCCTACTATGTTTGTGCTGCTCGACTTTGCACTTAACAAGCTTTTGTCAGGTGTGTCCTGAGCTACTCATGGGAAGTGCAGTGGCATATAGTTTATGAATCCTAAGTGGCCTTATGCAGTAGCAACACCATCCAGTTCAGGGTTGCCAGTGTGGAAGTGCTTACAGTCCTGTGCAATAACAAAACATCTTGTAATCTGGTATGATTTTCATAATAACTTAGGGCACTTTTAGATGCTTCTGGGCAGAAGTTTTCCTATAATCCTGTGTGTAAGACTTGGCAAGATAATTAAAATCTGAGTGGATCATCTGTCCATGGATCTTTAGTCATTCTAAATGAGGAAATAATATGTCTGTATACTCATACAAACTGTGGGTGTAGTCTGAGAAAGCAGCATCACAGGCACTCATCCAAGTATTTGGTTTGTGGCTCCTAAAATCAGCTGCTGAATCTCAAACATACACATGCTAACATAGTTAGCATGAAGAACTTGTCCATCATAGGGTCTACCACCCTCACACAGAGTGGCACATGTGAAAAAGTAAAAGCAACAAAGTGAAATTTGATTTAAGGTTGTGGATTGATGGAGGCTCATTTACAGCTCATCGAGAGTTTTGTGTGATCTGTACTTATCTTTGATTATGAGTTAAGCACTTAATATGATAAAGTGCCTTTATCCTAACTTAACCAGATGTGCCTCATGCAAAATTGCTGCATTTTAAATGATACGGTAATTCACATTAATCTTAAAACACATAATTATAAAAATGCTGGAAATGAAACATTTAAAAAATAATTGGAAAATATTACAGTAAAACAGGTTTTAAAACTAAAGATGAGCTTCCTATCACTTACAGGCTATGATGAAAAGTAAAATGTACAGTTTGAGGTCAACTGTTCCATTAAAAATGCTAAAACCTACTTCATACCATGTGGTAAAACATCTCAAACTTGTTAGTGGTATACCTGCTTCAAGCAAAAACAGTTTTATCTGCTGAAAAAATGTGGCAGATATTGTGAAGCGGGGATAGATTTCTGTGCCTTCTTACTTTGGGCAACTTGTCAGTCTGGGAGTTCTGTTTTCCAAGTAATAAAATCCTTTCCTAACCAGTATTTTTGATAGTCTTTTAGCACCTTAGGGCCTTTAAATCTTGCTAACTCACCTCAACTGAAGCAAGCATGAAAGTTTCACAGCTGGATGTGTAAGCATCCGGTCCATCCTCAAGTACTTGGAAAAAAGGTGTTGTGGGACATTGCTTTTTGAGCAGAACACCTGCCTTCACTTGAGTTTGTGCATTTGAAGAGTCAGCAATGGCAAGCTTTCTTTTTTCAGAATCTCAGTCTATCAAAGGGAATAGAAGTAGAAGAGTTTCGCTGTAGGAAGGAGATTTCCGGCTGCTATCCCCTAAAAATGCACTTTCTGACTTCTGTAGCTTCAATGAGAAACAGCTACAAGAATGCTGGCAACTGAGTTAGTGGTAATTATACTTGCTTCTGAATGTGAGCTAGAGTCTGAAGAAAGTTTCAGTAATATCTTAAATATGCTGTATCTCACTGTTTTCCACTGTTTGCCCTTCTTGTATTTTTCATAGGCATTCTCAACATTCTGTTTTCGTTAAATGTCTTTATCACACCTAGTGGTAATTTTGGCCCTAAATCACTTGCCTGTAGGAAACCTTCATCTCCAAAATCATCAGCAAAGGCTCTATAGTAAAAGTAGAGAACCCAACATGCAGGTTTCCTTTTTATTTTGTAGAAACATGTATGTTGTTGTGGGCATACAACACCAGGTGAGAGTTTTAACTCAATTCTATGCAAATTTAGTTATCAGCTCTTTCTGATGTGATAGATTAATTTTGGTGTATTTCAAGTTGTTTGTATAGCCTTCATTGCCAATACATAGTATTCTTGTCTACATGGGCAGGCAGTATAGGCCGTAATGGGAATTAAAATGGACTTTCCATTGTAAAATAATTGTTAATTCTCTGTATGGGTGCACAAAGAAACTCAGCTAAGCCAACATACTCGTGTATCAAACCCTGTGGTCTTCACCTGCCTGACTCTTTCTAGCATTCATTTACATAATTAAGTCAGAGCAAAATCTGACTTTCACTCACAATCAATTTGAACATTAATTGTACATGAATGCAATCTTCTAATTATTTCTTTTGTGACTGGAGAGATTAGCTTGTAAGGCGTAAATGAAGAGTGATTAGAAAATTAAACAAAATGGGGCATACGCTGGTGGAGGGAAATTGTAAAATAGGTATTTCTTTTGCCAAGCTTCACTCTTCTTTGGTTCATGAGGTTAATGACTATATGCTAGAGATTTGCTTCAGGTTACCAAATTACAGGCAAAAGTCTTGAGTGAAAGAAGGGTCAGAAAAGGAATCCTCTTCAAGCAAAAATGCTCTTTTATTTCAATCAATGCCAGAGGAGACATCTTTGCTAGGTGGTTGGAATATATTATCCTTTTCAAAAGGCCAGCTGTAAGAGATTCAATAGGTAAGCTAATTTTAAATCAAAAGCTGTGTGATAATACATTAATCTCTCCTTGTCTGACACTATCCACCCAAGAGACAATAAAATACACAGGCTTGGATTGACCCAATATAAGGAATGTGATCTAACTGCAGGAGTTGAAGGGAGGGAGAACACCAGTATGTGCCTGAGGGCAAGATCACCAGGGAGAGCTGTGAAGAAATCGAAGTTTTGAGCCTGTATTAAGTCCCATAAAGCAATAACAGATGTGTTTCAAACAAAGATGCACTTAAAAAGAGCACCATGAGTATGCACGCCTTCATATTTCTAAAATCAGTCTTCCTCAGACAGTGCTTTCCTTACTGATTGAAATCAATTTCTTTGTGTCTACTTTTTTCCCTCTGGCCCTTGGTAAGGGAAAGGGTGTGTGCCATATGAGATGTTCATGGTCATCCCCACTGCAGCATTGGGAATTAGTGTTGAAGGCAAATTGTTTGTTTCTCACTTTTCAGGCAGATCTTACTGACTCACAAAGTTTCAGTGTTTATGGACCTCAGTATGCCCTGTTTGCCTTCTCTGGACACAACCTGCACTGTGTGTGTCTCAAATACAACCAGTGCCTGCCAGGTAAATAAAACACTGTGTAAAAGCATCTTGTCTCCCAAAACTGATCAATCCACTTGGCTTAAAAGTAAAGAAGCCAAATAAAAACCATGCAGGTCTGCTAAGTTTCACCTCTGGTATGGTCATGGTTCTCACTTGAATCCACAACTCACAGAAGCATCTTAGTCTAAAAAGAGATGTAGGAAGCAAAATGCATGTGAAATATGTAATTTTAAAACATATGATATTCCCTTCTAGTTTCATGATGATAAACTAGATTTTTCTCCTAAATTTTAGCTGAATTTTAGACTACCCATATGAGGAAAGCACTTTCATTTTTTTTTTTTGATCTTGCCTTTCTAGCATCCAGATGGAGAGGTGGGAAGGGCAGCTGTGAAGAGGAGGTTAATGCACTTCTGTTGCTCTGAAGGGAGGATCAAGGACATGTTTAGGAAGTGGAAGGCAGATGAATTATGGAATTCTACACCTGCTTCATTTTGTTAAGCTACAATTTGTATCTGGGTTTGGACACATTGTTTCTCATTCCTTGTCAGTTTTTCCTAAGGTGGGAATGAATAGGGACCTCTTCCCTGGAGGTGTGTCAGGTAAATAGGAAATCTCTTTTCAGACATTTCTTTCTATACTATTTTTTAAATGGCAGTGGTCTTGTTTTCTACCTGGTTTTGATGATTGTCTCTGCAGCTCAAGCTCAGCCACATTTGAAAAGCAGAATAGTAATCCCAAATTTAATGCTGCCATTGCACAACACACAGTGTGTTTGTGACTCAGGAGTGTTACATCTCAAATCTCTGACACAGCTTTTCTTCTAAGGACATGACTTGTCTTTCTATGAAAGATGAAACAATGAAGCTATTACAGAAATGGATCACCTATGAAACAGTTTCCAGAAAACATCTGAGAAAAATTGCTAGCACAAGCAGTGCTTAATGCAATCAACTGGATTTTTTTAACTTTTGAAAACATATTATCACTTATTAACGCCTTTAGCTCCCTAGATGTTGTTTCTGCATCTATTTACATAGTATAAAAACAAGAAACCCTTTATTCCAAAAAGCAGTCATTAGACTTTCTGTTGTTGTCTTAGTTTGAGCAATAACTAGTAGTCACAATCAAATGTTTAATTAAGGCATATACCCAGCTTCTTAATGTCATCTGGCAAGAACTACAATGAAATCCTGTCCAAGGTGCAATACTTTTCTAAAGATATACAGCATGTAAAATGCAATGCTATTATATAGCATTAATCAAAATGTCACCAGTTCCTGAAATGGGCTTCTGTCAGGGAGCATATATTGGTGTTCTGGCTGATAATGGCCTCGCTAATTTACGACAGACTACCATGTCTGTAATAATAAAAAATCTTCTCCTTCTGCTCTTTTGATATTTTCTCATTGATGCATGTCATTTTTTGAACAGGATAAAACAGTTCTGTCATAACATATAATATCTCTGGCCTGTAAATGCAGAGTATGTTATTATATAGAAGGAAAATGTTATATAGTGCTGTGTAGGCAAGATAATATAAATAGCTTGGTATGGTGTTTATTCTCGGGTAACAGGATCATTTATCCAGTCAACTCTTCCCCTTCTTTGTTTTAAAAGAGGCTTTTTGGAGAAACATACATAAGCTGTAGTTCATTTAAAACTGTGTTTCTGTCTTCAGGAGTGCACAAGGTTTAGTTTCAGGTCAACAAACTGACCTAGTGCTAAAATCACAATTTTGAAAATCACAAATAACAGGTTACAGTAATGGCTTCTTGGCAATGAATCTCTCTTGAAAGAATTATTCATTTGAATCCTTAAGCTACCTTGTTCTCAGTTTAGAATTACCCACTTTGTGAGTGGACTCTTTATTGGTGAAACAATTACAAGAAACACTTTGAATTGTCTGTTTCTGAAACTGTAATTCATTATGTGTAAGCACAGGGTATTTAATAGAGTTTTTTTCCTAGTAGGCTCTACTGCTTGTAATATGAGTGCTAGATTTCTTTGTGGATTTTAAGAAAAAAAGTGTACTAATTTTGCAAAGTCAATAATCAATAATATGATGCATAATATATGGAAATTCACATTTATATACACACATTGTGTATATTTGCAGCATGCAAGTAGATTTTCCATTCCTGTTGAACACTGCAAGATGGTTAGAAGAGGTTAATATATAAACTATTAATGTATTTCATCCATTTTAAAGAGAAGGCAAAGGGTAATCCCTGAGAATTCTTGCCCAAAAATCTTGTGTTGCTTTTGAAGGCTGTATCAGCACTGGGTAGAACGCAGTGGAATACTCTGTTGTTGCTTACTGTGAAAATGTAGACCAGCTCAGAAATTTCATTCTGCTCTTTGCTCTCTGTTCTTGGGCTGAAAAACTCCCTGAAGAACACCAGCCAGTTCTTGCCAACTTCTGGTCTCATTTTAGAAGATCAAAAATACTCCTTTTAATACTGAAAAATGGTAGCAAGAAGTATTTTGATGTTGAATGCTCTTGAGCACAGATGTGTTTTGCCTCACTACATATATATTATGTTACAACATGTGAAGGTAAGACACAGTGAACTGAAAAGTTTCACAGTAGGTGAAAAATTCTGGGACTGATAACTGTTTTGAATAAATAACTCTGAAATACAAGGAGATTTTTTTGTCTGCCTACCTCTGTTATGTTTCCTACCAGTGTGGTGTTACAAAGCTGTTTGAAAGTCATCAGAAATTTTAAGATGTCATCTAATATACCAATCTAAAGAGGTCAAATTTTCGCAAGTTTTCTTTCTGTTCAGAGCTCTTTAAAGTAATCCTAAATGCTTTGGGAAATTTTCCCTTTGAAATAGCACATACCAATGTTTATTGTGTACTGTTGGACATTAGACCCATATTTAGAATCACTACACTGAAGTAATGCAATGCAAGTATCTTTTTTTAATCTAATGGTGCCTTCATTTCTAACTCCAAAATTGGAAAGGGCCTTGTCATAGTGGTTCAGTAAATCTCATGACCTGCAGGAAGCTTAGGCTATCTATGGCAGGTGGAAGTCAGTAGAGTCTCATGGTCCCCTAGCCTGTAATGTTCATTAGTTTATTGGTATTAATAATGAATATTTGAATTCAAGAGGAATTCATAAACTCTTCAAATTCTAGTAGTACTGAAGTGCTCGTTCTTGTGTGATGGAAATCCTCCTCTGAGCCTGAAAAAAAAAATCTTCATTACAAAAATGTCCAATGAAAATTATATATTCCTAATGGGGAAGGGGGTGGAGGTGTTGTTTTATTGTGTCTTTTCTGGTGTAAAATGACATATACAAATATTAGACTTCTCTTGTTGCAATTAGAGGTTCTGGTAGATTACCTATGCTAGAGTAAAGGTGGTATTCCTATAGTGCTTCTTGCACCTTTTTTATTCCAAAAGTAGTGTTTACTCCAGTCTTAGGTGTTTTAGTGATGGCTTTGGTGAGTGTGTGTATGTATACATATATAGACAGATACAAAAAATAATATTTTTTTAAATCTTTAGATATATAATCTTTTTTTCCTCCTGGTACATAAGGGATTGCCATCCACAATTATGCATTGTCTTTATGGTATGTTGCCTATGGTCAGCATGAAATACTGTTTTTATGAGTGCTTGATTTTTATTGCCTAGGGGGCTTGACTGCTGTTCTGGCTTTGCTTTAGGCTTGCCAGGTAATCAGTTGTTGGATGGTGGTGCATGTGGTAGTTCAGGGAAAAAGGGCCAGGATGATCTTTCCATGTGAGTATTCAATCATGAAATTGCATTCTTTCCTCTACTTTGTAAGTCTTGATTTATTTTCACCATGCTGCACCTTCTAGCTCTTTATTCAATGTGCTGCATGGATCACCTTTTTCCTTGGTAGATGGACAGCTAACCTCACTTCCAGCAAAACAGCAAGAATGAACCAAGAGCTTTCCTTTCCTCACTGATCTCCTAACACTTGGCTATTGCTCATGCAAGAGAAGTAAGGAGAGCAGTGATGCTCCTGTATTTCATTATGAAACCGTTAGAATGAGCATTGCATAATCTTGGGCAGACAGGGAATAGGTGGGTGTCTTTCCAAGAGGCTGCTGTGCCTGGTAGACTGTGTCATTTGAGAGTGCCTCACATAGTGGAACCTGCAGCAGGACAAGGGTTGACACCATTTTTACTGTCTTTCTGACACCAAAATTCAGTGATATCAAATATATATATCAGTGATATTTTGGCAGTTCTATGACCAACCTGAAGACTTCAGACCATTTCTTGCTCAGCTTGTAGTGCCAGCCATGAAATCTGCCCATTTCCAGGGTAGGATACCTTAAATGTTGTTTATGCTCTGTGGTGCAGTTTTTGAAAATTTATATAAAATATTTGTACATCTTTTATTGGATTTATTCCCTCATTCCCAAAGGAAGCAATGCATAGCCCTCCAGTTTCTGCTTTCTCTTTGCTGTATCCCGCAGCTACTGATGAATGTTCAGCTCATTGCTGGTTGAAGGAATGTGGAAGAAATTGCCTTAACACAAAATGCATTGATTCACAGTGCAAGAAGAAAATGCACAATAAGAAAGCACTGAAAATTTGTTTCTCACTTCAAGTAAGGATTATGTACAGAGGGAAGGACTCAGATGACTGATTAGAAAAAGGAATTAATGGTAAACACAAAAAAGTTATACAAAATTCCTTCAGAAAGGAATACGCAAATGTTTCACACCAGGAGTGAGTTGTGGTGTTTCATCTCTGGGTGAACAGGTGCCCAAAGACAAATGAAGAGATGAAATCCATGGTCATTTTAAAAAGAATGGAAGATGAATGGCTGGCTTGCGGTCCTTTTACTTTAAAATATTCAAATGCAGTTTTTTAATGAACAGTGTCAGTGAGAGAAACCAGGAGTACCTTAGCTAAGCCTGTGAAGTAGCCAGATGATTACAGTGCGAGCTACAGCTTCAACTCCGCCCAACCAAAAGGGAAGAACCTGACTTTCTTACTGTGTGCAAGCACACAAACTGTTAGCAGTGGGAAATAGCACTCACCAATTTCATCTGTGATAGATTTGATACTAAACCTCAAACATTATAATGTAAATATGCCTTCAGTTGGCAGTTAATTTGAGAAGTGAAGTTTTTTTTGAAAAATAACTTAAGTGACAAAAAGCACTCATTTTCATCGAGTTCCAGAGTCTTCAGTGAAGGAGAGTAGACCCTCTTAGCTAATGCAGTATTGTCCCCTCTTGTCCAGGGCATGCAGCTAGGTGCTGATCAAACCAATCCTCTGTGGTGTTATCCCTTGCTAAGGAAGCCTGCAAGAGATCTGCATACTTCACCATTCTTTAAAACTGATTTTGAGGACTTCACTGGGACTTAGACACAGAGAGATGCAGCTCAGCCATCTGTTTTTTAAAGAACCAGATCCCCTCTGTCCATCCAATTTGAACTGCTCTGACATGATTTGCGTGCAGTGAATATGTTACTCGGCTCTTGAGACCTCAGAAACTTATGTGATACAACAAAGTTATGAAATAGTCTCTTTTTTTAACTGATGTTTTGAGGGTAATAGTTTTTCCTTTTCCTAGGTCTTAGCTAAGCAGTAGTGATGCAATTCTAGTTATTCTATATAAGTATTTTTTTTTTCTGTAAATGAAAAGAAGTATTGTTAAACCTTGTGAGAGTAGAAGATTAGTCACTTCTTCCTCAGCTGTGTGTGCCTGGTGCTGGATTGTTTTGAACCTTGTTTTGTTCTTAGTAGATCTAGGCAAGGGAGTACCTTCACGACAGTAAAGATCAGCTGGTGTTGTCTTTTCTGCTTAAGGCATATGAAGTTTGACAGGACTTCTGTATGTGGATCAATAATGGACTATTAGGAAGATTAAAATATGGTTTAGAAGTGACAACAACAGGTTGTAAATTGAAAAACTCTTTTCTTCTCCTGCCTCTGCCTGTGGCTGGACAATTTACTTACTGTCTCATTGCCTTATTTCCATTAGATGTAAAATTACTTTTATAGTGCTGTAGCAACAAGACTCACTATTAAGGTTACTCCTGTCCAGTGCATAGAGAAATAGTTTGCCCTTTAATACCCAGCATTAGAGTAACTCAGTCAGTGCAGCTTTTTGCCTGCAGTTAAACAAGGTACCACATCCAAAATCAGGGGGTGGCATTCTCTGTGTAGAAATTGATGGCCTGCTCAGGGTAGGGTAGTATATTTCCCTATGGCACTGCATTGGAAGGAAAATGTTGGAAGGGATGTACAGGATGTTAATAAGGATATAAACACCTTCCTCTCTCTTCCAGATCAGTGTATATGGTGTTTCATTACCAGAGAAAAGTACTCTTACTTTTAGTGGGTGCCAGTAGGTGTAAAGCTTAGTGGAGCTAAGGAGATTTTCAAACACAGAATATTTATTTTGCCACATATTTTCTTCTACCTAATCCTAATTAAATGTAAGGCAGTGGTTTGATTCTTTTTCCTCACTAAATGCTGACTGATGCTGCAGAACCTATTTCCGATTTTATTGCTACTGTCCTTTTCTGCCAGCAACTCTTTTCCAGATAAATGCAGAGAATTTTTATTGACAGCTTATTTTAACAGATCTTATGATGAAGGATGTTTCTGTTGCAGAGGTAGAGAGCAGCTGTGAGATGGGTTTTACTGGCTATGATCCAATTTATCTAAGTTGTCTGTCTTGCTGTGATTCAAGTACTATAAAAAGTGGTTGTGAAATGGGCAGGGGAAAAAACTCCAACAAACTTATTTCTAAGGTAAAAGGCACTTTATGTCATGGTGTCATGTATTAAAGCAGGCCAAAAAGAGCAGGCTCACCCTGGCAGTATTGGTTCTCTTCTAGGTCAAGTTGTATATGGTGAAGTTACTCTCAAAAACAGCAGATGGATTGCTGCATTGAGGTTAGGTGTGGATTTTGGAAAAGGATTGTAATCTTTAAACCCAAGAAATCTTTCAAAGCACTTGTCATATCGAGTTAATGGTGGGTTCACATGTGTACTGCATCTTCCTGTCCACAAAATGTCCCAGCACAAGTTTGGGCCAGCTGCTGCATTTTACACAGAGCCTGAGCGTTGCCAAAGGGACTCAGACTCACCAGGTGTGTCTGACAGCAGGAGCTGTGCTCTGCTCTCCTGCCTTTTACCTTCCCCTCAGCTGTGTGGCAGGAAAGGGAGATGTTATTTAAAGCCACCTACAGAAGAGTCATGGATTTTCACAATTGCCCATAGAGAGGGGCAGAAACACTATTTTGGAAGCTCCAGCCTTTGTGAGTATGTACGTTTTAAAGGTGTTGTGGTGTTACAGACAAGAATAAACAGAAGAGGAAAAGTGGGAAATAACAACATTTTGACATACAGGTGTGTATGTAAAATTTTATGTAAATTTTATCTAAGGGTATGATTGTTGCATCATGCCGATTTAATTTCTCAGGGATGGTTGAATTCTACACGGTGGATGCTGCCAATGTTTATGAACTGTGCATATTGCCTAATGACTCATTTTTCAGTGAGTTGAAAACCTGTAATTTAATATTTCTAAAGGATGCAACCCAAGGCCTATTGGCATCATGAAAGAATATGAACTTATGTGGGCTGTACTGCAATATCTGAAGAGTTAAATCTGGTCTTTGCTTTCTAGCTGGGGAATGTTGCTCTACTGAGGGGAAAATCCCAGATTAATGTTTAAATTAAAGGTGTTTGCAGTAGCAGCAGGATGGACTACTTGAAATAACTTATTTCTAATATCTGCAGATTTTTTAATACTTTAAAGTTAGAGCTCCTCTTCTTGTTATTTGGCTTAATATTGGTTTCTTCATCTCCAAGTTTCAGTCCTTCCTCATTTTTTTCTGTAATGCATCTTTTATTACTGCAGTCATTGTCGGTCAAGAGAAAACTCTTGTCATCCATAATTAGGTATGATTTTGTTTTTTGTTCACCTGGAGATCGTACACTGTTTAAAGGTGCTTTTCTACATTTGATTTTTTCAGTTTGTTGTGGGCAAGCTAATGCAGATAACATTGAATGTACTCAAATGATGAAATCATAGGTAAGGGATTCTGATTAGTAACGTGTAAGAAATAATATACTGAGGAGAGAGAGTGGTAGTTAGAGCCACTTTTTTTTGTTGTTTGAAAGTAATGAAGCTATTTCCTCTTTGGAGGCAGAAATTCTTCTTAAATTGGTAGGTGGGACCTGACTTAGTGTCCTTGAAAGATTTGTAAACTGGGGAAAGAAGTAATTGTCGTTTTTAAATATTTGGAGAGATGACCCTCGGATTTGCAAGGTTTGTGAAGAAGTCACTTAAGCATTGCTGTATGACTGATTAATCCTCCAATTAATAACATTCATACTGAAATGGCTTCTTATATTAGTAATGGCACCAAATGACCTTGACATATTTATGCATAAAACAACTTACTATATATAGCAGTGATATTAAGCAGTTTTTTGCAATTTGCAATTAAATAGCTTAAAGAGGCTTTAACCCTTACTGGCTGTTTAAACATCAAAGATATTCTAAAGCATATTTTTCCACTTTCAGCAGTTAGCCTTGAATTTACATGTAAAGAGAGCTTGTAACACAGAGTAGTCTTTAATTAAAATATTCCTAGTGCTCTCTGAGATAGACTTAAAGGGTTTCCAAGTGAGGGGGAAAAAGATGTTTCTAGTTTGCGTTGGGTCTTGAAAAGTTATGTGTGATATATTGATTTCTGTAATTGTCACTGAGAAAAAGGTGTCATCTGAAAGTTTTCTGTATGTACAGAAAATTCATAGAAAGGTCTTTCTTAGTGTATGGAAACAAAATTTTTTTAGGTACCCATGCTTCATGGGAGAAAACTGCAATAAAATAGATGTCCTTTAAAGCGTATTTTGAAATTTGGTAAGAGTATTGACAAGTTTTAAAACCTAATACTAGAAAGCATTTGTTATAAGAACAGTTTTGTTGGCCTGTTTCTGTTGGTGCTGATGTTTGTACCTTATGTGACAAAATGCATAATGTAGGTATTAGCAGCAGAATCTGGAACTAAGCAAGTGGAAAACATTGAGAGAAGAAAAAACCTTACAAAGTAGCACTTAGTGGAGGCATAAATTGACAGTACTTTTATTCTTTAGTACTTGAATTTTGTTAGAAAGAAAAGTGCAGTTAAGTATATCATAAATGGTAACATGTCAATGTGAAAGCTTTTCTTTTTCCCCTGGAATGGGGATTTAAGTCACTCACAATATTCCTTCCACTTGCTTGACAATGAAATACTGCAATTCTTCAACATCAGATCTACAGTTCAGCCTGGCTCCTGGAAAGAGGACTACATATCTTATTAAATTAGTCTTCAATTCATGGATGTTATCCACATGGTTACAGGTTCTGTTTAGTTGCCCTCAGAAGATGCAATTCATGAGCTCAGCTTGCTTGGGATGCAGAGTTTGGCTATTCTGACTGATAAAAACATAGCATTTTCTGATCAATGTCAAACTTCCTATTACAGCATCCATCCCTGAAGTATCTGAAATGAGTTACTTAATCATCTTCCAGTCAGAATATATATTAGACTCCGTGTTCCATCAAACATGTTCAGAGTTACTCTCATAAGTCCAAGATTTTTTCTTAAGTACTACAAAGTACACAGTCTTCTATTAAGTGCACTTTCAGAGCATGAAAAGAATTTTTTCAGATTAGGGGATTAGGAATTTACCAGCAGTAGTTTGTTTTTTGGTCTGGTTGTTTAGTTATAGGAACTTCAGATTTTTCAGATAAGCTGCAGTTCCAGCTTTCATATGTAAACTTTTTAATTATTCTTCTCTTAAATAATTTTTTTCTTAATCCTTTTTTTCTCTTCCATATTCTTCATGTATGCTTTCATGGTGATAGAAACACTATGATTTTTTCCTCAGTATAATCTGTTTTTTTTAACCTTAAAATTTCATTTTATCTTAATGCATGGTTTCGACTGGTTTCAGAAAAGTGAAAAATAATGCCTGGATTATTAATAGAGTCTTTCCCTCTCTCACCATTTTGGGAATGGGTTTTGGAGTTTTTTGTCTGTCTTTTTTTAAATTAAATGATATGCCCATTCATTCATGGTAAGCTTAGAACAGTACATGGATAGAATGGAAGAGTTGAATAGCACTGCTGATAACACATTCAAGAATAAATGCAAATGTCGGGTAATCCTTTAAAAAAGACTGACTGGTAAAAGCAAGCAAATCTTTCCTTCTCTGTGATGTCTCAAAATACAAGAGTATAATGGTATGGTGTTGGTAAATACACACCCAGCTGGGAGATGTAAAGTGACATGAGTTGATGTCTTGGGTGTCTTTCAAAAGCATTATTCTCTTCCTCCATTTCCCATCAGAAATTGTAAAGGAAAGTATGTGATTGCTTATCAAAATTCTCATAGAATTAAGTAGAATTTGTGTATTATTTTCGCTGTAAAAAAATATTTTAGGCTCAAATATTATTGCTACTTTATATTACTTTGTTATTCTGTTTCCCATACTTTGGTACCTTTGAGAATATAGAAATACAACTCCTGTCACACACTGGAATTTCAGTCTGTGTATCTGTTCTCAGCATGGCAAGAGGTGAGAATACATTATTTTTAGTGCAGGTTGGCATTGTCACAGGAAGAAGCATCATTAATATTCACTCAGATAAATAGCTGTGATCTTAAGTTATTTTTCTAGGATTCAAATGCCTGTTTATTATATCAATGTAATGCTTGACCGTGGTAAATACAGTGCTGTGCCAAGAGGTTTCCTGTGTTACCAGAGGAGGAGGCATAAACATCACACATCTGCTCTGTAGCTGCCAGTCTCGGGAGGGTTTGCAGTCACACATTCACACAGAGCTTTTACAACCCATGCATAAGCAGAGGATGAAGGCAGAGGGACTACAACAAAAAAACGTGGTTATCACTTTGGTAGCTTTTCTTATTCTTCTTTTCTGAGCTCTTCAGAAAGTCAGTCTTCTGGGATTGAGCTTTAGGTTTTGTTTAAATCTAAAGTGCATGCGGTGAGAAGATGGGAACAATTCAAATGATTGATGATGGGTGAATAGCCAAATATGAATGTGCCAATTCCCTATCTTCTGTGAATGTCTGTTTTGAATTGTATTCCAGCTTCTTTCACACAGATTATCAGGAGCTGTGGGTCAATGTAGCAAGGAACTGTTACTTCTCTCCTAGAAACTGCTTTGTCAAACCAGGAAAACATGTTGCCTGTTTTGTCTTAGATTGCAACTGCTTGTCCACATAATGTTTGTTTTCACTTCTGTTTGGTCACTGACGTGATCTTTGCTCACAGAGTGTCTAATCTGTAAATAAGCAGTTCACATCCTCCCTCCTCACACCAGGAGGAAAGTTCTGGTACCTTCATAATGGATAGTCTTCCTCTTAAATACCTACCCTTGTTCCTTATCAATTCATGGCGATGGACATGACTGTGTGCTGAGTTTTCATCCCCATCATTTCCCTGGGAACTAGTTCATAAAAGACTTTGAATACCAACAGAGTCACTCTGGGTCTGGGGAGTTGCCTCTCTAGAACACGATTGTGGTGATCAGATTCAAGCAGAGGAGAGATTGATGATGTGACTTTTCTCCCAGTTTGATTTTCTTCTCTTGAGTGAATGTAGATGTTGCTTTGTTTTGTTTCTTTTTGCCCTCAAAATTGATGTTTTCAATACATAATCATGCATCATCTCCCTCTAAAACCTTGGAGGACAATTTAGGTCCCTGTAGCCCCTGTGATTTCAGCAGTTACTGAGAGCATATCAGTTAACAGGAAATTACTGGCATGGATTTCCCTCAGTGTGACAGGCTGCTTTGCCTTGCACTTGAAGGAAAGGCAAAGTTTGATAGGAAGTGCAACAAAATAGAGATAAAAAGGTGTGGTGCAAACAGGTTAACCACAACATAATTTTTACCAAGTATTGCCCACTAGTTATAAGGACATTTGTTTTGCCACTGAGTTGTGTAAGAATGCAGTTTATATGCAGATGGGTGGGTGGGACAACAGGGACTGCAGGGAACAGAGCTCCTCTACTGTAAAACATCTTGTTTATTATTATGCAGATATTCTAATCTGAGGGCATCTAGAGGTTGCTTTAGCCATGATGAAATGAGGGAAAAAGAAAAGCTTTCTCTCTATAGAGAGTTTGGTTCTTCTATTGCCTTTGGCCCTTGTTCTGAAAAATACAAAATGCTTGGCATATTTTTATTTGCCGTTGAAACAGCATGTACCTAAGGTTAAGTATGCAATTAAGTCTCCTCTAATAAATGTGCCCTTTGTCAACACATCCTTTTACTCCCTGGAATCTAATATAAGCATGTGTTTTCCAAAAAATTGTAATAAATGGCCTTTAACAGTTCAATAGATGAAATGCTGCTGCCTCCTCTGCTGTATTCAAAGCCATTGAACACAGTGTATTCGGAGAATTGCCAGCTTTGTGGCTGTTTAGACCCTCAAAAGCACAACCTGTTAGGAGAGATTCTGTGTTGTTCGTGCACTTTCTGCAAGACAAATGTACAAAGGAGATAATGGGCTGGATCTGCTTTCAGGAAGGCCAGGAATCAGATTCCCTGCTGGGGTGAAAGACTGAAGTATGTACTTATTTGCACAAGCAGCAATGGCAGCTCAGGCTCTCTCCATTACAGTTTCTCTCCATCTCTAACCTGTTTGTAATGCAGCTTTTACTGTAGTTCCCAGGTCTTGCAATGAAAATCCACCTGAATTTTACATCATTCCATCTCCAATATTGTTAAACTGTCATCTGTGATTTTGACCTCCTGGATATTTCCTGTTTAATTTGCTACTAGGGCTGTGTTTTGTGACTCAGAATCTGCTGTTTCGCTCCAATTTGCAGCTGAATGAGATGCCATATAATGACACCCGGATGTGCATTCAGTATGTGCTCTGTGAAGTCCCTGACACCTGATACATGTTGTGGGCAAGACTTGGTGTTCCTGTGGTTTGCTGATGCTAAAGACCAAGTACCATTTTTTTACCTCTGGTTTAATATTTTATCTAATGCCTGTATGCTTTAACTGCAGCATTTGCAGCTTGTTATTTATTAGGAGTGTTGCATGTCATTTGATAGTGACATGCTCCAAGGTACTGTATGTCAAATGGCCTTTTGATTATACATTCCAAAGTTAATTTTCTTGTATCTTTTCAGCTGTTTCCTTGGAACACCTCTGGGAGAGTCTTGCTAAAAATTAGTTAGAATTTCTTTTTGAAGTTTTGGCTTTTACTTTGTTTTAGTTGGGTACCAGGGAAAGTAAAATGTAAATGGGTATTTCTGGAATCACTGGCAATGATGTGGATTGGTCTTAAACAGAAGATGCACATACATATAAGTTCAACTGCTTTTAATGCTGATATTAAGGGTCAGTATCTAGGTTAGGCATTAGGTAGAACACTGCCATGAAATAAATTGCAGAAGAGACAAGGGCACTTTAGTTGTTTCATGACGAGAAGAAAGTCTTTGAACAAAAGCATGTAAGATTAGTGTAGTTGGTACCATTCCTTGAACGCTAATTATAGATAATTAGTCCCTTGAATATTTAGCTTTGAGGTAGTTAATGAAAAGGTCCTGTTGTTTTGCAAGGCAGGTAAAGAGTCTGAAGCAAATTGGGCATGTCCTTATAGACTCTCTCTCTGAGAACAGTGGAAAGGTCATATTCTGATTATTAATCCAAACAGCAATCCTTGCAGGCAAAGGGTCTAGACTTTGACTTGGTTCTTTTGAAAAAATTCATCTTCTGAGCTGATGCCACATGACTGGAGATAGCAAAGCACTAGATCTTAAAGATAGATAAGACCATGCTGTGCTCTTGCATGAGGTTATGATTCCCTAGCTGCACTCAATTCATTATAGCCTGGAGAAAGGGAAAGCAGTGTGACAGAGCATGGCATCTTTCTAAACAACTACATCAGTAGAAACCCCCTGCAGAATTTTAAGTCATTCATCATCTTCCCACCCTCATCCCTCCTTGCTGTGCTGATAAAATACTTTGCATCCATTATTAAAACACATCTTTCTGTATTAGAATGGCCCTGCAGCCAAAGCTGTTCTCTGCTTTGTTATGTGAGGCCAGAAACTATACAAACTTCTAATTTAATGCGTTTTCTGACAGTCTAGAGTTGTTAGACTGCTCTTGGCAACTAACTTTCTTGTTTCCATTGTTCTCATGAATCAAAAATATGCAAGTTAAAATGAGGTGACATATTTGTGTTTGGTTTGCATAAAATTGAATGGAAAGACTTAGCAAAAACTTTGTTGAAGGGAAACACAAGCCTGTAGTAATGGATGCCCAAACCAAGCCACCCAGTGTTACTTCTAACCCAAGGTGAGTTCCAGACTTGGTAAATGCCCTGCCATGTTGATTCTGGTATAGAACAGCACCCTAAAGATATCTTACCTTAGTTCAGTTTTTCATAAGACTGTGTGCTATGTAAAGTGAGCACAATGCACAAGATTTGTTAAGGTTTTGTGTGAATCTAAATGGAGTGGGCTGTAATGTGTGACCATCTGGCTAAAGGAGAAATAAAACATTAGAGGTGCCGTATGATTTTTAAGTCTCATTGGAGGCTTCTGAAATGAACCAATGTAGTAGATTAGTACCTAAAGGAATAAATTGAAAAGGAAGGAGTATGAACAAGGTCCTCAAGAATTAGCTCAGAATTTTCTCATGTAAAAAACTTGTTTACATAGAGGGTTTTCTTGTTTCTGAAACAGCAAAGACAAGACCAGGAGGTAAATCTTTTAATACTGCTGAATTCTTCCCAGGAATGATATTTGCCTGTGACAACAGGTATTTTCATATCCTTTGAAGTGGTATTCTTAGAGGATTCACAGGCATTGCAGGAATGACTTTGGGTTCTCTGCTTTGGCATTTCTTATAGCTCTCAATGGCTTTCTTCTGTGGGACCAGTTAAAGGCTCATAAAAACCTACCAGTACAACCTGTACTTTCTACAAACCTCATGCTGGCAGAGCTGCTTGTCCTGGTATGATGGATGTGCTTTTTTGGTGTAAGGCCACTACAGCTGGCCTGGTTTTTGTTAACTGTCAGGAAATCCTCTCACTGCTGGAAGACCTGAGAATTAACACTGTACAATTAAGTTTGTATACACCCATTTAGAAATGTTTTCTTTTATACTTAGAATGAAGGAGCATGAGAGGTTTAGGAGTATGCATGCTTTTCAGAGGAGGTATTAGAGGGCAAGGAGAGAGAAATTACTTGGTTGAAGTGTTGCAAGCTAAATACCAGTGCCCTTTGGGTGTGAGTATGAAAGGATTTAAAACAGCTTGCTATTTCAGTCAAAGAAAAGAACCAATGAAAGACAACAAGCCTACCTACCAGTAAATGCTCAATGCTCATTCAATAACAAATTTCCAAAGCTTTTGTTGCCACACTTTCACAAGTGCCTATCCCGCTGCCATAAGTGTGTGGGGGATTCATAGAGCTAATTCCCATAACACCAAGAGGAATTTTGCATGTAAATCTTTCACAAGGAAATTATATATGTATTTGAATGAGCTGTTTCATTTTATCTTAGCAGCAATCTACAGACTTGAATTTTCCTTAGTATTCTCTGACAGACCATGACAAAACACTTAATAGTGACACAATGGCTCCTTCACAGCTGTTATAGTCTGTTGTGGTGTGTGGCATAATTGGGGAATGTTTTAATCTGTTGATGCTCCACTCAGAGTAAGGTGGATTATTGACAGGCTGCACTTGCTGCAAGCTAAATGTTGAGCATCTCCAAATGTTCTGCAAGCTGCAACTCTATATTGCACATATGGTATAGAAAATTTAGTATGGCAGCTACTGATAGACAGGAGATAAAAAGCTTGATGAGACTTGTCCAGTGAGTGCTCTTACACACTAATAATCTGAAAGTGTGATCCTGTAAAGCTGTGTTTTGTCATGGAGGTCTGCCAAAGACATGCTCTCCTGAATCTGAGCACTTGGCTAAAACAAATGTCTGTTTTACTTAGATGCTGAAGATCCTTGAATGTGTTATGCTGTGGAAATATGCCTTTCCCCGTGGTGATAATTTTTATCCCTTTTCCAAACTAATGTCAGGCATCTGTGCTTTTGTGTACTGGAAGTTATCTTCAATGAATTATAGTTATCTTTATATGTGAAAGTAAGTAAAAATTCACTTAGCCTAAAATGAACTTCGGGTCATCCTTGAGATCTGCCATTCATTCATGGAAATAGCAAGTTCCACAAATCTATACAATTTGTTCTGGACACAGAACAAAATTTAACTAGTGGAAAGCACTGATACTTCCAGTTATCATTACTAGCTTTCTACTTTGCATATTTAAATATATATTTAAATTACATATCTTTATATATAGAGAAAATAATTAAGAATGCTATGATGAAAGAATGATTTTGAGTGTCCCAGAGTGCCAAGTAGGAATAGCAAAGGGAGACACATACTTCAGGAAGTTTGAGAATATGGCAGAAGAAGCCCTGGGACACTGTTTTTCTCTTGGTCTATGTTTCACAAAATTGTTAATTAGTTGTTGGAGAAATCTTAAAGAATTACTAAGATCTCTTACCCCATGATGGCTGTTTCAGTGTGTCACAACACTGGGAGAGGGTTTCAAAAGTATCCAGGAAGGATCCAGGTTGTTGAGCTCTTAGAGAATTCCAAAATGGTGGAATTAAGACCTAAAAGTACAAGTTGTGTGGCCATCTAGTTGTGGCGTAATTAACTTCCAGCATCAAATGTGTTTGGTAAATGATTGAACAGCACTGTGAAGAGGAAAGTGTACCTTTCTGGTGTGTATTTTCAGATTTGAATAATTCAATAACGTTTGACATGAAAAATAAGAAAACAGAAAAGACAGTTTGTATGTCTCACACAGGTTTGGAAACTGATGTGCAGCAGCTTTCTGAAGAAGCATGTTAGAAATTGAGAAGTTTGTTTCAAGGCTTAGGCTGCCAGCTGAATCTGCAGTAGGCAGAAATTTCACAGGGAAAGCTTGTTTTGCAAAGTATCATTCTGCTGGCTTTTTTTTCCAGTAATGGAAATAAGCAAGACTAGATTTCCCTCTGTCCTGTACCCCACTGCAGTCTATCCCTGCCCCCATATTTGAGCTTCAGATGGAAACAGAATATGCAAAGGAGGACAGAATGATGCATTCTCTTAGGGTAATAGGACTTACATGCCTAGTAAGAAAGAATGTGCACATGGTACATGTAAACAAATGCTGCTATATGTGAGCCTGCAGCATCAGGGTTTTTTCCTAGCACTCAGAACTGAATTGTCACAAGCAATCAAAAGTGGTTTGTGTTCAGAGACAACTGCATATTGTGAGATATACATGTTTTATGCTGAACAGTATGTATGGAATTGCAAAATCAATTAGTTAGGGAAAAAACCTTTAATATCATCTAGTCCAAACATAGATACATACTCAATACATAAAATAGAGAAATAGAGACAGTGTCCAACTCTGTGGAGTTCAGTCTGGCCTTTTCCACCTCTGAGATCCTTGCTCTGTAACTCTTATCCCACTCTCAGCACATGTCTTCGCTAGGAGTTTCCCTTCTCCCTGCCAGGGCTGTGCCCTTCTGAAAGCACAGTCTTTCCCTGTTGACTAAGCACATGAGCCTGGAGATTGGTAATATTCATCGGCCTTTTCTCCCCTCCAGGATTGCAGCTAGCCTGAGTCAGCACAAATATTTGCTAAGTTAATAAGACTTCTTCTTTAATCTCAGAGTAATTTAAAGGTTTGGCTTTATTCTTCTAATATTTAAGCATATGCATGGGTTCTTGCTTCTTTCTTCCATTTCCTAGTTTTGCCATTGTGAAGTCATCTGGTCAAAACATAATCCTTCATTCAATTATTTGCTTATGTTATTTGATCCTCTTACAGATTTATGTATGGACTGTGCTATATTTTTGGAACGACAAAGTAGCTTTGTCTACCTGAGCCAGCATAGGTTGAATCCTATGGAGCTACTCTGTAGCAGACAAATAGTTATTGAAAATTGTGCATAAATCTTTCACAGTTCCTGTTTCATTTTGGTGGCATCTTCACTGAGCTGATCAATAACAGAGTCTGTAATTTCTCTAGTGCTTCTTTACGAAGTTACAATGTTGTCAAAATCACAAAAGAACATAATTTGTCAATTTATGTCACTCCCAGTGTAGCAGATTAGAAAATTGAGATCTCTGTCAAAATGATTTCCAGATCATCTCCCAAAGATTACCTCCTCAAATTTTTGTTGAAGTTTACATTTTCCAACATTTTATCTGTGTGACTGAAAGAGGAACATGTTTTTTCCTTGTCTCCTTGGAGACCTTGAAATTGAGATGCTGTATATTTTAACCCACAACATAAACAAAATTAAAGAAAAAATAAAAAGTATGTCCCTACTCTGCTCATGGCTCATAAATACTCAGTTCTCTGATAGTCCCATAAATGTAAGGTTTAGGGTATTTTTTTCTACCTTGTTTGTTCTTCTTTTTTATTATTATTATTATTATAGTATTATTATCAAGTTTATTTACTGGGGGTAGGTTGATTCAGAGATAAGCAGAAATTTAAGAGTAGGTAAATTTGTGACAGAATGCTAATGTTACCAGAAAAAGTCAGCTTTATCTGTCCTAAATTTCCATCTCCATCACACATTTCCCAACCCACCCAACTTTTTTCTGGGGGGAAAAGAATCCTTTGGATCCAAAGTTCTATCTTGCTCCCAGCTGCTTTAGTTCTCAGCCCAGTTAAAGTCTTAGCTGAATGGCTGACTTACATTTTCCATACACAAGGCTTAACACTGAACAATTTTTCTTCTGTTTAATCAATGTTCTAAATTGGTCCAATGCAAAAGTCAAAGGTAATCATCCTGCAAGTCTTCTGAGAAGATCAGATTTAAAAAATTCTTTATTATGTCATTAAATTTTTGGATCACGTCTTCAGTGTTTTTGTTTGAATCAAGGCTTTTGTCAAGGCATAGTTATGTTTCAAATAAAGTATTTCATTCTCCTGCCATTGTGTGTACTGTCTTCCCTGCTCCCATCCCTTCATTCTTTCCTTTGAGGTGAGGGAGGGTTAATTAATTTGCTGACACTGCAAGAGAGGAGACTCTCCATCAGACAAACAGCAGTCTTTCTGGAGTTATGACAGTACTCCAATTTGTTATCATATGCATGCAAAATTACATGATTGCTTCAATGTAAATGTAAAGAAAAAAACCCATTAATTTTGCTTGAATAGCTATTTACAAAGGAGTTTATTAAATGGATGATAAGAACTTACTTTTTTTTTCCTAGTTGGGATTTATCTTTAAAATATCCTGTCTACTTAGCATCTCTATGTTATAATTACTGTTAAGATTTCATTGCTTCCTTTCTCTTGAGAAGATGTGCCAGTATTTTTGTAATGAAACTGGATACAAAGCTGACTCATAGCAAACAGGAGTTACCCTAAACAATTCTCAGACTTTGGCAACTTTAGCCATTTCTTTCCTCTGCCACTTTGAACTTTAATGAGGAAAAGAGATACAGACTCTTGAGCAAGAGTTTCTTCTCTCTTGTGATGTCTAATTTCTAAAATATTGCCAAAATTGTAAAGCACTCTTAAGAGATAATCTGAGTCAATATTAGCATAATAACCATCTGTAAGGTTGTCAAGAAAGGTTTCGGATTTATGACTTAGTATTGAATATGTTTGAATATTTCTTAACAAGAACAGCAATAATATGAAAAATATGGTACTTAGTCCAATACTTATATATATGTGTGTATGTGTGTGTATATATGTGTATATATATTTTTTTCTAATATTTTGTATATATAAAAATATTTTTCTTGGCAAATGGTAGGTACTCTGTTTCCCTTTAGCATTATATTCAGACCAATGAACATTTGTTTTCTCACTTATGAAAATGTATCAAAAAATTCTAGACATATATAGTCATAACCAAAGCAGAAAGATTGATGGCCATACTGGAAACACTGTAATTTTAACTTCTGATTTTAGAAGTAGAAACACTTGATGTGAGCAATTTTCAAAGTGCTGAGAGAAATGTCATGTCTGAACATTTAGAAGAATTTGTTGATGATCTGTAACTCCCAGTTCTCTTTTGAAAATCCATCTCCTCATGCTGTACAAGTAGAAATAGTCACATGGCATGTATAAGTGAAAGTGTGATTGATTCCAGTCTGTACTTAGTACATTAGCTTTATGAAGATAACTAGAATATGCTCTTCCGCAATATTCTCATCTTGCAACATAAATTAATTTTATTTGAATAATCAAAGAGCTGGGAATCAACTTCCATTGCAACCTTTGGCAGATCAGCTCACCCGGAGCTCCGGCAATGTGTGTGTGACAGTGCATGAAACTATTTGAGGAACTTGCTTTTTAAAAATCTATTATGTTTGCAAGATTCTTGTAAAATGGCTGTTGGAAACTAAAGCTTCACTTTTGGGTTAAGCATAAGTACTCTTAGTTTTTTTTTAATATTACTGCATTAGCCAAGATAACTTCATGTTAGAAATAGAGTAAAAGTCATTTTGTTTCATAAAAATTAATAATTAGTTGTGCTTTTTAGTCTTTCAAAACCTATTATGCAGGTTGAAAAAACAGGTTTGAATCAATGGCTAGATGTGTGTGCTGTAAAATATGTGAAAATCTGCTGAAATTAGTAGATTTACACCAATTAAGTATAATTATATAAATATTCATGCTGCTTCTAACAGTCACTTGCTACTTACAAAGGAAAGTAATATTGTTATGGGAAATATTTTATCTAGTGTTTATCTTCATTGTACATTTTTGTTATTAACAGGATTTCTAATGTGGTAATATGGAAGCCGGAGCTCTTAATATTCCTTTCCTCTAATTTTTTCTAAGGTCTTAGTTGACAGAGGGTCTTGATTTGGATAGGAAAATGATTAAAAATAATCTACAGACTTTGGTAACTTATTACTGCCTTCAGTGCCAAGTCAATCTTCAAGCTGAAGCTTGTGATTTAGTGGTATCTGCTAATATGAGTATGGAAATCACCTAGGATAAAGTAGCATTAATATATCAGTGTTTTTCTACAAAATACAATGTCGTTGTTTACCTCAACATGTCTAGGGTCTGCTTGAAACAGCTGAGATTGTGATGAAAAACTGGGGATGTTGGAGTGAAGTTGAGCAAGGGAAAAACATGAGAGCAGGGGAAGGTGATGTAGCTTTGTTTTAGTTTTTTTTTTCCTCATCGTTCTAATCTATTTTAACTGGCAATGCATTAAATTACTTCATGTTCCTTGTGGTTTGGCTGCAGTCATAATTGGTAAGTGGTCTTCATGGCCCTTTATCAGCTCATGAGCTTGTTTTTGTCTGTTTTTCTTGCTCTGCTTTTTTGAGGAGGAGGAGAGAGACAGTGGCTGGGTGGGCAGCTGGCAGCTGTCTCAAGTCAACCCACATGCAAAGAAAATGACAATCTAACATCAAATTAGACATAGATATAACAACAAACAGGTCTTTCTACAGAGGCCAATGACATTTGATCTCCAGCAGCACAGCGGTCATTGTTAAGACTACCCACGTTTGTCTTTTTTGGTTCTTCATGTTGTCATGAAATCGATAAGAATAAATTGTCTTTCAAATTTCAAAGTCAGTTTAAACCACAGTATATGTTAAAATATTTTTGGTAATTAATTCAGCAGTTTAGCTTTAGCTGTTGTTGGATTTCTCTACCTATTTTATAGTTTTGAACTGATACTGGAAATACTGAGTTTTATCTCTAAGCAGTTTCAAGTTTTGAGATGTTATTTACCTGTAAATGCGTATGGCATGGGAATTCTGAGCCTAATTCTTTTTGTCTATTCCTTTTCTGGTTTTGTATGATTGAACAAATTAAAGTGGACCATCTTCAATACATGGTCAAGCAATTAGTATTTAGCAGTGAGAAATACTACCTCAGTACAGTGGTTAAATTAAAATTTTATGTCTCAATTGATACAGTTTAAGGACTTAGGCTCTTCTTGAAAAAGCTTGCTTGATATTAGCTTTCACATTTATGAAATGCTAAGACACAAATGTGCTTCTTTTTTCTCATATTAAGGAGAGTAAGTTCCTTGCCTGCAATTTTCCATTTAATAGCCAAATTCTGTATAAGATCTGTTGTTTGGTTTTGGGTTGTTTTTTTTTAATTTTGTTTGGTCAGATTCTTTCATTTGTCTTGTTAATTACCTTGTTTAATCCTAGATGTGCGTAAAACATATATTTTTTTTTAAGTTTGGATGGGTTTACAGGCTTGACTTTCCCCTCAACTCCATGTGGCCCTGGCATGCCAGAGGACCAGCTTCCTAAAGTGGAAATGAATTCAATTTTTCATGTTTTATAAAAGCAGCTGAGTTGTGCTCAGTCCACTTAGTGTGTTTTGGTAGCCAGAGGAAATTTCTTGCTACAAACAGTGTAGCTATCCACATTTGTCTTCCTCTGAACTTGATGTTGCTTATTATGTTTTAGGCTCCAGCTGGAGTGTTTTAGACAGGGTAAAGATACTATTGGTTATTATCCATCTGCATGGACAGGTCTCAGTAAGCAAACAGAAACAATGCTAACAGTGTGCGATCCCTAAAGAAGTTCATGATCTTTCTGGATCAGCTAGCAAACAATGCTAGCTTAAAACTGCCATGAGCAGGTAGTAAGTACATAAAAAAGCAAACTATATCTTGGGTGCCTGAGACCTCTTTCTCCTCTCTGAATCTGATTAAATAATGTAAATGCCTGCATACATACATAATAAGCATCTGCGTGGTTGGACTGCCAGAAACAAACACATTTATCATCATTGCTGGGGACTTGTTGTGTCATGCAAATGTGTCATCTAAGTCTGATACAGCAGTAGCCCTGTGACAGATTTAACAAGATTAGATGACCTCCAAAAAAAGCTTTGCAAAACATTACAGATAATGCTATGCAAATTGACAAGTAGCATAGACAAAAAGCTTAATAATTACTCCTTCTCCTTTTAAAACGTTTTTCTCTTTTGGAGGTCAAGCCAGGTTAATTCATAGAGTCTGAAAGTGTCTGTTACACATGCTGTGGTCATTTTTCATAAAATGGGGGGGGGGGGGGGGGGGAGAAAAAACCCATATGGGCTAAATTAGGAAAAGTGATCAGTGTAGATTATGTTATCAGGTCTTCACTGAGCCTCAAAGGTCAGGGAATTTCAGTTCACAGTTGGAAAATCTCCAGCAGAACCAACACTCAGAGTTAATGTGACCCTGCTGGGTTAGAAAATGATTTAAAAGAACCAAAAATCCCCAACAAACCTTTGAAAAGTAATTGCTCCATCAATGATACACTTGTACATTGAAGGATTTCTACTGGATAATGTCAGTGGCATCTGATTTATGGGTCAGAGTTCCCATAGCACTGTCTCATGATTGCTTTCCGACAGCATAACTTTTCACACCAGAGAACTTCATCCTGTTGAGGTGTTTGTGGATTCATGGCCATTAGGTTAAACTTGAATCAAATATTAAATCTTTTTGGTGAAGTCCAACCCTTTCCCTTAGTCCTACAGACAAGGAAGTGGTTAATTTTGCGTGTTTTTAGTAATCTTGCCAGCTTTATATAATTAGTTGTATATGAGTTTAAATATCTTAAAGTGGACTACTTCTAATGATACACCCTGATTTTGAGAGGGTTTTTACTACATTAACTATATATAGCTTGTGTAGATGGACTGGGCTTGTTTAGTACTTGGTTGTCTTTCAATATCATTGTGAATAGTAAATCTACTGCAGAATATGGAAAACTGAAGTTTGGAGGTTTTTTTACAAAAAAGGGCACTGGCATTATTGCATGGAACAGTGGAGAAGAGTTAGAGCTGGACACTCTTGAGTGTTCCATTTGGATAAGGGTTTAGCTTTTGAATCCCATCTTTTCATCAACACCATCCACCTCTTCGAGAGAAGTAAATTTGAAGGAACTTGACTAGATTTCTTTCAAGTGATTTTCAGCTGGCAGACCCAACCTGTTGACTACAGGACATGAAGTCCACAGGCCCAGCACAGCTCTAAGATAAGCCCTGCCTGAAAGATGGGAAGATTGGAGACTGTCAGCCATTCCTCAGGTTGGCACTTTCTGGGCTTTGCTGCTGGCTGTTCTCTGAGGTATCTCAGGAGCTGGAAACTGTGCTGTGGGAAAGGTGGCTAAAGTGCTCTTCTTAGCAAGGGCTTAATAGCATTATTGAACTGACCAGCTGTAAGGCTTTCAGGGTCAACCACTGCAGTACTGACTGCTCTGTAAGTGTGTCAGGTCATGGCTTTCTAGTCCATGACTAAGCACATAGGGCAGATGGACATGTACATTTCTAAATGTCCAAGACAGAGGATTTTACACCAGCCTGAGGGATCGTCAGTAGCTAGCTCAGATGTAAATTTAATAATGGTTTGGGACAAAATTCTGTTCTGATGTTTTGAGAACTTCTTTTGAAATCTCCTTGGGAAATGAGACACTGATGGCTCAGTCATTTGGTCAGTTTTGGGAAGTGCTTGCATGAAGCTAGAGCGAGCAGTAGCAATATTGATAAGTAAAAAGACATCTACCAGTGCATTGTGTGCAGGACGCTCAGTGCAGATTTGCGAAAGGCAAATGTAATGTCATGTAGGTGAATGACTGGTTTAAATTATTAAACCCTGGTAACCTTTGTGTTATGTTTGACAGAACTCTAAAATCTATTTTTTCAGGGTTTTCATTAAAGATTAGCAGCCTAAAGTCAGAACTACTCTCTCACCTTCTCTGTAGTAATAAAAAGAGCTGGGGGTGGGAAACCCCTCAAACAAAAATTATGGTCCTTCTGAGAAAATGCAGAATTTCATCAGAGGTCTTCTAAAGAAGTAGCATGAGTTGGCATCAGTATGTATCTGACTCTGGGTTCTGACTTAAGAGCAAAATGAGGACCTTGTATTACACAAAAATGAGCAAGCTGAGACACTCTCTCATATTAGTGAAGCTTGGTAAATAAATTTTTGAATTCAAATTGAAGCTCGCTTCCCAGTTTGGATATTTTGGTAGCCCAAGCAGATGATGGAAGAAGGCAAAGGGAAGAGTGGAATTTCATGCCATCCCAAAAGACAGTGTTGAAGTACAATAGACACTCCTTGCTCGTTCTGTTGCTCAAAGGCTACAAACACTAAGCCACTTGGCTGTTTTGATTAGTTGCTGCTGTGTTTTATTTGTGTGTTCTGGTTTTGTACTGCAAGATCTGAACGGCAAAGGGTGTTAAAGTGTTTCAGTGTTGCACTGAACACACTGTTCAGTGTGCTCCAATATCATCCAATACATCATTTGGAAATCTAGGGATAAGAACAGCCTACAAGTCACTGCAGAAGTTTCAACATTAATAATAACTGTTGGAAATCTAATGATTTAGTTATGAGAGTCTCTTCTGTATAATACCTTGAACTTCTGCCAGCTAAACATGTGCAATTATTTGATGAAGCATCCTCAGCCCTGTCTTCAATTTAACCTTTTTCTTTCCTGTTGGCTCACTACAACTGTTTAGAGAATTTTGGCTTTAGTCAGATTGATTATATCTGTAGAGTAAAAAGCTAGTCTTGGGCAACAAAGACAAGCATTCCTGCTTGTTAGGAGCATATAAATGCCAAGAAATTGTTTTTCAAGCCAAGTTATGAACTATGGACTAATAGAAGAAAAACTTGGAAGATGAGAACCATTACAAGACCATCCAAACTAAGAAAACAAGAAAGTCTTTAAAAGCAATACTCTTTTATCTGTTCAAGGTAGAATATTGCTGCACTGGTTTTTTTGCCTTTTTAGTAGACTATAATTTTAATTTTTCTGTGTTGGTTTGTTCTTATGTTAGAGAGGAATGCATCTTGTAAGTGGGTTCCAGGCCAGCAAATCCAAGATATTTGTATTGTTGCTTATGTGAAAGTAGGAAAAACACAAATCACATTAGAGACTATAAGCCAGTTGGTGCAAGAATAAGTTTAAGAAAAAAAGAGCAACCAACTCTTCTCTCAGTACAACACTGTGTAGATGGTTACATAAAATGTGATTTTATATACTTTGTTATAAAACATCACCTGTTTCACTACTTCATCCAATAGATCTTTTGTCCCAAATCTGTTTCTCTGAGATCAGTGGAAGGCCAAGACTGCCTTCTCTTTCTGAGTTTTTCATGTTCTGTAACAGAGGACTCATTCAAAAATGTGCATTTTATTCCTGTTAAGGGACTGAAAATTTAAGAATTGGTCTTTTTCTCTCCTGTGCAAATGTGAAATGAAAACACCATCTGATAAAATTCATTTAGGACTAAAATTCAAATAATCTTATGATACCTGAAATTTCAGTGCTGTCAGAAACTATTCTGTTCATGAACCCTAGCAAGTTTTACAACTGCTTACTTCTTCCCACCCCCTTTTATTACATTGATTAGCTATCAATTTATAGGATTTTTCAATGAAAAGACTACCCAAGGGAAATCAGTCTGTAAGGCCCATTTGAATACTTCAGAATTGAATGCTCTCTCTACTGAGCAAACACAAAGAGGGATAATGAATATTGAAGTCTGTCCTCATTACAGAATAGCACTTGAGCTACAAGACATTGGCTTTGTAGATCTGTGGCTTTTTCTAACATGTGTCAGGTCTCCCAGCATGTCAATTATCATTGCTATATGCTGTTTCTTCTAGATTTATTTTGATGTAGGATAAGTATTATGATTTTTATTTCAAGTACACTAGCCATAATTTCCAACAAAGGATCCTCCTAAGTCTTAGTTTTGAAAAGAGAATTTACTGTTAAAACACAACTCAGTTCCAGGTGTTAACTACAGTCTTTCAGCAGTTCAGCATCAAGAGTTTATAGTAATATTTTCTTCAGAACAAAATTAACCCAAATTATCTCAGCTATCTGTTATTTGGCCCAGTTGCACATCCAGAATGCTGTGAATAAGAGCCAAGAACTTACTTCATGTGCACACAAGTATATTTTGCACACAAAGCCTGTTACTTCTTGTGCAAAATACTTACATTCTGAATTTTCTTGTCAAATTATGTATATACCTAAAGTTTATATACATTTAGATAGAAATTCTAAACCATTAGGCAAATTCAAGGACAAAACAATTTCTGAAGGGCCATTAACTAGGGGATGTAAATTCTGGTTTTAATGAACATTAGTTGAAGGCTGGACAAATATTCTAGCAGCTTGTTTATATTCTGATAATCCTATGTCCTGGGCTTTGTCTGGATCTCATTCCTGGTTGGTATATTAGAGTATGCTTGAAGTCAGGAAAGGACCATTCCATTTTGTACCAAAAAAATCAATTTAAATGAGCTGTTTCAGAATGATATAATGTGTTATCTAAAATACCAGACATTTGGATATGGTTTCTGCTCATCCTTGTATTCTCATGAACTAGTAAGATTCCATTTGTACTTTGAAGGAAAAAACATATTTCAGATTCAGTTGATAACTTTAATGTAAATATTGATAAGTACCTCCTGTGATAGAGTCATTGTTTCTAAAATATAAAACCCACAAGGCTTCTGTAGCTCCTTCTCTGGCTTCACAGGTAGCGCTGTAGCTCAAATTTTTTAGTGTGTTGCATGTATTGTATCAGACATCAAACTGTTGCTTCTTACTGTTTTTAGGAATGTAGCATTCAGTAGTAAAAGGTGAACAAAGCTCTTGAGCTTAGTGCCAGCATTTCTAAAGAATAGTGCTGATAAATTAATTAGGAGCAGCATGGAGACATGAAACATCAACATAAATATTTGATAGCACACCACAAACTTTCATAGTTACATTTCATTCATTGTAACCAGGAAGCAGATCCTTACAGGATATAGCTTTCCTGGCATTGGTTGTTTCTGGGGTTTTTCTCCTTGTGAATTATGAGTATTGTCACCTAAAATTACACAATGAACACTTTCTACATTTTTATGGACTTCAAGGCTCACTGTGACTGACACAAATTTAAGTCCATGCTACCAATTTTTGTCAAAGTTGCCGTGAAAATCAAGCCCTGGCCAGCAGTATTCTTCACATGCTGAAGACATGAAAGAAAATAATTAACTCAGCCCCAAAATTTGTTATGTTTTGTAAGTCAGTGGTGTACAAATGCAGGGGGAAAAATGAAACCAGGACAAAAAAGCCAAATTTCCCCAGGCTTTTGTAGTTTGATGCACAAACTGATCTACAGTGAAGTTTGAGGCCAGGTGTACTGTTCAGTTGTTAGCATATGGCCAGCTAGACCCTTTGACTTTATTATGCACATTAAATGATCATATTCATGACTTAATTTCAAACAGATGTGTTTGTAGCATAAAGTGTACAGGACCTGGAAAGTATGGCCATAAAACTGCCTGTGTCCAGCACTTCAGTGAAAGGGATTGTACTAGCAAGTGTTGAAAGCAGGCTGTTTTTGACATAAATTCATTGAAATGTCTTGCAAAGTTTGAGTAAGAAAACAATTTTGCATTTTCTGGCTTCATTAAACATTGTCTCTGACAATGGAATCATAAATATTTTCCTACTCTCTTTTCCGTGCAGACTCTCTGGTGTTAAGTCCTTACAATTTTAATTGGATATATTGGAATAAGGAACTTGCCTTAATGCTGATGAATATTTTTTAGGAAATATTTCTAATTTGGAATCTGATTAGACTGGCTAATGGAGTTATTAGAATTTTGACAAATTAAACTATGACAGCTACCTGGAACATGATGTTTAGATTGCTATGTGGTTTGCTTTTCTTGTGACTGTTTAAGTGTTAATCTTTGTTTCCTTACATCTTCAGCAGTTGGTTGTGCAAAACCTAGGCAGTCATCTGCTCCATGTCTCCATGCACAGAAGAGAAAAAAGTGGCACAAGTCATGTGTTTCCAGCCTGGAAAAAATCTTTTTTAGATCTAAAGCCATGTGTAGATTTTAAACATACAGGTCATACTGCAGTCCTAGCTGTTGAAAAGATTTCCTTTGCAGTGAACTTAGTCCCTCTTTCTACTTTTTTTTCTCAGTCTTTCTTCAATTACTCTTTATTCCCTTTCCTTTCTTGCTTCCACGTCATTCTTACATAGCTGCATTTTCTAGCTGGAGTTGTACAGATAAGTCAGTATTTGGCATCTGTGTTTCATCTTTTGACAAGTCCATCACTTTCCCATGACTAGAAGTTCCATTTGGTGTAAGCTCTCCTCTTTGCCCAAATTTCGCATGCTGCCAGGGAATCAAAGCAAATATGTTGGCAGCTGATGATTGCATCAGGTGCTGCATCTTGTCCTCAATTTCCTCACAGCAGAGAATGCCTTTTGCTGCACCAGAACTTCAGCTGGCAGTACCCCAATAAAATCCCCAGCAAGCCTTTTGACTATGTGGTAATCTTCACCAGCTGGGACTGGAGAGCCTGAGGAACTGAGTTATTCACAGGATGATATTTCTAAGAATATGCTTTATACTGACTTATTATGATACAATTTCTAGCAGTGGTACATTTTAAAATACCTATGTAATAGCTCTGGGTTCTGGCTGTGTGTCTCAGTGTGTGAGTAAAACTTCAATTCTCCCTCTCAGAATTAAGTGAAAAATCTTTCTGTTTGCTGAGAAAAATTCACATCTCTGTTTTAGTGGGGAACCAAGTACATTGAGTTTAATTCATGGCTTTCTCCGTGAGTACTCCATGAGCTTATTTTAAATAAAACACCCATAACTGTTAATAATGAGAGCTGGAAAAAATAACATCACACATAAGCTGGAAATTGATTTATTCAAGCAGTCACATGCTGAATTCAACTAAGTAATGCAGAAAAGATGGGGCTATACCACTGTTCCCTGATCTGGTCTACTCACTTCACATTGTCAGTCCATATATCCTTCTGTAGGTCAGAACAGACTATTATGGTAGTAATAGAGCATATAAATGTAATATTAAAAATGTAATATAAACTAGAGAAGCCCAGAAGTTTACTTTGCATGGCCACTGGAGCTGTGTCCCAGGTGTAACATGAGCATTGTATTAAAATCTTTTCACAGCTTAGATGAACAGAGATGGCATGCAGCGTGGTTGTTTTCTAAGGAGATGGAGGTCAAACACTTTGTCTTATTTTCAGTGTTCTTCTAAAATGAAATCTCAGCTACCCTTAACATCTGTGGCTAAAAGAAGCATTTGTGGTTTATTGTGGACATTGGAAACAATAGATGCTATATAGGCAACTGTGTGTTGTAGCAAAATCTGAAATCGGTTTTGAGAAAAAATTCAGTGGTTTTTATTTTTTCCCTGCGTCCACTGAAAGTCAAATGGCAACTGAAAATATTCTTGTCATGCTTTTGATGTCTTGGTAATAACATGAGGTCTTTAATGCCTCAATAACACACTATAGCCATGGCAAGTATTCCACCTTGTTTAGCCAGTGGGAGTGAAGAAAATAGTGCTGCAGCAATTTATAGGGCAAATACTGCACTTCCTGTAACTGCAGTAAATCTAGTCCACATAATGTCTAACTTATTTATCCCCAGAGGATCTTATAATTCAGCACGAAAAACCAATGCTTCCTTTGGGAGAATTAACAGTGCCCACGACTGATTTGACTGCTTAAATGCTCATTCAAATGAGTGAATTTGATACTTCTAAACCCAATATTATTACTGTTCAATTGAATTTTTTATTGGAAGAAGAATGAAAGCAAAGATTTTTCTGTTAGTAAAAGCTGGGATTCTTGTTTTTGTTTGGTTTTTTTCCCCTTTCAACTGCTGACAATCTCCTACACATCAAAACTGACACTGTAATGCTGTATTTCTCAGGAATTTTTTATATCATAGGCAGAGCTATTGGGAGAGATATGTGTATCTCAGTGGAGATTTTGACTGATCATGACTATCCCAATAGTCTCATTTCTAGAACTGGGTTATTTTTGAGTTGGTTGCAGCTAATTACCCGTAATTCAATATATATACAAATATGTGTAAAAATGAATGCATCTGAGAGGCTTGCAAGAAAAATAAACCCCAAACTCTCAAACTTCACCTTTCCTAGTATAAAAAGCCAAGTTTGCATGACTGCCCATGCTAATTAATTTCTTCATTTTCAGAAGTCTCTGTGCTTATATATAGATAATTTTACAAGACGGAATAATGACTGGATAGCTATAGCTCACTTGATGAAGTTTTGGTTTTGTTAGTATTTCATTTGCTCCATTTAATTACTTACCTTCAGGGTGAAAATCCCTTTATATCATACAGGGTATGATAACAGTGGGGGTCGATTGATCCAATACTTAGTCTAATCCTTAAATGAGAATTCTGAAGGCTGGATGCACCCAATATTGACCAGGAGGGTTCAGACTTACAAGGACCTTACAAGTCAGATTTTTGTGCAATCTGTGATACTACTGAGCGTCAGATGCTTCTATATCTAATTTAGGTTTCACTTAAAGTTACAGCTTAGGCTTGATGCACCTTTACCCATCTGTTCAGAGTTGTTTTAGAAGGGTATAGTTTTGGAGGGATCTCTCTGGTATGTTTCCATTCCTGTAGCTTTCTCTCGTTTCTTCTGCATCTTTCTGTTGTGCTTTTATTCATCAGTCAAAACCTGACTGAAACATTTCAGCAGGGCTGTGAAGATGGCTTCAACAAATCCTACCCATCCCAAGACAAATTTTTGTATTTCTGTGCATAGTCTTAATATCCAAAATGGCTCTGTGGAGGGGGAAGGATCATTCCTTTGCCAAGAGCTCTTGCCAGGAATTGTTTTCTCAGTAGATTTGCACACTGTATATCTAGTAGGGACCAGGAATCATGGTAGTATAATTAAGCTGCAGAAATTAAAATCAACAAGATTTAAAATCTGGGTCCAAAGAGGCCTGAAAGTTAGATAGGAAATTAACCAGGCCATACTTTCAGGTTCAAAAAGGATAAAGTTTGTAGTACTTTACAAGTGAGGCTGCTTTGTGTTTGTGCATCTGAATGTAGCTTCTATTATAAAGAAAATTCATAATGATTAGACTGCTGTGGGCTGGATTCATTAAAGGGATTAGCTTATCTTTGGGCATATGTGTTTATGTAGCTCTGAGCATGGTATGTGTGTATAAATCTATTCCCACACAGAAGACTTTGTTAGCTTTAACTTGAGATTGCTTGACAACATAGCCCACCAACACAACCTGTAAGGAGGGGGGAGAAGAAAAGCTGTTCTTTCCTGTATTCCTTACTCTATGTTGTATTCATTAATTGCTCTACTTACTCTTTCTGTGCCTTTATGCAGAAATTCCACTGAAATGAAAATATCTTTTCATTCCAGATGATAGGAAAGCAGTTCAGATATTGACCCAGTTTCCCGAATATGGTCATGATTTTTTTTCTGGTGATGGCTGAAGGTGTTATCAATGACATGATATGTTCTCCCACACCTTATTTTTCATAGTTTGCAAACTTACAGGCTTTGTAACTTTGCCTACTTTTATGTGAGATAGGACTGCAGATGGAATTTTTCAAAGGAAATCATCTTGAGTTGCGGTGTTTTGAAAATGTCAGTGTATCAAGTTGTTCTTAGCTTTCCTGTATTTACACCCAATTCCACTCTTCTTTTAATATGTTCTGAGAGTATATAATAATTATTTGTGATAATGGTGACATAGGGGTGGTGGGACAGCTGAGGTTAGTGGGTAGTGCCAATTCTTTACCAGGATAAGTGCTGTGAGCAGTTCTGAATGTGACAACAACTAAGGAATCATGCAGTCCAAATGTAATTCCCCTTTAAGGGTTTTTCCTTCCTATTATTTAATTTCTACTTGCTTTGCAGAATGTATCCTAACCCATGATTGGCATTCTCAGAAGCTTATCTTTGCCAGAAGAACATGGCTGTACCATCAGTTGAAGGATTGTTCCCTAGTGGCTTATCTAAGCTAATAGGCTTTTTTTTTTTCTGGAAATGTCACATATATATAAGGGCCAAAGATCATTTGGCATCTCTGCCAGACCCCTTCCATCATGCCACATTTACTGTCACAAGACATTTCGCTTCATAAGAGAGCAGCTGTGCCAAGTATTCCTAACAAAAATTGAGTAGCAGTCAAAACTGCTTTGACTGAAAAACATGCTACAGGATCATAAAAAGCTTGCAAATATGCCTCAGAAGTCAGCAAATACTACTGTTCCCATTCTGTCTGGAGAATGGGTGTGCTTTTCCTCAGGTTGCCAGGGCTCCACTTCATGTTACTTTTGTGGATTTGCTAGGAGTTGTGTATATAGTGGTTTCCTCTCCTGTTGGAAATCAGCAAAAGGACTTTGCTATGGCCAAAAACTGCTTTTGTAAAACACAGGAAGGTGGTGAGGCTGCTACATCTATAACACATGGTTTTCACTAATGAATGGAACAATTAATTATTTGAGGATAATCAATTTTTATAGAATTACAGAATATGGCAATGTTGGTATCTTGATTTATCATTTTATTTAAACCACACTATAGGAATTCATTATACCAATCTAATCTAGTCAGTGTGTTTGTATATTCTGTGACACACTGAAGTACAAATTACCTGGGCTGGGATAGGTAGGTGTGTCACTTCTGGGTCCTTTTTCTTACCTTCCTGCTATATGCATACTACATGTCAAGATGGAAGATGAATAATGTGTTCCTTAGTCTGTCCATACGTTAGCTCTACCTAATTTCTCTTGCTCTTTCCAGGTCTCAAATTCCTTTCACCCCTTGATTAGTAACCATGGTGCTTGTAATGTGCTGCAATTATAGATTGGAATGTACCAGCACAGAGTAATTTATGCAAAAGTAATTACTTAAATGACTCTTCATTATATTGCAATCAAATCCTAGATGCTCCGGTATAGATGTTATATATCCAATCTCAGCATGCTACTTAAAATCTTTTGAGTCAAATTCTGAAGCGATGTAAATCAGTACAGTTCATCTATACAGCTCTAGTGCTTTGAAAAGGGCTGCACAGACCAGTACAGCTGTAAAAGAAAAGAATTTGAACTTATAAACCAACACAGAAAGGTAGATTTGAGTGAGCCTAAAGCACTCTGAGAACAATAGTCTCGACAGTCTAACAATGACAGCGATCAAATTCTTTCTTCTCTCAAATTCCTTTGAAATAATTTTCTGCATTTTTACTTTAGCCACTGAGTTAGCCAGAAAATGGTGAGTGAAGCCTATTTCAATTTAAGATGTACTGGGGTTTTTCTTGCTTGTGGGGAGAAGGGGAGTTGCTGGCTGAGTGAAGGCCTTAGCAGTGTGGTAGTCCCAGCTTATCTTGCGATCCCGTTTAAATTTTATAATAGCTAAGTTGCATTTGACTGTTCTCTTGGCAATTTTAAAATTTAAAATTTTAAAGCTGGCAACAGCTCCTTTAGAGAACTGCATAGCAAGATTTGTAACTAAGGCCTCAGAACATACTAATGAAAGTAGCATGTCTTTACCATGTTGCAGGGTAGTTAGGAGCATTTCTAGAGATACAGTGGCTTTAGTTCAGAGTTTTATATTAGATTGAACTCTGATGAATATGGAAACTCACCCTCATCTCCTCTGTAATTCAAGATGAAATCTGAAGCCACCCAAAACTTCTGGCAAAGTACAGAGGTTATTATCCACCATGAAGACTTTGTGCAAGCACTGTTTCTGTATTTGAGACAATGCAGCAATGCTTGTTATGGTTTGAGTGAGTGCAAGGAAAATCTCCTTTGCTAATTCCTGTTTTCACTATATTTAGAGATTTGAATAGAGTACATGAATTCAATCAAGTCTTTTGTAAAATAATTAGAGGAAAGTCTAAAAAATCTCTCAGCTATGGTACTTAATGTGGTCAGCAGGAACTGCCAGTGAGAATCCATCCATCTTTCTGGTTCAGCTACTTTGTCATTAGGTAAACAGCATGGCATCTGTGTTTCACAAAAGTATTTCTTCCAGCAAGACACTGTTTCCTGCTTCGTTTGAAACAATTCAGTACTAAATGTCTTTATTTCTCTATTATTCCACCTCCTGCCCTCCTTTCTATCTATTAGGAGACAATGGCAATCTGATCTCAATTTCTGCATGATGAGATGATGCCACGTGTGAAATATTTATACACAGGCCCTTGGTTAAGTTTGTTTGTATTAAAACTTGAACAAAACTTGGGCAGCAAATTTAATGCTGGCCAAAGAGAGTACAGCTGCACTATTGCTACAGCTGGGATACTAATCCCAGACTTTGATATATCCTTGCAGAAGTAAAGGTTTATATGAAGAACAGGTATTTACTCTTATTCTGCTATTTTAGGTAGCTTAAGACTATCTAGTCTGCAGAGATAGTTATTGAGGCTTTGCTTCAGTTTGGACATAGAGGTCTGAAAGATACGTTATCCAGAGCTGGTGAATGTACTGATTATCTTGAATTGTCATAATCAGAGATTTTAAGTCCTCAAGAAGAAAGGAAAGGATCTCCATTATGTATATGATATTTGAGAAGGGTTTCCCCTTTTTACAATACATAGTGTCACAATTTCAGGCTCTACAGGTTTTTTTAGATAATGTCCTTCCATTTTTCAGTAGTTCTGAGCACACCTAGCTAATTTTACGTTTGGAAGGACAATGCGTATTTGAGGTGAAGATGTCCATTTCTCCTGCAGATGTTTTTTTTGGTTTTAGAGAATGTGTCTAGCTGGTGATTACCCCATAGTACTCCTACATGGTCATTTTTAGCCTGCCAAGGGAGCAGGACCAGTGAATGAGCACAGATTTTGGTAGTCTCTAGCCAGGAGTACCTGACAGGTTGGTGGACACAGTTAAGGCCACATTTCTGCCTTTGCTGTTGTCTTTGTGCCGGGTAAATGAAAGCTGATGTGGGGTTGTCCTCCTGGTGAAATCCTACCTGCCTGTAGTACATTGATCACCTAGGTTATGACACACTAAAAGGCATTAAAAGCCCCACCCTACAACAGATGTGTCCCCACACAATTGTATTTAGTGAGAAGTGATGACTCAAGAAAGGAGACTACAGTGATACAATTGTTGCTCTCAGCCTTTTCTTCCCTAAATAGACATCATCAAGGCCAGAGTGTCCCTTTAATTTTTCTCTTCTTTTAATTTATTACCTATTTTTCTAAAAGAAACAAGTTCATTTTGAAAAAAACAAAAAACTATGTGGAAAGATGATTTATTATTTATTTTGAAACCTTAAACTGAATTAGGAAATTTAAGTATACAGTAGTATCTTGTACTGAGGCCTTCAGGAGTTTCTTTTATTTACTTATGGAAAGTGTTTGCTATTAATTTACTTGAGAGAACTCTTGACTAAAAAAGAGGGACACAGCAGACATTTCATTTAGTAAAGGCCAAGAATCTATGTGGAGGATGGATTGATTTGAACAAAAACAACAGCATGAGCTCTTCTGTATCGTGTCAGCGGTTGCTTTCAGAGGTCACCATATTGAATTTGAAAGAGCAATGAATATCAAGTCTTTTTGAGAGGTGAAAAGGAGGGGGAAAGAAAATCTTTCATGTTATTATGAGCTGTCATTAGTTAGAAAAACTTTTGTGCTAAGAAATGCATATGCGAGTAATATGATTTGGATATTTTCAACATTGGTGAGAAAGATCATCTGTTGTTAAAACTGCATCATTTAATGATTGGATTTAATTAAGGAAAATTTTATCCTGTCTTGACAACCTGAAAAATGAAGTTCTCCCAGATTACCATTTTTTGTGTTTCTTTATTTCAATTCATAAACTGGCAAATTTTATTACAGGAAATGTTTGCACTCATGTAAGGAACCAATTAAATACTACCAGAAATTCCACTTTAAATAAAATACATTTGATGGACTTTGAGATTGTGACACTTAGGCAAAGATTTACTTAGATCCATTGATTTTGACAGAGAAAGCACCTAAATTACTTTTTTGGATCTGTTCCCAAAATTCTTTGCTTTGAAAACTCTTCAGAATTAGCTTTTATTTTTATTTCTTACTAATTAAATACCTTGTGTGGAAGTGCTGAGGTCTTGAAAAGGTCTCCTGAGATCAAGTTCTGTTTTGAATTCCATCAATACTAAATTAATCTTGAGGTGTTCAGGTTTCAGGTATTCTCACAGTAATATATATTTGTCCCAGAAGACCCCCAGTTGTTATGTTCTAATGATTAACTTTAGGTGTCTTTTGTAATCTTTGTTTTCTACAGCTGCAGTGTTTGACTGGCCTTCTAATATAGCAATGTAAAATCTACAGAGAAGCAAAAATGGGAAAATATTTGAATGTATTTATGAGCACTGACACTAATAATGCAAATCTCCAAGTTGTTCTCCGTAGTCTCCGTAGTCCTCAGCTTCACCAGGATTACTGAGATCCACCTTTTTTCCTGCTCTGGAATGCATGGGAAATGCACAAAGCTCCTCTGGATTTGAAGTTACTCTAGGGACAACAATTATTTCTTGAAACTCTGTTTCTGCTTATTTTAGTTTTAAATGTTTCATTTCATGACTGCAGAAAGCATTACTCTAATTTGCTCCATGAAGTTGTGCATCCTGTCTTCCAAAGTATCAGGAGAAGATCTGATATTTCAGACCAGTTCTGTTCTTAAATAATACCATGTTGAAAAAAAATCTCATTTTCTGGCAGAACTCTCAGAGCGTAATATTTTCTCTTTTGCTGATAGACACAGTTTCTGGGGCTAGCACCAAGACAGGCAGAATGTGGCAAGGCTGTTGGTAGCTTTAGAAGAGCCAAGGAACAGTTGTCTTGACATAAGAAAGAAGCAATTGAAGGGAGGGTAAAAAGGCTGGGGCTCTTTGGTTTGGAGAAGAAAACCAAAGCTGTGCTGAGGATATGACTGAGACAAACAAAATCATAAAAGGCTGGGCTGCACATGCCATAACTATGGGAAACACATTTATAATGTAGATGAGAAGTTATTATTCTTTTTATTTGTCCTTCAGCAGTGATATTGAACTGTTGGAATTTGTTGCCACAGCAGAGAATGCAGACAGACAAAAGCAGGAGTTTCGGGGGCATTAGAGAAACACATGGGCAACAGGTTCATAGTAGACATCATGGGGAAGGGGTAGGGAAGCCTTTTCTGTCCCATTTTTCTGGGAAAGGGACTGGAGTTGCCTGGGAAGGGGAAGTAGGAGTGAATGGGCTGCAGATATCAGCTGCTACACAGCTTTTCCTAGTGCCAGAGTCAAAGAGACAGGGTGGACTGGCACACACACAATTACCTGTGGGGCAGTGATCACTGAGCAAAGGCTCAGCACCAGTAGGGTATTTCTTACACTCCTCAGTAAAGCTGCATTTTAAGAAGTGTCCACAAAGTGTAGAAGAAGCTGCTGAATTTGAAACACACAGTTGGGGTTGGTTGCCTGTCTCATGGTTTTCTTTTGTTCTTACCACTTTTAGCACGTGTCTTTTTCTTGTATTTACAGTAAGAGCAGAATCTCCAGAGGGCTTAATTCCTTCTCTCACTTCACCCCTGTGGTTCCCTTGTGTGTGTTTACTCAGTGTTAGTCCTGTGACACATACACTGTATATATATGCTTTTGAATCCTGAAAAATTCTGAATCACTTCATAATTTTGTACTAAAAATCTGTGTACTGTTATTCCAGACAACTGGAAAAACTCAGGTGCTGGCTGCTGCTGACCCAGATGCAGAGCACTGTACAGGACAGATACAGGCTGTACCTTGTCCATTTTGCTATGAAATGTGTTTAGCTTTTGAGGAAAACTGAACCACATCCATTTAGTGATGCTTTTCCTTGTTATTGCTGTTACTGGCTTCCAATATGAAATGTAGTCTGCAGTTATAAATTCAAGTGAATATTTGCTATGGATCTCTGGTGGTGTGATTTTGGAAACAAAACTAACAAAAGCTACTCTACTCCTGTGGTCCAGTTCAGTAATCATGGGAGCAGAGTGCAGTTAATGGCGTCTAGGTAGCTAAAAGTCTCTGTGCAGTTTCTCTTCAAATCTGTAGAAAAGTTCAGATGAACCAGCCTTTGTAGATAAGTAGTAAGATAAAGAATTTGGATTCTTTGTAGATTCTTTGAGATTTGGGGAACTGTGACTCAAGAAGCATTGTGCAGTTTAGTTTGCATTGATCAGTGCTTGTAGAGTATTGATTATCTGTCATATGTATATCTAAATTCATTGTTGGTAAGGGGAGAAGAACTTCAGGATGAACGGATTAAAAAATATCCTGCTGCAAAATGAATTGTAACACATGCATAAAGAAGATAAAATCAATATCAACTCTTGTTGGTCTGAAATCTAGAGACAGATTCCATGTATAGCAGAATGACAAAGAATAAGCAAATTGCTAAAAAGCTAAATTAAAAGCAGGTTTCTTGAACTTTAGAGAAACACAACGTACATAGTAAAATCCATGATCTTAGAAATTATTTAGCAGATATGTCACCAGCTTGCAACTTTGCATTGGATAGTCAAGACTACTTTTGTTTATATAAATTGGTACTGCTCTTACTCCTGTCTCTGTGCATTTGTCAGGAGAGAATAGAGAGAATTGTTTCACTGTTGAGCACTTGCTCACTGAAGTTTCATAATTCAGAAATGATGTGAGAAGCAGGTTTTTGTAGGATATTATGTAGGATATATGTGGGTGAATACTTGTGTGTACCTGGGATGCCACGATGGGCAACTGTTCTCAAAGGATGCTGAATATCTTCCTTGAAAGAGTGTTCAGGGATAGGACTCCGCTATGCATACTGCAGGCACGCACAAAGATTTTACCAGGTACCTGAAAACATTCCCAAGTTCATAAAAGAACACTGTAGTAGTATTCCTCTGTCCACTCTAACTAGAATGCTTGATGCATATTGATAATCTGCGTAAAAACCAGTTACGCTTGTGGTAAAGAGAAAGACAGAGATCAGTGAGCAGCTGATATTTTGTCCACATGGGATATTACTTAATGAGCAAAGTATTGTTTAAAGACCAATTTTCTGTGAGCATTGCGATCACCCCTAAAATGAAAGTCTCCCCATTGTTTCTATATTTTTGTCTCTTTGTTCCCTGAATCTCTCTTTATTGAATATAGATATTGTGTGCTGTTAGTGTAACATAGTGATGTAACTACAACTTGCACAGCTTCTCTGGAGATAAGCAGAGTTGACCTGCTGTAGGAATTCTGTGAAGCACTCCAATCCAGTTCATCCCTGAGCCTCTCCAGAGAGATTAAAATATCCCATTACCTTTACATGCTCCCTTTCATTAGGATTAGAATCATGTTCCTCCAGTGCAAAAGAATGGTGTCATGTCATTCGTGTTGATATGAGCAACAATGTGATACCCAAATAAACCAAGTGCCAAATACTCAGTCATCTGTAAAAGAGCTCCATATAGAACTTTCTTTCTAAGGGAGTGAAATCCTACTTAAAATGCATTTAGAGGAAATTAAAATAAGATCTAATCCAGAGCCCACAAAAATTACTGAAGAGTTTGTGTTTGCTGGAGTTCTCTATGATAATGAATACATTCGGAAGACTGTGCTCTGTTTATACACATTTTTATGAGAGATGAATAGCACTTCCTCTGAATTATTCACTCTTACCGCAGACTGGGAGGTTCCTATGCAACTGTGCATAAAACAGTGGTAGATCCTAAAGGCAGATTTTAGTGCTATCTTTATAGAGCTTTTTTATTTCATAAACCTTCCTGTAGAGATCATTTCTTGCATCTTGTTGTACTTGCATCTTCTTCACTGACAAGCTAGAAAGCTTTGACAATAGTCAGAACTCATTAAGGGTGTAATTGCTGATAAATGGCAAGAAATTTCACCTACAAGTCAAAGTATTCTTCGTACATCAGCCAAATATTTTAACTGTTATGTAGAATTTAATACAGAATTAAACGCTTCCTGTCGGAATCTAGAGAATCATAAAAAAAATCTGTAGAAAGTTTATTACAATTTAACTATTCTGTTCTGGTATGTGCAAAACCTCTTTTGCCTCTCATAGGGCCCTGCTCTTATAATATAGGGCTGTTTCATATGGTATTTATGTTATTCATCAGCTAAATTTCATGTTAATATAATACAAAATGGACTGCTGTGAGTGAAAACAAGCTATACTAAAAGGAACATTTCAAGTGCTATAAATGCGAGGTTTCAGTTGTTGTTTCTTTTAATAAGCAAATGTCAGCAAATTTTGTCTGCATTTCTAGGCAACATCACTCATTTCAAAAAAGGCTTGTGTTTGCCTCACATGTTATTGACTTTGGAGAAGGCTATTACAAAAAGATTGTGCCACTGGCAAAACCAAACTATCGCTGATGATGGTAACTCAAAATTTATGTTGTAACCCTAAATACAGTGTATCTCTAATCCAAAAATTATAATTATATATATAATATTAATATAAATATATTAATATTATATATAATATTATAAAATAATCCAGTACTCCTTTCTACTGGTGTACAAAGCAGTATTAGATTGTTTTAATGCATTAGAAACATTAAAGTTCATGGCTCAAGGAACTTGAGACTCAAAAGTAATAATATATACCCTGTGATAGGAAAAGAAAGAGAAATGTAGACTTTAATTCAAGACTATTATTTGTTGGTAATCCAGTCTGAGCTGAGTACCACATGGAAGCAGAAAAATGAGACAAGTCTTGATACAGAGTCTTAGACAGTTTAGGCTTACTTTTAATTTTATTATTTTAGCAAAAATTGAAGAAAGAATAATATTACACTTGGAGTAATTTGTGTCCTTCCACTGATGTTATAATGGGAAGGACATTGCTGAGATTAGGTTGCAACAGAGACCTCTAATTTTCTGTCTGCAAGATGTGAAAGATTAGCCAGATTTGATCTGTGAAGCTCAAGGGTGTCTACAATGAGGAGGTTATCATCAAGGTGTATAAAACCCTGGGAGAGAGGGAACAGGATTGATGGTAATATACTATTATTAGAAATAAGTAATTAAATCACCAAGATATCTAAGAATATGGGGAGGAAGAATAAATTATTTCCTAAGAAACTGAATAATTTTCCTTATGCGGAGAGAAGGTGAAAACCAGACTCAGTGTTCTGAGTCAGCATTGACCAAATTGTTCCAGAAGAGAGCTGAACTTCATTTTGAAAATATTAGTTTATGAACAAATTTGGGCTTGTACAGCTGTGTTTGTTACTTAAAACTAGAGCTGTCCTCTTTGCACAACTGACAGGTGCATCAAGTTTACTCTTACTTGGGGATGAAGGGCCTGTAGCCACTTACTATTAAATACTTTTTCTTTCCCAGCTGAGAAAGATTCAGATTCCACTGATTTCTGCCCCTTCACAAATGGTGAATTGTGGAATGGAGTGGGAGTGCCTGCATCCTTGAGTGGGTTGCAGCAGTCATTGGTCCACTTACAGTACCCAGCTATGTCTGTGGAAGATCTATTCCTGTCAGTGGAAAAAGAGTAGATCAAAACACAAAAAAATATTTTATTGGTAAATATGTGAAGGAAGGACTGATTCTGCCTTGTCACAGTGCCACAAACAGCACCAACTCAGAGTATTCAACATTACCTTGTGCCATTCCCAGCTGATAAAAACCATAAATGTATAAAGGCTATGAATTCCCTGGGTGCTGTTAGCAGGTAATAAAACAGGCAGTAATGATGTTACTGGAGGTATTGCTTTGTCAGAAGGAGCTGTTCTCTCAAAAGAAGTTGCACTAGACTGCTCTGCAGATCCTGTGCATGATTCATCTCTAATTTGGTTGGCAAAGTAGTGATTGACGTGGTAGAGAAGGGCTCACCTGCTCCCCTAGACAGCTACCAAGAGATAATAATGAAATGTCATTGGCTTAGGCATTATTTTGCTTATCTGTGTGATCCCTTTCAGCTTTTATCAATTTTATGGCAGCTGCAGGCTTTTTTCTGCTTTTTGTCAGGCCTCATTCATTTGTATTATTTTTTCCATTGGAGAACTGTGTAATTTTTCCCAAAGCAAAGCTATGTGTCTTCTAGCGCTAATAAAATTCTTGTCTCTTTTCATTGCAACTTGCCTCCGGAGCAGGGCCTTCTGGCATACTCTGCAGCAGAGGAGATAAAATAATCAATAAGCCTGGATCTGAAAATGAAATGCAACATTTGTTTTGTTACTGAGCTCTACATGGCCTAAAACAGATGGCTTTGTGATGCAGTTTTTAATATGCTCATAAGGATTTTTGAGATGTGTGTGATTTTTATTTTGAAAATATAAATTGAATGAATGGCTACTAGCACAATGACCTGAGATCTATTATACCCCTTCACAGATCAAGAACTGTAAGTGATGTACAATTAGAGCAATGCTTAACAGAACTCTTGAAATTAAATGAAACTGTAGTAAAGGAGTGCATAAAGTGCTCTCATTATTTTCTGTTGAAAAATATTTTAGTTTATCTTTGTCATTGCTTGTTTGGCTGCTTGCATGTGTTGGTCTGTGCTTCTCAGCTAATGTGGTGGCAGATAGTAAATGTATATGCATCAATATGGTTAATAAACATTATTTATCTGAGGGTGGCAAGTGTGAGGCAAAATGTGAATTTTATGTATATTTATTCTTTCTATGTTCTTCTAATTAATATTTTCTTGCCAGAATATATTGGAATTCAGTTTCTGTCCGATATGGTTTGGTAGTTTTAAAATAGGAAGAAAGAGCAGCTTCATACTGCTGCATAACCAAAGAGATGTTTGGTTACATGAAGAGATATCCCTTATCTGCAATGAGATTTGCTCTATTACTCCTCTGCATTTAGGGAGAGCAGCACTGTTGAGGCAGTATTTCAGATAAGGTCTGTTTTAATGTGGATAAAAGAGATAGCAGAACGCTTTAGTGTGTGCTGTTTGTTATTCTCAATTGGCAAGAAATAGTGCCCAGGAAGAGCATCCCTTCCCTAGATCCATGTCCAGCTGCAGTCAAGTCCTGATGCCTCTTGGTCAGTTATAGGGCAGTGCTTTGCTTTGATGCTGCTACACCAACAAGTGGCCACTCCCCCTTATGAGGACTCTGACAGACACAGTGACAGAAATGTAACAGCCAACAGATGTGACCAAGCATCTGAAGTTCTTTTGGCTGAGAGTTGTCTTAAAAATCTTGCAAGATCTCCAGTACACCTCAGGAAACAGTAATAGTTTCATTGCAAGTGAAAAATCCACACCTTTGAAATCAATGTGCTCTTCTAACAGACAGTTATTACAGCATATGAAAAGAAAATAGTTTCAGCATTCTTTAAAATTTTCACTAAATACTATATGCAAAGTATTTCAGCTCATGAAGATGTTGCATTTTTCAAAAGAATTCAAACAAACCCTACTGTTCAAGATTTTCGTAAAATGCCAGAAGCAGAGAAACTTTTCAGTTTGATATCAACTTATGGCTACTTCTATAGCTTCATTTTTGTTGAATATAAGTGAAAAAGTTGGTGAAGAAAACTTTATAAAAGTATAGTCTTCTGAAGATTAAAGATAAAAAGCTGTGGGTTAACTGGCCAGCCAGTTACCTTCAGGAAGCCATGGATATGTTCCAGTTCCATCTATTGCCAATGGTTAAACTAAGAGGAAAGCTCTAATTGCAAGCCTGTATGAGATATGGAATATGATAATATTCAGCCAGAAACCAAAAGTGCTACTGATTTGAGATGGATTTTTGGATGCCTTCCAGAGGCACCCAAAAGAGGCAAAAATGCACACTGAAATGGTTGAATACTCACTTTCTACAGATGCAGTACCCTCAAGACAGTCAGTCAGATTATGTCAGGATTTGGAAGAAGAAGAGAGGAATTTGCATCTGGCTAATCATGTTTCAGTATTTAGAATATCTTTTTGATTTATTTTTTAACTTCACCTCAACCCAAACATCAAATCTTGAGTGTAGGCTGGCAGTGCAGATGCTATGCCTTAAAGGCTTAAATGAAATAAACACAAATGAGACTGAGAGAATTTGTAGTGAAAGATGCAAGTGTGTTATTCCCATTTTGTAAAAACGGTCACTTTTTTTTGTGTCCTGAAAGAAAAGGCAGTTCTTAATATTGCCTATTGTGTCACTTAACTGAGTAAACTCAGAGATTTAAACTCAGAGATTTACAGTGAAATTGATTAATTTGTCAAGTATGGAAATTAAACAGCAAGAATACAAAAGCATCTCCTCAAAACATTTTATATTTGCTTTAAGATTTCATACAAACATAAAGAAGCTTTTATTGCAACATTTCATTGTGAAATTTAATTTGCATTCTCAGTGCACTAAAATTTCTTTGCTAGTGAGGGATTTTATTTTAACTTTTGCTTCCAAAACGTTTTGAAAGTATTAATTTTTGTCATGTTATGCCTTCCCCTCACTTATGTAGAGATGTGTTCTGTTTATAACAGATCATCTTTTATGCACTCCATAGGTTACCATCATTAATTTTTTACTAGTAAAAATTGCACATAGTCCTGGAAGTAGGATGTGTATCTATAGGAAAAGCATTTTCTGTTCAGAACTGTGAGTCCTGACTTTATGAATCAATGGGCTGTGATCAGTTCTCAAACATAATATTCCAGCCACCATAAACCATTATCAGATTTGCACTTGTAAACACTCAAACAGCTCTATTATTTCTGTAACCTCACAAGACCATGACTTGGGTTTCATAGAAGAACTGGGAGTTAGGCTGATTGATAGATGCGACATGAAAAAACAAATTGCAGGTTCCACTGACATCCACTGGAGCAATGATGGAAATGCATATCCTTCCTGGAGGCAGTTGAGCTTTGGGAATTCACCTGTGCAAGATGATGATTTATATTTGTAACTGTGTTAACTTTAAAGGTTTTATCAGAAAAAAAAAAAAAAAGTAGAATTTATGAACAGCAAATTTCAGCAGTGCTCATCACAATGGGCTAAACTCACCATGCTCATTTCTCTGTGCAGTAGAGGCTCTGGAGATTTGCACTGGCTGAATGAATACAAGATAGACAGCATTACTTTCTTTGCAGCATTCCTTGGCCAGCATGTTTCCTGGTTGTTTTTTCCTTTAGATTTAATCATATGTACTAAGCCTATTCAAGTATCAATGGAAGTGATTTATAGTTTTGACTGTGCAGGCCATTGTTGATCTGATGTTACAACAGAGGATCGAGCCTTCACGGTACTGTCCAATCTCTCTGCTGGTCTTTAAGCATCTTAGCTAGTCTTTATAATGTCAGACAAAATAATTTAACTAGGTTCACCACTACAAGGATTATTTGGTGCGTCTCCAGAAAGGCAAATTGTAATCTTTAGGTATGGTAATGGCCATTCTTCTCTGGCATTTCCATCTCATGGAAATCTTGAGGAATTATTGGCAAATATTAAAAAATTGTTTAGAAGGGTCTACAGGTTCTTTGTGTGCCTTGACTATTGGATTAGTAAAAGACACCTCTAAGAGAATGCCTTTGGTGTTGGTAATCTCTACTGCCACTAAAGGAAAGAAGTGTTTTCAATTATATAACAATGGGCAGCCACAGTCTCACCATGTGGATCCATGCTGTGTACTTGCTGTTAATTCCAACCCTGGGAATTACCCTATTGATGTCATGATATTGTGGAGCTCTTTTATCAATAACCCACCTTCCAAGGGCTATTAAGTCATTATGATAGATCTGAAAAATTTCCTGAAATGACTAAAAGAAAAAAAAAAAATTAATGTCTGACAAAAGTCAGTTTAGTGTCAGGTGTTTTGTTTTTCCCATATGATTACCTAAAATCTTGATTATTGACTTCACTGCATAATCTGTTCTTTGCACCTCCCCTCCTCTCTCCTCCTCCTCCCTTAAATCCATTACTGGTTTCATATTTCAACATATGAGATATTTTTTCTAGGATCCGTAACTGTGGGTTTAGCTTCTAGTCTAATCATCTAATCAGAGAGGATAATAACCCCCTTTTGCATATTATTTATGACAGAATTGTGGTAGATGATCTGAGAAACTATCTGCAGCCACAGGAGAACACATTCGTTCCTGTCTTTAGCTCATCAAGGCTGATGTTATAAAAAATGTTTGCCATGAGTCTATCTTATGGAATGTCAGAAAGATCTCTGGATAAATGAAGATGAACCTACCATATGTTATCTAACTTTTACTTCAGGCAGAACAAAAGCAGTGAAGAATGTACAACTGAGCACCAATGCAAGTTATCTTTTTTATTTATGCTGCTGATGTGGCAAAACGGGGCTAACGCCTTGATACTTCATCTTTTATTGTAGAGGCTATACAGTTAAAAGGGAAAAAACAAACCAAAACCAGACCACTGAAAAAGAACTAGCTACAGAATCATTCTTTGAACAGTTTAGTTCAAACTGCCACTTTGATTCTAGTACCAGAATCTGAATTCTCCCACATAATGACAGACATTTTTTCTGAACCAAACCTGCTCAGAGTTTCATTCTAAACAGTTACATTGTAAGAGATGCTAATTCATAATTACATAATCTTTTAATTAATTAGCTCTGAAAAGTTGAAAATCATTGTTTCGTAAGCAGTCACTTTCAAACTATGGGCAAAAGAAACTGTATTATAACTGTAGAAAGAAACAGTATATGTTGGTGTAGAATATTATAAATTAATATGAATGTGCAAAGCCTTTATCAAGAGAAGTGGAAAGGTTCTGCATTGAAGAGACAGCCTTACTGCCACTGTTTTCAGTCCATCCATATAGGTGATGATTTTCTCTGGTTCTACATCAGGACTTGAGTTTGTGTTGTATGTTATGCAGAGGGGAACACTTCTTTGGTGTTTTTCCAAACTTTCTTAATATTTAGTTTTGGATGAAATTCTGATGGAATACTATTTTGATTATTCATTCTACTTGCCATAAACTAATCACATGCCTAAACAATAAAACCATACAATACCCAGGGACACAAAGAGTTGTAACTACCAGAAAATTGTCTGAAAAGCAACAAAACCCACTTTTTTTCAAAGGTAACTTAAAACCTTAAAAAAATGGTGGGGGGGTTTGTGTAAGATAAGATTTATGGCAATGTATTGCTGATTTCATAGTTGCTTCCAAATTTTATCCAGAATACTGGTTTTGGGGAAGAGTGAGGAATGGATGAATAAAAAATAAACTCTGAATATGCGGGGATTTCCTTGCAATATGTGTCTGCTTCTTGGCTGAAGCGCTGAAACTGTGTGTTGATAGAGTATAACAACAATGTAAGATTGGAAATAAAGAATAATACTATGCCTAATGAAAACTGCCAATGCAATTTGTGCAGGTAGAATGCAATTACCCAGGCTGGAATATAGCCAGACATGAAAGCACCATACTTTGTTTCAGACAATGCAGTGGCTACTTAGGCTATAACAAGCAGGAACTTTTTCAAGGTGCTTGAATGTCCAAATTCTACTACTTTTCAGGAAAATGTAAGATATTTTTATGCTATTGTCACAACTGTTGGTGTATCTTTGTGCCTTTAGTGTGCTTAAGCAGACAACATAGTCTATTCCCCATAATCTTTACCAAAAATTAAAAAAATCCAGCCCAAATTTTTGTGATTTAATGTTCTAGATGTTTTATTGCTTAAAGTCTTAGAGGGTTTTAATTGCTTGGGTATATTTTAAATACATAGGTTACCAGGTCTGCTTTAAAAAAAAAAATTGCAGTGGGAGTATGTTCAGATTTAAAAAAAGACTGTTTGCTTCATACAAACAAAGTTTTGTTGCAATTTTTTTTTCTATAAAATCCAAACAGTATATAAACAGTGAGTAAATTATTAAAAGATGGTGTTTTTCCAAAAGTTGCTGTGTTTTACATAGAAGATTCTGATAATACAGTAGTCATTTGAGGCTGTACTTAGATCTAGATAGAAAGTGATGCTGTTCAAGCCTTGGACTAAATATTACAGTGAGTTCCACTTATTTAAAATACCATTTATATGCCTTTGAGCCATAAAAAAAAGAAAATCTAAAATTATGATGAAAGGCAATTCTCAACACATATTTGCTCTATCTGTGTGCTTTAGCAATTTATGCTGGCTGGATTTACTTTGAGTTGGTTTGACTGCAATTGAGAGGTTGATGGTAAAATGACACTTCAGAGAAATACCGTCTAAGAATAAATCATAATGAAATAAGCTTAAATTTCCTCCTTAACTGAGGCTCTTTAATCCTATTACAGAAGACTAATTGGTGCTAATGTGTATTTTGGAACTTTTCAAATAGTGGTTTTCCCCTGCTCATCATATGGTGAAAGGTTCCCATTCAACTGGCATCATTTTTATGTAACTGCAAGACAATATGTACATTTTGATTCTTCTTGTACACAATTCATTATATCATTGGGATGTTGACTCTTTCTGAGACTAATCAAAGTGACGTTATTAGAAATACCCATTTCTGGAAAGAATTTTAAAAAAGAAAAATATTTTTTGAAGTTGATATTTGAGTCTTCCTGCATTCCTCTGATTTTTGTTGACATTCTTGCCATTATTTCTGAAGGGCTGATTCCGAAGAGTAGACAAAATAGCCAAGAGAACTGAAGACAGCAGCAGGCTGTGTTGCTGAAGCCAAAGGAGACAAATTTTGGATGTTTCAATTGACCAAACCTGTGTGCTCTCTTCGGCTAACCCTTTGCACTTGCTGATGTGCTGTGACACAACCAGTAGCAGCTTTTTCAAGGAAATCTAAGTCATGTCTTTGCCAATGCCAGCAGGAAGAGACAGACCTTTTCATCCCACTTCTTGTACTTTTCAGTCCTCCTCTTTTTTCCCAATTTACCTGTGCTGCCTGTCTTAGAACAGCCCAAGTGCAGACCTTCACCTCTTCCCTTCTCTTTCCCATCCTAGTAGGACATGGCTGTGTAACAGCTGATTTAAGTGGAGAAATAAGAAGCAGGGCAGGCAGAAATAGTGTCAATGCAGATAAAGATGTAAAGGACTCTGGCACTGTGTCCTTAGGCGCTGAGCTGACTGACGTGACTAGCCGTCATGTAACCCAGTGAGTTTATTTTGTCTCCAAAAATCAGGGCACTGAATAAAAACATCCATTGGGAATGGCCCCTGGGAACTTCTTAATCCCTGCACAGTGCCTGAGAATTTCTCCTAATTGGTGTGGTGACTTTTACATCGTAGTGTGGACATAACCTAGGGGAGGAGGAGGAGTAGCACAAAGGTGACTGGGGAGAGAGGAAAAGGAGAAGATATCTCATGTAAAGGGACGTGAAAAGGGAAGAAGACTTTGGCAGTGTGAGAACTGAAATACCTGCAGGTAACTAAGCCAAAATCCAAAGCTGAAGTGTAGAGAGTAGATTTGCTCTGTCTCCACTCCAGGAAAATGGAGAGACATCCATTGCTAAGCTTATTCCATCCTAGCCCGGGCAAAAAGCACGCACACCATTCCTACCTGCCATCAAAAGCCTGGCACAGGCGCAGTCCTTCACAAGGCTGTGTTTTCCAGTCTCCAAACTTCCTGTCTCTCCTCTTGCTCGTCAGCAGGCCTAGGCCTAGTAAGAATATTTTTTAGGTCTTTTACAGTATTGTGTTATCTTCTAGAGGAAGCCCACTTCTTAAAACAGACAGAAAACAATGTGAAATTTCTTCATGAACATTCTTAGCATCTTCAGCTACCTGGCCATCTTGAGAGAAAAAAACTGTTTTTCCCTCCTTGACAAACATTCCAGCTTTAACTATCTTGTTCCAACAGGCAGGTAGTGAAGTAGTGCCATTTTCGCTTTATCTAAACCTTCCCTGAACCAGTCTCAGACGTTTTAACCCCTGGTGTTGATGACCAATTGAATGATCCACTCAATTCAGTAAAGAAAGTATCTTGACCAGCTGAAAATTTCCTCCTGCATAGCTGTGATAATTTGTTTGCTTGATTGCAGTTATATAAGGTGTATTTTAAACTTTCAAGTATTTCCCAGAAAAAGATGACATTTTTTTCTTCACATTCAAGCACATTTTATTGCATAACTGCCTAGTTTTCATCCAAATCAAAGGGAATTAGGTAACTAAGTACCTTTGAAGATCTGCAGTTAGTTCTAGAAAGGCGATTTTAAATGTAGGGGTTTGGGGTACCTCAGTATAGGGTATGACAGAGATCATATTTCTGAAGGAAAAAAGAATGGATGCTATGTTGGTATATGCTTATGTAGCTATAAATAGGGTGGTGAGATTTTGCTGCATGCTTCAAAATGTATTTTTGCTTCATTGCAAATAAATTTTGCAAATATTTAAAATGTATAGGCTGGGTAATTTGTTTGCATTAGATGGGCATTTTAAGAAATTAGTGTTTGGCCAACAAATGTCTACTTTCAAATATATATTTAAAATTTATTTTCTTTTGCTGAATATGCCACTGAATTTTCTTAGATTAGGTAATTATTTTTCATTGTCTTTACATTAAAATCAGCTCAGCTTCATTCAGCTGTTTGACTTCTAAGCTAACTTTTGTATCAAATTTTAATAGAAGACAGAAAACCTGAGAGTTTCTTAGCTCCAGAACTTGGAGAGTGACAAATTAACTGAAAGAGCTGAAGGAGTCAAAAACTCTTCCCACATCCTTAGTTTTATTGATGGAAGTATCATGGGGGAATTGAGGTCATGACACTGCTAGACCTCCACATGAATAGCAAGACTGACGAGAAACCTTCATCCTCTCTGTGTGATGGCTTTATGTTCTTCCAAGTAAAATAAGAGTATAATACAATGACATTTCGCCCTCAAAAATTAGTATCTAGGATAAATTTCTAATTATTTTTTGTTCTTTTTGATGATATTTTTTTTTTTGTTTACCATGTTTTCAAAATGATTATGTAAGGAATGGAGGGAATTTGTTGAGGAAAAATATTTTTTACAAAAGTAAGGTTAATAATAACAATTCTTAAAGGAAATTTTATAGAAGAATAGCAGTGAAGAGCTATGGGGATTGTGAAAAACCCTTGTGAAATAATATTCTAGTTCTCTGGAGAAAGCAATCTAAATAAAAAGTAGAGTTGGATAGAAATAAAAAGCACAGAAATAATTTGCCCAGGGGTTCAGGCAAAGCTGTTATTGTCAAACTTCTTTTTCTTCCAGACAGTTTTATTATTCATGGACCTTTTTATGTATTCTGATTATTTTACTTCTAAAAGGATTCATGATTAGTGTGTAAAAAACCCAGAGTCTTTAATTTATGACTTAAAACTTGTAGGTAGGCAATTATATAGCAGACCTGTATGAGCCTGGGTCAGTATACTGAGGAGGAATCTGCTTTGCTTCTCATTGTCTAAAAACTTCTGGCTTTTTTTGTTCTCTCATTTGTATGTTTGAAAACCATAACTATGAAATCATCTTCAAACTTTGCCAGTGATAGATATTCCCTCCAACAAATGGTGCTGTATTACTGGGTAATGGTCAGTCTTCGGTTTTCAGAAACCTAAACAAGAGGGATACACCACTAGAAGGGATTTGAATCCAGTTTATGCACTTGCCTACCTGTTGAGACAAATCAGATTCTTTAGGGAAACAATAAAACAGCTTATACATTGTGATTTGGGTTCATAGTGTGGCACGGCTAAATCCTAAAAGGAGGAAATCATCTCTATTATTCTCTAATCCTTCTGTGCAAAGAATTCTTCTGCCAGGGATTGTTCATCCATTAAGGTAAATCTTTGTAGCTGCTTCAAAATATGGTCAATGGGCATTTAGGATGCCACTGTACTTTATATTAATGCTTGTGCTATAGGTGTACCAGACGTTTACTTCAGACATTTATTTTTAAATACTTTAAAAGTTCTCTGGAGTGAAAACAAAACAGGATTCACAAGGGTTTCTTAATCCTGGATTTTCTTCCTCTTATTTTCTTTTGTAAAGCAGTAATCAGACATTGAAAGATCTGGGAAGTGTTCCTCCCAAGGCTGATAAACTCACAGTTTCTGGGTTTGTATTGGGACTAATAAGAATTTCTGCTCTCAGGTCTAAACAGTTTCTCTAAGAAATCATTAAGATTCATTTTTTTGTTAATCTTGATAAAGTATAGAAGGTGTTACAATCTCACATAGTTTCTAAGGAGTAATTTCTGAATTGATTCACAAAATCATTTGCATACCTTCTTTAAATTACTGACACACTGGATTTCCAAGTGTCTTCCTCACTCTTCATGGTTTTCTCTCTAGCTAATGCATGATACATGCCAGACTGCCACTGGTAGTGGCAAAACTGGCAAGTCCTCATACTTCCATGGTGTGTGAATGAGGGGCAGAAATGGATGATCACTTTTTGCGCAGCCAACATTGTACAGCAGAAACTGTGCATTTCCAATGGGCCTGTACCTCAGGCACCTGTGCCAGACCTCCTAGTATAAACCATACCTATACTGTAGTATAAAAGGTTTATGTGTCCTCACTGAGGATGTTTGGGCAAGCCTGCAGACAAACAAAAATACTAATCTTGAGGAAATTCTCCTAGACACAGCTGACTGCAGAAGTCAGTGTTAGCACCAGAGCACATTGAGAAAAAAGTGCAAAGAAAGAGAACAGGAAACATATGGAATACATCCAAGGCTTGGCTATAGTTGGAGGAGATTAGAGGACAGTTAAGACTAGTAACGTCCTGACATGGACATTTCATTTCTCCTTCTCCATGGCATTTTCCATATTTGAACAGAACTCTTGCTTCACATGTAATAAATCCTTTTCATGTAGCTGCACTTTACAGAGCAGCAGTGACTGCTTTTTAATTTTATACGTTTTTTATGGTAACCATCTTCAGAATTAACTTTTTCTTTCCTCTTGTCCTTCAGACACCTCTTGCTAGGAAAAGTAATCCTGTACATAACCTTCACATTCTCCTTCATTTCTTACACAGATGTTGAGGATTATCTGCCTTGCCTGATCTCTCGCATCTCATCACTAATCTCTTTTGTCACCTTGTCCATTCTTTAGATGTTATCTCTTCTTTTGAAGTTCCTCACTTCTGTCCCTTATATTCATTGAAGGATCAATGACAAAAGATCCAGTGAAAATGGCAGCATAATTTACATATTTCATCTTTACCTTTAGATTGATGCTAAACATATATGGTTATGGCCTTTCTTGTCCATTTTACTCACTGTTTCATACCTAGGATCTATTAAGGCTGTGTTGATCAATAAGAGATAAAAAACATAGCTTGTTGGAATTGTCTGTAGTTGAAAATATTAATATTTGACTCTCAATCATGATGGAGGGCTCAGTTCCTTTTATATTTTCTCCTTGTTATTAACTCTCCTACACCAGCTGTCTTCAATACAAAGGCAGGCAGATGTCTGATGACAGCTGTATTTAGAAATTAGAGTGCTTTCCAGATTTAAATTCAAGATCTAAAATTTTAAGATCAGTGCACAGACACTGTGGAGGTGAGAACTGTTGTTTTCATCTGAGTTTCATCTTCTGCATTGATCTATTGTTCCAATCAGTGTTTCATCATCTTCCTATCCTAGGAAAATAGCAGCAGGCAAAATTGAACTGGTTCACAGAAGCTCAACTAGCTGATATTTATTTTTGAGACGATGCCATATTTTCAAGAAATGCAATACAAATATATCAGACCAAAGATGCAGTAATCCTTAGCTCTGAGGAAATCCACCCAGGAGAAATGTTAAACGGCCTTCATGTGTTTTCAGCATTAATTAGCATTCCAGATATATTATGGGAGTCTGAGCCCTTAGGTTGCACCAACACAGTATCATATTTCAGAGCTGTGTAAACCCAGTAAAAATTCTAATCACATGTTTTACTCCTCTATCTCTGGCTCTTGTAGTCAAATATCTGTCAAACAGATCAGTCAGAAAAGTTAAACATAATTATAAAGACCGAAAGTTATTTTTTCTAAGTGGAATCATGCACCCTGAGCTATATAATTTCAGAATGGGGAAGAGCTTTTCTATTATCATTATCAACCTGTTGCAATATTTGTGATGCAGCAGCTGGATGTAACAGAAACTCTGTCCTCTTTCTTAGTGCAATTTTAGGGGACGGATAAGTTTTTCCTGGTTGGAATTTCAAACTGTATTGTGAGAAAAAGCCCCTTGTTCCTCAGGTGGGTTAGACACAGCCAGCTGCCTGTTTGCTCCCTTTTCCCACAAGACAGGGAGTAAATGGAAAGATAACTGAAGGATGGAGAGAAAGATGGTTTAGTAAGTGAAACAAAAGTTGTGTGTGTAAGCCAAACAAAATAAGAAATGCATTATTCTCTTCCCATTTGCAGACAGTTGTCCAGCTGCTTCCTGTAAAAGAGACACTGGGAATGAGTTGCTTGTGATGTCATTTGTGCAAACATCAGAAATTCCTCCACATATTCTTGAGATTTTAATGGTGACTACATTGTACAGCATGGAACATCCCTTTGCTCAATTTTTGTCACCAAAAGTCCCTCCCAGTTTCATTCCTATTCCCAGCCTGGAACCAGGGAGAAAAAGTGGGAAAAAGAGGAAGTCTCAAAGCACTGCTCAGCAATAAGCAAAACACTGGGGTTTTATCAGTGCTGTTTTAGCCAATAATCCAAAGCACCATTCAGGCTGCTACAAAAAATGTTAATTTTGTCCCATCCAGATGCTGTCCACTTCCTTACCCTATCAGGAAGAGCTGTTACCTCTTTTTTTTTTTTTGGAGTCCAGCAGCAGTAGACAATGTTCTTCACCTAAACCATACCGAAAGTGTGCGTCATCCTGGTAGCAAAAGGTCAAATTTAATGAGCATCACTTCATTTTGACCACTGCCAGTCACCTGTGTCTGACCTCCAAACAGTGCACCCATGTCCACTCAGGGCTCTCCTTGATGTGGTGATAAGGCTCTTAGCTGCCCTCAAATCTGGCCTTTGCCTTAAAACTCACTGCTCTACCCTGAGTGTGTTATTACTGCACCTTTTTCACAGCTCATTGAGCCACATAATCATTCTGCATGCATCACCACTTCCACCCCTAGTAAAAATGCTTGGCAGCCAGAGATGGCATCCTGGTAAAGGTGCAGTGAGTGCTTCAGGAGCAAAGTTCTCTAATGGCTATGAAATAGATTAGGAAAAGCTACAAAAGCAACTGACACATTATATATCCTTAACAATCCTTCTGTGAGGTATTTGAGGTTCTTGTGGGAAAATTAAACACTAAACTCATCATATGTCCATTTTAAAAACAGTTTTGCTTTTGATTGCTAATATATTTCAAATTTCATTTAAGCAGTTTATGAGATGCCTGTAAGATAAAACAGCTTTATTCATTGGAGAGTTTTCTTCTCAAATCTATTAAAATTTCAAGTATCAAACATTTCAGGTCCCTGGGCCAAAATTCATGACACTTTTGATTCATTATTTTACAGAAACAAAAACATTACAGCCATTGTACCTGATGAATTGATGTTGAATGTGTTATATTAAATTTCTAGATTCCCCAGTTGTTCTATAGGATCCTTCACTTTGCAGAATTGTCTGATTTTGCTTCTTGTATGGTGCAGTAAATGATTAATATACTAATTGTTGCTAGAATATTGAATCATCTGTTCTTCAGATTCAAATCTGCTGCCGCTCTGAAGAGCTGCTCCTTCACTTCTCCTCCACTTACTGAAAGTAATAAACCCATGCTTTTCCTTTTCAAAAGTAATTGAACCAATTTAAATGTGAAAGTCTAGATTGTCTCTGCACTGTCTCTTCATTTCCCCCACGCTACTTCTTCCCCTCTCCTTGTAGTTGCCAGTAGCTTCTTTGTCTTTTGTTTTCAGTATAACAGCTTCTATTTTTCTTAATTTTATCTTGTTTGAATTCCAGCTCTTTTTCTGATTCTTTCCTCTTCACATTGCTCTTTGTCTGCTAGGTTTTCCAATGCCACGGTTTCACGTGATCAACTCTTCTTCAGCCTATACCCTGTATATGTTTTCCTTCATTGTTTTGTAATGCAAACCTGATCTCCAAAGAATGTAGGTATCTCTGTGTCCCAGTTCTTTCCTAAATTCACCTTAAAATCTCTTTCAACCCCACTTTCATGTATGCTTTTTTCTTATTTTCCCATTGCTCATCTCCTACACCATGCCTTTTTTTTTCTCCAGCATTTCTTCCTCCCTTGTAGCTTTAGCACATTTTGGTTAGACCTAATAGAGGATGCTTGCCAAGAGGTAGATTTGCTACTCTGGCTTCCAATCCCTATTTCAAATGAAGGAGCTTGATTGTTTTTTTTTTCTCCCAGCCTTGCTCCTTATGAGAGTCTGGTTATCAACCAAAGAGTTTTAAATACATTTCTCAATTTTGCAGAGGCTGATGTGCATACCACCCCCCCTTTTTTCTTTTTTTTTTTTTCTTGGTTCTAATTTATCACTTTCTTGCAAATTTTATGGGGATTACTTAAAAGCAAAATACAAACCCATCAGATAAGAATGTTCTTGAATCTGATAACAGCAAGCAAGGAATTTTCCTCCAGAGATAGTAATGACATCAGTAACATGAATATTTAACTGCTACCACAATATTACTACAATGATATTCCAGTGCAGTCCCAGGCTCCATATGCAGTGGGTGTGGTATTACGATGTTTATTCTGAAAACCACATAGATGATGTGAAGATACATGCTTGTCATGCTCTGAAATTCTGCCTAAAAATGGTACTTAAATTCCAGTCACAGCCTGTGACGTTTCTACATGAGCAAAACACTGCTTGCATCAAAAAGGGAAAAACAAGGGTAACAAATTCATAATTCATATTAATTCCACAAAAATCTTTATTGTACTCAACAAATAATGATGGTGACCTCTTCCAGTGGCTGAACTTTGTTGTTACTATGATTCTTTAAAAGTGTGTATGTAGAAAACCAATTTCATCAGCACTTCCCAAAGAGATACATTTACATTCCTTGTGGATGTAAAAACCCTTTCAATCTAAGGACAGAAAGGTTTAGTTAAATTGTGTGCACTGCTGTTGTGCAGATTTCAGTTTCCTCTTGGCTTGTTTGAAGAAAACAGAAGGCATCATTTACCTTCTCTGTCTGCCATCACTCAGCCAAGTGGTTGTTTAAGCAGCTGGACAAAAACAGAAGATGCTGGCTTGGCTGGAACAGGGGAAGCAGTAGCCCAAATAGTAAAGGAGTCCAGGGACACAGAAATGAGGCAGCATTATTAGGCAAGATTAGGAAATTTCTGATATTAGGAATTAATATCTGTAGCAGGCTCTGCAAGCAATGGCCAGATGGATTAAAGGAAAATAGATGAAGATAGCTGCCCAAATTTGGACTTGTTGAAATTCACCACTAAATTTCATTTGAACTGGCATAGTAATGCAGGTGAGAGAGAAGGCCCTGGAAGAAGGAGTTACAAGGTGTAAACAGAAATTTTAGCTGTACAGAAAGCAGAGGAAAAGTGGGTTCATGGAGGATACTCAGTAGAAGTCTGCAATACTGGCTGTTTCTTCTACTAAATACCTTCCCTTTGCTCCTGCTTTCTATATAGCTAAAGTACCAATCCCATCAATCCGCAGTGAAATGGCATCTAAAACAAGAAGTGACTCTGGGAATAAAAAAAAAATCTTTCACAAAAAAGACAGCAAATCTTTTGCTGTATAGTTTATTCTGATGGCGACTCTTTCAGAAAGAAGCACCAGAGAGGTGGACTCAGTATTGTCAATCCTGTACATTAAAACATTGTTATAGGATGGGCACAAGGAGTGTTTTGTGTCTGTTCTGTTGACATTTAGACTTTTGGTTTACTCCCAGCATACGTTCTCAAGATCCTATCTGCATTTATTATTTTGAAAACTCTCATCTTTCAGTGTGAGAAATGTTATGCTGAGATCTGTGTGTGACCCCAGCCTTAAAGAACTAGACACTGTTGAAAAGTCTGTGGTAAACATATCTGGGTGCAAATTTCCTACATCTTTGATGGCAATAACAAAGTTGAAGTTTAAGTGTAATTATGTAGCGAACTGAGGGGATATTTAGAACACCCACATATCTGTTGAATTGTCCAAACAGTTAGGAGATGTATTTAAATAAATCCTGAACTGTGTTATGCTTTTTAATAGAACTGAATAGCTTTAAATGCAGACAAGTCTACTGAGGCTGATGGTTAATGTGCCTCTGTCATGTTCAACATTTCAAGGATCATATTTCAAAGAGAGTTTATTTTTAAATTGTGTTTCAATCTGCAGTTTAGAAAAATAAAAATCAGCAAATGGGGCTAAGTAAATATGATCACTTTTATCCTGTCAGTATTAATTTTCCAAACAATATTTGGAATAGTTTCATATTCTGTTTAAATTAAATACTTTCAGTCCTCTCAGTAAAAAGATAGCACAGCTTCTGAATATACACATTGCCTCCTTTTCCTCTCTGTTCTGCTGGTGTCTGCTTGCTTCACAAAGTCATGTCTAAGCATAACACTGTCTGTGCTTGTGAGCAGATCTTTGCTTTTAGCTCCTCCACAGTGAGGGCTGGAGAGGCAATAATAGCTGTGACTACTGCAGCTCATTCCTCAGGAACTTTAATTTTGAAAACGGAAATGGAAGTCAAAGATGTCTCTTTGTTACATGCAAGACATATGAATACAGGAGCTTGTTTAATAAAATAATTAAATCAATTACATAAATTTCAGTGCCTTGAATTCCTTTGAAAAATAAAAGTAATTAGATTTTGCATGCTATAATTTCCATAGGTAAAGCTGACATAATTTTGTCTCAGTTCTGGAAACCATCTTCCTTTTATGATATTTACACAGTTTAGTTAGTCTGTGCCGTGGTGGTGACTGTCATGCTTGGAGATTGTTTTATGTTGAAAAAAGAAACCAGTGGAGCTTTTTTATGTTTTCTGCTTTTTTTGGTGCTACATAAAGTGAGACTGTTGAAAGAGAAGTAAAACCAGACAAATTTTGTTTCTGTGTTTAATCAATCGGTAAATCTAAGGAAGCTGTTTTAACAGAAAAATCACACTTGACTTGTAAGGTAGTGCTTCTCATGTAGTCAGCACTTTATCGAGTAATGCTATGGCACAACTCCCAAAGGTGCAGTCGTGGGGAAACTCCTCCAGTGTTTCTTAGATCTAGCAGCAAGAGCAGCTCTTTCACCCAATATCTCAGGCTTGTCCAAATCCCATTTAGCGTTAAATGGAGTTCATGTCTAACAGGGAAGGAGATCTTGTTTCAGAGTATGATAAATGTCTCTAAGACTCGTTTGCCATATCTGTAGAAAAGAAACAATTCAAACATGGTGTTAGGGCACTATAAAATGAATGGCATTGCCATCCTCTACAGGCTGGCTACAGGGAAAGATGTTGTTTACATGGGAATATTTATGTGTTGTGTTTTCTTTTGCTGCTGGTAGCATTTTCTGATGACAAATTCTTTCTCTTTCTCATTTTGCTTTTCTATAACTTAGGTAGTTTTAAGAGTTGGGTTTCTGTTTTTCCACACACTCTATAACCTGTACAATATTGAGAAATAGACAGGGTGGTTTATCTGAATTTTACTAACATGAACATAAGCTGAATCATCTGGTTTGTACTTAAATGAACCAAAATTTATCTGTCACTAAGATTCACTGAATTAGTTAGTTTAGATTGATTTAGAGTTTTTTTTTAAAGCTCAAAGTATTAAAAAAGGAGGCAATCAATAAATACAATAGTGTTTAATGTACAACTATATCCCAAATATTCTGAGTTTTGTCATCATTGTGTACCAGACAAATCTTGTGTCTGTCATTGTAAATTTTAGATTGAAAGTTCTTCATGACAGGTTGATGGTGATTTGCCTGAGATTATAAAAATATTTTTTGGTTGGTTGGTTTGTTGGCTAGATTTTGAGGTTTTTTAGTACATTGGGAAAAACCTGCAAAGGTATCACTGAGAATTAATGCCAATCATAGCAATATTTGGGTATTCACTGCAACTTTTTAAATCTTATTATCAACCAATAAAATATTTACTCAAAGCACACCCAGGTCTTGTATTGTTGCAGAGAGCATTTCCAAAGTCTGTAATAAATTATGCCATGAGTCTGAAATTTTTCATATCCAAACCATGGCTGAGTTAAGCATGACTCTGAATGAAGTTGAAGCACAAACTAGACTGCTTCTCATGGAAAGTATTTTGATTGTTTTTTTGCAAGTAGAATTTAACCAAGTAAGAGGATGTCTTGCTTAAGGAAACTGTTAAGATATTCCTGGGTTCATTTTAATTCTTTTTCAAAATGTTTTATATGTTAGCTGTGGAAGAAACTTGTTTAGAGTATAAGCCTACAACTTATAGTCTGAGGTCTGGTCTGTATTACTTGTATTATGCACTCATGTAATATTTTATGACATTTCTAGATCAGAAACACATCACCATGAAGACAGTAAGACGTGTCTTTTCTCATATATCAAAACTTACTTGGGTTGCTGGTGTAATTTATACTGATAAGATACATGGTCTTACTTTACATATTCATTAAATGTATGTCTTGATAAAAGGAGATTTTTTTCCAATGGACATCAAGAGTTAATGAGTCCGAAAGCATTCTTCTCCTCTCTAGGTAAATAAATATATAATACTTGCAGAACCCATGGGATACCTTCCATTTGTTCTCTTCCCTGTCATTCAGGAGAATAACAGAAAGCTGTAGTAAGGGCCATAAAATTATATAAGTTTTAGGTTGTGCTGAATAAACCCTCCTTTCTTAGCAAATATCACAGAAAGATATTTGCCTGACCTTAATTATATTACTCCAAGCATAACTGCCATGACAATAAAGAGAGGGCAAGCACATCAATTATAAACCAGAAGAAACTACACTGACACAGAATTTCTACATGGAAAGCTGCCTGTACCAGCTCTTGCTCTGTGGGAGCCACTTCCCTAAGGCAAAGGATGGACCTCATGTTCATCAAAGTGCATGATCATGCCCTTAATTACTCCTGAAGCTGGACACATCAACAGCTTTGTACGTTATATTCTTCCCACAATACTTGCCAAAACCATGTGAAGTGGTGTTTAGTGGGAACTTCAAGTGCTTCGTTATCATACAAATGCTGTTGTTGAGTAGCTGCTAACTACGATTTTTACACGTTTGTTTTTTTGGTTTTTTTTTATTAACGGGAAGTTGTGTATAGAATACTATATTCAGTACAAAACATGATGTGGATTATACAGTTAGAAATGATTGCTATGTGCAGTGGACTTCCTGCATTCACAGAAACCAAAAATTTAATAACTGATCTGTTTAAAAGCCAAACAGACAAACCAAACCCAACAAAACTAGTGTGAAATTGCTGTGATATTTATTCAGGATGTATAGTCCTTACGAAGGACATTGCATAAATTTTCCTGGGCTTTGAAAAGCAACAGGACTGATTGCAGGTTAGTTAAACGTGTTTTTTTCCTACTTTATGATGAGGTGAAGGTTTTGATGACTGAAATGGTGCCTAAGCTAGTTTTCTTAATCCTGATACCTCTGTGTTCTTTTTGACTTTTAGTCTTTTTGTATAAGAGAAGAGATTGCAGGAATAGGATCTCTGGCAAAAAGCTTTGTTATAGCCAGGCTATAACAAGAGAGACTGTTTACAGAGAGAATCTGTTTACTAGTCCTTTAAGGCTCTTAGTAAAAGGAACATTGTGCTTAGCTGCATCATTATAAGCTAAAAGAGTTCTGTGATCCAAAATAGATTGAAAATTGTTTTTTTTCTGGTGCTGCAGCTTCGGATATTAAGATATCAGCATAATGTGCTTTAAAGTTTGCTTTAAAGCAAACTTTTTGCAGTCCTGTGAGAGAGAAAGTAGTGGGTTTTTGAGAGGTGTTGATGTGCAGCTCTACTTAGAAAGCATGTCTGCGTTCAGATGTTTATTGTTGAGCAACACTGAAGTGCACATTTTTACAATAAATCCTAGTTATGCCTTTATTCTTTTAAATAGGTAATTCATTCCTGTTTTTCAATGATGCTGTATAGAGAAATCTTAATTGCAATTTGGATATGGTTAATACATGAAAGGATATCCAACGTGCATTTCTGTAAGGAGGGACAGAATACATGAAAAGTTAAATTTAAGTGATAGTATATATCTGCTAAATATATGTCACCTTGCTGGAAGAATTTAAGAGAAACACAAATGAAGCTTATGCCTGGCTTGTTGGTGCTTGAGAGCTGTGCATTTCCACACTAACTAATTGGAAATACTGGTTGTACAACTCAGGGTAGCTGTTGCAGCACTATATATGAAGGATACTCAGAAGCTGGAGTCTTCCACTGTGTGATATTCCCCAACTTGCAATTCTGACATCTCCCAGCCTAGGCAAGAGGAACAGACTAGGCAGCATGCTAATGACCTCCTTGAGTTATAATTAGGCTGTCTTAATATTTCATTGATGTAGCCAACATGCTGTTTCATTTTGATGCAGCTCTGATGTGCTTATGTTTGTGATATCCAAGGAGGCAACAAATACATGCCAAAACCCAAGAGTGAATGTGGGAATAATTTAAGTAATGCAAGACTTGCACCACTGGAACCATAGAGTAGCTTTTTATGCTCGTCATTACCAAGCCCCACTATTTAGATATTTTGATGCCTTTCTGTGATGCTTGTATTTTTCCCCCTGGAATAAATCAAAAAGGATGAATTCTCCAATCCCATTCCCACCAGTACAAAGTGGCATAACTGCTTGCTGGGTTTTATTCTTCCCTCAGCACCTACTAATGGCCAATTGGAGACAAGGTAGTGGGCTGTGAGGTCTTGTTGGTCTGAACCAAAGTAACTGTTATGATCCTGACAGGTGTTACTTTTCCACCCTGATAAAACTTGCCTTATTGTGAAGGTTTTCCTCAGAAAAGTTGCAAGATCATTTGGGGACATGACTGTATTGACCCTGTTCATCCATGTATTTGGTACAGTCCTTACTTCCTCAGAGGAAGATAAGATTGATAGATTTTTGTATGGAATAATTTCCACGTTCCCATTTTTCATGTGTCTAAAAAGTTTACATTTGTGTATCAGGATTCCAGAGGCAGACTGAATTGAGAGGTACTTCCCTGGGCTGGGATAAAGCTCCACATGGGAATGCCATTTTAGTTCAGATGATGACAAATGGGATACATCCATCACAGGTATGAATAAATTTAGAACTGATTTCTGGGGAGATGATTTACTATGCATCATTTCCTGAACAGTCAGTATAATTGTCCAAGGTAAAATTGTGTCCTATTTGTCTAGTTCAATGGTGGTTTTTATTGTTTATTCTAAGTTAATGAGAAGAGAGCCATCTTAGAAACAGGTTTATTTTGGCTAAGGAGTTAGTGAAAAAGTTTTACCTTTCACTGTTGTCAGGCTGCTCCTCCGTGCAGGAAAAAAAAAAGCTCAATGGAAAGAATCTATAGGTCAGATAGATCAGGAACTGTTTTCATGTAGTGATAGTACAGAAATATCTTGGTGGATAATACTGACCTCCTAGAAAGGTGATGATGTGTTTTTGTTCAGTGTGTGTCCTGATGGTGAAGCAGTCACTGATTTTATTCTTTGTTACATTAATATCTATCACTAGCAAACTCCAGACAACTGCAAAACTGCAAAAATAAGTTGAATGTGTTTCTGATTTTGTTCTAATTTGCTGAAGCATGTGTGTTTATTGTTCAAAAAAACATAAAAATGAGGGGTTCAGGGGAAGGAGGTGTTTTACTGGAGTTCTTCTGCATATCCAGAATTACTTAGATGGTCAGAGATTTGCCAAGAGTAATCATTCCATGATGAGATATTTTTCTTTAGGAATTAGACGGCACTGCTTGGTCCAAATTCCCGCTTGAACTTATGTTAATCACATTATATAGAGACCTATCATTCTCAGTATGTACTTTAAATTAGATTTCTTGCTAGTCTTTGTTAGGTTTGAATTAAGAGTTTTTACCTTTTTTGTGTCTACTGAGAAATGCTGCTTCACCTTATTTATAAGCCTTGCCTCACTGAATAATTTTTTGCTTGTATCTGCTGGCTGTTAGGGAGCAAACCAACTCTGATTTTTGTTACTCTCAATAATTCAAGTAAATTAGGGAATGGAGCTTCTTTCGTTATCTTACTGAGAAACAGCTTCCCAAGTTTTCTTATTGTTTGTCATCAGTTTGTATTTTGAATCTTTCCAGATTATCAACATCTATAAAATGTGGGAAATAATGGCTTTGTTAATATTGTATGCAATACAAACCCACTTTCCTCCTTCTCAAGAGAGTACTCCTTAATGTTGTCTGGCCTTGCTGTTCTTTTTTTTCTGATTGTTTCTCTCCTGTACACAGGGTTTTTGTTTTAAAGTAAAAACAAAGCAAATGAAAGAAAAAACATCTGACAATAACTGATGGAGAAGCTCTGTTCTAATTGTATGGGAACACTCTCTACCCACATAACCAACACTTTTTAATAATGATTATTTGGGGTGATGTAAGCTAACCTGGTTTTCCTTCTTTTAAATGGTGTAAGAACATTCCCATTGCCTGTAGCTAGGAAAGCAGTAAGTAAGAACAAGAGAATAGTCCTTAAATTTTATGGGACTGTTGCTTTTTAATTCAAGAATAAAAGCATTAACTTGGAAAGTGTTGGCTAGACAAGGCCTGTAATCAAACAATAAGCAATAAAAAAACCACATTTTAAATAACTATATGTGTCATTATTACTTGTTCTGTCCAATAAGTGACACTTGCATCTTTTTTGAAAAGACAGCATGTAATCCTGCAAGTTGATTATCTGTTAGACTACATGTGCCCAAGGAAAGGATGAGTAGCATATTTACTCATGGATATTCTGTATGCTTCAGGTGGTGATATTTTTTAAAGTATTTTTTAGGAAGAAGACATATATGACCTTTCTTGCACATAAATGGACACTGCTACCTCTGTTTAGCTGCCACGGACTTTCGTTAAAGGACAACTTAAATCACAAATATTACTCAAGTACTTTAAAAATATTATAAAGGAGATAGACAGTTTTTTGGTTCAAAATATTTACTCAGGTTTCAAATAATTAAAAAAAACAAACCAACACACAAACTCACAAGACTTTGAGATGAACTTCCTTCAATGCTATTCAAAGGTATTGGATCAAAAATTGTTCTATAGATTGAGTTGCTAAAAACTGGGAAGTAAACTATAGGAATGCCTAGAAAATTTTCACTTGAAAGGTATTCTGAGAGGGATTTGTATTTTCATAAATTTATATGGAAAATGGATACATACTGGGATGAGCTAGCAGTGTGGCCAAGAAGGCACAACACGTCCCGGCTTGTGTCAGTAACAGCGCAGGCAGCAGGATCAGGGACATCATCACACCCATCCTGGGCTCTGGTGAGTGCACCTCGAGTGCTGTGTCCAGCTCTGGGCCCCTCACTACAGGAAAAACATTGAGGTGCTGGAGCGTGTCCAGAGAAGGGCAGTGGAGCTGGTGAACGGTCTAGAACATAAATCCTGTGAGGAACAGCTGAGGGAGCTGGGGGTGTTTATCTTGGAGAAAATGAGTGTAGGTAAATTAATCTCCTTTTACATATTTGACAAAAAAACACCTATTGGTTTTGGAGTCTGCAGTGCAGAGTAAGGAAATAGTTATAATCTGTTAGAATAATCAAAAGCAGCCCATGGAGTTCATTGCAAATAATATTTTAAAATAGATTGGAAGTGCTAATGTATTATGCTTGCTGCAATTACTGAAGAGAGAACTTTATTCTTTTGGGAAAAGAAAGGGAAAATGAAATAGCTTTGAAAGGGTTGTTGGTTTAGATGAGAAATGACAGGAGACACATTAGATAAAAAAGGCTTACATTTTTGTTTCTGAAATGAGAAAATAGTTCTCAATAAATGTTGAGAAAATTCATAAAGTATGGTCCATATCTCACCATGACCAGATTTGACCAATTCATTTGGGCTGCATAAAACCATAGTGTAATCTAGAAAGAAGTACTGTCTTAGCAAAATAGAGTGTTGGAGTAGCAGACAAGGTGGTAGTCTAGGCAGTTACCACCTTTGTGATGTGTAGAGTTGGACAATTTGACATTTTCTATATTTTCTGAAGTCTTCTAAAATGCAATCTAAAAGCTGCAGATCCATAGACCTGGGTAAGAGCAGAGAGAGAGTTTGTCAGGGGAGAGCCATCCTGTGGCTTCCCGTCTTCCAGGCCAGGAAACTGAGGAGGTTGGCAACAAGAGTGAAGGTACCAAAGTACTGTATCTTGAACTGTTTAAATGACTGGACTTATGTGTGGTTACATAATGTGCAATTGTATTGTATTAATATGGTACATTTGTATTTCAGTGTACAGTGCCTGTACAATGGCAGCGCTTGTGTCTGCCACATGAGGAACACAACAAACAGGGATTTTCTTGTTCTTTTTTTGTTTTTTGATGCTGGTTTCTAAAAGTACTTTGTAAAGTACTTTCTGCACACTCTCTCAGCCGGACTTCCCTCTTTCAGCTGCTGAACTGTTGCACTGAGTCTCGTGTGGGTACAACAACAATTCCCTCATGCTTTCTAACCAACTGGTGCAGGGGGGGCTGAGCATTAATTAATGTTGTTATAAGTAATAGGGAGGAAAAAAAGATCACAGGGGGACAACAGAGTAAAAAAATAGACTGTTTATCAGTAATTGTGTACTTTGCCTTTTATAAGCTCTGCTATTTTTAAACTGAGTGTAATTATAAGAATAACTCAGAGGTAAAAGAGGAAATGTTTTGCTTGCTTTTGCTGATAAAGGTTTGCTGTATTCAATATTCCTCAGAATCCTAGTTTAAGGGGGAAAAGAAAACTCTTTTCATTTTTACTGGTTTTATAATGAAATACCTGTGGCAGTCCCAGGTAATAACAAGCCCATGCTTTAGTGCCAGCAGAAGTGTGAGACTCTCTGAATGGCGAAGAGGTAAAAGTTAAGTACTGTTTTTCATTGCTTCACTCACAGTAAGGACTGCCAGAAATTCCAGAGAGCTGTGCTTTCAGAAATGGAGCACAAGGTACTTTCTGGAAGCAAAACTTCCTTGTGAAATCCCACCTTGGGCAAATAAAACATTAGGTCTATTTGATAAAAATATTCAAAAGTCAACAATAGGCAAAGAGAAGCTTCACTGTTGGGAAAAAAAAAAAATATATATATATATAATGCCTCAGGTGGTCAAAAGAGCTTAATTTTTTTGTTTACAAGCATAAATATAACTTTAAGTGTGTACATATTTTTTTCTATTAGTTTAAGGACCAGGAAAATTCACACATATAGTCTGACAGTATTTTGAGACTCTTTCTTCCCTAAATGAGGATTTGACCCTTTAAGCTGCAAGTTTGTCTTGCATAAATAACTTTGAATGCAGATTTTATTTTAAGGAAGACTGACTTTTCTCAAATGTTCATAATAGTTTTGTTTAGATACTTGACATTGGTAAAAAACTCATTGAATCAAAACCTTTAGAATGTCTGGAGAAAAAAATCCTATTACATCATCAAATATGTTCTTCTGCTTTTTCTCAGAGAGAGTATATTGAGATTAAACTGTTGTTCATCTTGATCTTATCCAAAGGGTTGGGGTGATCTAAACATAATAGCTTAGATTTTGAAGGTTTCAGTGGGATATAAACACATCATTCTGACCATCTGTAATAATTTAATTACAGGGAGCTTTCTGAATCACGGGTAAATGTCTTCCAAGAAAATTATGGGTGAATATTATTGTATTGGATGTGAAAATGAAAAGGCCATTTGAGAAGATAAATACTTTTTTTTTCAAGGTTTGATTCTGTTACCTACATTTACAAATCATAAAAGTAAAGCTTATTCAAATTAATATTGTGACAAAAACACAATGACATTGCAGTATTAACGTAAAAAAGGGAAAAGTTCATTTTATGGAATGATGTGAAATAAGGTCTCATATTTGCGAACGGCAGATATGCACAAATTTTAGTCAGTTCCAAATGCTACCTCTTATTCCACTTTGTTAAATTATGCAGTAGACATATTAATTAATTAATTGCAATATCAAGGCCCACTGGTTGATACCTTTTGCTTGTCTTTCTATCCTTTCTGGTGAAGGAGGCTGTGCTATAGCTGCAAAAGTCACCCATGCTGTATTAAATTGTAAAATGTAGTGATGCATATGTAACCTTAGATTCCATAGTGAAAAACATGTGCTTGTGTCGCCTTCCTGTTGCTATGTACTGCACTTTTTGGGACATAATTTCAAATTGGCTAAAATCCAGGCTTACTACAGAGTCAGTCACAACTGTGAAGCTGATGTTAAACCATTAGGATCAGCCACAGGAGGGACTCTGAGGATTTCTTTACTCTTGGAGAAAGAATAGGAAGGCGGTACCCGGGTATATTGTCAGTGTTGTAATACGGGCACTTAGATAAAATGTAACATCTGGCTGATTACCAAGCAGTTCGTTGTGCAGGTGCAGAGTTATTTTAGCACTGCAATTATGCCAGGTTTTATTATTATCTTTATACTCCATTTAATTCTAAAACAAGAACGTTTGTGAGAACCTTACTAAATTAACTTTGCGGAAGAACATGGATTTGTAGGATAGCTTGCAGGTTCTGTTCATTTTTACTCCGTGTTGTGTATAGTGTTGCAGCATTACCACTGGGTAGTGTTTTTAATTTAAAAAAAATAAAAAAAAACAAACCAAAAAAACCACTCATTTGTCAGTATGGTTTTAAGAAATCCTTTAAAATAGTGTAAATGGGTACTTTGAGCCTCTGTATCTGTGTGTACAATAATACATATCTCACTGACCTTCCTTAAAAGCAGAGTACTGCCACAAGCTTTGCCTGAGCTTATGTATGGCCTTATGGTCTTCTGCGGTAAAGGACACAATTATTTCTGATGCAGAGTGGCAGAATCTTGCCATTGGAAATGAAATCAGTATCATCTCTTCTTTGCTTGCTGAGATGTTCCCTTTGACATTGATCTTTACACTTCACTGCAGCAGAAAAATGGCAAAGGCTACAGCAGGAGGAAATGTCCCTTGACGGCTTTTGAGCAAGCCTGGATATATGACACTGGTTTAAGAGTTGGGTTCAGAAGTGAAGGGCTCTGTTTCTCACATACACACACACTCCCTCAAGGCTGTGGTGACTGGGTGCTTTGCTGAGCTACAAATGTTTTCCAAAAACCTGAAGGGCAGGGAGAAGCAGCAGCAGCAGCAGCTCTATCATTACTAAGTCAAATCAAGTGGCCTGGTTTTCTGTGCTCGGTGTCATGTAGAAGATAGGGCCAGTTCTGTGTCTGGTTAAAATTGTTTGTGGGATTCTCTTGATGTCTTCCAATACCTATTGATATATTGATATATTTCCTTTTTTTTTTTTTTTTTTTTTTTTTTGGATAATTCTAATTAGGATGAAAAGTAATTCTGCAGGACTTGTACTTTCCTTCTGTCAAAACCAGTCTCTTCGCCACCATTCTCACAGACACAATAGCCAGATATCTTACCAAACCAAGCTGGCAGAATAGCTTTTTTGGTTTTAAATTTCAATAAAGTTTATAAGATGGAAGAACTTTAGATTAATTCTGAATGCAGAAAGCAGCAAATATTTGCTTTAGCACTAGGTATTCCTTGTACTTCTCTTACCCTTGCGCCATCCTTTCCAAACTTTGCATCATGCACTTGACACTTGGAAAGTCTGGGGAAAATGATGGATGGGATGTCTGTGGTACAGAATAAAAGATACAGAGGTTTCAAGGGCGGGACTGTTTTAAGGTCTGAAAAGGTTAGGGGAAAAACCTGCAACTCCAGTGCTGTACTAAAGGTCAGGTGAGGCTGGGTTGTTTCAGAACATTTTGAAAATGGCTGATGTTGAGGGTTGGAGATTGTTTGTCTTGTTCTGTTTTCGTTTTGTGTGTGTGTATGTGTGTGTGTGTTTGTTCTGTTAGGGGGATTTTTAAAGATAATTTAAACATATTTTTAATGAAATATATTATTAAATGGGCAAATCTGCCCTTCAAAGTTTAAGGGATCACATTACTGTTTAGCAAGAAGCTCACTTCAAAACATAACTGGCTGCTGAACAATAATAGAAGACTAAAAAAAAACTGAGTGTAGATGAGAAATGAATGGTTGTATTTAAACTTTTTTGAAAATTGGTGTCAATGGTCTAAACTAAACTGGAGAGCACAAAAAGCTCTTGAGACTTTCCTGGTGGCTTGCAGCTCAAATGTCAGTCAGTCTATGCAGTGAACTGGTTCCACAAGATCTTTTTTACTTTGAATTCTATCTGATTTCAAGTTTTGTTATTCACGTCTCATACATCTTCATAACATCCAAGACAGAAGATGTATTTGGAGCCAGGAATTGAAATCAATGCATTTTCTTTGAAAAATGTAGTAGAAATGAGCGTGGTAACTCTTTTAACCTGATTCTTGAGGATGTTTTGTTTCCTGACCACTTTGATAAAGGGTTTTTTTAAAATTAATTTTCAGTTATTTTTAGCAGCTATGTCTTTAATAACAATAAGAAATTGCTTGGATAACTGTGGAAAATGAAAACAGGACCTTTGGTCATTGAGACTGCTTCAGTGCTGGCTGAATGCTGCAGGTAGAGAAATATGGCAACAAGAATCAGCAGTGAGAGTGAGAGAGGAGTTTGGTAAAAACATTTGACTTATCTTTATCCTGAGTAACATAAACCTTGGCTTACTTGTATTAGTTTTTCTTGTCTACCTTCCAGTGTTTTTACTCAGTATGTGAGCTCATATTTTACCTCCTGTTACTTATTGACCACTTCCAATTGCCTTAATTCATGCCTATCCTTCTCTATTTAACTAAGATTACCAACATGTTTTGTTCCCATCACTCTTAGCAGTTTTAATTGGCTATTCTATCAATTTCAACATTGTACCTGGTATTATTTTAGAGTGTACTTTGTTTGTGAAGCATTGTAGGGACAGGAAGCTGAATATACTGACTTTTTGTGGTAGTCTGTGATTAAATGGAAAAAAGCCTTGAAATATCTATTTCAATGGAATGTAAAATCCATAGTGGCAGTATGCATTTGGATTCATATGAGGCTTTGTGGCTTATTTTCCAATATAACACTATTAAAAAGATGGTCAGCTGAAATTTAGATTGGCTGAACTCAGCAGTTATTGGGCACAGAGAGTTTAAAAAGAATGTTCCTTGAGAGGAACACAATTGTTTAATTGAAAACAAGGTGAACTATTAAAATCTTCATTCACTTTTTCTCACAGTACTTCAGTGGAGGTTATATATAGATAAGTCCATTAAATCACCTCAGGGAATGTCTAAAGAAACAAAAGAATGATCAGTAGGCAGTGGCACTCTGCTTCATGAACTTTTCCAGGCAACAAGTTAAAATTAGTTCAAAACGTGGAGTTTTTTTATACTTATCTTGGCATACTCTCTTCTGTCTGTGAGGGGAAAAGAACATGGAAATAGAAGATAAATCTCCTCATTATACCTGTGAAGTGGGGAGAAAGTTAATGGTCTTATCCAATTTGTATTCCATAATGTGGTCCAAACTGTCCAGTGTCTTTTTTCAGAGTAGTGTGCTAATGTCTCTTTAGAATCCATTTGAGAATCTAGCTGGAGACAAATGAGGCTCAAGTGAAGATAGGAGGTTCTGCACCCAGCCATGGTGCTGAATATGTATTTCATTGTTTGTCTTCAAGTGAAGGAAGTATAAGAATGGGAATTGGCTGATTGGAGGGTCCATGTGTGCTGTGGTACATAGAATTATAGAACTGTTCAGGCTGGAAAAGACCTCTGCAATCATGGAGCGCTACTGTTAACCCAGCACTGCCAAGTCCTCTGCTAAACCATGTCCCCAAGTGCCACGTCAACACATTTTTTTAAATACCTTCAGGAATCGTGACTCAACCACTTCCCTGGGCAGTCTGATCCAATGCTTGACAACACACTTCAGTGAAGAAATTTTTCCAAATATCAAAGCTAACATCCTCTGGTGCAACTTGAGGCTGTTCCCTTTTATCCTATCATTTGTAATTTGGAAGAAGAGACTGACACCCACAATAGAGATAAATGACTAAAAATATGTTGTATATAAACATACGATAAATGAAGACATAGGCATGGCAGTGTTTTATGGCTGGACTCAGTGTTCTTAAAGGTCTTTTCCAATCTAAATTATTCTATTTTACGTGGAATCAGGTCCTTAACCCTTTTTCAGTGTAGACGGTGTCTTGCTTTGTGAATAGCCTAGTTATGTCCCTTGAGGAAGAGAAATGGTGTTTGTCAGAGTGGCAAAATCTAGTTCCTGGAATCCAAACCCATGACATATCTTGTTTACTTTATCACTGCTTCCTTTTGTAATTGATCTGAAAGTTCAGCTGTTGCAGAAAAATGACAAATGGTTGGTGCCCTGTATCTGTGGAAACTATCTGGGAGCTATTGTAAAGGCTGGCAAGGATTTAGCTGGTAAAGATGTAATCTCATGAATGGCAGAGCAATTGCAATCTGAGAGGTAGGATGGAGGTCTTAAAAAAATAAAAGAAACATTACAGGCTGCTTGATGAAATCAGATAAAGCTGTGATTTATTTCATATGGAAAAGAGTAAGATTCTGATGTTTGTTCTTGGCTGTAGGTTTGCTGAAACATTTTCAAACTCCGATTTTTTACCTTGGAGTCTGGTGATTCTTGAGAGCTGTGTCTGAAATTAAACATATTGGATGGTTCCTCCGTCCTGCCCTCTTACAGCATTTAGAGGAAAGGTAAATGAGAGTGCAGTAAAGGTCACATTTTAATTTTGCCCTCAAGTGTCAGGCTCTCCTGAGAAATACCATTTATACAAGTAGGAAGTGTTCTATATGTTAAAAATTGTTTCATGAAAAATTTCATCCTGAATTTTAAGAAAAATTTAATGAACTCAGATGATCTGAATTCAGCTACTCCCTTCATGGAGCAGCTGCAAGTGGAAGTATGATCTCAAGTTATATTTAAGCAAACTCACTTAAGCACTAGAAGGATGTAAAAGCAACCCCAAATGAAAGTTAAAACCAAAACCAACAACAAAAAAAAGCCCTGCAACATCTCAGCACAAAAAAAGCTATATGTTGTCACCAAAAAACATTTCTTTGGCTGAGCAAGGAGCTATGAACTAGTGTATTTAAATGGTTTTACCTAAACAATGAAAAGACAGATTTAAGAAAGAAACCTAAGACAGAAAGGAGAAAGAAATTAAGGCACCAGTAGGATGGGTGTTCTCTACAAAACAGAGCTTTTTTTGAAAGTAGTCATACAAAGCACAGGAAATGGCCCACAGCCTTTAGGAACTGCTGTTTGGAGTGTTTCTCAGGTTCCTGACTGGACCTTGGTTTCCAGCTGGGTTTGATGGGAGAGACTGAAAACCCAGGGAAGTTACAGCATTGATCGGTGACTTTGTACACAAGGTCCTCTCTATGAACAGACATCAGTGAGTGTGGAAGGTGAGGCTCAGTCCCACTGGAATGTGATAGACATAAATCCAGTTTAAATGTGCTTTAAACACTTAAGAGCCTGTCTCACAGGTTTCCTATGGATTCCTTATTTCAGCTGAAATTGGATGCTGGTTTGCATCTGAGGCACTGGGATAAGGGATTGTCATTAATATCTCCCTAGACATTTAGAATTAGCCACTAAAAGCCTGAAAATTTCTAAAGCATTAAGCAGTTACCATTGCTGTTGGAGACTCCACATTTCTGCATTTAATTCTGAAAGTTACTGAGTATTTAATCATTGTGGTGCATGGCATGGAGGTGGGCATTTCAAACAAAGTATCGACTGAACATATTTTGAAATCTGTTTGCAAAGCTATCTCTGTTCAGAGCAAAAGGAGATACCACCCATTCCAAAAAGACTACATGGGCATTTTAGAATCTTAAAAGACATAACTGAAAATAACATTTCATTTAAAAAAAGAATAATCTCGTTTAAAAATAAAGCTCTTTGATGTAAAACTAAATTAAATAGATAAATCTTTCTACCAGAACAGGGCAAAGAGAAAGCATGTTTTATTCATGTAACAAGCTGCTATTTTACATTGATGCAAATAAAACTACATGTGAACTAACAGCTGCTCTCCAACAGATTGCTGCATCTCACATTCTGCAAAGGGAGCACAGCTGGAGAAATCTGCAGAACATTTTAATCTGTAAATCAAACACAAACTAGGAAAGCATATAGTGTACTTGTAATAGCATCAATGTTTGCAAAGGGTTTCCCCATGCTGTATGTAAGGAAAATTGTTTCTCTTTTTAGGCTGTCTTCTGCAAAGTATCCAGCCAACCACTAATTTCCAAGGTATTCATTCTTACCTCAAGCACTTCACTGTCTGTCAATGCCTTGCAGATGTTTTACTGGGATTAAGCAGGTTTACATTTTCTCTGACAGAATATGAGCAGGAATACCATTTTTACTTGAGTGTTGTGTTCTTCCTTTGAGTAAGGTGGTGATCTAGGGTGGACAACAGGTACCCAAAGAAATCCTTATGTCATCTCTAAGAGAGGACATTTCAAGTCTGTCAAGTAAGTTTGCAGCTTCTTTTGTTATTTGAGAAGACAAAATTCTTTCTTCCAGTACATAGTTCAGACATTTGAGGAAAACCATGAAGCCTGGATGTGTTTCTAAAGGGGTGAGGAAGAATTAACTATAGCCTAATAATTTACTTAATCTTAAAATAGTCAATAACATCTTTTGCCTTGAGTAAATAAAACCTGAAAATCATTGAGTAATAAAGTGGGAAATAGACGCCTGTAGTACCTACCTTATTGTTTTTTCATCCTACCCCCAATAATCACTTGTCACAAGAGAGGGGTACAACTGTCGCTCATCCACCCTGACCATGGTGCTCTGTGTCAGTGTGACCATTTTCACTGGCAGCTGCTACTTGGTAAGCTGAGCCAGGAGCCAGCATGGGAGATTATGAGAAGGGAGTTGTCTTAAGTGGTTGAATGTGTAAACTTCAGAGGTCGATAGACTTGTAGGTAAAGAGTAAGTGTAAGTGTATTAAGCTTTGTACACCGGATAAGTATTTGTGGAGTTGTTGAGGGCAGAATGGACTGAAGAGTAAAAACATAGCAATTCTTTATGGAAAAAGAAACTACAAATCCAAACCATTCGGCTGTTTTTCTGAGCTGGACTCTTCATCATGTTATGCTCTAACAGAAAACACAGGTAAAATTTGCATATAAGATACACTATAAATGAAATGTGAAGTGTTCTGTTTGAAGGGTTGGAAATCACTGCATTGTTTACAGCAGTGAACTCCCTGGCTGGATGTTGATTATGGTTAAATATTTACATAACTCCCAGCAGCATTTAACAGCTTTGACTGAAAGAAAATGATCTTTTTAGTGATTTGAAGGATTTACCTTTCATTGTTTGTTTTCAGTTTTATGGGGTTTGGAGCTGGGTTTTGTTTTGTTTTGTTGGGGTTTGGTTAGTTGGTTGGTCTTTGTTGTTGTTGTGTGGGGTTGGTTGGTTGGGGTTTTTTGCTTGTTTTTCTTTTGGTTTTAGTTTTCTTAATATACCAGTAACATCTAGCTTTTTGTACCTTGAAATGCTTGTTTTCATTTTATAGATCAGTGCTCTAAGTGCTTGTAAGTGCTGAGGGGGCCTGATTCATCAGAGCATCCTAACAGGTACATGTAAGCTTTGCTGCCTCAGGAATATTGCATAGAAAACTATAAACCTATTTAGTTCAAACAGTTCAAAAAGTGTTATTGAAGTCAGTGTCTGATGACCAGGTCTAGTTCTTTCCCATGAACCAGAAATTATTTCTCTCATCATCATGGAGTGAAACAATTACTTTTGTCCTTTGCAGTTTGGTTAGTGGCTCTGACACTGTGGCAGTTCATTCCTTTGATTGCTTTGGCGTGCATTAATTTCTTATAAATAATATTTATTTTATGTATATGCCTGGTAACTTCTATGCTTCCATATCAAGTAGAGAGATGGAAAATTCCTCTATGGAAACAGCCATTAACATGATTATAAAGCTACATATTCTGGAATGTAGCTTTTTGGGAAATGGAGATACGTCAAGAAATTTTTCCAGCAAAATAAAAATTACTAATGGGATGAAAATTAAAATTTCTCCAATAGTGGAAGAGAGTGTGTATTTGCTGGATGTGTTTCATTTGTCATTAGGGGCTTGTTCTTTTCTAACTTCTTTAACTTGTAATGAAACTTTTATTGCTTAAATACTGCTTTAATTTCCGGTTAAAACAAAGCAAGTACAGCTGTAATGAAGCTTTATCTGCAAAGAGTGGTTTTGAGTCATAAATTTCTTTTATTGGAGGTAGTGCAACTTATTTTTTATTTTACTGTGCCACACTTTTATCTACATTAAAAACAATCTGATCTGTAATATTTCATGTTCAGGCATTGCTTCCTGAATAACAGACTAACTCTGTTATTAAAGAGAACAGCTGAAGCATATAAAAAAGAAGCCTAGAAAGGCAACCACTATGGAAAAATATTAGCAGTTTTTATAGGCACATTAAACTAGATACAGATAAATTGCTTTGGTTTTCCCCTACATAGATTAGAGCTTTCAATTCTAAGGGTATCAAAACCCAAGATGAAACATGCTAGCAATAATAGTGGAGTATATAAAAGCCATTTAAATGCTCAAAACTTATGATACTTATGATGTGTTCCCTGACTCTACTTTTATATAAAATAATTCCAACTTTGACTTTAAAAAGTGACTAGGAAAATCTTAATTTAAATGATCTAGACTTGTTAAATTGGAATTACTTAGGCTGATTACATTGCAACTGGCTGTACTTGTTGTAGCTCTGAACTCCCAGAAATGGAAATGGAAAAGCCCTATACTGCTTTACTAGGCATTCTAACATTGTTATGGCTTGTGTTTATTATGAGCTCTCTTAGTCACAGAGAGTGCAATATATTTTCATCCCATTTAATTCTGGGGAAAGAGAAAAGGGAAATGATGTCTGATACTGAAGCAGCTTTCAGCCATAAGAGAGAAATGAAAGGTGCAATTTTTTGTGAATCAGTCAGTTAAGTAGTTGCCAAATGCAGATAGTGAGTTGAGTGTTTGGAGTGTGAGTTTTTGTTTCTGATTTGCATATAAGTTTGTTTGTTTGTTTAGGGTTTTTCAATTTGACCTTGCAACCAAGTTTATGGTGTCTGAAGCAACATCCCAATTATTTATTAAGTAAATATTGCAATACCATGCAACACTATTATTTTGCAGTCAAAATTGAGTACTGTACCATCCTCCTTTTCACAGTCAGAACAATAGATACATTATTTTTAAAACAATTCATTCAATGCAGATTCCTTCTGGAGGATGAAGATAATTTCATGTTGACATTGAAGAGACATGCTTGATCAGAAATGAAAAATAGAACAAAATAATTTTTCATCAAGCTAGTCTTTGTTTTTAAGGTGACATTTTATTTCAAGATAAAAATTGAAGGCTATTAGAGTAAAAGAATAACCGGCTTATTTTGGTACTGCCAGGGAAAGCAAAATTGTTTCAGAAGTTAAAGCTGAAGAGGTATAACAGCGGTGAGGTAACTTGATATCTTACTCAGGCAAATGTGTAATTATTACATTCTGACTTCATTTTGAACAGTTTATTCATCACAGTCTGCCTCACATTTTGATGCAAGATGGAGGATTTTTCTGCTCAGATTTTACGGGACAAAGCAGAAGGATGTCTTAAAAACAAAATGGAAATAAACATTTGTGATACTTAACTGAGTTGAAGCTACCTTCAAAGGGCACAGTGCAGCTCTCTTAAAATTAATTAAAAAAAACCAAAAAACAACACAGGATAACTTTTCTAGATTCACCTCATAGCCATCCCAATGCATAGAAAGCAAATCATTAATTTTGTATTTGTAGCTTGCTTTGAGACACATTAAAGGGTTTTGAGATATTTCTAGGGGTAATAGAAATACCCCTATTTCTATTAAAAATTAAAATTAAAAAACAGAGATTTATTCTGAAAGCAGGCCCATACATTTATTTTAAGTTTTCATGTTTTTTTCATGTTATAAGAACATATGAAAATATTAAAAGGAACTGAACGATGCATCTTGCACATCTGTAGTGCAAGTAGACAACAAAAAGAGGGTTATTATTCTACACAAGCAACTTTTTAAAGTTTAGCTCCATCCAGTAGATAACAGACATGTGAGATAATCTTCTGGAGGAAGATCAAATCAATGCTTCAAATGAAAAAAAAAAAAGGTGTTTCTACCTCCTTTTCTTAACAACCCAGCCCCAAGACAGTCCCAACCAACAACTCCAAGAACCCCAAGAGCTTGTCTGTGACTCAGACCAATGAGATTGGGATTCAACCCACTGCAGAAGGTTTAGTTTCTAGGTACTGTGTACGAAGAGAATGAGTGAATCACTGGTTTATGTCATGCAAATGGAGCTGCAGGTGCTTTCCAGAAGGCATTGTGTGATGTGCTTCCATGAGTTTCCTTGGAAAGTAGGAAACTTCAGGGTGCTCCCACAAGACTTGTTTTGGGGAATGTACAGCACTGACATTACAGGATGATAAAAGACATGGCAAGAGCTGGGTGTGCACTACATGTGCTCACAAAAGCATGGAACATACGGTACTAACAGAGGCTTGTGTCTCACTGCAAGCAAACCTTATTTAAAATTTGATACCTAGGAGAGAGACAAGAGCATCTGGGTTTGCACTTGTAATAATGTATTAAGCAGGAGTGAGAGTAAAAAAAAGAGCAACAATAACAACCTCCAGTTAAAATATATTAGTGTAATTAAAGGACATGAATTATAAATATACAGCATGGTAAAGTGTAAGAGGACAAAAAACCTCATAGGCCCTCCAGAGGCAGTGTTGGCATAATTGTAAGTACAGACATCATGTTTTATCATGGTTAATGTTCTAGATATAAAAGAATCATAGGCTATAAGAGAAGGGCAGGGTGACCTCATTTATTTTGTGATTACCAGTTGTCCTGAGATAGGTGGATTTATTGGTTTTTTTGAAAATGTTAATAGAGTTTGGACTTTCCAGCTTCACCCTGTCTGAATGAAACAGATATGTACAAAGAGGTTGATGCATTATTGTTTTTAAATAAAAACTGGAAGATGAAATGTGTTTTCAACCTATTTCAACTTTTTTCCCTTCACCACCACTTTGCCAGAAAACAGGAAAGCTGACCATGTCAAGGTGTCCTTTATATCTAACGATATTCTGTGCTTCCTTCATTGGAGGATCATAACTTATCAGAGAATTAAAGAATGAAGTTACACGCTGTATATAATTCCCATTTATTCCTTTTTTTTCCCCCAAGTTGTCTTTTACTGTCATTACCCTAAATTAACTTTCTTTAATTTTTTATTACTATATATCTTGCTTAATCAAGACAATGGCTACCCACAAGAGATTGTAATGTTAGATGAATCTACTAGATTATATGATATCATATTATATTATATCATATTTACATGAATTCTTATACCAATACATGATATTTTTATTTGGAGTAAGCATCTGGCATAAAGCCAGAAAAACACTGCCAAAACAAGTGTCATTCTAATAGGGTGCCAGAGCAATTTCTTCACAGATTGATTTCCTTTTTTCTAGCTTTTTATCTTTCATTTATCTCCTATTTTGATTAGGTTCTTCTAGTTACAATTTCCCTGTTGTCTTCTTTGCAGAATATAAGATAAACATTCAAAATAAACTTCTGAAGTCTTATTGCTGTGCTGGAGGTTTCAAAAGATAAACTGAATTTACGATGGCCAGAAGAAATACTGCCTATAACCACAACATAGATCTATGTTTTGCTTCATTGGCTTTATGTAGCCAATGTTTAACAAACACCTTTGTGTGCATCAAGGTTTGCTTTTACAGAAGGGCTTTTCTTAATGTGACACAGTTAATTATATGAAGTGATAGAAAGCACGTGGTCCTGTTCAAGGACTTGCCTTTTTGTCTTCCTTGCAGAAATTACCTCTCTTTCATACTCGGCTTTCAAATGATTGAAAGAGGAATAATGATATTATAGGAGAGGACTCACATACAAGTAATCATCAGACCTCAGTTTAAGAAGAAGGAGCAAGTTGGTTCTCTCTGTGGTTCTCTCTGTTCCCAGGGGTATAATTGGGAATGTCTCAGAATGAAATTCACTTGGCAAGGGAATGTGGTGTATTTCAGATTTGCCTTCTCCTAAAGGTATGCCTAAGCATCCTGTGTGATTTACTTTTGTTTCATTAGAACAGGCTGACTCAAGGTGGGACATCTCTGATGAGACTGATTTGGCATAATGAGAGTGAATGGAGGTGACTGTGGCCAAAATGGTTATTTTATTATTTTATTATTGCATTTAATGAAGGTACATTGTGCCCTGACACAAGTGCCAAGGGGTAAAAGTGCAACTAACCAAATCTTAAGTAAGAAAGAAATTTTAGACTTTGGCCACTTAATGTAGTTTCTAGATAAAGGTTAACAAAAGGAAATTATTAGTTGTCTGTTTATTATTTTGTTTCCATTTGCTTTCTTGAGTGTATGTATGTATCTATATATGCATGTCTGAGTTGAAATATGTGCTATAAATATCCAGTTGCCTCAGTCAGGACAACAGCTGTACCCTGAGGATTCTCTGAGTTTGTAAGATTAAAGGTTTTCCCATTTATTTACTGAAAAGTTTAATTAGTGCTGGATGTCTCAAGCATATTTACAATTTGTTGAGTTCCGGTGCACTTGCCAAAAAATAATAGAAGAGTCAGACATTTATCAAATGCTGGGCAAAAGCTCCAGCTGTGATGAAGAATGTAGAAATAAGACAAAAGTGGGCATCATTATCAGATCTTTCCTCTTCAGATATTTGCAGTTTATCTAAAGTGGATCTTAACCAGTGCTGTCTGGAGATTTTCAGTAACAACCCAGTGACATTTTTATCCCTCTGTTGGAAACACTGGACTGAGCTATTTACCCTGACAAAGTGTCAAAGTATGGCAAGAACATCAGCAAAGCAGTGAGCAGCAGGAAGTGCAGAATGTTAGAAGAGTTGTCCCCAAAATCATATGAATAGTAAATATGGGTGGTTGGATATATTAGTTTTTTTCTAGTGATCCAGCACCACTGAGAGCTCTTTAGTAGGGAATAGTAGAATAGAATAGTAGAAGGTCTGGGTGCTGAGGTGTCTCAAATTGAAAACATTTGCCTTATAATGTTGCAGGATTATGAGTCTAGTTTCATCTCCTGTTAATAATTGGACTAAAATCAAGTGCTCTGTTACTTTGGCGGCAGCACTAGTTGCTTGCTGCACCTAAAATGTGATGGGAGCTGTTGATGTAATTTCTGATGTATTTTGGCAAATCAGCTCAGGGTAGGAAAGGAGTCATCAGCCATAGGATGATGCTCAGTGTGGGGAACCAGCGCACAAACCAGTGCTGCTGGTTGGTTTTGCATGTAAAAAAACTTTGTGTTGGTGATTGTTTGTCATTAGATCAAAGGAAAATATTTGCTGTCAGATATTGCATGTTCCAGGGAAGCAAGTGTGGTTGGAAACCAAAAGAGGTGAGGGATGGCACAAGGAATAAGGTGGAAAGGTAGGTGTGATTCCTCCGCTGGTCAAGGACTGACTTGACTGTTCCCATGGCAACACAGCTCAGTGCTCTCCTCAGGCAGCTGCTGATTACACTTTGAATTTTATTTGCATTCATGATTAAGGAGGAGTATAAAAGGACTGAGGTAAAGAATTAAAAAAGCAATAAGAGGATAAAAGACCTTTCAATAAGTGTTCCTTAGAAGCTTTAATTAAAAAAGTAGAAGGAGGAGGAGGGAAAGAAACAGAGATGGAAATGACAGCAAAATTTTAGAAATTTTTATTAAATTGGTGAATTACTGTTTCAAGAAGTATTGGAAGGATTACTAACATCCCTGTGAACCTCATATATTTCATAGCTTTATACCATGTAAAAAGTAGACTTTTTTTCATCATAGGGAAGGATACTGTTCTTCAGTATAAAGAATTTGATCTAAAACTGTATTTAAATGAAAGCTTTACATTACGTTAAGACATCAGGAGTCACCACTCCTGGCAGTGTTCAAGAAACAACTGGACATAGCACTCAGTGTCATGGTCTAATTGACAAGGTGGTGATTAGTCAAAGCCTGAGCTTGATGATCTCGGAGGTCTTTCCCAGACTAATTATTTGATTCTGTGATCTTGGGCTTTTTAGACCTGACTTGACATTTTGTAAGGCTACTCTGATCATGGCTGTCATCCTGTGTTTTATTATGCATCATATTGTTTTTATCAATAATCACAAGCTTCTATATAACACATGTCAAGTGTACACTGCATTTATTACACCCTTGTGAAGAGGAAAATGCCACCACTGCAATTCAGAAGCAATGGTAATTCATGAACTAGTTCATGAAGTTCATGAAGTCTCTTCTTCCACCCTTAATAATTGACGGGCATCTTAGTCATATTCTGATGCCACTGAAACAGAATACAGAATTTGGCATTTCATATACTTTGGAATAAGTAACCCTGAATTTGTTTACATTCCTTCGATTAAAATAAGGCTTTACAAATAGAGTCTGATAGTAATCAAACAAAAAAAAAAAAGAAAAAGGAGGAGGTTATTGATAGGAATAGGATTTATCAAAGAAGAAGAAAGCCCTTGCCTTCAGTAGAACTATGTTTTCTCTATGGATCTTCATCTTCTTGTAAGTGCTGCATTTTTCAGGACAATTTATATATCATTAATGACACCAAGGTAAACAATTGCAAAACATTGCAACATACAATAACACAGCTAGATAATATATTTGTTATTGCTGAAATGCTACAGGATTTGTCATACCCGAAAGTCGAAACGTGCCACTAAACAGCTGCTCTGTTCAATTTCTATCTGCTTTTGTCTATCTAGTCTCTCTCTAGCCAAATACTTTCCAGACTGTAGCCACTTTCAGAGCTACATGTGCCTACGTGGATCAAACTGAAGTGACACCAGCAAAGTGGGACAGTTCTCCTTCTGAATCAAATACTTATGGAGAAATATTAGGTTATGCAGAGAGGCAGCCTGTGAATACCCACAGAGAAGAAGGGAAACTTGGGACTTTTTACCCATACTTCGCCCCAAGTTGAGAGATGCTTGACTCTGGATATTGCTTACAGTGTTTTCTGTATTTCTAGCCTGTTCTGTATTTGGTAAGTACTATCTGTTCAGAGAAAGAGCTGGTTATATGGGTAAGTTCATGGGGGTGAAGAGCATTGTGGCTGTTAGATGGTGTGATCATGGTTAACAGGTATTTTTAAGTTCTGGTACATGGAACCCCTTGAGTGGGTCTAACAGAGGGCAACAAAGGTGATGAGGGGACTGGAGCATTTATCTTACAAGGAAAGGCTGAGGTGTAAAGAGGATGGTTCAGTTCCAGAGACACTCCCTATGTTTATGGATTGAATCAGCCTCTGTCTTTAACTGTCCAAGCCTTTAAGCTAACTTGATTTGTTATAGATGTACCACCTATTTAATGTCTCTTTCCCTTCTCCAGTAGTATTTGGGGGTTTGGTCCTAGAAGATTTCATTTTGGTTTTTTTTTTATTGAAACACTTGGCTGTCTATTATGTCAAAAGATGATTTAAACTTTAAAAGGATACTCAGCAGGAAATACTGAAGAAAATAGGTATTGAGAAGATGAGTGAGAAAAAACTGTAGAGAATATAATTTTTCACTGCTGAAACTCATTACTAGTGTGGAATAGATCTGTGGTGAGCTGAGCATTTCTAGTAGAAAATGTCAGAATTCTGCTTAAGTGAGATTTGTTACAATACACATGATGAACATGAATGTTTACTGCCACTGAGCTGTGGTAAATAGTGACTGAGCAGCGGAACAGATTGCCCAGAGAGGTTATGGATTCTCCCTCCCTGGCCATATTGAAGAACCGTCTGGATGCAAGCCTGTGCCATGTGCTCTGTGCAGGATGACCCTGCTTGAGCAGGGAGTTTGGACCAGATGACACACTGAGATCCCTTCCAATCTGACCCATTCTGTGATTCTGTGTCTGCCAGTTAAACTAAAGAAAAAACACAGACTGCCTTAAAAACAAGGCATTTCAATAAATGTTTCCCATTACTGGATAAGGAATCTCTTAGTGTACTAATTTCTGGAGCGAACAAAGAGGTTTTCTATGCTTTAAATGAATTGAAATTGATGTGGTCTGAATTATTTGAGATGTACACTTGCATGCATGAATGTGATAAAAATAACCAAATAGAGCACATAAATGCTTGAGTAATGCATGTTGTAATTGTAATGCCTGGCTCTAGCACTTACAAAATGATTGCAATATACATGAACGGAAGGACATATTTTTAAATTTGTGGCCAAAATGGACTGTAGTCAAAATTGAGCTAGCTAAAGCATTTGGAAAAAGTTCAGGTAGTTGGCAAGCCATAAGCTGGCTGTTAATGAATGCAGAATATACTGCCATCATCTTCTGGTCATGGGGATGATTCCTTCTGCACTTTGATTTTCATGAAGTTTTTGGATAATATATATGTTTACTTGGTTATATTCCTCTCAACTCCCCTCCCCACCCCCAAAATAGGTTTTTAAAAGACAAATATTTGTCTTTCATTCTGGAAAGGAATATATTACATTTTGTCACATCTTGGTGGGTGTGGTGTGCTGTTTGAGAATTGCATTTTCATGAGAGTTAGTATGTCTTGGCTTGATAACATTTTTTTTAATTTTGTTTCTTATAGCCTAGATGTTATGAGAATATATCATCTAGATACCCCTACTCCTAGGAAATCACATGTTCTGAGGTGTGAACATTTCTCATGTGCTATAAAAGTGGGACATTTTGACAAATCATTGCATATGATGAACAAGGTTCTCTCTGATAACTGCAAGTCATTGGCAAGCCCCAGTCCTAGAGGTCTCTGGTTCCAACAGTACCCCCTGCCCCAAGCTGGAAAATGTGATGTAGTAGGAAACTAATGCCTTTGTGAGAGCAGCTTGCACTTAAATTAGAATGGATTGATTTGCCTGTACTCAGGCCAGCTACCATCCTCACGAGTTGCTATTTTGTGGGTTTTGTCCAGATGATCTAATAGAACATTTTTAACTAATAAGCATTTACATGAATTTTGTTGTCAGTTTGTTTTTTTCCCGTCTTTCTTTTAAGCTAAAAATCAATGCAGCTTTCTGATTCTTTTATTTTTTAAGAGATGCAATATTTCTGCTTTTTTTTTTCTCTGTGATAAAGCTACTCTGGTGCTTGTGGTGAAACATCAATCACTGTTTCCTACAGAGAAGATTTTGCTCCTGAAGTCAGATTTGGCACATCATGGCCAGTCACCTCATAGCCAGTGAGTGAGCAAGAGCCGTCACTGCCTCTGTTTGCTCTGCAGGGGACGTTATCTAGGGAGATTGCCTCAGCATAGCACTTCTCTGTGGTACCAAAAATAATTTATAACTAGAAGACCTATTTCTCTATTCACTCCTGGCTAAAACAACACAGTGTCTTGTGTATGTGTTTTGGGTTTAGGGTTGTTTTTTTGACAGCTTCTTAGCACTTTCCAGCTGATGATTCGCACAGTTCTCCTATTCCGGGCTATTTAGTCAACGTGATGGCTCTCGGGTAGCTGCTGATGCGGGCTGTCATCATGATCTGACATTTCCTTAGCCAAGCTAACAGGAAGTCTGCTTCTGTAAAGGCCATGAAATTTGGGGCCCCCTGCTTGCTCTTCTTATAAACCTGAGAATATTGATTCCCCTAAAGCCTCACAACAAATGCCAAAGGGAGTGGGGGAAGAGAAATAAGCATTTTCTTCCCTGCTCCACTTTTTTCTTATCTCTGTTTCTCTCAGCCTGCTGAAGTTGTTTAGATGTGTGGGTTTTTAATAACATTCTCTTTATAAGTTCTTGATAGAGATGTTATGAAGCAGTAAGTATAGCAGTACCTTGCAATCATTTAAGGAATCATTATGGGAAAAAAAAAAAAAAAGGATTTCTGATTCTTTTTGTAAGGGTTTTTTAGCAAATGCATTTAGACTACAGACATGCCCAAACCACTTAGAAGCATAAATATTCCTTGTGCCAGGGTTTATTTTGGAAGCAGGAAAAAAGGTGCTGTTCTGAGGTTCGATGTCTAAGCTTGCTTTTGATGAAAGAAGGATGACAAAGAAGTAAGGTGACAAATTTTAATTAAATGTGACATTTTAAGGATGATCTGGAGGGTTAGATCTTATTCAATGACTCAGCAACCTGAAACAGCCTGAGTGTAGTAAGTAAGGAGGAAAGCAACCTTGATGTTATTATCCCCTGCTTCCTGAGGGATAACCAGGAGTGATGAAGCCTCTCTGTTAGGATTAGAAGCAGTTTTACCTCCAGCAATCTAATATGATTCTCCTGATGTTACACAGTGCTTTACTTAACCTCAAAGTACTGAGCAGTATATCCCAATTGATACAGAACAGTACTATCAGGTAGGTTTACTAGTTCTCTTATCTTTCTAGTTGGTGTAATTGGATAAGGCAGCTTTTCCCCAGGAAAAATGGAACCAAGGAAAAAGAGGGCAAATGCAAGCATAGTGGGTTTTTTTGAACAGTTCCATAGCAGTGAGCAGTTCCATTTGCTCATGGTAGCTTTGAAATTGCCCCAGTTTATCCACTTAAATTAATTATTGCCAATGGAAATTGCACCGGTTTTACATTCTATGTAAAAATGGAGCTACTGTGTATGTTCCAGCAAAGCTTATTTAAAAATACTTATGAAGGCCCACAATGGATTCTTTTTGCCCCAAAGTAGTCTGGCAGGCTAAAATGTTGAAATTATGTAAAATATTTAGTTTTCTGTTTATATTTTCTGGGATTTTTTTCATTTCCCCTCATCTTAGATGAGTGCCATGAATATTATTTCCAGCTTATTGCAGGATGACCCTGGTTCAGTCTTTTCTTATTGCAGCATTTTCAGTCTAGAGAAATAAATACTTACTGATCATTTTAGCTTTTTTCTTTTCCCCCTGCACTCTTTCAGTAAATTTAGAGAAGATTTGAAGTTTTTAATGTTTTTGACAGCAGATCTTTTAGCTCTATTGGTGTAGTTCAGATGCAAAGCAATAGGAATTACTGAAATCTCAAAAATGTAGGTGAGGTAAATTGTCTCCCATGCAACCCTTAAGTTCAATATCTGTTATCACTGTCTCATTAATAAAGCTGTGTGTGCTCATTTGTGGTCCCTGCTTAAAAGCATGTTTGTCTCATAAAATGCAGAAGCCAAGAAATTTAAGTTCAGCAAAGGATAAAAGCATAGCAGATTTAGAGGAAATATGGAATGGATTCCTGTAACTACCTAAAATGAGGCTTTTAATATATAGCTTTTATTTATTCTATTTTTTTCCCCTAATTAGTGTGGCATGAAGAGTCCCTAGTTTCTGTAAGATGTTTTTTGGATGTGGGAAGAAAAGCCTTCAAGTGTTTTATTTTGATATATAGTCTTTAAAGTATTGGTGGGGTTGGTGGTGCTTGTTTTGGTTTGTTGTGGTGGGGCTTTTTGGGATGGGGCATTTTTTATTTGGGTTTGGGTTTTGGTTTTTACTTATGTTTAGACATTTTATTATCTTGTTTGAATTTCCTGCATGCTTGGTAGGTTTTTATTTGGGTTGAATTTTGAGGGGTCTTTTTTGGGTTGATTTTAATTGTATAACACCAAGTGAGCACTCTTAGACAATTCCTCATCAGTGTACTCTCTCTGGCAATCTAGAAAATATTGTTTAAACATTAAATCCTGTTGTGTGCTTGTTTTGATTTTATATTGTTACCGACTCTAAACTAAATAAATTAAATAATACACGTCTATCTTTTAAAATCTATGTAAAGTATCACCATATCTCTATATTACTGGACTTGAAGATTCTCTACCTGTTGAGTTTTGAGCATGGATTTCAGAGAGACACAATTGTGTTTTCTTCCCTTTAAGATGCTTGCTGGTTATGTGTTCCATAGATCTTTTCAGCAGTCTACTAAAGACTACCTGGTTAATGTGGAATTTCATGCCTGTGTGCAATTAGACTTCATGGTTTGCTGTAAAGAAGATACTAAAAGAATAAAATAAGAAAAAAATATTCCAGTAGACAAGAGCTATCTGCTGTATCCAAAGCATAATGGTTTGTCTGAAGTTTTTGTAAGAAGCAGCAAGAAAGGTGAAAGTCTGGGTATGCAGAATTTCTAGAGAATATTTTCTTTTTTTACATGATCGCTGAGTGATTTGTACACATGGTCAGGATATATAGGAGGCACAAATTCTTTTCTGCTTCACAGGATTTCAACTTCTATCTCTCATAATCATAAGGACAAAGAGTCTGATGGGAGAAGAGCAGGTTGCTGGACCCCTGGGTTACAGCCCATGTTCCATTTCGTGTTTGAACAGCTTATGCAAAGTGAAGTGGTCAGAGGGGCAGACTGGAGCTTCACTACCTAGAATAATCCTCTCTGAGTAGTAATAGAGTCCCTGAGCCTGGGTCACATGAGGTGGTGCTGTTAAATAAAAACAAAAACAAGGTTTAATTTCTCCACCTCCTGAACAATGGCTTTAATTGCTATGTGTCAATTATGTGTGCAGGGATTTCAAGTGGTAAGTCTCTCCAAGTAAATAGTTCCACAAAAACTGTTCTAATAATTAAGGAAAAAAATTTCCCAGTACTGCAAGCCCTCATCAAGCATCTGCTTTTGTTGCAAGAGCTTATCACATAAAGACACAACACTTTACCCATATGCTGTACCACTGCAGTAAAGAGAAATGTTTATGGGTCCAGATAGAGGTGAAGCAATTTAATTCGGGAATTTGAAGGTATCAGCAGCCCTCTGGATGAAAAGCTGGTGACCTTTGCTTGCAGAGACAACTACTAGTAAGAGTTATGTAGAAGTCCTGCCTTAAGTCTTTAAAATAATGTCTAAGACGATAGTTAAAATCCTACAACAGTCTGTCTGTTCTTAGAGTTTTACCCATCCTGTCTGGAACAACTCTAGTGATATAGAGAGACTTCCCAAAAAAATATAATCAAGGGTTTCCTTTCAATTCTATATTCTGTTATACAGCCTTAAACATATCTGTACTGATTGACCAGAATTGGTAAAATTAATAATAGTTATGAGCCCTAAGTCCTTCTTTTATTACAGAGAAAATCATGGAATACTAAGTAAACATCTAACCACAGTGTGCCTGCATTGGACTGGTTGGATTTTTGTTCCCTGTAAGACTGCTATGGATATACACTAGCTTAGTTTAATTTGTAGGAGCTATTCTTTAGTTTGTTTAAATTAACATAATTTATAGTATATCTCACAAGGACCCATTTCTGTCATACCACCTTGGAAAAACAAATAAAGAAACACAGCCTTCTGTTACTAATGGCAAAATCAAACAAAAAGTGATCTTTGCCAGGCAGCAGTTCCTCCTTCTCCTTCACAGCTGTCTGCTTCCTCAGGGTCATGCTGTCTTTATGTGAAATTTTCCCTGGTCTAGTTTGTCCAGGCTTATTGAACATCATAGGGACATGCTGTTTGAAAATCTCCTCATTTGAAGTAGTCAGGTTTCTGATTTGCAGAATTGCTAATCCTCTTTACTTCAGCTGAGGAAGAGTGGTCGCAGCCTGTGTTTTAAAACAGTTGCCCTACTAATTTTATCATTCTTCATGTGACCAGTATTCTATAAAATGTATTGTTTTTCCAATCTATTTTTCATAACAGGAGTACTGGTAACAATTCCCTTTGCAGGGCTATCTTTTAAAAATGAAACAATGGTATCAAAATGGTAGCAAACATCAATGGTACCAAAACAGCATTATGTGCTATAGTCTTCCTCTGTGAAAGGACAGTAGTTCCTAACTCTGCAGCAGGATATGCAAGTGTGAATCCATGAGCCTGTGCCAGCTCCTATTAGCAGCAAAAAGACAGTAACCCAAGGCAGTGGGCACTTTGCATATTCTGCAGCCAGAGGAGTTTCTATTTCTGTCATACTCCCAGGTACAGAGGAAAAATTAGCATGTGCATAAAGCTGTCCTTTAGCTGATAGAAACATGTGAATCAGCAACATCTTGGTGTGTGATTAAAAAGCAGTGGCATATGTTAGATTGGGAATTGTACCTCAGCACTCACTGTGGTCTGCATAGCACACTTGTTTGTTGTTTCTGACAAACAACTGGATTGGGTTCTAAAACAGGTGACAGAAGAGGATGGCTTGAGATATGCAGCCCCCTGAAACTTCCTGCCACCTTAAAGAGCTTTTATGGTACATTTTATTGTCATTCTCCAGTAATATCTTCAAATCTGTCTTTTGGTGGTGTAGTGGTCTTAGCACTAGCTAAAAATCACCAGAATACTTACTCATCTCTTGCTGTGAGATATGGATTAGGAGAAGGGAAAAACAGACTCAAAACTTAAAAGGAGTAAAGAAAGTTTATTAACAGAACTACAAGAATAAGAAACCAGAATAAAACCTCCAGAAACCTTTTCTCCCCACCTTTTTCTTCCCACAACTGACAATGTAGAGACAAAACCTGGGATGTTAAAGCAGTACCAACTATACAATAGTCTTTTCATCAGTCTCTGTGGGAGAGTAGTTTTCCCTTGTCATCCATAGAGAGTTCTCCACAATAAAACAGTTTCCTCATGGCTTTTCATTCCCATGATTGGCAGCTGCCTGGAAAAGAAACTCTGCCATCATGCCCTCCTCCCATTTTCACACCACTCTGAAGTGTATTCATGGGCCATGAACTCAAGGGGTATTATTTTAAGGATGAGTTATTCAAAGGCAAAGGTTCTCTTCATCTGTCTCCGTGATCATCTCTGGGAACAGAGATTTTCTCCTTTTCTCCCTGGGGGCCAAGGGTCTTCATCAACTCTCACTTCTCTCTCTCTGTTCCAGCATCTCATGGGATCACAGCTACTTCACCATTTGGTTAGCTCATCAATGGATATGATACCTTCGCTCAGATTCACAGTTTGAATAGTTCATTGCCCCCTAATACTCTCTTCATGAATTAAAGGAGTTATTCAGAACATTATTGTCCATCTCCATGGCCTTACCAAAATAATATTCCAGCTTACTAAACCATCTCCTCATTCTCCTTCCATCTGAGGCTTGACTTCTTTCCTCTTACTGACTTCGATGGTTTGTCTCTTTACATGTTGATCACTCTCGCTTTTCTCTTTCTGGAAAGAGATTAAATCTGCAGGTCTCATCTGGGGAGTGAAAGGGTTAAAATCTGGCCCAAGCCACGGCAGGTATTCATGGTGTTGGATTTCAGCTCAGCAGCCCTGGAAAGCATGGGACAGCTTTCGGCTGCTTTTCAGCCTGGAGCCATCTGTGCGGGCCATGGATGGGGGGAGTGGGCAGCAGGATGTCAGCAGCCTGGCCCAGCCTAGGGCCAGGGGCTCCCCTGGGAAAGACTTCAGCCACTGCTGGAATAGGACCTGGAAGGCTTCCCGGGAGGGTCTGCAGCCAGCCTGGGGCAGCCCCGCAGTCTCCATTCCCCGCAGTCTCCATCCCCCCGCAGTCTCCATTCCCCGCAGTCTCCATCCCCCGCAGTCTCCGTTCCCCGCAGTCTCCATTCCCCGCAGTCTCCATCCCCTCACAGTCTCCATTCCCCGCAGTCTCCGTTCCCCGCAGTCTCCATTCCCCGCAGTCTCTATTCCCCGCAGTCTCCATTCCCTGCAGTCTCCATCCCCCCGCAGTCTCCATGCCCCGCAGTCTCCATGCCCCGCAGTCTCCATGCCCCGCAGTCTCCATTCCCCGCAGTCTCCATTCCCCGCAGTCTCCATTCCCCGCAGTCTCCATCCCCCCGCAGTCTCCATTCCCCGCAGTCTCCATCCCCCGCAGTCTCCATTCCCCGCAGTCTCCATTCCCCGCAGTCTCCATTCCCCGCAGTCTCCATTCCCCGCAGTCTCCATTCCCCGCAGTCTCCATCCCCCCGCAGTCTCCATTCCCCGCAGTCTCCATTCCCCGCAGTCTCCATTCCCTGCAGTCTCCATTCCCCGCAGTCTCCATCCCCTCACAGTCTCCATTCCCCGCAGTCTCCATTCCCCGCAGTCTCCATTCCCCGCAGTCTCCAATCCCCGCAGTCTCCATGCCCCGTCACAGGAGCCCAAGCCCAGCCCCGCTCCCAGGCCACACATGCCGGGAGGATTGGGGGGCCGGCTGCACCAGAGCTCTGTTACCTTTCAAGGCTGGAAACAAAGGGAGCCAGAACCTCCCAGGCTTAGGTTTAAAAGGTGATCTTATTTTTCAGTGGTCCAAAATGCTGTCAGTTCTGAGAACTGGCTAGCTATTGGCCTGATCTCAAACACAGAGGAAACTCCCAGCAGCCTCTCTCAAAGGAGTCACTTCCATGGGTGTTTTCCACTTTTTTTCCTAAATGCCAGACCATCACCGGTGGTAGACTTGGAGACCTTCCCAGAAATGTGTACATGGAAATAAAAAGGGACTGATCTGCCAGGCTCTTCCATGGAAGTTGATCTAGAGGACTTTACTCCAGATCACAGTGTAAGCAAGGAAATATGGGTATAGGTAATGGTCTTTATGGGGAAACATCAAGAGTGAGGTAAACATGAGTTCCATGGTGAAACTGGCTGAAACTCTTTACTGCTGGACAGGGTGGGTGCCCATGGATAGGAGGCTGAAGCCCAACATATAAGTCTGTTCGAAGCTCTACACCTGCTTCTCCTTTGAACAAGAAGTGTTTCTTGGGGAAATGAGACCTTTCAAGGAGTTGGGATAAGGCATATTGATGATGCCAATTTTGGGAGGCATTCCCAAGGAACTTAAAAGAATTGTAATCACAAATTTAGCTTCCCACCAAAACCTCAGATCCTTGGATGCTTTAAGTGTCAACTGGTGAAAAGCAGTAGAAGAAAAAATTGAGCCGATAGGAAAAAGTGTTTCTCACTGGAAGAAGAAGCTTTTGAAAAAATCAATTTAAACATGACTTTTACTGCATTTCCAGAACTGTCCTTATTTTTCAAATAGATAAAGTTTGAGATTGTGTTATGGTTGTATTTTTGTTTTCATTTTGTTTATTAGTTGTGGGTTTGTTGGGTTTATTTCATGTTTTGAATACTCTGCTAGTTCCTGGTATTTGCAAACCTAAGAGATACATGAAGATATAAAGCTTATTCTGCCATTCTTTACTTGACATCTCTGGATCTTAACAATTACTAGTTTTGGCTCTAGAAATGACCGTGATACTGCGAATAAGAGGATTTCTTTTTTCCCCTTCCTACTCTGTCTCACTTTTTGTTGCTTACTTTGGGAAGTGTGGTATTTTGACAATCCTCATATGTGTGCAAATCACTTTATTCCATAGTATTTGACATCACTCATCTGCATTCATACAAAATAACAAGGAATGAAAGCTGCATTAATTCAAATGTCATTTTAAGGCTACAGAAGGCTTTAATTTTCTGTTATGGGAATAAAGTCAGTGGATTTTTGGTCATCCCTTGCACTAATGCTAAATATTTGCCTGTGTTTCTTGAAGCTTTACAAAGCACTGACCTTAGACTTTTTCTGTGGTTGGATGTCTTAAAGATTTAGAAGTGAAGGCAACTTTCATAAATGATAAAGACTAGGTTGAAGTTGAAGGATGTGTTTTTCCCTTGGTTTTGCATTTGGCCCATGCATCTTGTCACAGAATATTTTTTGTGCACAAGAAGTTGGAGCCAATCATGCAATGTTTTCTGTGTGTACATACATATTTGTGTGCATGGGTGCTGCTGACAGACCAAATAAGAAAATGCATGCATCCAACTGTTAGAAAAAAAAATTCTCTCCAGTGTATTCACTACATTGCAATTAAAAAATAAACTGTTATCAAAAGCAGTAAGGGGGAGAGAATGAAAGAGAAATGCTGGCTAACTAACAATACCTTAGTGTGTAACAGTCTGAAATTCCCCTGCTCACAAAGGAAGATAATTGACTGTATAAAACTTGAGAAATGGAAGAATGTGCTTGGCTCTCTCCTTTACTAATTCATAAGTGAAAATCAGGCATAATTCTTGGAAAAGTCAGAAAACTTCCCACCTTTCAAAACTGGTGAAATGAGATCAGAGCTATTTGCTAAGCTTAAGCCTCCTATTTCATTCAAGTTCTCCAGAAATGGACTTACAGACAAAGGAATAATGTATTAGAATTACGCAAACTTGTGTTAAAATTAATTTTGAAATTATTTAGTCTTGACAGCAAGTCATCTGTAATTAAATTTCTGAAAACTGACCTACTTTATTTTTTTCTGTGGAACAGCTTTTGGAACACACTAATGGGAGGCAGTGGGAAAGGTAGGCACTGTCTGTGCTTTGACCAGGCCGGGCCAATGGTACAAAGACAATGTAGGCATTGCTACAACATCCTTGGCAATGTTTATGTGATTTAAGTAAATCCTGCCCTACCCAGTCCTAAAGAAAGCCTTTCTGAAACTTCAGCTTTTTTTTCTGTTGCACACACAGTATTCCAACAGCAGAGGCATTTGCTGTGCCACTTCCTTGTGTAGGGATCAGTATTTTACTCGGCAGAATAAGATTTTTGTATCTCCAGTTCTTCAGATGTGCTGGGTTGTGAGGTTTGTTTGTTTGTTTGTTTTTCCTGTTATATCCTTCAGATCTTGTGGTAAAATGAAAATAACCATACTTCTTTGTTTTTATGCAGTATTGGATATGCCTGAATGAAAGGATTACTTTTTTATGTCAGTTTTTTTTTTTTTTTCTTCTATGCTTTCCTATAAACAATATCTGTAATACTGCAGATAGAAGGTGGTATGTGGTACTCTGATTTATTGCCGGTTTCTGGGCATCCCTGCAAGCTAAATGCGTGGAAAAAGTAAGTCAAAGGGAATGACACTATCTGTAATCCACGACTAGAAGCTCTTGATATACACAGTAAGGCTGGTTCCCCTCTCTTTCACATCCAGTAGTGACAGACCAATTCTGTTGCTACTTGAGAGGTGATACCAATGCAAAACAAGTAAAGCAGACAGAATCCTGTAGTGGAGTCAATACTCTTGTTTTGAGGAGTTATTGTGTCAGCATGAAAGAGCTGGAGAAAAAAACCATGTCAGTAAATACATGAAGGGCTGCACCACAGGAGCGAAGCCTTCAGTGAAAGAATAGACTTGCTGCTATCTGAAGCATCACAGCAAGCACTGCTGCTTAGATCCAACAGCAATTAAAAGATTTTAAGAGATCTAGGAAGAAAATGGTAATTTCCATTTCAGGGAAAAGCAAGTGAGCAGGTTCAGCAGTTCTGCTGCTTCACTCCACATGGTGCTCCTGCATGTGGCACTGTTGTCTTTTGCTGTACAGCCACGGAAAACTTCCAAAACAACTTCTGCTCCAGCTTTGGAAGCTGAGACCACTTTTTTTTTTCACTTTCTACATGGTTTTCTGTTTGTCAAGGAGAGATTAAATTTTACAATGCTATTTTAAAGGCAAAGGAAAGATTGGCCTCTGATTCCAAATAGGATTTGTGTCAATTGATTTCTAATAGTTCATTGGGCATGTTTTTGTTGGACATGTCTCTCCAGTGTCAGAGGTGAGTTTTAAATTTTCTTTCAATCCTGTTTTACCATGGTGTGCATGGTTTAGAACAACTGCTGCTTTCAATTAAGGTTACGTGTTTAGTGTTACTCAAATGGTCCTTGTTGAAAATGTGTATTTTCCATTTTGGAGTTATGCAAATTTCTTTCTCTGTGACATTGGAAAAAGTCAAGGGAAAAGAAAAGCTGCATTACCTTCTTTTCCTGGCATCTCTTGCAGCCATTACAGTCAAAGCAATCTCAGTAAAAGGTTGCAACTGGCACTAAAGGAACACTGCACCATTATTATTCCTGGAGTAAGAGAGCAAAAATAGACTCTCAGACTTAGGCACATTTTGTCTTTTCTCTCCTTCTCTTCACATGCTGAAGCTGCTGCCAAGCCCAGCTGCTGCTTTGTCTGTAACATGCACCAAGTTGATTTTTCCCCGGTGCCCTTTCAGCTGACACTTTTGTCAATGCATTGGCTATTTGCACTTCAGCAGATATAGTACAATATCACTGTCACTGTCCTCCTTCCTGTATCTTCTCTCTTCCATTGCTCCCACACTGCAGCAACCTGCATCCTCCTCCTCCCTGATATCTAGATGGATTTATTGCTCCCCGACTGCAAAACTTACTGTCTCATAACTTACTAGCATTTAACATCCTTCTCTATTACCTCAAAGCTGATGTCATCCCTTGTTATATTCCTTTATTCTTGCTACTTGCAAAGTCCTGTGTTCCCTTTTTTCTCTCCCCATGCCATTCACTAGTACTGAATTCTTAGCGTCACTATGTCAGCATTGCACCCTCAGCTCTTTGTCAATGTGTTGTTCTGGATTTCAAGGTCTTATGTAGTTGTTAGTGAATCTTTGGCTTATCTAGCATTGCTAGAACAAATCACACTGAACATCAGGTATGAAAGAAACCATATTGAGAATGTTTTTAAGTAATAACAGAAGAGATGGTGGAGTTCTATGATATAAATACTTGTATCTTTCCAAATCTCATGATCATGAGCCCAGGAGTTGAATTTTCCATGCATAGTTCCACCCTGTCACCTCTTACCTCAACACCTTACAATTTCCCTTATGTTGAATACTTATCTGTAATTTTACTTGCAAAATATTTACTTCTTTATCTAATACTTCTACTTATAATGCATTCTCCATGTCTGCTGACATTTTTTGTTATCCATTGATAGTTTGTATCTCACCTACAGCTCTGCTTTCCTTTTCCACATTCACGGTCCATTACCTACATGCTTGTGTCTCAATATTTTCTCATAATCGACAGTGGTCTTGCTTTGGGGTCACTGTGGATCAGAAAGACTTTGTCACTTAATCCTGTTTTGTAGGCTGCCTTGCCTTCCTTTAAAATCTTTTGTTTTCATAAGGCATTGTTACATTGGGCTCAGAACGTAGCACACTTTCAATGGCACACTAATGCACAAAACAAACAATGAAAAGCTGCAACAAAGAACTTTATTTTCAGGTTTTCTGTTTGTTTGGGCTTGGCATGGAAAACAAATTTTTTGCCTTGCTGTTTGACCTGGGGCAGGAAACTCCTCTTGGCACATCTCGGGTTTCTATGCTGTGAAATAGAGATGAGGATGCTGAACATCTTTGCAAAGCACTTTCAGAGCTGCAAATCAAAAAAAAAAAAAAGTTAAAGGTAGTTGATTTTTTTTATTCTTATAATGCTTGTTATTCTGTGTGTCAGTCAGTGAAACAAGCACGATGTCTATTCTTAGCAAATAATAATGGTGATAGTTGTTTTGACTCATCTGAGGTTTTCTTGAGTGGCTAAGTTGCTAATGGAACTGATGTTCTGAAATCCTACAGACTTCTCACTGTTTTCACAGCCATGTAGTTTTTTGCAACTGATGTACCACCTCCCCTGATTTCTGCTTGTTCTCATACACAGTTCTTTATCTTGATAAAGAGAGTAGAGTAGTAGACTCTATAGTATAGTCTGTTTCCCTTTTTTGTGTCAAATGCAAGATCTGGCCTTCATATTGTTTGCTCTTAAGTTGCTCTGTTTAAATCACTCATCTGGTAGAATTGGCTCTTTTGGTCTTGGTTTGTTTTTTTTTTTTCTTTTAAGAAGTTAATGTATACCCTTTTTGTCTTAGGAAATACTCTATCTACAATGCTGCATTTAAAAAATGAAAAAAATTGCTTAGCTGTCCCCATAGCAGAACATTCCCTGAATATTTGCTGTTTGCACTGTAGGAAGGAAAGCCATCCCAGATTACTGTTCACAGATTTCTTTTCATTTGGGGGATGGTCTTATTTTGAACAGTGCTGTTCAGTAATATCTTTGCTTGGAAGGATGCCAAGCTCATCCAGGGCAGCATAGGCAGCTCTTCCCATTGTAAGGCTTCCAATTAAACTAATGCTACCAGCTGTGTGTTCTTTTGTCTGCCCTGGACTAGGCTGTGGTATTGTGCTTCCCACTGTATCTCTCCAGCAGAGCCTGTTGTCTCCATATTAATAGTTTGGGCAAGAGAAGGGGGGGCTGTGAAACAATTCAGTAAAGAGAGGAGATGTAAAGGAACTTCTGGTGGTGTGAGTTATGCTCAGAAACAAGCTGTCTAACCTTGAAAAAATGGGTATGGGGATCACAAGTGTAATCTCTTTTATTTAGATTGTGCAAAAGTGTTTTACAAAGGTGTCAAAGTATCATAATCACCAAAGCATAAGGGAAATCAGATTACTAATTCCAAATTAGTCATGCAACAAAGTGATGGCAGAGTTGGCCCCAGGATATGAGTTTTCAGATTCTCAGTCCAATGTCAAGTCCCCTAGATCTTGTTTCTGGGTATTGGAGGCAATGGGGGGAAAATACAAACTAAAAAAGAAGAGATAGACAAGGTGTCATGAAGAGGGAAAAACAAGTTGTTTTGCCTGGCTGGAGCAGATTGTAAGGAGAGGAGAACTGGCAATGGGAATATGAAAGCCAATGCTCTCTGATGATCAAGGCAGGAAAAATCAGATAGGAAGGAAAGTTAGAACTGAGACAGAAAGGATGGAAGGGAAAAGTAAAACACAGTCTGATTTATATGGGGCAAGGAAAATGTAATTTTTGTCAAATGTCATCAAGTTCAGTGTTTTATCCTCTTAACAAGAAAATTACCCTGGTTGATTTTGAGCAGGTTCAAAAATGAAAAATGCTGATGCTCAAGGTTTTAACAGGTCTTATTGTTGATGTTGTTTTTCCCCCAGCACTTCTACAAAGACTTCCAGAGAATATAGAATTAGAGTAAATCCCTGTGATTTTATCAGGATTTTATCTTTTCATAAATTTATATTTAATTTTATATTAAGCTGCTTTAAGACTCAGCTTTTTGTTTCGATATAATTGCTGCTATGCAGCAATTGTCTGCTCTGCAGCAGGCAAGCTTGATATTAAAAGGGTATCAGAGAGTATGTGCTGCCTAGAAACTCCTCAAACAGTGCTGGTTAAAGAAATAAAAGATCCAGAAACAGTGCAAGGGTGAAGAAATAAAGTAAGGGATGGAGGGAAGTTGTCATGGTATACTGAGGAAATAATGTCCTTCATCATAAATTAGGTAATCAAGTGGAATCTACCAGTGATTGCACTTGAAATGGAAAGTTTTCATTTTATTGAATGGATGAATGGAAATTGCTCATGAAACACTTTGAGCAAGGATGTTGGCAGTAGATGAGATTTGGCTTATGTCAGTAGGAGCTCAGCACAAATAAAAGAGAATATTTTGGAGACATTATTGGAATCTATGCCTGGGTTTCCTTGCATTTCTTATTTTCCAATAGGCTACATTGCCTTTGCAGACAGACATCCCTGTTGGCATGCCAGGACTCTAGAGGTCAATTTTGTGATGTGTATCTAGTCTTTTCTCTAGTGAATGCTACTCCCTAGCCTTAATTGATTTTAACTTCCTCCTTTCCCTGCCCCTTTTCACCTCTTAGTACACATTTCAAAGCTTTTTACAACAGTGTTGCCTGGCACAGCCTTCTTTTTCCAGATCTATCAGTGCTACAGCTTCTTTGACATCTGAACCATAGACACCCTGAAAACACCCTGTGCATTTTGGGGAGTATATTCAGATTTGCATCCTAACAGACATGGCAGCTAAAGCCACTCTTCAGCTGAAGATTTGTGGCTGTGTAGCTTCTTGAAAATTGTGGGGGTGGTTCTCAATGATGTTTTAAAAAGTTCAGGCTTCTTGAAAAGTTGGGGACCATAATTTGTCTGACACAAAGCCTGGGCGCAATTGTTGAGTGCCAGGTGAAACCAGATTTTAAAGATACAGGACGTTGTAATGCTGTTTCTCTGCCTGATGTGCTAACATGGCAAGACATGTATCCTCCTTGTGCCTCTGTAGAGTTGAATGGAAGAGCTGCAGGTTGGCATGCATGAAAAAGTAAATAAATCAGGACACTTGTCCTAAATGAGAACTTGTGGAAAATTCTTTCTGTTTGGTGGCCCCTGTAAGCTGTGGTTCTTTTAAGCACTCTAACTGAATCCTGCAAGCCACGGCATCAAAATATCTTTCATGTATAAATTTTACTTCCCTCCAAACTTGGGAGACTTTTAGTTCATTTTTTTCAAGGCTCAGATTAATTATTGCATTTTAATGTGCTGGATTTAATGCTACCATAAGTGGTAAAGCTTGTATACAGGAAGATATCTGACCCAGAAAAGGCTCTCAAATGCTTTTCAATTTTAAAAATTCCAAAAGTAGTTGTGGTGTTTTGTGCAACAGAGATGCAAATGTGCTTTCTGGTAGTAGTTTTTAGATATCTGAAGTTTGGATTATTTTTCCCAAACAAAGAAATCCCAAGGCTTAGAAAGCTCAGCTGCTAAGGCTTGAACACAAGTTTGTTTTACAGTCAGGACAAACTAAAATCCCTTAAAGGTTAATTACAAGTGAATTTTAAATACTGTTAGTCCGAGTTGTGTATAATGTAGTGGCAGGAGGGAAATTTTTACTGATGCTTACAGAGAAGATGTAAATGAAGTGGAATTCTATATGCTTATCTAAAAAAGGAACAGGATAGACTCTGTTATCTGCATTGCAGAGGAGAATATTCTTTAAAATCCAGTCAATAATTTCCCCTCCCCCCCACTTTATCCTTATTTCCTTCTGAAGAGTTTTCAGGATATATTAAAAATGTGCTGTCACTCTTCTAGAAATAATTCAGCTCTAAGTCTGGGATGAACCATTGTGTTATGAAGGAAAAATAATTTGCAAGAACAGAATTGCCATCCAAAAGTGACTAAAAAGATTTATTGGAAATTTGAGGCCAATCTCACTTGATCATGGAGCTCATAATCACATTTCATTCTACTTCTTGCATCTGAGATTATGAACACCAAACAGAAAGGCCTGTAGTTAATCTGTTTAAACTTGTCACTTTTCGTGGCTGTTTTCTTGTGAATATGTTATCTTTCTGCAATGTATCCATGAGTGGTTTGAGGAGCATTTAAAGGTGACAAAGACAAAAAAAAAAAATCATTTTGGGAGGGAGCAGAACATCATAGTGAAAGAAATGCAGATTTTAACCTTATTCCTTACCCTTTATAACAGAGAATTTGCATGCTGTGGTCCTTCAATCTTCATCAGCACCCTGAAGCTCAGAAAGGATTTGAGGAGCAGCCAATACCGTATTCTCAAAATAAACAGGAAATAATAGCTTATATTTTCAAAGCTACATAGAAGCTGCCTAATATGCATTTATAGGGGCTCAGGTGTTTTGACCCTTGGCCCTCAGCTGTGTATCCTGGCTTGGTTGTGGGTTAGTACAAATAGGGACAATGACTTTCTGGAATGCATTAATAAATCCATTATTATTCTCTTCATTGCTACGGTATGGGGGAAACCTTAGGCTCCTATGGATTAGATTTTTCTCCCTGACCTCTGACCAGATTGTATGTTCCTGGCCGTTCGGATGGAATGGGGAATAAAGCTGAGTATTCTTCCAGGGAACCTGTGATTCATCTGGTGGTGAATTGTGCAGTCTCTAAAAGAGAGTAAGAAGATAAAAAATGTTTCTGTGGAAAGACTGTATTCACCTTCAACAGAAATCAAAGGAAAGCAAATTTGGCCCAGTTGTATGGAGCCCTCCTGGTGACAAAGTCCTTGGAGCACTTTCAAAACATAGAGCAGATGCACAGGGTAAGGAACTGTTTATAGTCTGCATCCCAAACCAGAGATATGAGTCAAGAGAAGTTTTCTTCCCCAGATTCACATGCAGATAAATAGCTTGGAGGCATTACACTACATGGATAATACGTGGAAAACGTCCAGGAGCAGTGAGACTGAAATGATGTCAGCTTTGAGGAGGACATCCGGGGAATGATGTTGGGGTGTGCGACTCAGGCCTGTGGGACCATGGTTCTGGGAACAGCGTTTAGATCTAATTTTTGTTCACTCAACATCATCTCAGTCAAATGCTGCTACAGTTCTTGAAGGAGACTGGTAATTTATAAAATTATAGGAAATGAAAAGGTTTGTAGAATAAACGTTTGATTATTTAAAGGGATTCTACCCACTATCTATGCACAGCATTTAGCATTTTCCAAAACATAGTGTGAAGAGTTGGTCTGACTTTGTTTAACCAGTGATTTAAGTGGGAGCAAAATTGGACTGCTATCCAATTCTCTAGACATGCTGCACTACTTTTTGTTCACTTTGGCTCCTCAGTTCACAGTAGATGAGGGTGATGTGTTGTGATTTACTATCAGAAGAACATGGGAGAAAAAAGAAAATTCTCACTTTCATAGCAATAGTTAGATCTCAGTTGGCCCTTTTGTTTGGTGCTTCTTATTTATTTCTACATATATTTTAACTTGCTCTTATTTATAGATTTTTTTTTTTTGGTTTTCTTTCTAAATTACAGCAACTAGTAGTTATTTAAGGACCTACCATTGTTTCCATTTTAGAGAGAACTCATTTTAGGGACACATTAGTTACCATAGCCATTTAAATTCTGCTTTGCTGGAAACGCTTGTACAAACTGATAGCCTAGATGTAAATTATTTATTTCAAATTGAATTGGTTGTGCTTTTTACTTAGGAAAAAAAGCATACTAACCACAAGATTACATTTTTTATTTTCTTTAGATGCTTGGCAAACTAGCAAGAGATTTTACTCTAAAAGATTGCTTTTTTGTTACTGGTGATTGGCCCACCAGCACTGAAAATTCAAAAGCTTTGCATTTTGAAAAAAGACCAAGATAAGCTGGAGAGTTAAACATAATGCTGAGTGCATGTCAGCGTGTGCTATACATGCTGTATATATATATATATATATATATATATATATATATATATATATACACACACACACATATATAATGGTGAAGCATTTTAAGTCATCTTACTGATATTCTTCATATTCTCTCTATGCAATATTTAATATAATGTGGTCAGTTTTATTCCTTATAGGTGGTGAATATGCAGTTTTTAATAAGATCTGCTACATGGTGGTTATAAGGGTGAACTAATATTTGGACAACTTCTGTTTAAATGTAGCTTATAGTATGAATCAATATTTTAGAAATACTATCCCTGAACTTCTGCTCTTCCTTTGCTAAATTTGCAATGGAGCTGTGTACAGATCGATCTGAGTTTGGCATTTCTACAGGCATGACTGAGGACCTTACAGATACGGCAATATTTTCATTCCTTTAGTTTGATGGCAAACTAATATTCCTTGATCATATTGGCAGTAGACTAAATACCAGTTTGGAAATGCAACTGGCCAAGGAGGTTGTAGTAAATTAAATTTCAACAGAGATTTGTATGCCAAGATAGCATTCAAGTGTATATAGACATATGTGAGGATGTGGGTTTCTTGACACAGATGGGGAAAAACAAACCTTGGATATTTCAGGCTCAGGAAAGGAATGCAATCAGGATCTCAAATATGTTTGAACTATAGCTTTTAGTCCATTGATAAGATACAGTTGAAAGATTTGGGATGCTAAGAAAAGGATTTAATAGCGCTTATGTTACTGATGGGGGAAAAAGGCTAAAGCAAACACATCAGTCTCATGCTTTTTACCAATGAGCTCTTCTGCTGGAGATAACAAAAGTTCTTCTTGGCTGAGAAATATTTGAATATTGTAGATTATATTTTTACATGTTGCATAGGCTTTACTTTGTATATGTATATATATATATACATATATATATGTATGTGTATATATATATATATATATATATATATATATATATATACTGCAGAAATTATATTTCTGTTCAAAGAATACTCCAGTCAGTCTGACTCAGAGGTGAACTCTCAACTCAAGGCGCTGATTTTCCAGAAAAAGCTACCTCTGAGATATTGCCCCTTCTCCAGCAGCTAACTCTCTGTGTATTAACTAGACTCTAAGTGTGCAGGAGTAAGGTCTATTTGAGCATAATTAAGTGCATGTTGTCCCAATCCAGCATGCACTATTCTCATAAGCATTTCATGGAAGAAAGAGACATCCGGGCAACTTGGGTCCTGAGGCTATTGTAACAAATGTGATGCAGTGTCAAGGGAGAAGATTTTAATCCTTTATTCAGTTTGTTTGCCAGTATTAACATTTGGTCCTGTGGAGCTGAATGTTCCATGCTGTTTTCTTCCTCTTCATGTTTCAATAACAATTTTCGTAAAAAGCATGTCTCCCACTTCATGGCATTACAAGGAGTGGTTATTCAGTCTGAAAGTGTGCCTGGAAATTTAGACATTTTCAAGCAATTTCTAAAATGCATTTTGACTTTGCTATATTTTTAAAAGTGAGCTTTCGGAGATTGGAGGGTCACACCACATGTTTTATTTGAACAAGTGACATCAGAGGCAAAAAACTTAAATTTTTGTTGAATTAAAAGCAGGCTTTTGCAAAATCTAACATTAGTTTTATTGATATCAATTCTATCAATATCTAGCAAACAAACAAAAAAACCCCAAAAAATAGTTTTTGTCTCAAGCAAGTAGCATTCTCACTGCATAGGATATGCAACCTAGATATTGCAGCCCTTGGTACAGGAAAACCGTATCAAGACAGAGATTCAGCATCTCACTAAAAATTTAACTTGACAAGCCTTTTATCTCTGTTGAAAGTGATGATAAAGGACTGTAACAATCAGCATAAAAGTGGAATAGCTATTAAGATTGTTTTTAAATGTTCCAAATTTTAGAAACTTACGAGATACCAAGAATTTTGTTGTCCCATTACCAATCATATTTGATAGTCTCCCAAAGAAGGATATTTGAAATTATTAAAATATATAACCTTTAACCTAAAGTCCAGAAGCTGAGCTGTGTTCAGAGCGTGTAACAGAGGGAACACACTTTATCCTAAGCCAAAACATTTAGAAAGCTCTGTGTGGGAACACTCTCTCTCCCATATTTATCTGCATGAAGGAATTCAGAAGGGCTCACAAGGGACAAAGCCTCAGCAGCAGCATCAGTATGCCCTGGGAAAACACCCTCATGTGCTCCAGATCTAACACTCTGGCTTTAGGAGCAGGCGGTTCTCTGCATTCATAACCTCTGGTGCTGTCCTTTGGCTTCACAGTCAATCTCCACATGGGCCTGAATGTGGAACTCCATTCCTCACACTGTAAATGTTCCCACTGAGTTCAACAGGTGTGTTTGCAGAGTAAAATATTACTCACTGTGAGTAAGAGCCATATGATATGAGACAACAGGTCTGGCACTAAAATATGTTTTTATATTTCTAGGTGAATATATTCTCACATGTGGGTTTCTTGTTTTGGCCTACACCTGTAATGTGTGCAGAATAGTCCTGCAAAAGAAATAATTGTAGAGTTTAGTGTTAGATATAAATATGTAAATACATATTGTTTTTTACCATCCCATTACTCATTTACATGTGTAAATGCAGATTAACTGCTTGTGTAATTTGGCCAGTGAAAAATTGACTATTTCAAAATTTTACCTTGCATGTGTTCTGGGGAATTATGCTACAAGTCCATGTTATCTCTTCATTCAAGCTCTCCATCCTGTTAGAAACACAGTATAACCACTTGGGTCTGATTCACGGGGTAACCCTTCAAAGTTACGGACCTAATGATAATTAATTTCTTTGATATGTATTGATTGCTTCAACATTATTCATGATGAACACCATTTATTAATGTGGATGTCACTGCCATTGTGCTCAAGGCTGTCTACTTTAACTAATAGGATCATTAGTTAGTTTTAAGGTGTTACGTTTTGCACAGTCAACTTCGTGTCTTTCTCAAGGAGATGAAGAATGTAAATGTATAGAAACTGTTTACTGAATTTTGAAAGCATTTTGCTGTTTATAAGAGTAGCTTGGGGCGGTTGGGGCTAAAGGTTGTTTGTCTTCTAAAGAAAAGGAAAAACTTATGTGATATATATATACACACCATATATACATATACCACTTAAATCCCAGAAGACACTTCATTTTTCCTTGGACAAGTTAATGTACATAATGCTATTCAGTTGTCTTCAAAAGTTGACAGCAAGCCTGAGCTGTTATTTCAAGGTTTCCCTGCATAATGCACAGATGCTATTATTCACGGAGCTGTTGTGCTAGACTTTGAAGAGTGTTTATCTCCATGGGTGGTCATGTTAATTCCAAAATCAGTTCATGTTAATTCCAAAATCAGTTCTTAGTGTTTCTGAGAGGATCCAGTGGTGGGTCTCGTTTTCTAAGGGCAAATTCAATTTTGGATAGAGTAGACAGGACAGTATTCCAGCTTAGACCACAAGACACCTCAAAGTGAACAGACTAGCTTTGTGATTTTGATTAATTTTTAGCTCTGGATTACTCAATGCCCATATTTTCCTTGGTTGGACCTGCTGTGGTTCAGGTCACTGTGAGTTTTGACAGTAAAACAGGCCACATGCACTGAACCACTCTCACTCCCAATATCGCTGTGTTTTCTTACAGCCTGTGACCTGATGAACCAAGGCATCCTGGCCCTTGTCAGCTCCATCGGCTGCACATCAGCAGGATCCCTGCAGTCTCTGGCCGATGCCATGCACATCCCTCACCTCTTCATCCAGCGCTCCACGGCAGGAACGCCGAGGAGCGGCTGCGGGCTCACCAGGAGCAACCGCAACGATGACTACACACTCTCCGTGCGGCCCCCTGTCTACTTAAATGATGTCATCTTGAGAGTGGTCACAGAATATGCCTGGCAGAAATTCATTATTTTTTACGATAATGACTATGGTAAGTATTTATTTATCAGCGTGATTTTCTGTCAAATCCATAATCCTGTTGAAAAGTGTCACGTTGCAGCTTTATAGTCTTCCAGTAGATTATGTTTTGCTTGTGAACATTTATGGTTTTGGAAGCATTTCCCAACACCTCAGATAAATATATTTCTAAAATCCATCAACATTTGCAGGTTTATTTGATAATGTCTTTGTTAGAGATAGCTGATAAATGAAGAACTTACGTGTTTTTCTATTGTACCTGTGTTTATGAAGCATAAAACTTTTTAGCAAGCTCTCTTGTTATTTTGGACAGTAGAAACATAAAATGACAATTCAACATAGAGCATGTAAGATTTGCATTGTGTAGATTTTTTTATTGTGTGCTGAATCTCTTCTAATTCTTGGCATATACTTTCTGGCCAGAATCTGAAGCAGTGGTGAATGTAGGTCAGAGGTTTGGCAAGAACGAGGTGCTAGTCACAAATATAAAACATGTAGAAAGAAGTTCTGGAGAGTGAAGAAGTTGAGGAGGAGGGCTTGGACAAGACAAGATTCCCTCTGTTTTGAGTTCATTCAGTGTTCCTGAAAGGTGCTGAATTGGTGGTTTTTGTGTGATGGAGTAAGTGTGACACAGATGGTGGTGTCACAAGACTGCGCCATCCAGCTCGGTGAATCAGCCAATTTTGGTCCAGATATTTTCTACAGCTGACAGGAGAACTGGAAAGATTTCTCCAGTATGGCAGCATTATTTAACAAATTTAACAATCTTTATTTCTCTGAAAACTTGCTTTGCAGCCATGTCTGCTTCTTCAGATGCATCCAATATGCATAAGTAATCATGACTGGCTTGGATGAGCATTTTAAAACTTATGTTCAAAGTTAAATCCTTAAGTTATAGAAAAATGCTCACTTCAGCGATTTACTGTGCATAATATCTGGTTCATTCAGGTCAGGTGTTATTGATTTTTGTTCCCAGCCTACATAATAAATTCTTAAATTAGACAAATAGAAAGCGATGAATAGGGGAATTCTTCTTTATAACAAAGCAGCACCTGAAGGCACCAGCCATGGGATAAGGAACACAAAAACCCCTACCAAAAAAATAAAAAAAAAATCTAAAAATATCACAGCAGAATATTTTTGTTCAGAAATTATGAGTTTGTGTATTTAACTGCCAAGTGCCTATAAAGACAACTATAAAATTTTTATTTAAGGGGTATCTTTTTGCATATATTTTGAGTTTAAAAGTCTCAAGCAAATTTTATAATTAATATATTTTAATAATTCTATTCAAGAATACCATGTTTCATTATTTAATTTAAAAATACAGTTCAGAGACCATGTTATTTTGTCCTTGATAGCTAGGTAAGAACTTCATAATGGTGTGACTTATGTAACACAGATGCCTGTGTGCCTGCAAGGAATTAGTTTCAGTACAGTAGCTCATTCAGTGACACATCATCCTCAGATGTGACCTGTGGCAAATATTTAGTCTCTGTACCAGCCTCTCTGACATTCTGAACTCAGCAGTCAACGAGTAATGCCATACTAACCAAGACAGATTGGTAATCTGACTCTGATTAGTGATCACCACCACAAATATCAGGGAAAGGTGCAAAAAAACCCCAACATTCTGCATTTAGTGTATATTGAGCAGTCTGTCCCCTTCCTAACCATTTGTGTGGCTTGGCCATTTTGGTGGGGGGGTAGGTTGGTTTTTTTGGGTGATGGGTGTGTGTACACAGTTTGGAATTCATACCATGGATTTAATGCAACTTGATTTTTAAAATTAACCTATAACTCTGAGTAGAGCTATTACCTGTGCAAATGTGTTTCTTTAGACTATATCAAGCTAAATCCTTGATTTCAACAGCCATCCTAGGGCAGCAAGCAATTCCTGTATTCTTCTTTAGTTTTCTACAGTTTCTTTATAAAACTTCATTGCTGATTTCATTTATGGTTTCACCCCTCTATTTTTAATAACAGAGCAGAACTTTCAGATCACCATCTCTATCTAACCTGCGGCCTCATTCTTTCCTTTGCTCACTGGCTCTCCATTCCTTCTTTGTCATACTAGAATGCCCTTCTAATTCTTTGCTACCCTGTTTCAGGTGAAATCATTAGGTTTGACACTGTGTTTTGCCTGTACCCAGTTTTTGATCTATGACAACAGTTTTTCACAGACACATGATGACATTTTTGATTAGCAGCTCCTAGAGAGCAATCTTGCCAGATTGTTATAAATATTAACAAATTATATCACTTTCTTCCCTTTTCCTGCTATTTTATTGATAAACTGAAAGCATTTCTCATATGTTACCAGTTCACATTTTATTTTCCTGCACTCTATTGATGGAAGAGGAACTAGCACAGAGAGAGTGACAAAGAAATTGTCATGGCATGAAAAGAGGAATTAGAATCACTTTTTTTTAATGGATTACAAATTGGATAAGTCTGAATTCAGTATTCACGGTGCTTTGAGCATCAGGTTGGACAGTGTGATATCCTGAAGTACTGTCCAAATCTAATTATTCCACGACATGATGTTTGAGAAAGGCATTCTTTTGATGGTTCTCTAGATGTGAAATATTTTTACAGAAGAAAACTATTCCAGCATCAGATTGAATTTTTAAAAAGAGAGTTGGCGCAAGAGCTCCAGAAGACCCTGAGGAAGAGAAAGTTGCCATTAGCTTCTGTGCCTGTTTTAGAAAGAAGACTGGGAATGTAGATATGGGGTGGAGGTCCAGGAAAAATCCATCCCTTTGGTCAGCATAAGTGCAGCTAAGGGTGGTGTCAATTTCTTCTGGAAGATGCCAGTCCCCTACCTCAGCTTGCCTGAGAGATTCTCCTGCAGTGAGACTTATTTGTTTTCTCAGCTCATGCAGACCTAAAATAAAACTCTTGCTAAAAGCTTTGATCCATGTAACTGCTTTCAGCAGTTAATATTAGTCATTTTAATAGAACATTTAGTATTAAACATTAAAGCAGGTGGCAGTTAGATACCTGAATTAGAATTAATTTTATATTAGGAAGAGATTATTGACATGTTGTGCACAGCTGTCTGCAAAACTGACACCTGTGCGAGCAGCAATTTCTTGCCCTAGTGGTATTTTCTCATGTGCAGCGATCGTTCCTTCTCACAGTGTGTATCTTAACAGAAAGTGGTGTCTCCATAGCAGTAAATGACACTTGACAATGGGAATATAGATTCTGATATGTGTTCATCTTTTTATTCCCTCATTGTTACCATATTTTTGTAAGTTAGAAAATGTGAAAGCACTAATAGACTGACTGATTTCAGCAACCAGCAGAAATTCAGTACTTTTCTTTCAATCAATTATTTTGTGTAGTCATTTAATTTAATTATTTTAAACAAAATTCTTTAGTTGAATTACTGAAATTATTTCCAGTAATAATTTTGCACTGTGGAAGAAAATGGGCCTTCCATATTTAAAATAAGTTTTCCTACAGTAAAATTGGGATCTTATCCAATTTTACTGCTTAGAGCAGAGTACACACTGCTCTAAGCCAGTTGCCTTGCACCTTTAATATAAGCTGCAAACCATTATGTGCCAATTTATCAAAATCAAAGTTTTTAAATCCTATCAGCAGAACTACTTTTGAATTTTATCTTGCAGTCTATTATAGATTCCTTTTCATTATCAGAGAATTTTTTATAATGGAAATGTTTTCTGCAGGCCTGAGAATAATTTCCCCTATGTTATCCTCCTTAAAAATCTCAATTCAAAATTCTTATTTTGAATATAAGTACATGAATATATTCAGTTTTACTGTTTTAACACTACTGGACTTTTTAACACTACCGTACTAACATCTAAATCTTAGAAACTTCAAGTCTGCTTAAAGGTTCTGTACTGTCAAGGAAAGTTAAGTCTTTGAAGGAAGCAATTCTTTCATTAAGTCATAACCAACTGGATGTTGAAAAAGCGAGGTAGAAATGCACTTCTGAAATTATATCTAAGTTTTCAAATTATGTTTCTTTTCCAAGAAATTTAAAAGTAGGCTATTTTAAGACAAAACAAAGAGCACCTTGATAATTGTAATAAACATATTTTCCTACTGTTGACTTTGTTATGCTAAGACTCTAGAAATGCCGTAATTTTTTCTAAGTTGTAGAGCCTCCCCAGTAACAGATGTAAGGCCAAATTACAGTAGGAATTAAGGAATGGGGATATGAGAAAAAAGAACATTTTAAACATATCAGGTTTAGATGCTATTTGCTGTATTTCATTTAGTACAATTGTATATTTAGTGTATATATTTAGATGAACTTTTGAAAATCAGAACAAGTTGTCATTTCCCCAGTCCTTGCACTCTGTGAGCTTGATCTAGACCAAACTCCCAGTGCAGTCCCCTTATATTCAGTGTGTTCTGTTCCTTTTGGTAAAACAAGTTAAGGCCTGTCCAGAACATGAAATCGGATTTTTTTAAAGAAAATTTAATACATAGTTATTAAAAGCATTCAAGAACAATTCTGCACTTCTTCAAAGGCCATTAAAGACAGTCTTGTGGTGATAAAGAGTAGGTGGCAGGAAATGCAGTAAAATTATGCAGTAGACTGATGCCTTTCTCAAACTGCTATTAAAATTAGTATCCACAAAGTATGTAGAAGCCAAATTTACTTAATTTAAGCAGCCAAATCAGCTCCTACTCGCTTCATTCTTAACTGCTCAGCCCAACATGTAGGATCACTGTGCAGAGGATGTTGGTGCATCTCCTTCTCACAATCAGATGTTGAGACTAGGAAGCTTCTCCTCTAGTATGAATTCCTCCTTAGGAGCATCAGCACTCATTCAGTGAAGGCATTTTCAGATTGGACACTGTAAATGTGTAACTTATACCTTTGGAAATTGCAAAGTTTGGATTTGTAAAAAAGAAATCTGAAATCAGAAATCGCTGCCGTCTGTAAATATTTTTGAGCAAGTTTGAGAAGTTATTAATCTTATGGTTTCAAGTTCAAAGAGAGCAAAATGCAGTTTGAAACAGCAAATCCTACCTTATCCACAGAATGGCACCTGACGGTGGCCAGTCCCCAAAAACCAACATGAAAAAGACGGACACATTTCATGGAACGAAATAGTAATTTGAGACCAGAATGTGTGAGTCCAGGCCATATAAGCAGAGTGATTGAGCTGCAATCCCAACATATTGTTGGGTTTTATCTCTGTGGTGTATCAACAAGGGACAAACTTTTGCAATTCATGTTTTACTCTAGGGCAGTTTACAGCTCACTGTATTTCCCAGGAAAAAATGTAGATACTTTTCTGAAGTAGTAAATTCTTTATGAGGAAACCAGTCAATCACTGCAAGAACATAGTTGTGAATTTTGTGCAATTTACAGTGTAGGTATCTCTGCATTTCTAAGATGAAAGACAGAAAGTCTAGATGTTTGAAAACATTTATTTTTAATGTTTTGTTGCTCCTAAAGTAGATAGAAAGATTCTGCAATTTTCCTCATGAAAGGCTGAGGGAATAAGACGTTTTTTCTGGAGAATTAATATTATCTTAATCCCAATACTTTTATTGTGATAATAGTAACATTTTAAAACCCTTCTTTATTTTATATTAAAAGAAAAAAATTCTTAACCCCATTTCTCTTTCCCAGTTTTTGGCTTAACGTTGTGTATTTCATCCCAGCATGCTTTTGATATGTAGCCATCTCTGGAGATCTTTGAAATATTTACTGATTCTAGAACTAAGATAACTTTCCTTACAGTTTTTTGACCTTCCTACTAATGTTGAAAATATTTGGCCATGGATATTTGCCATTCCCTTAGGTGACAATTTAATTTTAACTTCCGTAAAGAAGAGAAAAAAAAAGCAAGCATTAAGGCTATGAAGAGGATTTGCTCTGTGAGGCTGAAGGAGGCATTCCCGTAGGAAACAGAGGCTGAAGAAGCAATTATCAAGACTTGGCTGGAGCAGAAGGGAAGAGGTTAGCCAGTAAGAAAGACTTTAGCGGGCATGTGTCTTGAAAAATTTCCACATGGATCTCCCTTCTTGCTCCTTTGTCATATACAGGCGTTCAGATTATTTCTGCACAAGGAAAGGATGAAGGCAGTGGTGTGAGGTACCTGGCCAGTAGAAGGTGTCTCATGCTCAGTCTGAGAGAGGATTTTGGAGAAAGAGACAAAATAGAATTGAATCTTAAGGAGAGAGCAGTGACATCTGTATTACTGAGGAGTTCAGCCTAAGTAAACATGTCTGTGCAATATGAAGACAAAAGAGCATTATCTCTATTCCCTACCCCAGAAAGGCAGTGGTTTTCAAATAAATTGACTGTAATTCTGTAGAATTTGAGTGCTGTTTTTTAAAAATCCCAGCAAAACAGGGATTGTACCTGGAACCTGAAAGGCTGAGCTGCTTGCAGAAAGGCTACCTGCTGTGTTTTAAGAGGGGTGATATTATGAGATTATGCCCATCTGTATGTATGTGCCTCAAATTCCCAGCATTTCCTTTAAAACCCACACAGAGTAAGTGATCCTGTGGACACTTTCCTGCACACACATATTCCAGAAATAAATATGATGACCACTGACATAGAAGGGCTGGAAACCATAACATTTTCTAATAGTTTAAAGTTTTAATGCAAGTTTAATAAAGACTCATAAAAGAATCATGCTCTCTTTAATCGATTGCAAATGCTTATAATTACCCTGAGGCTGTTTTCAGCTGCTTGATGACTATAATATTCTCAAGTCTGTCTCCAGACAGTCTTAAAACTGTTTATTACTCATCTGGCTCTTTGCCAGCTTCCCATACTCATTTGCTTCATTCTGCCTCAATAAACATATAATTAATTCAAGCTTATTACTGAACTTTTTTTTTTCATTAGTATTTATTACGTCATTCAGATAAGGAAAGGAGCATTAATTTTCATCTGTCTAACTTTAGTGTATCAGGTGAGAACTTCTGTCACAACTTGCATTTGCTGATTGATGTTACCATTGCAAATTGAGTGTATCATTTGGGCGACACTAAAATGATTCACCTTCTGAATTATTCTATAAAATTTCTCTAGTGGAAAAGTGGACATGCTTCTGCTTTTCAGCCACAGAACAGGAATGTATTGCAGGAATATAAGTGAATATGTAGCAATATAAGAGAGTGTTTGTCATCCCCTCATGTTACAGCCCTTAGGGAGGGGATGGGTGAAGTGTTCAAAGGTTTCTCCTGACAGACCTGTGTTGTGTTAGTAAGCTGGGGCCAAAATAAAACTGTTTTCTCCCAATATCTGTGCAGTGGGAAGACTCTGAAAATGAGGTGTTATTTTGAGGTTTTGCAGAGGTTCAAGTTTTCATTTGTATATGCAGCCTGCATCAGAAGACCAGTAATTTATTTAAAGAGTATTTGAATACCTGAAGCTTGTACTGATATCTACCACTGTTTGCTAAGTATTTTTCAACTCTCAGCACATTGTTCTATCTTCTCCGGAGTATTAAAATTAAGTTTGTAAGTTTATATTTTGGCAACTAAATAAATGAAGAGTAATCAAATGAGGAAACTTCTGAAAAAAGCAATTTTTTTCAGGTTGAATTGAAGAAATTATTTCACCATTGGAAAAAAAAAGAAGCATGAATTTGGCATAATAACATCGTAAATGTCAATTAACATCATAAATTGAAAAGAAAACTTGTGTCTGAGAGTTTTAACCAGTCAAAAAAGAGGAAGCAGAGGGGCAGGAAAGAGCTAGAAAATATTTCTAACAGTATTCCTAAATCTTAGTTTATCAACTTCACTTTCGTAGGTTTTCTTCACACCATCAGTTCACTCAAAATATTCCTGTTTCTATAATGTAAACTTTTAATCAACTGGCAATGTTTTTTACGAGGATATTGATGCAGAGTCAGAGAACAGTTTGTCATAAGGAAATTTGTAACATACATGAATCATGGAACAGCTTGGGATGGAAGGGGCCTTAAGAACCATTTAGTTCCAATGCCCTGCCATGGGCAGGGACACCTCTCACTAAACCAGGTTTCTTAGAGCCCCATCCAACCTGGCCTTGAACACCTCCAGGGATGGGACATCCACAGCTCCTCTGGGGAACCTGTGGCAGTGCCTTACCACCTTCATAGTCAAGAATTCCTTCCTAATCTCTAACCTAAATCATCCCTCGTTTCTTTTGAGCTCATTACTCCCTCTCCTGTCACTATAGCTCCTGGGGCAGAGTCCCTCTCTGGCTCCCCAGAGCCCCCTTCAGGTACTGGAAGGTTGTTCTGAGGTCTCCACATAAACTTCTCTTTGGCAGGTTGAACCCCAACTTTCTCAGCCTGTCTTATATTCACAAAGTGTTCACTGCAAGGACACTCTCTGCTGTTCTTTATTCCATCTCCCTCGAAGGGGATGCACAGCTCCTCACACTTATGAAAACCAACTGAGAGTAGCAGTGACTTGCAGGGAGAGCTAGTGAATGGTACACACAGGCTTATTAAAATATATATATATAGTTGCTATTTAATAAAGACTTTTTTCTACACAGAAATATAATTTTCTATTGTACAGGATTTACACATAGTTTTTTAACTTTGGCATGATTGAAGGCACTAGGCAGGGAAAAGTCATTTTTTTGCAAGAGATTGTTTCACTCAAAGACAACCCATAGAAGCCTTTTGGAAATCTCTGATGCAAACTGTAGTCATAAGGGAGTTGAATGAAGAGATAGAAAGCAGGTTACACAGTCAAAAGGACATGGATAGAATATATTGCCATGTCAGCCTTCACAAGTGAAGCTGGTGATCACAATCTGACTTCCTTTCTATTTTTTGAGAAGCTACAGTAGCAACAGATACTCTGAAGGATTCTAGCTTCATTCTTATTTATCTTTTTTATTCTTTGATTTTTTCCTCTTTCTTTCCAGTCAAAAAAAAAAAAAAAGGAAAAAAGAAACTCGAAGGAAGCAGCTTGTGTCAACCCTCAGTAAGGTTCAAATCTTGCAGGATTTGAAAACTGCAAATGTTGATATCTTTCCCCCAACACTGATTCAGATGTCTGATACTATCTGTAGTGATTTTTCTTACTATATATGATAATGTGACACAAAAGTAGCTAATGTAAATGAAATGTCAACAAACTTTTAAAATAGAGATTATATAGACATTTGTGCCAAAATAGTTCATGTCAAACAACAAAAATTGAAATCACTTGCTTATATTTCAATTTGAAATGAAAATATCTTCAAAAAAGAAAAAGGTATACAGTGTAATTTTTTTTCATTTTTCTCAGTGATACTTCTTCATTTTTCAGGGATACTAAAAAATTTGAGACACTTTGTCTTCTTTTTTATGTGTAAAATTTCAGAAAATTTCAAACAAAGGGGGAAAAGACCCCATTTGTACCATTTACAACAGTTCAGTTTCTCCTAAGATGTATCCCCAGTTCTTAGGCTGCAGAAATTCTGATAATATAAATGAGATTTTGGATGTAATAAAACATTTGGGCTTGAATTTACTTCTCATGAGTGAACTACTGCTATATTCTCTGAAGATAGATCATCCAGCTGAAATGGCTCAGGTAACTGGTTCGTTTCAGCTCTAAAATGATAATATGAAAGAGCTGTGATATTTTTTTTTAATCCATTTTGATTTGGAGGTTCAACAAATTACATATAAGATGATTAATGAGAGGGACTCCCACTGCTGTGAAAGTAAAATGAAGGACTGTTGCTGAATCATCCTGCTAAATTGTTGTTTTCCTCAGTCTGGATCTTAACCATGTTAATAGAGATCAACACGTGCACAGGAATGCAAACACTTTGCACAAGTCTTTTCACAGAGCAGGGGCACCATCAGAGTCCAGCTGAAGCTGCACACCTCCCTTGTGTACGGTGCATTACTGCAGTAAATAGTTGCTGTCGTGTTAGCCAGCGTCATGGAAAGGAGAATCACTGTGGTAGACTTGTAAAGGTATTCTTGATAAGCATTTAAACTGTTATTTGTTATACAATGGCTTTTCTCATCATCTGTGCAAATAAAGTGGTCTTCTGTGCAAATCAGCCAGTGAATATTTATGACAGGCACGTTCACCTTTACCACCTCAGCTGAATCAGTTGGTATTTATCAGCCAGATACTCTGAGGAGAATGTTCTCAGATCTGAAGTGCCATCAGAGGGAGGATGAGCTAATGACTGTAAGCCAGGCTTGAGACAGCCAAAGTGCACAGTGAGTGCCTTGTAATTTAGGTGGAACACAATGATACAGGTGGATGGATTAATTTATTACCATTAGTGAATAGTGACATCTTTCTCATCTCCTGATAATAGTGTAATCTGAAAATTTTTTTTTGAACGTTGCATCTACTTGTTGACGTTTCTTTTTAATAAGGGTGTAAGAGGTACTTAGCTTAAGAGTTATTTAATATTTGCTGTTCATTTTATTCAGCTTATAAAATCTTCACTGCATATGCATCCTGGTATTCCTGTATGAGATGCCTGAAAACCAGCATATTTTCTTCTAGCCCTGATTATTGGGCTTTCTCCAAGATGGATTAGGGAACTTGCTTCCTCTGTATAAAACAGATGGCAAAGGAAAGGTATGGGGGGCCAGAGAGAACAGAAAAGTGAGATGAAATCTGGTCCCATGAATAAAAAAACGTGGTGCAAGAACCACAGAATGTTCTGAGTTAAAAGGGACCTACACACTCATTAAAGTCCCACTCCCAGCCTTGCTCTGAGCAACCCCAGAAGTCAAACCATGTGCCTGATTTTTTCCATTTAATGGTTCTTATGGTTTATGATAGGTGAGGTCTGAGTGTTCCTGCCAGGCTGGTCATTTAAGAAGACTTAGACCCATAGTCTGTGAAGGGCACTTTTCGCTGAGCATTCTCTGTATTTAAGATACTCAACTGTTTCTTGTGCTTTCTTCAGTATCAAAAAGATTACTGAGTGAGAACATGGTTGTGTGAGTTTATCCTTCATTTCCTAAATTCATTTTTAGGTCAGAATCCATGGTAGCTGACACACTAATGACAAGTTTGGTGAAGCTGTCACCTGAATTCAGATGTCAGCTGGAGCAGTGCTATACTGAGTACATGCACTTGAATGTACCAGCCAGGTCTGCAGAGCTTCAGAGGCTCTGGGCTTTGAGCTCTGCTCTGCAGGACGCTGTGCATGGCTGCAGCTGTGGCTGCTGGTGTGCCCAGTGTTGGACCTGCTGTGCACCACCAGTGCAGACCATAAGACCTCCCTGGAGATCTCTGCCTTGTGCCATGGTTACCTATGCCAGGGAAGGACATGTCCAACAGAGGCCTTAATAAATTTTGCTTGCTTTGCTTATTAGCACGTCCAAGCCAACTTCACAGTCTCTGAAACTGAGCACAGTTTTGGCAATAAGGAGAATGTTTGGTAATGCTTCTTCTAAATCTCCAGCCCGCTTTAAACCTACAGGTGATGCTGGCTACAGAGGGGTATTGTGCATTACAGATGTAGACTGGAAGTAATGGCTGTCCAGTGAAAAAACAGGAAATGTAATAGTAAATAATAGTGGCATTCAGCTGGGAAGGAGATGGCAACTTTGGCTTTAGCATTGATCTGTCTCTACATGCTAACTTTGGCTTTGATCACTAAAGATGATAATTAATACTGGTGGTAATAGGAAAACTCTTCTGAATTTATGACAATGACTGTGGCTCATCAGATTTAAATAGAAAGTAGGAATGTGACTTCTGGCTGTGCAACAGGTTGTTTGGCTAGCAAATTCAGGGCAAGAGACACCTGTGTTCCAGACATGAACAGTCTTGTGTCTCCTCAGAAGAGCCATCTGTGCCACAGGTTGCTTGCCAGATTTTTCTGCAGAAGGAGTTTATCTATTAGAAAGATGATTCCACAGTTCAGTGTGGATATGTGCCACTTTCAGACAATCCACGCAGGAAAGATAATGCTGCCCATTCAGTTGCAGCATCTGTTCTTTGGCATACGCTTTGAATATGATCATTGCTAGTGACTCGCTGCTGAAATATGGGAAGTACCATCATGATTTAAATAACATTTAAATTGCAGGGTGTTTTCATGTGCTTTCTGCTGTTTCACAGCAGCAGGTGAGCGCCGCCAGTACCTCCATTCTGCTATTGGGTAAGCTGAGGTATAACCAGAGTTTGTATTTGTTTCCTGGCCATGTCTCTGTGTTGTACCAATGCCAAAGACAGAAGTAACAAAAGTGGGAATCCTGGTTTGGTACATTTTCCATTAGAATGGTGGTGTTTTCCTAGTAGAATATCACATAGATGCAATACAGTTGGCACAGTCACCTAATAAATGCAGAGAACAATACTGGATCTCTTTTGTCCCATCATTTAGTGAAAATTATATGTTTATTATATGTTTATATGCAGATCTTCATGGCAAAGAAAACCATTTGATCCTATAATCTGGCTTCTGGGTCAACACAGATTGTGCAGAATATCAGTCAATAACTCCAGTGTGTTTATAAATTCAGGTCAAGTGAAATGATGTTCTTGTTTTGAAACTTTGGTTGTTCCTGCTCACCCTGTTTTGGTGCCAGAAAATATATCAATTCATGAGACAGAATTTAAGTCTTTAAAAAGGCTTTCATAGCCTAAGAAAATTTTCTTCCTGATATTTTGATAGTATATTTAAATCCCATCTACATGTGTTCCTTGTGCTTCAGTGATTTTGGCTTCAACCAGTCAGTTTTACCCATTATATGATTTAATTAGTCTGATTCTGAGTAATCATCAGTGTGTGAGCCTCAGAAACTTTAGAATGAAGGGGTTAAAGCAGAAAGAAGTTATTTTATCTATCATTTGCATAAAACTAGACATATTTGTAGCACTTCAAATAATCTTGTTGGTATTTAAAGTGCCAAAAATTTCTAACATCTCTGATTAGATTGAATCTAATTTTCCTGATTTAGATATTAAATAGAAGCTGTAATTAGTATCTGATTCTCTTATGGAACTTTATTTTTAGGGCATGCGTGTATTTTATTCATGGTTAAACTATCCTACAAGTGTTTAATAATACTGATATTTTGGCAGTGTCTGGAGAGTGAGGTTTTGGTGATGAATGTCTGAAATAGCCTAGATGCCTAAAATACCATTTCTTTCCAGTTCATGGTATTTTGGAGCTCTAGACAGAAGACCCAGCTTGCTGATTGTGATGGACTTCCAGGACTAAGACTGTTGAATTATTCTTGTGTACTGTTTGATTCTAAGCTATTGCATGGCTACTTCTTCATACTTTGAAGCATCTCAGTAAACTGGTGCTGGAGGAGGACGGCTGTCTGTAACATTCTCTAGTTAGTTGATCTCTGCTGGTGATGCAGGCAGAGCATTTTTTCTCGTGTAAGGGCTGAACTTTGTTTTCCTAATATTGTGCCTTAGATAAAATACTGTTTGTGGCACCCCCCCACCCTACCCCACCCCTAAAAAGACCAGGAAGCATGGGAAGTTGATAGGTCAAGACAAAAGATCTGAGCAGCCAAGCTGTTGTGGAAGTGTAATTGGAAGCTTTCTCAACTATAAGAGGCCTCTTGCAGACACATAAGAAGCCTGTCACTTCAGGTCTGACCAGTCCCCTGGAAAATGAGTGATTGAGACAAGCAAAGAAGGAACTGCAGTCCCTCAGAGACTGGATCTAGGAGAGACCAGATTGAGTATTCCAATGGGAGAAATATTTTCTGGTGATTTTAACCACAAATGACCTCCTAAACCTGAGGAAACCTTATTTTTTGAAGAAATGTTTCTTCAGAAATTCCTGTTTATGTGGGGTTACTGATTTCCTTTCTTTTTCTCCTTTGCTTTTCCCATAGTGTGTGCTTCAGCTAGTGTCTGTTGTGTTGACTCTAAGACTGTTTCTTTTTCCCTTAACTGAGAGCAGTTGGGTGTGTGGGAGGCTTGCATGCTGGTAGGGAAGGAAGGATGACCTGCTGAGTGTCCTCTGGGACAGCAGGTCAGAGTGACTGCTGGAGGGACGAGTTATGTTAGGGAACTGGTGGCTTAGATCCTGATAACAGATTGAGACTGCAGTGGTGACTAGGGGTCAGATAGTGAGGACTCAGTGAAGCTGAAGGGATTTTCCTCAGGTCCAGAAAGCCCTGATCTGACTTGTGGAGTCATTGAATGATTTTAATTTTTAAGCATAGAGTTTGGAGTTAAAATCATTCAAAAGAGCAAAGGGAAAGAAAAAGTCAAGTCTGCTTGTGAAATTCAGTACTGGAAAAAGCCCTTCCAAAGGCTTGGGTCAGCTAGAGGCAGCATAATAATTTGAAGAGTACCCAGACATTTCAGTTTGGTAGGCTATAAATATATTAGAAGCCTGATAATAAACTCAGTCAACATTTTGCTGATCGAGTCTTCCTTTCTAAGTCATTCTTAAAGAGGAGTTTATCCCAAGTGAACCAGTTTGCTTCCAGCAAAAGTTTGCTCCCAGAGGAGCAGTTTGCTGGGGAAAATTTACTAAACTCAGCCAGTGGCGTCAGATGAGAGCAGGAAGTATCATTGCAACAACTGTACATCTGGCTTTTGTTTTGTTTCTGAAGGAAATAATAGTTGTGAAGTTTAGAACAACATTAAGACTTTTTGATATGTAAACAGCCCAAGCTTCACTAAGGTACATCAAGCTACGTAGCATAAATAATATAGTTTTGACAAAAACATTCTGTTTCAGAAAAGAAACCAATCTGCTTCCTGCCTGTCTCCTCCTCAGCTGTCCTCCAACAACCCTTGCTTGAAGGAAGAATTGTGTGATGGTCACCATGGTCCCATTTCCCTATATGGATTTCAGTGTGAAAGTCCTTTAAGAAAGATTAGGATGAAGTGTGATGCTTGTATGGCCAAATTAGGAAAATTGCTAGATGTGTTTGTAGGTTTGTTTTCTAATGACTGCTTTGGACAGTAGCTATTGTGTGGCCATTCTTTCTTCTGTTTTAGTACTTTAAGAAGTGCAGTGAGCATAGCTCAGGAAGAGGTTTAATGAATATTAAGGGAAAACCTGTGGGGATCTACCTGACAAAATGTTTCTGTGAGATAAATTGAACAGCTACTTGTGTCTTTTTTTTCCACTTACCAACTAACATCTTGTTTGCCTTCTGATTTTTCTAGATATCCGTGGAATACAAGAATTTTTAGACAAAGTGTCTCAACAGGGAATGGATGTAGCATTACAGAAAGTAGAAAACAACATCAATAAAATGATCACGGGGCTCTTTGCCACTATGAGAATAGAAGAACTGAACCGCTACCGGGACACCCTGAGACGTGCCATTCTCATAATGAACCCTTCCACAGCCAAATCATTCCTGACAGAGGTATGTATTTTAATAGAGGTTATCTTCCTCTTTTGCTGACCAAGACCACAGTGGTCTACCAAAATATTTAGTTTTTTATTTGACTTCATAATGGTAATCAAAAAAATGCAGGTAAGCCCCCAGAGTAAAAGTTTAAATATTCTCTATTCAAAGATCAGCATGCAAGGGTGTTTATTCATGTTCTTAAATGTGCATGTACATTTAAAGAGAGAACAAGTAAAACCACATGAGCAAAAGCATTTAGGAAATATGCAGAAGAATTACCCCTCAGGCTTCTCTTTGAAGCTCAAAGGTACTGTATTGCCATTGTGACTCCCACTAGTGACATATTTACAACTGAAACTTTTATTATTATTTTTATTTAGAGAAATATATATAATACGTATTTGTGGATAAAATGTGTTTACCTAATTGCAATTTATTTTTTTTTTTTAACATAAAATGATGCTAGTAATGTTCTCTTATTTGCCACTGAATAGAAGTAAGGTCATGGAATATATGAAAGATTTGATTTGCATGAAGAATTTGAGATGATAGACTAAAGTAATGTTTTCAAGCAATATGGACCAGATTTTCAAAAGGTTCTTAGGGATTTAGAGACAGAAGATATTGCATTTGACTATGAGTTATACGGTATTTTTAAATGAGTGGCATGGTTCTTTATACATGGCACTGTGCTGTTTCAAATGTGGTTTTGCATGTATGTATATCCTTCATCATCAACCAAGACTTAAAAATCTCTGTTTTGTTTCATAGAAATACACTTTTTATCTTAATAGATAATTTAAAAAATTGCTCTTTGGATCTGTTTCTAACTTGCATTACTTTTCTTCTATACTTTGCTATTACCTTGGTCTTTGGAAATTCAAGCTTAAAACCTAGTTTGCATAAAAACTACCGCATATCCAGTCTCAAGTGAATGCCTTTTAGGAACATTAGCTAGAAGTTGGCTTTCTTGGCTTTTTTTTTCAAAATTTTGTTTGCCCTTGGTTTGTTTTGGCTGGGTGCTTCAATGTCCTTGTTACACAGTTGAAGTTTGCTAATTGTGAGTAATGAGGGTCTGCTGCTCTATCTAAATGTGTGCAGTGCTTCATAAGGTTTAAAGAATTTGTGGACATGTTTAGATTGTTCTGCAATGTTTTCATCACCCAAGTCACAAGCATTTAATTTTTTTGAAAAATGCATTATGAGATATTTTGCATTGCGACTTGAAAGAAGCATGGCTGGGGGCTCTAACTACTCCAACTCAGCAAAACAAAACTCCCGCATTGCTCTTACAGAGAAACATACTTTTTTAAAAAAAGATGTATTTCATCCTTTATTTTTACACACTTAGGCATAGTAACAAAGCTGTTGTCATCTTTTGAAGTTATCATGTATGTGTTGCCAAGAAAGTAAACAATTTACTTCAGCACTCTTATTTTGGCACTGGCCACTCAATGAGTTAATGAGCTAATTCCAAAAATCAAAAGACCAGAAAAAAAAAACTAAACCAAATCCTCTGTCCCTCTCCCTCCAAAAAAATTAGTATACTAAACACCAAAAAATTCCTGAAAAACAAGAGACTCCAAATGTTCCTCTTTTTCTGTAGTCTGTAAATCTACCAGGGAAGGTCATTATCTTCTTCTGCAACTGTGGTTCAAAGAGAGACTCTCACATCAGCTCCCTATTGCAGGTTTTTGCCAGGATAGCAGCAGTTAATTGGAGCATGATATGTGACTGGTAAACTGACAGCAGGAGCCTCTTAATAGGAAATGTTACTCAAACAGAAGTGTGATTATTGCCATAGCTTATTTGTGTTGGTGACAGGAAATGAAGTAAACAGGGGAGATCAACACAAAGTCTTTCACAAGAATTTTGTAGGGGTTGCTTTTCCAGTGGATATTAAAAACTGATTTTTTGAGTCAAACCAGCGGCTGTACTATAGGGGCAAAGAAATTATAAAGCCCTATGGACTGCCAGTGGGCAAAGATATTCCTAAACAATTTAATGGTCATGCTGATTCCAAAGCCTGTGCCTAGTGCTTGATCAGTTCAGGTGCGAAATTCAGTGTTACCTAGTGGATTTAGTGTGTAAACCTTCTTAAGATAGTATGAAAAAAACTGCATATGCAGAAAGCCCTTGGGTTCTTTCTGCCCAGTAGAAGCTTTTGGCTGCCTAGCTAGATTCAGCTGTCTGCTTCTCTCCCCAGACCTCACATAATCTCTGCTGCTTGGTCCCTTCTTAGATGACTGCTCTGGCTGAACCCTGTCATTGTTTAGCTGAGAAGAGGGTTCATTCACTCTGCAACAGCTGTAGTAAGCGTGGTCTTGATTACTATGCAAGTAACAACTATTCCAGGGTAAACAGTCAGACACTGGCCTGTGTAAATAAGCAGTCTGTAAACTGGAGTTTGCTTGTGTAGAATTTATCTTTGTTCATACTCTTTGAAATTCTGTTTCAAATCTTTCTCTTCTTTTTTTTTTTTTTTTTTTTTAGCAGTATTGCTTTTTTATTTTAGGCACTTCTTTCTCTCCAGCTCTTCTATCTCTAGAGCTTGCAGAGATGAGATCTGTACTTATGCACTTAATAAAATGGAGATTAAGAAGTAAATACACTTCTCTGGCTGTGGAAATAAAAGCCTACCTTCTCTTTAAACATTATGTATTAATTTGCCCTCCAAACAGCATGGAAAGACAGGAAGCTTTGGGAGCAAGTATCACAGCATTTCTCCTTACTGGGTGAAGTATTAATGTAAAGTGAGAGGGAGAGACAAACCAGATTCACAAATGTCCTTTGTTGCTTTGATCTTGGAGGAGCAGAAGGGAAGAAAAAAATTCTTCTGAGTGAAATTCGCTGGGGCGAAGGAGTGCAGAGTTATCAAGCCAGCAGAGACTGGCACCTCTCCACAGATGAGTCTGTGGCAGCATCTAGGAAAATGTTTTGCCAGAGATATACTGGTGACTTCTTCAGGATTTTTTTTCTGCTGCAATTCTTCTCTACTCTCAAAGAGTTTCCCAGGTCCCACAGTGAAGCAAAATATTGCCATGGAAACTTTTGCGATTACTAAATATGCTACTGTCTTGCACAAAACTTCCTATGCTATCTGATAGCACTGGTGATGGATGCGAACTGTGTGTCACTTTTTTGCTTTATACTTTGGGGTGGGGATTTTATTTTTTTTTTGTATGTGGTCTGATTCAGAATGACTATGATGGATAGGAGAAGCCATATAAGGGAATAATAAAATAATAAGACATCCTTAAATGAGATGTCCTTGCCAGCTCAGCATGACAACAAAAATCAAGGGCTTCAAAAATCAAGTGTGACAAGTCTGGGTAGGAGCAGGATCAGGCCAGGGAAGTCAGGTGACAACAGAGGCTCTGGGGATAACAGATCAAGTTTGAGAAATAAGACTTCAGGAATCAATACTTTAGGACAAAAGCCAGATGTCCTCCACTGGGCCAAAATGCTGTCAGTACATCTCTGCTTTCAAGTTTTTTTATGTTTAGCTAAGGAAGCTACCTTATAACTTGAGTGCAGAAATGTGAATGTGTTCTTCAGTATGATGACTCCAGGAGCTGGTAACAGGGCTATAAAGGAGGGACAATGCAGCTTATTAATTCATTTACTTATAGAGTTATGTATTAACACATTGAAAATTCAGTAATCCATGTGTGAAAGCGCCCTAGCATCAGCCAGGGATTTTGCTGGAGTTTTGAGAGGCAAGCTCTGGAAGGCCTTGGTGTAGGTGCTGCCTCCAGCCTCCCCTCAAAGGAGGAATTACCAGCCAGCAACCTCAGCAGATGTGACTGTGTATCTTCCTGCCCCTTGCAAGGTCCCTTCTCGTGCCTCTGTTGCAGGGGTTACAAAGAGAGGTGAGAACACTTTTTAGCTGTGCCAGCAAGATTCAGCAGTTTATCTAGGAAAATTTTCAGAGCATTGGCAATGTGTATAAGCCAGCGAAGCTCTTTGAGGCTTGACAGCCTCAAGCCATCAATGCAGTGAGCACTGACACTTCCCAGGCTGGAGAGTACTACTCTTCAACTCACTCTACACTACATGGTTTGTGTAAATTAAAATATTTACTATTTATTATTGCAAAGGTTCCACTCTGCAACAAACTTGAAGTCACTGAACCCCATCATGTCCAGACTTCAAGCATGCTGGAGATATTGGAAATGTCTACTGTTAAACATCTGTTAAAAGTTAAATTTATCTGCATGACAGAATAGTGTTATAATTATTGAAAAGGTATTCAACAGAATTAGCTGCTGCCAAATCTGAAAGTTACAGCAAATAGGTCCTGTATGCTGGCCCGTGTGTATGTATTATGTTTATTGCACTAGGTTCTATAGGTGCTGTTTTATTTTTCTATATTATTTTCAAAGAAAATTAAAATCCTGTAGCTTTCAGCATTAGTATAATCTACTACTCATGATTTTGAAAATAAATGTCTTTTTTTTTATCCCAGGCTAATGTGGGACAGTACTAAAATAAGATTATCTTGGATGAAAAGACACTACACTGCTACTTTCATGAATAAAAGAACTCCTTATAAATGAAATGGTGAAATATACAGGGAAAATAGAATGAAGCCTATAAATCAAGTACTGAAGAAATCTTGCCATGTGTGAGCAAGAAAAAAAAAAGGAAGGAGTGTTTAAGGAGCAAATGTAATTTAAATTGCCTCATGTAATTGAACTTTCAACATGCTTTTACTCATCGTTACTGTGGATAGGATGAGAAGTAACATTTATTCTGTGAAACAAGATTATTTCTGATAGCAAATGTCCTGGTTTTTATTATATTTGATTTTTGTCTCTCTGTTGAAAAAAAATAGTTAATTTTAAATGTAATTATTTGAGAAATACATGTTTTTTTCATGTAGTGACATAGTTATTGTTTTACTAGGTATTAGATCTGATCATGAAGGAATCATGAATCATTTAGATCTAAAGACAGGGATCTGCTTTAGTGTTACATAGTGCTCTAAACATGCTTATTTCTTTAAGTAACATATTTACTGAGAATTAGGAAAATCTATTCAACTTTTCCAAAAGGTTAATTCAGCCTTTGTGTGTCCAAAGTTCATGGCAACTTAGTCTTTTCTCTTTTTTTGTTTTTCTTTTTTATTCCCCCTTTTTTTAAAAATCTTATTTTGTGATGCTTTGCTCTTTTTATTTTACATATATGCTGAAGATGACTAGAACAAAAATTAGCTGTTTTGTTTTTCTATTCTTTTTTATTAATAAGGAAAGTGATTCTGTCTTTAGTCAAAAGCATGACATACAGATATGAGGTGAAGTGAACGAAGTTGAAAATAGAATTTAAGAATCTGGTGCACCCACGTGCCAGTTCCACTGAAACCTGTAGTAAAATTTCAGATGATTCCAGTGGGAGCAGATGGCAGTGATTTTTGTTCAGGTGTGGACAGAAAAGGCACATAGCAGGGAGAGGTAGAAGACTCCAGACAAGAGTCAAGTCCACATAATTCATATAATCTGCTGAGTTTGAAGGTACCCACAAGGATTGTCAAGTCCAGCTCCTGGTCCTGCATGGGACACCTGAGTCACACCATGTGCCCAAGCATGTTGTCTAAATGCATTTTGATCTCTGTCAGGCTGGTGCTGTGATCACTTCCCTGGGGATCCTATTTCAGTGCCCAAACACCTTCTCAGTGAAGAACTTTTTCCTGATACCCAACCTGATAACCAAACATCCCCTGACACAGCTTCAGGCCATTCCTTCAGGTCCTGTCATTGGTGACCACAGAGAAGATATCAGTGCCTGCCCCTCCTGTTCCCCTCATGAGGAAGCTGTAGACTGCAATGAGATCTCCCCTCAGTCTTCTCTCCAGGCTGAACAGACCAAGTGACCTCAGTCTCTCTTACAGCTGGTAACAACCCTTCATGATGTTCATAGCCCTCCTTTGGATGCTCTCTAATAGCTTAACATGTTCTTCTATTTCTCCCTTGCATAGCTGATGCTGTGCCTGTTGTCCCCCAGGACAAGGTTGGCCCTCCTGGCTGCCAGGGCACTGCTGACCCATGTTCAACTTGCCATCGACCAGGACCCCCAGGCCCCTTTCCACAGTGCTGCCTTCCATCATCTCATTCCCCACTCTGTCCGTACATCCAGAACTGCCCCACCCCAGGTGCGGAATGTGGCACTTTCCCTGATTGAACTTCACATGGTTGGTGGTTGCCCAGTCTTCTAATTCATCAAGGTCCCTCTGCAGGGCCTCCCTAGCTTGGAGGGAGCCAACAGCTCCTGCCAGGTTTGTATTGTCTGTGAACTTACCTAGCCTCCATTCCAGTGCTGTGTCCAAGTCATTCATGAAGATATTGAAGAGTACAGGGCCTGAGTTGGAGCCCTGTGGAACCCCACTGGTTACAGGTCACCAGTCTGATGTCAACCTGTAGTCTCTGTAACCCTTTGTTTCCAACTCATGAGCTAGTTGCTCACCCATTCCATGATGTGTTTATCCAGCTGAGTGCTGGACATTTTGTCCAAGATACTGTGAGAGACAGTATTGAAAGCTTTACCGAAATCCAAAAAGGTTGGTTTGCCTTGATGTGTGTGCCATAGGCTACCAGTCCCAAGTATGTTCAGGAACAGGCATCAGATTTGGGTTAGAAAAGCTGGCATTTTCTTCTTCTGCTATGTGTGTGTCTGCATAACTGTGCACAGTGTATATGAGCTAAAAAGTAACATTCCTTTGTGTACATACAATCATTTTCTGCAACAATAAAAGAATATTTGTCTGCCACCTAAAACCCATATGTTGCCGCTGATGATGAACAGATCACACGGACACAGGTCGAGGTGTGGTGAAGGAAAGAGAAAGTTTATTTTTCCCCCCAGGATTTATAGGCTCCTGACCACGGCCAGGGATTGGATGGTCAGGATAACACTTTCTCACTGCACTGGCCATGAGAGATGCCCATTACAAGACGTGTAACAGAAAGAATGTACACATATCTATGTTTACAGTTACTGTCCTGGGAAAGTCTTTAAAAAACCATGTCAGCAAGCTCAGAAGCTGAGTTTTCAGGGCGACACCCATAGTTTTATGTTTTCAAATTAACTCTACTACCCAAACAGTTTCTTCTTGTCAAAGTAAAATGGAGAGTGGATGAGCAAAGATTTGCTCAGTTTAATCTGGCAATTGAACTGATCCAGTGATGGACTGGAAAAATACACAGGTCTCACGGGAAGCCTGTTGGATTTCCAGTTAGGCTGAGGAGTGATTTGATGATTTGTCACATGTATAAGTACATTACAATTTTCTATGCCACACTGAATGTGGTAGCTGGTTGGTATTTTCCCATAAAGTAATGGAAGAGTAATTCTTTATCACATTTATTTACGCATGATGCATATGATGCATCAGACATGCAGTATAATTTGCTTCAGAGATTTTCAGTATTGTCTTTGTCAAAGTTTATTCATGATTGCTGGGAATTTTTAAACAATCCTATTTACATAAAACAAGTCTGAAGTCTCTAAAGGCAAGAATTGTTTAGGCAGTTCTCTGAAGGAGGGCAGTGATGAAAGGGAAGAATTGGCAGCAGACATATGAACCTACTGCTATTTTTATCTTCTTTTCCTAAAATTTTATCACAAGTGTGTATGTTGATTCGATTTTATCTAGGAGTGATGGTCTTTAGAGGCCAAAATCAGATTTTTCAGTCAGTGACTGTTTGCTCCTTTATTTTTCTTATAAGTAAGCTGAGTGCTCTCATCTTTGAGGTCATCTTTTTCACCTTAGTGTTTGAGCTTTTAGACCTGCACTTTCCTGGAGACCATATTTGCCTTTTTTGAGTCCATTCTCTACACCATTGTTTGCAGTGAAATAAATCCTATTCAGTGTACTCCACTGTAATTTGTTATTGTTGTTAATTACAACGTTTAAAAATGTATCCTTTTTCTCCCCTTCTTTCTCCGGCATTAAGCACAGAATTCATAGCTGCAAACTGAAATACAGACTTAAAGGATTTTTTTATTTTGTAGGCTCTTCTGGATCTCTATTAAAAGGATGTTCAGAATGTTGGACCACTTGAACCATCCTTTAAGTGGTCTCCCTGACTTTTTTTTTTTTTTTAACCTGCAAGAAGGGGTCATGGAGGATTTTAGAATTTACCTTTCAGTGAAAATCTGAAAAAATTCTTGGTTTGCTGTGTAGTCCAATTCTTTGCCTTTTTATGCTCTTGCATCCTGGAATATAGGCCATCCAGCTGATGGCTGAATAACTGGATGAGAAAATGATTGGGTTTTTTACTATGAATAGAGTGATGTTGGCTTAGATTTTATATGCACTTGCTTACCATAAGATGAAAGTTTGAGGATTTAGTCACAAAACAATGAAAAAGAAAATTCTCAGTGGTAAAATAAATCAGCTTCAAAGGGATTTGTATCATTTGCATCATTACTGAAACTGCAACCTGAAGCAATCCTTCCTGTTTGTGTGTTTTCAGGCATAGTAAAATTGAGTTTTGCAGCGTAGGGTATGCCTTCTTGGGACAGAATGCAGTGCTGTAGCCAAGGTCATTTATTTTGGTGTCTAAAATGAAGCAAAAACATTCTGGGAAATCTATCCCAGCACAGAGGGTCTACACTTAGAAGAACAGGAGCTGGGGGCTATCTGCAGGTCCTTTACACTGATATGAAGAAGAGAACTAAGGCTGTGCCTTTGCGTTACTAAAAGGTAAGGCTCAGTATCAGTAGCCTGGAGCTCAGCTGGCATATTTATGTTAGCTGTGAAGGTCTGGAATTTTTTTTTATTAAGGTTGCTGATAACAGCAGCTGAGGAGAAGCAGCATATATTTATCCTTCAATCAGCCATGCCTCACATGTGAAAAGTCAGGTAAAAGCCTGACTGATGTTACAAATCTGGTAATACCAATATACCTTGTGAAGTGTACCATGGTTCTCTAGGCTTTTACACCCTCAGTGTGGTTGGTGTTGGTGGCATAAGGAGACACTCAGTGAAGTGTGAGTGCAAAGCCAATGTATACCAGAGCACTTTTGGGATTTACAGCATAAGAAAGCCACAGCTTGTCTTTGCATTTTAATTCTTTCAGTATTTTCTTCATTCTGGCTATATGGTGTTTAGTGATGTGGCCTCTATTACAGATAAATATTCACAGGGTGCTGGTTTCTATCCTGTGTCACACTGTAGCACAGTTGTGAGATACGAACCAGGTCTACCTCTCTAGTGACAACAACAAAGTTATAGTGTATTATTTTTTTATAAAAACAAAACTTATTTTGTTGATAAAACATACATTCATTATAGAGGTGTATGCAGGACAACATGACTATAATTAATCTGTGTCTTGTCAGTATTGTGTGTCTTGTTACAAATATTTACAGTATCAGAATTTGGGTTGATATATATTTTTTTATCTTGGATTATAATAAAATAAGAAACAAACCCCACCACTGTATGTAAGCTCTGACCGGTATTTTGTATTGGAAATAAGAGTTAAACTGCTAGTGCGTTTGAGAGAAAAGGGGAGCTTTAGTGTTTAAGTATGAGTAGAAGATGTATTATGTACTTTATGAGAATCTCATAATATTTGCTGTTGTGCAAACAACTGTTTGGTTATGCTTTCCTATAATTGCTTTCTGTTTCTCTACATGGCTTTCAAAGACTCAGTAATTGACATCCTCTTCTTTGGGATCTTGCTGGGTATGCTGTTTCTGGACTAAAACAAATAACTGAGGGGCTGACCTCCCATGATCTTCAAATATGTAATAATTATTTTCTTCTTCAATTTGTGTTGGCTATTCTTTGTTCTGCTTTCTTAAATTGCTATCATACTTAATTATATTCTCCTGTTGTCATACCAGCAATTTTAATTGGATGTGATAGTCTTAGTTACTGCTTATCCTTCCTCTCTGCTTTTATAGCCTCACTATAAATATCTCTGTTGTGTTCCTCTTGAGAGACAAATGTCTTCCTAAGGAGAGTAAATTGCTTCAACCAGCCAAACAGAGTAAATAAATTTAAAAAATAAAAAAAAAAAGCAAGAAAGCACATTAATGCAAAAAAGCTATTACATACACATTGGTAGAGACAGTCAGTGTATTAAAGTGTGTATTTTTGACATAACTGAAGGTGGCTGATTCTTGTAAGTGTTATAAAAAGCCCACTCTGAACATCTGCAAAACTAATATGCAGTTGGCTGCCATGAGATGAGTGTCTCTTTGAAATAAAATGACAGCTAGAGACGATTAGCTTATAGTGGAGATATGATCTGACAAAACTATTTCTAATCCAAATCTTTCTCCAAAGTGATGTTGCCTGATTGGCAGAACTGTTCTGCCTCCTTCCTTCTCACCAGAAAATAGAGGTATAATCAGTGTATTAGCTTGCCTTGGTTTCCAGAAAATAGAACTGATTTCCTAGCTACTGTGAAAATTCCGTGTTGAAAGTTTCTAACCCCAAAACACAATAAATTTACTCACAATCAATTATTATATAATTTGTTCTATCTTTCAATTAAACTGAAATGAAAACTAATAGCCATTATTTCTTCTATTCTAATAATGTTCCCTATGACACTGAAGAAGCTCTCAGTGTCTGAAGCACTCACTAGTTTGTCTGAAGTAAAGGTTGAAGTTTATACCCTATCACTCCTTTCACAGAGTTTGCTGGGAGTTTTCTTGTGGAATTTTGCTAAGCAAGGTCTCCCATGTTTTTCTCCTTTTTTTTCAGTTTGTGTAGTTTTATTATGGCTGTAATGCTTTTGCCACGCATATTTGTAATACTTGTGTCAAAATAAATTATTCCTTTAACGTTTGGTCAACCAGATTGGATAAGTATCTATAAATAGATTAACAGCACATTAATAAAAATGCTCAGTCTGCCATTAGAAACAATGGCTACAATGACAGGTACCTGATTCAGGTTACTTTTGCAGATACTTCAAAATCAACAGTAATATTTTTGAAGCCTGCTTTAAGATAATTTATTCTATTTTGGAAGCACTTAGCCAACTGTAGCTGATTTTATGGTTTCTGCAGAGTTTCAGCAGGATTTGGGAACTGCTGATGTCAAGAGCTAATTTTAGATTTGCACATTATAAGTTTCTCACCTCCCCACATAATTTTTCCCTGGTTAGGACTTCTGTTATTTAGCTTATTTATAAATAATTTTTAAAGATTTGGGGTTTTTTTGTACCGGATGTTCTTATTTCAAATAGAATGTTAAATAGCGCTGCAATTCATCTCAGAATTTCCATAAATGAAGGTAGCAGCTGCTTCTGCTCATTGTGAGAATAGGTGTAAAAAGTATCACTTTGAGTTTTCTACTAGTTTCCAGTGTCATCCATAGCAAGAGTCCTCTCTTTAATAAGAGCCCTGTGCTTCCTTGGGGGCTTCGCTTATTTTGTCTCTTCTTACAAGTGACTAGGCAGTCGTGCTGAGAAGGACTTGGGGGTGCTGAAGAAGGAGAGGTTGGACATGACCCAGCCATGGGCATTCACAGCCCAGGATGGCCCACACATCCAGCTGTGGATGCTCCCTCTTTGGAAGCATTCAGAGCCAGGCTGGATGGGGCTCTAAGCAGCTTGGTCTAGTGAAAGGTGTCCCTGTTCATGGCAGGGGAGTTGGAACCAGATGGTCTTTAAGGACCCTTCCAACCCTAACCATTCTGTGAATTGCTGAGGAAGGGAACCAACATTAGTTTTTAGATGGAGAAATATTTTCATCTTACAGAAATTCCTGTATTTCAGAGCAAATAAAGAATTACAGATGGGATCAGGTTGGAAGGAACCACTAGAGGTTATCTAGTCCAACCTCCCTGGTCAATCAAAGTTCATTAGACACGTTATTCAGTATTGTGGCCAGATGGCTTTTGACTATCTGCAGAGAGGGAGACTCCACAACCTCTCCAGGCAACCTATTCCAGGGTTCAGCCACCCTCATAGTAAAAAAATTCTTTGTCATGTTCAACAAGGAGCAGTAGGAGTTTATGCTGTCAACACAAATTAATTTAAGAAATAGTTGCTACACATGAACACTAGAGGAGGAAAAGGAAATTAGCAAGATCATAGTATTGACCTGCTGTGTTAAAAGTTGAAAGTAATCTGTTTTGTTTGGTCTCTTGTTCTTTATCTGGCTTCTGAGCCAGTATTACTTAGGAGTTAGATGGACACAAATTCAAAGGAGATTAAATGAAGAGATAGATTTTTGTCAAGCTGCTTTAGGAATTCAGTAAACGAAGTTGCCTTTATTAAAGAGTGCTTTGCAGAAGACATTCATTTAGTTAAAAAGGCACCAAGAGCAAAGGCTCCTTTTAACCCATCCTCAGGTAGTCAGAGACAGGCCAAAAGTCCCTCAGTCATGGCCTTAGCTTTGGGAAGTAGACTCATTCTTATCAAGGGACTGGACATTTCTTAGTAGGACTTACAGTGGAAAAATTTCCATAGGTTATTGCATATGTTGTTCACCTTTTTTGCATTGAACAAGAAATGAGGCGTGCTGGGGGGAAAGGAGAGGAAGGAAAAAAGGAAGGGGATGATTCAAGTTTTCTCTAAATTCAATTAAGCAATGATGAAAGCACCTTCCTACAAACTCTAATTTATACAGAGACCAGCAAAAATAACATGCTTGGCATTTTTAAATGCTCTGAGAAATGAAAGCTTTTCATGTGCAATATCCTTAAAACATTTTAATTTCCTGGAGATGTATGTTGTATTTTCCTCTCTCAAGAAAATTTTCAAGGAAAATTTTCCTCTCTCAAGAGAGGGTGGCTGTTGGGTCTACAGAATACCTGTTTCATATCCCCTGTTAATTCTTTGGTTCACCCTCACAGTAGTGATGTAAATGTGGATCTGATCTATGCTTCTTTGATTTTTATGGTTTCTTAACAGTTTGCCTTAATTCAAGGGGTGGGCAGTGGGGAAGTTAACAGTTATATAATAAAAAAATGTTTTATTAACATACTATTTCACATATATTTATCTAACACATGTCTAAGCCAAAAATCATGCTTGTAGAACAGAAATCAGACCAGTAGTATGCTGCTGCTGGAATCAATATTTAAAGCCTGTGGTTTCTATTCTGTAAATTACTTAAATGTTAGTAAAACTTCATTGGCTTTAAGGTATCAGATCCTGACTGAAGCCAACCAAGTTTTTTTCCATCAAAACTTTTCCATTTTCTTATGGTCTGTGCTTCTGAGATAGGCAGGCAGATTACCTGAGGGCCTAGACTCCGAAACATATTTCATACAATTTCAAAGCTCTCGTACTTCATTCCAAGTTGGAATAAAACCAGATTTTCAAACATCTACATGCTCTGCAGTTATGTGACCTTTCTTTTCATTCTGCTTTTCTCCTGACTAGCTTTCAAATTTACTTCCAAGCCAAGCTCTTTACATTTCAGCCTGTTGTATTGCGGTCATGGGTCTTCCAGCACAGAGAGAACATCACTGTCTTTGCTGGGAAGGCATTTAGGTATCCATAATGCAAAGTGCTAAGTTTGAACTGAAAGTTCTTTTTCATTATACATTTAATCAATCTTCATTTTAATCTTGTTTAGAAAGTGGCTTCCAGCCTACCATTACAGAGGATCCTAATGAGGCTTGCAACAGAGAATCCAAGCAGACTGTCAAACCAGTGTTCAGAGAGGACACCGAGAGTTGAGTGCTGTCCTCAAGCTGGCTGACAGTCTCATGCAGGCTGAAGTGCGCACTGAACAAGGCAGGAGACAGATCAGGGTGAGAGAACTCATAATGTACTGCCACTTCCCCATCGCAGCTGTCTGATCACACCTGAAGTGTGTGAAAAGACAAAACCTCTCAGACTGTAATCCCTAGCTTTGCTATTGCTGATGGAGAGGAGGATTTGAGGCAGAATTGGTGTTTGTTTTCAGAAAACAGAACTGAGAAAATATGAAATTAAGTGATTTCATTTATTTTAAAATTAGAATTTAATCTCTTATTTGCCATGTCTGTTCACTATCCTGGTTATATCAAGAAACTAAATCAGAGGCTTTACAGTATATTGTCTGTCAGTGCAGTGACTTTCCCTGAGGTATAAGTGTAACTGTTTGCTAAAGGAATGTTTTGTCATGTTTGTACAATACTAAAAAGGTGCAAATTCTCAAGGTTTTTGATACTTCTAATGTATGTTACAAAAAGTAGGGAAAAGGATTATGTCTCAAGGGCATAATGCATTCGCTTGGGATAAGAGGAATAAGACCTAGAATTCCCCTGGGAGAAAGCACTGGAGCTGCTTTCAGTTCTGACAAATACTTTGTTTGGATTGTGAAATAAATTCGACAGGATTAAATTTGTTGAGTTGAAAAATACCAATATGTAGTGTAGGGTGAGAAATACAATTTTTAGCATGGTACAAATGTGCATCCCCTCACAGGAATTGCAAGTAATATAACTTGATGAGAAATGCTGGTTTTTCTGATTGAGCTACTCTGATGCAGAAAGAATTGAGAAAGTGGAAAGAGTCAATGAATAACAAGGAAAATTAATGATTGTTGAGGATCAAATAAAGTGAAAAGTTTCAAAATAAATGTATTTCCACAGTTTGCTTGAATTCAGAGCACTTGATAGAGTTTATACTTCAATACAACTCAGAGTTTCCACTTAAGAGCATTTTATTCTTTTGTCTGTTCTTCTGTATATATTTACCTTTTTTTTTTTTTCTTTTTAAAGGTAAGTGTAGTATACTGATTTTTTTCTTTTACCACAATATTTTATTAAATTCCTTTCATTTTTAGCCTGGTTAATCTTCCATTAAGCAAGATTCTCAAGATGCCCTGCATATGAATTCTTACTTAAAATTAGGTGTATCATTTCACCCTTCTTGCCTTGTTGTCTGTAAGATTGCTATGAGAACATATATATGCTATGGCTATGGTCTTGTTCCTTTTAAAAAAGTTTTTTGTTACCCTCTTAGGACTACAGAGTTTGTAAATGTCTAGGCAGTTTATTTGTCTTCATCTCTAAACAGTGGCATCATTGGCAGACAGTCTTAAGTGATTACTGCAGGATTCCCTGATGTTTTGGATAGATCCCTTTCTGCACGTTGCTGCCTTCTCTCCACATGTTGCCGTGCTCAGATGGACCCCAGCCAGCAGCTCTGTCTCTCTGTGGGGGCCATCACATACTGTCAGAGGGAAAATCTGCCTGCAACTCACACTTACTTTCTATCTGACAGTAACATTTTTCATGAGGCCATAGCTGTTTTCATGCGGCGGCTGAGTCAGATTCTCATCATTTATATGATGATCTGGTGTTCACACAAAGTCCCATTTGTAGCTTGGGTTTTTTTTAACCTTGCCAGGAGTTAATGCTTTGATGACTTAAGATGCCCTTCCTCCTTTACTTTAGTTAAGTTTGGTTTTTTTTATTTTATTTTGTATCCAGTTCAGTCAATCTGACTGCAAGTCAAAGGGTTTAGGATCTGAAGATGATGAGCTCCTTGGCTGCTGTGAACATTTATTGCTTGCTTGAGGCAGTCACACCTACATGAACTCAGTAATACTAAACTGGAACTTTTAGCTTCTGGTTGCTTAAAGTTTGTTTTGTTTTGTTTTGTTTGTTTCACTTCTAAAAATTGATGTTTGTTTTCATATTCCCCAAATTGAGACATAGAACCCTATAACCTCCTCTGAACTGAGTTGTATTTCCATTGCAGTCTGCTTCTCCTTTTCCATGCTGACTTAAGCTCGCTCTGCAGTTTGCTTAGTCTGGCACCTCTTTTTGCTCAAGGGTTTCACTTCTTGTCCGGATGGATTTTGCAATTTTGATTTAATATTATGTGTTATACAAAATACTAGATTTTCAGAAAATACAGCACTTGGTGCTAGTGGTGATAGTTTAATGCAGAAGACATATGATGAATTTAAGACAAATAGAGCATGAGATGTTTTTCACAAGAGCATTTTTCACACCAAAGAATACTTGTGCAAATCAACAGCATTTTTCTACTTTTACCCAATTAGTGGGTTGGTTTTTCCCACAAAAACACTTCACTGTTTCTTTTTGTATGACTTTTTACTGATTTTCCTAGTGGTATTTATTTTTTTCAAGGAGCTTTTATCCATGATAGCTGTAGGGTGGATTTGTTCGACACAACCCATTGCTGTTAATCTTTTGTTCAATGTGTAGCAATTTTCACATTTGTGCACATTCTGCACAAAGATGTTTCATTTTTTTCTATATTGGTGATATGTATAATGTTTTGTCATACTGGCAATTCCCATGGATTGAAGTTCTCTGTTTATTAATGGTAACAAAGGTATAAATATGCAGTGACATCATCTCTTCCCTACAGGATAATTTAGGATGGAAAGGGAAGTTCTTTTCTTACTAATATTTTGATGGCAATAGTTACCAGGCAACAAAATTTATCAACATCAGTAAATTCTTGTCTCCGAGAGGTTGCTACAGCAAGTTTATCAATTGAATAGTTCTTACCCAAGCTTTCATCCTATGGATGACTCTCACAGTAGGGTTACTGGTGATTTGCAGTTGGGCATAATTATTTCCTGCTGTCTTCTCTAAGTCTGTAGTGTCTGGAAAATAATATTTGGGAACATAAATTCAGAATCTACTCTGTACTAATGACTGCTGATTGTTCTTTCTGGATTTTTGTGCAGCTTAAACGTGTTCCCTGTCTTTTAGACATCTGTTTGATGTCTAATCACCTTAACTTAAGCAATTTTTAAGCTTTATTTGTTTAATTATTCTGGCCAAACTGCTATATTCTCATCTATCCCTTATTGCTCAATTTTCCCTTTTCTCAGGATCTTCACATCTGCCCAGCATTTCAAAATAGCTGATTCTGTTTAGGAAGTAATGTTCAGGTGCAGACTTTCTCAATAAAAGGTGCACAGCTACAATATGTTGGAATTGCAAAATCTCTTTCTCTTTTCTTGATCAATACAATCTCACCCAGCTTGAAGCTGTTCAAAATACTGATGAAAGGTCATTTTCTAGCTTGTTGTTCTCTCTGTTCTCGAGTCTGCCTTCTTAGGGGTGTAGAACACAAAGCTTTTTCTTTTTTCCAGAGCCTTTTTTGAATTATTGAATATTGCTTTTTTTGAATTTTAAATGGTGTTCAGATGTCAGCTCTTGTTTGCTTTGGCCATCTATTATTGTTCACTGATTTCTTCTGAGCAATCTGTCTTCTTCCATGATTTTCCCTCGCACGTGGAAAGAACACATTACTAATTCACACTAAACCAATTCGTTATCCTACTTCTGACCTTTCCTCCAAACTCTTTTGTCGCCTCTCTTATGATTAACTTGACAATGTACAGGCAGCTCTTATGCTGAGACAACTGCCTGCTGTGGTGACTAATATTCCCTTTTGTCTTTGTTCCTCTTTCACTTGTCTGCCTATCACTCCATCTACCTACTTAACTGATCTGTCTTGTTTTTACACTTCAGGTACCAACTTTCAGCAGGCAGGTTCTCTCTCATCTTTATCCATGTGCCCAGAGGGTGTTGACCTTTAGGACTTCCTTGTGGATTGTGCAATGCTGTTAAGGATTTATTTGTGCTGATGTCCCACACTCATCATTTCCTGCCTGCTGTGGTTTCCCCATTCTTCTGTGGTCCTACTTGCATGTTGTAGCACCTCTGTGCCAACTCTTTCACTTGTTCAACTCTTTGCTTAGTTGTGAAATGTTTGGTTTACTGATATGATTCTAGGGTTCTAATCCTACTTTTCATGTAAGATAGCTACAATGTTTCTTCCCATTAAAAGTCTTCCAATAAATGAAATGCCTTTTTTACTGCATCTGTATAGCAAATTAAAACTTGAAATATGAAGTGTGTTTCTTGAAGTCGTAAAGCCATGAAATAATATTTAATTTGGCTTTATTAATTGGTCAGTACAACAAGTTGTTAAAATGGGTGCAAAAGTCACAAACTAACTTATTACTAAAACTCTTATAAATAAACTTGATAATCAAAAAACGTATTCGGTGACATAAATTTGACAAATACCATTACAGTTAAAATGAATGGGAACTCAAATGTAACTAGCAGATGAAATCATTTTACCACTGTGAAGGAAGAATGAGGTTTCAGTTTCTATTGTTAATTCATTCAGAGATTTTTCAACCTAAAGTACGATGTCTAGAGGAGCTGAGTAGCTCTGAATGTGTAAGTGCAGTTGTACTGACTGCATCCACAATTTGCATGCTTAATAATGTACTAAGGTTTAATTTCATTGACTCTTGTTTCACTGATACCTGACCTGCTCATATCTTCTTGTCTTCCAAAAGCATGCGCTATCAACTTTGTTCCCTCTGGAACTTCAAATGTAGTGTTTGTGTACTAGTCCTTCTGTGTGCCCGCTTGTATTAGATACTGTAAAAGCATAGGAGGGATAAAACACATCTGCACTAAGACTTAGTTCAATATTCAGTCTAAATCAGGGTTTACCTTACTCATCAGAACACCATATCTGGATTTAAACTGTTATTCAATGTGTGTGTGTGTCCTAATTTAATTTCTTGTGCTGTTTTACAGCCATAGTCACTCAGGTGAAAAATTATTGTCTAGCTCTTCTTTCTATACATTGTGATTACTGAAATGAAAAAAATAAAAATCCATAACCACTTGTTGGGATTAAAGCCTAGGTGTTCTTCATAAACATAGCTATCCTAGAGAGTTTCTTAAGTCATTGGTAAAAGTAACAACATCCAATTTTCTGCAGTTTGAGCACATTGGCTTTTTTCTGTTGTTAGTCTCCTGTAGATATTTGCATACATTTTGATTTATCTAGTGCAGCATTACCTCCACAGTTGGTCTTCTGTGTAATACATTCTCTGGAAAGAGAAATTAGCCTTTTAAGCTCTCCCTTTTAACATTCTCCAAAAATGAGTGCGTCCTTCAGTATTTGTATATTCCTCTAAAGAAACAGCAGTGTTTTTCTGGGTCTAAGGTTGCAGTTTCTTTCCTCTTTCATCCTAGAGGAATTCTATTTGACATTTCCAGTTTTAGTAATGATGGAGCCACAAATCTTTCATTTTTAAAGATCAAATTATCCATAACAATTAGTTCCTCACTGAATGTCAGGAACACTGTTTTGTGTGACAGATGGATAAATATTTTCCCTTGGTTAACCAGGAACAAATGTTTCTGATAGTGTGGAATGTTAGGGTATCATTTAATTACAGTCTTTAAACAATTCTGAGACATGTATTTATTTAATCTTTGTTAAACCTGCTATACTGTTTCCATCTAATGAACAGGGTGAAACTGTCATGGCAAGACGGTAGGAAAAAATTTCAGAACTAGTAAGTTGTCAAAGGACCTTAGGTGTCACTTGAAATGTGACAGGCATTTATCCTTGTAAACTTCAGCAATGCTGAAGTAGATTGACCATCTCAAATACCGAAGTCACTCTGGGGGAGATCAGAGGTGGGTTTCAGTAGCACAAACCACTGGATACAATGAGCCAAAGCAGAGGAACATTTTGTCTCACACAGTGATTTCCACTAGTGCAGCAGAATATTTTCCATTTTCATAAACAAATTATTTTCTTATATGCACACATAATCCCCAAACAATTTAACAGTAATTATGGAATTATTTTCAAGGAATGTGCCTTTGTTTTCAGTACCAATTAAGTGCTTTCAATTTATATCAGTCCTTGATAATGTTAAAGCAGTTTCTTAAGTAGGATAGTACATAGTGAAATTAACATATCAATTAAAAACATTAGTGATGCCAAGCCATACATAACAAAAAAGAGAAAGAACAATGTAAGCCTGTGAAGTTCAGGTAGCATGTGTGGCTTCAAAACAGACTGGCTCTTTACCAAAAAAATACTTCTCTCAAGGACATGGCAGTGAACTGACTTTGCCGAAGGTGCTCCCACACTGTTCATTGACAAGAGATCACACAGTTCTTTTGCTGCTGCAAACTTGAAGCTGTGTTAACATATGCCCACTCACACTGAAGGGGTGACTGCTATTTCTGGCACTAGTTTGTGCCAGTTAGTGTCTGACACAGAGAGCCCTTAAGCTGAGGAGTTTATTCAGACAGTGGCCATCTCTCAGAGAGACTTTGGGTTATTGTGTCCTGTGACACTTGAACTGTTTTTGTTACCTGTGCAGGTCTATGCACAAGCTTGACAAAGGTTTTCATTTTGCATAGTGATTTCACAGTGTCTGTCTCTTTTGAAACAACTGGTTGGACAATAAGAAAATATCTTTTGTACTTAGTGGCAATATTCCTTGCCCTTTCATTATTTTTTGTAAAATCACTTTATATATCCTTGGCTTGCTACATTTTCAAGGAAATTCACAAACATTGGTATTTTAACTAAGAAATCCAGTGTTTTGCATTGATGTCATAGCAGCTTTCTTGCTGTGTAATGGAAACTGATTTTAGACGCGATGGGAAAAAGAGTAAAAAGAGAGCAAGAACAAGTGACAAAGCTACTTAGAAAATGAGAAATTAATTTTAAAAGCAGCAAACGTGACATTCCCATTGTTTCAAATATGTTAGTTCGGGAGTGTATCAAATTACCTTGTCTTGCTAATTGAACCAGTAAAAAAGACCCCAAGATTTCAACAGTAAATTGTGCCCATTATCTTGGGCACATATAATCTATAGGCTGGAGCTGAGACTTTCTAATTTTGTTTTTTAGTTGCCACAAAGTGGATTTGGGGAACAATTAAACAAAAACGTCTTTTCAGTTTTTCAGAGGTTTTGTTTGTTTGTTTGTTTTGTTTTTTTTATGAGTCTGGCATAATGTCAAAGAGAGCTTTGCATTTAAGTCTGCTTGAAATACTTATGGAGGACTTTCATGGAGGTTACTCTGCCAAGTCTCAGGCTGTATGTGGTATTTCTTAAAGATATTCCTGCAGTTTTCTTTGCTGAAGCACAATGCTCATTGCTTGTCACTAAGTTCCTGCATCTCTTGTTTCTTTTTTATGCTTAGATACCACATACAAACATATACAATCTAAATAGTAAGCAAATGCAAAATGGTGCCTGTTTTGATTAATATAGAACTAGTTCATCAATGAGTTTATTGGCATTCTAATAATTGTACTTCGCCCTTCATAGAACTGTACTCCAACATAATTAAAATTTGCTAAGTGTCAAACATAACACTTAAAGAAGTATTGAAGTGTAGATCCCTGAGATCAGGTCTTCTGCTCTGAGAGGTGTCATGTGGGAGAAATATTATGATTGGTTCAAGTTGTACTGCAAAAGTATGGAGACTCAAACATCAAAGTTAACGAACCTACGAGAATGAAGGATCAAATTACCACTGGAATTGGGAATTTACTAGTAAGTGCTTGGGGGTCTTAGGAGAATCTGTTCTTCGCATTTGGAAATTATGAAGACCTCTGTCACACGTCTCTTTCATATGATTTTATGTACGTTATTTGTAATTAGTTTAGAAAAGATTTAGAGCTCTAAGAAAAGATTGATTATAAAATGTCAGATAATTAATTCAACAAGCTTTTACTTGGCAATAGGAAAAATCAAGACAGGTCATGGTTTTAATTTCAGAATCAAAAAAAGGACAAACTGTATTCCTGCATATATTTGACTCAGAGAGCAATGGATTTTCCAGTATCAGTGATATCAGTCTTTAAGATAACTGCTAGTCTACAGTGCAGACAAGGAGTTAAGCTTTGACTCTAAATTTAGATACTCATGGTTGGCTCCTGACATTATGAAATGGAAATACTCCATTAAGCTATTCCTATAGATTGGACTAAATCATCTACTTTCAGAATCTGAAAGCAAAATGACTTGAGATGCATGCCAACATTCAGTTTAAATGCTTAAGCATCTTGAACATTTAAAGTGTTATTAAATCTATATTGACGCCTGAAAATCTATAACTGAAATGTAGGGAGGTTAAACATATAAAATTCCCTTTGATTTTTAATCCACATTTTTCCCTCAGGAGAAACTGATACGATGTAGACCTTTTGGAATCCCAGCAGGTGGGTTAATGTTTGAGTGTGTATTTAGGTATTGCTGTAACTGCACTCTTAAAAATGTTGGCTTTATGGAAAAATATTCTGATGCCCATAAAATATCACAAATGCCTGAGGTATCTCTTAAATATAGTCGTGTGTTTTATTTGGCCTATGTAATTATTTTAAATGTATCATTCATATATGTTATGTTAATGACACAATCACCATTGAAAATTCCTGTAATGTAGATGTAAAATCCAAGGGGTAATAACTCTCAAGTCAGAAAGACAGAAGTTCAAACTTCTAGTGTTTGCATAGTAGAAGAGATGGCAGAGATCAGAGAGACAAAAGATGCTCCTCAAATAATAAGCAAATTCACCTATCTGCATTATAAATTACTCATTCAGAATATCTGAGAGTTCCATTGCATGTTTAGGTATGTAAAGAAGCCAAAATTTTCAACTTTTGCAGGGAAAGTACTTGATCAGAAGGGATAATTCTTGATACCTCTGAATTTTAATGAGCTGCAGTGAAAAGTGAGAATTTGAAAGTTTCTTTTGGAAGGTAAAGTTCAGAAAAAAATATGGTTTTGAAGCATTTTCTTCTCAAGATGCTAAAAAATAATTATAAATACAATATAATAATAACTATAATAATAACAATGCAGGCATAAAATCATAAATCCAAAAATCATAAAATCTACATATGAGGCAGACACAAGCTTTCTTTGTCCACAGTTGTAGTGGGTAGGAAACTAGCCAAGTTCAGATGTTATAATGCTGAACATCACTTAATTATCTCTGCTGACAGGAAGCTTTATATTGATACGGAGTTGTGCTTCTCCTGACTTTCATTCAGATCAGTGTGTGGGTGGAGCCAGCTCATATTTGTTCATAATATGTTGTGCAGATGAAAAATCTGAAATGAGTGAAAGTGTCATTTGGAATTATTGCTAGAGTGCACATGGCTTTGGGTTACTGGTGTTATGATCAGATTAAATGGATTGTTGAGTAGTTATGTTATTTTTCAAGAGAGGTAAAATTTTATCACAATTCCTCCAGGATTTTAAACCTCTCTTCTGGGTACGAGAAGTATATTTATAATGGAAATTTCAGTGACATTTTTCAGGAGTAGAACATTTTATAAGTCTTGATTTTTTTAATACATATTCATCCATATTTACAGAAAGGATTATAGTCTTGGGAGGTAATTTGTTATAAGAGAAAGTGCATTTCCTCATTTGGTTCTTTGTCTTTTATTAGCATTTTTAAATACATTCTAAAACTGTCCCCAGGAGATTTTTTTTATCATCTTAAGAGCCATGATCTACTGTCCTCATCTCTTTGTTTGACATACATGCTTTTCCTCTTTTTTTTTCTTGACTTCCATGTATTAATATTTTGAAGAGAAACATATGGAGGAGAGGAGGAAGGTCACAAACTATTCAACAAAGCTTAGGAAAACACCAAATCAGTTTCAAGGCTTCAGAGAACACAAACCATGCACTATAGTTTAAGCCTTTCAAATTATAAAGTAGGTAAATTGGATTTTCATGGAAATTTCACAGAAAGGCTCATATTTCCAAACATCAATATAATGTCTGAATTGAGGTGAAATCCACATGAGATTTGCAGACTTCAAAATTCAGCACTTTCATTTTATGCCATTGAGGAAAAAATATTTTTTTTATCCATATTTCATAAATAGCAGAATGAAATTTTACCCTCTGCTGACTGGCAATACCTTGCTTTCACCAGGATGAAGTCATTAGAGATACATTATAGCTTTGCTGCATTTCAGGGTCTGCTGATGTTTCCATTTGCAAGACCTGTCTTTCAGACTTGCATAAGACCAGAAGTCAAAATTTATTTGCAAGGAAAATTGAAAACTTCTATTATCATGAAAACAGGGGGTTTTAATAGTGAAACAGAAAAAAGAAACCTTGAAGTTATTAGATAACTTCTTGCATTTATTGCAGCTATTTATTATAACTTCTTGTAGTTATTGCAGTACATTTATTTAATATATTGCATTAAGCTCCTATGTCTGCTAATTACTTGATCTCTAAAGGTGACCAAGTCTCTTCACTCCTTGCCACAGCTTCACCTCTTTGAAATTCAAATATTTGGGAAAGGATCCTTCTGCTATGGATTTTAGACACTTAGCTTAGTTCAGCTCAGTAAGATGACCTAATAACAAAGCTGTTAAGTGTTGTGAAATGCAGGAGCAGGCATCTGTTTTCAAGGGTAATTGAAGGTGTGGAAGGTAGATTGATCTTAAATGACATTTGCTTGAGTCATTTCAAATTGGGCAGTATCCAAACCCATTAAAGACAAGACCCTCAGCTGCCTCTCCTGCTGAATAAGCTGTGTTGACATAGGTGACTTACCGAATTTTTTGTCATGCAGGAGGAATCAGACCAAGATTAATGCCAAACCTGTTTTACATTCTGGCAGTGTCCTTGTCTAATATTTCACTTCCAGGTGTTTGAATAATACAAACAGGAAATATAATTGATAACTTACCTGACACCTTTTTCTCATGCAGTTTTGAAGATTTTTGCTTCAAATTATGCAATTTACTGATATACAGTCTTTATCACTTTGGACACCTAAACAGTATTTGGAACAGTCAGGAAAAAAACTGTTTCAGCTCTACAGACAGAACTTTGTGGTCCAAATGCACCAGTAATTGTTTCTTCTAGCCAGAAGACAGTACATAGTTTGTTGTTTTGAAAGTTACAGAATAGCTGCTTTAACAGGTTTAAGTCAACACTGCAATTTAGAAACTTTTCTAGCATCTTAACAAACTCCCAGAGGAATGTCTCATTAGTCTGAAATTGATTTTTTAAAGTGTAAAGGGCATTTGAAATATTTACTTGGTGATTCAGGCTGGAATGCTGCAGAAATGAAGGTGTTTTGCTCACTCTAATGTGTTTCTAGTGGCTACAGAGTGAGGAAAGAAGCCCAGCACTTCCACAGAAAGGTCCCTTGCAATTCTTTCTCTTCCTTTCCTCTTGATTAGCATGGCTCCTCCACTACAGAGCTAGTAGAAAATTGGGAGAAATTGGTCCTTAAGCTCTGTTCCAGCAGTTCTGTCGTGTTCCCATTTTTGGTTTTGTACAGGGAGAACATAGGGCCTATGCTCCTATAAGCAATTGAAAGGTCCTCTCAGAAACAGTAGTACGGAGAAGATGGAGAGCTGCTTGTTTGGTAGAGGTTTAGTGTTTTAAAGGAAATACAGGAGTTCAAACCCGAGTGCCTGGCAGTGGCAGTGCTGGCAGCTTAACTGTTTTTCTATATAATGCTGTCTCCATCTTAAGGAAATGCTGATGTGCAGTAATGGAAAGTCCAGGTGAAGGAAAGCCCTGCTGCGCCTTTACCTGATAGGTGGCTGCTTACAGTGAAGAGCTAAGCAAGAGGGGGAAGGTCTTCTGGGTCTCCCCTCTCTTTTATCTGATTGTGGCAAGCGCAGCTGGCCGCAAGAGATGGTCATGACATGCTCAGACACTGGAGATGAGACACAAGCATGAGCCTGGGATGGGTAGAGGAGTCCCTGCTGTCCTTGCCTAAACAATAGGTGAAGACACTTCCAGTAAGTTATTATCACTTTTGAAGGGTGACACACTTTTTTTGTTTGTTCTGTTGTGCATTGTGTTAGTTAGATTAGGAATTAAAACCGCCCTTGTTTCTTACTGATAGCAATTACTGTGAATGAGCTATTAGAATTTCCTACTGTCTTCTATACTATCAAAGGAAAGGTCATGCTTTTGCCACTGTGCACATTAAAGGGAGAGAATAAAGAAGTGCAGAGGTCCTTCTTTCTTCATTTATCCAGGCTGTGTTCAAGGAACAGAGGTCTCTGAGCTGAAACAGTCCCTTTAGGACAAGTCCTACGTTCATCTTCTTTCTTCTGCATGTTTTCCATTTTCCCTTGTCTGCATTAGCAGATTGTCTAATCTGGCTGTTCATGGTGTGTAATATCATTAACTATTGTTTTTCTGCTGCTTCTAGCAGGTGTAGTTAAGCAATAGTAAAAATCTGAGTGGTTATGCACTTTATTTCTGAGTATAATCAAAATTTCTACCATTATTGATATTGTTTGCATACTAAATATCCTGAACAAATCCTATAAACTGGCAATGAATGCCATGCAAAGAAGTTTTCCTTGATTGTACCTTGGAAAAAACAACAGAAATCCAGAGCTAGGAATTAATCCCCTTGCCAATAGTCACATAAGAAACTTCTGCACATTGAAAGCTACTAAGATACTATAAATACACATTTTTAAAAGTAACATTCCTATATTCCTAGAGTACACTTTATACTTTACCCCAGAAATCATCCTATAGTAAGTATTCAAAAGAAAGAGATTATACTGTATATAATCTATACTGTTGAAATGTCAATATAGTGCCTGCTGAAGGAATAGCTTTGCGTAGAGTACTGATGTATACACTGATACTTTTTCTCACAAACACAGCAGGTGGATTTAGGAGAAGTCAGAGATAGAAAGATTGCCTTCCTCTCTGACAAATACAAGTCAACCATATATTGCAATTACAGAAAACAAGGTATTTTTCCTGCAAACAAATTCCAAACAAACAAACAAAACCACAAATAAACAAAAATACAGAAGCAACATATTCTGCCCCAGGAAAGGTTTTCAGCTTGCCTTTATTATGATTTACACTTCAAGATCACTTATTGGCAAACTGGGCAGTGGAGAGGGAAGAATTGAACCAGCAACCAGACACCTTGAGGAGACTGCCACTATCTCTTACTTTTTCACATTTCATTAAAAGAATTTTGGGGACTAAAACATAAAGAGAAGGATGTAGATGCAAGTGGCCACTCAGGAAATTGGGATTTCTATATTCTTTGAATTAAACCTGTCCTTAGACATTTAAAAAAGATTTATTAACAGAATTGTTCCACATGTCAAGCAGAAAAATAAGCTTTTGCACAGATATGGAAATAGAGGATTTTTACTGGTATCAGAATGTCAGGTTTATTTAATTGTCTTTTTTAACTGTTGGTAAACTGGGAATGATTGTATTACTGTAGAAATAAGTTAACAGGTTCTTTCAAGGTTTCCTTATTTCAGAAAGGGGCAATTCGGGTGGTACAAACAGCTTTCTGCATTCACCAAACAGATAAAATTGTTCTTCCTCTCTAGTAAGCCAAGTGTTTCTAAATATCATTTGAAAAATATTTGGTTGTCAGATTTGTGAGAGAGAAATGCCAAAATTAATGCATCTTCCTCCAAGATCTCTCAAGGCTACACTTGAGACACCCAGGCTAAGCAATGGCTAAAATTATTACCTAGAAGATGGAAATGCTTGACATGAAAATATTAGTAGAAATTAAAATTTATATAATAAACACCTTATGAGAGAGTAGATGTGAATCACTTTGAAATACTTGACCAGAGGAATTCGAGTAATGAAAAGTACCAAGACTGTAGAATGAGTTGCTGGGTGAAACCATTTGAAATAACTTGGCCACCCCCTTAAATAGTGATGCAAATGAGTATTACCCTTAAGAAATGAGCACTCTTGATTTTACCATCATTCTCAGGCTACCATCCTTGTTAGACATGGTTGATTTCTTACTGTCCCTTTCTAAATTCTATATTGTGATTAGAGTGGGGAGAACAGAGCAGGGTTTGTCTGTGATCTGTAAGATGATTTTGTGCCTGATAGAATTAAGATACTGTCCTGGGTATTTTGTTCAGCACGCCAGCCCCTGTGCTCCCCACTTCTCACTCTCACTGGGCATCAGAGCAGTAAATGCAAGAGCACCTGAAGTATCCTTTTCACCATTCTGAGTTTGTGTCTGATTGACAAATGAATGCTCTGGGACTTATCAAAACCCTACAGAAGTTACAACTCTTTCTTGTCTTCTTTTTTTTTTTTCCTCAGCTTTCTTATCTATTTCTGTAGGTATAGTTAAAGCTAGGAAATGCTTCTGACAGGCATGTTCTGTATTTTTACCTCCTGTCATTGATGTCTGGTGCCACTCTGCTTAGTTTTACTTTCACATTCCATATTTTTACTCAGTTGAGAGTGAAAATGTAAGAAGGGAAGGTAGTGTAATAGTTCATATGAAAAAAATATGAGGATTTTTCAATCTATACTGTTGTTCCAGAAAAGCTATTCCAGAATGATTGCTCTAAAATCTACATTTCCACTTTGGAGCAGAATATTTTATTCTATTAAAATTAATTCTCTTGGAAAGCAAAGGTTCCTGATAAATCAAAGATGAAGACATATCACAGGCTTAACTTGTAGAGCTGCACTGAGATATAGTATCTTTTGTGATTTTTAAAAAAATATAGAACCCATTATCAGCCGAATTTGAGATATAATGGCATCAATTTTTATTTTCCTGAAACTCACTTTTGTTCATGGTTGGTTATTTCATTACATTGATCTTAAACTGGAAGGAACTTTAATTTTAGGTCACTTTAGAGCTTCGGCTGTGGAAACAAATTTGAGTCTTAGAACATATGAGAAACTAATGCCTGTACATAAACCAACTTTATCAGTGTAAGTGCACGTGAAATTATCTCATCCTATATGAATGTTTAATGTAATTTCCAGACTTTTCTTAGCATTCCCTTAATACTGCTTTTTAAATTACTGTCTTCTTCTTATCATTTGTGTCTAGTACTTGTGCTGCTAAACTGCTTCTTTCCTTCTGACACTGGTCTCCTTTTCAAAATCCTGGAGTTTTTTCCACTCAGCTTTCTAAGCGTTTTATAAAAGTTCTTCCCAGCTTGCTTTCACTGCAAAAGCTAGGACTTAATGAAATTAACTTCTTGGGAATATGGGAACAGACTTTGACAACTGCTTTAAATTGGCCAGGAAACAGCTTCTGAAGTGCCCCGTCCTTAAGATAGAGTTTAAACAAGCATCACACGATGAAACAGAATAAACCCTTTGAAAGTTTTTGTTTGTTATCATTTTCTTCAAAATTCTAATAGCTTATGGCTTCTGATAATAGAAGGTCCTAGAAATCACTGTAAATCACTCTAAATTCCAAAAGCAGACTGTGTGGGCATTGGTCACATATAGGCTTCAAGGCACCTCGTCAGCTGGTGTTACAGCAGCTCTGCCATTGTTTATGTTAAACTCTCTCCTTTTAGATGCTTTTCTGGACAGAGTCTATGGGTATTCAGAAAAAAAATTAAATAAATTAATGAGTCAAAGAAATCATTGTTGGTACAGAGGATTTCTCATTTCTTGGAATAATAATTTTTCTTCTTGCTGGCATTTATGATTCAAACAGCATACTAAGAAAGAGGTAGGAGACAACGGGAATTAAAGTGAATTTTCATAAACATACATTTTTTGCTGGTCCCTTGAAGTTGCATGACCTAGTTTCATCCCCAATTTCAATTGTTTGTCCTGGTGTCTTAAGACAATTTAGCTTTAATACGGATTTTATCAGCAGCCTCATTAGGAAAGTGTCAGCTTTCAGGGAACAAGGCTACAGGATGTATATGATCTCTAAAGGTCGTAACAGAAAGTGAAGTGTTTTAAAATGAATGTTGCAGGTGTGGGATTAGTTTGGTTTTTGTTGGTTTGTATGTTTGGTCTTTTTTAACAGAAGACGTTATTCTTATGGTGAGGCTTTTGACAACAGGTAGTTTTCAACATCCTCTCCCTGTCCTTGTACTTAATTTACTGCCAACTTCAGTTTTTTTTTAAAATGCAAAGAATAGCATAGTCTCTGCATTGTGACAGCCTTGTAACCTTAAAAATACAAGTAATGTCTAAAGCAAGAGACTGAAATCAGTCACCAAGCAGGCTGTGCTCTGCAGCGCCTCGTGTGTCTGATGCTGTTAACTCAGTGAAGAGAAAGGCGATGCTCAGCTGCTCAGCTGTCATTTTGCGTAAAAAATTTGATGAAACATTTGATTCTTGGAAAATACAAACAGTCCTGAGAGCAGGCAGTCGAGTCATCAGGTCTTGGTCACTTCATTCCCCCTGACCCTCTCAAGGGAGGGCCACATTTCCAAGAGAGTGTCACAGCCTGCAGAGGAACAGAGCCACACATCAGGGATTTTGCATTGGAGGACCAGGAATGGTTCCTTTCTTGCAGGTGAAGAAAAAGAAACCATGGGTTTGAAAGGATTATCAGGGAATTTTGTTATTTTTTTTCACATTACACTGCTGCTGGCTAGACCTTCAAGAGCAGCATTTTTGACAGTGATATTTGCAGTTGGGGGTGGTGGTGCCAACTGAGACTGCTTAAAGGAATTTCAGGTAGGTAACCTGGCACAGAACAGTGTTCCATTCTCAATATGGCAAGCTTGTCTTAAAATAAAAATTTTAATGTCTTTAGACTTAATCCTGACTTATTTACTTAGCTGGGATTTTTTAATAAGGAATGACAGGTTTGTCACTCTGGCTCTTTTCCCTACTCTGAGAGGTAGCGCTTATTCTGTCATTTTTAAAGTGTGAAGGGGCTTGCCCTCTTGTCTACAACATGTGAAGCAAGCCAGAAAGACAGAATTGCTGCTCCTCATTAACAGTTTGTCCCTGGTTTGAGGATTTTATCTTTCTTCACCAGGCAGCAGAGATGCTTCACTGACAAAGGTGTATCTGTGTATTTCAAAGCAGAATAGTAAACAAGTTCCTTGTACTTAGTGAGGCAATCTTGTTTTGAAGGGAATTTAGGGACGTGTCCATTACTTGAAAAAAATGAAAGGAAGAAAATCTGTGTCTGAAAAGGTTCCTTCCTGTGTTACTAATTATCACAAAAATTTGTTATATTCTGTTTCTTGTTTCAGCTCTAAAGCTGTGGTGTAGAGAAATACATGAAGAACCTCTCACTTATTCCAGATGGACAGACATATTTATTGCTGTTTTTGATTGACTCCACTTCTCATAGTGCTATATGTTTATGAAACAGTAGAAGTTGACAGGACTTTGTATGTGGTGTAGATATATATAGAGAAATTTGTATATACGGGGTTTTTCTGATCTTCCATTTACTCCTGACCTCTGCAGTCTCTGCATGAACCTGTAGTGTAGGGAAATGGTGTAAAAATCCACTGCAACAACAAGGAATGATTGCTTAGAAATTGCACACGAGGAGTCCTGTGATCATTTCAAACCTGAATCAGTTTTCGTGCCTGTTCACCAAAGTAGGATGAGGGAGACACTGTGTGAGGGTTTTTCTCACAGATGAACAGGGTCAGTTCATGGGTGGGTGGTGTTATTGTAACACAGAAGGAAAGTGAGATCCTCCACATTCTATAATTGTCAATTAGCAGCAGGATATGTGTGTGTGTGAGGAATGAAGAAATTTCCACTGACCACCAGAAATGTCCGTTCTTAAGAGAGAGAAAAAAAACAACAAAGACTTGTTACAGGCAAGTTGGGTTGAGTGTCTAAAGCAAAGCACAAGGAATGATTTTTCATAATTGACTAGTCCAATAAACAAATATACATTTAAGTGTTTGAATTGTACCTGCTATTTAGAAAAGGGTTAGGATTTTTTTAGTAACCTCCTAGTAGCCATCCTATTCTTTCCATGTTTCTCCACTGAATACCAACTATGTTTGATATAGAACTAGTGATGCAGATTTTATGTTAATATGAACTGTGAGCTCTCCAGAATGCATTACAGAATATGGACATAATTGATTCCTACCCTGAACTGGAGCTATTAATTACCTAAAACAATAAAGCCATAATAACATTTTATATGTGTATATATTTTGGAGGGAAAATAAAAATGAAGAGAGATAAAGATACAGTTATTGCCCTGACATTTTGGTAATGAGATTTTATGCTGAGCTGGAGTTCAGGAAAAGCACAGCAAGGGAAACTAATAGAAAATAGTAAGGAAAAGAGAGGAAGCTGGAAGGTACTAGGGGCATCTTTGAGGTGCCACACAATTATGCTCATCTCCTCATTTGAGCTTCCTCTGTTTGCCTGTTTCTATCATCAGCTCTGAGGTGGAGGGAGAGCATCGCTGCAGTGATTAAAGGCATCTAGCAGTTAGAAGACATCTCCATAAGCAGAAAAGTATGTGACACTGTGGACTACCTAACAATATTGTTGTTTATTAGCAAACATTGCATGGGAGTAGATAATAAAAGTGAAAGCTGATTCTCCTCCTTTTAGTTGGTCAGTGTCACAGGTGTCTCATATCTTGCTTTCTTATCAGTTGTTGCTTTGTTTGCTCTTTTCTGTGCTTATTTTGTTTAGGCTAGCTGAAGGGGCATGTGTTGTTTTTTTTTCCCTGTAGCTGAAGAGTATTCTTCACAAACATATGGCTATAAAATTAAGATTAAATAGTTATGATTTATCCTTGGAAAATGTCAGTTTTTCTATATTAGCTAGAAACATAATATTTTGGCTTGCAAAACAAAACACTTCTTCAAACATAGTTTTGCAGGACGGTTGTACACACTGCCTATGAGCACGTTCTGAAAACATATTCATGCCCTTGTGTCAGCAAACATTGTTAATGTGTTCAGTAATATTTAGTTGGGCTATCTTAGGTACTTCTCTGTAGCCTGATATTTTTGCTGTAAATTATTTTTTTCCATGAATAATGAACACTACAGATTTTAAAGGGAATGAATTGTTGAAAAGAATCATAAAGAAACATTTTTATTGGATTAGTGTTGCATGAAAGTAGTAACTGAGAAACAAGTAAATAAAAAAAAAAACTATTATCCAAAAAGTTAATGATTTCCTCACCAGGACTATGTACAGTGGCTTAGTCTTGGTTAAATTTATGTCTATAGCTCATTTTGTACTTGAAAGGTAAAATTTCCTAGTAAGTTATTCATAGCAGAGTTTTAGATTTGGTTGTAGAATTTCATGCTTTTTGTAAATTAAAAGGAAAAACTGCCTTAATAATGGGAGTGAAAGAGGCTAGCCACTGTGGTTGATTTGCTAATATGCTGGGGGGAAAAAATGGGGGGGGGGGGGATAGAATTAATTTGTCACTATGATAAATCGTTAATTTGAAAGCAAGACAGATTATACCAGTTCCATAATTAACTGTAAGTGCTTCACCCCAAGGACTTTGTTTAGCACAGGAACTGATTGAGCAGGAAAGATGGAATAACTTCAAGTAAATCAGGTCTTAAAGCATCTTCTCCCAAATCTCTCCTCCTCCTGTGTCTCCCAAGTCAGGTTCCATCAGTAATTACTATCCTCAGAAGGAGAAGGTGTAATCTTGATTTGTTTTGTAAGATTGGAACTGGTGTATTGATACTGTTCTGGGCTCTGATGTGGGACTTCCCACAATCCATGGGTCAGAGTTTGCTTACTGAATGAAAAGTTCACATCCAGCTTCAGCCCTTATTGAGAAATGGTTCACAGGGAATATTGTATTCGATTCGGTCTTAACTTCAGGCTAATTGTGGTCACTGTGACAAGATCACTGCCTTTTTCACTGTAGCTCTTACAGGTGATCTGATTTATATATATCAATAAGTTTTCGTGATATTCACGATTTTCTATGGGAAGGTGGGAAGCGGTGAAGTTGTGCCACCATTTGTCTGAGTGCACTGGACCACAGGAATTTGGTGCCTTCTACATGAAACTGGAAAAATGTGAAAAAGCAAAAAAAAAAGCTAATAAAATGAGATGGGGTCACATGGAGATGTGTATGCCTGGGACTGGGATTTATTTAATTTATTTAATTAATTTATTTATTTAAAATAAGCTCAGTAGCTTCTCACTTTTCTTTGTCAGTATTTGCTATGTGCTCTGGAACATGCTGCATCCAGTCTTTTTACTTTTCTCCATCTGTCTGAATTACAGAGCTAGAGACACTTTAAGAAATTAATTCCTTGCAGTCCCCTCTGTCCTTAGTCATCTGCATTAATATTCATCTAGGAAGAAGAGACACTAACACAAGGAAGGTGTGTTTCTCAGAGAGGGAAAATAGCACTGTCACT